>NC_060143.1:299348077-301748077 GCF_021461385.2 Schistocerca piceifrons
TAAGTTATTCTGCGTTTCTTTGCCTCTCCACGTTACCTTTCTTATAACATCCGAGACTACTTTGCTTTTATTCTCTGGATTGTATATTTTTTGTCATTAAATGACTTTTTTGCAGCAATTGGCACCTTCCTATAGATCTTTTTGCATCTATGACAAAAATTTAAGAATTCTGGATCATTGCAACTCTTTTTCAAAGAACTGAGATATTTAAGTGTTTGTGAGGACTTCTTAATACCTGCTGTTATCCATCTGTTTTTGTGAGATGTTGATACAGACATGCATACTTTTGGAAATGCCTTTTCAAAGTTCAATTTAAATAATGTGCAGAGATTAGAGAATCTTGTATTTACATTGGTTTCCTTATACACGTCATCCCAGCTTTGTTTTGCTAGTTCCTTTGAAAAATCTTTTATTTTGATTTCTGATAGATGTCATTTGTAGGCTTGTAGTTTAGGGAAGGATTCTATGCCTGATTTTACTGTTGTTATTTGACAGAGATGATCCGATAGTCCGAGATTTTTTACAGCTGCATCACATTTTTCCCTGTCGATATTTGTGGCCATATGGTCAATTAATGATGCAGTCACTGTAGTAACCCTTGTTTCGCTATTGACCAATAGGGACTTGCCAAAACTGAAGGATAATTATGAGGGTGCTGCTGGATTCATTTATGATATTAGTGTTGATGTCCCCACACAGTATTATATTGACTTTTGTACTTGAGACTATGTCTAGAACTTCTGTTAATTTACTGAAAAAAGTGTCCACACTACCGCTGGGAGATCTGTACACACATAAAACGATTAATTTCTTGGTGATATCAAGCCCTGGTAATTCAGTAGCTGATATTTCAAAGTTTTGTCTTCAGTTACTGTACTGAGGTCATGTCTTGATTTGAACTGTGTTCCTTTTCTGATATAAATACATGATCCTCCACCCCTTGAAGCAGTTCTGAAGTAAGAGTTTGCCCTTTCATGTGATGATATACTACATGCTGGGTGTCTGTGTCTCTACGCCAGTGCTCAGTAACACAAACTACTGTGCAGTTCAAAAAATGGAACTCAGCGTCTAATAGTTGTATTTTATTTATTGTTGATTGCATGTTTTGATGGAGGATTGTAAGGTCTGTGAAATTCTCCATGTTACTCTTTCCAATGGTTTGTTTTTCTTTGTGAAATCTGGTAAGTGTGATATTTGGAGGGTTAAAATCTGTCTTGTGAATATTTGCTTCAGTACTTTTTAAAGTGCTGGAGATATTCTTTTGGCAGGGGGACCTGTTGTCTGGATTTATCCTAAAGAAGACTTACTTTTCCTACCCAAAACAATAGGTATATGACCATGTGTGGCCTGAGATCCACAGCCTGTACTTTCATGAATCAGCTGTACCAAACTTCCCTTCCTAGTCCTGTTTAAGTGTAGGCAATGCCTAGTGAAACCCCATCTTTTGATAGTCCCGACAGGCACCAGAGAAACATGAGAAAAGTTGGCTGCCCTCAGAGCCATCCCTAACCCCACATTGATTCAGCTCACAGCTCCATGAAGGTGTGGGTGATCATGACACTGGAACAGCTCAACAAAGTGTATGTTGGTGCCATGAGTCAGGGAAGCTATCTTGTCCAGGTCACCACCTATGTCATATGCCCCATCCCTGTCCAAATTGTTTCCTGCCCCTCCCACTATCACTACATGGTACTCTTCTGTAAAGTCCTTACATAAATACCCTAGGTCCACTAAGTTTAAAGAATGTTTTAAATTTGTCAGGGACGTGAGATTGCCTGTATGTAAACAAAAAACGACACAAAGGTGTTACGTGCAGTTGTTGTTGTTTTGGTACTAATTTAGGGATACAATGACAGAAAAATGAATTAGTAATTACTTTGGTTTTAGAGAATTTACGTATCAATCATGTTTTGTCAGGTTTTTAAATGTTTAAAACTTGGAAAATTTAGGCTTAGATTGTGTATCTAATTGGCAAACAATACGAAATCTGTTAGTTAAATACGATTTAGAAACGTTGAATTACACTTTTAGTGTGACAATGGACACTGGTGAAATTAGCAGTTGTCTTTTTTTCAACGAGTATTGCACTATCAAGAAAACTTTAACAGAATTTATTGTGTTTATGTCACACAGGTAACTAGGACTCTCAGCCACATATGTAGTAGCTCATTGAAACAGGGAATTTTTCCAGATAGACTGAAATATGCTATTGTTAAACCATTGCATAAAAAAGGGGATAGATCTGATGCTAACAACTACCGCCCAGTCTCACTTCTGACAGCTTTATCCAAAATTCTTGAAAAAGCTATGTATTCAAGAGTAGCATCACATTTTTGTAAAAATGAAGTACTAACAAAATGTCAGTTTGGTTTTCAGAAAGACTTTTCAACAGAAAATGCTATATATGCTTTCACTGATCAAATATTAAATGCAATGAATGACTAAACATCACCCATTGGGATATTTTGTGACCTCTCAAAGGCTTGTGATTGTGTGAATCATGACATTGTTCTAGTTAAGCTTAAGTATTGTGGTATGAGTGGGACAGTGCACAAATGGTTTGGTTCATACTTAACAGGAAGAATGCAGAAGGTTGAAATTAACAGTGCAGATAGTCAACAAAAACCAGTAGAGTCCTCTAACTGGAGAGGTATCAAGAATGGTGTCCCACAGGGTTCAGTCTTGGGTCCCTTATTGTTCTTAATACATATTAACGACTTGCCACTCTGTATTCATGAAGATGCAAAGTTAGTTCTTTTTGCTGATGAAACAAGTATAGGAATCACACCCAAGAAGCAAGAATCAGCTGAGGAAATCGTAAATAATATCTTTCAGAAGATTATTTAGCGGTTCTCTGCAAATGGACTCTCAATAAATTTTGAGAAAACACAGTTTAAACAATTCTGTACAGTAAATGGCGTAAATATAGACTATGAACGGAAGTCTGTTGCTAAGATAGAATATTCAAAATTTCTGGGTGTGTGCATTGATGAGAAATTGAATTGGAAGAAACACATCGATGATCTGCTGAAACGGTTAGGTTCAGCTACTTATGCTATTAGGGTTATTGCAAATTTTGGTGATAAACATGTCAGTAAATTAGCCTACTATGCCTATTTCCATTCACTGCTTTCATATGGCATCATATTTTGAGGCACTTCGTCGTTGTGAGAGAAAGTATTCATTGCACAAAAGCGTGTATTCAGATTAATAGCTGGAGCCCACCCAAGATCACCCTGCAGACATTTATTTAAGGACCTCAGGATATTCACAGTACCTTCGCAAAACGTATATTCACTTATGAAATTTGTCATTAATAACGCATCCCAATTCAAAAATAACAGCGAAGTGCATAGCTACAACACTAGAAGAAAGGATGATACCCACAATTCTGGATTAAATCTCACTTTAGCACAGAAAGGGGTGAATTATGCTGCCACAAAAATCTTTGGTGATTGGCAAATAGTATTAAAAGTCTGACAGATAGCTAACCAACATTTAAAAGTAAATTAAAAGAATTTCTGAATGACAACTTCTTCTACTCAATAGATGAATTCTTAGATATGAAGTAGTAAATGTAAAAAAAATTAATTAATTAATTAATTAATTTGTGTAAAGAAAACTTGTGTCAAAGTGACACATTCCACATCATTACGAAATCTCGTACTCACGATCTATGGAACAAGGATTTCGGGTTATGTTGCGATTATCGGGACTTGAGATAACGCGAAGTTTTCTCAAGAACAGTCTCTGCTGGGACGCTAATACTCAGTTGTGCGACAAGAACCGACACTACAGCAAGTATACGAAACAAAGAAAATTTAAATTTGACACTAATTCCTCTTAATTAAGTTACTTTAGCGGACGAAGAAAATACCTTGATCTCACTCGGCAGCCGTCTTCTCGATGGATTCGCATCTGAAGGGAATATGGAACATGATTTCGAGATCTGAACGTTGTGGAACGAGATCAATATCCAGGAGGACCACTAATGGCGTGGACAAGGGTTATGCTGGTCACTCAAACACCTGTTCATGAAACTGTAAGGGTGAATCTGAAAGGTTTAACTGCTATCAGGTATCGTGTCGTCTTGGAACCTCATGTAGGTTGTTGTGAGGCGCCCTGTGCCCAGATTTCGTATTGATGGACGATAGTACTCGACCTCATAGAAAACGAGAGGCTGATGTGTTCTTGGAAACGGAAGATAGTGCTCGCATGGCGTGGCGTGCTCGCTCCCCCGACTTAAATCCAATAGAACATGTCTGTGATGCTCTAGGGAGATGGGTTGCATCATATCAACGTCCACCAACCACTCTCCAAGATTTGCAAGCATCTCCGCAGATAGAATGGGCATTTTTGCCTCAACATGACACTGATGATGTTATTTTCAGCATGCTCTATCGTTGTCAGGCCTGTATTACTGCCAGACTTGATCACGTCCATAGTGAGCATATTACTCAGTTGTTGTAATGTGTGTGGGCAAATCTGCAAGCTGGAAAAAATGAGGAAAATTTTCGTCTGTTGTTATGTATGTCTCAGTTGTTTACATTTTGTTTTCCTTATGTTGTTTCTACTTTGCTTTCATCTGTTTACACTGTTTTGTGACAAAATAAAGGCAACCTTGCAAAATATCGTTTTGTTGCTTTAAGGGGAGTTAGCAAGGAAAATTTTTTTTTCACGTTTTCGGATTTTTATCTCATTATAAAATTTGCAATTTTCCGAATGATGTATATATCACTTATAAACTCATATAGGAAGTATTGTATGTTTTTTAAATATAATCTACACCGATTGAAAATATTGAAATTTTTACTTGCATTACTTCAAGATCTAATAAAATCGGAATTTTTTTTACATAGAAGGCTGTGGATTACTGTGTTATAAAGGTTAAATTACATGTTTGTATTGTCAGCACTGTCAAAAGCAATAACGCATCTTTTCATACTATAAACATGTGTTGTATGTCGAAGTGCTAACGCTTTTCTGAGGAAAAGTGACGAATAAATTGGTAAATGCCTCAAAAAGTAAAGTATGACGACAAAACGAAGTGTTTGTAAGAAACGTGGGTTTCATGGTAATAGATTTTCGAATAAAGAGAAACATTGTGTTCAACATGTGGCATATGAAGTTACAGACAGTGAAATACAGGCAAACTCGTCAGTATCTAGAGAAACGCCCATTAGTGCTTTGAAGATTAAAATAAAACATTGCGATACACAGTTTTCTCAAACGTAAGTGATGTAAATGATAGGTTAGGGTAGAATCTGATAGATTTACACATCATAACAAGGGTGTTAAGTGAATGTGTGTGTTGTAAACTATGTAGAGGGCCAGTTAATTTACATGAAGACAGTAAGGTATCAAATGGACTAGCCAGGAAATTTATCATTAATTGTGCCAGTTGTAAATATACTCAAACATTTTGGAATTTTGATATGTGTAAAGATAATTATTTTGAGGTAAATATTAAGTGGTTTTATGGATTGAGAGCTATTGGCAAAGGACACACTACAGCAGAAACAATGCATGCCGTTATGATTATGCAGCGCCCACCTTGTAAAATCGACAAGTATGTAGGATTTATTGGAGCTGCTGTGAAATCTGTTGCATGTGAGTCATTGAAGGGTGCTGCAAAATAAATGATGGTATGATTGACATACCAGTGGCATTTGATTGCACTTGGCAGAAGTGTGACTACAGTTCTAAGAATTCTGTTGCTACGGTGGCCAGTGTGGATACTGGAAAGGTAACAGATTTCCAGATTTTAACCAAACATTATTATAAGTGTAAATCAGGGAATGAAGAAGGGCGAAACTGTGACAGAAAATGTGAAGGAACAAGTGGTGGTATGAAGGCCTAAGCAGCTATTGAAACTTTTAGTCGAGCTGTGAACGAAAGGGGAGTGTGTTACTCTAAGTTCTTAGGTGATGGAGACTGAAAAGCATATAACTGTGTAGCAGGAGCTGAGTTACACGGTGAGAAGATTATCGCAAAACTGGAATGTCTTGGTCATGTCCAGAAGGGGATAGGCACCAGGTTGAGAAAGTTGAAGCAAAGTTTCAGAGACAAGAAACTTTCTGATGGTAAAACCATAAGAGGCAGGCTGACAGACAAAATGATTGATGAACTACAGCAGTATTATTGGGATGTACATTAGAAATAATACTGAGTATTTGTTGAAAATGAAGCAGGCAGCATGGGCTACCTTCTTCCACAGACTGTCAACTGATGAAAAACCAGTACACCACATTTGCCCTTCTGGACCTGATTCAAGGCGCAATTACCGCAATGCCCAGTACTCAAACAGTTCATACAGCCATAAACATTTCATTCCAGCAGCAGTCATGGATATCATAAAACCTATGTACATAGACCTGGAAAATCCTGAATTACTGAAGAAGTGTGTGCGTGGCCAGACTCAAAATCATGATGAGTCGTTCAATAAACTTATACGGACTTGCATACCAAAAAATGTTTTTGTTGGAATGAAGACACTAAAGTATGGAGTCAGTGATGCTGTTATTGCGTTTAATTATGCCAACATTGTTAGGGTGAAAGTGCGACAGCATATGAGAACTAATCCTGGAGCAAATTGCATCAGAGAACTTGCACGGATGGACAAGGTTCATATTGATAAAGCAGATTATGCAGCACAGTTGGCCACTAAGAAGCCCAGAAAGAAGAAAATAAGAAAAACCTTGGAGAAAAAGATCAAGATGATGATATACAGTATGGTGCAGAGTGCTTCTGAGTGATAAAAAATAGAAAGTGAAGCATATATTAAATGAGTTAGTCTTTTGAAACTTTAGGAGCCGTTCCTGAAAATTTAAATTTTCTGCCGCATTTTTCCCTAAATCTCAGAAACCACTTCCAGTAGAGTATTAAAATTTTCAGGGAGTAATAACATACATATCCTGAGTCTACCGAACTAAAAGAAGTACATAATGTTATGTACATTTAAAATTATTTCGGATAATGTACAAAAAAGGTACACAAAACTTTAACAGTTTAATTAAAAAATTGTATTTCCTAAAGCAGTGGCTGAACTGCAATTATTGCATTTCAGTAGACTCATAACATACAGTTTAATGTCCTGTAAAACTTTCATGTCACTGGCTATAGTGATTTCTGAAATACAGGGAAGCCAAGACACTAAATTTAACATGTCGGAATAGGGCGTTCCAACTCCCATTGATTCTGGACACCAGTGTGGTAGTTTCCACCCTGTTCAATATTTTTTGTTGATACGCTAGGTTAATAGAAAATGAAATATTTTTGACATTACAAAATTGTATGAGCAGTGTTTTTTAATGTTTGAAGCTAGCCAATTTGTGCGAAGAAAGCCAGTAACATTCACAAAAGCCTCTTCTATTTCTAGCTCTGTTGATGATTCTTTGCTAGGTTTCTCAACAACATTAGCATCATGTGTAGGAAGGACTGACAGTGTACAGAAAATGTGTGGAATCTTCTCAGATGGAGTCTACTGCATAATGTCAGAGGTGTTTTCACAAATATATGGAAACGGAATTTTTTCGATATTATGCTACAAAAACAGTTAATTTTTCGTTTTTGTTTCTAATAGCAAGTTGACACAGATGAATACTCAGGTATTGCCAGGTTTGTCAGATAGTATCTATGACTAGGAGATATCTTTCAGTTGGAGCACATTTTGAAGATTTGATGTTTGTGTCCCGCATTATCGTGGAAACATATTAAGTAATAAAGGAAGTAGGTTTGTTTATAAATAAATAAATCTTCTGCTACCAGTCACGATTTTCTTTATTTTACTATTTGCACGACGCGTTTCGAGAAATAATTCCCATTTTCAGTGCGTTTTTATGATGTGTGTTAAGCCATTTCTTTTGATGTTGTCAGTGTGTGTGAGTCTGCTTCGTTTTGTTGACTTTTACTGTAATACATAAGAAACGCGATTTTTTAGTAAATAAAGAAAATCGTGACTGGTAGCAGAAGATTTATTTATTTATAAACAAACCTATTGTATCTACAGTCGCAGGCTTTCAAAAACCATTTATAATGGATCAAATCAGATTAATAAATGAAGTACAAGAATGCAATATTATTTTGTGGCACTTCCACTAACATGTGCATAGAATATTGTTTTGAACCATATTTACAACCATATAATCCTATGAACTTAGTATTAAATTTGTCAAAGCTCACGATACAAATAGATAAAATGCAATAAAGACCATTTTTCGCTCAAACATTGCGGCAGATCCTCACATTCGTATGGTCCATCACTTGCAAAATCTGGTTAGCTGCTGGCTTATGTTTGACAAAGTGTAAATGGCATTTCTTTTTTTTTTGTCTTGCTTATCACCTATGTAATTTTTTACCCAAATGCGCCAGTTTGACTGGTTAGGTACCACGAAAGTTCTCTTTTATTTTACTGTATTTTAATTTTTAATCTATTGATTTAGCAACTAATTGTGGTTTTGCTATTTGTCTTTTAGCGATGTCACATGTGGTATTTAAGGCACCTGTAATTGGCTACACAGCCTTAAATGTGCAGTAATGAAAAACGAAAAATGAAAGACGACACTGATTAAAAATAGGGCAGAATATTGTCATTTGAAAAATTTATTTTGGCTGCTGACACCATTCCAACGAAAACTATAAGTTTATGAATTTTATTGTCAAAAAATAAGAAAACTGTAAGTAGAGATGTAGGACAACACAAAATAGTGCGAAATATACGACAAGGTAGAGGAAAATTGATGTACAGGAGGTAGCCGAAGTTTGAGTTACTATCTGAGAAAAATCAAGATATGGCCACGAAACTTGTTGATGGTGTTAGTCCTCCCCTGTAAAGGTGTCACGGAGGAATGGTCAGTATTCAGGGATTCACAGGACGATCATTTGAAACAAAATTCTTCATATGGAGATAACACCAACTCTGAATGGTTTCCGAGAGAGAACACACCTAATGTACATTGTTATTATGTAAAACATCCTCAGGTTTGCACATGTAGAACAGTAAAAATTATGACATGCATTTTACGAAGTATCGATTGAGAAATATGTATTTTTAATACATTCACCTCTAAGCATGATCGTACATGTCACATTGTACAGTTCACAATAAATGTTCGAATATTCACCGTCAACTTCAATGCATTTATGCATGCTGTTTTGTTTGAGCGCGTCAGTAGTGCAGTAGTCGGATTAAGAAAGCATTGTCCCATATTGCATTGTTGCCAGATTTATTCAAGATGGCGGATCCAAGATGGCGGCCATAGATGTGGTAACATCGCAATGAAGCTATGGCGGGAAGTTCAAATTTTGGCAGTAAGATAGGACAATTAGGCTACTTCCATTAATGTATGAAAATGGTGGGAGAATTTTGGTGGGAAAAATTGTGGGAAAAAGGTCACTTGGGCTGCCTCCTCTAACCTAACAAAATGGCGGGAAAATTTAGGTGGCAAAATAGGTCAATTTTGCTACCACTACTGACCTAAGTCATCCAGCCACCATCTGTTTCTTGGAATTGGCAGTTAACGATCAGCCTCTGTCCAACTGCTCGAGAGGAAGGAGTGTATTTTATTTATTTTCAGTTGGGGAGCTGCAACAGTTTATTTAGGTGGTGGATTTCACATTGTTTATTTATACGCTGATACAAAACTATCGCCCTGACGTGCTTGGGGTCACAATT
The DNA here is from genome assembly GCF_021461385.2 of Schistocerca piceifrons. Lineage (NCBI taxonomy): Eukaryota > Metazoa > Arthropoda > Insecta > Orthoptera > Acrididae > Schistocerca > Schistocerca piceifrons. The sequence goes on from NC_060143.1 coordinate 299,357,751, forward strand.
CTGAACCTACAGACCTGCAAACTGCTCGTAAATTATCGAAATACACTGATGTACAAACACGCAAACAACTTGTAAACTATCGAAATAATGCATGTTAAATGCTCTGGAAACACGCTCACTAATTGTAAACCTTCAAAATTAATGCACTGCACAGCCTACAGAGATGTTCACAAAATAATGCAGTACACTGATGTACAGACATGTTCGCTACGTGTAAAACAGCATGTATAACCCTTTGTAAACACACTCACAACGCTTAAATAGCCGAAATAATACAGTGCACAAACGCCTTCGAACTATCGTTTAGAAATTCAACCGCGACTTATCAGCGATCTGCTCCCTACAGAGGTTCAAGGTGGGCACATCAGGGCAGTGCATGCACTCCTGAAGAGAGTAGTAACGTGTTTACCTGGCCATCGTGGCTGGTGTACTGACGCGTCACGTTTGTATCTGTGCAGCGCAGGTCTCATTGTCAACTGAGATGTTTTCCTGGTGACCCACTCTAGCAGGAGCAGCTAAAAGGTTGTCAGTGTTATACTGACGTTTCATTTCAATGTAAATGACAGCAAAGTGCTCCTCTGGACATGCTACAGAAATATTTTCCACTCCTTTCAGAAATAAAGTTTCCGGAAGCAGTCTTGGTATGCACTTTGATGGATCGCGCGAAGCATCGTCTGCGAATTTTCTTTTATTTCGTCTATAGTTGTATATCTTCGTCCTTTCAACATCTCAGCAACATAACCATAGATCCTCGTCTCATCATCAGTTATGATTCTTTTGAGGAACATCTCGTTCTCATATGAACGATTCAAAATCTCTTTACAGAGTCTTGACTCATGAGGAGTGAGACCGAATTGGCGGCAACACGATAAGTTCCAAGAGGCTGTGTCAGGATTTCATGACGTGATCCAACTGAAATGTTAAAGTCTTCTGCAGTTTCTCGAATAGTCAGTCTTCGATTGGCTCCCACAGTTACGTTGATATTCGTGATGTAAGCATGTTCGGTAGACATTGAAGGGCGTCCTGATTGGTGGTCGTCTTCAACTTCGGTCTGGTCATGTTTAAACCGTGTGAACCATTAGTAACACAGAGTACGGCTTGAGCACTCACCACCGTACGCTTCCTGCAGCATTCTTTTGTGTCTCTGTAAGGCTTTTCTTGAGTTTCAAGAAAAATTTAATACAGACACATTGCTCCTCTAACTCGAGAAATTCGCAAACTGTGCGACACGTCGTTCTCTTCAGTACAGCACTGAACAATAACTAACAGACGTACAACAATGAAACTACCAGCAGTTACACATTGAACACAGGCGTGTCTAGGGATGCCAACCGCATTTCGCTCCAACACACCATTGGCGCGAAATTACGAATGTTCCAGAATTTTTTGAACAGGTGTATGGCAAATATCAGCCTGCCAAATAAACATCAGTATGTGATATTAAGGAATACAAGGGTGTTCATTTTAACTGAAGACGTTTAAATATTTTGTAAATTACACATCAGATCAAAAAATGTTATAATTGCAATTTGTTTGTCCCGAAGGGGAGGTCCAATGATACCACACTCGAGCCGCCACCCCAGCCTGTGTATCAGTGGCGTGAGTTTGAGGTAAGGAAAAATGAATTAACGTATTTTTGACCACTTCCGGTGCCTGCATATGGTTGAAACACGATGTTTTGTAGCTCAAGGCCTACGCTGATCGTATGACAGTGCCCAGAGCCTTTGGTTTGCATATTTTGACGTTACACATGACTTACGTTTTTTACTGCGATGATGGTACCGGTATGTCAACATTTTCATCGTTCGGAGATTATTATTATCGTATGCATAATTACAGTAATAAACTGCAGGAAAAAAGAAATAAAAGAAAAATCCACAATCGGTCACCGAGACTCAGAAATACCTATATACCACCAACAAACATATCGCTGCAAATATAACGACAAACACAGTAATAATGCTTCATCACTAAGACAGAAAGAGAGAATGAAACTGCCGTATGTGTGATTGAGTGTAGGTTGTCCAACACAAAAGCAAAATAGATTCCTGTAGTGTCGACTACAGAACGAGGTCTGTATGTCGCAACGCAACCACATGAGGAGACACATTAAATATACTCACAGTGGCGAATAATGACAACGTTTAGCTGTAGAATGGATTGACGATAGTGAAAAATCTATATCCGCCCGGGACTCGAATCCGAATTTCCCGCTTATCGCGAGCGGTCGCCCTTCTATTTGGCTATCCGTGCACGGCTCATGGCCGGGCCCAAACTTCCACATGTTGTCAACCACGCGTCTCCGACCTGGACTCGTAAATCCATGTGTATTCCAGTAAAGTTAGATGTTGTACTTGAAAGTCGCTTGTGTGTTATTCTGATTACGGTGCAAAGTTTCTTTTGACATGTATGCAACGTTTCGCTATGCCGCCGCAACTGCTGTTCTACTTGCGGCCAAGCACAGTACCCAAAACCACAAAAAAAAGTACCCCCCAGCCCATCCTGCGATTGAGACGGCAGCATTGTATTCTACAAGACCAGTTGCGTGATCAACGTAAAAAGTAGAACACTACTTACAAGTTATTGTTAAATGTACGCTGAGTGGGAGACTTGTACTTTGTATCAAGTGATACGTCAAAGTTATCATACAGTAGTAAATATTCATGACATTCCTGCGGAAAAGGATTGTACAAAGTTAAGTAATTTTTCTTATCTATGTTATAATAAAGTGAACTAATATTTTACGCGTTGTAGTATATACTCGATCTCCTCCAGGAGCAAAGAACGCTCCATTGTATCGACGAATGTACGTGTTTCTGTTCGGTAAAACAATTCCACTGTTTGTGTAGGGCAGCGCACCATTCGGGATATGCCGATGAGACCCACGATAACAACACTGCACTGACAAACACGTCTATACTACTAAATGGATAAAATGGGAACACGGGGTCAGTTGCGCATTGCCTATTTAACAGCTTCCAGGGGCAACAAAAACTTCGTTTTCACTGTTCCATTTAACTGCTGAGTGAATTGAAAAATTAAAAACGCTGTCAATATGTACCTATTAAGTCGTATAACAGTTAACTTGCAGTTATAAACTGTGTATACAGCGTGAAGAAAAATTCGCGCACTCGGACAACGCAGCGCGATTTCTCACATACTAGCAAAACAAAAATGTCCCTCACAAAAGTTCGCCCTGCGCATATTTCCGGCAGTAAATGAACATCGAAGATTGGCAATCTGGCCACACTATAATCACACGTACAGTAACTACCTCTATTAGCAGATGGGACTAGTACTGCGCAGTTGATGCAGTGGATAGCATATACAGGAGGTCGAGGGTTCGACTCCAGGCGTATTTGTATTTATTTCCCAATTTCATTCTTCCATATAATACTGTAGTATACACCGTTTCTTAAGCCGCGTGTATCCGACATTACGTAGTACGTGTTTGGAAATTATTTGGAAAGCACATTGATACCCCTGCTAGGGACGTAAGGCTATAGCGAAATGTAATGTACCTCAACGTGGCAAGAATAACAATTGGTACTAATCGATGGGACCATTGCGGAAGGGTACACAGAAAACGGGTTTGGAATGTAGCAGATGCAGTGGCGTGAAACAATTCACGTTCACAATGTGCAAAAGGCTTCTTTAAAAGCTGACCAGTGAAAACAATTATACTTCCATGTCTATGTACGTATTACGTAAATGCAAATGTTTTGCAGAATACCCGCTGTAATCGCTTTAAGATGATTAAAACACCAGATATCGTACCACGCAGACTACATTTAGCAAATAAAAACAACCATACCTCGACCCAGAATCGAAAACTCGACTTGCTGCATGCTAACCAAAAACGCTATCACTTGCATCAACTGCACAACACTACTCGTACCTGCTGACTGAGGTAGTTACCTTACATGTGATTGCCAGATTGCCAATCTTGAATGTCCATTTACTGCCAGAAATACACTATGTGATAAAAAGTATCCGGCCACCTGGCTGAAAATGACTTACAAGTTCGTGGCCCCCTCCATCGGTAATGCTGGAATTCAATATAGCGTTGGCCCACTCTTAGCCTTGATGACAACTTCCACTCTCGTAGGCATACGTTCAATCAGATGCTGGAGGGTTTCTTGGGGAATGGCAGCCCATTGTTCACGGAGTGCTGCACTGAGGAGAGGTATCGATGTCGGTCGGTGAGGCCTGGCACGAAGTCGGCGTTCCAAAACATCGCAGAGGTGTTCTATAAGATACAGGTCAGGACTCTGTGCAGGCCAGTCCATTACACGGATGTTATTTTTGTGTAACCACTCCACCACAGGCCGTGCATTATGAACAGATGGTTCAAAATGGCTCTGAGCACTATGGGACTTAACTTCTGAGGTCATCAGCCCCGTAGAACTCAGAACTACTTAAACCTAACTAACCTAAGGACACCACACACATTCATGCCCGAGGCAGGATTCGAACCTGCGACCGTAGCGTATGAACAGATGCTCGGTCGTGTTGAAAGATGCAATAGCTATCCCCGAATTGCTCTTCAGCAGTGGGAAGCAAGGAAGTGCTTAAAACATCAATTTAGGCCTGTACTGTGACAGTGCCACGCAAAACAACAAGGGGTGCATGCCCCCTCCATGAAAAACACTACCACACCGTAACACCACCGCCTCCGAATTTTCCTGTTGGCACTACAAACACTGGCAGATGACGTTCACCGGGCATTCGCCATATCCCTGCCATCGGATCGCCACATTGTGTACCGTGATTCGCCACTTCACACAACGTTTTTCCGCTATTCAATCGTCAAATGTTTACGCTCCTTACACCAAGCAAGGCGTCGTTTCTCATTTACCGGCACGATGTGTGGCTTATGAGCAGCCGCTCGCCCATGAAATCCAAGTTTTCTCACCTCCCGCCTGACTGTCTTAGTACTTGCAGTGGATTCTGATGCAGTTTGGAATTCCTGTCTGATGGTGTGGATAGATGTCTGCCTACTACACATTACGACCGTCTTCAACTGTCAGCGGTCTCTGTCAGTCAGCAGACGAGATCGGCATGTACGCTTTTATGCTGTACGTGTCCCTCCACGTTTCCACTTCACTATCACAATCGAAACAGAGGACCTAGGGATGTTTAGGAGTGTGGAAATCTCGCGTATAGACATGTGACACAAGTGACACTCACCTGATCACTTTCGAAGTCCGTGAGTTCCGCGGAACGCCCCATTCTGCCCTCTCAAGATGTCTAATGACTACTGAGGTCACTGATATGGAGTAGCTGGCAGTAGGTAGCAGGACAATGCACCGAATATGAGGAACGTATGTTTTTGGGGGTGTCCGGATACTTTTGATCACATAATATATGTGCAGGACGAAATTTTGTGAGAGACATTTTTGTATTGCTAGTATGTGAGGAATCGCACTGCGAAATCCGAGTGCGCAAATTTTTCTTCACCCTGTATAACTCGAGGCAGCGTAATCCACAGTGCGCAAATTACCCAAACTCTATTCTTCCAGTGTCTGAGAAAGGGAGTCTTACTTACTTCCAACAAACTTTACACATTTTTCAAACGTTTTCGAAACTTTTTTTAGCTACCACCCCTCAGATAATAAAGAAAGGAACAAAGTTTGTCGCTTACTACATTTTTCCTGTTCATGCAGCAAAATCTCAGCATCAGGCATGAGTTTTAATTTATTACTTCTTTACTACTAACTCTATTCGCAACACATTTTGCCAACAGTATCCACATGTACCACTGAATGTACTTGCAGAGTTATACAGGGCTCAGTCAAAATATAATGCCTCCAATTTTTTTGAGTTGTCAGTAATTTCAAATAGAGCTGCATAGGTTGAAAACTACAACTTTGTCGATTAATTTATGACTTCTCAATATACTCTCCGTCCATTTCCGCAGTTTTGGCCCATATTTTAACAAAAACATGTATTCCAGGGTCGCAAAACGTACAGTCCTGCTTCCGAATCCACTGACGCATGGACGTTTTCACAGACTCCTCGTCTTGAAAGTAAATGACACGATGAGCTTCTTTTAGCAGCCCTGACAGATGGAAGTCTGTTGGTGCCAGGTCAGGGGTGCATGGGGGGGGGGGGGGGGGGGGCGAGGCAAGGCTTCTCATTCAGTTTTCACAATCCCTTCAGTGGTGTGACGACTGGTGCGCGGTCTTGCATTGTCATGCAAAAGAAGAACATCTGCTATAGCTTTTGATCGGTGAAATCTCCGAAGACGCCCTTTAAGCTGTTTGAGGGTTCTGACGTATTGTAGAGAATTTATTGAGCATACTTGCTCCAAAAAAAAATCAACCCTAATCACACCCTCTGCGTCCCAGATACTGCAGCCATAATTTTGTCTGCCAGTTGTACAGTATTGAACTTTTTCTGCTTCGGTGAGTTCCTGTGATACCATTTCATTGACTGTCTCTCTGATTCTGGTTCAGAAAAATGAACCCATGCTTCGTCTCCGATCACATTTTTTCCCAGAAACTCCTTTCCACTTCAAAAGTTAACCTTCTTGGTACCCAAGTTGCACAAACCTTTGACTATCCCAGCTGTTAAATAATCGTCATCACACTTGCTTTACTGAGGGAGATAATGCGACACAAATCATTTGCAGTCACCCAGCGGTCACCACGAATGACGTCATCGACACGCTGAGTGTTGTGTGGAATCACAGCAATTACTGGCTTGCTTCACCGCGTTTCGCCATCCAGCAGTTTTTGCCCTTCAGCTTCGTTAAGCGACGAATCCATCGTCTAGCAATGCTGATATCCACTGTTATATCACCGTACACATTTTTCAATCATTCATGAATGCGAAAGGGCGTTTCACCTTTCGCATTATAGAATTCCATCACAGAAGGCCACTTTGCAAGCTAGGGCAGTAATGGCATATGTTGACGCAGAAAGTTACTACTGCAGGGAACTTCGGAAAAACCTTTGTGGAATAGCACCAAATTCAGATTTATCGCTTAAAAAACTTTCTTTAAGGATAGAAAAATATGAGGCATTACTGTCTTACTTAACGTCGTGTCTTTGTAAGACATATAGTTCAGGAGATACGACATCACAAACATTGAGATGCATGAAGAACTAGCTTTTCTTAAAATATAGCGCGTAATTACCGAGACTATACTCGTCCATTATTTGATAATGCTGAAGAGTTAGTGGCTCGAGTCGAATTCGGAAGTGTTAGAATAGTGCACTCATATTCTTCCTTTGTTTCACCTTCCTGATTTGTGTCAAAATCAATGCATCTTGCACTTGTTCATCGCATGTCATCTACGTCAGCATCTTTGATCCTTTTTGTTAGAAATTTACTTGGTATCTCAAAATCAAGACCATATTTTAGCAACAGAGGCGACAATATTCAGATTGAGAGACGTAAAATCTTAGAAACGACGTTGCCGGGATCAAAGTAGCCCATTGCCCGAGGACTGCGCCACTGTTCATTGAGCTTTCTACTCCTGTGTAGAGGTACTATGTGGCAAGTTGTCTTCTGACTCCACAGTGTTGCTCGGATGTTTCAGACGTTGTAACGTACAGAATAGTAGAACAGATGGCATGGGTTGTCTTCGTGCAGCCGGAATCACAACACATTGAGCGTTTTTAGTTCATGAATGGTAAATACATTCCGTTATGAGTCTTCATTTTGTTTTCTTTGTGTTTCTGGCGGGCCTTAATGATTAACCTTTTGGTGGATGAAACTGGACGTTCAATGGTAAGCAGTTGAATTTAAGTGATAAGTATTAGTCACATTCTTCACCAACGCAAAACTAAAGAAACGTTCACCAGTAGACGTCGTTCTTCCTTGTGCGTGTATATTAAAACGGCAATATTTCTGTGACTATCCTCGTCTTCCTCAAAGCACCTGAGGGCTATAGCATGGAGAACTTCCGCATAACGAATGGAATATAAGATGGCTTTGATGGAAAAGTGGACTTATCTCCACTTTCCTTTGATCTTATTCAAGTCTCACCCCGGCCGTAAGGGTGTGCTTTCAATTTTTTTTTTATTATTTTTTTTTTTTCTTTCCATCAACTGAACACAGAGAGGGCAGATGCAGACCTTGACAGCGTGGAATTTCTGAATTTCCGTGCTTTTTGTTTGGCAATGGCCGGTTGCTACGGATATAATATAGAGATAACGCAACTGCCAGTCCGTGTTATCGCCGGGTACGCCTCACAGCTTTTCACGGACGTCAATATGCACCGGCACGTCGTCCTATAGCAACGGTAGGCTGGCGGCGGAATAAAGTTCGATTCATACTTCACACTGTCGGAAACGCGTCGTCTAATACAAGCTGTTTATCCATGTGGCAGATGCAACTTGTGACGCGGTATCAACGATGATCATCGATACTTTACTCATGAGTACTATCATTAAAAAGATTATTCATAAATTTATCGAAATATCTTGCGATATCGATACTTCTCGTTCATAAAAAGATTAGAGTGATATCGTCTCCAACCTTTCCATCTCTTAAAATCTATCTGTAGTAGGGAGAGATACTCCATTTCCACACGTTTTAATTAGAATAACACAAGTGTTAAATCAAGCATTGTTTTTGTTTTTGTTAGAGATTACAGTTTCAAACTGGAACTTGATATGCGAAATTTCAGTGCAGATTGTTATAACAATACACTGATGGAAAAAAGTCACAACACCAAAAAATAATTAATGCAGAGACCGGAAATTTCGGGAATACACTACTGGCCATTAAAACTGCTACACCAAGAAGAAATGCAGATGATAAACGAGTATTCACTCGACAAATATATTATACTAGAACTGACATGTGATTACATTTTCATGCAGTTTGGGTGCATAGATCCTGAGAAATCAGTACCCAGAACAATCACCTCTGGCCGTAATAACGGCCTTGATACACCTGGGCATTGAGTCAAACAGAGCTGGGATGGCATGTACAGGTACAGCTGCCCATTCAGCTTCAACACGATACCACAGTTCATCAAGAGTAGTGACGGGCTTATTGTGACGAGCCAGTTGTTCGGCCACCATTGACCAGACGTTTTCAGTTGGTGAGACATCTGGAGAATGTGCTGGCCAGGGCAGGAGTCGAACATTTTCTGTATCCAGAAAGGCCCGTACAGGACATGCAACATGCGGTCGTGCATTATCCTGCTGAAATTTAGGGTTTCGCAGGGATCGAATGAAGGGTAGAGCCACGGGTCGTAACACATCTGAAATGTAACGTCCACTGTTCAAAGCGCCGTCAAGGCGAACAAGAGGTGACCGAGACGTGCAACCAATGGCACCCCATACCATCAGGCCGGGTGATACGCCAGTATGGCGATGACGAATACACGCTTCCAATGTGCGTCCACCGCGATGTCGCCAAACACAGATGTGACCATCATGATTCCGTAAACAGAACCTCGATTCTTCCGAAAAAATGACGTTTTTCCATTCGTGCACCCAGGTTCTTCGTTGAGTACACCATCGCAGGCGCTGCTGTCTGTGATGCAGCGTCAAGGGTAACCGCAGCCATGGTCTCCGAGCTGATAGTCCATGCTGCTGCAAACGTCACCGAACTGTTCGAGCAGATGGTTCTTGTCTTGCAAACGTCCCCATCTGTTGACTCATGGATCAAGACGTGGCTGCACGATCCGTTACAGCCATGCGGATAAGATGCCCGTCATCTCGACTGCTAGTGATACGAGGCCGTTGGGATCCAGCACGGCGTTCCGTATTACCCTCCTAAACCCACCGATTCCATATTCTGCTAACAGTCATTGGATCTCGACCAACGCGAGCAGCAATGTCGCGATACGATAAACCGCAATCGCGATAGGCTACAATCCGACCTTTATCAAAGTCGGAAACGTGATGGTACGTATTTCTCCTCCTTACATGAGGCATCACAACAACGTTTCACCAGGCAACGCCGGTCAACTACTGTTTGTGTATGAGAAAACGGTTGGAAACTTTCCTCATGTCAGCTCGTTGTAGGTGTCGCCACCGCCGCCAACCTTGTGTGAATTCTCTGAAAAGCTAATCATTTGCATATCACAGCATCTTCTTCCTGTCGGTTAAATTTCGCGTCTGTAGCACGTCATCCTCATGGTGTAGCAATTTTAACGGCCAGTAGTGTACATTTATCTAGGTAATATTCCATTCTGGGTTTTCCATTGTTTGATTTATCTAGGTAACATATTTAAGTGATTAATATTGCAAGATCGCAGGTTAATGTGAGCGTTAGATAAGCCATTTCAAATGCGAAACACTGGTACATTAATATCCGACATAATCGCCAGAATGTTGAATGCAAGCATGTAGAAGCCCATGCAGTGTGCTGTACAAGTGTTGGATGTCAGTTTGTGGGACTGGAGTTCCGCACCTCTTGCACTTGGTCGGTCAGTACAGCGACTGTTGATGCTGTTTACGGACGACGCTGGAGTTGTCCGATGCTACCCCATATCTGCTCGATTGGACGCAGATCTTCTGATCGAGAACGCCAAATCAACGAGTTAATGCTCTGTAGAGCATGTTGGGTTACAACAGCAGTATGTGGACGAGTATTATCCTCTTGGAAGACACCCCTCAAATTCTCTTCATGAATGCCAGCACAACAGGTCGAATCACCAGACTGACGTACAATTTTGCAGTCAGGGTGTGTGGAATAAGCACGACAGTATTCTCACTGTCTAACGAACTCACATCCCAGACCGCAACTCCAGGTGCAGGTCCAATGTGTCTAGTACGCAGACATGTTGCTAGCAGGCCTTCAACTGTCCTCCTCCTACACAACACACGGCCATCACTGGAACCAAGGCAGAAGCAGTCTTCATCAGAAAACACAAGAGACGTTCACTGTGCCCTCCAGTCAGCTCTCGATTGACACCACTGAAGTCGCAAATATCGGTGCTTTGGGATTGGTGAAATGCACGCTGTAGGGCGCCCTGCTCAGAGCTGTCCTTGAAATAACCGATTTGTAACAGTACTTTGCGTCATTGTGGTGCCAACTGCTGCTCAAATTGCTCCTGTTGATTCAGATTGCGCCAGAGCCATACGCTGAACACAACGGTCTTCGCCCTCGGTGACGTTGCGTGGCCGTCCGCAGCCCGGTCTTCAGAATGGTTCAAATGGCTCTGAGCACTATGGGACTTAACATCTATGGTCATCAATCCCCTAGAACTAAGAACTACTTAAACCTAACTAAACTAAGGACATCACACAACACCCAGTCATCACGAGGCAGAGAGCCCGGTCTTCTTGTGACCGTACATTCTTGTGGTCACCGCTGCCAGCAATAAATGGCTAAATTCCTGCCAAGTCTCTCTGTAATATCGCAGAAGGAACATCCAGCTTCTCAGAACCCTATTACACGACCTCGTTCAAACTCAGTGAAATGTTGGTAACAGCGTCGTTGTCGCCTTAAAGGCTTTCTTGGCTGACATCAACTCACTAAGTCCAGTTTCAAAGGTAATTAGCACTTACGACCGTTAAAGCGTGTATTTGAAGCAAACCTGATTTGCATTCTCATAGCCGGCCGGAGTGGCCGAGCGGTTCTAGGCGCTTCAGTCTGGAACCGCGCGGCCGCTACGGTCGCAGGTTCGAATCCTGCCTCGGGCATGGATGTGTGTGATGTCCTTAGGTTAGTTAGGTTTAAGTAGTTCTAAGTTCTAGGGGACTGATGACCTCAGAAGTTAGGTCCCATAGTGCTCAGAGCCATTTGAACCATTTTTTTGCATTCTCATACTTGCACTACTACCGCCGCCCTTATAGGACTAATGTGAAATCTGAGTAGACGTAATCCTTAAGATGTAGAAACACGCCTACCAACTTTCGTTTATGTCGCACGACTGCTTCTTGGTGTTGCGACTTTTTTCTGTCCGTGTACCCGTACAAAACTGAAAAGCAAATAAACTGAATCTTACCTAAACTTCCCATTCTGTCTCCTGATTCAGTAATTCTTCCGCTTAAACTGTTTTAAACAATAATACGAAAACAAACAAGTAAGTCGAATTGTGAAGACAATGGGATACCAGCCGAATGAACAGCGAACAAAACGTTGCCGAGATCGGCAATGTTTTCGTTCACTCGCTCTTTCGCTATCACACACACCGCTTGTTCAGTTGTCCTGTTGGTGCTCTCGCATTCAGTTGTTCAATGTGTTGGAACTGTGTCATGCAGCCAAAATTTTGAGTCAATAGTAAAATGTAATAAATAATTACTAAGATAATTCGATACGATACCTGTTATAAAGTGCTGATATGAGTAAACGCATCTACTGAAAATAATTTGCTCCCGAGATGAAACTATTCTATACCAAGAAGTATCGATACACTTTATTTTCCCTACACTTAGCACTTGAATTAGCTGTCACCAGGTTATACCTGAAAGTAAATTATTAATTATTGAACAGAAGTAATTATTAATGAAGGTGTAAGACAAGGGTGTGGACTATCACCTACCCTTTTGAATATTTACTTAGACTTCATTCTTCGTAAATGGAAATGCTTAGTAAAGAAAGGAATTAAGGTAACGAACGAGGAACACCCGAATGTGCTTCTGCTTGCAGATGACATCGTCATTACTCTGAACAAAGACGATGACCTCCAAAAATCAGTATATCAGCTGAACAAAATATGTAATAAATACTACTACTACTACTACTACTACTACGTGATCAGGCCCAGTGGACCGCACGCATCTACAAGTTTCCTCCTCCACTGTATTCTGTCCGTTGCTGCTATCCGCCATTCGTCCACATCTATTGACATTTGTTTTAAATCTTCATGGAGTCCATCCCTCCAACGCTTCTTGGGTCTCCCTGGCGGTCTCTTTCCTGTAGGTGTGAAATCCAGGAGCTTCCGAGGCCATCTGTGATCCTCCATCCGGGCCACATGGCCGGCCCACTGCATTCGTTTGGCTTTGACAGCTCCTGCTATGTTGGGCTGCTGGTATAGTTCCTCAAGCTCTTGGTTGTATCTGATCCTCCATTCCCCTGTATCTGCATCCAGAACCGGACCGAAGATCTTCCGAAGCACTTTTCTCTCAAAGACAAGGAGCTTATGGAAGTCCTGTTTCCGGATACTCCATGTCTCACAGCCATATAGAACAACAGGCTGGATCAGGGTTTTGTACAGTCGAATCTTGAACTGTCTGGAGAGAGATTTGGACCGAAGCAGTTGTGCTAGGCTGTGGTAAGATCGGTTTCCTGCTTGTATTCTGGCATTGATCTCTGCTTCACATGACGAGTTCTCAGTGAAAAGTGCCCCTAGGTATTTGAATTCTTGCACTCTCTTGTAGGAATGGTGCCCAACCTGCTGTGATTGTAGATGATCAGCAGTCTGACAATGACCACGCGTCATAACGAGGTACTCTGTCTTAGCTTCGTTTATGTTTAGCCCAAATTTGCTGGCAGCCTCCTTTAGTGCTTTGGTCATTTGTTCCAACTCCTCTTCCGACCTAGAGAGTAAACAGATGTCGTCTGCATAGGCTAAGTACGCCAGTCTCTTTCCTTCGATTTCAATCCCTTCGTTCTCTTGGAAGGTCTCGCGTATGATCTTCTCGAGGGCAAAGTTGAACAGGATAGGGGACAACCCATCTCCTTGCCTGAGTCCTGTCACAATTTCAAATTCCTCAGTTACGCGATTTCCCATCTTCACCTTTGCATGTGTTTCGTTCAGACAGATCTTTATCAGATTGATGAGTTTCTCTGCTATGCCAAACTCCCTTAAACAGTTGAGCAGGCTCTTGCGATGTATGCAATCATAGGCCTTCTTAAAATCAACGAATAAAATACGCAAATCTTTACCATATTCACCCAGTTTTCAGTGAGCTGCCGGAGACTGAAGATGTGATCTACTGTTGACCGTCCTGGCCGGAAACCTCCCTGGTACTCCCCAATCACCGATTCTGCCACTGGCTGAATTCTATGTATGAGGCAATTGGACAGGATCTTATAGCAGACTTTAAGCAGGGCGATTCCTCGATAGTTGTCACATTTCAGTTTGTCGCCCTTCTTATGTATTGGACAGATCAGAGCTGTTTTCCATTCTCCTGGTAGTTCTTCTTTGGTCCATATTGCCTGTATCAGTCGGTGTATTTTTTCTGCAAGTTTCTCTCCTCCTGCCAGGATCATTTCAGCCTGTATTCCATCTTGACCTGGACTCTTATTCTGTTTAAGGTGTCTGATTCTGGTTTTTATCTCATCCAGGGTAGGTGGGGGATAGTCTGCATCGGCTGTAATTGGGTACTGGAAATCAAACTGCAGTTCGGGTTCATCACAATTTAGCAGCTGTCGAAAGTACTCTTTCCATCTCTCAGCTACGTCCCTATCGTTCGTCAGGATCTTGTCACGGGAATCTTTGACAAATTTCTGCTTGGCCTGGTGACCTTTGCAGAGGTACTTCACCCTCAGAAACATTTCCCTCGTCTTTTGTCCTCTGAAGTCTGTTTCTGCTTCAGTGATGATATTCCTTAAATATTTCCTCTTTGCTCTTCTCAGAATTGCTTGTGTAGTCTTTCGGACCTCCTCAAATTGTGCTTTGGCCTGTGCCAGATTTGCCCCCTTCAGCCATTTGTTCCTGGCTTTCTTTCTCCTTTCCAGGGCATCTGCACATTCCTTTCCAAACCAGATCTTCTTGCCCACTGGTTTCCCCATGAGTGTTTCCTTTGCTGTGTCCCTAACTGAGCTCTGGATGTTTTCCCACATAAGTTCGAGGTCCTGATTCGCGTCCACTTCGCTGAGTGCTTCAAAGCGGTTACTAAGTTGCAACTGGTATCTGATCTTCGTTGCCTCATCTTTTAGTTTCTCCACATGGTACCTTTCCACTCTTTTTAACTTAGGCCCCGTTCTTCCTTTACACTGTATGTTTAAATGGCCTCTGACCAGGAAATGATCACTCCCACCTTCGGCACCCCGCGCTGTCTTAACGTCTAACACCCATCTCTTGGCTCTGAGATCAACGGCAACATGGTCTATTTGATTTACAGTTCTCCCATCTGGTGATACCCAGGTTCCTTTATGTATGTTTTTCCGCTGGAAGTTTGTGCTGGAGATGAACAACCCTAATGAAGTCGCGAAGCCGATGAACCTAACTCCATTGTCATTGCTTAGGTTGTGTAGACTGTGCCTACCTGTTGTGTCTTGGAATATTTGTTCTTTCCCAACCTTGGCATTCATATCACCAAGGAGGATCCTCAGGTGTCCATTTGGTATAGCGTCCATCACTGCCTCTAGCTGTGCATAGAACTCGTCTTTCACTTCACATTCGCTCTCCTCCGTGGGAGCATGACAGTTCACAAAAGTCGCCTTAATATGCTTTACTTCCAGTGTTAGAACAGATATTCTTGGGTTGACTGAAACGAATTCTGAAACATTAGTGGCCAACGTCTTACTGACGCAGAAACCAGTGCCTAACAGATGACCTCGTTCACAGGCTCCATACAGAATTGTACAGTTTTCAACATCAATGCTCCCAGCATCGTCCCACCGGATTTCTTGCAGTGCAACTAGGTCTAGTTTGTACCTCTGAATTTCCTTGACCACACTGATTGCAGCTCCTGTCTTGTACAGACTCCTTACATTCCACGTTCCAAATCGTATACCGTTTCTTTGCCATTGACGTCGTCTATTTTTGTCAGTAATGTTCCGAGGCTTACTTGTAGTCTTGAAAGCATGTTTAATTTTTTACGGAGAGAGGGTGCTTGCCTCCCGTCCAACCTGCGGTGTTACCCTCACAGCTCACAGGACTGCTGGCTTTTCTTAAGGGGTGGGCTCCCCTCAGGAGTTGGGTTATAGGAAGGAATAAGAAAATTGGAAAGACGCCCTCGGGCCTCGCAACCTAATACCGTTGGGGTCGAAAAAGCAAGAGTTGGCCAAGGGAGGCCGACAGGGAAGGAGAAAGAAGGAGTCTGACACAAGTAAGTGGAAGCAATGTCAGACTCAGCTCGGGTCCCCACGGTCGCCACCCGCGTACTTCTAGCTGAAGCCCCTGGGGCTTATGTAATAAATACAACTTTAAAATTTTTACTAACAGTACGAAAATAATGGCATTCCGAGGAAGTATCCAGTGGGATCAAAAAATGTTTTGAACAATTCAGTTTTACACTAACGTTCAGAAAAAACAGAACATGTTGAACGTCTAGAGATAGGACGTTCATATTCGCAAGACATGTACATTAGTACGTTTTGCAGAAATGATTGCATTTGAACGATGGCGGCCCGCGGGTTCAATGTCAAAACCGGTGTCGCTATAACACGAAGGTAATGGATCTCTGTGTCTTGAGCAGACGTGTACGATGCGCGAACCGTGCCATCAAATCAATGAGTTTGGAAGAGGGTGCAATATTGGCATGCTGTATTTGGCATGGAAATTGCTGCTCGCGTGGGACGAAGTGTTTCGGCAGTGGGACGCGTGTGTGCCGAATGGTTCACGGAAGGCCGTAGAAAACGACAATGAGATGGGTCAGGTCGCACCACCCAGACCCCCCCCCCCCTCCCGAGAAGATTGACATCTCATCCGATTGGCATTGCAGAACAGATCTGCGTCCTCCTTGGCTGTTGCGCAACAGTATAACAGTGTAACACATCGTACACTACCAGAGATGATAGTCTGTCGCCATTTATTACGGTATGGGTTACGTTGCGCGTCGTCCACTTCTCCGACTACATTTGACGAATATTCAGAAACGTGCTGTACGGTAATGGTATATGGAACGCCATCACTGGAGACGGGAATGGCCCCAGACAGTGTTTGTGGACGAATCCAGCTTCTCTTTGTTTGAAAATGATTGCCGCATTTTGGTTCGCGCCAGATAGGGCGGGTGGCATCACAGTAACTGCATTCGCAACAGATATTCAGTGCCAACTCACGGCCTCATGATGTATTATGCCATTGGATATAACCAGAAATCACTGTTTGTGCATGTCCAGTGCACTGTGACCAGTGTGACCTACGTGAATGACGTACTGCGACCTTTAGCCATGCCCTTACAGCACAACCCACCAGACACTATTTTTCAGCAAGACAATGCACAACCACATGTTGCTGCACAAACACGTGCATTCTTGGTGTCACAGGATGTTAGTCTATTGCCCTGGCCTCCCAGATCACCAGACTTGTTACCAACCGAAAATGTGTGGGATATGGTGAACGATGGGTGCAGTTCTGTGACCCTATGCCAACTACCACAGTTGTGTGCAGTATGGACGCCTATACCACATGGCACCATTTGGGCCTTTACGCGAGATGCCATCACGAATGGAACAAGTTATCAGGGCCCAAGGCGAACTCTCTGTTTGCTGGGCAACAGGACACATGCTGAACTGAGGTGACTGAAATGTTAATCATTTCCGCAGAACATACTAATGTACATGTCTGGTGAATATGAACGTCCTATCTCTAGTCGTTTAAGGTGTTCTGTTTGTCCTGAACATGAGTGTAGAACAGCTGTCTCAGATATCTTATTTAGGCTGCGATATAAGTTTTGATTTTGACACTGATATTGAAAATAAAATACACAAATTCCAAGCTTTCTATGGCACCATTAGCAGAACATTGGGCCATAAAGTACGAAAAGATATCAGCGTCAAATTCTATAAGCTGATGATGTTTCCTGTGTTATCCTATGGAAGCGAAAGCTGGGTTAGCACAAAAAATAAGAAAATAAAATTCAAACAGCAGAGACGAGGCTCCTAAGAAAAGCGAAGAGTGCACGAGAAGAGACATAATTAGATTTGAAGATATTAAAACAGAATTAAATATTTTCCATATAAATGAAAAAATTCAAAATATCATCATGAGTAAATGTGCAGTTCAGGATTTGTGTAGTACCTTTAAACCATCAATCATTGGCATAAAATTGTGCGTATTTTCGACCTTTTGAAGAATACATTTGATGAAATGTTTTAAGTATTGCACAGTGTCACATCATTTTTATTTACACTTTCCATCCAGCTCTGATCTGCTGTGCGCTAACACGAACTTTCGGCGCAACATTTTTAGTGCAGAATATTTGCTTCACATTGTTAACAAAAAAGTTCCTCTAAAAATCGTTGGTTGGTATACCGGGAACATACAACGAATCTAGGAATTCTGTTGGGAAGCTTACGGTTTCGTCTTAGTTCGTTACTGTCTCAACAGATTTTAAAAAAATTTCTTCCTCTGGTATCATATTTTGTATTCATTAACTTTTTGTTGAACTACGTAATTTTTAATTTGCTAAAAATGTTCAGTCACACAACCATTCTCCGCTTACGTTGTTTCTCTCTATATGCTGACACATTTGTTAGATGAGTTGTTCATCTGCGTTTACTGTAAGTGAAATGTCTTTCTTCAGAGCTCCAAAATATAGAAAGCGGAGGGGGAGATACCGGGGCTGTATGGTGGATATGTTACGGTTTTCCGGCAAAACTTCTACAGCATCTTTCCACGTCCTACTTCCATATTTTTGAGCCCTGAAGAAAGACATTCGTCGTCGTCGATCTGCTTCGGACGAAGAGGTACATGCCTCGGTACACTGATGGTCGCGTAGGCAACGGCAAACATTTTTCCTTGAAGGCATTGACCATCTAGTCTCAGATTGCGATAAATGTATCAACAGTTACGGCGATTCCTTTTTAAACAGTAAAAAAGTTTATTTGGTTTTCTCCATCTACCTCGGTTTCATATGATAGCTCCTTACATATTCCGACTTTCTGTATCACAGATGGTATCTCATCACCTCACTTTAACCATTCGGTACTGGGCTAAGTGAGGTGATATTGCGTTGACGTTCCGTCTAGCATGAACACACCCTGAAACCATTATTTGAATGTGGCATCGTTCCGTTCCGTTCTGTTGAAGTCCAATGTGAACCGAATTTACTGTCCCAACTCGAGGATGATATCTGGGATCAGCGTGAGCAGCATTAACAGTTAATACAAATTATATTTACATAATAACATTATAAAAAGACGACAAATAATACAGAAAAGAAGAGAATTTAATTTACCAACCTATGTGGCTTTCATACATTTTTAAAAAGCGTTTGACAGGGTGGGTAGAGACGTCCTGTGGGAAATTATGGTAAAATATGGATGCCCCAAATCACTCCATAAACTGCATCGAAAGACTACAGTGGAACCGATGTTATAACTGATGTCCCCATTTGTACAGAATAAAAGATTTTAATAAACCAAGGTGTGAGACAAGGATGTAATTTGTCACCTATTCTTTTTCATATTTACATAGTCAGTACCATCCGAAATTGGAAGGAAAGAGTGCTAGAAGGGTTCCATTGTTTTATGGTTCAAAAAATGGCTCTGAGCACTATGGGACTTAACTGCTGAGGTCATCAGTCCCCTAGAACTTAGAACTACTTAAACCTAACTAACCTAAGGACATCACACACATCCAAGTCAGAGGCAGGATTCGAACCTGCGACCGTAGCGGTCGCCCGGTTCCAGACTGCAGCGCCTAGAACCGCTCGGCCACTCCGGCCGGCTAACGTAACAGTAAATAAAACTAACAGACAATAGATTCAATGTGTGATACTAAGAAATAGAACTGTAATTGAAGACTGACTTCGGAACAGACTCAGTACTTCAGTTGTCTGGGGAGCTACACTGTCTAGTGGTATTAATCTGACCATCTGTAAAAAGCCTGAAGAACCAACTTTTGCAGCGTGGACATCTGCGAGATGTACAGGAAGAGAGTCCATGAGGTTTTGGAAGGCACCAACATGGATGTGGAGTCATGCCGACTACAATACCGCGGCCAGCTGCGCTAGGCTGAGGACCCATGGCGCGAACAGCTCAACTGTATTTAAATACAGAGAGTTTCGAGGCCAGGGGAGTACGGTAAACTCACCCTGGTGCTCTTTGAACCACCACGTAGACTGTGAACTGTGTGACATGTTGCATTTTCCTGCTCGTAGATGTCACCATGCCGAGGAGAAAGAAACTGTATTAGGGGTGGACATGCCGCCCAAGGATAGATGCATATGTGTTGATCCACTATGCATGACAAAATGACGAGATCGCCCATGGATTGCGGCAAAACATTCCTCAGAGCATAACGCTTCCTCCTCTGCCCTGACTCTTCCAACGAATATTGCAGGGTGTTTGCTTTCAGACGTTTCACACCATACACGCTAATGGCCATCTGTCCGATGGTGAATGAAACGTGATTCATCTGAAAAGGCCACCTGTCGCCACTCAGAGGACGTCCAGTTTAGGCAGTGGCGTACAAATTACAGGCTTCGTCGCCGATGAACAGCAGTCAGCATGGGTGCGTGGACCAGGCACCTGCTGCGAAGGCTGACGCAGCAACGTTCGCTGGACGGCCATTCAGCAGACACTGTTAATAAAACTTGGGTTCATCTGGACGGTCAGTTACTCAACAGTTGCACGTCTGTTCTCCTGCACACATCTCTGTAGCCACGGTTCACCCCTTTCATCTATTGCCCGTGATGCACCAAAGTTGCCTCGGCGAAGATTCTGGATACGCCATTTTGCCATTCATGGTATATTTTAACCACGGCAGCGGGCGAGCAGTTTCGGAAATACTTCCACATTTGTCCCGAAAGCTAATGATCATGTCCTTTTGAACGTCAGATAAGTCGCTCCGTTTCTGCCGTACGGCAACCAGTGCAATGTTTCCACATCCCACCCGACACGCTTTGTATGCTCTGCACTGCTAGTGCCGCCACCTGCCTTCTGTGAGTGGTTATTGTACGTCGACATCTAACAAGGGGACCCTCCATACTGTAAATCAAGGATTTTTATGCGCTCAAATATGTTTCAGAGGCACTTGCCCTGAGTACCTGGCCATCCGGTTTTTTGGCGACGAGCCTTGGTTTTTGAGAAAATCGATTTTGAAGTTCATTGTGAGCTTTGTATACCCGTAACATTATATATCGGGTGATCAAAAAGTCAGTATAAATTTGAAAACTGAATAAATCACGGAATAATGTAGATACAGAGGTACAAATTGACACACATGCTTGGAATGACATGGGGTTTTATTACAACCAAAAAAATACAAACGTTGAAAAAATGTCCGACAGATGGCGCGTCATCTGATCAGAATAGCAATAATTAGCATAACAAAGTAAGACAAAGCAAAGATGATGTTTTTTGCAGGAAATGCTCAATATGTTATCATCATTCCTCAACAATAGCTGTAGTCGAGGAATAATGTTGTGAACAGCACTGTGAAGCATGTCCGGAGTTATGGTGAGGCATTGGTGTCGGATGTTGTCTTTCAGCATCCCCAGAGAAGTCGGTGGATCACGATACACTTGCGACTTCAGGTAACCTCAATGCCAATAATCGCACGGACTGAGGCCTGGGGACCTGGAAGGCCAAGCATGACGAAAGTGGCGGCTGAGCACACGATCATCACCAAATGACGCGCGCAAGAGATCTTTCACGCGCCATCTGTCGGACATCTTGTGAACTTCGTTTTTCTTTTTTATTCTAATAAAACCCCACATCATTCCAAGCATGTCTGTCAATTTTTACCTCTTTATCTACATTATTCCGTGGTTTATTAAGTTTTCAAATTTATACTGACTTTTGGATCACCCTCTATATTCGTAGCAAGTCAGCGTAGTGCAGCGTTAAAGGTTCACAGCTAGCCCGCTGGAGGTACCGTGTTGGAATCCTGCTCGCGTACTTTTGTTTCTTTATTTTTCATAATCGACCGAATTTATCAATTTTATTTCAAAGAATATCAACAAACAGTATAAGGTGTGCGAAATTATAAAGATATATTCAGTTATTAATTTTTTCTGTCATACAGTATTACAAAATCTTGTTTTTCATCGTGCACATTGCTTGATGTGCCAGAACAATGTTGTGGATGATACTTATCATAGAAACAACCGAAGCACAAATTTTCGCAGCATCACGCCCATTTTATGAAAGCAATCGTCTTGTAGGCGCACGGTTTCTTCATGAGCGATGCCGGGAAACACAATTATTTTACATTCAAAAAGATTTCTCTTTCATCCGGTAATTTCGATGCGAACCTTGCGTATCTAATCATGCTCTCAAAATTAGGTGCGCTGAATTGATGTGCGATTAGCGAATGTAATTCTATTGTATCTTCCCTAGAAGCGATCTCTCTATTGTCTTTCATCGAGGCGGGAGCATTCTGAATAATTTTCGTGAAGATTTTCACTTGTCGGTAAAAATAAACATCGCAGGGTTGGCAATAAGGAGTGCAGTTTGGTGGAACCATTTTTAGGGTGCAGGTGCTCGCTTTTCTTTCATCAGTGAATATCGTATAAACTTGAATCGGTTTGCCCTCCCCAAGAATCGATCTGCACAAAAAAATTTTCTGTCCCACGTACGGCAAAATTACAGAAGGCAAAAATTCTTCGTTCACCAATTTTGTGAACTTCCTTGATTTCGTGCAGGACATTATTACATTTCTGTATGTCCCAGTTAATTCGTCTGCTCGTTTTTGAACGTTAGGACCAAATTTTCCGGACGGTTCTTGCATACATAAAAAAAAACATATGAGAGCAGGATTCGAACACCGTACCTTCAGCGCGGTAGCCGTGAACCTTTACCGCTGCGCCACCCTAACATGCGCAGAATATGTGTATTGTTACGGATATACAAAGCACGCAATTAACTTAAAAATCGATTTTTGTAGCCTGGTTCTCAGGGTAAGTGTCTTACAACACATTTGAAGCGCATCAAAATCCGTGATTTACAGTATGGAGGGTCCCCTTGTAAGACAGGCGGTGGTCATGTTAATGTTACTGGCTGCAAGCAGAACATAAAAAGAAACACGAAGAGACACAAAAATGAAATTCTGTAAGATGATGGATGTGCTTGTTCTACTATATGGCAGTATAATCTGTGTTATTAAGGTAAATGGATCCTGGCATGTCAAACTGCTCAAATGATTTTTTACGAGCAATCAAAAGATGCATTAAGTTCGACAGGGTTTCTAATGAAAACAATAGACAAGAACTGCAAATTTTTGTTGTAAATAACAAAATAGAACATAAACAAAACTGGAAGGAACATCTGGAACGAATGGAAGGAACAAAGATTCTAAAGATGACCTTTCGACACAAATCCAAAGAAAGAGGGACACACTACAGGCAGTTAAATGAGGCCAGAACAGCTCGAAAGGCCTGATCTGTGAAAACGTGAATAAGAATGAGAATGACATTACCTTCTGCGCACGAGAAGCTCAAATGGTTCAAATGGTTCTGAGCACTATGGGACTCAACTGCTGAGGTCATTAGTCCCCTAGAACTTAGAACTGGTTAAACCTAACTAACCTAAGGACATCACACACATCCATGCCCGAGGCAGGATTCGAACCTGCGACCGTAGCGGTCTCGCGGTTCCAGACTGCAGCGCCTAGAACCGCACGGCCACTTCGGCCGGCGACTGCTTTTCTGCTGACGAATACGTTAATTACACAGTTAGACAGGATGCTTGTGGAAACAATTTAGTTGGTTAATTAGTTGTTTATTCATCCGTAGATCGTTTTCAAAGTGATATCAGATACCACATCTTAATCGAAAAAGGAATACTTTTCTTTAAAAAAGAAAAGACCAAATCGCACATACAGTAATATCAAATTATACTTTTACACTATTCATTTGTATCACATCACTGGTCACTAATCACACTAACACACACACACACACACACACACACACACACACACACAAACACACACACACACACACACACACACACACACACACAGACGCACGCACGCACGCAAACTCACAGGGACCTTTTCGGTTGCCATCAGGCTCTTGACGATACATTTGTCATTCCCTCGAATTCTTCATATTGTCGCCTTGGTCCATGTGGGAAAGGTGTCAACACCTCACCAAAATGGATGAGATGTTGAGCTGTTTTGTATTTCTTGTTTGTTTACTCTTCGTAAACAAAAGTTTAGTGTGGCTATTATTCCATGATCACGAATATTGTCTGTCTCTCTATTCCATTCTGGATCGTGTACGTTATTTCAGTAAATAATAATGAGCCTTACTTTGCACTGGCGTTTTCTTCATAACTCTGTGTGGTGCCTCTGAGACAGCTACCGTAATATTCGTTCCAGCTGGTCAGATACTGCATCAGTAGGACCGTTGCGCTGAGGTCACCATTAACAAGGAGAGTGTACAAACTTGCCCTCACCGATTTGATTCATACTGACAAGATGTGGAGACCATGACTAGGACTTCAACACTTGTAAACAGAAAGACGCATCTCTCAACTGTTTTCGAGAAAATCGAGTACGGAAAGTCCACAGGCGAACGAGTAAGCGTTAAGTTTCAAAAGGGCGAGGCGTTTGGATCTGATCTCCGTGTCAGCACTCCTTTTTTCTTTAATTCCGACAGTTCTAACAACAGATTTGTTATGACTGCACAGATTATCAGTATTTAATGATTCATTTATTATTTTCATAATTTGTATCCTGAAAAAAGAAAACAAAAATTTACGTTAAGGATACTGGAAATGGAAAAGGATACACAAGAACTTTCAATAGAATCATCATAGTCATTTTATTTACGTTACTATATCTACATTTGAGACAAATATAAAATAAAATGTGGAGCACAGTACGAATCGCGATTAAACTGATCGTAGAAACATGGAAGATAATACTTATTGCGACATACAACACTTGCAATGAACGCGTAATTTTTGAACGTGCACAGTTTTCTCGGTGTGTGTATAGCAAAACTAACTTGGTTTACATCCATAAACAGTTACCGGTCGCCTAACAATTTCGTAGCGTACCACACATATCTGTTGTCAGAACTGCATGGGAATTAAAAAAAAATTTGCACCGGCAGCGAAGTTCGGCAACGAACCTCGCACTCATGAATCTAAGCGCTTTCTCGCTCGGCTGCGGATGTCTTCAACGCTAGCGACCATGCGAAATGTAAACTGAAGTGACAGAAGTCATGAGATGGCAATGTGCACATATACAAATGGCTGCAATACCGCGTACAGAGGGTGTAAAAGGAGCTGTCGTTTGTACTCAGGTGGTTCACGTGAAAAGGTTTGCGACGTGATTATGGCCGCACGACGGGAACTAACATAAACGTCGAGTGGTGGATAGAGCTAGGCGCATGGGACATTCCATTTCGGAAATAGGAAATTCAGTATTCTGGGATCCACAGCGTCGAGAGTGTGCCGATAATACCAAATTCCAGGCATTACCTCTGACCACGGACAACGCAGTAGCTGAAGGCCTTCACTTAACGACTGAGAGCAGTTGCGTTTGCGTAGCGTTATCAGTGCAAACAGACAAGCAACACTGCGCGATACAACAGCAGAAATCAACGTGGCACGTACGAGGAACGTATCCTTTAGCACAGTGTGGCGAAATTTGGCGTTAATGGGCTAGGGCAGCAGACAACCGACGCGAGTGCCTTAGTTAACAGCACGTCATCGCCTGCTCTTGACCGTAACGGTTGGACCCTAGACGACTGGAAAACCGTGGCCTGGTCAGATGAGTCCTGATTTCAGGGTTCGAGTGTGAAGCAGACCTCAAGGAGCCATGAATCAAAGTTGTCAAGAAGGCACTGTGAAAGCTGGTTGTGGCTCCATACCGGCGTGGGCTGTGTTTACATGGCATGGACTGGGTCCTCTGCTCCAACTTATCTGATCGTTGACTGTAAAAGGTTATGTTCCGGTACTTGGAGAACAATTGCAGCTAAACAACGATGGAATTTTTATGAATGAGAATGCGCCATGTCACCGGGCCATGACTGTTCGCAGCTGGATTGAAGAACATTCTAGACAGTTCGAGAGAATGATCTGGCCACCCATATCGCCCGACATGAATCCCATCGAACATTTATGGGACGTTATCTAGGTCAATTCGTGCACAAAACCCTACACTGGCAACACTTTCGCAATTATGGACAGCTATGAGGCAGCATGGCTCAATATTTCTGCACGGCACTTCCAGTGACCTGTTTAGTCCATGCCACGTCGAGTTGCTGCACTAAGCAGGAAAAAAGGAGGTCCGACACGATATTAGGAGGAATCCCATGACTTTTGTCACCTCAGTGTATAAGCAAGCCTAAACAAACTTCCTCTCACTGATGGGCACGACTAGGACTTCAATATGTAAATAATATGTAAATATTTTAAAGCCCTAGTCGTGCCCTACACACGCTGTCAATATAATTAAATCAGTGAGAGGAAGTTTTTACTGTCTCCTTGTAAGACACAAAGCGCACGGCATTTCGATTGATGTATTAATTCTATTTGCTTTGGCAGCAATGTATTAAGGCGCGGTCACACGCGCAACTAAAGTGACGCCGCTGCTCATGACATGCTCTAGTGGCACCACAGTTACATGCGTAAACACTCAGTTTTCGATGGCGTCACTGAATTGATACTACCTTCTGCTTTGTCATTAAAAGCTGAAGTCGGTTGTACTTAATGACGCCATTATTCTTCCTCCACTACTAAACGACACCATTCGACTGCTGCTTGGGAGTTGTAAGTAAAAAATTCTGTCTCAGTTTTAGTGGAATCGTGGTCCATTCCATTTCATTGAGTTTCTTTTTCTTAGTGAAAAAAAAGGTCGAAAAGTGGTCGGCAGGTACGAATTCGCAGTTTATGGAACCGTACGAAGAGTAACCTGATATTACTGTTTAATTTTTTGTTGAAATGAGCTTGCGCGCAAATGTGTGTGTGTGTGTGTGTGTGTGTGTGTGTGTGTGTGTGTGTGTGTGAGTGTGTCTGTGTGTGTGTGAGTGTGTATGAGTGTGTGTGTGTGTGTGTGAGAGAGAGAGAGAGTGTGTGTGTGTGCGTGTGTGTGCGCTCATTTTTACACATTATTTATATATGAATGATATATACCACAATCCGGAAACATATCTAGCCAAACACATAAATTAAAAAAATATGGATCCGAAAAAGCGGGTCGTATAAGGACCATGGTTTCAGATATCGCAAAAGCTGTGGACTATATGCAGGAAAGAGCCCCGAGTGTGATGTATCACATAGGAAAATAAAAATTAGAAGTATTCCAAAAGCCTACATTTACAGATGCCATAATATTCTTAAATCTCGGAAGGGTGGGACGCCTGTAGGTGATATTTACAGGGCTATTGAAAGAGATTTTACCACTCATATCGTACTACATAATTTTAAATTTTCTTTTGTTGCAGACCATAGACGGCCGCCAGAATTACTTTGGAAGAGAGAAGGAAGGCAGAAGCGTGGACAGAAGTGATAGGGTCACCTTCAACAGCAAGAAAAAAATTCCAGCAATGGTTTCATAAGGATCCTCCAAGCCATTCAGTTATATGTTGACTGCATGAGAAATTTCTACGTACCGGATCTGTGACCAATGACGATAAAGGAAACCGTGGACGTTCAAGAAGTGTTAGAACGGAAGATATAAATGTTCAAGGCACATTAATCAGGAGCCCAGGAAAGTCAAGTCTGAAATGCCGGCCGGTGTGACCGAGCGGTTCTAGGCGCTACAATCTGGAGCCGCGCGACCGCTACGGTCGCAGGTTCGAATCCTGCCTCGGGCATGGATGTGTGTGATGTCCTTAGGTTAGTTAGGTTTAAGTAGTTCTAAGTTCTAGGGGACTGATGACCTCAGAACTCCCATAGTGCTCAGAGCCATTTGGACCATCAAGTCCGAAATTAGCAGAGGAAACAGAAATCACGGAGACAAGTGTCTTAAGAATTCTCCACCTCGATCTAGGAGTGGAAGCCGTACCACAATCAAAGGTTTACAGGCTATATCTGACTCTCATAAAATTGCTCGTGTACGGGCTACAGAAGTCTTCTTACAAATGACCCTATTGTTGTTTTCTTTATGTTGAATGAAGCGACATTTCATGTCATCGGCAACGTCAATAAGCACAACTGCGCCATTTGGAATACAGACAATTCCTATGAAGTAAAGGAGCACACTCGATCCTCTCCGAAAGTCAATGTATGGCACGGTATTTCGAAATTTGGAGTATACGTTCCATTATTTTAAGACCGAACTGTAACGGGAGATTATCACCGAGATATTTTGCGGAACTTCGTTGTTGATAATCTTGCTGTAACATCAGATTACCTCTAGTAAGATGATGCATCACTACATTACTCCTTAAAGGTTAGACATGTGGTAGACGCTTTGGAAGAGGTAAACCTTTGGAGCGTTCACCACGGACTCACTATTTAACTCTATGTGATTTCTGGCTTTAGGGAAAGTTGAAAAAACGCTTTTATGCTACAAGACCTACTGAGGTTAATGACGTAGAAACATATGTGTGTACGAGCTATGGCTAGTGTGGTGAAAAGACTTTGGACATACACTGAAAACCCAGAGTCGAAGAAGTGCATTAGCTTTATTTGGACTTGTGTACATAGTGTTCGTTTTCATATTAAAATAAAATAATATAAGAATAAAGTAACAATAAATAGTAAAAATAAAAAAATAAAAGTCAATCCCATGTAAGTGCTAACATCTTTTTGGACAACTCTTTATAATCCAACTGTTGGCTAGTTTGCCTTAGCAGACAGCATTTTCATCTTCCAGTGTGTGTTTGTTATCTGCACTTCATTCCTGCACGTAACTCATTTTCGGATCCAGCATTTGGGTTTCCTTTTTCTTGTAATTAACTCTTGTCTGAACTCTAATCCCATAAACCACACTATAGTACTAAAACAATCGCGAATCACCTCAGCTGAAGCTATATTGAGAACTATGCTACTGCGTAGAACTTGTGGCGTCCTATGTGAACAGTAACTCACGGTAGCACTGCAGTGTGCGTCACTTAAGCTGTGTACGGTAACGCGCTCTTACGCTAGACCGGTATACCATTTGTTTTGCCGCTCTTTAGTTTTCAGGTGATTCGATAAACGAAACTTTGAATTTGGGTCATATGGTATTCAGACCACTGACGGCGGTGAAATTTGGTGTTCAGCCAAGAAGTGTTGCAAAACCTCGCTGCGAAGAGCTTGGCAGTTGCCTTGGCGTTTCTGCCAGCATTTGGCATGTTGCAAGACGCTGCTAGCGAGGGCAGCTACAGCAAAACGCAGACGCATTTCTACAAGAGAAGAAACGCGTCGAAAGCGTTCCTGGGAGCCAAAAAGAACTTTGGGAACTAACAAAGGCTTCATAAAATACTCCACTTTTGGGTCTGCTTCCACATTTGGAACACACTGTATAATGTATTGTTGAGTATGGCTAGTCATTACCTTCCCTTTGGTGTGTAGAATGTATGAGACTGGCGATATACCATCTTACTTTCGGAGAAATATCATCCACATGATTCCGAAGATAGCAAGAGCCGACAAGTGCGAGAATTATCTCAATTCTGTTTTAAAAGCTCATGAACCTAAATTGCTAACAAGAATAATATACTGAAGAATGGAAAAGAAAATTGAGGATCTGTTGGATGACGGTTATTTTGGCTTTATAGACCAGAGAGGCAGCTCTGGCGTTGCAGCTGCTAATGGAAGCAAGACTGAAGAAGTATTAAGAAACGTACATAGGATCTGTCGAACTGTAAAAAGCGTTCGACAATGCCAAAGTGTGCAAGGTGTTCGAAACTCTGAAAAAAATAGGGATAGTTTATAGGAAAAGACGGATGAAGAAGAGATATGTACAAAACCTGAGAGAGCACTAAGACTGCAAGACCAAGAACGAAGTCCTTAGTTTGCAAAATGTGGGACAGACATGTAGTCTTTCACCCCTACTGTTCAATCTATTCACTGAAAAAACAGTGACGGAAATAAAAGCAAGATTCAACAGTGGAATTAAAATTCAAAGCGAAAGGGTGTCAGTGATAAAATATGCTGATAACATTGCTATACTCGCTGAAAGTGAAGATAATTGCAGGATCTGCTGAATGGAATGAACAGTCTATTGAGTACAGAATATGGACTAAGAGTAAATCGAAGAAAGGGTAGAGTAATGACAAGTATCAGAAATGAGAACAGCAAGAAACTTGACATCAGAATTGGGGATCACGAAGTAGACGAAGTTAAGGAATTCTCTAACCCATGACGAACGTAGCAAGGATGACGTAAATCCAGACTGGCACTAGAATAAAGGGCAGTCCTGGCCAAATTGAGGAAGAAATTTCTGAGAACATACGTTTGGAGCACAGCATTGTATGGTGGTCAAACACAAGCTGTGGGAAAATCTGATCAGAGGAGAAACGAAACGTTTGAGATATTGTGCTACAGACGAATGTTCAATATTGGGTGGTCTGATAAAATAAGGAATATGGAAGTTCTCCGCAGAATGGTCGATGAAAGGAATGTATGGAAAACACTGACAAGAACAAGGGACTAGATGATAGGACATCTGTTAAGACATTAGGGGGCTGACTTCCATGGTACTAGAGGGAGCTGTAGAGGATAAAAACTGTAGAGGAAGACGGAGATTGTAATACTTCCAGCAAATAACTGAAGACGTAGATTGCAGTTGCCATTGTGAGATCAAGAGTTAGGCACAGGAGAGGTATTCGTGACGGTTTGCATCAAACCAGTCATAAAACTGATGACTAGAGAGAAAAGAAAAAAAAGAAAAAACTTCATTCCCTGTCTTGCTCCACTTACAGATGAAACGAAATAAAAACCGATTTACTTTCTGCTTCGTACGAACCATAATGCCCCTTATTTAGTGCTTACATGTTTACATCTGCATCGACACCCGTAACCCGCAAGCCATAATGGTGTACCACAGTCACATCTACCGTTCCAGGTTGCAGTGGAGAATGGTGCGAGAATTTGAACGATTGTTGTCAAACCACCGTGACCTGAAGTTTCTCGTAATTTACCGTCATGGCCTTTTCAAGAGATATACGTAGAAGGAAGTGATATATTGTTTGACTGTCATACGAACGTACCATTTCTGAATGTTAACAATAAACCACACAATGAAGCGCAACGCCTCTGTGTGTCTACCACATGGAGGTAAGAATACCTCCATGGTCTACTACTAGAATTGGATGAGCATCTCTGAAACGCTTTCGCGCCTACTAATTCAACCTCTCAGGAAACGCGCTGCTCTTCTTTGCATCTACTCTATTTGCTCTATCAATCCTATCTGGTATAGGTCTCTCCTTAATTGGTGGGTTAAACTTCTTGAGGATTTTTGAAATAATCTCAGTGTGGCATCTGTCTTATCTGAGATTAGTTTTGTGTAGTCGTTCCTCTTAAACTTGCTCCGTACACATTTTCCCAGTTACTGAATGCCTGTAACCGTGTCCAACGAATCTTCGCCATTTGTGTACTCATATAAATATCGGTTGTTCAGCCTATTTACGTGCAATAGATGACATTTATTTATGTTGAGGGCCAACTGTCAATCCCTGCACCAAGCGTCGATCATCTCCACGTCTTTCCGCATTTCACTATAATTTTTTAGCGTTGCGACTCATTCTGTAAGTAATAACGTCATCCAGATACAGCCTGATGGAACATTCGACATTATCATTTGTGTAGGCCTATATTTTGAAAAGTAAACGTCCTGGCCACAGGAAAGGGATCCGACCACCCCTTGAATTCTCTCTCTCTCTTAAGTGTTTGCAGCAATAGGCTATTCCCTTTTTCTGTCTATCTTCATCTTCATTTCCGCGTAAGCAGTGCACTCCACATCACTCATAATCTCCTGCGTGTATAAAATCCTTTGTCATCCCGGGCGATTCTTTCCCTCCTGCTATAGTTCCTATGATGTCACTGTGTCTTAGAAATGCGTCCTATGAGTTTCTCTCTTCTTACGTGGATGTGTCTCCAAAAAGATCTCGTTTCCTGCACTCTTCTCAACATCTCTCCATTGGTAATTCTGCCTTTCCACCTGATCTTCATCATCCATCTTAGCACCAAATCTCCAGGGCTCCCGTACAGGGTCACGCTCCAAACAAATGCGTTCATGACCCATTTCCTTATTTCCAGCCTGATGTTTTTGGTCGTGAGCAAGTTCTTCTTCAAATTAAATGCAATTCTAGCCTGCTGAATTCTGCTTACAATTTCTTTCTAGCTTGTACCATCGCTTGTAATTGTGCTTCCCAAATAGGTAAATTTCTCTATCATTTCTAGTCCTCTCTTCCAGTTCACAGTCTTAAAGGAACCTAGCGAGGTGGCGCAGTGGTTAGCCACTGGACTCGCATTCGGGAGGACGACGGTTCAATCCCGCGTCCGGCCATCCTGATTTAGGTTTTCCGTGATTTCCCTAAATCACTCCAGGCAAATGCCGGGATGGTTCCTTTCAAAGGGCACGGCCGACTTCCTTCCCCGTCCTTCCCTAATCCGATGAGACCAATGACCTCGCTGTCTGGTCTCCTTCCCCAAAACCAACCAACCAATCTTAAAGGTTCATACTCTTCTTCAGCACCACATACCATTACTTTAGTCTTTCGCTTGTTTTTTCTCATACCATGCTGACGATAGAAAATCCTTTCCATTGTGGTGAGAATCTTCTCTAGACCTTCTTTCGTCTTCGTGATCACAGCAGTATCATCTGTGTAACGTAGTGTGTCTGTCTTCTGCCTATCAATGTTGATCCCCACCTCAGCAGTTTCATGAACTTGGTCTACAACTTTATGGATGTAAGCATTGAATATGACAGGAGAAATAGCATCATCCTTGTCTCACCTCTTTTTTTTAATTTTTGCTTCTTGTTCTTGACGAAAATTCCTAATCACAGCCACTTCGCTCTTACAGAAGCTGTGTATTACCCTCATCTCTTTGTATTTTAGCCCTGCTTTCTTCAGCATTCTGAACATCTCTTGCTAGATAACGTTATCAAATGCCTTTTTCAGGTCCACAAAGGCAATATAAGTTGGTTTATTTTTCTGTATTTGTATTTCGATAAGAACCCTTAATGCCAGAATTTCTTGTTCCTAATGCCTTCCTGAAACCAGACTGATCTTCACTCAGCATATCGTCCACCTTCTCTCCAATTCTCTTCAGAATTATCATTATAAGAATTTTTGATGCATGCGATATTAGGCTTCAGGTTCTGTACACATTTTGTACCTGCCGCCTTCATCGGTATAGGAACGATTATGCATTTCTGGCAGTCGGTAGATATCTCTCCTGTGTCATAGATGTCCTAATCAGTTACGGCAGCATCATTTTCATGTTGTCACCAACATTCTTGATTAGTTCTGCAAAAATGTCATCAACAAGCGTTTTGTTGTTCTCTCATAGACCTTTAAGAACTTTCTAAAATTCTTGCAGACTGTAGTCTTCTTTGTCAACTTCGTCTATTTCCTCTTAATTTACTATTACATCCTCTGATAAAGATATTCCTTCATACAATTCCTCAATGAATTCTTTCCATCTCTTTCCAAATCTTTACCAAACAACATTTTTCTCTCTTTGTCTTCTCCTGTAACCGAGTTTACTGTTTAGAGTTTGTTAAAAAATTTATTTGCTCTTCTGTAGGTTATATCACTCCTTCCGTTTCGCATATTTTCTTCCACTTCTCTGCACATTTCCTCAAGAAAACTTTCTTTTACTTTCCTAGCTTTTCCTTAATTTTTTGTATTCAGCTTTTTCTTGTTCATCAGCTCCGTTTTTGTATAGTCTTCTGCTTTCGATGAGCTGAATAACATCTGATGTAATCCATTTCCCCTTACTTTCCCAACTATCTTTTCTGCTGCTTTGTATATATCAGATTTAATTTGTTCCCAGTTTCTTTTACTTCGCCATGATGTACATTTTTAGCTAGGTGTTTTGTTTCTTGTGCATAGTACCTTGCCAGTCCCTCAGTTTTCAGTTTTTCTGTTTCCCATTTCTGTTTTACTGTCTTTTTCTTCAGACATTTGAATCTGAATGAACTATTCACAAGGCCAGATTGTGGTGACTGTCTATGTCTGCAGATAGATAGCTCCTATAGTCTTTAACTCAGTTTCTAAAACGTGATTTCACTAAAATGTAATCGGCCTTTTGTCTCAAGCCTCCTGGGGCCTTCCAGATGTGTCTTCTTCGCTTGTGGTATTGAAAAATGGTGTATTTGCAAAGACTAATTGCTGTCTGGAGCAGAGCTCAATTACCAGGGCTCCTCTTTGTTTTCTTCTTCCAAGTTCATTGTTACCCACCATCCCATCTTTCAGTTCTACACCCATATTTGCATTCCAGTCCCCCATGACAATCAGGTTTTCATCTCCGTTAATATTTCCTATCATATTACTTACGTCTTCGCACATTTCGTCAACTACCACATCTTCTAGTTTGGACGTTGTTGGTGTGTTAGCCTGTATTATCACAACTGTATTGCACTTATCCCTTGACACATGAGCCAGTGTTTTTCCTTAAAATTACTCCAAATCCTTCCACTGCAGGTCTTTCTTGATCAGTCCTGACGTGATTTACTCAGTATTCTCCACACCAGAAGTCTCCTGACTGCGGCCACATCATCTCTGATATGCCAAGTATATCGATTTCTAGTCGTTCCATTTCAAGTTCTAGGTTTTCTAATTTGCTGCATTGCAGCAGTGTTCTCACATTTCAAATGGCTATTTTAAAACTGGATTTCTTTTCTTTACCTTAATGTATCTTTCTCCAGTCCTCTCCCGGTGGTCCGATTGGGGGACTATTTTATAGAAAATACTGGCACGGTTTTACTGCTGATGCTTGTGATATCGACGGATCCTTAATGTGATGGTTTTCTTTGCCTTCCACATCCCACGCCATTTGCCATCAATCGGTCCTTCTGCCTTCGGAAACGGTTTCTCATTTCCAGGAAAAGAGGTTGCTCTGCCCAGAAATTTGCTGAAATGATGACTTATTCCGGTCATCTCTCTGTCCTTATCTACGATAGACGTCGCATAAGGTGACGCTGACCCCGGTCTACCACTTGGAGGTATAGATCAGGAGTTTCCGTTCATCGGGTCTAAGACCTTAACGGCATTTCCTGGATCCCTGAGTACTTCAGAATGCTTAAATTAATCACGCCAAACCCGTTCATAACCATGATGAGTCTGCGCTGATGCTGGACAAAGACACAAGAAAAAGAAAAAGAGTGAAAAGTAATAGTCCTAGACCACTCCTTTGGGGTACACCCGAATCTACAATGGCCTTAGTTCCCAGAATGAAAAAGGTAATGAGTTGCAAACACTCATCG
Source organism: Schistocerca piceifrons (assembly GCF_021461385.2). Lineage (NCBI taxonomy): Eukaryota > Metazoa > Arthropoda > Insecta > Orthoptera > Acrididae > Schistocerca > Schistocerca piceifrons. The sequence goes on from NC_060143.1 coordinate 299,392,819, forward strand.
CATATCCTCTAACTTGGTTCAATGTGATCGCTATTCAGAGATTTTTTTACTGTAAACGCCTGTCATAATTATATTTGTGACCTAATTCTCTTCTCCCATTATTGAAAGTCTTTTTTTATTAATTGGCCTTTGACGTTAACCATCTACCCAGAGAAATGAGTTACTACAGATTTGGTATACAATATCATATATACAGCATAGGTATTAAAAATTAAATCAGTTCCACGTAAATTTCATTCGCTCTATATATTCACCCACTCAATACAGTCCATGTATATCACAACTTCTAACGTTGGAACCTTCGTGTCCGCATTATAAACGGATATCCACTTCTTGCAGAAACCGGACAATTCTGACATAATCCGTTGTTGTCATTTCGAAACAGTTCCATTACAAATGTGGGTTGGAGAATTCCTGCTCTGACCAAAGCCTTAACGTGAGTTGGAACGCCCTATCCCGCCAATGTTAAACTTAGTGACCTGGCTTCCCTGTATTTCAGGAACCACTGTAGCCATTGACATGAAACTTTTACAGGACATTAAACTGTATGTTCTGAGTGTCCTGAACAACAATAATTGCATTTCAGCCACTGCTTTCGAAAATACAATCTTTTACTTAAACGGTTAAAATTTTGCGTATTTTTTTGCACGTTATCGTTAATAATTTTAATTATACATAACATTATGTTCTTCTTTTAGTTCAGTAGACTCAGGATATGTATGTTATTACTCCCTGAAAATTTGAATACTCTACTCGGAGTCGTTTCTGAGATTTAGGGAAAAATGCAACAGAAAAGTTGATTTTCAGGAACGGCCTATAAAGTTTCAAAAGACTCTAACTCAATATATGCTTAATTTTCTATTTTTAGTCACTCAGAAGCACCCTGCAGCATGCTGTATATCATCCTCTTCATCTTTTTCTAAGTTTTTTCTTCTTTTCTTCGTTCTGGACTCCTTAGTGGCCAACTATGCTGCATACTCCTCTTTATCAGTGCGAACCTTGTCCATCCGTTCAAGTTCTCTGATGCAGTTTTCTCCAGGATTAATTCCCATATGCTGTAGCACTTTCACCCTAACAATGTTGCCATCATTAAAAGCATCATTTATCCCTTACTTTAGTGTCTTCATTACAACAAAAACATTTTTGGTAAGCGAGTCCATATAAGACTATTGAACGACCCACTGGGATTTTGAGTCTGGCCATGCACACACTTCTTCAGTAATTCAGAATTTACAAGGTCTCTGTAAATGGGTTTCATGATATCTATGACTGCTGCTGGGATGGAATTTTTATGGCTGTATTAACTGTTTGAGTACTGGGCATTGCGGTAATTGCACCAAGAATCATGTCCAGGAGGGCAAAGGTGGTGCACTGGTTTTTCATCAGTTAACAGTCTGTAGAAGAAGGTAGCCCATAATGCCTGCTTCATTTTCAACAAATCCTCAGTATTATTTTTAATCACCATCCCATAATACTGCTGTAGTTCATCTATCATTATTTCTGTCAGCCTGCCGCTTATGGTTTTACCATCAGAAAGTTTCTTGTCTCTCAAGCTTTGTTTCAGCTTCCTCAACCTGGTGCCCATCCTCTTCTGGACTTGACATGACATTTAACCTTCATAACACAGCAATCCACAGCCTCCTATATAAAAAACTATCGATTTCATTAGATCTTGAAGTAATGCACGTAAAATTTTGACATTTTTAACTGGTGTAGATTATATTTTAAAAATTAAATAAAATACTTCTCATGTGAGTTTATAACATATATATATATATAATTTTATTCGGAAAATTGCAAATTTTATAATGAGATAAAAATTGGAAAACGTGAAAAAAATTTCCGTTCTGACTCCCCTTCCGAAACTTGCGGCGTTGTCTGTCATAGCATGAACACACTAGTATCACATGGCTGAGGTCTGAAATCTCAGTTGGGTAGACTTCGCAATATCGAGATGGATGAACATTCATCCTATAAAGATGGGAAAGGCAACAGCCGTGACCCAGCCAGATGCACGCTATGGTAGTGATATGACGTCTGTTCAGCTTGATTGGGGAGAACCAGGTTTTTCAAGAAATATTCGGCTTTATTTCGTCATAACGTCTTCCTTTGGACTGTTGTAAGATCTCTCACATCTGTGACCATTCTTGATGGACCTTTATGCTTACATTAGCAACAAAATATATATGCAGAAGGGGAGTGTAGTAGGGTTGACCATCAATCCCACTTTGTTTCTCCAGGTGGTCCGCCGTCACGTTACATGAAATACCAGAGTGTCCCTTGATCCATAATTACTGGACATGTGTATGTTGACTTTCAGACTTATAGATTAATTTAATTACGTCGACCACATGGCGGTTGGTGTTGAAGTCCCGCTGCATTTTCCAGGCTTCCCAGTGAGCTCCTTGGATCCGTGACAATAAAGGATGTCGTCCAAATGATTTGCCACGTATTCAAAGGCTTCCTTAATTGGAAGAAGTTAGCAGTGAAGATGCTAGTTTCAGTCGGTAGCTCAAACATAGCCCAGTATAGTGGATCTCCGCAGAAGTAAGTAAAGGCGGTGCTCACTCTTGCTTTGGAGCCGTCAGTGAATGTTTTGACCAATAAGGGCTACTTCGATGCAACCAAATGGGAAAGGCCAGTAGAAGTAGTGAAGGTGCGATCCGTCCCTCTGGTCTGATAGAAGATTTTGGTCTGGTAGCTCAACACTTCTTATTCTAAGCTAAATGCGGGAGACAAAGAATCGTTTAGGACCATGGATATCACATTTGTTTAGGTGCCTGAAACTTTGAAATAGGAGAGGCAGCTTCCTCCTTCGAATCCTATCGACGTACCCGTTGTCCTCAGTGGAGCAGTTAAGATTTTTTAGAAGAGGATGAACTGTTTGCTCTGCCGTGCTAAGGATGAATTTCTGAGCCAAAACAGTCCTCCAGAATTGAAAGAGCATCCCCGTTGCCTCCACCAAAGGCGAGTTCGCAGGTGTAGAAATCATTACCCCAAGTCATATGCGTATAGCACGATACTGCAGAGTATCGATCTTGCTCAGCAGAGTTGTCGAGGCATTGCCCTATAACGTGCATCCATAATCCATTATAGACTGAATCATGCCACGGTAAAGGTATTAAAAGATTCTTTTTGGGCTCGCGCGGAATTAAGCTAAGGCGAGGAGAAACCCTATCGTTGCAGAAAATTGTTTTTATCGTATCAGTTTACTGAAGCTGTGGAGACGTATATCGCCTCTCTGACTTTGCTGTTCGAACGATATTCCACAGACTATTTCTTTCAGCCAACGCATTACTAATTAAATTTTGATTTATGTAGCTTTCGATACTGATGGCAGTCTTCGCAAAACTGAATGTATATGTATGGTGTCAGGGTCAATCAACTAAAACTTGCATCGCAAATATTGCGGAAATGGAAAGTGCTATTGACGTGTGGTTTTCACAGAATGGATTGGCAGTCAGGGGCTCATACTGTTAGCCAAGCAACAGACTGTAATAATAAGTAGGATAAGTTATAATGTTAGGTGTGTTTGTTGCAGGACTCTTGTGCGAATCGTTTACGAGATATCATATTTTGAAAAGTTCCCACACTGACAATTGTAGAATACCTGTGGTAGCACACACTACAGAACAACACAAATGCGTACCGCAGTTATGTGGATTCTGACCAGTAACGAGAAAAATAACCGTTACATGTTGTGTTCAGAATGATCACCAGCAGTGACAATACACGCTTCCAGTCTGGTATGGAACGACTAATGTACACGTGCTAGCGTTTCAGCGGAGATGTCCGAGCAGGATGTAATAATACGTCGTTGCACGTCATCAGATGTAGTTGGTATGTCCTTGTAGAAAGCGTCTTTCAGCTTTCCCCCCAGAAAGAAATCCACTGGCGTCAAATCTGGGGAATGGGCCGTGCAAGGAATAGGTCCTCTGCGTCCAGTCCCAACGATTTGGAAAAAATTCGTGAAGACATGCTGTAGTACATCCAGCACTATACGCTGGACAGTCGTCATGTTGGTACCACAGGTTCCTCCCATTCTGCAGAGGAACTTCTTATAGCATTCATGGGAGATGGTCTGTTAGGAGGCTGTGATACTTGCGCGTTCTCAGAGTTCCGTCTTTGAAACATGGACCTGTGAGGTGATGGTTCACCATCCCACACCACAAGTTTACGCTCCATGAACGCTGACGTTCCACCTGACGATCTAACAGGGATTGTCAACAGACCAATAGTGCATGTTTTGGCAGTTTACCTGGTCATGACTGATAAATACGGCTTCATCATTTAACAAGATATGTGATACATCTAGAGTATATTGTCTTAACACAATGTTATTATAATCGTTTCCATGCACCTGTTATTGGAGACAGATTTTATAGGGATGGAACCTATGTCAATGGAGAATGCGTATTACACTTGGGTGACTCATGCCACTTCCTCGTGCGATTGCCTGGGAGATACCATGTGGATTAACTGCAACAGTAGCAAGAACGTTGATTTCCCCCTCTTCTGCAGTCACTTGTTTACTCCTGTTACGTTGTCTAGGTGCTACACTACCACTTTCACGCAAATGGTTGAATAGGTTGATAAATGATTACGGAGATGTTTGGCATATATTAGGAATACTTGCCGCATACACCATACAAGAACGAACTACATTCTTCTTGCGCTCTCCATATACCATGAGCATGTCAGCTTTTTTTGCGTTAGTAAATCCCATCGTCCACTCACCCCCTAATGCTTGGACTGTCATACACTGATTAGCAAGTCACAACGCACTCAAAGAAGACACAAGTGCACTGTAAAGAAATATAACAGGCAACTGTGCAGGCTGAATGGTACAAACAATTGTCGGTGTGGAAACTTTTCAAAATACGATATCTCGTAAACGACTCGCACTAGAATCCTGCAACAAACACCACTCGACATTATAATTTACACTACTTTTAGTTAGTATCAGTAGGCATTGTGTATGTTAGCACAAAAATACGCTTTCTAAGTATTATTACTCTCTGTTTATTGGCCAACAATACAAGCCCGGGACTACCAATCCATTCTGTGAAAACTGCATATCAATAGCATTTTACATTTCCGTTGTATTTGCAGTTCAAGTTTTAGGTGACTCACCCTGAATCTTCAGTTTCAGTTTTATTGGATCCTCACAGTAAATCGCACAGCTTATTTAATAATACTTTCTGCCGCAATAGACAATAAACAACAACATACTCACAGTTGCCGACTGTTTGGCAGGTTGTCATACTTTTTGTTTCACTGTATAATGATATAGTTAAAATAAAAACATTTCTATTTTTGACATAATAATTAAAAAGCATTGATGCAAGCGAGTCCATGGACAGGTCCTTCTGTAACCTGGTCGTCGGGGGCCTCCTTTCTCTTCGCTCGGTGTCTTGAAACAGGAAACAAATAAAACTATTTAGTTTAAGTAACTATTTCGATACTAATATATTAAAACGTCACTGAAAGAAGAAAATAAAGGAAGAACACGGACTCATCTTCAGACTTTCAGTTGTTCAGGAGAATAGTGCGCCGAAAAGTTTTGGCACGCTACAATTTGCATCTGAAGATTTCTCTCCATTAAGTATGACGTAGTGTATTCAGTTTCACTAGGAATTCTTGAATTCAATCATATAGCGTATGTCATGCACCGAATGTTCGTATATTGATAATTTCACGTCTGTGTGGAACTGCATAGAACGCTTTCCCAAAGTCAAGGAATAAGTGTAACATTTAACATGCTTTCCGCCTTCCATCCTGCGTAGCAATTACATTCGTAAAGTTTTTTTAAGAAAATGTCAAACAATAATTAAGCGATTAATCTCGGTATGAGATAATGTTAGCCACAGATAAGATAGTATGCGCGTCGCTGCGTACCTTCTTGTTGTTGTGGTCTTCAGTCCAGAGAGTGGTTTGATGCAGCTCTCCGTGCTACTCTATCCTGTGCAAGGTTCTTCATCTTCCAGTACCTACTGCAACCTACATGCTTCTGAATCTGTTTAGTATATTCATCTCTTGGTCTCCCTCTGCGATTTTTACTCTCCACGCTGCCCTCCAATACTAAGTTGGTGATCCCTTGATGCCCCAGAATATGCCCTACCAAGCGATCCCTTCGTCTAGTCAAGTTGTGCCACAAATTACTCTTCTCTCCAATTCTATTCAATACCTCCTCATTAGTTATGTGACCTACCCATCTAATTTTCAGCATTCTTCTGTAGCACCACATTTCGAAAGCTTCTATTTTCTTCTTGTCAAAACTATTTATCGTCCACGTTTCACTTCCATACATGGCTACACCACATACAAATACATTCAGAAACGACTTCCTGACACTTAAATCTATACTCGTTGTTAACAAATTTCTCTTCTTCAGAAACGCTTTCCTTGCCATTGCCAGTCTACATTTTATATCCTCTCTACTTCGACCATCATCAGTTAATTTGCCCCCCAAATAGCAAAACTCGTTTACTACTTTAAGCGTCTCATTTCCTAATCTAATTCCCGCAGCATCACCCGATTTAATTCGACTACATTCCATTATCCTCGTTTTGCTTTTGTTGATGTTCATCTTATATCCTCCTTTCAAGACACTGTCCATTCCGTTCAGCTGCTCTTCCAAGTCCTTTGCTGTCTCTGACAGAATTACAATGTCATCGGCGAACCTCGAAGTTTTTATTTCTTCTACATGGATTTTAATTCCAACTCCGAATTTTTCTTTTGTTTCCTATACTGCTTGCTCAATATACAGATTGAATAAAATCGGGGATAGGCTACAACCCTGTCTCACTGCCTTCCCAACTACTGCTTCCCTTAAATGCCCCTGGACTCTTATAACTGCCATCTGGTTTCTGTAGAATTTGTAAATAGCCTTTTGCTCCCTGTATTTTATCCCTGCCACCTTCAGAATTTGAAAGAGGGTATTCCAGTCAACATTGTCAAAAGCGTTCTCTAAGTCTACAAATGCTACAAACGTAGGTTTGCCTTTCCTTAATCTATTTTCTAAGATAAGTCGTAGGGTCAGTATTGCCTCACGTGTTCTCCATTCCATAGAGAGAACCGAAATGTACGAATTATCAGTCATACTTTGTGTATCTTGATGCATAGTCTGTAGAGACGACTACTTAAAAGAGATTTGTTTAGCCATCGCAAAAGTATGCGTAATTGAGAGTTGGAAACTACTACGATAATTTATTTAAAGAGGGTTTGTAATGGCTATAATAAGACGGAAGTTTTACACACCACATACTCGACCACACTGAGCAAGATCAATGAAAAATAATAAATGTGAAGGTATATTTAAGCTATTGTCGTTATTTGTTATAAAAGACATTTTTTTTTCTTTCCTGAGGTGCGCGGATCGTTAAAACCTAGAAGAGCAAGAGTGGAGCTTCAGTGCATCAACCTTTACTATCTTCTGGGTCACGTCCACTAACAGAGTGCGCTTCGTCCTTATAAACTCTAGGCTTATGAGCCACCGCAAAACGCATGGCGGAAGGTACTATTGAACATTGCTATTTTTAATAGTTATTCCCTTTCCTGTTCCACTCGCAAACTAAACGGAAGAAAAATGACAGATGCCTCTTTAAGAGCGCTGATCACCCTTGTTGTGTCCTTAGGGACTATATGCTATATGAACGTTAAAGGTAGGAGAATTGCTCTGCAATATGGCGAAAATGCTGGTGCTCTAAACTACCTCAATAGCGTTTCTCGAAAATGTCTTCTTTTTCTTCTTCTTCTTCGTCTTCTTCCCTCCAACAATTCCCATGCATGCTTACGGAGAATTTCCTTGATGTTTTTGTACTGACTGAAACGACTGGAAACAAATGCAGCAGTACACCTTTGAATTGCTTCTTCCTGTCGTCTGGTTGGTTCAAATGGCTCTGAGCACTATGGGACTCAACTGCTGAGGTCATTAGTCCCCTAGAACTTAGAACTAGTTAAACCTAACTAACCTAAGGACATCACAAACATCCATGCCCGAGGCAGGATTCGAACCTGCGACCGTAGCGGTCCTGCGGTTCCAGACTGCAGCGCCTTTAACCGCACGGCCACTTCGGCCGGCCCTGTCGTCTGTTCGAACTCCCAAACATTCCAGCTGTATTCAAGAAAGTATCGTACAATCATGTCCCCTATTCGCCTCCCCTACAGCTTACATCCGTTATGAACTAGTTCCATCTCATGTCGTTTCCCAAATTTAATCGACACCGCGCGGGATTAGCCGAGCGGTCTGAGGCGCTGCAGTCATGGATTGTGCGGCTGGTCCCGGCGGAGGTTCGAGTCCTCCCTCGGGCATGGGTTTGTGTGTGTTTGTCCTTAGGATAATTTAGGTTAAGTAATGTGTAAGCTTAGGGACTGATGACCTTATCAGTTAAGTCTCATAAGATTTCACACACTTTTGAACATTTAATCGACCAGACGGAATCGAGCAGCAGACCATCAATGCTGTATTCGAATATTGTAGGACTGTTGCTCCTACACATCCGCATCAAGTTACTGTCATCCACATTTAACGCAAGCTCCTACTCATCTCACCAAATAAAAATTCTGTGCAAGTCGCTCAACTTCGGTGCACAACAGGCTCATTAACAACGACCTGACTGCTACCCACAGATCGTTATTTACACAGGGAAGAGGAGCCGTCCTACCACACTTCCCTTGAGCACTTCTTTGCTTCTAATAATCACTCGCTGTCCACGACAACGTACTAGGATCTACACTAACCAGTCACATTAATGTGACCATCTGTCCTAAGCCTGAATAACAACCTTTTACAGTGCGGACGGCTGCGAGACGTACTGGAAGAGAGTCAGTGAGGTTCGGGAAAGTAACTACAGGGATGTGTGCCATGCCGACTCCATGCCGTATCCGGCTGCGCTAGGTTTCTCGGTTGAGGATCGATGCCGCGAACAGCCCGATGGAGGTGGTCCCAAAGATTCTCGATTCGGTTTAAATCCGAGGAATTTGTTGGCCAGGGGAGTATGGCAATATCATCCTGGTGCTCTTCAAACCACGCACGTACACTGCGAGCTGTGTGACACGTTGCACTGTCCTGCTGGTAGATACCACTGTGCTGAGGAAAAGTGAACTGCATGTAGGGGTGGACATGGTCCCCAAGGATAGATGCATACTTGTGTTGATCCATTGTGCTTTCCAGAATGCCGATATCATACATGGAACGCCACGACAACATTCCCCAGCCCATAACACTCCCTCCTCCGGTCTTGACCCTTCCGACGATTTTACATGGTGCTTGCTTTCAGACGTTCCACGCCATACACGTCGACGGTCATCTGAAAAGGTCACCTCTCCTCTCTTGCCGCCGCTCAGTGCAGCTGCTGTTTTGGCGCACATTCCAGGCCTCATTGCTGATGAACAGCTGTCAGCATGGATACATAAGCCATGTGCCTTTGTGGAAGCCCATACAAAGCAACATTCGCTGAACGGTCGTTGAAGAGACACCGTTGGTAGTCCCTTAGTTCAGCTGTGTGGTCAGTTGCTCAACAGTTGCAGGTCTCTTCGCCTGTACAAACCTACGCACTTCCCCTATCATCTATTGCTTGTGGTATCCCATAGTTTTCTCAGCTCCGGTTAAGGACAGCGCCATACTTTAACCACATTAACAGTTACAAACTTAGCCGTTTCGGGAATGCTGCCACCCCTTGGCTCGAAAGCCAGTATCATGTCTTTATTGACGTTAGACAGATGGCTCTTTTTCTGCACTACGACAACTGTACTCTTTTCCGCATCCCCCCAGTACACTTTAGACATTCTCCACTGCTGATGCTGCTTCCTGCCGTCTGTGAGTGATTATTGCACGCCGACGTTGAACATAATCGGTGGTCACTTTAATGTTACTGGACTGTGCATAGCTCGTCACTGTACAAGAAAAGGTATTCGCTAATCTTAGATCTACTAGTACTGGCTGAAACGATAGTAACTTTTGAAAGTCAAATTTATTTTGTAGCTCAGATTCTACTCGTTTCTTAATAAAATTTCTAATAAGATTCGTATGCCTCGTCCAAAGCCTTTCTGACCTATTTTTTATTTTCCAGGGCTCATCGAAATAAGAGTTTATTCTGTACAAGACATCTTTCTTCGACATGAATTTCCTTCCTATGATATATTTCTTGAAGACTTTGAAGAGAATTTAGTTGGAATTTGGAGAACAGAGTGGCAGAGGCAGCATTTAGTAGTTCGATCATGTTGAATATGGCAGTAGCTGGAGAGTGTACGACTGCAATGACCGAACCAAAGAGCAAGGGGGTTTGAAATAGACAGACAGATGGCCTATATTACAAAAAAAACGTGAATAATAAAGTGGGAAATTAATAAAAGTTTCCATTGAGTAGGGTGCTATATAGGATGGCAGTATACTGACGCAGTTTCTCAAATAATATATCAAAGAAGCAGAAAAATTGAAAGAATGTTAAAGAATGGGAATAAGAGTGTTAAGGGACAGATACCAATGCAAAGATTCAGAATTGATAAGTGCTTTTGTGCAGGAGTATAAAAGACTTAAAATTGTTGAATGGATTGGAAAGACTCCTGACGAAAACATCGAACAAGACAGATGGCATACCAATAATTGTACAATGCTTGCACTCACTCCAAAGCTATTGCGTCTCTCGTAGTAACAATAAAATATTTTTCAGTGTTAGAATCAGTTTGCATGGCTTTACAGGCTGTTGAATTGAATTTATTAAAAGCACATATCCATGTACAAGAAATAATAAAAATCTTGAAGCAACACACAGAAAATTTGATATCAGTATTTGAAGATATACTTACAACTGTTAAAAATGTACCGGCCGCGGTGGCCAAGCGGTTCTAGGCGCTTCACTCCGGAATCGCGGGACTGCTACGGTCGCAGGTTCGAATCCTGCCTCGGGCATGGATGTGTGTGATGTCCTTAGGTTAGTTAGGTTTAAGTAGTTCTAAGTTCTAGGGGACTGATGACCTAAGATGTTAAGTCCCATAGTGCTCAGAGCCATTTGAACCATTTTTTTGCTAAAAATGTGACAGATTAAGTAAATGTGGATCTTTCAGTTACCAAGACAAGATGAGAAACATCATCCAGGTAACTCTCTAAATGAGTGTTACAGATGATCAAGTTTCATCCCATTTATTTGATTCTATAATTTCCTCTTCGCAATCCTGACTTTCAGATGAGTATACAGAAACATTTTAGTTTATTTAAACTACATCCTCATCAAATGAAAAATGTGTGCAAAAAATACAGAAATATTCAGAGGTATTATAATAGTGAAAATTTCCTACCTGAAAGTACACTGTTGTACAATTTTTTTCTCAGTGATAGTGTAAATACATACATATCTATCAGCCATTGTTGACAAACATTCAGAATTTTTCCCTGCTGTAAAAACGGCGCTGTTAATTGCTCTTCCTTTAGCTACAACTAAAGGTACACATGAATTATCATTTAGTATTCCATGAAGAGTAAAAAAGTGTCCTCTTTCCACAGTGAATGAAAACCGGAGTTATATGGTTTGTGCACACTAAGTGTTCACAGAAGAAAAGTGATTGAAAAACCAGATTTTTCTAAGATCGTCACTGACAAACTTTGGTAACAGCCTCAGCAATTGTCATCTGTCTTCAAATAAGATTAAGTATAATATTACATTTTGTGTAGTTACGTATCAGATATGGCTCTTTGTGAATAGTCTTTCCTTCATCAGTTCTTTTTCAGAAAGCAGTTGATTATATTATTATTTTAAAGCGTAATTTATAAGCTTTCATTTGATATCATTGAAACTACAACTTTTGGTGCTTGTGAGTAGATGTATTTCGTGCAAGCTATGATTATGAAGTATAAGCATGTTTACAATAGGTTCTCTGCATTTTTACTTTCGAGGAAGATTAGTCAAAGGCTCTTTGCGACTGGTTATTTTTGTTTAAAACTAACAATTTTCTCATTTTAGATTTCTTCTTGCTTCAGATCTTTCACATTTAGTTGTTGTTGTGATCTTCAGTCCAAAGATTGGTTTGATGCAGCTCTGCAAGCTACTTGATCTTGTGCAAGCCCCTTTGTCTGTGAGTAACGACGGGAGGACGACGGTTCAATCCCGCGTCCGGCCATCCTCATTTAGGTTTTCCGTGATTTCACTAAATCGCTCCAGGCAAATGCCGGGATGGTTCCTTTGAAAGGGCACTGCCGATTTCCTTCCCCTTCCTTCCCTAATCCGATGAGACCGATGACCTCGCTGTCTGGTCTCCTCCCCCGAAACAACCAAACCCAACCCAACCCAACTACTGCAACCTACATTCTGCTGAATCTACTTACTGTGTAAATCTCTTGGCCTCTCTCTACGTCTTTTACCCACCACACTTCTCTCCAGTACTAAGTTGGTGATTCCCTGATGTCTCAGAATATGTCCTACCTACCGATCTCTTCTTGCACTTGTAGTCAGGTTGTGCTACTAATTTGTTTGTTCCCCAATACCATTCAGTACTTCTTCCGTAATTACGTGATCTATCCATCTAATCTTCAGCATTCTTCTGTAGCACAACATTTCGAAAGCTTCTATTCTCTTCTTGTCCAAACAGTTTATCATCCATGTTTCACTTCCGTATATGGCTGCACTCCATAGAAATAATTTCATAAAAGAGTTCTTGACACTTAAATCTGTACTTGATATCAACAAATTTCTCTTCTTGAGAAGTGCTTTCCTTACCATTGCCAGTCTATGTTTTATATCCTCTTTACTTAAGCCATCGTCATTTATTTTGCTTTCCAAATAGCAAAACTCATCTACTACTTTAAGTGTTTGTTTTCCTAATCTACTTCCGTCAGCATAACCTGATTTAATTCGACTACATTACATTATCCTTGTTTTGCTTTTGTTGATGTTCATCTTAGATCGTCCTTTAAAGACACTGTCCATTCTGTTCAACTGTCCTTTGCTGTCTCTGACAGAATTACAATATCATTGAAAAATCTCACAGCTTTTATTTCTGCTCCCTGGACTTTATTCCTTCTGCAAATTTTTCTTTTGTTTACGTTACTGCTTGCTCAATGTACAGATTGAACAGTGTAGGCATCAGGCTATAACCCTGTCTCACTCTCTTCTCAGCCAATGTTTCCTTTTCATGCCCCTCAACTGTTATAACTGCTGTCTTGTTTCTGTACAAACTGTAAATAGCCTTTCGCACCCTGTAGTTTACCCCTGCTATCCTCAGAAATTCGAAGAGAGTATTCCAATCAGCATTGTCAAAAGCTCCCTCTAAGTCTACAAATGCTATAAACGTAGCTTTGCCTTTCCTTAACCTATCTTCTACAATAAGTCATTGTGTTAATATTGCCTCACGTGTTTCTACATTTCTCCAGAATCCAAAAGATCTTCTACCAGTTTTTGCATTCTTCTGCAAAGAATTCGTCTTAGTATTTTGTAACTGCGACTTATTAAACTAATAGTTTGGTAATATTCACACCCTACAGCACCTGCTTTCTTTGGAACTTGAAGTATAGTATTCTTTCTGAAGTCTGAGGATATTTATTCTGTTTGATGCATATTGCTCACCAGATGGAACAGTTTTTTATCTGTGGCTCTTCCTAGGCTACCAGTTCTTCTAATGGAACGTTGTCTACTCTCAGGGCCTAGTACTGACTTAGGTCTTTCAGAACTCTGTCAAATTTTCCCTTCTTTGCTTGTGACTAGTTGTTCACCTGTGATCTTGATATTCATACAGGTGGTTCTCTCTTCTCCAAAGGGCTCCTTACTTTCCTGTAATTTGTAGCTATCTTTCCCCTAATGATAATGCTTCTAAAACCTTACATTTGTGCTCTAGCCATTCCTGCTTAGCCATTTTGCAATTCCTGTCAGTCTCATTTTTTAGACGTTTGTGTTTGCTTTCGCCTGCTTCATTTACTGCATTTTTATATTTTCTCCATTCTTCAGTTAAATTCAGTGTCTCTTCTGAAACCCAAGGATTTCTACTAGCCCTCGTCTTTTTATCTATTTGATCCTCCTCTGCCTTCACTATTTCATCTCTCAAAGTTACCCATTCTTCTTCTAATCTATTCCTTTCCCCTGCTCTTGTCAGCTGTTCCCTTATGCTCCCTCTGAAACTCTCAATAACATCTATTGCTTTCTGTTTATTCAGGTGCCATCTTCATAATTTCGTACCTTTTTCAGTTTCTTCAAGTTTTTATTTACAGCTCATAACCAATAAATTGTGGTCAGAGTCCACATCTGCCCCTGGAAATGTCTTACAATTTAAACCCGGTTCTGAAAGCTCTGTCTTACCATTATACAGGGTGAGTCACTAACTATTGCCACCAGGAATAACTCTGAAAGTATGATAGTAGCTGAAAAGTTAGTGGGAAAAATATTGCATGGGACAACGGGGGCCACAGTACGACGTTTGTTTCTTGTTGCTAGGTAGGGTCATGTCAGAGATATGAAGGTCAACTCCGTTTCTTTAAATGGGATACTATAGTTTGGTACTTATTTTCTGATAGCGGCTATCGAGATGGGAACAATGGCAGGAGGGTGTCCACAATGAGGAAATCAAAGAAAAACTGGGAATGGACTCTATAGATGTAGCAGTCAGGGCGAACAGGCTTAGATGGTGGGGTCATGTTACACGCATGGGAGAAGCAAGGTTACCCAAGAGACTCATGGGTTCAGCAGTAGAGGGTAGGAGGAGTCGGGGCAGACCAAGGAGAAGGTACCTGGATTCGGTTAAGAATGATTTTGAAGTAATAGGTTTAACATCAGAAGAGGCACCAATGTTAGCACTGAATAGGGGATCATGGAGGAATTTTATAAGGTGGGCTATGCTCCAGACTGAACGCTGAAAAGCATAATCAGTCTTAAATGATGATGATGATGATGATGATGATGATGGCTATCGAGATGAATACAACGATGTGTAGCAGTAAGGTATTTGAAGGTCAACGAAGGTAAAAAAGGTAGCATGAACGTCTATTTACAGAAGGTGCTCGAAGTGATAAATATTGGTGTCAATGCAGTGCTGCACTCTCCTTATCATGGATTGAGTGGTATTCCTTATCACTTCGGCACTTATCGAAGCACATGTTCTGACAGTTCTCTCTTGTATATCGTGCAAATAGTAAATATTCGCCGAAAACGGCGTATCCATCTAAATTGCCATTGACATGTAAACACCAGTCGACAGTTTCGCAATACAACACTAACAGGAACGGTAAGACTAGTATCGTCGACTCAAGCGAATGTGAATTATGTATTCCTGCGAAGAACAAGTCGATATGCCTCTCATTCACGAAGAAAGCCAACTAAGTTCAGTGAGAGCTAGAGACTTATACGCTGACAGATATCTGCAACATACTCACCCTACACGTCGTACATTGAAATATGCGTGTGATAAATTGAGAACAACTGGACATTTAACGCATCGGAAATGTATTTGGCAAAGGGAAGTTACTAACAAGGAAGCGAAAATTGGTACTTTTCCCACTGTGGTTCGAGATCCTTGTGTTAGTTCACGTCAAATCGCAAGGGAATCTGACATGAGCCAGAATAGTGTTGTTCGTGTTCTACATCGCCATAAATATCATCCTTACCATATTGGTCTCCACCAAAAATTAACTGTTACGGATTGAATGCGTCGCATTGAATTCTGCCGGCGGACTCAACTTCAGATTCAGAGGGATGACACATTTATTAATTTCATTTTATTTACTGACGAGACTACATTCACAAACCGTGGAAATGTTAATTTGTATAACATGCATTATTGGGCAACTGAAAATCCATATTGGCGGCTGCAAGTTGCATACAAAACACTGTGGTCGGTGAATGTATGGTGTGGGATTCTTGAGGAATGAACTATAGGCCCCTATTTCGTCGAAAGAAATCTTAATGCTGGGAAGTAAACCACATTCCTGCAAGAAACATGTAGATATGTTATTGGAAGAAATACCTTTAGGAACAAGGTACAGAATGTGGTATCAACACGATGGGTGTCCAGCACATTGTTCGTTGATGGCTAGAAATAAGCTGCAGAGACAATTCCCAAATCACTGGATTGGACGCGGAGGATATGTGTCATGGCCGGCTCGTTCGCCAGACTTGACGCCTCTGGAATTTTTCTTGTGGAGATTCATAAAAGACATTGTTTATAAAGACGTTTCAACTACACCTGAAGATATGCGAGAGAGAATTGTCAGAGCATGTGCTTCGATGAGTGCCGATGTGCTAAGTAATACCACTCAATCCATGATAAGAAAATTGCAGCACTGCATTGATACCAATGGTCATCACTTCGAACACTTTCTGTAAATGGGCGTTGCTGCACTTTTGTGACCTTCATTGACCTTCAAAGAAGTTACTGTTACACATAATTGGATTCGTCTTGATAGCCACTATCAGAAAACAATAACCAACCTACAGCATCCCATTTAAAAAAGTTGACTTTCATATCTCTGAAGGGACCCCACCTAGCAACCAAAAACCAACCAAAAAACTCCGTTGTCCCATGCAACTTTTGTCCCACGAACTTTTCAGCTCCTATCATACTTTCAGAGTTATTCTTGGTGGCAATAGTTAGTGACTCATCCTGTACAATCAATTTGCAACCTTCCAGTGTCTCCAGGTCTATTTCATGTATACAGCATTCTTTCATGATTCTTAAACTAAATGTTAGCGATGATTAAATTATGCTCTGTGCAGAATTCTACCAGGTGGCTTCCTCTTTCATTCCTTTCCCCCAGTCCATATTCACCTACTATCTTTCCTTCTCTTCCTTTTCCTGCTATCGTATACCAGTCCCCCAGAACTATTAAATTTTCGTCTCCCATAACTATCTGGATAATTTCTTTTATCTCATCGTATGTGTTTTCAATCTCTTCATTGTCAGTGGAGCTAGTTGGCATAGAAGCTTGTACTGCTGTGGTGGGTGTGGGCTTTGTGCCTGTCTTGACTACAATAACGTGTTCACTATGCTGTTCATAATAACTTACCCACACTCCTACTTTCTTGTTCAATACTAAACCCACAACTGCATTACCCCTGTTTGATTTTGTATTTATAATCCTGTATTCACCCAACGAGAAGCACTGTTCCTCCTGCTATGAAACTTCACTAATTCCCACTACATCTACCTTTAACCTATACATTATCGTTTTCAAATTTTCTAACCCACCTTCCCAATCAAGGAATTGGATATTCGACCCTGTGATTCATAGAAATTTTGTTTCTCCTGATAATAACATTCTCCTGGGTAGTCCCTGGCTGAGGATCTGAATGGGGACCTACTTTACCTCCAGAATATTTTACCCAAGAGGGTGTCATCATGATTTAACCATACAGTAGAGCTGGATGCCCCCGGTAAAAATTACTGCTATGGTTTTTCGTTGCTTTCAACTCTTCACAGTACCAGCACAGCAGGGCCATTTTGGCTAATAATAAAAGGGCAGATCGGTCAGTTATCCAGACCCCAGCCCCTGCAACTATCAAAAAGGCTGCTACACCTCTGCAGCCGGCCGGAGTGGCCGTGCGGTTATAGGCGCTACAGTCTGGAACCACGCGGTCGCTACGGTCGCAGGTTCGAATCCTGCCTCGGGCATGGATGTGTGTGATGTCCTTAGGTTAGTTAGGTTTAATTAGTTCTAAGTTCTAGGGGACTGATGACCTCAGAAGTTAAGTCGCATAGTGCTCAGAGCCATTTGAACACCTCTTCAGGCACCACATGTTTGTCTAGGATCTCAAGAGATATGCCTCCATTGTGTTTGCACTTAAAGTGCGGCTGTCTGTACCACTGAGGTATGCAAGCCTCACCACCAACAGCAAGATCTGTGTTTCATGGGGGGTCACATTAAGTATTATTTTAAAATTGTCAGTAAATGAATAAAAAATACCTTTTCAAATATTTTACTGCTTTATTTCCTAACCTTCTGATCACTTTTTTGAAAAATGTCATATTTAATTTAGAAGATAGTCAGCTTCATAAATGTGTCATATGCATAATCATTTTAATATTACCTTGTTACAAAAAGATATACTGTGAAGATAATCGTGCTTACATTTTAAGTATCAGAATAATCTATCTATAACAAGTATAAACACTTCGTAAATAACCATCAGTACTCTGAATTATCATAAGTTTTTTGTATCACTGAGCCGTGCTGCAGGTCGCGTTGGTGCTGTTTGTAGATATCTGCCCTCTGTTGCAGGCCAGGCAGTATCGTTTAGTTGGCTTGGCTGGGGTTGTTTGTCTTCTTCTCGTGTTGACTGACGCCACTCGGTTTCGCAAGCGTTGCCTGTCCGCCAGTGGCAGCAGCGGCGGTTATCGATATATAGTAACTGTTGCCCTATCTTTGGGGCGACGCTGTTGTTTTTCCGGGTCGTGTGAGTGTAAGAATTCGGTTGGGGACTCTGGAGGAGCCAGGTCTGTGCATTCCCAGAACACGCCGGGACCGCTGGCGGCACGCATGGACTGACAGATGGAAGGGCTGTGGTCACGAGAGTGCACGACCTCGTCGTAAATCGGATCCAACAAGCTTTAAGATGAGTGCATTTCGATCCAAGTAAAGAAACCTTCACAATTGTGATATTTCGCGATTCTCCAGTGACTTGGGTTCGTATTGCTACTCGTAATGTCGCCGAGGCGAAGAGCAGCGAGTGGAGTTCTTGGGGAAGGCGGATCTGAATCGCTTTCCTCGATTTCTTATAATTATTTCTGCGTTCAACTGGTTACAATTTATTAAGTTGAACCAGTGGTAATTTTTCTTGGCTGGTGGCCACTAAGGCCTCAGTTACCTGCCCTGGGGATTAGTGTATGTAACGGCAGTGTACATTTCCTAGCCTTGCCGCTGCTGAACGGTAAGACGTGTAGTTTTGACAGCTTTCTTGATTGTAGGCCGGTTGGTGATTCCTCTACTCTGGTGGTAATGATTCCTTTCTCGTTCTGGGGGCTCTAAACACAGTATTCTGGACGTAGTGCAGACCGCCGGTTCCGGCTTTGGCGTATTGTTCCATCGTTGCATTTGGTTTATCGGACGTCAGGTAGCTTCAGCAAGATTATCATTAGTCATTCGTTAGACTGCCACTAGTCTGAGTTACCATCTTGTGAAGTGAATGCAACTCTTGGCAGCCTATCTCATCGCTCGCGAAAGTGTTTGTAGCCGGACCTTCTCAGAGGTCAATTCCTGGAGCACTGTCTGGATCAGTTGCTTGTTTTTTTTTTTTTTTTTTAATTAACTTTTGCTACTGTATTTGCTGTTTAACAGCAGGTTACAAAAATTTTTATATTATTGCCATTCCTGGCGTGTAAGGCTTCCATCTGTGACTGTGGTCATTTGCCTTAAAACTCAAATTTGGTATTTGTATTTACGGAGTAAGCCTTTAAAACCTTAATTACTGCCATTCCTGGCGTCTGAAGCCGTCTGCTGTGTTTGTTGTGACTTGCCTTTAATATTTCAATACCTGTAATTTGTAAGTTGCAGCGAGTTTTAAACAATTCTTAATTTATTGCCATTCCTGGCGTGTAAGGCCTTCTGCCCAGATCACAATGGCTTGCTTTTAAAACACTATCTGTTGTGTCTGTATTTAATGGTGATTTGCTAAATTGTAACTCACTGAAAACACTATTATTTACACTGTTGTTTATTTCTTCATTAATAACATGTGGTATTTTTTATTTATTGTTGAGTCTGAAATTACTGCTTTAAAATAAATTGTGTGTAATTGTAAAGGCAACTAATAGTAACTGGTTAAGGCCCTGTCCACAATCGTAACCAAATCCTGCCTTCCCTTGACTACCACCAGGTTTCAACTGGCAGCAGAGCGTGGTTACGATTGTAATATCGTCATTTCAGTGGCTGTTGGTTTGATTTGTTAATGTCTGTGAGTGTTCTACGATTTCTGCCTTTGGTATTCTGTTCTGTTTTAGGTGATCAACTCTGTAATGGCGGTCAGGCAGTGCCCCGGGATCGGCCTATTGAGGAGGGACCACGTCACTTGTGAGTTGGCGATAAGACGCCAGCCTATTGAGGGTAGTGTTCCGGACTTAGCAGCCCGCTTGTGTGCTACTGCTCTTCAGCCGGTGGACGTCATGCCGGATGTTGTGGGTGAGACAAAGGCAGCCATTGAGTTTTTGTTTAAAGCTGTTAGGAATCTTGAGGTCAACATCGGCTTTTCAGAGGGCACTCAACCCAGTGGCAGTCAGTTAGACAGGGTGCTGGCACAGTTGACACATTTAACCAACTGAATATCTGATTTAAGGGCGTTAAAGTTAGAGTATTGTGATATGGAATCAACCGCTGAATTGGCGTCCTTGGTCAATAAATTGCAGTTTAAGGTCACATGGTTAGAGCTTGATGGGAAGAGGACAGGGGAGCAGGATTTGTTATCTTTCGAACGGTCCGCTAGCGAACCCCGGAATAACGCCCTTATGTCCTCCGAGGGGTTAGCCGGGGCGTTTGCTTAATTGCTTAATCCCCTGGTGCATCTGTATCTATCTGCTATAGACCGACTTGAGCAAATTGAAAGGTTGTTATGGTTGTTGGTTCGCTTTGAGCAACACGCTGATGTGTTTTGACTCTATCGTATCCTTTAACTAGAGGCGAATTGAGGTCTCTGGTATCCAGGGCCATGGCAGAAGGGTTTTCATTGCAGCAGTTGAGGGAGCTTGTGATCAGCGAAAGATTGACCACGGGAGTTCGTAAGCAGTTCGAGTGTCGCTATATTTGGTAGATGCAGCAAGGTAGGGAGGAATTGCATCAATATGTGGAAAGAGTTAAGACAGCCTATTTGGCCTTGTTAGTCGACTTGCCAGAACGGGAGTTAGTTTCAATTGTCCTGAGGGTAATGCGAGCGGCGGATAAGTCACATTTTGTTTTTCGTGGTTGTCCCTCCGCTTGGGAAGAACTTCGTGCCGCCGTTGTAGCGATATCCTTGTAGCCATGTAAAAAACTAATGGATCACTAGTCGGATTCAATTAACATGTGACAGAAAACGTGTTTGAAAAATAAAAAAAACAAGTATAGATCCTGCAGTAGTGGCAAATTATAAAAACTAACCAAACTGCTAAGAAAAGTTATTAAGAATCAAGGAATATGCACATTATGTAATTCCTACAACAGACTTAAGGCTGTCAATACGGAATGTATTGAAACGAGACACAGGACAACTAGCTATGGAATGAGATAACATCACTATTGAATAAAATGAAGGGCCATAAATGATTATTCACAGGTAGCAAATACGGATAGTAATTATTTCTTAAACAAAGCAAAAATGTAAGGACAAGCAGTTTAGAGAAAAGTCATAACTGCTGAAATAGCAACTCTCATAAAACTCAATCATGCGATTGTGTCATAACTTCTTCTCCTCAAATTAAGAAAATTATATAGTCTCTCAAAAACAAAAGCTCATTTGGATTTGATGGTGTTTCCAACACAATACTAACGATATGTCCCCATATAATAAGACCTGCCTTAGCTGAAAAAGCTTACCTAACTCAACGCATTTTTTTCCAGGAAATGTACCATTGTTAAAGCCATCTATAAGAAAGATGATAGATGATGGGAGATATTAATAACTAAAAACCTGTTTCACTACTGACATCATTTTCCAAAACGTTTGGGAAGATGATGTGTTCTAGAACATTATTTCACCTGAGCAACAATAATATCCTCAGTAAGTCACAGCTGGGATTACATAAGGCTTGCTCAACTGAGAATACCATTTAGACATCCACTCGCCAAGTTTTACAAGCATTAAATAACAAAATAGTAATAGCAAATAGAATTACAATATTCTGCCAGATAAACTGAGATTTTATTGGATTGAATGTATTGCCAACCAATGGATAACGTCATATCTAGCCAAAAGAGTGCATAAAGTTGTACTTAGTAAGTAATCCAATGTAAGCAGGGGGGATAATTCTGACTGCAGAGAAACCACATAAGAAGATCCTCAATGCTCAATCTTAGGTACACCATTGTTCCTCATTCATGTGCACCATCTTCTATGTTATGTACAACCTAGCCGAATTAGTTCTTGTTGCAGTTGACATTAGTATTGTAACCAGTACAAACCTATATCTAGCAACAAAAGTAATGGTAAGCAATGTTCTTAAAAGCTAATGGTAATCAATGTTCTCAAAAGCCTCATTGACTAGTTTCTGCACATAGTCACACTCTGAATTTTAAAAAGACATGATATATTCAGTTCTGCACATCTAGGTACTACACCAGTGATAAGTATAACACATGGTGAGGAAATAATAAATAGGGTGGAAACTTCAGAATTCAAAGGTGTCCATACTGATGGGATTAAACTGATAAAAGCACATTTTGTAACTCCTGAAACAATTTACTTCAGTCACATTTCGCTTAGAATATTTGCAAATCTTGGGGAGAGATATATTAGTAAGATCGACTGAAGACTCTCTCAGGGTATTCCACTGATGAACTCTTCTCAGGTGATGAGCAGAGTGGTGGTGTCGTCTTGTCAAAACGTTTCGATGAGTGTCATACCCACCATCCTCAAGCGAGTTGTCAGGACGCTGTGCTGGATATTTCTATAGAGTTACTTGCCAGCAGGGCAATCATGCGCCTCCGGAAAAAGGTGCCGAGCGGCTCGGCCGGTGGTGGAGGATCACAGCGCGGCCGGTGGTAGGGGACCACGGTGTGGCTCTGGTGCGGGCGTCGAGTCCTGGTCGCTGTCCATTCCGTCCGCGGACGCCACCATCTTCCGAATGGAGTGTTCCTGACGTATCTTCTCAATTGCGGAATCCCACGGTGCACTAAGTTGAAATCCCTTATCCAGGTTGACCAGACTGTTGTGGAGACGTATTTCTACTGTCTCCTTAAAGATGGAGTCCCAGAATCCGTTGGCAGTGCATATCTTCTTCGTTTCTTCAAAGTTGAAGGTGTGCCTCTCGTTAATGCTATGCTCTGCTACCGCGGACTTTCTTATTTGCCATAAGCGCACGTTTCTGACGTGCTCCGTACAGAGCTGTGATATACACCGTTGCGTTTTTTCGATGTACTTTCTTCCACATTCACACTCGATACTGTAGATGCCCGGCGTCTGTAATCCTAAAGGGTCTTTGGTCGAGCGACATATGTCCTTTACATTCCACGTTGCGTGGGAAATGGCTTTTATACCATGTGTAAGGTGGCTATAATTTCGCACCTTACAAGGACTCGTCTACATACTTTGCCATGATTTACAGTTGGAATTAGGTAGCATTTGATTGGTTGTAGTCGCGCGGGATTAGCCGAGCGATCTCGGGCGCTGCAGTCATGGACTGTGCGGCTGATCCCGGCGGAGGTTCGAGTCCTCCCTCGTGCATGGGTGTGTGTGTTTGTCCTTAGGATAATTTAGGTTAAGTAGTGTGTAAGCTTAGGGACTGACAACCTTAGTAGTTAAGTCCTATAAGATTTCACACACATTTGAACATTTTTGATTGGTTGTACATCGCATATATGAATATTTAAAGAAGACTGACATTGTCACCTACACCTTGTAAATAGTTGTTAACGCTTATTGCATGAAAGGTTTGTCTTTATTATCAAAACGGCGTAATGAATGATTGCCTATACTAGCAGAGCTTGTAACGCCAGTGGAAATGAAACGGCAGGCATAATTCAGACCCTGGGTGGAAAAGACCGCACAGGTGTGTTAGTACTGCTTAACACAGGCCCAAGACTGACGATCGGGCACCTGAGTGCTGAAGCACGATAGAGCGGCGGCCGGCCAGTATTGTAGCGAGGCCAGAAGGATACCCAGACAATACTTCGTACACTCTGAAAATCTAGGACACGACAGACAGGAAAGAGGAAGCATTACCTCGAAAATCACGCAAGCTGGGTTATTTCCGAGGATTTTTACTCTGAGAAGTTTACCACTGTATGACTTCCTAATTAACGGGAATAGGTATTTCCTCATAAACTTTCCGCGCTGGACGGCAAAAGACTAAAATATGGTTGGTCGGCGTTTGGAAGAATCTGTAGAGGGTGAGGATGTTCCGTGGTTTCGAGAATCTGATTCACCTTCTGCAGTTACGAGGGTGGGAGAGCCGAGCTTTGCTGGGAAGCTCAAATGACTCTGAGCACTATGGGACTTAACTTCTGAGGTCATCAGTCCCCTATAACTTAGAACTACTTAAATCTAACTAACCTAAGGACATCACACACACCCATACCCGAGGCAGGATTCGAACCTGCGACCGTAGCGGTCTCGCGGTTCGAGACTGTAGCGCCTAGAACCGCTCGACCACACCGGCCGGCCCTTTGCTGGGTAGCTAGCAATGAAGAGAAAGCGGTATTCCGTTTTGAGCACCCATGTTTGATAGTAGTTCAGTATCAGCTTTTGTTGGTACAGATGGACTTGCTGTCTTTGCTCTCAGGAGATTTTATTGTTAGTGAACGGTTAGACACTGTACTGCTGCGAACTTATACGATTCTCTACTTCGCCTCTGGGTAGGGATTCGATGTTAAGTACACAGCATTCAATGATTGAGAGCACTACTTCTGTCTATACTCACATTGAGATGTTATATGAATTCCGTCCTTGTGGCTGGGAGTTCGCGTTTCTCTTCTGTAGAACACAGAGAGGAGAAGACAGTATTAGATTATGCTAGTCAGAGTATCGCCTTCTGCCATCCTAGTATTTTGAATTAGTCTTTTTTTATATTTTGTGACTGGAGTTCTTCCATCGTCGCAGACATGTATGAGAACCATCACTCTGATGCACCGGATGCAGTACATATGGTGATTTTGGTAATTGCTTCAGCTTATTGGCGATATAAAGCTAAATAGCTGTGATCATGTAAGTTTATTTACACTGAAGTTGCACAGCACTGTAGATCATCTTTGAAAGTAGTGTCTTCTAGTATTTGGTACCTAGATGATATCAATCATTTTTCACGCGTTGTTTGTATTAGATCGCGTATCCGTAAAAAGGAAAGATTTGGGCAATTGATCGGTAATATTAGTTAGGAAATTTATTTGCATCTCGTTACGTCCACTGGACATTGATATATAAACATTTGTGATATATAAACGAGATTTTAATCTACAATAAATGAATAAGCAAAAACTTTATTTATCATTTTGTAGTTACTAGTTCCCTTATCATTCATTCATGTTTTATGTTGTAATTTATGTGTTAAAGAGTAAGAAGGAGGAAATAATATCATCATTGAGAGATTACAAGATTAAAAAAAAATGGCTCTGAGCACTATGGAACTTAACATCTATGGTCATCAGTCCCCTAGAACTTAGAACTACTTAAACCTAACTAACCTAAGGACAGCACACAACACCCAGCCATCACGAGGCAGAGAAAATCCCTGACCCCGCCGGGAATCGAACCCGGGAACCCGGGCGTGGGAAGCGAGAACGCTACCGCACGACCACGAGATGCAGGCATTACAAGATCTCCAGGGGGTTGTCAGATAGGGACAAATCTTCATTTTCGCGTTCAGTATTTTCCATTGCGCACATTCTTTTTAACACATGCTTGGCGTGCTTTTTCAGTATTCTAACGATTTTGGCTGTTGGCGAGCTAGCATAGTGCACCCGCCTCTTCTCTGTCCATAACTCGCACGTGTTATCTGCGTCTCGCTGTAGCCTTTTTTATGGAAAGTTTCCCGCAGATGCTGCAACTCCTATGGCAAACTCCTCCTAGTACAGATGGACTCTATGTACTAACGTGTTTAGTACGGAGTTGCGTTGTGCTGGCTGGTGGCAACTCCGAGCATTAAGATAGAGGTCCATGTGCATCTTCTTCCTGTAGACCAAGTGTCCCAAAGTGCCATCCGGATTTCTCTTGATTAAAATGTCCAGGAAGGGTAGACATCTGTTCTCTTCTACTTCCGTAGTGTACTTGATATTTTCATGAGTGCCATTGAGATAACGTAGAAACGTCTGTGGGTTTTCCTTGCCATGTGGCCACACCACAAAAGTGTCATCAACGTATCTATAGGACACCTTTGGATTTAGGTGGGCGGCATCCAGTGCTACATCTTCATAGTCCTTCATGTAAAGGTTGGCAATACCTGGAGGTAAGGGCGAGCTCATGGCAACCCAGTCTATTTGTTCATAGAATTTCCCACCACATTTGAAATAGGTGGTAGTTAGCACATGATGGAAGAGTCTCATTGAGTCTCCACCAAAGTGTTCCTTGAGAAACACTAAGGAATCGTCGAGCGGTACGTGAGTGAGAAGGGATGTAACATCAAAGTTGACTAGTAGGTCCTCATCTATGCACAGCTCTTGGAGTACTTTAACAAATTCTGTCGAGTTCGTATGTGGTGTGGGCAGTGACCCACAAGTGCTTTTAGCAGGTTTGCTACATGTTTGGCTATCACATTTGTTGGTAAGTTTCTGGTGTTCAGTATCAGACATAGTGGAACTTTCTCCTTATGGATCTTTGGGAAGCCATATAATCGTTGAGGCGCCGGTGCCCTGGGTTAAAGCCTTCTGATGGTGTTCCTGTCTAGTGCAGAGATGTTGGGAAGATCTGTGGTCTTACATGTGACTGCAGTTGTCCCTTCTTTCTTCGCTTATTTGTATGCAGGGTCTTGCAGCAAAGTCTGGATCTTTTGCCAGCAATCTTCTGTCTGCAGTAGCACAGTCGCATTGTCTTTATCTGCTGCTAAGCCCACTATATCTTTGGTCGTCACGGAGGGCTTTCAGCGCCTTGTGTACTGCTGCTCAAATGTTTTTCTTTGGCAATCCTGCTTTCTCGAGTATTCTGCAAGTCTCCCTCCTCACTTCTTCATTGGTCTCCGAAGAGAGCTCACATGTGACTTGCTCAACGTTGCTGATGATGTCACGGTTTGGTAAAGTTCTAGGAACTGGAGCAATGCTCAGTCCTTTCGACAGGACGGAGAGTGTTGATTCATCCAGTTTTCCCTCAGTCAGGTTCATGCTGGTCTTGACACTGTTTGATTTGTCTTCCTGCTGCCAAGCCCCTGTAAGGCGGAGAAACTTGTCACACTGTTTCTCGCTGGCTTTCATCTTGTGGAGCTCATTACTTGCATAATTGTTGCCATCTAGCCACTCCCAGGTATGTGCTGGTTGAATGGAAGCCAGATACAAGTGGTGAGAGAACAAATTCGTCGTGTTCTTGTCGAGTTCCAGTCTAGTAAAACGGATGGGCTTCTATACCAGTGCTGAACTGGCTCATCGTAATATGCATTTTGTCATGCCTCTGCTGATGGGATGCTGTAGGTTAGAAAACTGCAGCACCACATTCTTATCCCAACAACTTAGCAAGAAGGCCAACCTGCTGAGCAGCTTCTCCTTCTTCATTCATAGTTTCTGCAGCATCTTGTAGCTGCGTTGGATGTCCTCCCCGTAAAGGTGTGACAAATGCGATTGCAGGCTTTCTCGGCATCCATTGATGAACTCTTCTCGGCTGATCAGTCCAGAGATGGCGCCGTCTTGTCGCAACGTTTCACCTGCAGAAGAGCACAACGGTCAAGTAACTATATAGATATGTGCAGCACAACATCCCAACACCTTGCTTGAGGATGATGGGTACAAAACTCATCGAAACGTTGGAACTACTGCAGTTGGACATACGACCATACATCTTCTCAGCAGCTGGGTACTAGACAGAAACACCATCAGAAGGTTTTACCACAGAGCACCGACACCTCAACGACTATATGGCCTTCCAGAGATCCATAAGAAGAAGGTTCCACTATGTCTGATACTGAACACCAGAAACTCACCAACAAATGTGATAGCCAAACATGTAGCACAACTGCTACAAACACTTGTGGGTCACTGCCCACACCACGTCAAGAACTCGACAGAATTTGTTAATGTACTCCAGGAGCTGCGCATAGATGAGAACGACCTATTAATCAGCTTTGATGCTACATTCCCTTTCACTCGTGTGTCGCTCGACGATTTCTTAGTGCCAAGGGACACTTTGGTGGAGACTCAATGAGACTCTTCCATCATGTGCTAACTACCACCTATTTCAAATGTGGTGGGAAATTCTATGAACAAATAGACTGGGTTACCATGAGCTCCCCCTTACCTCCAGGTATTGCCAACCTTTACATGAAGGACTTTGAAGATGTAGCACTGGATACCGCCCACCTAAAACCAAAGGTGTCCTATAGATACGTTGATGACACTTTTGTGGTGTGGCCACATGGCAAGGAAAACCCACAGACGTTTCTATGTTATCTCAATGGCACTCATGAAAATATCAAGTACACTATGGAAGTAGAAGAGAATGGATGTCTATCCTTCCTGGACATTTTAATCAAGAGAAATCCGGATGATACAATGGGAAACTTGGTCTACAGGAAGAAGATGCACATGGGCCTTTATCTTAATGCTCAGAGTTGCCATCAGCCAGCACATCACAACTCGGTACAAAACATATTGTTACATAGAGCCAGCTCCATCTGCGACAGGAGGAATTTGCATAGGAGTTGCAGCATCTGCGGGAAATTTTACTAAAAACCAGCAACAGCGAGACTCAGATAACACTTGAGCGTTGCGGACAGAGAAGAGTTGGGTGCCCTATGCTGGTTCGCCAACAGCCGAAACCGTTAGTATACTGAAAAAACACAGTATAAAAGCCATGTTCCATGCAACGCAAAAAGTAAAGGACATATTGGGCTAGACCAAAGACCCTTTAGGATTACAGACATCTGGCATCTACAGTATCGAGTGCAGATGTGGAAGGCAGTACATCGAACAAACATCGAACAAACAATTCTTATGGCAGAACATAGCACTAACGAGGGGCACACCTTCAGTTTTGAAGAAACGAAGAAGATATGCAGTGCCAACGGATTCTGGGACTCTGTCTTCAAGGAGTCGGTGGAAATACGTCTCCATAACAATCTGGACAACCGAGATAGGGGATTCGAACTTAGCCCAGAGTGGGATTCCGCAATTAAGAATATACATCAGGAAAGCTATGTTTGGAAGATGACGGCGTCTGCTGACAGAATGGACAGCGACCGTGACTTGACGCTTGCACCAGAGTCGCGCCGTGGTGCCCCACCAGCAGCCGCACAGTGATCCCCCACCACCAGCCATGCCACTCGGCACCCGTTTCTGGAGGTGCATGATTGGACTGCCTGCAACTAACTATACAGATATGAGCAGCACAGCACCCTGACAACTCGTTTGATGATGATGGGTACAAAACTCATTGAAATGTTGTGACAAGATGATACCACCACTTGGCTGATCACCCAAGAAGAGTTCTTCAAATATCTGTAAGTTGATATATTTTGCCCATTTTGATTCAGTAATGTGCAGAATAATGTTCTTGGGTATCATCTTTAAAAAGGAAATTCTTCATTGATCAAAACGTGCTATAAGACTAATATATGATGCTCACCTATGATCATCATGAAGATATCTGTTTAAGCATTTAGGCAATTGACTACTGCTTCACAGTATGTGTGCTTCCCCATGAAGTTTGTTGTAAATAGCCGACTACATTTTAAAAGGATCAGTGTTGCACATTATTACAATACAATATAGAAAAAATGACATCCATTATGCCATATTGTGGTTGTTTTTAGCACAAGAAGGGGTACACAATGCTCCAAGCAAAGTTTTTGATCACTGACCCAGTGACATAAAACTTCTGACAGAAAGCAAAAGTAAAATTTGGAAATAAATTCAAAAAGTTTCTCCATGATAATTCCTTCTACTTCACAGAGGTATTTCTTTTATTGTAATGTGTAAAAAGTCATAGGAGTTATACCTTGCATCTGTATGTTAAAAAAAGACAAAAATGTTTGTAGCCATATTTACAAAATAATTTTTAATTTGAATATAAAAAACTTGTTCGAGATCACTTTCATTTGTCATTCAGATGATCTATGGAACATGAAATTAATTAATTAACTACATAATCCCTCCCCCTTGTGGGGGAAATTTTGCTTCAACTCTGAAAAAAGATTCATTCCTACCTATCACCTAGTCTAATAAACAGTTTGGAACAGTTTTTATTCTCTCTACCAATTGATAATTTCTACTAGTTCATGTGTTTGAATTATTCTGCTGCTCGTTTCTTGAATATTTACTGCCGACTAAATCTGTACTGTGTATTGCAGTATTTTTTAGGAAATTTTTGTCAAGAAAAACTGATATTTTCCTAACAGAAAACTACTGAAATAGAAGGCAAATGACATTTATTTATGTACAGAAATTAGTTATTCTCTAAGTCATACCCAGAAGATTGTAATTGAGATGTTATTTATAACTGTATGATCTAAAATAGCTGTGAGTGTTATTTTGTGGGAAAAATGGACCAACTTTGCACCAATGACAATGTGGGTCAAAGTAGTTCCAAAGGATTTTCATTACTTGTTCTAGACCTGATTCAGCTTGGGATGAATCTTATTATGCTGAAATTGAGCAATGCTTAAAGATTAATGTTGTTATAATATGGTATGTGTGTAAACAGAAGTTAGGACCTCCCTGCAGTTTACACCATAGAAAACCTGATAAAAAGATGGAAATCGGTTAGAAACGGAACACTTGCTTGAGATGTCACAAAACTCTTCTAATCCAATGCTGGTACTAGTGAATGACCTAAGCAGAGGATATCCAGGCAGTGCTTGATTCTTTAATGATGAAGACCTGTTAAAGAACAAATTCTTCATGAAAGTTCAGACAAAGATTGGCAACCATACAAAAGAATTCAAATGGAAGCTCAGCAACATCTACTGATAATGCAGAGAGCCTCTCAAAAGTGCAAAACTGAAATCAATTAGCTAGCAATTGCCCTATTAATGGTTATTCAATACGAAAATAAACATTACCCTGGTGTTATTGCAAGTTTTATCGAAGCTGGTGCGATCATAAACATCTTGATGTCATGTCTCGGCAACTGGAAATAACGTGTAAACAAAGATATACTTTTTCATAAATTGGGTAGTATAGTTAAATATATGACTCTATCAAAATGTTTAAGCGAAAGGGCCATTTTCTCAGTGCCAGAGTTGGTCGATGGTGATGAATTTTGAAAAATATTTTCCTGTATTTCTCTGGTATAGATGCTGACATTTTGTCAGACTAACATAACTTATGAAGCTTTTTACTTTTCTTTGATAACAAAAAAACCTAAATTTTGTTCACGTATTGCTTTTGTCCTTTTAATACCAAAAATTACATTAATGTTGGTTTACTATAAGGTAAGACAATAAATTTTAAAGAGGGTAACATTGCCCAAACTACTGTCCTGTATCAAAATAGTGTATATATTAAGTGGAGCAAAGTAACCCACACCAGGGTTTGCTTTGCTCCAATTTTTAGAACTCTATAAAATGTGAAAAATAAATCTTTGGTATCTTTGTGTGGTACTCTAAGGGTTTCCACGTCAATCTACAATAGACTAACCTCATTTTCAGAGTCCTTTTACGAAACTGTTATGAATTACATGATTTTGTTTGAAAAACTGTCCAAAATTGAAGCAAAGTAAATGCGATTTAGAGTAACATTTCAGTAGTAAAAACTGGAAGATTGCAAGAAAAACTATAGACTTAAAACTTGACTTTGAGAGGTATTTATAAGATTTATTTTTTAAGAAATCGAAGATTATTTCAGCAAGCTAGGCTAGTTGTATTTTATTTTTTTCCCCTAGGACTCATGGATGTGTAAGTCAGAGATGCTAGCATTAAGTCGATAAGTGGAGACGACTGATGCCCGTAAACTTTGTGGTCATGTGATCCTTGTACATGTGGTTGCGTCATGAGTGTCATGTAGATGGAAAAGGTGATATTGGCAGATAGTAAACAAAGTTAAGTGAATAGTGAAGAAACGGATTGCGACATCTATACATATAGTTTTCGATATGGAAGAATACAATGGAAATGGAACTGTGAGTGCTACGTACTGTCATCTCTCCTGAAATAAATTTATTGCGTCCTACGGTGATGGCGTTACTTGTGCAGAAGTATTATATTCTTCTGACATTTTTAGGATCTCTACAGTCACCACGGAGTGCTGTTGAAGATTCATGGAAGTCATGGAAAAGATGATGACGGCCATAGTTTGGGCACCTTGAGTATTGTGGAATTTGTAAGTGTTACAGCTGGAGTGTAATAGTTAATGCACGAAGTTGACAAGGCTACTACCAAGTTACATGGTTGGCACATTGCACTGTTAGTCCATAGGCTAGTGATATGTTCACCAGAGGTCACAGGTCGTTTGTACCAAAATACTCAAAGGTCACTGAAAAACTTGATAAATTGTGTCTGAGTGTAAAGAAAGCAGATCTGTGTATAGTATTACGTTAGATCAACCTAGCACTCTAATACAAAAGTACAGACACTGCAACTTATGTCTTCTAATTAGTCAACGCTGTTGTGGTTTCTTAGTAATGGAGTCGTTCAGTTACAAAGAAAACAAATTGACCAACATGAGTCCGAAACATTGTTATTATGGAGACTTAAAATATTTCGTTGACATGTCGTCATACTTTTTGCTGACTGGTACACCGTATATTTCCATTGTTCATAAAACTTTTGACAGCTTGCGGTGAAAGCCAAGCAGGTACCATTTTGACTAGGGGAAATACAGTTTCTGTGCTGCGGTATTAAATATTCAAAGCTGTGCATTCCACTTCCTGAATACAATGACTGAAAGAATGTTAATGACACTGCCAGCATATCCTTTCTCTTCTTTAATTGTTGGTACACATCCTAACCCACAAAAACAACAGTTAAAACCTGGGCATCATTACCACATTATTTACATGGTCACTAATGCAGTGCTTACTGGAGTCATTCTGAATCGCCATTTTCCTTTCATTGAAGATATGGGAAGGTGTATCATTAATTTGTATCGTTTTTAGCACAGATAAATAGAACTTTAAAGGTGGGTTTGTATTCAAAATGAGACAATCCCCTCTCACTAAAAGTGAAAGTTGAAACCTGTGAACTGCCATTAAATTCTTCCCATACAAAGTTGCACTAGGTAGTCTGACACTAGCTGTTCTGAAGACCAAGTCAGCCTGTTTCTCGAGGCAATTGATCCCAAAATTATTTGTATTAGTTTGTCTTTTTAAGCTTATCAGTATCTTAATTTGTTTGATCAGTGTAAATTCTTTTAGAGGTTCTTAAGTTACACAGGTGTTTATGCAGGCTTCTAAAATAGTTAAAAGGTGATGATTCAGTTTTAATACATGACATGTCATTAGTTAATAGACTGTATTAGATTAAATATAAAGCTGTGAGGAGATACCTGCAGTTATGAGCTATTGAGACCCATACAATAAGCCACTTCCTTGCAAGCTGCTAATTAGGTAAACTTCTAATGGTTTGGATACTTTTTTTTTTTTTTTGAAATCTTGGATACTTTGGTTAAACCTGTAAAGCATAACCACGTTCTTTCTCTCATGTTGATCAGTTGACTACTCAGAAATGAACTCTTCAAAACAACAGCCTTCATAAACAGATTACAGGTATTCCTATATTAAATCATAGCTTTTACCTGTTTGCAGCGTGTGGGGACATTGTTTACAATCATGTAGCTCTAAATTGTGATATAATTTGATTATAATTACTACTACTACTACTACTACTACTATTTGTTTCTGGGAAATCCCATAAGACATTGGATATTGTATTCTCCTTCCGCCGCCCCCTCCCCCAATCCCAATGGCAATGGTCTTAAGCGCATTCCCTCACACCACAACCAGGTTGTTTTAGTATCAAATGCATTGGCTTCGCCAACTCACAACTGAACTCTTCCCTTCCAACCTAACCTATACTTTGGCTTAAGCTACAGATCAGTGTATCACCACGATCAGTGTATAGATATTAAATTTGTTGGCTTTGCCAGCTAATGACAAAACTGTGAATATATGCACCAATAGGTGAGGTGATAGCAGCTATTATCATTGTCACTGGCCAAAGCCAATAATTTGCGTTTTACCTGAAACATCTTTGAAATATGACAGATTGGGTCGACAGAAGCGTCCGATCCAACGCGTCGGCTTTGACCCGTGACGTAAGGGTGTTGTCGTGTGTGACGTCATGACGACGCGGAGTTTGGTTTGAGTGTGGCTGTCTCCAGTACTGTTTTATCTTATTTTATTTACTTTTCTGATCTGTTCGTTCTATTTCGTGAGATTTTTTTTAAAAAAGACAAAAAGCACTAATCAGCTACTGAAGCATCTTTATCTTCTATGGGTTGCAGGGGTTACGACCCCTGGGGAGGTGGGTGGGTATTCATGCATGGCTGTCTTCACTTACACGTTGTAGCTACGCAAGGCGTCTAAATTTGTTTATATTTAGTTTGCCCTCACCCAAAACCCCCCATTTCCCGCGCTTGTCCCGTTAGTGTCATTAGGCTTCTTGTGGAAAGTGTGTGTGTTTGTTTTTGTTTCCGCCATATTTGTGACGTCATGGGTCAAAGCAGACGGGTGGGATCGGACGCTTCCGTATTTCCGACAGATTTTATCACTTTTCAAATAGAGTATGCAAGGATATTTGCTAAACCATATTTAGTCCTTTCTTTGCAAGCAGTGCTCCCACTAATGTGTAGTTAGTGATGCATCAGACCCCGCTATCTGAGAGAATTGTGTACCTTAGCAAAGTGTTTCAAATGTTACATAATGATTCACAATAGTATGTCATCTCCATTAAATACTCTGTTCATATATTATTTTGCAATGCCCTTCTCTTCACCCAACCTTTCAGCCATAATTTGGTGATTGCACCTGACCATTGAAGGGCTGAAAGAATGAGCAGAAGAAGAATGATGTCAATTTCTGGATCCACATACTATGTACTCCATAAGGCACTGTGTGGTGCATGGCAGAGGTACCTGGGGGCGAATTTTTGACAAATGTGGGTATGAGACCAGTAATATGTAAGAGCAAATTTCATAAAATCAAAGATCTTTTTAAATGCCACAGCAGATGAGCACTAGGACAAGTCCTCTCTGATGGAATTTTATAAAGTATATTTATAAGGTGCTTAGTACGCTGTGTCAGCATTATTTGTGTATTAGTATCTGAAGGAGTTATTTCAATGTTGTTTCTTGATTTTATTATATGTATATTGTGTCAAATTGGAGGGATACACTCAAATTGTCAACTGTTTTCTCTGGTCACGATTTCGGATTTCTGCTTGCCCAGCAAGTAACAAATTAGTGCACACTCTTAACTTACCTGGAAGGAGTGAGAAGCCGTCACTGTATCCCATAACAGCAGTGTAGCAACTGAACCCACCAGGAGAAAGTAATTCCGAATATCCAAAATGCTTTGTAGTAGATAAAAAGAAAAGGTTAACATGCTACTTGGTAGTAGGAATTCAAAATGTCGTGTGCAATCCCACAACATTCTATCAAATCACTGCCTAGTAGTAGGATTGTATGTCTCTGGGAAACTGGTTGGAAGTAGCAAAAAACAAGCTGCAGGTAGTCAGCAGAACAATTGGGTCTGATAAGTGTTTCACCAATCCTAATAAATTATAGTGCCAGACAGAGGGTTAGGATAGTGCTCTTTTATACACAAGTCCTTTAGTGTGATGATCAAAATGGTATATGAAGGAAATGGTGTATCACTTTAAATACCATATATATTTAACTGGGTGTCTTTTATTTACTGACTAAAACATTCTCAACTTATCTGGGGATTTACTCTTGTCTCTGTTTTAGAAGAGGATGGTTAAATGTAGAGTATATTTTGAATTTTTTGAGGTATCTGACTTCTTAAAACATTAAGAGATAAGTTCCTTGTTTGTTTTAGTAATAAGCCAGCCACATCTAGGTTAAACAGGTTTATACTTCTAAAGCTCCTGTTGTTAATTAGTTTTGTACAGGCAGTTTTGGTTTCGTTTTACAGAGACGATGTGTGTGTCAACAAATAGGTAGTCTAGTGATAGTTATTTACTATACCAGTATATAAGCAAGTAAAGTCTTAAGCAATGTAGTCTTGCTTGTCCACATGCCTAGAGTATCCTAGCAGTTTGCTGCTCTTGTTAGATAACCAGCAACCATCCATTTTAGTAACAATCTGATGAATATTGTAAGCATTCTGCAGTTAAGAGAGGTTGCTGGATGCCCAAAACACTAAGATTTTCTTGTTTTAATAGAATGCTGATCATTCCAGTCTGTCAGCAGTCACACATTTCTGTTATTTTTTCAACTTTGTACTAGTTTTACCTGTTTATAAAGTTGAAAGAAGAGTACAGTTCTATATAGTGGTGTGTGTTGGTGGGGCTTTGGGAGGGTTGGCTCTTCCTGCATTTCTGTCCTATAAATACACTGGCTTGCCATCGGAGATGTAATAGTCATACAGCTGTTTCTCGTTTTTCCAAATGTGTCTAATTTTCCTATAGGCAGCACTTGTCTTTTCCTTAGTTGTGTGTGCATCTGTATAGTAGCGTTTCCCTCAAGCCATTTCTCGTTAGCTGTTTTGCAGTCTCGGTCAATCTCATTTTTTGGACATCTCCATTCCTTTTCAATGAAATTCAGTATCTTATGAGAGATACAAGAATTTCTATTAGGCCTCATCTTTTTTACCTGTTTGGTCCACTGCAGCCTTCACTGTTTCATCTCTCAAAGTTACCTGTGGTATCATCTCTTTATCTTGCAACCTTTTGCAAATTCTTTGCTTTTAATCTGCAGTTCATAACCAATAAATTACGGTCAGTGTCTGCATCTGCCCATGGAAGTGTCTTCCAGTTTAAAATCTAAGTGTGAAATCTGTCTTGCCATTATATAATCAACCTGTGACCTTAGTGTCTCCAGGTCTCTTCCATTTAAAGAATCTTCTTTCATGATTCTTAAATCAAGTATTAGTGATGATGCCCTGAGTAAAGTTCTCCCTGGTTAATTTCTTTCTCCCAGTCCATATTCTCATACTATTTTTCCTTCTCTTCCTCATGTTAATATTGAATTCCAGTCCCCCTTCGCAAACTTTGGTCTCCCTTAACCACCAGTATAATTTCATTTATCACGTCATAGGTACATTATTTCAATGTCATCTGTGGAACTACTTGACTTGTAAACTTGTAGTGTTACAGCGTGTGTTAGTTTCATGTCTGTCTTAAAAGGAGATGTCCCCAGCTGTGCAGTTGACTGTTTGCAACCACCTATAGGGTGGTGTAGGTTAAGAACCCAGGTATCTCTTCCTAAAGATGTTCACCTTGGTGGGCCCTTGTTTATGAGTAACAGCTGAAAAACAATTTATCCTGCTCCTCTAGAATATTAAATTAATGCCATATGCTCGACTGCCGTTGTAGCATAATGGATAGCTTGGAAGACTAGGAAACTGAAGTGGCGGCTGGAATTTTGTCACATTCATTAATGATTCTTTTTTTTTTTAAATTTCTAGTTTCTTCAGTATTTGCTTCAAATGTAAATCTTTAAATTTTCTAATCCTTTGTAAAGTCATTATAACAATTGTATTCTTTATTTGCTCTCATATTGTCTTCCTGCCATTCTTTTTTCATTTGGAATCTTTGTCCATATGGTTTTAATTCTTTTTTATTTATGTGTTGTAATATTTAGTCATTTAAAAATACTGATCAAGCAACAGAAAAGTGAAATAGTTATTAGTATTCATATTGACAGTGTAACAGTCACAAAAATTTTCCATTGTGAGATGTACAGTTTTTTGGTTGGTAATTGTCATACAAACATTTGAAACATAAATTTTTCTTGCACAATGGACGAACTATAAAAGCTATCTCTCTGCATTTACATAGTTCTTTCATCAAATTCAGTGGGAAGCACACTTCATTCATGTTATGAAATAATGTCTTTTCACTTCATCTTTGATCCATACCAGGCATACCTTATGTTTCGAAAGACTGGTGCACAAAGAATCCGATGAAGAGTGGAATGTGTTTTGATTACGTCCTCACATGTAGCAATTTCAGATTTACCTTGAAGTAATTCAGGTGTGCTCTGGCGTCTTTTAATAATATTTTTCACCTGACAATAAAAATATACGTCACATGGCTGACACAGGAGTACACTTTTGAGGAATGATTTTGACAGTGCGTGTAGCATTTCCAACACTGTTCACCAATATTTTGTTGTATAAAGTTTTGACCATCTTACCACTCCTTGAATAAACTAGCAACAAAGTCATTTTCTTTAATGTATGGTTTCATTACAGATTGCACATATTGTCTGTACAGCTTTCGTTAATTTTCCTGATTTTGAGCAGGTGACGGCCACGTTTCAGTATTCTGACTCCAAATTTTCAATTTCTTTAGCAACTTTCGGTCTAAATTTATTTCTGGCCTCCAGCATATGTAAGAACACTTGTGCCAGCAATCCCCTTGTGAATGTCAATGTATATTGCGGTGTATATGAATGTGTAGCTTTCGCCAAATCTTTCTTGCATTACACTGTTTTTGATCCCAGAAATTCCAGTGATAGATGATACGTTGATTTGTAATTGCAACCCATTTGATTGGTATTATTAAGTATGTTTGGATAGTAATTGCCTCTTATCAGTACTATTTGCTGCAGACTTGCAAAGCAAATGTGAGAGGAAAATGCAAAAAAATAAACAAAAAAGAATTGATTTGTGATTGGTAACTGCAAATCCACCAATGATTTTGAGCCCAAGGGAGAAATGAGAACAAATAAGAAAGTTAATACAATGGTTACAATAACTTGCTAAAGGCGTAGAAAATTTAAAAATAGTACATTTGAAGCAAATAACTGAAGAAAAATAAAAATTAAGAAAAAAATTTAAAAAAATATTAGGGATGTTAAAATAATCGAACCTGCCGCCTCCTTTATCCAGTCATTTACACTATCCATTATGCTACAACAGCAGTCAAAAATGAGGTGTTAATTTAATGTTCTAGAGGAGGAGGTTAAATTGTTTTGTGGCTTTTACTCTTAAACAAGCACCCCCCCCCCATCTGAAGTATACTGTTTAGAATTAAAATGCAGAGAACTGGCAATACACAATTCTTTGAGTATAAATGTGGTGGATGATTGCACTGGTACTCTCTTAATAATTTTTTATCCTTTTTTGTGTAAGCAAAATTGTTCTGTGAGCAGCCCACAAAAATGGGGGGGGGGGGGGGGGGGGGAGGTGTTGGCTACACTGGGGTCCTGGACAACAGTTGTTGATTTTTCCTATAGAAATTCACAGTTCTGAGATATTTCAGTTTGTTCCATTGTGCCTTACCACATAAATTCAAGCAGTGGCTGCCACTTCTAATACAAAAGAGAAAGTCTTGTTGAAAGGTTCATTTTCAAAAACTCTATAGGAACTTGCATACTTCATTTGCAGTAATATCCCCTTAGTATATTTCTGAGACTGCTTCCCGTAATCTGTAAAAACAATACGAAAAAAGGGAATTAACAAGAGTGTTCTGTTGGAAATCATTAAATTACTTAATTTTGAAGGATCATAGAAACTGTTACCAGTAACAAAGAGTCCATTTATTATCAAGCAGTGATGACTGTAACCCATAATAAGGGGAATAATTTTTTTTTTCACTGAATAGTTTTCATAAAAGGGCATGAGAGATAATGCGTAGCAAAGAAAACACACTAATTCAGAAACAGTGTTTCTTTTTGTGTGTGCGCAGAAAGTAAGATGCTACTCAGAACACGAACTTCAGAAATGGATGTAGTTGAGCTTCATTTACATAAAACTGTGGATTCCATTTAGTCCCAAATTATAGGTGCAGACATGCTAAATACATATCCAACAACTGAGAACTGTATTCATATAGTTCACATATACAATACTTCTCACTTGCGTATTAAATTTATTTTGGTTTTCAAGAAGAGAATTCTTGATCTGCCTGCTGCCCCCTGCACACTCACCCAGTATAAGGTGACCCAATGATTAAGAAATTTGGCTTACAGAATTACTGGTTTCTGAACAGTATTTGGTTTTTCATGCTTCACGTAAATTGCTTCAACTACCCTTATCCAACTGAATTAGTGCATTGTATATAGTGATGGAATATTGAATCAAATCATGACAGAGGCTTTCCCAGCTGGTGAACACAGCCTTGGGTAAAGTGAGTGAACGAGTAATCCAAAGGCTCAGCAGTAGATGGTTACTACACATCAAATATTAAGTATGTTAATATTTTCATAAAACATTTTGTTCTGTCTGTTTTGAGCTGTGGATTTTCATTGTATTATTGTGACAATTATTATATTATTGAGAGATTATCTTTGGATGGCTAAAGATAAAACAAGAAAATAAAAATAAAACTTGTCCAATATACTACACAGAAGTGAGTCTAGATGATCTTTGAACATATTCATTTGTCAAGTAATGTGTTTAGATAGCTTACAGTTGGTCAGCACTGTGATGTGAACTATATCAGTATAGTATTACCTTCAATTACAATTAACCTTATTGTTAAAAGAAGTAGTCATTACAGTTGCAAAGATTACAGTAATGTAGAAATTACAGTGAATTCCTAAGTGTATATCCCCTTGTCATGTTTTAGCGTTTACTGTATTATGAGGATCATACTGAAATTAGTGTGCTAACCTGTTTTTAGAACTGCAATTCTAACAAACTGATAAAAATATCTAAATTTTCGTAATCTACAGACTTTCCACTGTGTTGATATATTGTGATGTCATTAACTTATTAAGATTTTATTTTATTGTGTACTGTCATTAAATTCTTCATAAAAGGACAAAAGCTGCTTTGGAATTTCTTCTAAGACTGTCTTCACATTCGCCATAGAAGTGCCTGTGCAATACACAACAAAACATTTGTGTCCATAGGGCATTTATTGACCCAAGACCACAAAGTTCAGGGAAGAACCATCATGTTAAAATTTCATCAGAGTTTTCAAAATGGAGGAGGAAGTTTTTTTAGCAAATACGCCAACAGATGATAAAAACTAGTTCTCGTTACAAACCTGAAAGAAAACACCCGAGTATAGAATGGTACAATTTTGATTCTCCATCAAAATCGAAAGCAAGAACCATATGATCTGCTGGGAAACTAATCGGTGTTGTCTTCTGAGGTGCAGTGTATTGCGTTCTGTTTGATCTCCTCTATTCTGGACACACCATAAATGCCCTCCACTATGTCCAGGCATCTTGGAACCTCCATAATATATCATACCATAAGTGCCCTGGGAAGATAGTCATCTTGAACCATGGTAGTACATGATCTCTCACTGCTTGTGTCATTGTGAAGAAAATTAGCCTTCCATACCCTACCTTTTTGTCCCAGTTTGTCATTATACCGTCTTTATGCTTCTGTGAGAAAACAGCTGTTAGTGCAATACTATGAGATGTTGGAAGACATCCAGAAGCAGTACATCTACAGAAAAGGATTTTTTTATACATGGATAAGTGTGTGGAAAGTGTGCAAAGAAATGGAGATTGTTGAAAAGTAACAGAAAATGAAAAGTAATAGAAAAGTTTGTAGATTATGGTGATGTACATGCTTGCTCTAAGATAAAATAAAAATTATATCAACTGTTTGCTCATGACTTTCAGTACAATCCTCATATTTCAGGGTGCAGCAGCAAAACTTGATTACTCAAAAGATCAATGAAACAAAGCAAAAAAAAAGTGCACCACTTATTTCTTCTTATGTTTCTACCTATTTGGGAAATCAGAATTATACATTAAAAAAATATCTAGTAAATACCGTGTATTGTCAGTACATCGATTTCATCAATTTCTTAAGTATATAGACTCATTTAAAAAAAGAATAGCAAAAGGCTATATTGAGCAAGTGCTCTGATCTCAGAAAATAACCTATCAAGATCCAGTCTCCAGAGAACTTCCCTTTAAAACATGCATTGCATTTCTCATGTCTCCATTTTGCTGAAAAAATGCATTCCCAAAATCAATTTGTTAAAGACTGGGTAAGTAGTAGTTCTCAGATTGTTAACAAATTGCTAAGACTTCACAAAGCTCATCACAAAAAACACTAGCAAGTTCTGAGGCAACTTCTCAAGCAGCTCTTTCCATGCATTTTGCCGTGCAAAATAATTGTGTAAACTGATTTCTTGCTCAACATCCAACTTTTGCCGATGGAGACTAACATTATCATGAAGATAGACCTCAGAATGATCAGAAAGTTGGCGGTCAGATGTATGCTTACATACTGAGTGCCAATGAATTTTAAAAAATTAGTGTCTAACTGCTTCGATGTTTTGTAGTGAACACGTGAGCTGAGGTACCTGAATTTTTCCTCTTTGCACATTCCCAGTTGACTTGAAGCTGTCCACCCATGCAAAAACTGATTTTCTGGCAGAAAGAAGGGGTTTGTGAGGAATATTGCAGTGTGCACAAAATGAATGCTGCACAGTGACAATCAACTGGTATTTGAAAAAGTAGACCTCTGCAACAAACACCTGTGTTGCACATTTGGCCAAGGTGGTTTTGGTGCTGATGCAAGTGGTAAACGAAGTTACTAGTCCACAGCTTTGAATGAGACCATCCCCACTCTTGGCCTACAATATATCCCTTTACAGCACCCCATTCAAATCTGCAAGTTTCATTGCTGCACCCTGTAGTATTCATGCACTATACTACTTTTTAATACTGAGTATGA
The DNA here is from genome assembly GCF_021461385.2 of Schistocerca piceifrons. Classification (NCBI taxonomy): domain Eukaryota; kingdom Metazoa; phylum Arthropoda; class Insecta; order Orthoptera; family Acrididae; genus Schistocerca; species Schistocerca piceifrons. Next base: position 299,435,322 of record NC_060143.1, read on the forward strand.
AACTTAGCCCACAGGAAAGGCTATTGAGTGGAAAACATCAGAGGTGTCTGTTGATTCCGAGACTCATGACCAAGATTGGTCTGTTGTACATACTGTCGGGAACCGTACTAGAACAGTGAGCTGTGAGTGTTACTTTTATTCTGGTTATGAAACTCTTACTTTTAAATCTCGTTAGTATGATCTTACGTAACAGTGTAGTTTTTCATTATTTGTTATAGCTTCAAGTGCTGATAGTCAGGCACAAAGCAGATGTCTTCGAATTCCTTTATCAGATGTCAAAAGTTTCAGAGTCACAAGAAATAAGCAACAGCTCACTGTAATGCAGAGAGATGGATCAGTACACAGTTCATTCTTCTTTCAGAATGGAAATGCAGATTGTTTTGTAGATGCGTTGAAAGGAAATTTAAAGACTGTGAGGTAAGATAACCTTTTTCTTTTATTTGTGAAAAAATAACTGTTGCTTTGTAGTTCTTTTCTTGCTGGCAACAGATTTGTGATTTCCATGTATGGTGAAAATCATGTATCACCATATGTTTTAATTATCTTCTTGCTATAATTATTATTGAAGTTTAAAGTATTCTGCAAAGATATTTGTGGAATTGAATTATGAATATTTGTCGGTCATGACAGATGCTTTGTAATTGATAAAATGCCTATAAAAGTAACCATAGGGATCAAAGAAGATTGTATGAACACATTGTCATAGTCACCTTTTTCCTAGACCCCATTTGCTGATTCCTATGTAATGCACTATTAGCTTTCAGATCACGAAGACATTGTTCATGAATATGGGGATCAGAAATGTGCAAAACTTGTAATTGTACAAGAATCTATGCAATACCTGTACTACTGACAATATGCTCAAAGGCAATAAAAAATATTCAGACAGCAGAAGTTTGATATCTACAGTCAGTGATATTTTGCTTGCAAAGCTGCGTATTTTTCCTTGTAACATTGCACAGCTTTGTAATCTGATGGCTCAGATATGTAAATATCAGCAGTGGACAAAAAAGAGACTGTGGAACTTTTTACATATCTAGAGAGCAGATCTCAGTGAAAATGTGATAGAAACTGCATTATGTGTGAACTTCAGTCATAGAAGACCATACAGCAGCAATGACTCCCAACCATTGTCAGGCTAGTAAAGAGCATGTAATTGCCGAATAACTTCTGGAAAAGATAGAATCCCCACATTATTCACTGCATTACTCACTCAGCCCAAAGACTGTATAAGAGTAAGGTGCTGCATGCTTACACCATGAAAATGGTAAAAGAGTAAATGGTTATAAATATGGAATTATTCTGGGCAGATTAGCTGATAAATGCTTGAGACACTAAGATTGTTGAAGATGGAACCACCATTATCGAGACAAAGGATATGCCTCCAAAGATCGTTTGGCAATGGAGAACCAAGAACATTTAGATTCCATTGAACAGGTATGGGTATTCCACAAACTTCCCATGATTGAATTCTTGAAGTGGCACATGTTCAGTGGTAAAAATGTGTGCAAAGTGCATTGCCCTGGTATGGGACTCTGACAGGACAGAAATGTCTGTGTCCCCCTAAAGTCTTTCACTGCCAGGCCAAGATATTTTCTTTTGCTCTTTTACAGACACGATTGAACAGAAGATACCTATTAATAAATATGAAATAATTTTAGCTAATTCAATTCATTCAATGTAATATGTCTTATTCTCATTAGGGATTGCATGTTGCAAGGTACTACTCCCACTCCCATGACAAAAATAGTGGTTTGCTGATTTTAATGTTGAAGTAGCATGTCTGAAGGTCCCCATAATGGATTATATGAATGATATTGAGCAATTGTGATCTGTACTGGAAGAATGGTTAAGGGCTTGCTATATTTCTTTAGAACCTCTCAAGAAATTATATTATTTTCTTTGCAAAAAAACATGTTAAAATGCCATGTAGTCATAAGGAATTCCAGTCTTGAATTCTGGCAGGTTTTTACAGTTTTGAATTTCAGGCTCTGCCATGTTAGGTTAATATTCATATTGATTTGCCAGACTCCAGTCTTTCCCGCAGCTTCTGTTGATCATAAGTGTAACAATCTGTTAATTCCTGCTTTTTGCTTGCAGAATATATTTCTCACAGTAATGTCATGTTTTTCAGGTCTAAAAAGGATAAGAATCTGTACTTGATTCTGGACCAGCCAGAGAGCCAAGTTCTAGATCGATCCTTTGCCGAGCTGGATCTGTTCACAGAAAATACAACTTATGCAGTATGGAAGTTTGTCAAAAACCTTCACAATCACCCTTATGAGACAACAATGGAAGCATTCAGCAAGCTGACTGATGTTTTGTGTATGTAATTGAGAAATTCTTTATTATTCCTCTCAATTTATATGAATACGTAATGACAAAAGGTAATGCCTTTTAAGGTTGGCAAAGCAGATATTTTTGTGTCTGTAATTCAGTCTCGTTCCTGGTGAACACAGAGCGAGGTGGCGCAGTGGTTAGCACACTGGACTCACATTCGGGAGGACGAAGGTTCAATCCTGCGTCCGGCCATCCTGATTTAGGTTTTCGGTGATTTCTCTAAATCGTTCCAGGAAAATGCCGGGATGGTTCCTTTGAAAGGACACGGCCGACTTCTTTCCCTAATCTGATGAGACCGATGACCTCGCTGTTTGGTCTCTTCCCCCAAACAACCCAACCCAACCCTCTTGGTGAACAGTTAAACATAATCACTCGTGTGTTGAAACACAAGTCAACAAAAAGTTTACAGAACAGTTGCACAACAAAGATCTACTCAAAATTGCTGTATATTGCATAGATTACTGCACTCATTTAACAATTTTGTTGTTCTCCATTTAGTTCACAAGTGACTTGTTAACAGATAGTGAATACAGTTACCACAGAATAAATGACACATTGTTTATAAGTTATGTAGCATGTGAATTCTCGAGTACCAATAAGAACAATTTCGAATTAAAAAACTTGAATTTAGGGTGTGGGAACCACTCGTGGTCAAGGCAAAAATCACTCTCTTGACCAAATGGTATTACAGTCAACCAAAGTAGAACTTTTGATGGTAATGGGTGGAAGTCACTGTATTCAGATCCCAAGTAGCCCTAGTCATCATGAAGGCACAACAGTCAGTCCAGAGAATATTCAGATATAAGAGATGTGGTGCAGTGCTGTCTTCAGTCCATTAGCTAGCCGTGGAGAGGAACACATTAGCTATCAAATAGAAGTGAGAATGGGTCTGTGACCACGTGACCGTTTTGTCGTAAATCTACTGGCTGATAGGCCCATGTGACCTGCCACCCTGTGGTGCACACAGCCACGCCACCAAACATAGATGAGTCAATAGTATGGAGTCATCCATGAATACATCCTGCGGGATTACAAGAACCAGACTAACATTTAAGTGCCTGAATCTCAGGTGGTTGTTAATGATAACTCCACACACACACACACACACACACACACACACACACACACACACACAGACAAAACTTTTTTTAAGCATTTGCACAGGAAGTTTAATGTTAACGACTATGTGAAATTGGAAAGGTTATTAAGGACTGTTAAATGCGAAGAAAGCTGGGGGTATTGATGTTGCTTTTGGTACAAACGTTCATTTAGTGAATAATATTTAGTAAACTGCAAAACGGTTTAACATTTTCAAAAATGTATGTTAATGATATTGACAACCTTTTTTTCCTTCCACGGGTTTGAAGTAGCACCTTATATTTGTGGACAATATGTTGCTCAGTACATAATCAGTTTTCTTTTGTACTGTGATGCAGAAGTCAACAGTGAAGGCTGTTTGATTAGTGAAAACCAAAGCTAATCAACTTAGCCATCTTCCAATCTGGACCAAATGATATCCACTACTAGTAACACTTGAACTCACTTCTGAATGTTGATGATTTAAAATACTAGGATGAAAACCTGCTTTTGATTATCTCATGTTTTGAAATTGTTTCCTGTACTGGTCACTGATTTGCTCAATGAAAACGCAGCAGCCATACCTTGTCATACATTATTACTAGGGACAGGAATAAAGTTTCATTTTTTCGTCATATTTAGCATTACTTTTTACTAAATTGGTGTTACTTTTAGCCATGTTTTTCAAATTTTGTTACTTTTTTTGCCAGAATCGGTGTTGTTTATTTTGCAAAACTCAGCCTTTCTTTCTTTTTTTCCTTAAATTTTGGTGTTTTCTTGTCAAATTCATTATCTTCATTCTGACTTCGATGCTTAGTTTACAGAAGTCAGTGTGTGTTTTTTTTAAAAAATATCGGCGCTGTTCTGGTTGTCACATGAAAGTTAGTTATGTGGGAAATGGATTGTCAGTTTAAGAGTGTACACTAACTTCAGATTTGGGAGATAAGTCAAAATGGAGTTTTAACATTCTCTGCCAGTTAAGAGTATTATTAAATTGCCGTCCTCAGATTTAAAATGTGTTTATATGGAAAAATTAAAATTTTTGTGATATATATGACTGTAGGCTTTCCCAGCATAAACTGTTGATGAAGGTTTCTCGGGTCTCCAGCCGAGTGATAGCATTGATATCTCATGACGTTTCGGGAAGTGTCGTACTACCCATCTTCTGGCAAAGTGTCGAGATTTGCAGAGAGCGGGCTTTTTATATGCGCGGTCACCCCCCTCTACTAGACCTCGGGTGGCTGTGGTGGACCAGCAGCGTGCGCGCAGTGGAACCCTGTGATAGTGGCAATCCATCAGGAGCACGCCCGTCAACGTCCTCCACCACTGACGTAGACAGAATGCTTACACCGAGAACCAAACATGGCTGCCGGGGGTGACTGCTATCCCCACCACCGCGCGCGCACAACTGGTCCACCACAGTCACCAGAGGTCTCGTGGAAGGGCGTGACCGTGATATAAATAGCCCGCTCTCCGCGAATCTCGACACTTCGCCAGAGAATGGGTAGTATGACACTTCCTGAAACGTCACAAGACATCAATGCTACCACTTGGCTGGAGACCTGAGAAACCTTCATCAACAGTTTGCGCCGGGAAAGCCTACAGTCATGTAGACGACACCTCTACAAGGAGGAAATACTCTGCAGCTTCAAACGGCTGCAGAAAGAACGCACCAGGAGAGCGAAACTTCTCAGCACACTGGCTTTCCTACAATGCTGTCGAGACAAGAACATTTTACCAAGGTTTGCAGTGATTAGATATCCAGTAAAATCTAAGAGGACCGTCCGGATATTATGACAAGCAGGCATAGCCTTAGTAAGGGAGCGCATTCATTTCATCGGAAGGAGCTTGACAGGAATGTGTGCATCCTCCTCACATGCCACCAACAACTGGCAAGGACATTACCAGCCTATCTGTGGGAATGGGGCGACTGCAGCACGTACTCCAACAGTGAGGTGCAAAAACGGGGCTCTAAATCTAAGCAACTCAGCAAATTCGGCAGACTAGCAGGGACTTAGACGACAAAAAGGGAGATGAATGACAACAGAGCTGTGGTCAATTTGATTGGAAAACAACTGGATGCTGCCACAATCGCAGTCCTCAAAAAGGACTGAATTTCGCCCCCATTCCCAGAATGATCCCGAAATGAGACATTATCAGCAGTGTGGATGAAGCAGTACGAGGGCTTCCAAAGAAGGAAGCAGAGGAAGTTAGACGGGGAACTTGCAAAATAATCAACAGATCTTGATTATCTAAAAATAATGTATCTGCAGAAGAACGAGCAGCTCTCCGGCCCTTAGAGATGATCCTGATAAGAGATGACCCTGATATAACGATCCCACCAGCGAACAAAGGGAACGCTACAGTGCTATTAAGCACTGCCAAGTACTGACAGAAAATAAACCTGCTGCTACAAGACGAGGCCTACAAGAGGCTGAAGAAGGATCCAACCCTGATGATGAGTAGAAAGACGATAGCTCTGCTGACTTACCTGAGCCAATGAAGAAGCAGCTGTACCCCAGAGCGCCAGCGATACCATGCCTCTATGGACTCCCCAAGGTCCATATGGAAGGGGTACCTCTGAGACCAATTGTGGACTCTCGGGACACTGCTCAAACCCCTTGTGGGACACTGCAGCACCATGTGAGAAACTCAGTCAAATTCGTAAAAATACTCAGGGACATGTGTCTACAAAGGGAAGACCTACTCGTGAGCTTCGACGTGACGTCACTTTTCATGAAAGTGCCCCTTCAAGATTCCTTGGCACTTTTAGGTCAGCACTTTGAACCACAAACAGTCAGCCTCTTTGAACATGCACTAACAAATACCTACTTTCAATGCAACCGGGAATTCTTCTAGCAGATCGATGGTGTGGCCATGGGCTCCCCACTGGCTCCTGCGATTGCAAACCTCTATATGGAACATTTCGAGGAGGTGGCCCTTCAAACTGCCAGACAAAAACCAAAGCACTTCTTCCACTATGTTGACGACACTTTTGTCGTGTTGGGACTTGGCAAACAGGTGCTAGACGAGTTTCTGAAACACCTCAACAGCATCCATTCGAACATCAAATTTTGCAATGGAAATGGAGGAAAATGGATGCCTCCCCTTCCTTGATACAGGGTGTATACAACCCAGGAAAACTGGGAGATCCAGGAAAAACCCGGGAATTTTTTCATCCGGGAGAAAACCAGGAAAAATCCGGGAATTGTTTAGAATTCTGGGAAGTTTTCATTGTTTTAGTTTTCAGTTAAATTTTTGTGATTTTGATTGGTAAGAACCAATACTCTAACAAAGGATATTACTGCATCCTGCTACTGCAGAATAATACTGTAGCAACAAAACATGGACAAGAGAGAGAAAAAAGAAAATAAAACTTAAGTTTCAAAGGAAATGCGCCATATACAACAGCAAAACAGTGCTCATACAAGTGTCTGCCAACAGCAGATTGTGTCAGAAGCTGTAGGAAGACTATGCAATGCTTTGTAACAACAAATTGCCTCCGATAAGCGTGGCGTGACAACTGTTTAAATTAGATTCGTTTGAGCAGTTGCGGTCGGGTTCTTGTGCATGCGCAGTTGAGTCACGTATGAGCAATACCTTCTCCTGCTTCTGGTTACAGAAGTGTGGCTGGGCGCCACTACTTAATATTGCCCCGGTTCAGAAATTAGTAAATCTGGGGCTGATGCACAGAGTAGTCTGGCTTGTGGTGGGGAGGTGGTCGTCTCCACGTGACTTGTGTTTACATTTAGTGATTTTGTTGTTTTCTCTTCCTTTATTGCTCTCACGTTAAACGATAACAAAACGGATTTTTGTGGCCGGGTGCTATCAAATGAATTAAAATACGTTCATGTTATTACGGAAGGCTAAAATATGTTGTTAGTTTTAGATTTTATTTCCACCTTTCTGACAGTCAAACATTAATCACTTTACAGAACAATGAAGCTATTTTTTCCGGTTTGCTAAAGAGATTTGGCTTTTATTAATCTTTTCTGTTGAGGCAGTCAATTTATTTGAAACTAAGTGTTTAATTTCACACTATTGGCTAGTTTCAACTGTTCACTGCATTTCAAGTGCATGTATGGCATTATGCCATAATAAAGAACCAAACATGTGATAATACAGTACTGGTACTCCAAGAAAATTTACATATGAATGTGCATTTTAAACCGAATTATGCGTTTTAGTATCGTTCACCATATTCCAAAGCTCTTGAAGTATCCTCTGATGTCTTGTTTCTTTTATGACATAATGTAAGATCTTTTAATGTTTTACACGTACGAACATATGGGCTTCCTGCTTCATTGTAGCTGTGCAAGTGCGGTGACGCTTGTTACCTGGCGCTCTCTTAAAACTGCAGAAATGAACCTATTTCTAACAGGTCGCGGGAAAATATTAGGAATGGTGGTTTGAAAAGCGTTACATTCAAAGCAGATTTCCTTTAACTTTAGATGAGCTATGTGCAAGAATGTATGATTAATTTCTTAAATCACAAAGCGTTTGACTCTCATTTAAAAATCAACTCTTTGAGGATGACCATTTAGAAGAATTTAGAGCCCAGATCAGACATTTATGTCGTTGTTAAAAATTTTACTCATTTGTGTGATGTATACTAAAGTGTAACAAGCACAAAAAAGATAATCATTATATGTAGAAGCTTAGCTTCTCTTCCAGCTTATTAATCTTCGAGACCAGTATTACATGTGAATGCTATGTATATTAATTTAAACCATTAACTTTTCTTATTTGTGTGTTTGCGCTACATAAGAGTGATCTTGCTATTTGCTGACTACATCACGTGTCCTATGCTGTCATCAGCTGGCGAGATCATGCGACATTAGCTATGACGGGCTTACAAGAGCCCATCGCAATCTCGATTTCAGTGCTTCGGAAAGTGACATGCAGTGTTTGGTGAATTCGAATTTATAGCTTCATGATACGAAAATATGCGGTGTACATGTTGCTGCACATCAAAGGTCTTTCAAAATGTGTTTTTCCCCCGTGAGTTTCGTTTTCAAAAGTGCCGAGAAATTCTACTCCGGTATAAAAACCGTAAACATTTAAAGGGTTGTTGAGTATTACAGTGCCAAACAAGAGTATACTGCCACTTAACACAGAAAAAGTGTATCTTCAACCGGGAGAAAGTGTATTTTTAACCGGGAAAAATCCGGGAATTTTTTTTCCTTATCCACGTATACACCCTGTGATATTTTAATTAAGAGGAAGGCAGATGGTTCACTATGCCATACAGTACATAGGAAGAAGACACACACTGACCTACACCTTCATGCAACAAGCTGCCACCATCCAGTACAAAGACAAACAGTGCTGACTACCCTGGTACGCCTTATGCGACAAAGACAGCCTACCATCCGAGCTGCAATACCTGAGGGAAGTCTTCCACCGAAATGGCTACAGTAAAACACAGATCAACAGCGCGCTTAAAAGGAAGAAGGAAGCAGTGAGAACCCCAGAAGAAGAAGAAGAAGACAAACATAGCATCTTGTTACAGTGAATATTCATATGAGTAACTGTAAAATATAAGGAATTACACTTTCCACATCATCAAAAAGGAGATTTTTATTAAATAACAGTTCACAAGAAGTACTCCAAAAATTGTGAATTTCAGATTTGAATTAAATTTGAAATATTTTGCCAGTATTTTTTATTTAAGTAATAAGACATTATTTAATCTTAAAAGTTTGCACACAAATAAATATGTTATTTTCAATGTTTATCACAATTTTTGATGGCCAAACCAGTTAATTTAATCTTATTTTAGGGCTTGTTTGAAAATATCTGTGCTTTGTATCTGGAATATTTCTTGTCAAATATGTTGTCCTTTATCTAATGTTTTGCAATTCACTTTGTTGTTTGATGGTACATTGAAATGCCAATTTGCCTGAGTATGTTAGATATTTTCAGTTATGCATGAACATATAAAACAAGCATTTTCTTTTAAATGCAATAAAAGTACTAAATGTGTAAAGCATGCTCATCATTCAGGTTCCACCACTGAAAAGACTGTTTGGGAAAAAATATAATAAAACTCTAGAAAAGTCCTGGAAAATTAAAGAAATTTAATCAGCCAGTAGAATGGCAACTGTGGTGGTGGTGGTGGTGGTGGTGGTGGTGGTGGTGATTAATAATAGTTAATATTATTATCTTCTTTCCTTTATCAGATCTTAGGTCTGGTTAAAAATGGAAAGTGACGCGGACCTTGATCAAGCGTGACTTCCTTTTAACTGTACGGTATATGTTACATTGCATTTAGGAACTTTCGGGTAATTGAACATATATCAATAATTACAGATTTCTGTAGTTGTATATATAAGTTCGGATGTAGCTGTATTGCATTGATGGACTGGTGGATATTGTGTGGTATGACTCCTGTAGTTGATAGCATAATTGGTATAATGTCAACTTTATCCTGACTTCCTCAGCCAGTTGGATGTATTTTTCAATTTTTTCTCCTGTTTTCTTTTGTATATTTGTTGTATTGGGTATGGATATTTCGATTAGTTGTGTTAATTTCGTCTTTTTATTGGTGAGTATGATGTCACGTTTGTTATGTGGTGTTGTTTTATCTGTTATAATGGTTCTGTTTGTATTCATCATTCTCCAGTACATTTTGTGGTGCATACTTGTATGTGGGAACGTGTTGTTTTATAAGTTTATGTTGTAAGGCAAGCTGTTGATGTATTATTTTTGCTACATTGTCATGTCTTCTGGGGTATTCTGTATTTGCTAGTATTGTACGTCCGCTTGTGATTTGATCTACTGTTTCTGTTTGTTGTTTGCAAAGTCTGCATGTATCTGTTGTGGTATTGGGATCTTTAATAATATGCTTGCTGTAATATCTGGTGTTTATTGTTTGATCCTGTATTGCAATCATGAATCCTTCCGTCTCACTGTATATATTGCCTTTTCTTAGCCATGTGTTGGATGTGTCTTGATCGATGTGTGGCTGTGTTAGATGATACGGGTGCTTGCCATGTAGTGTTTTCTTTTTCCAATTTACTTTCTTCGTATCTGTTGATGTTATGTGATCTAAAGGGTTGTAGAAGGGGTTATGAAATTGCAGTGGTGTAGCCGATGTATTTATATGAGTGATTGCTTTATGTATTTTGCTAGTTTCTGCTCGTTCTGTAAAGAATTTTCTTAAATTGTCTACCTGCCCATAATCTAGGTTTTTTATGTCGATATTATTATTATTATTATTATCATCATCATCATTCAGTTGTAGAGGCAAGTCACCTGTAGATCGCATAGCATTTGCAGACAATTTAGTGATATTAACTTGCGACATTTCCCAAAATCAAATTGAACTTTCCAAAGAAACTACGGAAATGGACCGTCTCCAAATTTCTTTTGATAAGACAGAGTATGTGACCTGCAACAAGGACAGGCTCCAAAATTTGATACACAGCAAAACTGAACAAGTTACACAATTTAAGTATATTGGTGAAACAATTAGGGAAAATGGAATCAGAACAAAAACAAATAAAATTATATACCAAAAGATGGAACTGGATACCAGTCTACCTAAAATATCTACAACAAGAAACGTATCCCCAAGCCCACAAAATTAAGATATTACAGTACAGTAATTAAACCAGAATACATCTATGGATCATAAAAACTTACTTAAACAGAAAAACACATTGAAAAAGTTGAGAAGGAAGGAAGGAATGCAAAGTCATGAGAGAAATTCTAGACCTAAAACTTGAGGCTAAACAATACTGATTCAGAAGCAGTCAAGAAATAAAACAATATACAAATATCTGTAGTGACATTAGAAAATGTTGCTTAAGATTCTATGGATACAATAAAAGAATGAACCCAAACAGAGTTACTAAACAGACAGGTAACTTTTTTGATGCTAGTAGCCAAGCTGAAACAGACATGATAAAATGGATTGGTGAGATCAGAACTGATCTGACATTGGCAAGAATTGCTTCTGGCGATATCAAAAACCATGAAATATTCAGGTCCATAATTTGCAAATGGCAAGGTAACAAAGAGGAAAAAACCAGGGAAGAAGACTGGAACAACATAGTCTGAAGAGAGAAAGGAAGTTCACAGGAAGAGAATGAAAGAAATGCAGATGCAAAGAAAGGAAGATATCCACGACAAAGTACTTTTCGTAGTCCTGATGGGTGTAATGACTACTTTGTCACATCAGTCAGAGAACTTTTGGATAAAATTAAAGCCACTGTCATATCTGCAAGGGATCTGCTTATTCTCCCGCTGTCTGATGGTCTACGGTTTCATTTGGATGAAGTCACTTCAGATGAGTTCTGTAAAACTCTTTCCAAATTGTCTAATTCCAAAAGTATCGACTGCTACTTAATTTGTAATAATGTTGTTAAATGAACAATCCGCTTGATAATTAAGCCACTGAGATTTATTTTTAATGAATTTTTAAAGTGCGGAGTTTCTCCAGATAACTCAAGATCTCTTGTTCATCAGACTTTCACAGCTTTCAGAAGTAAGAAGGTGGTGTCACTTACTGATCTAAGTAAAGCATTCGTATGCATTCCTTTAAACAGATTACTAACAAAATTGGAGTGTTATTGTATACACATGTTTACATTAACAGTAATTTGTTCCTACCTGAACAACAGCTGAAAGCTTCTTAATTGTAAATACACTCCTTGTTTGTAGAAATTGCTTTGGGTGTTCCACAGGGCTCTGTTATTGGCCTCCTTTCTTCATTGTGGCTATCAATGTCCTGCTCCATTGTGTATCACAGTCTGTATTCGGCTATGCTGATGAGACAAGTTTACTTACTTTGAATCATGATTTCCCAAATTTTGGTAGCATTGTGCAAGAGACAATTGACCCTGCATTAAATTGATTTGCAGCCAGTAAACATTTTTGTAATCATGACAGAATCAAAAGAATATATTAGGACTGTCTAAGGAATTCATATTGGCACCAAATTCTATTGGGAAGAGCATATCAATCAAGTCTGTCAAAAGATCTCTCTGTGTCGTACCTCATCTAGAAACTGAGATATGGTCAGTAATAATTATCTCTGTTTGACAAATTTCACACTCACATATGGGGACATTCTCCTCACATCAGTAACATTTGAAAAGCACAAAAAAAAGTCCATGTAATATGGAAGGCTGATAGGCTGATCCTTCTGGGGTTAAAATACAATATCAGCTTATTGAATGTTACCCACAAAGCTTGCAGTTGAACTCAGTGACAGGCCCTTTATTGGGTTGAAATGTCCGGTACCAGTCCTAACAGAAGATGGTTTTATTTGACAAGTGACCAGTTTCATGCTTGTTCTCATGGTCAGGTGGTTTGGTGAGCTGCATGTTTTCCTAGTCAATGTTGGAGATCACAGATTAAATAAAAAACCATTTATTGAAAAATATTAAGGTACATAAATGTAGCTGAAGTATCCATATCATTGCCACATTACATTTATAACAAAAATATTTCAATTTTTACTCATTAACTGTATATTAATAACCATTGTAATTAACGGTAATTCCATATTTCTGTGATATAGTAGGTGACACTTTAAATGTTACTGACTTCAGAAGCACATGCATTTACAATATCCTGTGTGTTGGCACAGGAGAACAGTGGTTGTGGTCTAAGATCATAGATGTATGAAATACAGAGATGTTGCACACAGAAATTTAAGATGTCAGAGGATGAAAAGGAAATGTACACAGTTGTGGAACCACAATTTCATGTATAATATGTAGAATGGTTGCTGGCAATTTGTATGAGATTAAATAGTCACTCAATTCTGGTTTTTAATTTTTGTAATAAGGGTTGCGAGGGGCAATGAGATACAGTTTTTGTTCTTAAATATTTCATTAAAGATGTGTAGAAATTGATTTGTTTGCAATGTCTACTTGTTCAATGAGAATGAGATGTGAGTTGGAGTTACGGGTGTAAATTTAGAGTTCTTATGGAAGATTGTCTCTCTTGTTTGCTGACAGTGTTTGTATCTGCAGGTTGTCTATAACGACTGTGGCTGATGGCTGTGTTTTTCTGATATGTTGCAAAAGTGGATTTATAAAAGTTATTTTGCCATATGGCCTGCAGTGTTCCCAGTATCTAATAGTGAAATTCCATCCTGTCTGGCCTACATAGAACTGTGGGCAATAATTGTCACATGAAAGTGTGAAAATACACGATTTGCAATGATGCTGGATAATTGTCTTGCAGCAGTGAATGATGTGCTGTTGTAGCTTATTATTAATGCTGAATGATATTTGAATACAACAAGGTTATCAACTTCGTATGAATTTTTTCCTATAAAGGGGATGTGAGCAAATGTGTTTTTTGTGTTTATGAATCTGATTTAGGTGGTGTGCCTTCTTTCATTTTGATTTTGCTCTGAAGTTTAGGGGCTGTATCTGGGTTGTATCCATTCTTGTATGCAATTCCTGTAATAATGTTAATTTCTTTTCATTCATCAAAAGGACTAAGTGGAACTTTGTGTAAGCAGTTAAACATAGATCTGAAAAATGCCATTTTGTCTTGTGTTGGGAGACCGGAGTTGTTATGGCAACATCACTGGTGGTTGGTTTGTGGTAAATTTGAAACACACGTTTGTCACTTACATTAGAGATTGTAAGATCAAAGAAATAGATTCCTTTTATCCGCTTTATTTGACAGTGAAGTTAACATTCTTCTGCATGCTACTGAGAGAATTCGCAAGTTTTTCAACCTTCTTAATTGTACTATTGTACAGGATAATGGTATCAACATGCCTCATGTAATGAATTAGTTAATCATTAAATAAATGTTGTGCCTTGAATAGTTTTTCTGTGTATTTACCGTGACTATCTGCTATGATTGCTGCCAAACTGCTGCCCATTGGAAGACCATCTTCCTGCTTATAAATTTTGTTCATAAAAGAGAAACAATTGTGTGAAAGTAGTAGTTCAATCAGATGAAGGAGTTTAAATATCGCAGCCTTAGATAACTTTTTGTGTTTTAATACAACGTTTTTAATTATGTGGATTGTCATAAATAGGTGTGTTGGTGTAAAGGTTTACTATATCCATCGATGCAAATTTGGCACCCTCTGATATGAGCATATCTTTGATATCTTCTATGTGATTGTAGCTATTCTTAATTGAGAAATTGCTGAGAATATATTTCAGGTTGTAGCTGATAAAATATGCTGCACTATTTCCTGAGTGGACTTCAGGACATAACAGGACAATTATGCTTATGAATTTTTGGCTGTGAATGTAGTTTCGGTGCTGGCGGGTTCTTGACAAGGCATGAAATATGACAAAGGGAAATCAGTTATTATGTATGAATCTGAGTATATCAGCAAAACTTAGGGATGTTTTCATAAACGCAACATACATGAAATACAAAATGACCCCACACCCAAATTTCAAACCCAGCTAAGGAAACTACTGAAATCCTCTGATTTCCTGTTATCTGACTCTGATGTCTGAAAATGTCTCTTCATGAACCCATAAGCAGTGATGTTGCTATAAATAACTCCTCCTCTCGCTCAGTACAACATAAAATGGCATTGCTTAATTGTATACCCTACCGGCCGTTAAAATTGCTACACCAAGAAGAAATGCAGATGATAAACGAGTATTCACTGGACAACTATATTATACTAGAACTGACATGTCATTACATTTTCACGCAGTTTGGGTGCATAGATCCTGAGAAATCAGTACCCAGAACAACCACCTCTGGCCATAATATCGGCCTTGATACACCTGGGCATTGAGTCAAACAGAGCTTGGATGGTGTGTACAGGTACAGCTGCCCATGCAGCTTCAACACGATACCACAATTCATCAAGAGTAGTGACTGGCGTATTGTGACAAGCCAGTTGCTCGGCCACCATTGACCAGACGTTTTCAATTGGTGAGAGATCTGCAGAATGTGCTGGCCAGGGCAGCAGTCGAACATTTTTTGTATCCAGAAAGGCACATACAGGACCTGCAACATGCAGTCGTGCATTATCCTGCTGAAATGTAGGGTTTCGCAGGGATCGAATGAAGGGTAGAGCCACGGGTCGTAACACATCTGAAATGCAACGTCCACTCTTCAAAGTGCCGTCAATGCAAACAAGAGGTGACAGAGATGTGTAACCAATGGCACCCCATACCACCACGCTGGGTGATACGCCAGTACGGCGATGATAAATATGCGCTTCCAATGTGCGATCACTGTGATGTCGCCAAACACGGATGCGACCATCATGATGCTGTAAACAGAACCTGGATTCATCCGAAAAAATGACGTTTTGCCACTCGTACACCCAGGTTTGTTGTTGAGTACACCATCGCAGGCACTCCTGTCTGTGAGGCAGCGTCAAGGGTAACCGCAGCCGTGGTCTCCGAGCTGATACTCCATGCTGTTGCAAATGTCATCGAACTTCTCGTGCAGATGGTTGTTGTCTTGCAAACGTCCCCATCTGTTGACTCAGGGATCGAGATGTGGCTGCACGGTCCGTTACAGCCGTGCGAATAAGATGGCTGTCATATCGACTGCTAGTGATACGAGGCCGTTGAGATCCAGCACGGCATTCCGTATTACCCTCCTGAACCCACCGTTCCATATTCTGCTAACAGTCATTGGATCTCAACCAACTCCAGGAGCAATGTCGCGATATGATAAACCGCAACCGCAATAGGCTACAATCCGATCTTAATCAAAGTCCGAAATGTGATGGTACGCATTTCTCCTTATATGAGGCATCACAACAACATTTCACCAGGCAACGCCAGTCAACTGCTGTTTGTGGATGAGAAATCGGTTGGAAACTTTCCTCATGTCAGCATGTTGTAGGTGTCGCCACCGGCACCAACCTTGTGTGAATACTCTGAAAAGCTAATCATTTGCATATCACAGCATCTTCTTCCTGTTGGTTAAATTTCGTGTCTGTAGCACATCATCTGCGTGGTGTAGCAATTTTAATGGCGAGTAGTGTACATGACATGTGACAGTGCTATTCAATTATCCTTCAGCACTAACAATAAGCTATAACACATCATTTATTGCAGCAAATCAAATAGCTAGTGCTACAACAAATCAAGTATTTACAAACTTTCATGTGACATTTGCCTACAGTCCTCTCTTAACATACCAAGAACACATGGATGCCTTTCAGCTAAATAACTTACATAAATCCTCTTTTTGCGACTCATCTGAAAGAAAGTGACCACACCGCTGCACTCGTTGAAGGCAACCTGCAGATACTACACGCAATCAGCAAACAAAAGAAAATGAATCTACCTAAAGAACTTGGAATTTACATCCATAGCTCCAGGTCACAACACTTTATTCTGAGTGAACAATTAGGGCTTGCAAAAAAGGTTTTTCTACACGTCTTTAATGAAATGTTAAAAAACAAAAACAATAAATCATTGCCCCGTCACAACTAGTATTTACAAAAACAAAAAAGCAAAATTGACTAACTACTTAACCATACTATACAGGATGTTCCAAAATTATTCATTCAAATTAATCCAGGAAATAGACAACATCAAAACAAACACATTTGGACATGGTACATATGGGAACCATTTGAATGCATGACCATGGCCCATATGTGTGCAGTACATTGTCAGACCATTGTTGTCCCTTCGAAGATTCCGGAATGTCTGCAATGTTACCAGCAGAGATGGAAATTCTAGGCATGAGATTTTCTTCTGTTTTCGTAATGGTTTCATACACCAGCTGTGAATGGAAAGGGAAGAAGCCCTAAAAAGTGGGACAATGAAAAGTACCCTCCGCCATGCACTTCACTGTGGTTTCTAAAGCATGGATGTAGATGTAGACAGGAACCACATAGACTGCTTGCATTTCTCTCTGTACCATTGGGATATCTCACGAGATGGTGCAATGTTTTATACAATGGGGGCAGCAGTCCTCAAATCCGTGTGTAACTACCTAGATTTAAGTGTGCCATGGTTTCTCTAAATTTCTGAAGCTGAATTCTATAACAGCTCGTTTGAAATGTAATTTTCTGGTTCATTATTGTATCCTTATTCAAAATGACCTTGCTGTTCCGCCTGTAACTATATTAACCTTTCTTTCAGTTTTCATTTCTACTGCCATCATCTGTTGCCTCTACACGTGCTCTCTCTCTCTCTCTCTCTCTCTCTCTCTCTCTGGATGCAGTTTCATATTTTGATTTATTGGCTATTTTTTCCTGCTTATTTCTTCTGCTTCATTTTTTATGTTTCTCCAGTTTCCATTTGCTTTTAAGCACTGCCATTTTTTTTTTTGGTTTCATGCTCATTCTCTTAACCACTTCAGTCTTCAAAGCTTGAAATTTCTGACATAAATTCCATGTTCTGTATAAAGTTCCACTTCACAACTGTGTCCTTGACAACTTGATACAACTCAGTGTTTGGCTTATGTAAAACATTTCACTGTCTACAAAACACGAGAACTGATATCAATCTCTTGAAAATCATTTCCATATTCTAGCTAGAAAACACTGGTTACTGTCATTTGAAGTATCGCTGTAAGTGCTCTCATCAATAAAGAGATAACAAATAGTTGACTACAGTGTGCAGCTGGTTCTTAGGGTATGGGATTATGAGAAAATGACAAATTGAGCAGAACTACTAAAATAAAATTTGCTTTTTCTTAGCACATGATTTGCAGTAAATTGTGTTACATTGTTCAGATGGTTTATTAAGGTTATTTGCAAATGAGACCTTAAGAACTGTTCAGCTCCCGAATTGAAAGCAACTACATTTCAGTATTATTAAAACAGTTCGTTAGATAGGTATATAAATTGTGCACTTATTTCAGTTTTGGCAGTTGTGTGGCGAAGTGTTTCACTGTGATCCATCAATGTGTATTTTGACATAAATTTCGTTTTCAAATTGAGTTTTGTACATTCTCATTATTGTGATAATAGAAAAGAAAATAAAAAATTAGATTTGCTTGCTTTTCATGGGTTCCCAGCTTACACCTTTTTTCTGACTTACATTCACAGTGTACAAACCAAATGAGCCTGAGGAACAGGAAGTAGCAGAATTATTAAATCGAAGTCTGTCACTGGAGGGGACACCATCTCCACCACCAGGAGCAGCAGAAGGCTATGAAGTGATTGGGCGTGTGCTACCGCCTCGCCAAAGTGTTCGTCGGGGACCACCACTGTCGGCGGAGGAATGGTCAGCTTTTATCACTGCTGACCCCTGCCATCGAGATGTTGATAAAATCAAAGCTACCATTTTCAGAGGGGTTAGAACTTCAGTACTTGATAATACTAAGGTCATTTAATAAGTAATGCAACAGATTTTTCTGAAAGGTTGGTTTTATTCAAGATTCCAATACACCGCATTATTCCCCACTCTCTTTGTTACAAATCCCTATTTTTCAACATAATCATCGTTCAATGCGATGGCTTTACACCACCTTACTGGGAGGGCCTGCATGCCCACATGGTACCACTATACTGGCCAACGTCGGAGCCAATGTCTTGCTGCATCAATAACCTCCTCATTAGCCATGCACTGCTTGTCAGATTGCATCCTTCATTGGACCAAATAGATAGAACTTGGCAGGTGCGAGGTCTGAACTGAAAGGTGTATGAAAAACAACAGACCACACCTTTGAGTGTGCCATCTGGTGGGCGACTGTGTCAGCACTACCAACAGAGACGTCCACTTGTGTAGCAAGGTGTTTGACTGCGATCTATCAGTGTGTCTGCACATTCCAACGTTGCAGCAATCACAGCTGTGTGTGGCTGGCTGGCATGCAGGAGATTGGACAGGTGTGCCTGACCTTGTTGCGATGATGAGAGGCACCTCGCTGAATGACTCGCTGTGCTTTTGTTCACTGCCAGGATTCCATAGACATTCTGCAAGTGTCTAGGAATGTCTGTGATGCCCTGGTTTTCCTCCAAAAGAAACCAAATTGCAGCTCTCTGCTTGGAACGTACCTCTGTTAGAGACCTCAGTTTGAAAGCTAAGTATAGTGCCTCCACCTGTTGGAATTTCATGAAACTATAGGGGCTGAAGCGGGAATATTCCATGATGTCCCATAACAAATTACACATTTTTTTCAATTGAAACTGGCTGAGAAAAATTTATGTGTTGCATTACTTATTGAATGCCCCTTATATTTAACATCGTAATTTGTGATGTTCGAAGAACTTATGGTAGTGACTTCTGCTGTTTCCAATTGTGTTTTCAAATGATGATTTCTTGAATAAAGCCACTGCCATTTCCTTTAGGCATTGTCCATAATGAGTGTCTGGTCTGCAGTACTGTTCGTGCTACCAGAACATGAACTCCTGCCAATAAAAGTAGCTTGCTTTGGAAATATTAGATTCAGGCTACAGGACTAACTTGTAAAAATTAGTAGTAGCTATAACAAAACCTTGAAAACCTTATGAAGGGATCTTCTGTAGCGTTTTATGAATTTATTTTTGTGCTTCAGAACAATAAGATAGGTATCTAACTGAAGAAGATTCTTAACCAAATCCTTCTGAAGACATGTTGTGCACCTAGCTTCATGTTAGCCACAAGTTGATGAATTTATTAACTAATCTAATTGAAATGTTAGACATGGTCATGGATGTAAGCTTTATTTTTTTGAGGTTTAATTCTCCTCCAGTTTGGAGACTGGGGTGTGTCTTTACTAATTACAATAGAAGTTTGCCTATGGGTGAATGTATATTTGTGTGTGAGTGGGTGTTGGGTGCATGCACTCACTAGTGTGTGTGTGTGTGTGTGTGTGTGTGTGTGTGTGTGTGTGTGTGTGTGTGTGTGTTTGTGTTTTTAGGGAAGAAGGTGAACATTGGACAGGAGCCTAGTGGAAAGTGGGGCCAAGAGGATTACAGGATTGGAGGATGTGTTCAAAGAACAAATCTCATCTATTTAGAGACACTAGTGTTGGGGTTTTATCCGAAAGAGAGTTCTGCTACTGGGTGGTCAACTTTGCTGTTGGCCGCAGTTGATTTTGGATGAACAGCTGGTTGGTAGAGTTGCCCACATAAAATAGTGTGCAGAAATTACAACAGAGCTAATACACTGAAGAGCCAAAGAAACTGGTACACCTGCCTAATGTCATGCTGGGCCCCCACGAGCATGCAGAAGGGACGCAGCACGATGTGGCGTAGACTTGGCTAACATCTGAAGTAGTGCTGGAGGGAACTGACACCATGAATTCTGCAGGTCTGTCCACAAATCCGTAAGAATACGAGGGGTTGGAGATCTCTTCTGAACATCATGTTGCAAGTCATCCCAGATAAACTCAATAATGTTCATGGCTGGGGAGTTTGGTGGCCAGCAGAGGTGTTTGCACTTTTATAGTGTGTTCCTGAAGCCATTCTGTAGCAATTCTGGATGTGTGGGGTGTCGCGCTGCACAATGGACATGAACATACGCAGGTGATCAAATAGGACACTTACTTATGTGTCATCTGTCAGTCATATCTAGAAATGTCAGGGGCTCCATATCACTCCAACTGCACACGCCCCACACTATTACAGACCCTCCACCAGATTGAACAGTTCCCTGCTGACAAGAATTCATGAGATAGTCTCCATACCTGTACACATCCATCTGCTTGATACAATTTGAAACGAGACTCGTCTGACCAGGTAACATGTTTCCAGACATCAACAGTCCAAAGTTGGTGTTGACAGGTCCAGGCAAGGCGTAAAGGTTTGTGTCGTGCAGTCAGAAAGAGACCACGAGTGGGTCTTTGGCTCCGAAAGCCCATATCGATTATATTTTGTTGAATGGCTCATACACTGATACTTTGTGAATGGCTGAGAATTGAAATCTGCAGCAGTTTGCAGAAGGGTTGCACTTCTGTCATGTTGAATGATTCTCTTCACGCGCCATTGGTCCTGTTTTTGGAGGATCTTTTTCCTGTTGCAGTGAAGTCGGAGATTTGATGTTTTACCAGATTCCTGATATTCACGCTACACTCATGAAATGGTTGTACGGGAAAATCCCCACTTCATCGCTATGTCAGAGATGCTGTATCCCATCGGTCGTGTGCCGACTATAATACCATGTTCAGACTTGCTTAAATCTTGATAACCTCCATTGTAGCAGCAGCAACCGATCTAACAACTGTGCCAGGCACTTGTCTTATATAGACGTTGCCGACCGCAGCGCCGTATTCTGTGTGTTTATGCATCCCTGTATTTGAAAAGACATGCCTGTACCAGTTTCTTTGGCACTTCAGTGTATATAACAAGGCTGCTTTTGTAAGTAACCCTACCATATAAGACATGCATGTGATCGGACTGGATTAGGATGTTTGGTGTGTGTACTGAACAGGTATTGCACCTCTTTGTCTTCACTGAGGTACGAGCCTTGTTGCAAGTGTTTGAGTGTAGGTGTGGCATAAGGAGAAACTAGGATGTTGTGTAGATTGTGGGAGCAGTAGAATACCACTTTTGGAATCTTCCCTTCCTCTGGTCTACTTCCCCTCCCAATCCACCTCTCAATGTCATCATGTACTGCACACAACTCCTTATCTGCAATCAGAATGAGTTCACTGGTATCACATTCCTAATGTGGCCACCTTGTGTCGAAAAGTTTTTAACATAACTAGTTTCCAGGCCGTAAAGTTGTATTTGTGCTCATATCATCAAGTATTTCCTTTTTCTTGGAACGTTTTGCAATCAGCTGTACTGTTCTGTTGCATATTAAAAGTCAACCAGTTGCACATAAATGTTAGGTACATTGATGTAGATTTTGACACTTATTAGGAGTGTCTTCATCAGATTGAACAGTTGCTAAATCATAAAATTACATTGCTAAAAAGCAATAGTCAGAATTTGGAGCAGCTATGCTCAAGTCAAAAGTGAAACAAAATGTAATAACCTTTGCCTCCTGTACCCAGCTGGGAACATCAGACACGTGTCCCAGCTGGGTACATGTTGCAAGGCTACACCATTTTGTTTCACTTTTGTCTTGAGCATAGCTGCTCCACATTCTGACTATTGCTTTTTAGCAATGTAATTTTATGATTCAGCAACTGTTCAATCTGATGAAGACATCCCTAGTAGGTGTCAAAACTTAGGACTACGTACTTAATGTTTATGTGCAACTGGTTGGCTCTTGAATCCTATATTGAAACTAGTATATAGTTGCTGAATAACAGCCATGTTCAAAACTGTAAGCCTTATATATGTTAACAATGAAGTAATTATGATTGGTTCCCTTTTATAGGGTGTTTTACCAAATATCCGGTTAGATGTATGGAAATACCTCCTGGGATACTACCCCTGGACTTCTACAGAAGAAGAAAGACAGCAAATAAAGAGAAATAAAACTGATGAGTACTACCAAATGAAACTGCAGTGGCGGACCATAACACCATCACAGGAACTGAGGTTTTCAGACTTTCGGGAGAGGAAAAGCCTCATTGGTTGGTGGTTTCTTAACTTTTGTTATAAATGTAGTTGCCCACAGTCCCTTGTATTTTTGCCATTGTTTGCTATATATTAAATTCTAGTACAGGTTATTCTTGTTTATATAACTGTTCTTTTCTTTTTTTCCTTTGAATGTTCTTACATGAATAATAATTTGTGGTGCTTTATTAATACTCTTTCTTTTATTATTTTCTTGGCAGAGAAGGATGTCAACCGTACTGATCGTACAATACAATTCTTTGCTGGTGATAACAATTGCAATCTTCAAGTATTGTCAGATGTCCTGATGACATATGTCATGTATAATTTTGATTTGGGATATGTCCAAGGAATGAGTGATCTCCTGTCGCCAATACTTGTCATTATGAACAATGAAGTGGAAGCATTCTGGTGTTTTGTGGGTTTTATGGACAAAGTGGTAAGCTTGAGTTTTATTTTAGATGTTGGTACCACAGAAACATCGTAGTGTGTCAAATTGAAGTAAAATGGCACTTTTAAAAGTGGAAAATTTACATGTTGCAGTAGTTCCTCAGTTCCCTTCAAATTTTCTCATGAATATGTCTATCATAAATTTGAATTAGTATATGTTACACTATGGATCTGTGAGATCAGTTTACTGCAAGATCAATGTTATTCACGGTGAGATAATCGGGCAGTCCATGTGAACTTTCAGTGCTTACCCTATGTCCTACATCCATGCGGAAGCAGGAAGTCCAGAATGGAATAACAATATGAAAACGATAGATTGCTACACACTACATGGAGAAAATGTTTTCACAGACAAGCACAATCAAAACGAATGTTAGAAATATTGCAGCATTCAGACAAAATCCTTCTTCAGAAGTAGGAAACCTACATTGACACAACTCGTACACACATGGTCACTGTCTGTGGACACTGAGGACCTTTGTGCCTCAAGACAGTGTGTGTGTGTGTGTGTGTGTGTGTGTGTGTGTGTGTGTGTGTGTGTGTGTGTTGGGGGGAGAGAGGAGGGCGGGAGACCTGCTGTTGGGTGAAAGTGTATATTTTTATTTACACGTCAAGTTCCGTAGGACCAAATTGAGGAGCAAAAGGTCATGGAACATGTCAGTACATGAAATTGCAACATAAAAGTATGTACAGATAAAAATAAAATGTTCATGAAACCGAAAAAAGTCAATCCACAACTTTAATTAAACACAGTCTACAATACAACAAGAATAAACTTAATTTTTCAAGGAACTCCTCAACAGAATAGGAGTGACCCACGAGGAAACTCTTCAGTTTCGATTTGAAAGTGCGTGGATTACACCTAAGATTTTTTAAATTAGGTGGTAGCTTACTGAAAATGGATGCAGCAATAGACTGCACACCTTTCCACATAAGGATTAAGGAAGTCCGATCCAAATGCAGGTTTGATCTCTGCCGAGTATTAACTGAGTGAAAGCTGCTTGTTCTTGG
This sequence comes from Schistocerca piceifrons, assembly GCF_021461385.2. NCBI lineage: Eukaryota > Metazoa > Arthropoda > Insecta > Orthoptera > Acrididae > Schistocerca > Schistocerca piceifrons. The sequence goes on from NC_060143.1 coordinate 299,459,554, forward strand.
GAATAAGCTAATATTGTTAACAAGAAATGACAGTAAGAGGGAAACATTCCACGCAGGAAAAATATATTTAAAAACAAAGATGATGTGACTTACCATACGAAAGCGCTGGCAGGTCGATAGAAACACAAACACACACATACATACACACAAAATTCTAGCTTTCGCAACCAACGGTTGCGTCGTCAGGAAAGAGGGAAGGAGAGGGAAAGACGAAAGGATGTGGGTTTTACGGGAGAGGGTAAGGAGTCATTCCAATCCTGGGAGTGGAAAGACTTACCTTAGGGGGAAAATGAGAAGAAAAGATACTTCTCACCATAGAGTGGAAATGCTTAGTCGCATATAGGCACAACAGAAAGACTCTCACAGTTACAGCTTTCGCCCATAAAGGTCTTGGTCAACAATAGACACACGAATGTGCGTGCCCACACACTTACACTCGCTCAAATGCAATCCCCACACACGACTGCAGTCTCAGGCAAATGAAACCACTGAAACTGTGGTTTCTGTTGCCTGAGCCTGCTGTCAAGTGTGTGAGTTGAGTTTGTGTGAGTGTGTGCGCATGTGAGTATATGTGTTATTATTGTTGACGAAGGCCTTTGTGGCTGAAAGCTATAATTGTGTGTCTTTTTGTTGTGCATATCTGTGACTAAGCATCTCCGCTATATGGTGAGTAGTAACTTTCCTTCTCATAGTATTGTTACATTCCATCCTGGATTTTCCATTATTCTAGTTAATGCCATATTTATCAATGAACAATGCAGCTTTCATTCTCACATGTATAAAAATACACCTTGACTGTTATTGTGTGCCCCAATTACACTCTGAAATTATTGAAATAGAGAGAAGGTAGTTTATCTTTTAAGCAGCCTGTCCCTCAAAAAGAAGTGGCACGTTCTGAAAGGAATTGTTGGCATCAGTGATAAACTTCATATTGTAGGAAATATGTGATGGGGTAGATGAAACATTTTATTCACCAAGCGGCAGCAGAAGAATGCACACATAAAAGGAGGTTATACTTAAGCAAGCTAGAGGAGCCACTGGTTCCTCCTCCTGGCAGAAGGATTGAAGGGGAAGGAAGAGGGGTGGACAAAAAGGACTGGAGAGATTTAGGAAAAGGGGTAGATTTCAGAAAAGTCACCCAGAAACGTGAGTCTGGGGAGACTTACTGAGTGGGATGAGAAGGAAGTCTTTCCTTTTCATCCCGTCCAGTAAGTCTCTCCTGATCTGTGGTTCTACCTGTTTTCCTAAACCTCTCCAGATCTTTTCCATCACCCCTCTTCCTTCTCATTTAACCTTTCTCCCAGGAGGAGGAGCCACTGGCTCCAAAAGTTTGCATGAGTATAACCTTCTTTTATGTCTGTTCTCCTGCTGCTGCAGTGAGTAGATATTTTTATTTATCCAATTGCATTACGTTGTTGAAAACAGATTATTTTCGTTGTTATAGGAAATGTTGCATTCATATCCTGTACAGTAACGATTTTATGTAAGGTTATAGTATCCTTACACCCTTGACACTCATACTGCATTCCTAAGGCCACCACTAGTGGTGCCTTGCCAAACATAACTTTTGCTAGGAAGCAAGTCATATATGTAACAAATTTGGTAGAAATTGCTTAATTTCTTTTAGTGTATTCTTTATGCAAGACCTTTACCCCACCTCCACAAATAAGAGGGTGTCTTGTCCAGTTGTAATTGTCTCCCCATGTTGTGCTAGGTTAAACGTGCCAGGTTCAGTTTAAATTCTTTCAGGCACTCTATAGTGCAACAGCTTGTTAATATTTTAAGTTACCTCATTGTGATCTTAAGCTCAGAGTAGTCTGCAAACCCCGGCTTGTTAAATATTGTTCTTATCCATAGAATAACTTAATTTTTACTAACAACCAGGACTTAGCAACTCCAATCTTTTAAGGCTTCTATTGTGCTTTTAAATAAAACTCATTAGCTGATAAATATGTTGTTACAGGAGACCTTCTGGGTAATGTATAAGTAGTAGTTTTTCAATAAATAAATACTCTTTATTGATCTAAACTTCTGGTCATTGGTATTCCTTGACAGTGAGGCTGGTGCAGAAGGCTCTTTGCTACCTTTGACTACTTCGCACGTCAAGATTTCACACACGTCTCCAACTCTATTGGAATGGCACAAAGACCAGGTGGAATACCTCATGCAAATAATAAAATACACAAAACGGGACTTGTCCAATAATAACTCTTCTTACGTAACAGTTAAAACTTTGTATTAGCGATGATTATTCTGGATGACAAAATGCATATAGTTCTACTAATAAAGTTTGTTCATTTATATTCAAAATTAGTACAAGATTTCACTTCCATTCAACAAATTATTTCTTTCCAAACTTCGGCTATAAAATACCTGGAAAATCTTGTACTGCTGCAATAGCTTCGCTGGAACATAAGCATACAGCTAAACAGTGAACTGTGAGTCAGTGGCAGGTCTAGGGATGCTGAACAGAGAAGACAGAGTGCAGGGGGATCTCAAGATGCTATACTTTCCCTCTTACTTACATCTACATTAAGTTTATACTCCACAAGCCACCCAATGGTGTGTGGCGGAGGGCACTTTACGTGCCACTGTCATTATCTCCCTTTCCTGTTCCAGTCGAATATGGTTCGCGGGAAGAAAGGCTGCCAGAAAGCCGCGTGCATGCTCGAATCTCTGTAATTTTACATTTGTGATCTCCTCGGGAGGTATAAGTAGGGGGAAGCAATATATCCGATACCTCATGCAGAAACGCCCCCTCTCGAAACCTGAACAGCAAGCTACACCGCGATACAGAGCACCTCTCTTGCAGACTCCAGCACTTGAGTTTGCTCAACATTGCTGTAATGCTATCATGCTTACCAAATAATCCTGTGACGAAACGCGCCAGTCTTGTTTGGATCTTCTCTATCCCCTCTGTCAACCTGACCTGTACGGATCCCACACTGATGAACAATACTCAAGTATAGGTCAAATGAGTGTTTTGTAAGCCACCTCCTTTGTTGATATACATTTTCTAAGGACTTTCCCAGTGAATCTCAACCTGGCACCCACCTTCCAACAATTAATTATATATGATCAATCCACTTCAAATCGTTCCATACGCCTACTCCCAGATGTTTTACAGAAGTAACTGCTACCAGTGTTTGTTCCGCTATCATACAATCATACAATGAAGGATCCTTCTTTCTATGTATTCGCAATACATTACATTGGTCTATGTTAAGGGTCAGTTGCCACTCCCTGCACCAAGTGCCTATCTGCTGCAGATCTTCATGCATTTCGCTGCAATTTTCTAATGCTGCAACTTCTCTATACTGCAGCATCATCCACGAAAAGCCGCATGGAATTTCCAACACTATCTACTAGGTCATTTATATACACTACTGGCCATTAAAATTGCTACACCACGAAGATGACATACTACAGATGCAAAATTTAACCGACAGGAAGAAGATTCTGTGATATGCAAATGATTAGCTTTTCAGAGCATTCACACAAGATTGGCGCTGATGGCGACACCTACAACGTGCTGACGTGAGGAAAATTTCCAACCAATTTCTCATACACAAATAGCAGTTGACAGGCGTTGCCTGGTGAAGCGTTGTTGTGATGCCTCATGTAAGGAGGAGAAATGCGTGCTATCATATTTCAGACTTTTATAAAGATCGGATCGTAGCCTATTGCGATTGCGGTTTATTGTATCGCGACATTGGTGCTCGCGTTGGTTGAGATCCAATGACTGTTAGCAGAATATGGAATTGGTGGTTTCAGGAGGGTAATACTGAATGCCGTGCTGGATCCCAACGGCCTCGTATCACTAGCAGTCGAGATGACAGCAGTCTTATCCGCATGGCTGTAATGGATCATGCAGCTACGTCTCGATCCTTGAGTCAACAGACGGGGACGTTTGCAAGACAACCATCTGCACGAACAGTTTGATGACGTTTGCAGCAGCATGGACTATCAGATCGGAGACCATGGCTGTGGTTACCCTGGATGCTGCATCACAGACAGGAGCACCTGCGATGGTGTACTCAACGACGAACCTGGGTGCACGAATGGCAAAATGTCATTTTTTCAGATGAATCCAGGTTCTGTTTACAGCATCATGATGGTCGCATCCGTGTATGGTGACATCACAGTGAACACATTGGAAGCATGTATTCGTCATCGTCATACTGGCGTATCAGCCACCGTGATGGTAAGGGGTGCCATTGGTTACGTGTCTCTGTCACCTCTTGTTCACATTGATGGCACTTCGAATAGGGACGTTACATTTCAGATGTGTTATGACCCGTGGCTCTACCCTTCATTTGGTCCCTGCGAAACCCTACATTTCAGCAGGATAATGCACGACCGCATGTTGTACGTCGTGTACGGGCCTTTCTGGATACAGAAAATGACTGCTGCCCTGGCCAGCACATTCTGCATATCTCTCACCAATTGAAAATGTCTGGTCAATGGTGGCCGAGCAGCTGGCTCGTCACAATATGCCAGTCACTACTCTTGATGAACTGTGGTATCGTGTTGAAGCTGCCTGAGCAGCTGTACCTGTACACGCCATCCAAGCTCTGTTTGACTCAATGCCCAGGTGTATCGAGGCCGTTATTGAGGCAAGAGGTGGTTGTTGTGGGTACCGATTTCTCAGGATCTATGCACCCAAACTGCGTGAAAATGTAATGACATGTCAGTTCTAGTATAATATAGTTGTCCAGTGAATACTCGTTTATCATCTGCATTTCTTCTTGGTGTAGCAATTTTAACGGCCAGTAGTGTATATTGTGAAGGGCAGTGGCCCCATAACACTCCCCTGTGGCACGGCAGAGGTTACTTTAACATCTGTAGACGTCTCTCCATTGAGAACAACATGCTGTGTTCTGTTTGCTAAAAACTCTTCAATCCAGGCACACAGCTGGTCTGATATTCCGCAGGCTCTTACTTTATCAGGCGACAGTGCAGAACTCTATCGAACACTTTCCGGAAGTCAAGGAAAATGGTGTCTACCTGGGAGCCTGTATCTAATATTTTCTGGGTCTCATCAACAAATAAAGCGACTTGGGTCTCACACAATTGCTGTTTCCGGAATCCATGTTGATTCCTACAGAGTAGATTCTGGGTTTCCAGAAATGACATGATATGCGAGCAAAAAACATGTTCTAAAATTCTAAAACAGATCGCTGTCAGAGATACAGGTTTTGCGCATCTGCTCGATGACCCTTCTTGAAAACTGGAACTACTTGTGCTCTTTTCCAATCATTTGGAACGTTCCGTTCCTCTAGGGACTTGTGGTACACGGCTGTTACAAGGGGGGCAAGTTCTTTTGCCTACTCTGTCTAGAATCGAATTGGTATCCCATCAGGTCCAGTGTACTTTCCTCTGTTGAGTGATTTCAGTTGCTTTTTTATTCCTTGGACACTTATTTCGATATCAGCCATTTTTTTGTTCGTGTGAGGATTTAGGGGAGGAACTGCAGTGTGCAGTCTTCCTCTGTGAAACAGCTTTGGAAAAAGATGTTTAGTATTTTAGCTTTATGCATGTCATCTTCTGTTTCAATGCCATAATCATCCCAGAGTGTCTGGATGTGCTGTTTCGAGCCACAACTGATTTAACGTAAGACCAGAATGTCCTAGGGTTTTCTGTCAAGTCGGTACATAGAATTCTACTTTCGAATTCACTGAACGCTTCACGCATAGCTCTCCTTATGCTAACTTTGACATTGTTTAGCTTCTGTTTGTCGGAGAGGTTTTGGCTGCATTTAAATTTGCAGTGAAGCTCTCTTTGCTTTTGCAGTAGTTTCCTAACTTTGTTGTTGAAGCGCTCACAGTTTTACTCGGCACGTACCTGTCTAAAACGCATTTTACGATTGCCTTGAACTTTTTCCATAAACACTCAACATTGTCAGTGTCGGAACAGAAATTTTCGTTTTGATCTGTTAGATAGTCTGAAATCTGCCTTCTATTACTCTTGCTAAACAGATAAACCTTCCTCCCTTTTTTTTGTATTCCTATTTACTTCCATATTCAGGGATGCTGTAACGGCCTTATGATCACTGATTCCCTGTTCTGCGCTTACAGAGTCGAAAAGTTCGGGTCTGTTTGTTATCAGTAGGTCCAAGATGTTACCTCCATGAGTCGGTTCTCTGTTTAATTACTTGGGGTAATTTTCTGATAGTGCACTCAGTATGATGTCACTCGATGCACTGTCCCTACCACCCGTCCTAAACATCTGAGTGTCGCAGTCTATATCTGGTAAATTGAAGTCTCCACCTAAGACTATAACATGCTGAGGAAATTTATGTGAAATGTATTCCAGATTTTCTCTCAGTTGTTCTGCCACTAATACTGCTGAGTCGGGAGGTCGGTAAAAGGAGCCAATTATTAACCTAGCTCAGTTGTTGAGTAAAACCTCCACCCATAATAATTCACAGGAACTATCCACTTCTATTTCACTACAGGATAAACTACTACTAACAGTGACAAACACGCCACCACTGGTTGCGTGCAATCTATCCTTTCTAAACACCATCTGTCCCTTTGTAAAAATTTCAGCAGAATTTATCTCTGGCTTCAGCCAGCTTTCTGTACCTATAACGATTCCAGCTTCGGTGCTTTCTATCAGCGCTTGAAGTTTTGGTACTTTACCAACGCAGCTTCGACAGTTTACAATTACAATATCGATTGCTGCTTTGTCCCCGCATGTCCTGACTTTGCCCTGAACCCTTTGAGGCTGTTGCCCTTCTATTGCTTGCCCGAGGCCATCTAACCTAAAAAAACGCCCAGTCCACGCCACCCAACCCCTGCTACCCATGTAGCCGCCTGCTGTGTGTAGTGAACTCCTGACCTATCCAGCGGAACCCGAAACCCCACCACCCTATGGCGCAAGTCGAGTAATCTGCAGCCCACATGGTCACAGAACCGTCTCAGCCTCTGATTCAGACCCTCAACTCAGCTCTGTACCAAAGGTCCGCAATCAGTCCTGTCGACAATGCTGCAGATGGTGAGCTCTGCTTTCATCCCACTAGCGAAACTGGCAGTCTTCACCAAATCAGATAGCCGCTGGAAGTCAGAGAGGATTTCCTCCGATCCATAGCGACACACATCATTGGTGCCGACATGAGTGACCATCTGCAGATGGTGCACCCTGTACCCTTCATGGCATCCAGAAGGACCCTTTCCACATCTGGAATGGCTCCCCCAGTATGCACATGGAGTGCACATTGGTTTTCTTCCCCTCCCTTGCAGCCATATCCCTAAAGGGCCCCATTATGTGCCTGACGTTGGAGCTCCCAACTACCAGTAAGCCCACCCTCTGCGACCACCCGGATCTTGCAGACTGAGGGGCAACCTCTGGAACAGGACAAGCAGCCATGTCCTGCCGAAGATCAGTATCAGCTGGAGACAGAGCTTGAAACCGGTTCGTCAGACAAACTGGAGAGGCCTTCTGTTCAGCACTCCGGAATGTGTTTCGCCACCTGCCACACCTCGAGACGACCTCCCACTCTATCACAGGTGAGGAGTCAGCCTCAGTGTGAGCAGTGGGCAGTATCCTGGGCAACCACAGCCGAAGTCAGATTGGGGCATTCGTGGGACGAGCTGGCTGTCCCCGACAAACCGCCATCCGGACCCCCACAGTGATACCTGTTGGCAACAGCCTCAAGCTGTGTAACCGAAGCCAACACTGCCTGAAGCTGGGAGCAAAGGGATGTCAACTCAACGCGCGTCCGAACACAGCAGTCACAGTCCCTATCCATGCTAAATACATCGGAACTATCTACAGAGAGCACAAACAATTTGACACAAAATTTAAACGGTTATTGAAATACAAGACTGCCTAGTAAATGCAGTAATGCTGCTGCTTGCGCACCGCTGACACACTGCTCGGTTGCAGAAGGCTAACTGTACTGTCTGTAATGTACAAAGACTATTTGAAAAAAATAAACAAATGACAGACGACTATGCGACTTTACACGTCACAGATATTAAAATGCAAATCTGCCTCTGCTAAATACGAAACTACACAATGATGTGACAGATTTAACTAAACAAGTGCACTAAGAACACTCAAACAAATTTTCAACTTGACTACAGCACTTATATGAACACGAAATATGCCACTTGCTGCTACTTGCGCACTGCTGACACACTGCTCAGCGGCAGAAGGCTGAGATGTATCTCCAGCTAAAATTTAATCATACTAAGCCAGTAAGAAGCTTATTGTCTTTTCAGAGAAAAGCATTCAAAGTAGGATCACCATGTACATGAAATGAATATGCCTATGGACCTCATTCAGTACAGTGAAGAGGATGTTCCAGGCATCATTTGAGAGAGCAAGGTGCACCCAGCTGCATATTGTGGCACAAATAGACAGTGCTTACCTCTTGGGCTCAGAGGTCACACTTCGGTCATTCCAGCAACTGTCGGAGAAGATTGAGAAGACCATCTGTGCTCACAGAAATTCACCAAAGCTCTCAATATGCAGCATTGTCTCTGGAACTGGTGTTAAAGAGTGGGCTGTGAAGTTCTTGGTGTGCATCACAGTGTTTATATCTGTAGGGTCTCTCTAATGGATCAGGATGACTGAACATCAGAAACTGCTCACCACATAGCTGACTGTGTGGAGTGCACCCAATGTTTCTTACATCAGATTCCCTATCCTGTCCAGGCAATTAAGTGTTAAAGATCCCAAAGCATTAGTATAGGGGGTCTTACAGTACCAGATACAGAAAACTGGCTAAAACATGAAACTGACTACCGTGAGATTTTGGAAGTACATCTAAATCTTTTATCCACTGCTATTAACCAATAAAGACTCAAATGTACTGAGGTAGTAAATGAAGTTTCAGGTGAAGTTGTTTGGATGAGACTCAGTATAAAGAGTGGTCATACTTACATAACTGGGTCCTCCAATTGACTTCCACATTCACTCCCAGATGTAATAAATTACTTCAAAGAAAACTTCGTCTCAATAATACTTATATTCTCTAGTCATACTGTCATAATTCAGTAATTGATTAGGATGATTACAGTTCTATAATCATTCTTAGGATTCTTTCTCTCACTTATTACTTCCTTCTCCTATGAGAATTTTTGTTGGCGTGAAAAATGCCAGAGTTGCATCGTGGTTTGAAGGTCACATCATAGTGTCCCTCTATAACTGGCTGCGTAAGTCAGTTCAAAGGTCAGAGGAAGATAACAGCATATTTCCTCTACCAAGATCATACCTACTAAAGCACTGTGGTGTTCAAACTAGTATTTGGCTTGATGACAGCTTTACTTTTTAAATGTTGGGCCTGACAAGCAATCCTGTATTCTCTAAAAAGACTTAGAACTGATAGTTCAGATGCCTGTTCTTGATGGAAATTTGTTAGATCTAATGGCAACAAGTAGATCTTACCTTTTGGAAGATGTCCACATTGAAACTAGTATCAATGACCTCAAGGCAAAAGTAACAAAAGGCAGTTAAAACAAGAGGAATGATTTTTGTGCTCAGCTCCCAGCATTCACCGCGGGACACAAAGATATTGAGCATCTTCGGTCGGAATTTAAAGGTATTGTCCACCATGTGCTAGAGAAGTATGTGCCTAGCAAAAGTATAGGGGAGGGAAAGGATCCACCTTGGTACAACAAACATATTAGGAAGTTGCTGAGAAAGCAGAGAATTTTGCACAGTCATTTTAAACGTAGTCACTGCCCCGCTGACAAACAGAAATGATGCGAAATGAAAGCAGCCGTCAGGAGGACAATGAGAGACTCTTTTAACGAATTTGAAAGCAATATTTTATCTGCAGATTCTAAAAATAACCCCAAAAAATTTTGGTTGTACGTAAAATCTATGAATGCTACAAATAATTCAATCAATACCTTCTCTTGCTGACAGTATGGGTAATGTAACTAATGATGATAAACAGAAGGCCGAAATTCTAGACCTAGCTTTCAAAAACTTGGTTACGATAGAGGACTGCAGCACCATTCCTCCTTTCAATTATCAAACAAACGAAAGAATGGCTGACAGTGTTTAGTGTATCTGGGATTGACGCCAGAAAGGCATCTGGCTCAGACGGTATCCCTGTAAGATTTTATGTTTATGCTACAGATATAGCACCATTCTTACCCATCATCTATCAGAGATCATTGGAATGGCGGAAAGTTCTATGGGACTGGAAGAAGGCCCAGGTCATAGCAATCTATAAAAAGGGTAGAAAATCGGATGCACATAATTACCGGCAAATTTCACTGACATCGATTTGTTGCAGAATCATGGAACATATTTTGTGTTCAGACATGACGACCTTTCTAGACTCTGAGAAGCTCATCTGCAGAAACCAGCACAGTTTTAGGAAACATCGGTCATGTGACACACAGCTGGCGCTCTTTGTGCATGATGTACAACAGACTCTAGATACCGGAATAAGACTTATGTAAGGATAAGACCCTTTATTGGTCTGTACAGCAAGAAGATAAACAGCTTTCATCACATAATATACTATTATTGTTCAGCTGCTTATTTTCTGTACCACACATCTGCCAACCTCACACTCTTCGATTCTCACGCTGCGGTAGGTAGCAATATACCATATGCTGGAGTGTGGTCTTTCCAGAGTCGGGACTTGGTGAGATTGCCAAATGATAGGTGTGGAATGACCTGCAAGCCGAGGTTGCTGCACTACACCTCCACAATGAAAAGATAAAAAATTTAACCAATTTGAGCTATGGAATGTCTGTCAGCTCAAAACAGAACTACTCTTTCAATTTGTAAATGGCTTCTGTTGTGGCTGGATGGTGAGTTTGCGAGGTGACTGCTGCCTGTGGGTGGTGGTTTCCGGATGGACCGCAGTGTTCTGGATGATGTTGCAGTATAGTGGCTGTGACATAGTATGTGTTCACTTAGGTAGGCTTGTTTGCATCAGTTGATACACTCTACTTTGTATACCCCTTTAATGTGGAGAGTGTGTGTCCTGTTACTTCATCCTGTAGCTGTGGATAGGCTTTGGTAGGCCAGCTGCAATGATCTGTGCAGTGGACTGTGACGAGGAAAACATGTTTTGTCATTGCCTTGTGTTTGGAAACAAAAATACCATGTTTTCCATGCCGTGTAATTTTAAGCAGTTGCGCGGACTCCATTTGCCTCTGGGGATCCAGTAGGAAATCTTGAGTAGAGTGCATGGGCTAGGTTGTTGTCATTTGAAAAACTATCCTGGTAGACACAGAGGTTTGCCATACACCAACCTTACTAGGAAGAGCTGCAAGCCTTCTTAACACACAGCTTAATCACAACAGCACTACTTTTACGGTGTCAATCCACAAAGCACTCATGTGGCATGTTATAGCAGCCTTCAAGGAAGATGTAGGAGCTCCACAATGCAGTATGATATGGGAAAGTCTGTGTCATGTGTGTTCTGTCTGTGAATGGAGGTACAGCAAATAATGTAAGGTATGAGTAACCAACACAGTTCATTCCTCAAGAAACAAAGACAAAAACAGAACTATACAGAACTTCAATGACTGGGCTATTGCGGCAACAGGGACAGCGATTAGCGAAATTTGTGGATGAGACCAGTGGTCAGAGTGCTGGGTAAATGAAATTTCACAATAGTTCAGTTCCAAGCACTCAGAGTCCAGACGAGGGCGTGGTGTCATGTTAACAGTTTTGGCATAGTCCAGCAAAAGACTGCCTGAATGTGGTGTTACGTGAGCTTATGAAGGCATGATGGTGTAGGAATATGCCCACCATCATTGAGTCTGCAGTAGTGTAGCATGGGGTGATTGGGGCAGTGCTGTTATGAAGCTATTTTGTGATAATGCACTGGTTAGGTTTTGCTATGATACTACGGAGGCAGCTATGTGCAGGGGCCATGGCTGCACTGTCCGGGTGGGTGGTGATCCTCATGAGCTGGAAACTGCTGGATGTGAGAGCCACAGCCATGTGGCAGCAGGCACCATGATGTAGGCATTGATGAAAACACAATATGTGTCCCATACAATCGAGTCATTAAATAAAATATTTCTGCCTGCCGCAGCTGACCCTGGCCATAAGTCACTTGCTAGGAACAGCCAAAAATGTGAAATCCGATCACAGGTGAACACATATGTCACATTCTCAGCAGTCTGTTTCCAGTGGGAATAGGTCTCGCCACTTAGTTGTATCAGTAACTGTGACCCAGTAGCAGTAGTTACGTGCGACTGGGGGGTGTCCTACAAAATACAGGTGGATATGTGTAAACGTTTTTGAGTGGAACTTGTAGGTGCCATGTTACTTTGCACATCTGGCAGGGAATGCATGTCTGAGTCCATGTACATCAGTCCTCCTTAATACTGGGTCACATAAAATTGCGTTACTAGTGCCCTCATAATGTGGATTCCTGGATAGCTGAGTTAGTGTGAAGTAAAAAAAATCTGTTGTTGTAACGGCAGTACATACAGCCACTGTTGACCTGCTGACTCATTGCAGCAAATTGACTCTTCAGTGGCTGGCAGTGGCATGTGATGCAAGTGCAGGGCCATCTTGCCTTTCAGAAGGTCCTTTAACTCTTCATTGTTTTGTGCTGTCACCAGCTTTGTGAAATCTGCAGTTGTGGAAATGCTTTTCTTTCTATACAAAGCATTGGCGTTGAAATTTTTTGAACCACGTACCTGCCGAGTTTCTAGTGTTAGCTACAAAATAAAATTTAGTTGGCTAATTTGCACTGGGAGATTTCTGGGTGTGAAAATGTGAAAGGCAGTGGTCGATGGTCTGTATATATAGTGAAGGAATGCCCTTCAGCCATTCTTCCTTGACTGCTAAACGTCTGTATAAATGGTTGTTAAGGTCACTATTTCTGTTGTATTCTTGAAGAAACTCAAAGACTGCCAGTGTCCATTTACATTCTGTTATAGCATGGCACAAACAGCATAGGATGAGGCGTCTGAGAAAATCGCTAGTGGACCAACGGTGTTCATATGCAAGAGCAGCATGGCTTGCATGTGGCTTGTATGGCAGGCTTCAAATGCTCGCTGTATTTCATTAGTCCAAGTAACAGCTGTGGTACCTGGTATTTTGGTGCCGGCAGTGGTGGTACACAGATACCAGACTGCAGTAGTGAGCTGGTAGAGTTATCTTAGTTGCCACAGGTGTGCCAGCCATCTGGGTTCTTTGGTACCAGGTGAGGGGCAGAAGCCGAATTGATTTATAACGGTCTTGCCATGCCTGCTTGGAGCATTGGATCAAATTATGCTTTTGCATTGTATAGTTTGTTGAGGGCCAGCCATCTGGGACATGAGGAAGTAAGAGGACAAGGCAAGGTCCTGATGTGATTGATTGTTGAGTGCTGGAACAATGACAGCACCATATCATCTTGAGTGAGTGCTAAGAAACATTTAGCAGGCACACCTATAGCTATGGTGAGATCAGAAAGTGTACCAAGGGATGGAGTGTGAATGATGTGACCCCCTCCCTCCACCCCCCTCCCCCACCCCCTCCCCCGGCCCCCTCCCCCACTCCCACCCCATCCCCCTCCCCGTCCCCCTCCCCTGTCCCCCTCCCCCTCTCACCCTCTCCCCCTCCCCCCTCTCCACCCCTCTCCCCCCTCTCTCTCCCCCCTTTCCCCCCCTCTCCCCCCCTCTCCCCCCTCTCCCCCTGACCTTCCTCCTGAACATAAGGTCTGGTAAACAGTTGTCTCATAACTTTGTAGACTTTTCTTTTTGATAAAATGGGATAAATTAAAATGACCCATGGCTTTCTTACTCCAACAATAGGATACTCTCATGTGCTAGTAGCATACAGACTAGAGCAAACTGCATTTAACTAGTTACTTTTTGTACTGGAATAAGATGGTAGATGTTATTTCACCTGCATATCCACCCCATGTTTTTGCAGAAAACTTTGGTGCAAAATTTAAGGGCCAGTGAAATGTAATTCTGCTCCCTAACATACAGCACATATGAACTGGGCTAATTGTATCTTGTGTGTCTGAAATACCTATTTGCAAGAGTACACTGTGTCATAGCTCAATTTGCAATTAATATCTAATTATTTATAATTGACATCTAATTTGTGTAATTGATGTATTGTGTAGTAATGGTTGTTTTTTCCTCTCTCAGTTCTCAAATTTTGAGTTGGACCAGGCTGGTATGAAGCTGCAACTCCAGCAGCTCCACACTCTTTTAGCTGCTGCAGAGCCTCAGTTAGCAACATACCTTGATCAAAATGATTCTGCAAATATGTTCTTCTGTTTCCGTTGGCTACTTGTTCTTTTCAAGAGAGAATTTCCTTTACATGATGTCATGCGTCTATGGGAGGTAAGCTGAGAATGTCTCTTCGGAACTTGGGGTGATATTGCACTATATTGACATTACTTCAGAGCTATTTTCATTAGTTTTATTTTTCTGTAGTTTGATATCTGACTAGTGCGCATAAAGTAAACTCTGTAATGATCTTTTCCAGGTACTATGGACAGATTTGCCATGCCCAAACTTTCATCTTCTTATCTGCGTAGCTATTTTGGACACAGAGAAAAACAACCTTATTGGCAGCAGATATGGTTTTACTGAAATATTGAAGGTAGGCTTGGCTAATTTCACCTCATTTTTCATGATTAGGTTCGAAAAGGAGCAACATAATGATTTACCATTTAGCCATGATACCTGAAATGCATGGAAGTTACATAAATTGCAATGCCTGAGTCTGGAAACTATGCCTGTTTCAGGGGTGAAAGCAAATCTCATCTCGTTTGTAAAATTCCTCCTTTGACTTTATTGCTGGGATTTCCTATCCCTAGACACTCTATGGTGACAAATCTTCTGTATCTTGATTCAGTTTGGGAGTTTATTACCCTTGGTAGTTCATTGGTTAGGTGCCAAACTACAAATTAAAAGATCTGGCATTTGATTCCTGCTTAGTCCAAGGATTTTTTTCTGTCACTAATCACTTTCTTCATCTCTGGCAGTATTTGTTAATATGAAATATTGCAAGCTGCACTGTCATTTAGAGTTAAGGCAGTGGTATGTCAGTTCCAGTAGAACCGTGCCGTTTACGTTTATTTCATTGGCAGCTCAGCAAGAGCAGCTGGAGGCATAGAGCAGTGTTTCCACAACCCATACAGAAAACACAAGTAAGCTAACATTTCATTCAGGTTGCTTGAACTTGCAAACTATTCAGTGCACAAATGAGCTTGGCTGCAGTGTGTTCTGGATGAGCTGCATTAAGTTTTAATGTTAGTTTTATTTGTGGTGGCAAATTAGGACATTGTAACAGCAGTTTACGAAAATACACTTCCGGCCAACATTATGAAATTTTTTATAAGCAAGAATTTTTTTTTAAATTTTTATTTTACTGGAATTAAATGCATTCGTCTTTTCAGTGATCAGTCCCTGTAGACCAAGTGCTGTATCAACGATCTGCATCCATCTTCTGTATCTCACTATCTCTCTGCACTGTGTGGGGATTCCTAATGCTGTGACGTCCTTCTGCCATCTTTCAACTGTTTTCGAGTTTGGGCCAGTGGTCTAGTTGCTTTGAGAGTGCCCTAAGATGCCTTCTTAGGAATTCTGTTGCTTTCCATTCTAGCCACATGCCCAGCCCATTGCAGTCTCCTACTTTCTGATTTCTAGACGATAGTTGGTTGCTTTATTAACCCATACGTTTCAGTCTTCTTTCAAATTCTCCAGATGTCATTCTCTGATGCAGGTCCCCAGATTTTTCTCATCACTTTTCTTTTGAAAACATTCAGTTTTTCTCTCTCTCTTTTGTGGTAAGCTTCCAGCTTTCCAAACCATACAGTACTACTGGGCAGATGGTGTTATATACGGCATAACAATTATTGAACTATATGAAAAAAACCAGTTAATTAGTTACAAACTATCGTGTGCACACACTTTATTCAACATGTAAACATCCCTATGGGTATTTGCATTTAGGTTATGACCTGTTCAATATGCCTGCTATCATTGGTTATGATGTGGTGCAGATGAATAGCAAAATTCTGAGTAACCCGCTGAAGTGTCGGAACATCGATGCTGTCGATGAGCTCCTGAATGGCTGTTTTCAGCTCAGCAATGGTTTTGGGGTTATTGCTGTACACCTTGTCTTTAATACAGACCAACAAAAAGGAGTCACATGTGTTCAGATCTGGAGAATATGGTGGCTAATTGGGGCCCATTCCAATGGCCTCAGGGTACCCCAGAGCCAGAATGCCATCCCCAGAGTGCTCAGTCAGGACGTGAAACACACTCCTGCTTCGATGGTATAGAGCTCTGTCTTGTATGAACCCCATTTTGTCAAAATCAGAGTCTCTTTGGATAATGAGGATGAAAATCTTCCAGACCTACATGTACCATTCGGTAGTCACTATGCCATCAAGAAATATTGCACCGGTTATTCTGTGTGGGCTTTGCACACCACAAAGTCATCTGTTGAAGGTGAAAAGACTTCTCGATTGAGAAATGCGGATTCTCAGTCCCCCAAATGTGCCAAATTTGCTTATTGAAAATGGGCTTTGTTGCTAAACCAAACCATCATACCCCACAACCAACCATGCAGTTTGAATGTCCTAATGCAAACTGTTGAGAAGTTATGACAATTTTATTTCATTTAGGTCAATAATTGTCAGCCTGTATCTTCATCTTTGTCGTGACTGACAAAGCTTTACTTTTGAGTGGGCTGCTTACAGACATCTTGATCCTGAGGAAATTCTCTCATTTATATCCAGTGTTATGATATTTTTATTGCTGAAGCACGACCTGAGGTGTTTAAACTGATAATCTTTTCTGAATCTAGAATGGTGGTCAATTTCAAAGTGTGGATTTGGGTTTATGACTCAACCTATTTCCATATATTGTGTTTTCTCTTGCTTTATAAAGCCTCTTTTTGCTGGCACTGTGTCTGACAGATCTGTATATGTCCTTCAGTTCTTCTGCTGCTTTACTGATTAAGACTACATCATCTGTGAATGCCAGGAGTTTTATTTACTTCACTGTGTTCGAATCTGAGACCATTGTATGGATGTAAATTACTGTCTCAAACAACTTTCTCCAACGCAAGGTTGAAGAGAACAAATGAAAGAGCATATCCTTATCCCAAGCCTCGTTTGATTGGGAAGTTGGGGGATGTGGATCCTCTGAACTTCAGTTCTGCCTGTAAGCCATCTGTGTATAGTTGTATCATTCTGATTATTTTACAAGGTTACTAAATTTTCTTAGTGTGTTGTAGAGGCTACTTGAATACATTTTTGCAAACAAAATGTAAGAGTACACCAAATTTTCACCTACTCGAAGTTAGAATTCTGTCAGAGTATTCTAAAATGAAATAATTTCAATGAGATATGAAGCATAATGGTCCATTCGCGCATATTAAGAAGTCCCTCTGCATGGTTTTGTTAAGAGAAATGGGTTGCTGGGTCTGCAATTAATGTATTAAGTTATCTGATTTGTCTATTTGTTTCTAACATAACAAAAAAATAGATTTACACATCTTTACAGTGGTACAAAATGTATTTTAAATAGGCCAGCTGGTGTTGGGAGAAAGGATGAAAATGATACAAAAAACAGCAACTCAGTTTTGCTACAAATTTTATATAGTAAACAGTGACATATGTTTTGTGTGATACAGATTGAATTCTTGAAATAATCTGCATTTGGAGTCAGTTGCTAATAATTTCCTTTTTATTGAAAAGTCAGAATTAGCAAATTATTATTTTATTTTGTTATTGAACTTCTTGCAAACTGCATACTTCAAACATTCAGCAGAATCTGCTCCATGGCTTGCCAGATTTCACGTGGGTCTGGTGTGCAGGCCACATGTGGGCCAAGTCTCAGCCTGTCTTGTTCCTTCTCACAAGCAGTCAGTACAGTGCTACATTTCATTTAGTACTCCAGTGTGGCATTTTTCAGTCGGAAAATTTCTCTTCAGTTTGGCAGAATCACAGTGGAAGCACTGTTTATCCATCGCGATTTGTTCTGGTACAGATGTTTGCAGGTCCAGTGGCTGTTTGTACAAAAAGAGGCAGGCTTGTGACAATAGATCACTAGGCTATTGATCTATCATCACAAGTTTTTAGAACTGAATGGGAATGACGGAACAGAGGGATGAGAATTCTCAATATCCATTATGCAGTTGCATAATTGACGGGTACTACAAATTTGCTATGAAAAATTACAGTACCATGCAAGAAGAATTTAAAGATTTAATTGGCAATGAGAGAACAAAAAAACTGCAGTGATCAATGGACAAGATTCATTGTTCTGTACATCAGGAAGCACTTTGTGCTAAATTTGCAGGCATCAAGCTCGTGAAGAAATTGGTGGTATGAATAGCAAATTTTCTGAAGTCACAGGCACTATTCTTCTATTAGTTGGAACTGTTTTCCATGGAACTGAACAAAAAATATGGAAATATTATATATAACTACAAGGTACATTCATTAAGATAAAGGGCATGCCTAGAATTATTTTTTGATTTAAAACTTGCTGTTGAATTTATTATGGAAAAAGAAGTGTAGTAACGAAAATTAGAACATGTGGAATGAATTACAGACCTCTGATTCTAAGAGGGCTTGACTGTGTACTGCCTGCAGCAAGACATTGCAAGCCGAGGAACAATTTCTTTCTGGTTAGGGATGCATTTAAAAAGAAAATAAAGTTGTAAAAGGGACACATTCTTACAGACACAGGTCTTTTTCCTAAGGTTACTGCCATTAAAGAAAATGTGACATCTATAGAATTCATTGTGGCCATGAAAGAATAAAGAGTATAGTTTCCTAAACATTTTGAGGACACTGCCAGTCTTACTTGTTTTGAGCTGTGTTTAAAGACCATCTGCCATTTCAGTTGAAACCTCCTGTGTGCATGTGGAGAGATAACTGACTGACCTGCAAGGTAATGCTTGTTTTAATGAAAAATCCTTTGTCAACACTGTCCAGGACATATATTTTGCTTTCCACAGGTAGAGTTTTCATGTCTCCATAAAGAAGTTACAAAACTGCTATGATATTTTATCGACCTATTTATGTGAAGGATCTTTCTTGATCGTGAAACTAAATAAGTTATGATTACATTTCAACCTCACTGCGGAAATCTGTGAAATTGTCTGCATCTGTCTGTATTATGCCAGTAGTGTGAACCAGATAAAAATTGTGTCTTAAGTGCACCAAAAATTAATGGCCGCCCCTGATCTAGAAAAACTGTTGGTGATTTCCCAGATTTGATATTAGTGTGTCCATTAAACTCATGGTAAATATGACAGGTTTCATTTCTCCTTAATAATATTGTGCCTTAATTGATTTGAGAAGCAGGAGATCGTTTGAGAGAAAACTCTGTGAAGGCAGATGAATATGTTCGGGCCCTTGACGGAAAGCATTACCATTGTTTTTTCCAGTTGTCTGTCCAGCACTGCTTGACATCATGTCAAGAATTGACTTGTATTTCATTGAGCCACATCACATTGTTCAGTACCACACAACAAAAATAGTAATAACAAATAAAGCCTTAACTCCTACAACAGTAAGAATTAAAACAAACAAAATCACGGTGCAACAATCACATGGGACAGCAATCTGCCTCAGTGTGGCAGAAACTGAAACTGAAGCATAGTGCAAACAGGAAGGGTTGTTTTTTGGGGGGAGGGGGAGCGCAGTTGACAGTTTCATAACCACAGGGGCTTCCTACTTCCTGCAGCTAAAAGTCTCATAAGATTGCTGGAATGTTTGTTGTGGTTCCCACATGGACTTCATCCCCCTACTTCTGTTACAGCTGTTAACTCTAAATTACTTTAAATAGACTGTAGCTAAGCATAGTGGTGTTGAAACCCACTGTAAGAGTTCATGACAGCTGTATCTTTCTACTAGAGCAATTAATTTCATCACAGCTACATATTCTGGAAAGATGAACTTGAATTACTATTTGAACAGAGCAAATGTTAGCTGTCCATGTCAACAATAACAACAATTTTTCCCTGCGACCAGTTGCTGTCTTTTTCCAAGTTCGAAGGAATCTTGGCTACAAAACACTGTTGTTAATGGAATTTTGTTTGTATATGTGTCTGCTGTTGATAAATGTCCTTTATTAAACTGATATGCCATATTAAGCTGATGTAAAATTTATTACTCTATAGATCATCAGAGTTTTCTCTTAAGCCATTTTCTTGCTTTTTGTCCTCATTTAAGTGTGTTAAATTCTATGTTTTTCGCAGCATGTAAATGATCTGTCCCTGCATATTGACTTGGAGCTCATTCTGTGTAAGGCAGAAAGTATTTTTCTGCAATTGTCTGAGGCCACAGAACTCCCTGATGCTGTCCGCAGGATAATTGGACTTGCACCAATAGAAACCAATGGCCATGCCACAGACGGGGGCAGCGATGATGAAGCAAATCATGTAGCTGATGGTCCAGTTCGTGAGGGTCCACACTCAATTGACTCAGTCACATTAGTGGCTGGTTTGGGAGAAGCTGCTTATGAAAAAGGACTTGATCTGCACTACACTTAAGACTGAGGACTTCACAGTTGCAAGCTGTTTGTTTGTTGTTGTAATGCTGAAAATTCAAACCACTGAAGGTGGATGGAATAGCCGGAGATATAACTGACTTTGAGGAATAAAATTAATGGATAATGTACACACTTACTGAAATCAACTTTTGATTTTAACTGCAGAAATGCAAGGAAAAGGTAATTGCTACTTACTGTAAAGAGGACACGTAAAGTTGCAGACAGGCGCGACTAAGACACTTATACATTAGTTTTCAGACACGGTCTTTGTGAGGAGGGAAAAACACACACACACACACACACACACACACACACACACAAAAAGCAAGCACACTTCATACACATATAACTGCCATCTTCGGAATCTGACCCGAGCTGCTGGGCAAGTTTGTGAGATGTGCTTGCATTTGTAGATGAATGTGTGTGTTTCTTTTTCTGACAAAGGCTGTGGTTGAAAGCTAATGTGTAAGTGTCTTTTAGGTCTGCCTGTCTGCAACTTAATGTGCCATCTTAACGGTAAGTGGCAATCCACCTTTTCCTTAAATTGTTGGTATTCCAACCTGGAGTTTCCATTGTTTCAATTTTAACTAGTAATTTAATTAGTAACGCCAATTTCTTGAGTCTGAGAAATTCTGGAAAGAATGACATTTGGTCCTGATGATGTCTGTGAGTATTTTAAACTGTTTGTGAGTATTTTAAATGCATTTTTTTTATTAGGCCCAGTTACATAAAATTTGTCCAAGAACTTTACAGTTTTGACCTCACTGGCCATGAGAAGGTCTGCAGAATTGTCTATCACGTAGATCTTAAGATAGTGATGATGGCTGAAATTGGTAATTTCTTGTGGCAAGTTAATGTGGCTGCTGTAGAATAACCTATCTAAAACAAATAATTCAGACGTACGCACTCTACCATAGCACCCCTAAAATACCATGATGTCTCCAGAAAACTATTATTGTTAATTTTGTCATCATTGATTGAAGGGTATATTTACCAGAACTGTTGTTAGTTATGGCTAGGATCTGCATATTATATTGAGAAAGTGTCATAGCGGTAATTAAATGTGAAAACTTTCTCGAAGACACATGACTTAGCCTTTGTAAGGCTGTGGAGAATAATCAAATCTGAAGTTCTTCATTGGAATCATGTATTGTAAATTAATTTTAATTTAGTTGTATATACATTTGTACCAAAAAAGAAAGACTGCTTTTAATATTGTGCAGTTAATTGAACCAAGTTATTTAATGGTCCTAATATTGTGCACTCTTCTGCAGTATCTGTGGGTAAACCTCAACGTGTACAAATACATTTGTAATATCTACATAATGCTGTTCCTGAAGTATCTGCATGAGTTTCTTAATTCTGTCACTTCATGTTAAAGAAAGTATATCTAACTTTTGTAAATTTTATATATATATAAACAATCCATTTCATGAACATGACTCAGTTATACAGTTATTTTAATGTGATGACATACTATACTTAGAGCAAGATTTCTTGCATGGTGACTAGGCTATTCCTTCTTTCACAAAAGGTTTTTGCAGTTAAGTGAAATGAGGTATTAGTTTTCCTACATGTCAATGTTATAATAGATTGTAGAATTTATTAAGAATATTACATATTTGTGTGCCTTCTTGTACACTTAGAATTTTGTAATGTTAGTGAAATTTATTTTGAGCATTGGTTTCAGCAGTTATAAAGATTATAAATTGTAATTATACTGTGTAACTATTGCCAGTATTGGACATGTCTCTCTGCTGCCTTAATTTGTTCTGTGAAACAGAGCAATCACAATAAATGTGCTTGATTATTTGAACACTCATGTACACATAATCATATGTTGAATATAGAGTGAAAATTATATTTTATGAGCTTCTTTCAAATTATTGTCTTATTTTAGTTTAAATAGTAGTCCGTTCTTTGAGAGATTGCCAACAGAACTTGTGTGTGCGTGTGTGTGTGTGTGTGTTAGAGAGAGAGAGAGAGAGAGAGAGAGAGAGAGAGAGAGAGAGAGAGAGAGAGATTTCACCCCAAATGAATGAAAATGATAAAACTGACACTCACAATTAGTCCGGCCAATGAAGGAAAACTACTCAAAAAAGTAAAATCGTGTTGTCACAAATTTTCACATGGTACTAGAAAGGAGTGTCCTGAACAACATACTGAAAATCCTGATTCCTACAAAAAGGTCCTATTCTTTTTTTCTCTGGGGTAATGTTTTGCACATTGCAGGGGATGGAAAAATCGCAGGCTATTAAAAAAATTGCCATTGTTATAAAATTGTTTATCTTTAAATGAAGTGAGCTGATAAGAAATGTTAACTGTGTGACCAACATCTGAAGTGCAATAAAGCCATATTAAGAGATAAATTGTATTTCGTTGGTGTAACAGGATGAAGGGGGTGATGTGTGGAGTGGAAGTGTGAGGGAAGGTTGTTGCTGGATTGTGTTCATGCACTTGCTCCTACATAAGTCTGCAAATTAAAGATTGAGCAGGTGATTCCCCACTCCACAAGAGCAACTTCAGGCTGTTTCTCAAAGTTACATCGTCTCTCCACAGTGCGCCTTTTGAGGCACTGGTGACTCAATGTGGACAAAATGCATTAACACTGCCTGGAACATAAATGCATTGAAGAGCCAGAGAAATTGGTACACTTGCCTAATATCATGTTGGGCCCCAGCAAGCGCACAGAAGTGCCACAACACGACATAGCATGGACTCGACTAATGTTGCAAGGCATCCCAGATACGCTCAATAATGTTCATCTCTGGGGAGTTTGGTGGCCTGCAGAAGTATTTAAACTCAGAAGACAGTTCCTGTAGCCACTCTGTAGCAATTTGGATGTATGGGGTGTTGCAACGTCCTGCTGGAATTGCCCAAGTCTGTTGGAATGCACAATGGACATGAATGGATGCAGATGATCAGACAGGATGCTCACGTATCACCTGTCAGTCATATCTAGATGTATCTGGGGTCCCATATCACTGAAACACCATTACAGAGCCTCCAACATCTTGAACAGTTCTCTGATTATACGCAGGGTCCATGTATTCATGAGGTTGTCTCCATACCTACACATGTCCACCTGCTCAATACAATTTGAAAAGAGACTCATCTGATGAGGCAACATGTTTCCAGTCAACAATAATCCACTGTCAGTGTTGATGGGCCCAGGTGAGGCATAAAGTTTGTGTCATGGAGTCATCAAGATACACGAATGGACATTCGGCCCTGAAAGCGCATATTGAGATGTTTCATTGAATGGTTCACACACTGACACTTGTCAGAAGGGTTGCACTTCTGTCACATTGAATGACCTCTTCAGTCGTTGTTGGTCCTGTTCTTTCAAGATCTTTTTCTGACTGCAGTTGATGTTTTACCAGATTCCTGATATTCACGGTACACTCATGAAATGGTCGTATGGGAAAATCCCCACTTCATCGCTACCTTGGAGATAATGTGTTCCATCACCCCTGCACCGACTACAACACCACATTCAAACGCACTTAAATATTGATAACTTGCTATTAGCAGCAGTAATCGATCAAACAACTGCACTAGACACTTGTCTTATAGAGGCATTGCTGACTGCAGCACCATATTCTCCCTGTTCACATATCTCTGTATTTGAGTACGCAAGCCTGTACCAGTATCTTTGGTGCTTCAGTGTATATACTAATAATGCTAATACAAGTAATACTTATGGACAGAAACTCTGTAAATTCTGGCACACTGTTCTACACTGCTACAAGGAAAATTGATTCTTAGTCATCCTGTGTGACAGCTCTAGTGTTACTCTAGGAAAGGCAATATCCCCCACTACAAGTGCTGCTCAATTTTCACTTTACAGACAGACTATATCTTACAGCATTATCTGCCCAGTTCTCTTATGTGGGTAGAAAAAATAAATTCAGTGAGCTATTGTGTTTATATTGTGGAGTTACTTCCAGGTTATTAAATGAATACGTTCGTGTCTTATGTGAGCTACTAGGTAAAATACATTTCTGCAAACAATGGATGATAAGTGTTTCATTTCTAAGTGTGATTTTATTACTGAGCTATGTAGTCTTGATGGGGAGAGGGTAGGAGTGGTAAGTGTGACATCTTGCTGCTGTCTGTTATTGACAGTGTATTTTAAAGCTGTGTGAATGTGTTGTCACTTTCTGATAGACCAGAAAAGTACTACACTTCTCTCATCATTAATTGTTGCTGATAGCTTGCATAAATCTCCTCCATTGAACAATTGCTGGCATTTGTAGAGTGGGCCACACTGAGGAGGAACCACCTATCACAGTATACGCTCCAACAAGGGTGTGAATAATGGGACTGATGGTGTTCTCAATGAAGTTTGGAAAAGGTATTTTGTTTTTTAATTTCATTCTTAGATTATGGCGGAGTACTTCATATGGTATGCACAGGTGCGTTACAATGATGGGGTGCTAGTAGTGGTGAACAGTGGTAAGTCCCTACACTCTTGCTCACATCTGTATCTCTTTACTTCACTACTAAGCTTGAATCATGAAGTTTGCAATTTTTTCTTAGCCGTAGCTAGTATGTTTTGAAAGTCAACATAGGTTTTTAAAACAATCACATTTTGGGCTAGTTGGCAATTTACTTCATTACATTAGATGTTGCTTTACATAGAAAATTGAATAACCTTGGTAAGTCCTATCCTCATATGGCTCAGTTATCGTACAGATTAGTATGCTGAAGAAATTTTTTGCTTGACAGTAGTTACTTTGCTTCGTCACTCACAGAATCCAAAAGCTGTTTTATTGTACCACACCAATATTCTATAATCTGCATTCCTTAACACATTCATTTACATGTATCATTGTCTATATCTGTCAGTATTTATCTGTTAAATGACGATCTGTCTTAAGCAAGATTACGCATTTCTCAACCCTTTGTATAGGACACGAGGGAATTGCACGCCAGTTTTCCACCAGTTTACGCTATGTCAGCCTACTGAGTTCATTACCCTTATTTCTCTCTAATTTCACTTATCCATATATTTTGATGTTTCTTTCTCCATTTCATCTTCATCATCCTATTGACCTCATTATTTACATATATATTTGGCGTGATCTTTACACTGCTTCCACACATTTCCTTTAATTTCCAAACGCTTTGGCATGCATCTACCGGCAATATTTTGTTGCCCTTTTTGACCTACAAACAATCTTTCTTCCAACTGAAAATTATTATTTTATGTAGAGTTTATTGTTTCAGATTTTAGGAAATTCCAGCCACAAGTGCTTCTCTTTGACACAAAGTATCTGTACTCTACTGCTACTAATCCTTTTTGTGGATCTCATTTATTATTTGTTTACTTCAGTCATTATTTTCCTGTCATTGGTGCTCAAATGTCACCCATTTTTATTTTAATATTCAGAATTTACTACTGCAAACTACCTCTCATATTCTCTGCTAAGTCAACATTTGGGTTTAGTCATTTTCAAAAATCAGTTCTTACTTACTGTGAAGATATTAACTAATAGTTTATGCACAACATGAAGACATTTATTCCTAACTTACTGTATTTAGAATAGGAGAAGAGAATAAACTTAGAAGGGAAATAGTTTCATCCAGCTGAGACTGCACAGTATGCCCAACTGTCTATCTACTAAAGAGTGGCAGACTTTCTACAGCATTTAATTCCAGTTAGTTTTGAAGCACTTCAGGTCTATTTTGTTTCATAGACCTAGTTTGTACTTACTTTTTGGGTATTCCAAACGCTACTGGTTTGCATGAGGCTTGCCTACTGTCCTCAATAGTCCTTGATAAACATTCATAACTTATTTGTTTCTACTGAAATTCTCCTAGATTTTTCTTTTGTTTAACTAATGCTAGTTCACCAATGCTAAAACTAGTGGGGAAGATTTTGCATCATGCCTTCTTTTTTTGTTTAAGGCTCTTTCTTGTATGTTTGCTCTTGCCTGTCTCTTCTTTTCATCTATATAGCTGTGAGGCAGGCCTGAAAAATCAGCCATGTTTGGGAATATGCAATGGGGTTCCAGATTAAACATTACTTCACAAGGAGCAAAGCCTGTTGCATCTTGTTTAAGGTTGTTGAAGATTTCTTCAAAGTTTTTGATATGATTGGGCCAAGGTGAATGCTTCCTGGCACAATAACTTCTACACAATCTGCTTAGTTCACCCATAACCATTTTGCTCACATTTCTCTGTGAAAAATACACCAAGATCTTTATATGGTGAATTTTGGCTTTTTCTAGACATGCTTAAAGTTTTCCAGATAAAAGCTGCAGACCATTATCCAATAAGAGACTCTTAGGCTTGCTCTAGCTTGTCTACCTTGTCTACCAGTATTTTGTCACTGTTGTTGTTGTTGTTGTTGTTGTTGTTGTTGTTGTCTTCAGTCCTGAGACTGGTTTGATGCAGCTCTTCACGCTTACATACAGTAAAGCTGCATGTCCTCGGAAAAATTATGGCTGTAGTTTCCCCTTGCTTTCAGCTGTTCGCAGTACCAGCACAGCAAGGCCGTTTTGGTTAGTGTTACAAGGCCAGATCAGTCTATCATCCAGACTGTTGCCCCTGCAACTACTGAAAAGGCTGCTGCCCCTCTTCAGGAACCACACGTTTGTCTGGCCTCTCCATTGTGGTTGGACCTATGGTACGGCTATATGTATCGCTGAGGCATGCAAGCCTCCGCACCAACGCCAAGATCTATGCTTCGTGAGGGGGATTTTGTCTCTAGCTCTCTTTGTTGGATACAGTTTGACATACTTGCTAAAACTGTCAGTCACCACAAAAACATGGGTACATCTTCTTTGGATGCCATGAGGGTTCAAAAGACATCAGCTGTACATAATTCCATGGATTCACATGGGTCAGTATTGTGCATATCTGCCTGCACTATACTATTTACTGCACACACTTTCTGATACACAACTCCTTGCTACTCTACAATACATGTTGTCAAAGTCACCTTCTCACTTTTAGCAATGCATTTCTTGGCTCCATAATGGCTATGTTGTAGATGCACATAATCTAGCAGCAAATCCATATGTTTCAAAGGAAAACAGATTTTCCATTCTGTTGAATCTAACTTCCTTCTTTGGGATAAAATCCCTTTGTACTGCACTATTTTTGTGTATTTAAGGACCCGTAAGTGGCTTTTGACTAATCTCAACTGCTGTTCCCTTCTTAATTTTTTGCATACTGTTAAGGCACTTTACTTCTTGAGCTCATGTATGGCTAAGAGGCACACTTCATTCCTATCTGCTAAAGGAATTTCTGATTCCCTGCATAACTCAGCACTTCTTGATAGCCCATCAGTTACCCGATTATTCTTCTCAGGTACGTATTTAATACATTGACTGCCACGATGAAATTTGGACCATACGTTGCTATGCCACATTGAAATCACGAATATTACTACTGAAGCCAGATTGATTTTTTGCACCAGATGTCTTCTTTTGAACATGTAGAATGAAGTTAATTATGGCAGTTTATGACTGATCTGGACTGATAAGCTGTATATGGCTCACATGCCCCAATAACAAAATTTTAACACAATTATAATCTGTGGCCACACAAGCCACATGTGGCTCACATGATTTAAAACAAAAGGTATAAAAAATTGTTTTGCAAGAAATGATTCAAGCACTTAGTTTATTTGGTTATATTAGTGTATATAATATTATTATTTACAATTTTTTACTTGATCTGACAATGTTCATGAATAAAGATCTTAGAATATTCTAATTCTTCAACACAGCACTGTGACTGTCAATAAAACGCTCATTGCAGCCGGCCACTGTGGCCGAGCAGTTCTAGGCACTTAGTCCGGAACTGCGCGACTGCTACGGTCAGAGGTTCGAATCCTGCGTCGGACATGGATGTGTGTGCTGTCCTTAGGTTAGTTAGGTTTAAGTAGTTTTAAGTTCAAGGGGACTGATGACCTCAGATGTTAAGTTCCATAGTGCTCAGAGCCATTTGAACTCTCATCGCACATAAAACTGTCACATTCATTGCATTTAGTGCACACCCTCTTCACTTTCTTAGCAGCATCCTTTCTTTCTTGTGTTCTTTGCAGGTGCTTATAACAGCCTGAACATTTTCTTTGACTGCTCTGCTTTGGTCTCTCTACTGTCACAAGGCGAAGGCTGTTACCTTCGTGGAATGGTTTTAGTGTTGCTTGTGGTTGTGGGTCTTTGGCATTCAATAGCAGTAGAGTCAAGTGCTCCCTGAAAGGAATTATTTGTATGTGAGACTTGGATCCTTTGCTTGCCAAGCTGTACAGCACTTGAGCATTTACAGCAGATGTTCCAACAAAGATGTACAAAACAGATCTTTCTGTACCCTTTCACCATACGCCAAAGGTTTTTTTTGAGTATGAGCTCCTCTGATTGAATACATCAATAAATGATTGCTTTGGGTTTCAAAACTTCCACATCATTTTATGTTTTACTGGCACTCTATCATTGTTATGTTTGGTAGAAATCATAAAACATTGTGTTCATCTTTCCATTTGATCACAGAGATTTTTGTGTTGTTCTGTGAACATACTTGTGGGTTACCTTTTCTGTTACTCCTAAGGTTGGTAGAGGTATTCATTAGTTCTGTAGCCAATGATAAACTACTGTGCTAACTGTCACAATACAGTGTCCTCCCATTGTGGAACACAAACACCTGTAGTTGATTCCTTATTGGCATAGACTTTGAGGTTCCATGTATAGCCAGATGGAAGGCAAAGTTTGAAGACTTTTACCCCATACCTATGCCATTTGTTGGGTATGTATTTCCGAAATGACAGACATGTTTTAAATGGGATAATAATGTCATGAATACACATTTCCTCTTGAGAACAAATTGTGTCCTTGAATTTTGGTACTATCAGGTCTAAGAGATTGTGTATTCATGGAGTCTATCCCCTTCAAGTCTAGTTTCATTATTATAAGCATGAAATAATCTGAGGAGTATTTCAAACTGTTTACAAGACATAATATAGGTAGCCTTGTTAGAGTAAAGCATCAACTTGATCCAATAGCAAGCTAAATTTGGCATTTTTACCAAGCCCATCCACATTATAGTGCCACAGAAACATTTCATCTCTGCTGTATTTATTTATTTCCATTTTGTTAGCCTGGGATTGCAACTGAGTTGTTGAGAATCAAGTTTTTGTTGTGCATATCGATTTGTTTCAGCCACAGGAAACTCAAACGCATTACTATCAATGAAATGAAAATACACTCAACATATCCAAAACATCATATGATGAAGCAGGGGGAAAGTGTGTAGGAAACATCTTTGGCTCCTCAGTAGCATCTGCCCATATTAGATCTGTGACACTGGTAATATTCCCATCTGGTGCTTCATAGGCGTCATTTTCGGAATTATAGCCATCATGTATAACACTCACATCCTCATCATTTTGCAGCAATGGATGTATTAAATAATCATGGTCTGTAGAGCAGGAAGGGTCTTGTGGGCATAATGATCTTGGGAAGAGCTAGACATGATAAGAAAAATATTACCTGGATTAGGCATATCTCAGTACTCAAGTGGCCCACAGTACAATGTATACATGAGCCAAATACGGATCACATGGTGTCACAACCTGTGTAACTGTGAGCCAACATTGGCTCATGTGTCAGTCAGTGTATTAATCTCAAGGTCTAACTGCTGAAGCTACATAGCCCACCTGGTTAGTCTTGGATGTCTTTAGTTTGCAAGTTTTTGAAAATGCAAGTGCTTTGTGATCACTATATACCATCACCTTGTGACCTAACAAATAATGCTCAAAGTTTTGCATACCAAACACAATAGCCAGTGCCTCTAATTTCGAAATTCCATAATTTCGCCGAGCAGGTTGCAGTGAATGACTAGCAAATGCCATTGTTTTATGTACTTCTTTGTCACCTTCTGTTTATGTTTGAAACACCTCTACTACAATCCCAAAACCACTTGTCAACCAATATGCAAAAGAGATTTGAAAAATCTGGATGGTGTAATAGCAGACTATTCATCAAACAGTTTTTTTTTTTTTAAATTCTTCAAAAGTAGACTGGCACTCTTCAGTCCAAACCCATGGGGTATTCTTCAACAAGTGGTGTAGACAAGGTACATAAGTCTAGTAGACAGGTATGTTCTTCCCATTATGGTGTTGCCAGCAGTGTATCATCTACGCAAATAGTCATCTGATATAACAATTCCTGCCCCAATACATGAGCCATCACTCTTGCAGAGGCACACACAGAAATATTTAATCCACATGGGACTACTTCATAGTGGTAACACACTCCTTCATACAAGAAGGCTATATATTTACATGATTTATCACCTGGGGCAAATTCCACTATCCACAAATTACGTCCATTGACGTAAAGTACATAATCCCTCAGAACTTTTGTATTAGTTCATCCATATTTTGAGGAAGGTCACTCTCCCTTAACACAATTTCATTTAGCCTCTGTCCAGTAGTAATCTAATGCTTTCATCAAGCTTAGGCACGACAAGAGGATTATTGTATTCACTATTTGTTTGCTAAGTAACACCCCAAGCCATCATATGTTGCATATCTTCTTTAACCACTTGCTTTCTTGTAACACGTATCTGATAAGGTTTCTTGAAAAATGCCTGCCCAGGCTTCACATTCAAATGGAATTCATATTCACCATGTGTATTCGAGAATACATTGTGATGAGTGGTTAATACTTCCCTTAATTCTCCTTTCTGTTTATCAGAAATTTGATTTGTTGACTGTACCTTAGCCTCTATCTCTTCCAAGATACCGTTCTGTATTAATATTGAGTGGATGTCACCTGAGAAGAAAGTTTTACTGTGGCATAGTTAAGTGTACAAACTGAGACTTCATATTACTCAAGAAAACACGTGCTCAGATGAATGAGGGCCCAAGATAAGTAGCATTAATTTACTCACTGAAACATTGCTTTTTAAGTGCAATATTAAAGTAGGAGAGAGAAGTGGTGTCATGTCTTGACACTGCTGGATATAAAACCACCACCACCACCACCACAAAGAAAGGACACTCCAAAGAACATTTTCCAGATACCTGTTGGTAACCAAAGTTGCAACAAATCAGATACTCCTTCAGTTACTATGTTACCCTTGTTGCATAATTGAATCGGAGCTGAGAAATTTTTTCTGCAGCAAATTATAGTTTTAATTACGAACCTAAATGTAAGCAGCCATAAGTTACATATTTTCTCAAGTTTCAAGCATAGGTTTGTATAAGATTTGCCCAGTGAAAAATGTAATTTACACAATGGAAGATTTTTAAAGACATTTGTGAATGGTAATAAAAATTCAGTTTCACAGCCAGCTGGATTTAGGTTGTTGAGAGAAACTGTTGATCTATGGGCTGGGCAAGAAAGGAGAAAATTTTACGTGTTATATTGGAAATCACAGATTAAAACATGTATTTATGAATGTTGTGTAACTCTAAACAGTGATACAAATAACTGTATTTTATATATGTTTCATATCGTTATTTATTAGCCATTCAACATGTTTACCATGCAGTTGATTTTGTCAAAATACATATTACATATTTTATAAAAGTATAGTTGTTGCTAATTTTTACATTATACATTATGCGTACATATACATACATGAAACTTCCTGGCAGATTAAAACTGTGTGCCCGACCGAGACTCGAATTCGGGACCTTTGCCTTCGCGGACAAGTGCTCTACCAACTGAGCTACCGAAGCACAACTCGCACCCAGTCCTCACAGCTTTACTTCTGCCAGTATCTCGTCTCCTACCTTCCAAACTTTACAGAAGCTCTCCTGCGAACCGTGCAGAACTAGCACTCCTAAAGAAAGGATATTGCGGAGACATGGCTTAGCCACTGGCAGAAGTAAAGCCGTGAGGACCGGGCATGAGTTGTGCTTCGGTAGCTCAGTTGGTAGAGCACTTGCCCGCGAAAGGCAAAGGTTCCAAGTTCGAGTCTCGGTCGGGCACACAGTTTTAATCTGCCAGGAAGTTTCATATCAGTGCATACTCCGCTGCAGAGTGAAAATCTCATTCTGGAAACATCCCCCAGGCTGTGGCTAAGCCGTGTCTCTGCAATACCCTTTCTTTCAGGAGTGGTAGTTCTGCAAGGTTTGCAGGAGAGCTTCTGTAAAGTTTGGAAGGTAGGAGATGAGATACTTGCAGAAGTAAAGCTGTGAGTACCGGGCGTGAGTCATGCTTCGGTAGCTCAGTTGGTAGAGCACTTGCCCGCGAAAGGCAAAGGTTCCAAGTTCGAGTCTCGGTCGGGCACACAGTTTTAATCTGCCAGGAAGTTTCATATCAGCGCACACTCCACTGCAGAGTGAAAATCTCATTCTGGATATACATACATCTTTTTAGTAGTTAGTTATTTGTACATTTTACTCACGTCATCATTTTATATGTACATAAATACATATAAATACATAAACTTCTTACTAATCAGACAATTTCAGCAATAATCATTATACAGTTTATGTTTAAAAATTAATTATATGGTTTTATACATTTATAATAGAGGGAAACATTCCACGTAGGAAAAATATATCTAAAAACAAAGATGATGTGACTTACCAAATGAAAGTGCTGGCAGGTCGACAGACACACAAACACAAACATACACACAAAATTCAAGTTTTTGCAACAAACTGTTGCCTCATCAGGAAAGAGGGAAGGAGAGGGAAAGACGAAAGGATGTGGGTTTTAAGGGAGAGGGCAAGGAGTCATTCCAATCCCGGGAGCGGAAAGACTTACCTTAGGGGGAAAAAAGGATGGGTATACACTCGCGCACACACACACACGTATCCATCCACACACATACAGACACAAGCAGACATATTTCAAGACAAAGAGTTTGGGCAGAGATGTCAGTCGAGGCAGGAGTGCAGGGGCAAAGATGTTGTTGAATGACAGGTGAGGTATGAGTGGCGGCAACTTGAAATTAGCGGAGATTGAGGCCTGGTGGATAACGGGAAGAGAGGATATATTGAAGAGCAAGTTCCCATCTCCGGAGTTCGGATAGATTGGTGTTAGTGGGAAGTATCCAGATAACCCGGACGGTGTAACACTGTGCCAAGATGTGCTGGCCGTGCACCAAGGCATGTTTAGCCACAGGGTGATCCTCATTACCAACAAGCACTGTCTGCCTGTGTCCATTCATGCGAATGGACAGTTTGTTACTGGTCATTCCCACATAGAATGCGTCACAGTGTAGGCAGGTCAGTTGGTTGATCACGTGGGTGCTCACACACGTGGCTCTGCCTTTGATCGTGTACACCTTCCGGGTTACAGGACTGGAGTGGGTGGTGGTGGGAGGGTGCATGGGACAGGTTTTACACCGGGGGCGGTTACAAGGATAGGAGCCAGAGGGTAGGGAGAGTGGTTTGGGGATTTCATAGGGATGAACTAACAGGTTACGAAGGTTAGGTGGACGGCGGAAAGACACTCTTGGTGGAGTGGGGAGGATTTCATGAAGGATGGATCTCATTTCAGGGCAGGATTTGAGGAAGTCGTATCCCTGCTGGAGAGCCACATTCAGAATCTGATCCTGTCCCGGAAAGTATCCTGTCACAAGTGGGGCACTTTTGTGGTTCTTCTGTGGGGGATTCTGGGTTCGAGGGGATGAGGAAGTGGCTCTGGTTATTTGCTTCTGTACCAGGTCGGGAGGGCAGTTGCGAGATGCGAAAGCTGTTGTCAGGTTGTTGGTGTAATGGTTCAGGGATTCCGGACTGGAGCAGATTCGTTTGCCACGAATACCTAGGCTGTGGGGAACGGACCGTTCGATGTGGAATGGGTGGCAGCTGTCATAATGGAGGTACTGTTGCTTGTTGGTGGGTTTGATGTGGACGGATGTGTGAACAGGTGGACAGGTGGAGGTCAACGTCAAGGAAAGTGGCATGGGATTTGGAGTAGGACCAGGTGAATCTGATGGAACCAAAGGAGTTGAGGTTGGAGAGGAAATTCTGAAGTTCTTCTTCACTGTGAGTCCAGATCATGAAGATGTCATCAATAAATCTGTACCAAACTTTGGGTTGGCAGGCCTGGGTAACCAAGAAGGCTTCCTCTAAGCGACCCATGAATAGGTTGGCGTACGAGGGGGCCATCCTGGTACCCATGGCTGTTCCCTTTAATTGTTGGTATGTCTGGCCTTCAAAAGTGAAGAAGTTGTGGGTCAGGATGAAGCTGTGTAAGGTGATGAGGAAAGAGGTTTTAGGTAGGGTGGCAGGTGATCGGCGTGAAAGGAAGTGCTCCATCGTAGCGAGGCCCTGGACGTGTGGAATATTTGTGTATAAGGAAGTGGCATCAATGGTTACAAGGATGGTTTCCGGGGGTAGCAGATTGGGTAAGGATTCCAGGCGTTCGAGAAAGTGGTTGGTGTCTTTGATGAAGGATGGGAGACTGCATGTAATGGGTTGAAGGTGTTGATCTACGTAGGCAGAGGTGCGTTCTGTGGGGGCTTGGTAACCAGCTACAATGGGGCGGCCGGGATGATTTGGTTTGTGGATTTTAGGAAGAAGGTAGAAGGTAGGGGTGCGGGGTGTCGGTGGGGTCAGGAGGTTGATGGAATCAGGTGAAAGGTTTTGCAGGGGGCCTAAGGTTCTGAGGATTCCTTGAAGCTCCGCCTGGACATCGGGAATGGGGTTACCTTGGCAAACTTTGTATATGGTGTTGTCTGAGAGCTGACGCAGTCCCTCAGCCACATACTCCCGACGATCAAGTACCACGGTTGTGGAACCCTTGTCCGCCGGAAGAATGACGATGGATCGGTCAGCCTTCAGATCACGGATAGCCTGGGCTTCAGCAGTGGTGATGTTGGGAGTAGGATTAAGGTTTTTTAAGAAGGATTGAGATGCAAGGCTGGAAGTCAGAAATTCCTGGAAGGTTTGGAGAGGGTGATTTTGAGGAAGAGGAGGTGGGTCCCGCTGTGACGGAGGACGGAACTGTTCCAGGCAGGGTTCAATTTGGATGGTGTCTTGGGGAGTTGGATCATTAGGAGTAGGATTAGGATCATTTTTCTTTGTGGCAAAGTGATATTTCCAGCAGAGAGTACGGGTGTAGGACAGTAAATCTTTGACGAGGGCTGTTTGGTTGAATCTGGGAGTGGGGCTGAAGGTGAAGCCTTTGGATAGGACAGAGGTTTCGGATTGGGAGAGAGGTTTGGAGGAAAGGTTAACTACTGAATTAGGGTGTTGTGGTTCCAGGTTTTGTTGATTGGAATTTTGAGGTTTTGGAGGGAGTGGAGTTGGAAGTGGGAGACTGAGTAGATGGGAGAGACTGGGTTGGTGTACAATGAGAGCAGGTTGAGGTTTGCTGGAAAGGTTGTGAAGGGTGAGCGAGTTGCCTTTCCAGAGGTGGGAAACCAGGAGATTGGATAGTTTTTTGAGGTGGAGGGTGGCATGCTGTTCTAATTTACGGTTCGCCTGTAGGAGGATGCTCTGAACAGCCAGTGTGGACGTGGGAGATGAAAGATTAAGGACTTTTATTAAGGATAGGAGTTGACGGGTGTGTTCATTGGCTGAGTTGATGTGTAGGTGAAGGATTAGGTGGGTGAGGGCAATGGATTGTTCAGTTTGGAACTGGTATAGGGACTGATGGAAAGAAGGGTTGCAGCCAGAGATGGGAACTTTAAGTGTGAGGCCTTTGGGGGTAATGCCAAATGTCAGACAGGCCTGAGAAAATAGAATATGGGAGCGTAATCTGGATAGGGCGAAGGCATGTTTGCGAAGGGAATGTAAATAAAACTTAATGGGGTCGTTGTGGGGGTGTTGTGAGGGTGACATGGTATTAGAAGGTGGAAAGTGTAACACGAGACTGAAATGAAAATGAAAATAAAAATATATGGGGAGAGATAAAGGTGAACTAGAAAGCAACTGGAGATCTGGTATGAAAAAAGGCGAAAAAGTGTTGGTTAAGTTGATCCTGTGATGAACTTGGGTTGGTAGATAGCGATGTGCATAAAGGTTAGGTGGTTGTGTTGCCGCTAAAACACGTTAAAGGACGGAGAAATTCGGGAAAATTTCGAAAAAAACGTGTAAATGTATGAAAAGGAGTGGTGTTGTGGTGAAAGATTACGAAAATGGGGCTAACACTTGTCTGACGAAGAAATAATGAAGTTAAAACCTATGGGGAGCGGTTAAAAATGATTAGTGATGCGCGAAAAACGGAAGTGGAAATAAAGTGAAAGTTATTAGAACTAGCCGAAATGGTTGTTAAATACGTGAAAGCAGCTGTTATTGAACTAGAAGCGGTGAATTTTATGGCGGCGGTAGTGTTGAAAACTGAAAAGGAATTTTTTTTTATTTTTTTTTTATTTTTTATTTTATTTTATTTATTTATTTATTTTTTTTTTTATGGCTACTCAATCTCCCACTTCCAGCTCCACTCCCTCCAAAACCTCAAAATTCCAATCAACAAAACCTGGAACCACAACACCCTAATTCAGTAGTTAACCTTTCCTCCAAACCTCTCTCCCAATCCGAAACCTCTGTCCTACTAAAAGGCCTCACCTTCAGCCCCACTCCCAGATTCAACCAAACAGCCCTCGTCAAAGATTTACTGTCCTACACCCGTACTCTCTGCTGGAAATATCACTTTGCCACAAAGAAAAATGATCCTAATCCTACTCCTAATGATCCAACTCCCCAAGACACCATCCAAATTGAACCCTGCCTGGAACAGTTCCGTCCTCCGTCACAGCGGGACCCACCTCCTCTTCCTCAAAATCACCCTCTCCAAACCTTCCAGGAATTTCTGACTTCCAGCCTTGCATCTCAATCCTTCTTAAAAAACCTTAATCCTGCTCCCAACATCACCACTGCTGAAGCCCAGGCTATCCGTGATCTGAAGGCTGACCGATCCATCGTCATTCTTCCGGCTGACAAGGGTTCCACAACCGTGGTACTTGATCGTCGGGAGTATGTGGCTGAGGGACTGCGTCAGCTTTCAGACAACACCATATACAAAGTTTGCCAAGGTAACCCCACTCCCGATGTCCAGGCGGAGCTTCAAGGAATCCTCAGAACCTTAGGCCCCCTGCAAAACCTTTCACCTGACTCCATCAACCTCCTGACCCCACCGACACCCCGCACCCCTACCTTCTACCTTCTTCCTAAAATCCACAAACCAAATCATCCCGGCCGCCCCATTGTAGCTGGTTACCAAGCCCCCACAGAACGCATCTCTGCTTACGTAGATCAACACCTTCAACCCATTACATGCAGTCTCCCATCCTTCATCAAAGACACCAACCACTTTCTCGAACGCCTGGAATCCTTACCCAATCTGTTACCCCCGGAAACCATCCTTGTAACCATTGATGCCACTTCCTTATACACAAATATTCCCCATGTCCAGGGCCTCGCTGCGATGGAGGACTTCCTTTCACGCCGATCACCTGCCACCCTACCTAAAACCTCTTTCCTCATCACCTTAGCCAGCTTCATCCTGACCCACAACTTCTTCACTTTTGAAGGCCAGACATACCAACAATTAAAGGGAACAGCCATGGGTACCAGGATGGCCCCCTCGTACGCCAACCTATTCATGGGTCGCTTAGAGGAAGCCTTCTTGGTTACCCAGGCCTGCCAACCCAAAGTTTGGTACAGATTTATTGATGACATCTTCATGATCTGGACTCAAAGTGAAGAAGAACTTCAGAATTTCCTCTCCAACCTCAACTCCTTTGGTTCCATCAGATTCACCTGGTCCTACTCCAAATCCCATGCCACTTTCCTTGACGTTGACCTCCACCTGTCCAATGGCCAGCTTCACACGTCCGTCCACATCAAACCCACCAACAAGCAACAGTACCTCCATTACGACAGCTGCCACCCATTCCACATCAAACAGTCCGTTCCTTACAGCCTAGGTCTTCGTGGCAAACGAATCTGCTCCAGTCCGGAATCCCTGAACCATTACACCAACAACCTGACAACAGCTTTCGCATCTTGCAACTACCCTCCCGACCTGGTACAGAAGCAAATAACCAGAGCCACTTCCTCATCCCCTCGAACCCAGAATCCCCCACAGAAGAACCACAAAAGTGCCCTACTTGTAACAGGATACTTTCCGGGACTGGACCAGACTCTGAATGTGGCTCTCCAGCAGGGATACGACTTCCTCAAATCCTGCCCTGAAATGAGATCCATCCTTCATGAAATCCTCCCCACTCCACCAAGAGTGTCTTTCCGCCGTCCACCTAACCTTCGTAACCTCTTAGTTCATCCCTATGAAATCCCCAAACCACTCTCCCTACCCTCTGGCTCCTATCCTTGTAACCGCCCCCGGTGTAAAACCTGTCCCATGCACCCTCCCACCACCACCTACTCCAGTCCTGTAACCCGAAGGTGTACACGATCAAAGGCAGAGCCACGTGTGAGAGCACCCACGTGATCTACCAACTGACCTGCCTACACTGTGACGCATTCTATGTGGGAATGACCAGTAACAAACTGTCCATTCGCATGAATGGACACAGGCAGACAGTGTTTGTTGGTAATGAGGATCACCCTGTGGCTAAACATGCCTTGGTGCACGGCCAGCACATCTTGGCACAGTGTTACACCGTCCGGGTTATCTGGATACTTCCCACTAACACCAACCTATCCGAACTCCGGAGATGGGAACTTGCTCTTCAATATATCCTCTCTTCCCGTTATCCACCAGGCCTCAACCTCCGCTAATTTCAAGTTGCCGCCACTCATACCTCACCTGTCATTCAACAACATCTTTGCCCCTGCACTCCTGCCTCGACTGACATCTCTGCCCAAACTCTTTGTCTTGAAATATGTCTGCTTGTGTCTGTATATGTGTGGATGGATATGTGTGTGTGTGCGAGTGTATACCCATCCTTTTTTCCCTCTAAGGTAAGTCTTTCCACTCCCAGGATTGGAATGACTCCTTACCCTCTCCCTTAAAACCCACATCCTTTCGTCTTTCCCTCTCCTTCCCTCTTTCCTGATGAGGCAACAGTTTGTTGCGAAAGCTTGAATTTTGTGTGTATGTTTGTGTTTGTTTGTGTGTCTGTCGACCTGCCAGCACTTTCATTTGGTAAGTTTTACACATTTAGTTAGTGATTGATACATTAATTCATTGTTTATACATTCCTTCCAAATTACTTCCAAGATATTCTGCAATTGAGTAGTATGCTTTATTTTTGAGCCATGTGTCTAATACCACCTTAAATTTTAAGAAGGTGAGGGTTTTGACAGATTGTGGCAGTTTATTATATAACTTTAGACTTAGTTGTTTGTGACTGTTGTGTGTCAGTGACAGCCTAGAATATGGTATATCAAGCATGCAGTTGTTCTGAGTGCTGTGCAAATCTAAATTCATTCTCTGCGTAAATTGTTGTATATTTTAGAAAGAAACATCTGATGAAGCAACTGTGGGTTGTGAAAGCTTGATATTTGTGTGTGTGTTTGTGTGCCTTTTATTGTGGCTGTCTACC
Source organism: Schistocerca piceifrons (assembly GCF_021461385.2). NCBI lineage: Eukaryota > Metazoa > Arthropoda > Insecta > Orthoptera > Acrididae > Schistocerca > Schistocerca piceifrons. Next base: position 299,499,435 of record NC_060143.1, read on the forward strand.
AGCACTTTCCCATTTGGTAATTCACAGCATCTTTTTTTTTTTTTTTTTTTTTTTCTTTTGTTGTTGTATATTTTCTTTTACGTACATTAAGCAGTTATACATATAAAGACATGGGAGTGTCATTATGTTTAATATACTGAAGTGCTCCTTACAGGTTTCTCTTGGACCCAGTCCTTGTATACATCTAATTGCCTTTTTTTTCCATTTGAGTACACAGTACACTGGTGAATTACTCCATAACAGAATCCCATATTGTAGCTGTGACTGAAATAATGCGTAGTTGCAAAGCATCAATAAACCTTTACTGTCAGAATATCTTAGTTTATACAGCAGGAATATTACGCGTGCAGTTTTGCCTGTCAGATAGCTTATATGATCATCCCATGAGAGCCTTTGGTCTATTTTTAGTCCCAATAGTTTGGCACTGTGATTCTCTACCTTCTGTACCTTCAGATTAAAATAAATTTCCTCTGTTTTTGTGTTGTTTATACATAACTGGTTAGCAATACACCACACCCTACATTTTTCAAAAAGTTCATTATTTTTGTTTATCACCTCTTGCATTCTCTCACTGGTGGAGATCATGGTCATACCATTAGCATATAAAACTTTTTGCAGGCTATATTGTTTGAGAAGTCATTAACATAGATAACAAAGAGGAAGGATCCAAGAATGAAGCCCTGTGGAATTCATCTCTTAATTTTCATTAGCTCTGACCTTTCATTGTTCACATACACTAACTGTTGCCTGTTATTTAGATATGACTTAATGAAATTAAGTGGTTTGTCTGCAATACCATAATATTCTAATTTTTTAACAATTGTCTCATGTGATACTGAATCAAATGCTTTGCTTAAGTCTATGAGTGTTGCACAGGTGGTCATTTTCCTTTCAAAAGCGTTGTGGATTTCAGTCATCAGGCTGTGGTTGATTGATTAGTTCTAAATGCAAACTGACTGTCATTAAGTAATTCATTGCTCTCAAAATACATGTAAATATGTGTGTGTGAGCAGCTCTCTATGATTTTGGCCAGTATAGGGACAATTGATATCGGTCTATAGTTATTTGGCATTTCTCTGTCACCATTCTTGTATATGGGGAGTGTAATGGTAACTTTAGCAGAGTTGGAATGAATTCCATGTTAGTGATATGAGAAGTACACGAGCAACTAGGGTGTTACAACCATGCACTTTATAGTGCATTGTTCAACAGTTGAAATTTGACATTGTAATAGTTCTATAGGACCTGAATGCATGGTTTAACATAGATGGAAACAGATTTCCGTGCACAGGTAGTGGAATCCTGCAGATTATGAAGTGGTAATGTGTGGAAACTGAGATGGTAATTGGTGACATTCTTGATGAATTCAGTGTGGTTGATGTATTATGTATTTTGAGGCCAGGGAATTTAAGACATTGACAGCCATGCGCATAGTTAGGATTGTTTCTCCAATAGGCCACACCATGGCAGGTGTGTAGCTGCTGGCTACCACAGGGTGATCAAGATATAAACATATGATGCTTATCAAGAAACTGAACCATGACTGACTGACATGTGGTATTGTTAACATTAGCTTGTATAAGTCATGTCAGCAAACACACGTTTTCCTAGAAGATGGTCTCTCTCCATATGAGTATGAATGTGATGCAATGGAAAGCCACATTTTAAAAATGTGTTTTATATCATGATAAATAGCCCACAGAGTAGTTTACGGAATGATCTGTGCTGTATTTTATTTTATGTAATGTTGAGGAAAATTTGGTATGTGTGTACCCTCAGACTGACATATCAAGTAGTGGATTTTAACATGTTTTCAGCATGATGTGGTAATAGATTTACTTGATATGTAATTGTGATTTCTGATTTTAGCTTCTGTTCCAATACTCTTATTGTGCTGTTACAGAATTTGTATTAAAATTTTAAGTATTCTTGTTTGAATTTGAAGGAGTGAGTCTCAGGAATGATGGCAAGTTTAACTTGGCTTTTATATTGTCAGGGCAGGAGTAGTAGATCATTTAAGGACATTTGTCTCTAATTATTTTAATTGGGTTCCTAAAGCAGTGTCAGTGACAATCATAATAATAAACGTTATCACACAGTGAAAAAGAACACTTCATCTGCACATTTATCCCATGTACTTGATTTAATCACCAAGTTATCATATCCTTCACAACCATAGCTGATTTTCATCGGGTCAGTAAGAAACGTGCAATTCATTGGCTGTGAAGTTCCATCTTCTTGAATGAAGTATGAACAACTACTAGTAGTGTCTTGCTACCTTTACCCAGTATCACTGTGTGTGTCAGCTTTCTTTGGGTACTAATGAATGGAACATGGGAACATCCTGCAATGTTGTTTCTGTTACCATTCCCAGCTGTCAGGCTGACAATATGCCATTATGTCTTCTTCTTCTTCTTCTTCTTCTTCTTCTTCTTCTTCTTCAACTTTTTCCAGTAGATGTTAATCATTTGCTGTTTCCAGTAGCTGTGGTTATCCCATTCAAAAGCTATTAATCCCTTCCCATCCACTACTCTGTCAATGTGTGACTCCCATGTCGAAGGTGGCCAACCATTTTATTTTTCTGTAAGTCCACATTAACACCTTGTTGGGTCATGTCATTACTCATTCTTTTGACATACCCTAACCACTGAAGACTTTTATTCTCCAATGTGCTCATTATGGACTGTATCACTTCCATTTTCTCCCATAGTTTGGACATTGTAATCTTATCTTCGTGGATGACCTGCAGGCATCTTTTCATAAAATCCAATTCTGCTATCCTGACCTTCTCCCTTGTCATATTCATATGTAGCCACATTTCTGCACCAAAAGCAACTATATTCTTTGTAATACTATGGAATCTCCTTTTTTGATCTGTTGACTAACACTACTGTTCCAGATCAGTCCATGTAGTGACATTGTCACCCATTCACTCATTGATACTCTGGTTTCAATATCTTTGTTGCAGATGCCATCACTGTGTGTAATAGAACCTAAATATTTAAAATTTTCACATTTTCAATTTTTCCATCTTCAAGAATTGTACCTGTTCCTTGTTTACTAATACACATGTACTCTCTCTTTTCAAAATTAATTTTTAGACCCCAGCTTGTGTATTCTCATTGCAAATTATCCAGCGAGTGTTCCAAATTTTGTCGGCTGCTTGCAGAAATAATTTGATCACCTGCAAAAAAATAATGTATGCATTATGCCCTGCCCATCTTAAATATCCATTCCTGAAGATTATTTGCACCATCCCTCCAGTGCTTGTTTTACATATATGTTAAAAAGTAATGGGGACAGACTGCAACCTTATTTAAGGTCTTTGTTGGCTTTAAAGCTTTCTGTTATTCTATTTGCCAACTTTACTTTTGCTACTGTCTCTTTGTGCATTCCCTTAATTACATTAATCCATTTGTCTTATACTTTTAATCTCTTCATAGCAGATGTAATCTCAGATCCTGTGATGCATTTTCCAAATCCGTGAAAGTCATGAGTATTTCCTGTTTACTAGCTCTATTCTTTTCTACTGCTAACCACACGCAGTGGATGTTACCTAGACATGATGTACCAGCCTTAAAGCCAGTTTGTTCTTCTGAGAAATTTGTCACATTGTGTTAAATCCTTTCCTTAAGGATATTAGAGAAAAGTTTTGCTTCCCAAAGTATTAAATTAATTTTCCTGTAATTTGAGCAAGACTTTTTGTCCCCCTTTCTATAGATGCTACTAATAAAAAGACATGTTGCACTCTTTAGGTGTATCATCCCCTTGTTCTGTTTTGTTAAAAGTTGCACACAAATCTTTTCACCTCCATATTTCAAGAGTACCATTCTAACATTTTCTGAACAAGAAATGTTGTTACTTCTTGCCCTCCTCAGGACTTTCTTCACATTTTCCACTACTACTGTCCTCTCACATTCTGACAACCTTCTTTGTTGTACACTGCTCTCTGTGCTTTTGTAACAGTCTATTGTAATGTGTCATCCATAGATATGGTGACATTACCTGTATTGAAAGTCTCTCTTTCACTAGTGCTAGTGGCTGCCAATGCTCATTTTCATTGGTGGAGCACAGGCAAAAAGTCAATAACCTTTATTGTTCCAAATTGTTTGTTCTTGTCATTTATGTCATATTGCTTGAAAAGTAATAAATAAGGTGTGTGTGTGTGTGTGTGTGTGTGTGTGTGTGTGTGTGTTAAATATGTCTGCTTGTGTCTGCATATGTGTGGATGGATACAGGTATGTGTGTGTGTGCGAGTGTATACCCGTCCTTTTTTCCCCCTAAGGTAAGTCTTTCCACTCCCGGGATTGGAATGACTCCTTACCCTCTCCCTTAAAACCCACTTCCTTTCGTCTTTCCCTCTCCTTCCCTCTTTCCTGATGAGGCAACAGTTTGTTGCGAAAGCTTGAATTTTGTGTGTATGTATGTGTCTGTGTTTCTATCGACCTGCCAGCGCTTTCGTATGGTAAGTCACATCATCATTGTTTTTATATATATACAAGATATATGAGGGCCGTTCAGAAAGTAACCTCCGGTTGATTTAAAAAAATACACCAAGTTAAATAAAAATATTTTAATATGTACATCTTACAACTACATCTTTGCACTATTTTTCTACATAGTCTCCATAGCGATTGAGGCACTTATCGTATCTCTTCACAAGCTTTGAAATTCCTTCTGCATAAAAATCACCCGCTTGTGCCTGGAGCCAGCCTGTGACCGCATCTTTGAGCTCTTCGTCGTCATCAAACCGCTGTGACCCGAGCCATTTCTTCAAATGCATGAAGAGGTGATAATCACTTGGCGCCAGGTCTGGGCTGTAAGGTGGATGGTTGATAACGTCCCACTTGAAGGACTCAAGAAGGGCTGTTGTTCTGTGAGCAGAGTGAGGACGGGCGTTATCGTGCAAAAAAACGATACCGGAAGTCAGCATACCACGGCGTTTGTTCTGTATAGCCCATCATAACTTTTTTATTGTTTCACAGTACACGTCTTGATTAATGGTCGTACCACGTTCCATGAATTCAACCAACAACACCCCTTTGGCATCCCAAAACACCGTTGCCATCAGTTTTCTGGCAGAAAAATCTTGCGAGGCTTTTCTTGGTTTGGTAGGCGAATTTGAATGTGCCCACATCTTTGATTGTTCTTTTGTCTCAGGGTTCACGTACTTAATCCAGGTTTCGTCACCGGTCACGATTCTGTTTAACAATGGTTCTCCTTCGTCCTCATAACGTGACAGAAAGTCTAATGCAGAGGCCATTCTTTGAGTTTTGTGGTGGTCGGTAAGAATTTTGGGCACCCATCGTGCACAGAACTTACGGTAACCCAATCTTGCTGTCACTATCTCGTACAAGAGAGTCTTAGAAATCTGTGGAAAACCAGTAGACAACTCCGACATTGAGAAACGTCAATTTTCACGAACTTTTGCATCAACTGTCTGAACGAGTTCGTCAGTCACCAATGATGGTCTACCACTCCTCTCTTCATCATGAACGTTTTCTCGTCCACTTTTAAATAAACGTACTCATTCACGGACAACTCCTTCACTCATAACTCTTGGTCCGTACACGGCACAAAGCTCACGATGAATAGCTGCTGCAGAATATCCTTTGGCTGTAAAAAACCTTATGACAGCACGCACTTCACATTTGGCGGGGTTTTCTATTGCAGCACACATTTCAAACTGCCACAAAAACTAAACTAGCGCAGGTACGACGTTCACTCGACCACGGCTTGATGCCGACTGACCTGTTGAGTGCGTGAACGCACAGATGGCGTCGCTACTCCCCCCACAACCCGCACTGTGACCAATCGGTGGTTACTTTCTGAACCGCCCTCGTATATATATATATATATATATATATATAAAAACAAAGATGAGGTGACTTACCAAACGAAAGCGCTGGCAGGTCGATAGACACACAAACAAACACAAACATACACACAAAATTCTAGCTTTCGCAACCAACGGTTGCCTCATCAGGAAAGAGGGAAGGAGAGGGAAAGATGAAAGGATGTGGGTTTTAAGGGAGAGGGTAAGGAGTCATTCCAATCCTGGGAGCGGAAAGACTTACCTTAGGGGGAAAAAAGGACAGGTATACACTCGCACACACACACACACACACACACACACACACACACACACACACACACACACACACATCCATCCACACATACAGACACAAGCAGACATATTTGGTTGCGAAAGCTAGAATTTTGTGTGTATGTTTGTGTTTGTTTGTGTGTCTATCGACCTGCCAGCGCTTTTGTTCGGTAAGTCACCTCATCTTTGTTTTTATATATAATTTTTCCCGCGTGGAAGTTTCCCTCTATTGTGTGTGTGTGTGTGTGTGTGTGTGTGTGTGTGTGTGTGTGTGTGTGTGGGCACGCGTGCGCGCGAGTGTATACCTGTCCTTTTTTCCCCCTAAGGTAAGTCTTTCCGCTCCCGGGATTGGAATGACTCCTTACCCTCTCCCTCAAAACCCACATCCTTTCATCTTTCCCTCTCCTTCCCTCTTCCCTGATGAAGCAACCGTTTGTTGCAAAAGCTTGCATTTTGTGTGTATGTTTGTGTTTGTTTGTGTATCTATCGACCTGCCAGCACTTTCGTTTGGTGAGTCACATCATCTCTTCCATACTTAATAAACCAAAGCAAACAATTTACTTTATTCATTGTAAAATCATTACAAGAATACTTGAGTTTCAACCATATAGCTCCAGAAGCTGGAAAGTGATGTGAGTGAAAATTCAGGCTAGAGACAGGACCATACCAAGGCCATGATGAGACAGGCCCATGCAAAGCATGCAGGCATGGAAAGGATGCAGAAACTGACTGGTTGAAAAAACAAATGAGAAAGAGGCATGTGTTTCCTGCTTTGACCTGTGAGAAGAAGCCTTTCCAGCTTGCCTTTCCTTCGTCACAACACTAAAAATGCGTGCTGTTTTCACAGTGTTATTTCACCCAATTAGCCCATAAAGAAATGACTGCCTTCAACAATAGTGTTTTTGCTGCTTCTTTGCTATAGCATTGTAGGATTTCATAGGTTAGCCACCCGGTCTTGATGCAAATAACATATTGTTTAACTTTAGGCTTCCTATTTTTGCCAATTTCTGTCATCTGAGGACCAGAGTGAAACTGTTTAACCTAGACTGTTTCAAAACAGTTGACAAAATAATAAGTGGGGAAACAGATATTACATGTAACACACCATTTCATATCATTTTAATTTCCTGCTAGGAAAGCATTAAATGAGAGCTTTGTAAATCATTTTTAAAGATATGCAGTAGGTTTTGGTGTTAAATCTAACAAATTTCTATTTAGCATAGACTGTTAACAAAATAGCTGCTTTCAGATGCCCATAGAAAGAGCTGATAAAGAGCGCTGTCACAGATTCCCATATGGGTTTTTTCCCTGTAAAATATGGGCTACGAGATGCTTATGAAAACATCAGAATAGCTTTGAGGATATTTTTATTACAATTTTGGTCTAATTTCACCAAATTAAAGTTGATAAAAAAATTACTTAAAGTCAAGTATAGGTGAAGCAGACTGTCAAGTTCAACTGTCTCGTTGATAGAATACGACATAGCCATTAAAGTTGTACAATTTGTAATTTAATTCTTACAATGATACATTTCATTTCTTGTGCGCAATATTTTTTCAACTATATAGCCAACATAAGTAATATTTTTCAATAACACTTCATTGCAGAATAGTAGCTTTTCTGAAGCCAGGTGTGGAGGGATTAAGGATAGGGGATTAGGGGCATGGGGGAGGGGAGGGGGCACAGCTTCAGCAGCTCTGCCAGGCATAGAGGATCAGCTCAGTGTGGCTCTGGCTACATGCCCAAGCCAGCCAGGCCCAAGCCAGCCAGGCCCAAACAGAGTAGACGTATCGACAGGTGGATACCGAGGGGAGAGTGACAGCAATGTTCACTCATGTGTGAGGAAAGAGGGGTGGGGTGTGAGGGGGGGGGGGGGGAGGAGAGTATGTGTGACCTGGTCCATTCACTGAAACCAGCCGATGTGGTCCTAAGCTAAGGATGAGGTGGAGAGGGGGAAACATCTTGGTCACATCACTATCACTGAAGTTTTTTGGATCAGGGCGTGGAGGGAGCCCAGAATTGGATGTATGGGGTGAGGAAAGAAAAAAAGGTTCATCACTGTGAAAGGAAATGCTGTGGGGAAGATGAGGGAGAGGTAACAGCAAGGCCTAGTCCAGCTACTGAGGGCTCAGAGGGTCATTATGTCTATGCAACGGATCGGTGGAAACTGGGTCTGATTACCTCTGGTCTCTCTCTGACTTATGCTACACCAATATCAAGTCATACTCAAACTGTTTGATACAGTACTGAAAAAAATACTCGGAATAAAATTATACCACAAAATTTGTGGTGGGGCCGGACCCTTCTGGCCATTACGAGCAAGCCGCCCCTGACTACTGCTAAATTCTGTATGGTCTTCCATGCTTACTTGATTTGTTGTAGCCTGTGGTATTATCACTTCATGTTCACACATTTTCCCAGTGGTGTTATTTCTCCTTTTTGAACATTGCCTTGACCCTATTCCTTAAAACAATGTACTCTTTTTTCGAAATTGAACAGCTTTATCTGGTAACTGTTTGAGGAAGGCTTTGTTTCTTCTCCCTAATCAAATGTCCAAATCCTCACTCAGTTTTTGTGTGAGACATTGCTCTTAAAGTGATCACAGAACTGTTCTGATGTAACCATCTTGCTGAGAAATAGCTTATTCTCCAGCCTATTTTGGTATACTGTCTTAACACCATGCAGTCTCAGCAGGTCTCTTTTAAGTATGTGTTGTTTCATTTATTTGTTTTCTTACAGTAGATATTACACTAAAGTGCCAAAGAATGAATACAAATGTTTTATTCCACCGTTGAGCATATTTACATGCAATTGCTGTCATCAGTGTTTACATAATAAAAATAAGGATATAAGCTTTGACATGACAAATGTTATTAACTACAATACAATAATCTAGTATGGATACAATACATATTTGTGCAAATGTCAATAACAACAAGAACTTTCCTAATATCCATTAAAAGATAAATGAACTAAATAGTTCAGTGAATGACAAATAATTAATCAAACAGATAATTAACAATAAGTACATGAAACAGTAATAAAATAGTTGCACAGTGATGCATATGTATAATTTGCAGTTAATTTATAGTTCATTCTCTTAAGAAAAGTGGATCATTTGTCACATACTCAAGGAACTCTTAAGCAGAGTAAATTACTGGATGATCAAAAAGACAGTATAAATTTGAAAACTGAATAGATCATGGAATAATGTAGATAGAGAGGTACAACTTGACACACATGCTTGGAATGACATGGGGTTTTATTAGAACCAAAAACAAAAATTCTAAAGTTCAAAAAATGTGCGACAGATGGCGCTTCATCTGATCGGAATAGCAATAATTAGCATAACAACGTAAGACAAAGCAAAGATGATGTTCTTTACAGGAAATGCTCAATATGTCCACCATCATTCCTCAAAAATAGCTGTAGTTGAGGAATAATGTTGTGAACAGCACTGTAAAGCATGTCTGGAGTTATGGTGAGGCATTGGCGTCGGATGTTGTCTTTCAGCATCCCTATAGATGTTGGTCGATCATGACACACTTGCGACTTCAAGTAACCCCAAAGCCAATAATCGCACAGACTGAGGTCTGGGGACCTGAGAGGCCAAGCATGACGAAAGTGGTGGCTGAGTACACGATCATCACCAAACAACGCGCGCAAGAGATCTTTAATGCGTCTAGCAATATGGGGTGGAGCGCCATCCTGCATAAACATCGTACGTTCCAGCGGGTGTTTATCAGCCAGGCTGGGGATGATGCGATTCTGTAACATATTGGCATACCTCTCACCCGTCACAGTAGCAGTTACAAAACCAGAATCACGCATTTCCTCGCAGAAAAAAGGCCCAATAACGGTAGATGTGGTAAATCCAACCCATACCAAGACTTTCTCGTCGTCCAATGGAGTTTCCACGACAGTTCTGTAGTTGTGGGTGTTGACAGACCCTCAGAGTGTGAAATGAGCTTTGTTGGTCCACAACACATTACTCAACCAATGGTCATCTTCCGCCATCTTTTGAAACACCCACACCGCAAATGCCCTCCGCTTCACTAAATCGCCAGATAACAGTTCATGATGCCGATGGATTTTGTACGGATAGCATCAGAGGGTACGCCTAAGTGCCAACCAAACAGTAGTGTATGGAATGCCGGTGCGACATGTGACTGCACGAGTGCTGACTTCCCCGTGCATAGACGAACCCCCCACAGTCTCCATTTCTTCTTGAACTGTCTCAGCAGCATTATGCCTTGTGCTCGGTCGGCCACTACGGGATCTATCGTCTAAACAACTTGTGGCTTTGAACTTCGAAATCATTCTTGCCACAGCTGCATTTGTCAACAGATCTTTACCCATTCAAATCCCCTTTCTATGGTAATAGGATCGTAATGCTGAACTAGCAAATTCCTCTTTCTGATAATACAGCTCCACTAAAAGTGCCTTTTCAGGTAAAGTCAAGATGATGCGACTGCTGGCGCATCTGTTTCTCTCTCTCATTACAGCTCCTTTCATACATGATTGTCATGCGCAGTCACTGACATTTTGCTGTCCAGCACCATCTGTCAGACATTTTGTGAACTTTGTTTTTTGTTTTGTTCTAATAAAACCCCATGTCATTCCAAGCATGTGTGTCAATTTTTACCTCTCTATCTACATTATTCCGTTGTTTATTAAGTTTTCAAATTTATACTGACTTTTTGATCACCCGGTACTTTACTTCTGATCCACCTTGAAAGACTAGTTTTAAATTTATTTACTGGCACTGTGTAGGCATTTTCAGGTAATTTGTTGAAGTAGACGGGACCAAGATATTTGTAGCTGTTATGTGTTTTGCAAGCCATACTGTGAGGAGGTAAGTATATCATTATGTTCAAAATATTGACTCATCTGTTTATGCACGCAGTATTCTATTATTTTTGATATTATGGGTATAAGTGATATTGGTTGATAGTTATCTGGTGATGCTATATCTTCTTTATTATGTTCTGGTTTAACTACAAATATTTTTAAACATTCTGGATAGTTACTTGCATTTAAAATTTTCTTCATTATTTTAGTCAGTGGCGTTGCAATTTGATTTCTGATATATTTAATAACATAATTTGAGAGGCCATAGTAATCCTCTGCTCTAGAATTACTGAGCTTAGCTATTGATTCATTGATCATCTTCTCAGTTACACAAGTCTAGTGAAAGCTGTCTTTCTGCTTACTGTTCATTTCTGGCAGCAGTGCCTCTGCCTTACTCATGTTCTCTATTATGCTGTTATCTGATTGAGGACTGACAAAATGTGCATTTAGAGTGTGGTGCCGATGAGGTCGACACCAGCATCAATGTGTGTTCGTCTTTGGACTCTGAGCATAGTCTTTGGACTCTGAGCATTGTCTTTGGGCTGTTCCGCCATGTTCGCTTCTTTGTAAGCCTTGCCTGTGTTTCGGTGAATAAATGAAATACTGCAAAATGGGTGTTGTTTGGTGTAACCAACCCGAACTTCTCCCCCACTGGTGACCCCGGGTTGTAATGTCTTCCGTTTTCGCCATTTTACTGTGTCTGCGACCACTGCGTCAGTTATTTTTGTGTGTATTACATTGACACAGCATTTGAACAATGACTTCGGCCCAGCACGTAACTCCGGATTTTGTGATCGAGATGCATCATGTTGCGGGCGAGTACACCCGCCAGGACTGCAACACGATGCCTCTCACTCGACGATTACGCCGATTTCACCGGACGTTTTCGAGCCTGCAACAATAAGTGAGGTTAGGAGTGCTCATGATTCCGGCTATCAAACGCCTTTGTTCCCACCACATGTGCCCTCCCTCATTGACTGTGCAGTTACCTCCCCTACGGATCTCCGTGCAGTGTGGGACCAATGCCGATTTGTGCAAATCCTTCGTCGGACAACCTACTACCGCCAGGACAACGATTTGCCACTGTGTAATCTGTGGAGTACCACGTGGATACCTGCCATGTGGCAGGAACTGCTTCGTTCACAGGTCTACCTCCTCAGCATCCGACCATGCCCGCACCTGCTTTGGTCCAGCATCAGCACATGCCTTCCTACTTTGATACCTCGGCCTGCAACAGGAACAATAACTTGTTATCTGTGCCTGACCTCCATCTCCATCCCACTGATATGCCTCAGTGTTTTGTGCCACAACATTCACCTTATCCGCACACCGTTTTGAGTGGAGTGACTATGAACAGTGAACATTCACACATTCCGTCCCACGTTCGACATCATTTCCCACACTGTGCTTCTGGACAGCCCCCACTTCTGCAGCCTCCCTGGAACACAGGTGGCCCTGGCTCTGATCATACATCGAGCTTTCTGCGGACTAACACGCGTTCTCAAACTTTGAACTTTTTCTCACCTGTCGCCCCTGCATCAGCTCCAGTCAAGCTCCCACTACTGTTCTTGGCACATCTTGGAGCCTCACCCATGTCGGTCATCCACGACACGTCAATCTGAACACACCCGCAATGTGTTGGGCTTCCGCAACTGCAATCGACACATTACGGTGTCTCACCGACGTCGGCCTTCCGCGTCGCGATGGATCCGCTCAACCAAAATGTGTCACCGTCATGCTGCCACCCGAACAGCCATCGTTGCCACATCCCCTGGAGGCACACACTCCTGGAATACTACAGCAACAACAGCTCGATGCAGGCAGTGCCCTGATGAACTCAACTCAACCTGTTCTTCCGAACATTCTACAACGCTTACCAACGCTGCCGCCGTTTAATCCCGACTGAGCAGCAACCTGGTTCAAAATTGTGGACGAAGTGTTCGACCACTACAAACTCGACAAGTCAACCAGGTTTCTGTGCCTCATCACCCAACTGCACGACCAGGAGGACTCATCTACCCGGTACACTCTAGCCAAAAAGACAGTTTTACGTCGGCTTGCACGCTCAACTGAGGCAGTAATATGGCAAGTGAGACGACTATGTGCCCTGGTCAGCGCTGATCTATTCTCTGACACAGCTCTCCTCGCCATCTGGTCAGATAAACTATCTCCTCACATCTGCTTTGCTCTGGCTCAAAGGTCTCCTGAACCTTTCGAGCAAAGAATGACAATTGCTGACAAGCTACACGATGCATCACTACTCTATTTCGCCAGCCACTGCCTACCTGACAAGACTCAGGTTCAGGCTCATTGCCCTGCGGCCAGACGTGGCCGGGGCCATATTGTGCCAACCGTTCCGCTCGCTCTGGGAAGCAGCAAACAAGCAGCTGGGACATCACCGGCTCCGCCCTCAGTCATGCCCCCTCCTGCAACCGAACCTGCTGCAGTCACCACCACTGGCAACAACCACTGCAACTGCACTACCCGTACTGTTACTTCCACACACGGTTTGATGAGGCGGCACGGAACTGCAAACCACCCTGCTACTTCCCAAACACCAATTGCAGGTATGTCCGGGTGCCGCCTCCTGCGCACAACATGACAGGCACCTCCCAGTGCTCCATTCTGTCCGGGAACGACCAGATAATTGCGGACGAGTTTACATTAAAGACATTTCGTCGTGATACCTTTTCCTAGTGGATACAGGCGTCGATGTTTCGCTGCTGCCTACGTCCTTAGCGTCTTCGAGCATCTGCCCTCATCATACTTCACTGCAAGCCGTGAATTCAACTAAACTACAATGCTCAGGTTCAACTTTCCACGTCGTCTCACTCTCCGCAAACTGCAAACTTGAGTGGACTTTTTTGGTGTGCTAAATTGACGAACCTATACTAGGCATTGACTTCTTGCGACACCACAAACTTTCACCGGACCTAGTGTGAAACACTGTGTTTCATCATCCATCCAAGAGTCACTTCCCCTGTTCTCCGTCAAGCAACCTCCCCATGACACATCGGTCCAAGCTCATCTCATTCATACGTGCTCGTCTCTGTCGACGACGTTACAAGAAACCACGCACAAATGCCTTGTTGAGCTCGAACACGTCGCTCGCCTATGCAAGGAAAACTTCGAGCTCTCCCTCCGGCTCCATGAAACACAGCTCCAGCTCTCCGATGCAGCAAAGGAATTACAGACATTACAGCAAGGACAAAGCATGGTCAGTAAGTGCGCCGAATCTGCTTGCAATCCCAGCAATCAAGCCTCCGTGTGTTTACCTCCCGCTACCCCTCGCAACTGTGCTATCAAGACTGCCATAACGTGTACTGACAGTTCCTAACATGGCAGCGTTTGACACTCGGCCGGACACAAGTGCGCATGCGCAACGAGCGTCATGTGTTTCCGAACTGATGGTTCCTACCCCACCCCTCGTAGGCAGCACCTCAAACTATGCAACTTCGGCTCCTGCGTGCCGCCGTGCGACCGCCACTGGAAATACAGACAGTGCACTCGTGCCGTGCTGCCACAGGCCGCGCCCTTGGACAATGGACTCACTAACGGCTCACGAGCTCTACCAAGATCACCCGACCATGGTGCCACTGCTTTGGGCCGGCGGCCACCATGTCACGTTGACTCCTGGGACACTTCGCCGCCTCAGCTCCCGTCGGATTCGCCGAGTGGCTCCAAACACCAGGACCACGCCTCGCCTGCCCTGTCCACCCCACATTGTAAACAAACCACTTCCCGTGCTGCTGGCAACATTTCCGTCATCACCAACGGCACGGTTCACAAACTTCACCTCATGCCAGGTCCCCCGATCTCCAGTAAACCACGTCGACTTTGTCCTGAGCGCCTCTCCGACCTTAAAAATCAGATTTCTGTACTACTAAGCTCCGGCATCATTGAACCCTCTACCAGTAGCTGGTCTATGCCCATACATATGACACCCAAGAAAGATGGGTCCTGGTTCATGTGCAGAGACTACCGTCGACTAAACACATGAACGATTATGGACACCTACCCCATACCCAACACTACCAACTTTACCAGTTCCCTTGCAGGTGCGACCATGTTCTCTGTTATTGATTGCAAACAGGCCTAGCACCAGATCCCCATGGCACCTGAAGACTTCTAGAAAATAGTAATCACCACCCTGGTCGGGTTATTTCAGTTTCGATTCATACCCTTCGGTCTGAAAAACGCAACCCAGACCTAGCAACACTTCATCAACGAAGTGCTACTCGACCTAAAATTCTGCTTTGCATATCTTGATGACATTCTTGTGTTCAGCTCCTCCATTGAGGACAACATTTGACATGTGCAAACTGTTATGAACACTCTCACGGCAGCAGGCATTGAGACCAACCAGGACAAATTGCAGCTACATCAACCTGCTGTCACTTTTCTTGGTTTTCAGGTCCCTGCAGACGGCATTTCACCGCCCCCTGAGAAAGTGCAAACAATACTAAACCTACCCAGACCTTCATCATTCAAAGAGCTATGGCGCTTTCTGGGAACGGTTAGTTATTATCGCCGACATCTACCTCAGGCTGCAGAGATTTAGGCCCCACTGACAGACGCCTTGGCAGGCACCAACACTTCTTGATCTCTGCCAGTTCCATGGACCCTTGCTATGACTTACTCTTTCACTTCCCTCAAAAATCTTCTTACTGAGGCCTGGACCATCGTGCATCCTCATCCCAATGCGCAGCTTTTCATCACCACAGACGCGAGCAATACTGCCATCGGCGCTGTCAGCCAGACAATCGATGGCCAAACTTCGCCTCTGCAGTTCTTCTTATGCGAGCTCACCAATGCACAACAGAAATATTCCGCATTTGACAGGGAGTTGCTTGCGGTCTACGAAGCGATCAAGCATTTTAAGACTGATGTTGAGGGACGTCCTTTCTGTTTTAATGGACTACAAACCTCTGGCTGCGGCCATTACAAACCCGCCAGCTGACCCACCTCCTCGCTGCTTCAGATACATGGACTTCATATCTCAGTTCACCACCAATGTCAGACACATAAAGGGTGCTGACAATATAGTTGCTGATTTCCTTTCGCGAGTCGACGCTGTCCATTCGCTGTTAGACCCCTCTGAACTGCCTAACCGCCAACCAACTGACGAGGAAACACAAAACCTGATTTCAGACTCTACTTCTTCACTACACTTCATCTGCACCACCTACCCTGACATTTCTGGTGAGATCTGGTGCGACGACAGTACGGGCACGTTACGCCCCCTCATCCCAACCACGCTCCATCGAGCTGTCTTCAACGCATTGCATAATTTAGCCTACACTCATGTTCGTGCGTCCGCCCACCTTGTAGTGGAGTGCTTTGTGTGGAGAAATGTCAACAAGGACTGCCAGCAATGGGCATGCTCGTGCGTTGTGTGCCAATGCTGCAAAGTACACGAGCACACTTCACCCACCTCTGCGCCTTTTCGGTCCCTCCTGGGCGTTTCCAGCATATTCATATTGACATTGTCGGCCCTCTCTCACCCTCTAACGGCTTTCGTTATGTTCTCTCGTCTATCGACCGAACAACTCACTGGGTCGAGGCTGCCCCCTCCCCAATATTACGGCAGAAACTGTTGCTCGAGCTTTTGTCGAGTCATGGGTATTGCATTTCGGATGTCCAGCTATCATCATGACTGACCAGAGCAGACAATTTGAGTCGCCCCTGTTCAATGAGATTTGTAACATTTGCGGTATCCGGCGCATCCATACCACATCATAGCACCAGCAAAGTAACGGGCTAGTCAAGCGTTGGCACCGCACTTTTAAGGCGGCTCTTTGATGCCACGACACTCTATGGACGAAGGCCCTTCCCCTTGTCCTACTCAGCATTTGTGCGGTCTATAAGGAAGACCTCAAAGGCACAATAGCTGAGTTCGTATACGGCCAGAACATTGTTCTCCCTGGTTAACTTGTGAGCCCTTCTGCTTCTCTCCCTCAACCTGACTTACCTTCCTTCATGGATGACGCCAGATGCCACTTCAGCAACCTCCATATCCCTCCGCCCGCCAGGCATTCCCACCCTAAGGTTCACGTCCCGACATCTATGGACAACTGCGAGTATGTCATGCTCTGAGATGACGCTGTCCGCGCTCCCCTCCAACCTCCATATACTGGCCTGTACCAAGTTCTCCGGTGCTCAGCCAACATCTATGACACCCAGATGAAAGATTCAGCTGTTATAGTTTCTCTCAACAGACTTAAGCCTGCTCATGTCGAGAATTCTTCTATCCCCCTTCAGGCCACGATCACACCACTCACTGTCGTGGCTCATGACGCTCCGACCACTCCCTCCACATCGGACTTACACGCTCCGTCGAGTGACTTCCAGTTCCAATCGTCCAACTCTCCTCCGACCTCACCGTCTACTCTGGTTTCACGCACTCCGTCGAGTGACAACGTGCTCCCCACGTCAAGCTTACCTACGATCATGCCCTTGCCGCTGGCCCCTTTGCTGGTCCCTTCAACATCGCCACTGTCGCCTGCCTCCCCCTGTCGAGGTTTCTCACGCCCCCCATCTTGAACGTTCCCTCACTCAAGGTGTTTGTGCCTGTCCCCCCAGACATAATCCTCGACATCTCAATAATACTGCACGATGATACACTGTTTGTCGTGTGTTTCCCTTCATCCAGTGCTCATGACACAACCTCTGCCATTCCCTGCCACCTGGTGAAATGTGTTCCCCTCCCGCCCGATGTCGACCTGGACATTCTTCGTGTGTTCGCCGCGCCTTCCGGAGACATCGTCATCGTTGCTCTGTTCAACCCGTGAACCGCCGGCCTACCTATCGCCGCACGACCAGCACGCCCAGTACGATGCCTGGCTTGCTTCAACGACTTCCAGGTTCAGTGGCCTAACCTTCCTTCACGACATCTACCCACACAGGTCCCCGGCAATGCTGTTGAGCTGACCGTGGTCTGGCTTCCGCGGACCACCCCTGCCGACGCCATAGTCACCCCCCCCCCCCCCCCCCCTCCCCGGCCTCTCAAGAGCACTCCATACTGTGGAGGGGGGCTGGCTATGTGGCGCCGATGAGGTCGACACCAACATCGACATGCGTTCATCTTTGTACTCTGAGCACTGTCTTTGGACTCTGAGCATTGTCTTTGGACTCTGAGCACTGTCTTTGGACTCCGAGCATTGTCTTTGGACTCTGAGCATTGTCTTTGGGCTGTTCCGCTATGTTCAGTTTTTTGTGAGCCTTGCCTGTGTTTAGGTGAATAAATGAAGTACTGCAAAATGGGTGTTGTTTGGTGTAACCAACCTGAACCTCTCCCTCAAGAGTAATCAGGTAGAATTGGTGTCTGGTATACTTTATCATCACAGTTAGTTTCTGTTTTCATAATTTGCTATGCAGCTTTCCATTTGTTTACTGAGTTCAGTATATGTGTATCATTTGCTTTGCTCTAAGCTGCCTTTATTGCAGACCTGTAAATCTTTTTCAGTTTCATGTACATTTCCTCGTCAGCATTATTGTGCTTGGACCTATCATGATAGAGCAGCATTATGATTCTTATTTTACTTAGATGTGGGGTCTCCGACCTATTTAGATTTTTTGGTTTGGTGTAGCAATTTTGCTCTGATATTTTTATTTTTATTTTATTTTTTTAATTTTTATTTTTATTTATTTTATTTTATTTTATTTTTTTTTGCAGCATTTAGGTCAACATGCTTCAAAATTTTCAGTTAACAGTTCTAGAAATTTGTTGGTATATTCATTTGCACCTGCAGTGGTTATTATTTTATCCTCTTTTATTAAGTTCAATTTACTTATCAACTTGTTTAGCTCTGATTCATTAATTGGTCTTACAATTTTTCTACAGTCTGTGGAAGTTTCAGTTCCTTTGCTGTTAAGAGTTTGTCTGAGCCATAGTCCCTCATGATCTGAAATGCCTAGCTTGATTGTGTTGAATTCTGTTTTGTTTAGATGAAAATTACAAATTATGTTATCTAGACATGCTTCGTGTCTTGTGGGTTTGTCATTTATGCAACTAAAGTTAAGGGATCTTAATGTATTTAGCAAGTGATCAACCTGTCTATTCTTAAATCTAATGTCTATAATGATATCACCAAATATTAGTACTCTCTAGTTTTTGCATTTGAATAGCATGAGTACCAGTTTCTCCAGAAGTTCCACAAACATGTCTTCATTGTGTTTTGGGGGGCCGTATGATCAGCAATTATAATTTCCTAGTTTGGTAACACTAGGGCTGCAGCTTCAAATTTTGCTTCTGTGCACACTCGACTTACATCTATAACTTCATAGATTAGGTTCACACTTAAATTTAGTTCCTCATTGTTAAGCCAGTGTTCATTTATTGAAATAACAGTGTAGTTTAAGTTTTCCAGCCGATACTGAAGTTCATTAAGTTTGCTCTTAAGAGACTGCACATTAATATGTAACAGCATTACACTTGTATGTTTCTTAGTGTGATTCAGCAAAAAATAATTGAGATGGAATGGAACTGCTGCTTTCCTCTTCCTCAGTATATGACCGCTGTGGCCAAGCGGTTCTAGGCACTTCAGTCCAGAACCATGCTGCTGCTACAGTCACAGGTTCGAATCCTGCCTCAGGTATGGATGTGTGTGATGTCCATAGGTTAGTTAGGTTTAAGTAGCTCTACGTCTAGGGGACTGATGACCTCAGATGTTATGTCCCATAGTGCTTAGAGCCATTTGAACCATTTAGTATATGACCATTTGATGTGTTTTCCAATGTTGATTGTTCCTTCAGATGGCATGGTGGCGAAGTTCTTGTCTTGTTAAGGGGATGAATGGCTGAACATAAAAAACGTTGGATTTGCTTTCTGTCGCGTGTAGGACGGGCAATAGTTTCTGTTGCATATGTTGATGTTTCAGCTGTTGGTCCTGCCACTGATGATTCTGCGCTTTTGAAGATGCTGCTTCTCCCACTGCTGATACTAGTACCATACCGGTACATGGAATTTTGCTGTTTGCGTTCTCTCTCTCTCTCTCTCTCTCTCTCTCTCTCTCTCTCTCTCTCTCTGTTCGCAATGATTTCATTTATCATTTTACACACGAAGTTTTTTCCTTCGTAATTTAGATGCATTCCGTGTTTTGTATGCTGACATCTGTCCAATTTGCCTATATCAAGGACGCTACATTAATCAAACAGAGAACACATTTGTTTTATTTTGATGTTAGTTTTTCGTATTTCTTTGTTGACACACGAGTGATACATTACATCATATCCGCGTGACAACGTTGCAACTATTGTATTTCATTGTTTATTACGTTCCAGGAACTTTTTTAGTTCCACTAGACAGTTATTTGCTTCGTTTTTTTTGCAATATCATTTGCACCCGCTATACACACGACGTAGTCATATTTCCCCGACATTTTATAGTGTAAGTTGACACCAATAATGTTTTTCATTGTTGTTCCTGGCTTCACAATACCTGTTGCATTGTATTTTTTGTTTTCTTTGAAAAGTCTCATGTTTTTCCCGTGACTGTGCGTTAAAAATAAACACTACTTTCGTGTTTGCACTGTTCTACATTTTTGTCTATATCATTCGTTCCATTACTTTGTCCAGAGATGGCATGTTCAACTTCTCACCGTCACTGTTTGCCTTAATTCTGAACTTAGAGCCTGTATCACCATTCTGTAGATAAGGTTTGTTCAAATGTTCATCTCCCTTAAAACTTTCCTGTAGCTGTCATTATTTATGTTACAGCAGTTACTCAACATACTACTTCTTGACGATGCAAGAGCATTTTGTTTACTTTTGGTGTTTTCGTAATTTATCATAGATAAGCCATCATAGCTGGTATAGGCATGCATATTCAAATATAGAGAGGTGTAAATAGGCAGATTACAGCACTGCGGTCGGCAACGCCTATATAAGACAATAAGTGTCTGGTGCAGTTGTTGATCAGTTACTGCTGCAACAATGGCAGGTTATCAAGATTTAAGTGAGTTTGAATTTGTTGTTATAGTCGTCACACGAGCGATGGGATACAGCATCTCTTGAGGTAGTGGTGAAGTGGGGATTTTCCCATATTAACATTTCACGGGTGTGCCATGAATATCAGGAATCCAGTAAAATGTCAAATCTCTGACATTTCTGCGACCGGTGAAAGATCCTGCAAGAATGGGACCAATGATGACTGAAGAGAATCGTGCTACGTGACTCAAGTGCAACCCTTCCCCAATTTGCTGCAGATTTCAGTGTTGGGCCATCAACAAGTGACAGTATGCAAACCATTCAACAAAACATCATCGATATGGGCTTTTGGAGCTGAAGGCCCACACGTGTACCCTCGGTGACTGCCTGACACAAAGCTTTATGCCTCGCCTGGGCCCATCAACATAGACATTGGACTGTTGATGACTAGAAACTTGTTGCCTAGTAGGACGAGTCACGTCTCAAATTGTATCAACCAGATGAACGTGTATAGGTATGGAGACAACCTCATGAATCCATGGACCCTGCATGTCAGCAGGTGACTTTTCAAGCTGGTGGAGACTCTGTAATGGTGTGGGGCTTGTGCAGTTGGAGTGATATGAAACTCCTGATACGTTTAGATACGACTCTGACAGGTGACACATATGTAAGCATCTTGCAACATCACCTGCATCCATTTATGTCTATTGTGCATTCCCATGGACTTGGGCAGTTCCAGCAGGACAATGCGACACCTCACATGTCCACAATTGTTACAGAGTGGCTCCAGGAACCGTCTTTTGAGTTTAAACACTTCTGCTGGCCACCAAACTCCCCAGACATGAACATTATTGAGCATATCTGGGATGCCTTGCAACATACTGTTCAGAAGAGATCTCCACCCCCAAGTACTCTTAAGGATTTATGAACAGACCTGCAGGTTTCATGGTGTCAGTTCCCTTCAGTACTACTTCAGACATTAGTCAAGTCCATGCCACGTTGTGTTGCGGCACTTGTGTGTGCTTGCGGGGATCCTACGTAATATTGGGTAGCTGTACCAGTTTCTTTGGGTCTTCAGTGTGTTTCTTTTAAGGGATGATTTTGCCTGTTACCATACAGTGCTTACCTGCTCTTCCAGGTTGCGTAAAAACTCTTACCTCTCACCCTGAATGTTCTGCAGACTATCATCAAGCCAATATGTCACGTCAGGTTCTCCCAAGAGTGTATGTGTATTTTCTTGTGTTGAAATAAGGTATCTGCAACTATATATTCGTATTCCCTACATATTTATAATAGTGCCGATCCACCCACCAGTCTTTTCTGCTTCCCTGCACCTCTCCTTTTCCACTCCCGATTCCCCCTCCCTGCTCCACAGCCTCACAATGATAAGTCTGATAACCTTGTCATGCCGCCATATATCCCCCACACACACCACCAGACAGCACCTTTCTCTCTCTGCCCATATCCTGGAATAGCAACATATCCTTTTCATCATATTACTGCAGTTATAGTTGTAGGTCCTCCAAAGTTTAAGAAGTCCAGCTTTAAAAATTGATCATTTATATATTTTACCCTTATCACTTGCTAGGCCATTTCGATTCAATCAGTACTGACAGCCCACTTATTGCTCTAAGATGTTGTGGTATAGCACCCCAAATATGAATATCGTTGTTTAATATTTCTACCCATGTTTCCTTTTTCTTCGTTTTGCTGAGTGTAACGACATACACATCTATCTTCTCAATCTGGTTTAGTACTTCAGTTGGAATGTTACAAGCCGTCTGGCTTGCCTCCTTCCATTTAAACTAAATTTATTTGCCCCTTGTCACAACTGGCGATAGGCAGGATACTTGGTTGCTTCCATTTAGTCTCATTACGTTGATTTATTATAGGAAAATATGTTTAATAAAAATGTCACTGGTAGTCGGTAAAGGGGCTAATAGTTTGTCTGTGAATACACGAGAAATGCACAGCTCGCACACTGCTCGGAATGCGGCACATGTGTCGTGGACACACAGAGCTTTGTGCTGGCTTGCACATGTCAAGCAGTCACTGACGGAAGCTTATGGAACCTACTGGTCTCTTTCACTAAGTCTGGATTAGCGGCTTGTGGCCCAAGTTTCCTCTTCAGATGGCCGAGGGCAACAGTTTCAAGTGCTTGCTTGGACCCCAAAAACCACAATCTATGACGGAAATGTACAGGTCTTGGAATGTTGGAGCAAACCATTGCGAGACAGGGACCTTGGGAAATTCATAAGTGTCAAACAATGCTCTGATTTGCCCATTGCTGGCTGACGTCAGATGAGAATTTCTGAGACAAACTAGCGAGGAAGATGTGCTCTGATTGGCCCGTGACTGACGACATTCCGCGGTGGGAATTTGTAATGCGTGGCATTGTAACGTTTTTCGTGATAGGCGTTTGCAACCAGATTGGTGCAAACTGCGAGTCGAGAGCTAGTGGTAGAAAAAGGAAAACTCCTGGTGTAATTGTGGATGAAGGAAGATCGCTGGTTCGAGACGTTGTGGTGCTTGGAGGTGTCAGAGTCCTGACGAGCGAGATTCTGATTCTCTATTATGACCACTGTCCTCCGACTTACTGCAACAGTATATAGCAGCATGGCTCACTAGATGGCGGCTCATGCTATATAGGAAGCATACCGTTTCCACAGCTCAGCTAAACCTGATTCATGCATTAGTATCATTTGGTGTGGTGTTCAATTGACCACGGGAGTTTTTAAAATAATCGTTGGGTTGTAACACTGTGCAGCAAGGATACAGTAGCCATCCCTCTGCTTGCCTAGCTTGTTAGTTCTCGTCAACAATTAACTCATTTTCTTTTTTTTGTGGAATGCTGAGACAAATACTTTGTAGTTGATTAATATAGTAACTATTCGGTTTATGTTTCATTTGCGTTTTTTATTTGAAGGTGCTTGTAGTTCCTTTCAAGTCAATGATTTATTCTATTTATTGAATGGATAGATATAGTAGAATTATCGCAGTTTCCCACCTTATCATTCTGTGTTAGGGCTTTTCAAGATAGCGGTTCTGTGTGTTATTAACAGCTAACATGGAGTCTTAAGGGGAGTGTGACAGAGACTGGATAGGCCTGTGGGAGTGACAAGTCGATAGTCAACAGGACACTGAAACATTCTCCTTGTGAGTGAGGTTCTTTGGAGGAAACAACCACCGTTTGTTTCCCGCATTAACGTACTTATGTATTGTGTTTGTGCGGTACAATAAAGGTGGTTGTGCACAGTATAAAATCCATGCAAGTGTTTTCATTTATGTAGTGAAGTTACTCCTACATAAGTGGTGACCCCGTAACTAAGCGGTGTGACAGTTGACAAGTTTCTTTAGATATTTTCTGCGACGTCTCGTATCGACATGTCGTCTGCACAGGACCTCTTCCGCGACATCGACGGCGTCATCCAGAATATCAAGAAGGAGCTCGACACGATGCAGCAAACCCCACAGTTCACAGTGCCACGGATTCCTACATCTCATACCGACTTCAGCCATAACGTTATGTTTCCAACCGCGCCGCATTATCGTGGCCCACCCACGTCGCGGTTACAAATTCGGCCCCCACCTTTCGTTCTCGAACATCCGGAAATTGGTTCGCTATTAAGGAGAACATTTTCATGCAGCAACAAATAGTCAATGATTTTGAACAGTTCACACTAGTTATATGCAACCTGGACCAACGTGTGTCGTCAGTGCTATCGGATATAATTATGCAACCCCCACCACAAGAAGCCTATGCCACCCTCAAGACGGCGTTAATTTCACGTTGCACAAAACCTGTACCACAAGAAACGTAGTGACAGGTCACTTCAGACTTTTACCGACATTTACGTGCTATGGTGGACACTTCCGTGTTCTCAGACACATTACTTGTACACATCTGGCGACAGCAGTTACCTCCGCAGGTGTGCTTAACCTTAATTGCTTACGAGGGCCAGCCATTAAGCGAGTTGCTGTAAGTGGCCGATAGAGCGCACTCCGTGCTTGACTCATGCGCCACAGTGGTCGCCGCCGCAGCCACCTTGGCCACCGACACCAACCGAGCACGGCCGGAGCCGATCGACACGGCGCCTCCAGCTTGTGCTGCCACAACCGCACGACAAGTGCCTGACACGACTGAAGATTTCTGATCTCTCTGCGCTGCCATTGATCAGCTGACTGCCCAGCTGCAGCAGCTAGAGCCACGCGACGTTGCGGCGGCTGACACACAGACGCGATGTCGCCAGCCGACGCGACCGCCGTGTCACGCAAACAACGGCACCAGTTATTGCTGGTTCCACCAGCGTTTTGGTATGCAAGCGACAAAGTGTAAGGCGCCGTGCTCGCACCCAAACCCATCTCAAGGCCTGCTTTAGGTGCAGCCAACCATGACAACAAGCAACTGCTCCTAAACTCACAGACGAATGGGAGGAGAACACCCCCATTTCAGCACGAGCCTACATTATGCGGACCGACTTCTCCCACAGCTGTAAGGTACACAGCTTCACAAAGACTTTTCGTTCCCGATCTATCTACAGGATGGATGTTTTTGGTTGATGCCAGCTCAGATGTCAGCACTCTGCCTGCAAATTTCTTCCCTTGAGACAAACGTGCTGAAGAGACCACTTTGAAGGCAGTCAACGATTCAGCCATCCACACATATGGACAGAAGACACTGGGCTACCAGAAAAATGCAACTGGACCTTTGTTATGGCCGATATCAACCAACCTATACTAGGTGCTGATTTCCTGGCAAAACATGAATTGTCTGTGGATTTACGCAAGTCACAACTCGTCCATTCTGCCAGTGGATGGGTTATCCTGGGAATACAAGGATGTCCAACCTCTCATGCATGCCCAAGGGTAGATAACCTTAGTGCACCCTCGTGGGAGGACACCATAGCGACGAAGGAATCTGACCTGCAGAGGACTCAAACGACATCAAAACAGTTGATGGCACAACAACAGGCTCCTGCTGTCTCAACCGCAAAGGCGACACCCAAGCTACAACATGGAACAAGTAAGAACAGGGTGAAGCATGAGACGGTGCACCACATGCATACAACTCCAGGCCCACCAGTCTCCTCACGCATTCGCAGGCTTGCACCTGATCGTTTGCGGGAAACCAAGGCCATTTTCAATGAGATGCTACAAGAAGGAAATATACAGCCATCCAACAGTCCGTGGTCCTCTCCTCTGCACCTCGCCCATAAAAAGAATGGGTCATGGCGCCTGTGTGGTGATTATCGAGCTTTGAATGCCCGAACTGTTCCGGACAGATACCCTGTGCCACATATACAGGATTTCACCCATTCGCTGGCTGGGGCGACCATATTCAGTGTGTTAGATTGCCGTAAGGCTTATATTCAGATCCCGATGGCAGAGCAGGACATACCAAAGACTGCAGTGACAACCCCATTCGGGCTTTTTGAATTTTTGGTGATGCCATTCAGGCTGAAAAATGCTGCCCAAACATGGCAACGGTTTATAGACAGCGTGCTAAGAGGGCTACCATATTGTTCCGCCTATTTGGACGACATTCTGGTGTTTTCGGGGAATGTTTCTGACCATCAGAAACACGTAAACGAGGTGCAAAGCAGGCTTAGTGCTCATGGAATAACACTTAACAAGGACAAGTGCGTGTTTGGGGAAGCCGTGGTGACCTTCCTGGGTTATAAAGTGTCAGCCCATGCCAGAGAAGCTGGAGTTGTTGCGTACCCTACCACGGCCTCAAAACTACCACGATCTCTGACGATTCCTAGGAATGATAAATTTCTATCGTCGCCACCTCCCAGGAACAGCAGCAATCCAGACGCCACTGAACAATGCCTTGGTCGAACAATTGGCAAGCGCCCACTCCCATGGACACCCGAGATGGACTCTGCTTTCAAGGCACCGCAAAGCAGCCTTCACAACGCAGTGGGACTTGCACACCCTGCACCAGGAGCTCAGCTAGCCCTAGTAGTGGACGCAAGCCAAGTTGCAACCGGTGCAGCACTGTACCAGACAGTGAAGGGTCATTGGCAGCCACTAAGTTTTTTTTTCGCAAAACCTAAAGATGAGTCAAACTCGTTGGACTGCATATGACAGGGAACTCCTCGCAATGTATGAATGTGTCAGGCACTTCCGCCCTTTCGTTGAGGGCAGGCAATTCACCGTATACACTGACCATAAACCTCTCGTGACAGCTTTCTACAAAACCAGCGATTCATGTTCCCCCCCCCGCCAGGCCCGCCATATCGAGTTTATATGCCAGTTTTCGACAGACGTGCATCACATCCATGGTGCCGACAACATTGTGGCAGACTATTTCTCGCGCATTAACGGGATATGTCCAATGTTGGATTATTCTGAATTGGCAAGGACACAGGCTTCAGATGCGCAGCTGCAGTCCTAGTTGGTGGACCCATCCACTGGCCTACATTTACAACTTTTGGACGCCCCCTGCAGCTCAGTTAAGGTATGGTGCGACACCACGGTTAGACCACGCCCATACATCACTTCCCAGTTCCGACGAAAGGTATTTGACAGCATTCACAACCTGGCACACCCAAGAACCAATGCCTCAGTGAAGTTCGTGACGGACTGTTTTGTGTGGCCTTTAATCAAGAATGATACACGGGAGTGGGCCCGCAGCTGCTATCAGTGTCAACGTAGCAAAGTGGGATGCCATGTTCACGCTCCAGTTGGACAATTCCCAACCACAACAGCACGTTTTGGGAATGTACACACTGACTTGGTGGGACCCCTCCCCCTTTGGAAGGTTACAGGTACTTGTTTATGGCTGTGGATCGTTGCACACGGTGGGCAGAGGCTACACCAATCAGGGACATTTCTGCAGACTACTGCACAGGCATTCCTGGAAAATTGGGTAGCTCGTTTTGGGTGCCCATTTTTCGTTACCACCGACCAAGGACCCAATTCGAGTCGACACTGTTCCAACAACTGTGGAAACTCTGCAGCTTCAACGAAACCAGACAACTAGCTACCACCCAGCCAGCAACGGTTTGGTGGAAAGGTGGCACCGGACGTTAAAGGCTGCCCTAATGTGCCACGAGGACTCATGGACTCGAGCGTTGCCATTGGTTTTGCTGGGGTTATGGACCGCATTAAAAACGGACATCAGTTGTTCCTCGGCAGAGTTGGTATATGGAGAACCACTACATGTTCCAGCAGAATTCCTTGCACCAGTTCCTCTCCCAGATGAGACACAACTACCCCACCTCTTGCAACAAATGAGGAAGCAGGCAGAGATGCTACGTGCAGCCCCAGTGTCTCAGCATGGCACACACCCAGTCTTCATACACAAGTCCCTCAATACTTGTTCCCACATCATGCTCCGCACAGACCTGGTGCGCCATTCGTTACAGCCACCGGACACTGGACCATACCAAGTGCTAAGATGGGGCACACACACGATGTATATTCTCCTCCAGGGAAAGTCGACCAAGGTTTCCATTGAGTGGGTAAAACCTGCTTGGACAATGACAGCACCGACTGCAGTCTCACAGACAACTTCAGACACAATTCGCAACGAACCCACACCTTTCGCAGAGCCAGACGGCTGTGACCCACTGGAGCTCCACACCAGGGGACCTAATGCAGCAGCGGAATAGGCAACGAGGACCCACACCTGCACTATCCGCACTCGGGCAGGGCGAGAGGTGAAGTTTAAGCACCCCACCATACTGGGTGCTCCGCACTTCAGGGAGGGGGGGGGGGGGGGGGGGGGGGAGGAGGGAGGCTGTGTGCGAGTGACAAGTGGATAGTCGACAGGACACTGAAACATTCTCCTTGTGAGTGAGGTTCTTTCGAGGAAACAACCAGTGTTCGTTTCCGGCATTAATGTACATATGTATTGTGTTTGTGCGATACAATAAAGGTGGTTATGCACAGTATAAAATCCACGCAATTGTTTTTCTTTCTGTAGTGAAGTTACGTCTACAGGCCCATTACTCTGATAGGTCTCACAGTCTCACACACCGCAGGATATTGCCTAATTTGGTGAGCAAGAGTAATAGAAGGCAGATTTCAGACTACCTAACAGATCAAAACGAAAATTTCTGTTCCGACACTGACAATGTTGAGTGTTTATGGAAAAGTTTAAGGCAATTGTAAAATGCGTTTTAGACAGGTACGTGCCGAGTAAAACTGTGAGGGACAGGAAAAATCCACCGTGGCTCAACAACAAAGTTAGGAAACTACTGCAAAAGCAAAGAGAGCTTCACTCCAAGTTTAAACGCAGCCAAAACGTCTCTGACAAACAGAACCTAAACGACGTCAAAGTTGGCGTAAGGAGGGCTATGCGTGAAGCATTCAGTGAATTCGAAAGTAAAATTCTATGTACCGACTTGACAGAAAATCCTAGGAAGTTCTGGTCTTACGTTAAATCAGTAAGTGGCTCGAAACAGCATACCCAGGCACTCCGGGATGATGATGGCATTGAAACAGAGGATGACACACCTAAAGCTGAAATACTAAACACCTTTTTCCAAAGCTGTTTCACAGAGGAAGACCGCACTGCAGTTCCTTCTCTAAATGCTCGCACAAACGAAAAAATGGCTGACATCGAAATAAGTGTCCAAGGAATAGAAGAGCAACTGGAATCACTCAACAGAGGAAAGTCCACTGGACCTGACGGGATACCAATTCGATTCTGCACAGAGTACGCGAAAGAACTTGCCCCCCTTCTAACAGCTGTGTACCGCAAGTGTCTAGAGGAACGGAAGGTTCCAAATGATTGGAAAAGAGCACAGGCAGTCCCAGTCTTCAAGAAGGGTCGTCGAGCAGATGCGCAAAACTATAGACCTATATCTCTGACGTCGATCTGTTGTAGAATTTTAGAACATGTTTCTTGCTCGAGTATCATGTCGTTTTTGGAAACGCAGAATCTACTCTGTAGGAATCAACATGGATTCCGGAAACAGCGATCGTGTGAGACCCAAGTCGCTTTATTTGTTGATGAGACCCAGAAAATATTAGATACATACTCCCAGGTAGATGCTATTTTCCTTGACTTCCGGAAGGCGTTCGATACAGTTCCGCACTGTCGCCTGATAAACAAAGTAAGAGCCTACGGAATATCAGACCAGCTGTGTGGCTGGACTGAAGAGTTTTTAGCAAACAGAACACAGCATGTTGTTCTCAATGGAGAGACGTCTACAGACGTTAAAGTAACCTCTGGCGTGCCACAGGGGAGTGTTATGGGACCATTGCTTTTCACAATATATGTAAATGACCTAGTAGATAGTGTCGGAAGTTCCATGCGGCTTTTCACGGATGATGCTATAGTATACAGAGAAGTTGCAGCATTAGAAAATTGTAGCAAAATGCAGGAAGATCTGAAGCGGATAGGCACTTGGTGCAGGGAGTGGCAACTGACCCTTAACTTAGACAAACGTAATGTATTGCGAATACATAGAAAGAAGGATCCTATATTGTATGATTATATGATAGCGGAACAAACACTGGTAGCAGTTACTTCTGTAAAATATCTGGGAGTATGCATGCGGAACGATTTGAAGTGGAATGATCATATAAAATTAATTGTTTGTAAGGTGGGTACCAGGTTGAGATTCATTGGGAGAGTCCTTAGAAAATGTAGCCCATCAACAGAGAAGGTGGCTTACAAAACACTCGTTCGACCTATACTTGAGTATTGCTCATCAGTGTGGGATCCGCACCAGATCGGGTTGACGGAGGAGATAGAGAATATCCAAAGAAGAGCGGCGCGTTTCGTCACAGGGTTATTTGGTAATCGTGATAGCGTTACGGAGATGTTTAGCAAACTCAAGTGGCAGACTCTGCAAGAGAGGCGCTCTGCATCGCGGTGTAGCTTGCTCGCCAGGTTTCGAGAGGGTACGTTTCTGGATGCGGTATCGAATATATTGCTTCCCCCTACTTATGCCTCCCGAGGAGATCACGAATGTAAAATTAGATAGATTCGAGCGCGCACGGAGGCTTTCAGACAGTCGTTCTTCCCGCGAACCATACGCGACTGGAACAGAAAAGGGAGGTAATGACAGTGGCACGTAAAGTACCCTCCGCCACACACCGTTGGGTGGCTTGCAGAGTATAAATGTAGATGTAGATGTAGACCTCTGCTTATTGTTCATTCTTTGGGAGATTCTGTGATCAGTCTAACTTTTTCTTTTGCTCTTACGCAGTCAGTCAGCTGATCTAAGGTTCGTTTCATTTTGTTATCTGATTTCACAATTCGTGGCAACCTTTACTAGTTCTGTGTTAGTATTAGTTTACTGGCGCCTGTTCCTTCATCGCTTCAGTTTTACATGTGCTGTGGATCTGTGGGTTCTGTATCATTCAATGGCTACTAAGACGGTGATGTTATTGTTATTACGTATCTTTTAGGGAATCACTCATTATGTGATTCTATTGCGTTATGCTTCATGTTTGCTTAACGTGTACATTAGTATTCTGTGTGCACAATTACGTGTGGTAAGGCATGGGAAAAAATTACTGTAATGTAAGTGGATGCAATGGCAGATGTAGAGGACAGTCAGGCTGAGAGTGTCGCCAACACGGAGGAAAATCGGGCTGTCATTCCTCTGGTACAGCCAGTCTCACATAGGAGCTCTATCACGCAGTTCAGTGGAATCAGATCCAAGTTGAGGCCGATATCCACCACTGTGGCGTTGGCGTAAGAATGCACAATGATGAGGTCGCATCACGGCCAAATTCATGCACATTCTCACTCAACAGTAGGGTCACAATCACGAACGAACAGAGCGGGGACGATTTGTTTTAGGCAGCAAGGGCAGTAGAGAGTGAACGAGAATTTAGGAAATACTAAAAAACGAGGTAAAAGAATCAGACAAAAGGGCAAAACATAGGGAAAAAGAAGCAGAGGACAGGGCAGTGAAGAGAACAACAGAGGGCACAAGTAGTGATCGAGAAGGTTAAATTGGAAGGCAAAAAGACCCAAACACTGGCTGTGCGTGCCTTGAAGGAGGTACAAGGAGCTAAACAGTGAGCAATTACAGTAGTCAGAGAGGGGAAGAAGGCTCACACAGCGTTCAAGACGTTACGAGAGCAAGGTCGCGATATACAGCAAGAACTAGATAAGGCGGAAATGAAATGCATCATCTGCTATGACGAAATTGCGTATGATTTTGCCAAATTGTGGGAGTACATGGAACAAGTATCATGACCCCCTGCTGGCCTGGGGGGTTAGAATAGGCTTGAGGTATTCCTGCCTGTCGTAAGAGGCGACGAAAAGGAGTCTCAACAGTTGACTTTTCTGTGATGGTACTATGTAGGGCTTGACCTCTATTCTACAAAATCTGTCCAAAGAGCGAGCCAGTTGGGGAAGTATACCTTACATGGCGCATAGTGTCTATCGTGCACTGAGATCTTTACTGTACTTTATTGTTGTTGATTTACAATTCTGCTCATTCTCCAGCTGTTGGGCGAGGACACCTTCCTGGGTGCGTTTTCCTCTATCCAATGTGATGTGTCGTTTTCTGCACTGACAATGATCATGGACTTGTTTACACCTGATATCCAGCATGGTAGCCAGTCCATTGTAGTGGGGTCGCCATTACCCTACTAGCTGTAGCCCCCTGACTACACAGGTATGGCTCTGCTTATGCTTGCCCTGTTAACTCCCCATGTATCACAAAGAGTAGATGCCCATCTGTCTGTGGCACTGGGACTCCCGGCAATGGCCATCCTGCCAGGTGGCCTTTGCTGAAGCTGAGTGGTGCCTGTGGGGAGGGACCTTGATCAGAGTGGGTGGCATAACGGCAGATGGCATGCCATGATGTGAACTACATCATTTCTTGCTGGTGGTCAAACACCAGCAGTCTCAAAACGTTTGAGGTCTCACTTTAATGCAAGCGAGTATGACCCCAAATCGATCCCCTCCCTGGCCATGCCATGGGGGAGGGGCGGGGGGGGGGGGGGGGGGGGGGGGGGAATGCCAGGCTAAGGATGGAAGTGAACCTTATTCACCCCAGTACCTCGTATTTACAAGAGCTGATTGGGGATCCTCCATATTGATGAAGCCTCAGTTTTTTGTGAAGCGTTTAAAGGTCAAGTTTTGGGAGGTGGAGTGATTGTTCAAAATACGCTCTGGGTCAGTTCTAATAAAAACAGCATCCTCTGCCCAGTCACAGGCATTACTGTTTCCATCATGGCCCATACGAGCTTAAATATGGTCCAGGGTGTTATATTCTGCAGGGACCTTCTTTTGCAGTCTGGTGAGTTGCACGCCAGCTTAGAATGACACGGTGTCTATTTTGTCTGGTGCGCCCATAGGGTCCAGAAGGATAATCAGGTTGCCACCAGTGCCTGCATCTTGGCCCTTGAGGGTGACACATTACTCAAGAAGGCCAAGGTTATGGTATACCGCTGTGATGTAAACCATATTTCCCTCCCCAATGTGGTGCTTTAAGTGTTGGAAGTTCAGGCATATGTCTTCCTGCTACACATCCAGCATGATATGTGCTGATTGCAGATGTCCTTCACATCCCAATACTCCATGTGCCGTGCCTCCCGTCTGTGTCAACTGGGGCAAGCACCATTCCCCTTGCTCACCAGACAGCAGGATTCTCCAGAAAGACCCTGTACAAGACCCTGGATCGACTGACATACACTGAGGCTAAGAGGAAATTTGAAAAGTTACATCCTGTGTGCATGACATCTTATACTGTCACTAGAACAACCCAGTTCCAGCCCCATCAGTTCCGCCATTTATAGTTGTCTCTCAGGGCTGTAAGACTACATCTGCCCCCTTGATGGTCAGGGGCACTCCTATCCCTCTTGCTCTCCTTGCTCTCGCACCACCTACTTTGGGAGCAATGCAACCCCCCCCCCCCCCCCTCCCCCACAGCTTCTCAGCCAGAGAAGCATCAGTCTCCTTCGACTTTTCTCGCTTGTAAGGGGTCTGTTGGGTCACTCCCTTCCCAGGTTCCTACTAGTGGGAAAGAGGTCATACACCTAGTCGCTGAAGCGCCCACAGGCAGTTGGTCATAGAGCTTCAAGATCCTCCTCAGTGCCTGAAAATGAGTCAGTGAAGCCCTGCAAGCCAGAGAAACCTAAGGAGCAGTGAGAGAAACCTGAAAAGAAAAGACTTCCAAGAACAAATACATTGCAGTGGCACCCTCTCCATCACTCCCTACAAGCTCTGCATCTGAAGATGAGGTGGAGGTTCTGGGGTCCCCTGGAGAACCTAGATCTCGCCAGACCCTCAGACACAATGGATATAGATAGCAAAGGTACCCAACTGGTGGTAGCAGGTGACCCTGAGGCGTAAAACTGCCTCCTTGAGAGCTTCATGCCTTCCCAGCCTCAAGATAAAGTCATCATCTAGTGGAATTGCTGTGGTTGTTTCCACCATCTGGCTGAGCTACGAGAACTCTTAAGCTTTACACCTGCTTCCTGCATTGCCCTCCAGGAAACCTGGCTCCCAGAAATACAGACCCCTGCTCTTTGCAGCTATAGAGGATTTTACAAAAACCATAGGGAATATAATATTGTGTCGGGAGGAGTATGTGTTTATGTCCTGCACTCAGTATGTAGCAAAATAATGCCCCTTCAAACTCCTCTTGAAGCTGTGGCTGCCAGGATAAGGACAGCACAGGAAATAACCATCTGCAGCGCATATCTTCCTCCAAATGGTGCAGTACCCCTGAACATATTGGCTGTATTGATTAATCAACTCCCTAGACCTTTCCTACTTCTGGGAGATTTTAATGCTCATAGCCCGTTGTTGGGTGTCACCATGCTTACTGGCCAAGGTAGAGATATCGAAAATTTACAATCCCAACTCGACCTCTGCCTCTTAAATACTGGCCCCCCTCCCCCCACACATACACATTTCAATGTGGCTCAGGTTATTTAATCAGCCATTGATTTATCACTCTGCAGCCCAGAACTTGTGTGATAGTGACCATTTTCCCATCTTCCTGTCACTCCCCCAGCGTCATCCCTCTGGACGCCCTCCCAGATGGGGTTTAAACAGGGCAGACTGGGAAGCTTTCACCTCTGCTGTCACTGTTGAATCTCCCCCACACAGTAACATCGATGTGGTTGTTGAGCTAGTCACCAGAACGATCGTTTCTGCTGCAGAAAACGCGATCCCTTGTTCCTTAGGGTGCCCCCAGTGCAAGACATTGCCTTGGTGGTCACCGGAAATTGCTGGGGCCATTAAAGAGCATAGGCGGGCACTACATCCACATAAGCGGCACCCATCCCTGCAGCACCTAACAGCTTTCAAATGGCACCATTCCTGTGTTTCCTAGCTCATAAAAAGATGGAAACAGAAGTCCTGGGAGAGGCATGTTTTGAACATTGGGTACCATACACCGCCTTCACAAGTCTGGACGAAGACCAGATGTGTCTTTGGGTACCAGACCTCAACATGTGCCCCTGGCATTAATATCAATGGAGCGTTATCTACCGATGCAAATGTAATTGATGAGCACTTTGCTGAGCACTATGCTCAGGCCTCTGTGTCAGAAATTACCCCCAGCCCTTCATTCCTTAAAACAGCGGATGGAAGGGAAACTCCTTTCATTCACTACGCCACAGTGAACCATATAGCGCTCCATTTACTGAGTGGGAGCGACTTAGCGCCCTAGCACATTGCCCCAACACAGCTTCTAGGCCAAATCGTATCCACGCTCAGATTATTAAACATCTCTCACTACCAGCGGCATGTACTCATTATCTTCAACTGCGTCTGGAGCGATGGGATATTCCCATTGCAATGGTGGGAAAGCACCATCGTTTTAGTGCTCTAACGTGGTAAAAAGCCGCTTGATATGGATAGCTATCGGCACATCAGCCTCGCTAACCTTCTTTGTAACCTGCTAGAACGTATGGTGAGTTTGTAGTTGTATTGACTGCTGTAGTCATGGGACCTACTGGTTCCATGCCAAGGAGGTTTCTGCCAGGGTTGCTGTACCGCTGAAAAATTAGTGTCCCTCGAGTCTGCCATCTGAACAGCCTTTTCCAGACATCAGCACCTGGTTGTTGCCTTTCTTTATTTTAAAAAAGTTTACGACACGACCTGGTGCCACCATATCCTAGCCACATTATATGAGTGGGGTCTCTGGGACCCACTCCCGATTTTAATCCAAAACTTCCTTTCGCTCCGTACTTTCTGTATCCAAGTTGGTGTCTCCCATAGTTCCTCCCATACCCAGGGGAATGGGGTTCCGCAGAGCTCAGTATTGAGTGTTCTTTATTTTTAGTGGCTATTAACAGTGTAGCAGTAGCTATGGGGCTGTCTGTCGCACCTTCTCTGTATGCAGACGACTTTTGCATTTCCTACTGCTGCTCCAGTACTGGCATTGCTGAGCGGTGGCTACAGGGAGCCGTCCATAGCTTCCAGTTTTCAGCCGCAAAGTCGTGCATCACACACTTCAGCATCGTACCATTCATCTGGAACCAGAAATTTACCTTGATAATGATCCACTGACTGTAGTGGGGACATATCCATTATTAGGACTGGTTTTCGAGACGTGATTAACTTGGCTTCCTCATCTTCATCACCTTAAGCAGAAGTGCTGGCAGCACCTCAATGTCCTCCACTGCCTGAGCAACACCAACTTGGGTGCAGATTGCTCTACATTGCTGTGGCTCTACAAAGCCTTTACTCAATCCTGCCTTGACTGTAGGAGTCTGGTTTATGGTTTGGTGGTTCCCTCAGTGTTGCAGTTACTAGACCCAGTGCACCACTGTAGAGTTTGACTAGTGATTGAAGCTTTTAGGATGAGTCCGGTGATCAGTGTACGGGTGGAGGCCTTGGGACCCTCCGTTGCAGATCAGATGCCGACAACTTCTTGCCAGTTACGTTGTGTACACATTCGTAGCTCTCCTGAGCATCCAGGTTAGCATCTCCTTCCCCAACCATGGCGGTTCATCTCCTGCATCGGCAACCCAGGCCAGGGATTACGAACGCGGTTCGTGTCCGATCCCTTCTGCCTGAACTAGAGTCGTTTCCTTTATCATCTCTCCTCTGGGTCCATTTTCATACACATCCATGGTGTATACCTAGGCAGTAGCTTTGTCTGGACCTTTCACATTGCCCTAAGAACTCAGTTCCTTCTGAGGCTCTCCACTTTCACTTTCTCTCAATTCTTGATGTGTCCTGGGGTTCTGAAGTAGTTTATACTAACAGCTCGATGGCTGATGTTCATGTTGACTTCTCCTTAGCTCAGACAGGACATACTGAACAGCGCTCCTTGCCAGATGGGTGCTGTGTTTTCACTGCAGAGCTGGTGGTCATATCTCGTGCTCTTGCGCATATCCAGTCATGGTCTGGTGAGTCCTTTCTTGTCTGTAGTGACTCCTTGAGCAGCTTTCAAGCTATTGACCAGTGATACCCTCGCCATCCTTTGGTAGCGACCATCCAGGAGTCTGTCTATGCCCTGTAATGGTCTGGTCTTTCAGTTTTGTTTGTCTGGATCCCAGGACATGTCAGAATCCCAGGCAATGAACTTGATGACAGGCTGGCCAAACAGGCTACTTGGAAACCACTTCTGGAGATCAGCATCTCTGCAACTGATCTGTGCTTGGTATTATGCCGCAAGGTTTTTAGGCCATGGGATATGGAATGGCATAATTGTGGTATGCACGATAAACTGTGTGCCCTAAAGGAGACCACAAATGTGTGGAAGTCTCAGTGCTGGCTTCTCACAGGGACTTTGTGGTTCTCTGCCAGCACTGCATCACCCACACTTGGGTGACCCATGGCTATCTCCTACACCACGGCGACCCACCTCAGTCTTGGTGCAACAGCCGGTTGATGGTGGCCCACATTCTGTTATGCTGTCCTACTTTGGCTGCCCTGTGACATAATCTTCAGTTACCGGACTTGTTACTGTTAATTTTCGCTGACAACGCCTCATTGGCTGATTTGGTTTTACATTATATATGTGAGTTAGGGTTTCATTGTTCTATCTAAGTATTAGCGCATGCCCTTTGTCACTCTGTGTTCTCTACCCTAGTACTTTTAGGTTAGAGGTTTTAATGTGTTGCAGAGTGGCTGGCTTATCCTTTTTTACTCTCGTGATCAGCCAGTCACGGTCTCTGCTCTCATGTTTTAATCCCTTCTACCTGTTTCTTGTCCTATTTTGTCCATTGTAGTGTTTGTTGCCCTTCTGCCATTCCTGTGGTCTTTCTTTTCTCCCAGTTTTGTACACTAAGCCTCGTTTGTTTTGTTGTTTCCCTCGTGGACTTGTTTCATAGGAACAAGGGACAGATGACCAAGTAGCTGGGTTCCTTTCCCTCTCCCCTTGAACCAACCAACCGACAAGTATTACGAGATGATAGAAAGACAAGTGGTATAAACAACCACTACACAGAACTGATGAGTACATCAGCAATGTAGCGAGTCCTGTAGTAAGCAATGCAGGCATTATGAGTTCAGAGTCAATACCAGACAGTCTTTCAGGAACATCATTATGCACATATAAGGACGACAACTTTGATTTCAGAAACTTTGTGTCCATCAGAAAATTGCAGAACTACAGAGACAATGGAAATAGCCTACACCTGAAGATCTTCATTTCTCAGTTTGACCTCTCGCTGCATCCACAGTGGGCTCTCGAGTGCAAATTAGATATTGTGTGTGAGTAGCTCAAGGGAAGTATCACAGAAAGAATGCATATGACTGTGGCAACATGCTCATCATACAAAGAGTTCAGGAATGCGTTCTTGGCAAACTACTGGTCGACAAAGATGCAGGAATGCATTAAGCATGAAATCATGTTTAGGAAGGATCTAGTTGCCTCAGGATTTAAGAACCTTGAGAAATTCAAGGCGCTAGCCAAAAAGAACAGTTCTTCGATGGCCCATGCAGTGATTCCATAATAATCCACTTCTGCCATATGTAGCTCCCACCACTCCTCCAACAAATATTGATTGGCAAGTGTGGTAATCATATCGAATCATTCAAAGATACTCTGAGTCTGAAATTCACACAGGATGAGAAGAGCATGGGGGGGAATGCTGACACAGGCCTGATTCTAGAGACAATAAACGTCTGTAACATTATGAAGATGGGTATGCTATTGGTGATAGAATCACAGGTGATAGAGGACACAACTGCAACCATCCCCGCCAAACTCGATGGTGGAATAACCAGTTCTACCACCATAATGATAATGGGAGGCAGTGGTGGTGCCAAAATTGGCATCTGATCTCATCATCAGGGTAGATGCCTTAAAAGAACAAAAGGCTGTACTCGGTCTTGGGAGAGGGATGTTGACATTAAAAGAGGGCAAGGAGATGCAGTTGCTTTTCGAAGAAGTGCCGAAATCCCTGCAAGCTGCCTGAAACTTGACTATATGCAGGAACGCTCTGCAAAAACTAGAAAGGATCTCCAGGATTACCGTCGCCAACAAGCACAAGATGACAAGATTATACAAGAGATTGTAAGTTAAATTGACAAAAGAATCGAGCACAGAAACCAGGTCTGCTGCCACGATAAGGAACAGCTGTGTGACATACTACTCTCCAACATGGAGGCATTTGCACCGAAAGTGGGAATCATCAAGGATTTACGACGTGCATTTATAAGTTAAAGAACAGAAGTTCTTTGTCGTGCTATCTCCTATATCACTGGTGTATAAGAAGAAAGTAGCACTCAGAATACAATGGATGCTCAATGACGGAGTAATTGAACAAGATGTGTCAACATGTAACAACCCTCTCCATATAGTCGAGAAGAAAAAGAATGGAATGATTGTATGGCATTGTTGGCCGGGAGGTCTCATTCGGGTTCGGCCACCAAACACAGGTCTTATTTCAGTCGGCGCCACATTGGGCGACTTGCGACCGATGATGAGAATGAAATGATGAGGAGGACAACAGAAAACAACACTCAGTCCCCAAGCAGAGAAAAATCTCCAACCCAGCCGGGAATCGAACCTGGGTCCCACGCATGGGAGGCAAACACGTTACCACTCAGCTAAGCAGGTGGACAGTCGAGAAGAAAGATGGGTCGATATGAGTAGTACTTGATTTGTGACAAAGCAATACGATTATCACACCAGAGACAGAGTTATTGCGAAAATTTCATGGGGTAAAAGTCTGCTCCTCCATTGACCTCCACTCAAGTTTTTGGCAGGTGAACTTGCATCCTGCATGTACGCAGTTCAAGGCATTTCTTGTTTTCAGACACTGCTGTCAGTTCAAACGTTTGCCCTTTGGCCTGAACATTTCTTTGTCTTCTTTCAGGTGAGATCTTGAGGGGATCATTAGTCATGCACTGAAAGAGAGAAGTACAAGTTATGTAGACAACATTTTGGTCGCTGAAAACATGTGTGGGGAGCATAACAAGTTCCTGGATGAAATACTCTCCACAATAAGGACCCATGGTGTTACTGTCAATGTGGAGAAATCATGATTCGAGACACCTCAGGAAGAATTCCTCAGCCACATCGTCTCTGGGGACGGTATTGCTCCTTGCCCAGACAAAGTAGACGTGATATCCAAATTTCCAATACCAATGATGAGAAAGCAGTTAAGATTGTTCCTTGGTCTCATTAACTTCTATAAAAAGTTCATAATGGTAAGGTCACTAGGAAGTCCATGGCTATAAGAACTTACTGGCAGAGAGACACTTTGGGCGTGGAATAGCGCTGCAGAGAGCGAGTTCTTATCTTTGAAAGACGCTTCATTCAAAGCACATTCATTGTCACTCCCTGATTTTTCACAAGAGTTATGTATGGCGACTGATAGCTCCAAATCGGGCGTGTGAGTTTGGTCTTTCAACAGATCTAGGAGAATGGTGTACTAGTGCACTAAACCATTGTTCTCGGTAGTCGAGTTCTTACCAAATGTAAGAGAAACTACTCGATCACAGAATTGGAGGCTCTAGCCCTCGTCTGGGACTTCAAGCAGTTTCGATACTTCCTGTACAGTCACAAGACACGTATCTTTACTGATCATAATGCCCTGGAATTTCTCTTGACTGCCAAGTTGAGCGTGAAAGGCTAATCAGATTGGTGTTAGCGTTGCATTAGTTCAATCTCACAATTATTTATGTGCCAGGAAAGACCAACATAATTGCCAACGCACTGTAGCACTCATTGACAGGTCTGGTGGGTTAGGTTCATGGTGACTGGAAGAAAAGCATTTCAGTGTCTTCCACATGCATGAGGTTCGTATTGGAAAATGAAATTACCCTAACCATGAGAGGCATTGCAAGACAATAGGACAAAGGTCTAGCTGTTGTAAATTTGAAGAATCTGTGGAAAGACAGGAGCAATGAGCACATCAGGCAGTTTTACCTCCTGAGAAAGGGTATTTGTTTTACCACAGGAAAGTGGTGGACTCTATGTATGTACAGTGTATCTCTGACAATCTAATAAACAAGATAATTTGGTACATGCATCACAGCTGCTTGCTTTTCGGTCCATGGAAATGCCTTGTCAAATCAAACACGTTGTGCCACTTCAAAAATATGGAGAGGCGCACCAAGAAGGTATTATCTGTATGCAAAGGCGACAGGACACACTGCCTCTGAAGCATCATGCAAAGACTTCCTCCAACACATTGCTCATATCTGACAATGGCCCACAGTTCAGTCCCCAGAAGTGGAAGGGGACCTTACAACTTCATAAAATCAAACAAGTCTCCATATCAGTCCATTATACATAGTCACATTGCATGGAATGGATCAAGAAGGAACTGGGAAACTATGCTGGCTCTACTGTGTGAAACAGCACGTCTTGGGACATCTTTCTTCAGGACTTACAAGATGTGATGAGTGATTCACCACATTACATGACACTGTTGTCTCCCATTGCTGAGCTCAAAAGTCAACATCCACTGAAGAAACTGAGGGAGAGTGTGTGTTAGCCACCTAGAGCATGACAGTGGTACACTGATAGTGGACCAAGTATAGTGCAGAATCCAGGAAGCATCCCTCGAAAGAAAGGAGCATGCAGATAAGAAAGCAAGGATCTAGCTGTATCAGATGGGGGGAAAGTGTTGCTGAAATCATTCTGCCTTTCCGATCGACAAAAACGTGTATGCCACAAATTTTTCCTGGGATACAGTGTTGTATTATGCATAGACAGGTTGTACGTCCAAATGTGTATAAACTGGAGACATTCAAGACTGGGAATCCATGGGAATTCACCACGACAGCCACCTGGAACCGTTCATCAAGTAGTACAGCGTTGGACCGTAGGAGTATGTAGTTTAGCATAATTAGGCTAAGAGGTTAATTTAATGATTTTTCATTGTTGTATATAGCTTTGAATTAGTGGATTATTATTAGGTTATCCATGTAAATACAGTTGTGTGGAAACGGAAAAAAACGTGGGTACATAATTCATCTGTCCATGTGCCAGAGCACAATAACATGGAGTTGGCTGTGACAGAGGGTGAACCATCTGATTCCGGGAGAAAAGTAAAGAAACGTTTTTGTGTATTGTGGGTAATAAGTCCCATTATCCGAAGTATTTTTTTTTGTTAGTTGTTTTTTGTTATTGTTATTTGTTGTGGTTGTGGCAGTTGAGCTTTCTCAGAATGCCACTTTGATTTGTGACAAATCCATGCCACTGTTGCATGAACCCATATCTGGAGAGAGGATATTTTATTTTATTTTGTGAAGTATGATACCATGGAGCATTTTCACTTACCAAATGTATTAGAACTGGTTTTTATGTCTATTGTAGGTGAGCAGAGTATGCAGGATTGTAAGTAATGAGACAAGGCCTACGAGTAGAAATGATACACCAATGTTTACATCTGCTTCAATTCCAGGGACAGTTCATCCTTTTGTACAACAGCTTAGGTTAAGATGTTTACTAATGAGATTTTTAACACACATTCTACTTAGGTTCCTCTGCAATAAAGTCTGAACTAAAGACAAGACACCAACAAGGTTGAAGAAGAAGAAGAAGAAGAAGAAGTGCATTTTTCTGTCTGTAACC
Organism: Schistocerca piceifrons; assembly: GCF_021461385.2. Taxonomy (NCBI): domain Eukaryota; kingdom Metazoa; phylum Arthropoda; class Insecta; order Orthoptera; family Acrididae; genus Schistocerca; species Schistocerca piceifrons. Next base: position 299,542,236 of record NC_060143.1, read on the forward strand.
ACATAATTCTCATTTACAGGGCCACTTTACTATTTTAATTTCACTAGTAAATAGGTAGTGGCACAGTTTCATTAAGTATCCTAATGGTGTGAATGTGCTGCATGTGTAGACATGAAGATGTCTTAGGTAGTCATGGGGTAATTAAGGATGTAGTTGTAGAATTAGTAATGACGATGTTGTTGTCCAGCCATGCAGAATCGGAATGCATAGCTGCAGTATTATGCAGGTTTGGCCAGACAGCACTGTGACGATGGCAGTAATCTGAAAGGTGCGTTAATCCAGGTTTTACACAGTGGCGGTGGCCAGACAATGGACAGAAGCCTGAATGCATGATGAAACTGCACTGGCATAAACACAACTGGCAGAAAGGACAAATGCTTTCGGCGGCCAACTAATCCGGGTCACCTGACATGCTGCTTGCTGTGTCAAGGGCATTGAGTCTCTATTGCAGGTGTTGAGGATTGATGCTGGGATTGTGCTGTTATCTTTCTTCCTTTGGAGAGCATCGTAATAGCCAGGTTGTGGCTCTGCAACTTTGGGCTTTCCAGAAATCCACTTATTTGTCTGTCCAAGACCTCTACAATGGTTATTTCCAATAACAGTTCCTTCAATGAGATGCGCATATGTGTACCCTACTCTACTTCATTTCATTTGTTGTTGCTCATGATCTCTCAGCAGTTGTATGTCTCAGTACAGATGAGTTAACCCCATAGGTGTTGCCAGCCTGACCAGAGAATTATCCTGATGTCCATGCCGGCTGCCATGACTGACAGATGCAGCTACGCAGGTGCTCTGCTGCCTGTGATAGTGCTGGCCTAGGATGTGCCCATGGCTGTCCAGCCCTTTGCGTGTAATGCAACGTAGTAGAGACTATGGTCCTCGCCACAATACTACATACAGCAGTGCATAACCCTCTGACTCACCAAACGGTGTAAAAGGCACACCAACCTAAGTGCAGTGAACTATGTCCTTAGGTGTGTTCGGGGTGACAGTGAGACACAGCTGTAATCTCCTTGATACACTTGGCAAATGTCTCAGCACACATTAGTATGAGGGAGTACTGCATTTTTTTCCTCAACAATTCTTTACTGAACATAATGAGAATTAAACACAAGAAAGAATGGTGACTTATCTACACAGCCTATTTTTCCACATAATTTCCATCCCATTCTATGACCTCCCTCCAGTGCAAAACGAGGGTGTGTGTGTGTATGCCCTGTCAGTACCAACCTTTGGCCTCGTAGCAGAGCAAGTGCTTCACTGTATGAATCATCTCCTCATCGCCCTCAAAATGTCTTCCATGAATGGCATACTTCAATGAATGACAGCAACAGCTCACTGCAACATGTCAGGTGTGACAGTCATGGATGACCATTGCAAATCGTGGAACTTCACCGAGTCGCTTTCTGATGATCTCACCCTCCGTGCCCAGCAAGTAACTGTATTTCTATCAACAGCAGATGCTCCAAGTGTTTGTGAATATTCCCCACAGTTTCTTTCTCTGTAGTAAGAAATTCAACACGCTGCTTGTAACTTACAACACATACAGCTATGCTATCTGTCGGAAGCGACGGAAACGTGGCACACTCACTCAGGAATCTTCAGATAATACATACGTAATGTTTTGCATTTTTAGTATTGTTTTTGGCTCAGAAAAAACATTCAGTGCATTACTTTCTGGGAAACCCTCGTACTTTCATTGTTTCCTTTACAGTAGACTCTGCAAAGTGTACAGTGCCCCTTATATCTAGAGTACTATAATTGTTTTTGGCATATTGTTCATAAATGTAGCACCTTAGGATGTGAGAATGTTCATGTTGTGATGTTTGCCTGCTTTATTTTTTCATTGATTGTCCTCGGTGTCGGCGTACCGCGTTTCTACAGTGACTGAAAAATGGGGTTTGTAATTTCGACACTGACTACTGTAAATAATGTAGCTGAGAGGTGCAGAGCTGCGTTTAACTTTCGATAAGCCTCAGTAATAGTTCGCAGGCAAACATCCACATACTACTACAATAATTTACTGTTGAACATCTGTTAGCAGTAAAAACCTAACCACTCTTTCGTCTTTCAAATATTTCAGTATATGTTGTAGAGACACTGTCATTGTTTTAACACACAGCATAATTTTGTTACACTTATTTCACAGTTAAGTTGATACATTGTTGTTGTTCTAACCAACACAGGTTACTGTCTGAAACTCGCCCATGGACTGATTGTCCCAGGACCAAAAATTGGACCCTTATACGTCCTCACAATAATAGGTACTGAAACTACTCATTGTTCAATGTTAAATTTACAGAAATTATAATTAATACTTAACTCATTAAATTAACTGAATAGAACGAAAAAATGGTTCTTTTTAACAGTTTCTTCTACTACAAGGGTTAAGCCAAATTATTTGTTTAAATGATGAAATTAACATATATAGTTACATAAACGGTACTTTGACGAAACTGTTAATTTCTTTGGAATTAATGAAGGGCTGGCTTTGTTAACATTTTTTCGAATAGAGCCAAATAGATGCTTTAAGATTACTAGTAATTCATCTTCCAAATGTTTATAATTAGTATAGAATTAATATCTGTTTATAGGTCAACAATAGAATTTACATAACAAGACAACTACTGATTTCACCCTATAATGAAAGTATTAACTAGGAACAGTCAAACTAAACTACAAACTCGATTACATACATGAAGTAATATCTTATATCTTGTGTTATATTCTTTAAAACTGAGGGCCAACCTTTCTCTTTTATAAAAATGCAAATTATACTCACGTATCCAGATTGAGATTTTCACTCTGCAGCGAAGTGTGCGCTGATACGAAACTTACTGGCAGATTAAAACTGTATGCCAGAGCGAGACTCGAACTCGGGACATTTGCCTTTCGCGGGCAAATGCTCTACCAACTGAGCTCCACAAGCACGACACACGCTCCGTCCTCAAAGCTTTACTTCTGCCAGTACCTCGCCTCCTACCTTCCAAACTTTACAGAAGCTCTCCTGCGAACCATGTAGGACTAGCACTCCTGAAAGAAATGATATTGCGCAGACATGGCTTACCCACAGACTGGGGGATGCTTCCAGAATGAGATTTTTACTCTGCAGCGGAGTGTGCGCTAATACGAAACTTTCTGGTAGATTAAAACTGTGTGCCGGACTGAGGCTTGAACTCGGGACTTTGCGTTTCGCGGGCAAGTGCTCTACCAACTGAGCTACCCAAGCACGACTCACGCCCTGTCCTCACAGCTTTACTTCCACCAGTACCTCACCTCCTACCTTCCAAACTTTACAGAAGGTCTCCTGCGAACCATGCATGACTAGCACTCCTGAAAGAAAGAATATTGCGGAGACATGGCTCAGCCACAGCCTGGGGGATGTTTCCAGAATGAGATTTTCACTCTGCAGCGGAGTGTGCGATGATGCAAAACTTCCTGGCAGATTAAAACTGTGTGCTGGACCGAGACTTGAAGTCGGGACTTTGCCTTTCACGGGCAAGTGCTCTACCAACTGAGCTACCCAAGCACGACACACGCCCTGTCCTCACAGCTTTACTTCCGCCAGTACCTCGCCTCCTACATTCCAAACTTTACAGAAGCTCTCCTGCGAACCATGCAGGACTTGCACTCCTGAAAGAAAGGATATTGCGGAAACATGGCTTAGACACAGCCTGGGGATGTTCCCCGAATGAGATTTTCACTCTGCAGAGTGTGCACTGATACGAAACTTCCTGGCAGATTAAAACTGTGTGCCGCACCGAGATTTGAACTCGGGACTTTGCCTTTCGTGGGCAAGTGCTCTACCCACTGAGCTACCCAAGCACGACTCATGCCCCATCCTCACAGCTTTACTTCCGCCAGTTCCTCGCCTACTACCTTCCAAACTTTACAGAAGCTCTCCTGCGAACCATGCAGGACTAGCACTCCTGAAGGAAAGGATACTGCGGAGACATGGCTGAGCCACAGCCTGGGGGATGTTTCCAGAATGACATTTTCACTCTGCAGCAGAGTGTGCACTGCTACGAAACATCCTGGCAGATTAAAACTGTGTGCTTGACCGTGACTTGAACTCGGGACTTTGCCTTTCGCGGGCAAGTGCTCTACCAACTGAGCAACCCAATCACGACTCACGCCCCGTCCTCAGAGCTTTACTTCCGCCAGTACCTCGCCTCCTACCTTCCAAACTTTACAGAAGCTCTCCTGCAAACCATGCAGGGCTAGCACTCCTGAAAGAAATGATATTGCGGAGACATGGCTTACCCACAGCCTGAGGATGTTTCCAGAATGAGATTTTCACTCTGCAGCGGAGTGTGCGGTGATACGAAACTTCCTGGCAGATTAAAACTGTGTGCCAGACCGCGACTTGAAGTTGGGACTTCGCCTTTCGCAGGCAAGTGATCTACCAACTGAGCTACCCAAGCACTACTCACGCCCCGTCGTCACAGCTTTACTTCCGCCAGTACCTCGCCTCCTACCTTCCAAACTTTATAGAAGCTCTCCTGCAAACCATGCATGACTAGCACTCCTGAAAGAAAGGATATTCCGGAGACAAGGTTTAGCCACTGCCTGGGGATGTGTCCAGAATGAGATTTTCACTCTGCAGTGGAGTGTGCGCTGCTACGAAACTCCCGGCAGATTAAAACAGTGTGCTGGGCCGAGACTTGAACTCGGGACTTTGCCTTTCGCGGGGAAGTGCTCTACCAACTGAGCTACCCAAGCACGACTCACGCTCCTTCCTCACAGCTTTACTTCTGCCAGTACCTCGCCTCCTACTTTCCATACTTTACAGAAGCTCTCCTGCGAATCACGCACATAGATTTACTAATCATTACCGTATGAAAAACGAATAGAGTCACCATTACATAACTTAATTACTACTCAAATCTAAATTAAGGGGATGGAAGTTGTGCCAAATCCTAGCACTAGTTCTCTACTCAACTCTCATTCAACCAGAAAATTAAATCTTCACAAACCCAAAAAATATTACCAAATAGTTGACCTGTCAGAAATTTTCACATCTGCCTAGCACCACAGTTGTCAGTTCATCAGCAAAATTACTGTTCTTCATCCCATTATTACCTATACAAATAGAAGTTTTGAGATAACCTATCAATCCAATGATGCAACATTATATGACTTGTACCTCACTAAAATATTGCTCTTTTTGTTAAGCTCTCATTCCCAGCTGCAGTGTAATGAACTACACAATATAAACAGTACCCAGTGTTGCGTAGTTCACAAATAGATCATCAATGTAGTTACACCACATTTGCTTGTATACAGTTATCTTCTCCATTACTCAGCCATGTCTGTCAGCTTCATTATTTTACTTACATTCCTTACCTTGTTGGCTAGTGGAGTGCATACTCAAAAAATATCCCTACTGCAGAGACAGGCTCCTTAACCATTAAGACCTTAACATTATTTATTATTTCATTATTGCTTCATTAAGTAACAAGTAACCACCTGCTCTGCTTATCCAATTCAAAATTGGTTGTACTGAGAAACTTTCCCCAGAAACAGATCCTTATTCTAAGGCAAACTTAATTCTCATTACTGACCAGACAAAATTATCACTTAGACAAACTATTATTTCACTGTATTCCATCAAAGTGCTTGATATTCTAGACTGAAGGGCAATATACATATCAATCTTGCTTGTTCTTTCCACACATATTACTCCACGCAACTATGTTTAGAGTTCTATTTCTGTAATGTTAGAAGAGGCTGTACCATGACACTTCTATGGGTAATTAGTTATCTTAATATACTGACTGCACTGAACACAAACACTTCTACTATACAACAATTTCGAGATGGTATATACTGCATATTATCTCTGGTGCTACCCCCATGAGCTGATTACTTCATATGTTAATTATCCTCCACGTATGGTGATACCTTTCACTTTCTGTTTACCTTACCTCTTTGTTTGATAGAAATTCTTGAACTATGATACTAATTTGCTTTCAGCCATGGAGAAACATTTTCTAAAATATTCTTATACTAAAGAATCCCACACAAGAGTCTGACTGTGTCAGGAAACATGCCACATAATGAATCCAACACGGAATGTTGAACCCTCTACTTGCTTGCCGGTCTTATTTCTGGTTCAATGCACACTCCATTCTCCTAACAAAATCAATACTACCCAAGCTTACAAACATTTTAAATTGCCGTGCATCAATAGTCAAACATATAATTGGTGATACATAGGGTTTCAGGTCAATAATGTTCTTTAACCCAAATATGCTGTTAGTTTTTGTGCAAGCCAATTCATAAGAGTTGTCATGTGCAGTGTGTATTACTCTGAAAGGACCATGATACACATGCAAAAATTGCTTTATCTCATCATTTACTTTGCTAATGGAAAATCCAGGATGGAATATAACAATACCAGAGAAGGAAAGTTGCTACTCACCAAAATTTCTTTATCTCATCATTTACTTTGCTAATGGAAAATCCAGGATGGAATATAACAGACAAAGACCTTAATGGCCGAAAGCTTTAATTGTGCGAATCTTTTTATTGTGCCTATCGCGACTCAGCATCTCTGCTATATGGTGAGTAGCAACTTTCCTTCTCTGGTACATTTACTTTGTTAGATTTTTCTTTGGTTTTAACAAGGACAGGGCCACCTATTTTGAAACTAGTCTGATTCATTCCTTTGTCATACCTTCTCTTCCTTCCTGCTGCTTTCTTTTTCATCATCTCTTTTGCCAATTTGGTCTTTTCATCCTGATCTACTTCACTTGCCTGAGGGAAATCAACTTCTCCTCTGGTGATGTTGATGGGTCTCTCGTTGAACATAAGCTCACATGGGCCATATCCTGTTGATTCATTCCGTAAGTTGTTTATAATGTTTTCAAAATGCTTAATATGACCTACCCAAGCAGTGTGTTTCTTAATACAATAAGTTCTGCACAGTTGATTAATCTCCTTCATAACCCTTTCACTTTTGTTACATTGTGGAAAATAGGTAGAAATCTTTGTGTGTTTTATCTTGTGTATTGCCATACAGTGTTCAAACCTCTCTGAAATGGACTGTGGACCATTCCCAGCTAGCACTCAAGCTTATTTCAAGGTGGATATTGAGTTTAGGTTCAGTTGAAAAGTCAAGATTGAAAAATGAAGCTGTTACACAGTTTACATCAAGCTGTAAAAATTAAGCTTGAATTAAAATAATTTTCCCAAGCTTGAAATAAACTGTAATTTCCCTGGAAGGCTGTACAGCAGATGCGCACGCAGCATAGCTTCCATAGACGTCCACGGGAAGCGCCACAAGCGTTTATAAGCCTTGCAGTTGCACTGACTCTGCTAGGTTTATGGCCATTTTATTTTTGTGACGTGCATTAATGATTGTTGACTGTTGTGAAGTTTGTTTTATACCGGAAAATAGTTCGGAAAGTGTGTGGCGTCCCCTGCCTTGCTGCTACACCGGGTCTGAAGAAGATATATAGTGTATTACAGGTACGCTGGTGCATTTTTTCTCTAGTGGTAGGTTAATATTACAAATGTTAAATATTATTACGTAACGTAAAGAAATATCATATTCTTTTACATAAAAAAATTGAACCTGGATGAAAGTGAAATGGATTACCAGCTAAGAAAACATATTACAAGTTGTTCAGCAAAAAGGGGTCATTTTAAACTAGCTCTCTAGTACGTGGCACCAATAAATTAAAACTTAATGTTATTTTACCTTTTTAAAATCTCGCCTTTTTATATATATTGCCCTATTACATTTGTTTGCTTGTAAATACTCGCGTGTGTCACACCATGAATAAATAATCGTGAAGTGTGAAAAGTTTCTTTGCTAATACAAATAGTAATGACATGGTGAACGGGAAAAGTGCATCAAGAACCAGTCACTACATAGGTGTCAGTCTTTTTTATTTATGTAGCTTTGACTGGTCTTCAATTGCCCTTAATTTTGTTGTTCCCTAGGTGAAATAATACTGCCAGGACTACTGGTACTTCTTACTTTTATTGTTATTTGTAATGTGGCTGAAATCTAATAAAAGGCAATATTAAAATATGACAAGGAGAACATTTTTTGTTCTTTTACATTTCAGTTCCACTGAACTGGTAATTTCTTAAATTCATTTTGATTTCATCTTTTATTTCATTTTGATTTAGTTTTACTCACCAAAATATAATTGTGGATAGAACAAAAGTCTACATTTTTCTAAACGGTAGTTTCCTTATAAGCTTACAGTATGAGATGTATATGATTTCAAGTAATTGTTTCTTTATAATTCAGATTAAATGGCCCTGAAACTGTTAGAAATAGTGATGTGTGGCTTCTTCATGAAGTCATTGCAAAATTACCCAAATGTCATCTTTACTTTCAAAATTTCAAACAAAAAGTTATTTCAAATTACTTTAAAAACTCTTTGGAATGAAGTCACCAGAAGCAGCTGCTTACTCAGTGACGTTTATACTAGTTAATGATTCTTACTACATCAGTGGGTTTGAAGTTATTTTGCTAATCTGGGGCATAAATTATATTTAGGTTGATCAGTTTCAACTTCTTACATTTTTTATGTTTAGGTTGATCAGTTTCAACTTCTTACATTTTTTATGTTTAGGTACGGCTAACATTTTCTTTTACCTGTTACAGGATCATTATACCAGCAGAAGTCAGCGATATTTGATCTTGCTCTGGTCTGTGTGCCAGGGCCGGAGGGGCTTCAGAATAATTAAATTTTAAAATAAAACAATTTTAAACACTTTGAAAATAAAATTTTTTAAACATACATGTCTTGATAATTTTTTTCACACCATTTCCATTCTGATATTTATTTAATTAATTAGGTTCAATAAATTCAGATTAATAATTATGTAGCTTAAAACAAGCTGTAAATACCAGGCTGTATTCCACGTGTGTAGATACAGCTGGAGCCAAACTTGATAAGTCAACTAACAGGCCTGAATATTCCAGCTTTGATCAAGCTTATATACTTGAACTTTACATCTGGAAACAAGTTTGAAACCGGCTTACTGTGCTATCTGGGTTGTCAAACAAAAGAGATTTTGGTGCCCCTATATTGAAAAAGTAATCAGATGTGGTACTATTATTTGCCTTCTTAACTGGATACAGTTTTACATATTTTGAGAATGTGTCCAAACCAACAAAAATATATTTATAGCCTCCTGTAGATGCTGTAACTAACCTGTTTCTATAGGTTATTACGTTAAGATTAGGGTTGCCACCAAACCTAACCATACAACTAATCAAAGATTTGGCCAAATCGGAAAATAAATTAATTTGATCATAGATCAAAAACTCATAAAAATGCATACATTGTGGTGTCGCTCATAGGGGATGTGATATAATTAATAGTACTGCCCGTGCACTGTTCACGAGAATCAAACATTTAAAATAAAATAGAAAATGCATGAACACTGTGCATAAAATCAGCTCCCAGCAACACACCTGAAAATAAGACTTAATCTAAAGCATTTGTTTTAAAATAAAAGGGGAAACTAATCACTGGACTTGTGCATAAGGAAACGTGTTGGATGTTCTAATGGGAAAGATATGAGGTGGGTGGCTTAGGCGCAAAAATGTAACCTCAGAATACACGAAAAAATTGTGGATAAAATCATTTATTCCTAACATATGGATGTGAGGCATGTACACAATTCCTGATAACATTAATTTCTAAAACATTAAAGAAAAACATCAATACATTCAGCATTATAATCTACACCTAAAATCATTGGCATGAATCATTTATACAACTGCTGCTGCCTGATAACTGATCGCAATAACTCGTGAAATGGTACACGTTTTGCAGTACACCTGCATGCCCACGTGGTTTGTGGAGACGCAATTACTAGGTATCGTGGCCAAGTTGCAAACAACATCACATCACACAGTCATGAACAGTTAACATTCTATAAAACAAACATAATATCGGACAGTTAGTGATGATGGTAGCCCAACAAACTCTAATGTTCAACCACATGGTTGGCTCCCCACGGACGAAAGATACATGAAGCAAGGAAAATTTATGAGGAGTCAAAGCTATAAATATTTAGAAAAATAAAAGCTTATACAGGCACAGCTTAAGGCAGACAGACATTCATACAGAAGCGAGTGCTCACTTCTTATCAACACCTTTGTGTGGTGCTCTTCCAGTGGATCCAAGTCTGCTATAGAAATTTACAAAATGAAAAATCTGCCAAAGTTTTGCATTCCTTGCTGCGACAAGGCAAAGCAATCTTTCAGAGTTGAAAAGTGAGACCAAAAGCTAACAGCTCTCCTCTTGCCAAGTAACAATGCACCACACAGTCAGTCTAACTCACCTTCTTCAACTGAAACACAGCTGTGGACGCTTCCCGTACTGGTGGCAGACTGCCTCCCTTTTTCTTCTCTGGCCTCTTGCACACTCCGCGTGGCCCGGAAAACCCAAAGATGCCATTTCTGCCACCAACCTAACACAGGTGGATTTCTCACAAGTAGCGCAAACCTCTTGGCCTACTTGACCACTATGAGAGTTGGCTATTCTGTACAACTGCTGCTGAATCTGTATGACTATCACAGTCTCTCTGCAGCAGACTACATCACCATCTAGCAACGTGACAACAACCACATTCATTCAATCACACCACTATGTGAGTTATGAGAAAAGAGAAACAAGGAAAAGAAAGAGAAATGCTAGCGAAAATGGGCTACCCAACTAATGAAATGTGGCTACAGGACCCTTTAAATGCAGGTAAAGCTCCTAGAAGGCCCACTGCTCTAAGCTCTTTAGGTTCACTAGGAAGGACAGAATGCATTAAGCCTTTTGATGGCACACCAGTTGTCTTTACTGTCTGATATTTATCATACCTTTCTAGTCTCTGATTAGCCCTTCTCCACAAGTTGTTAAATATTACTGTCTCCTGTATCTTAGCTACTGTTTTCCTGGTTCCATAATGCCCATAACTAACATGCAAGAAGTCAATAAATTTATCAACATTTGATCAGGAAAACATAACTTACAGTCTTGATCATTCAAATTTTTCCTCCCAAATAACAACCCTTTATGTATAGTATAGTAATGTTTCAACTTTGGCATGTTGTCTGAATTGTAATACTGATTAACTACCCTTAAATTTGGATCCTCATTCTGCTCCCTTCTCATTTTCTTGCAAATCTACCTAATAAGCTTCTCATCCATCACTCCCTGCAAATAAAACAACCTTACTTGTTCTTCACAGTTTTCACTACTGTCAGTATCCTTCTTCCCTGCTGGCATCCTAGATAATGCATCAGCCACAATATTGTCTTTTCTTGGAAATACCATTATCTTCAGTTCAAATTGTTGCAAATACAAAGACCACCTAGTTAACCTGATGTGTTTCAACCTGAACTTCTGAAGGTAATTCAAAGCCTTATGATCTGTATACACTATGGTCTTATGTCCAAGCAAATAGTACTTGAACTTTTGAAATCCAAAAATAATTTCCAAAGCCTCTAATTCTTAAATGTAATAGTTCTTTTCATGTGGCTGTAATATTCTACTAGCAAAAGCAATAGTTTTGTCTTCAACCCCCATTTCAGTAGGTACTAACTGGAAAATATCTACCCCCAAATCACAAGAACTTGCATCAGTACTCATACAGGAAGGCAGTGAAAAATTACTATTTACTAATTCTTTCCTCAAACTCTAAAATGCCTCTTCACACTCCTCTGTCCAACACCACACCACATTCTTCTTCAACAAATTACCAGGGCAAGGACAGTTAAATAACTGATCTGATACAAAATTTTGGTAGAAGCCAAACATAGCTTTAAGATCATTATTGTTCTTTGGGGGTGGGAAATCCGCAATAGCAGCAAGCTTTTCTGGATCAGGCTCTATACCTTCTTCATTAATACTGTGACCAAAAAATGAAATTTCCTTCTTTACAAATTCAGATTTAATTAATTTTAGTTTCATACCTCCTCTACACATAGCTCTCAGTACTTCACTCAGAATCTTACAGTGCTTGAATCATTCTGCACTTGCTACTAGGATCACATCTACATAGACTGTTACTTCAGTGGTTAATATCTCACCTAGCACCTTGTCAATAGCTCTTGTAAATGCACATGCAGACAAGTTCAGACCAAATGGCACCACACAGTATTGGTAACACTTACCTTCATGTAAAAATGCTGTACATGACCTAGATTCCTTGGCCAAACTGATATTCCAATTGCCACATGTCACATCAAAATAAGTCAGAAATGTACATCCATGGGACTTTTGCAAAATTTCATCTATGTTAGCAGGTCTGTCTCCTATTACAATTTCATTCAACTTCCTGGCATTCAGAACCAACCTGACACTGCTGTTGTTCTTCTTTACAACCACAAATGGGTTATTATACCTGCTGGTTGACCTTTCAATAATCCCCCATGAGACCATCTTTTGAATTTCTTTCCTCACACTTCCTTTTTTGAAAATGGAATAATATAAGGTTTTTTGAAAAATGGTTCATGATCCTTAAACTTTAATTTGCACTCAAAATCTTTTACCAAATCTGGCCTGTCTGAAAATGCCTTATAGTTGCTCAGGAGAATACCTTTTAATTCCTCTCTTTGGCTATTTGTAATATCCTCAATATCCTCAACTCTCTCATTATCTCCAAACTTACTCTCTCCTCCTCTTCTTCCTCAGTAGCCTGCTCCATGGTCAAAACTCTTAATGGCAAATCCAATACATTTTCAACACACTTGTCCATATGTTCCAAAAATGATACTTCATACCTACTTCCGTTGTACTTGAAACTAAACTTACCACTAGCATATTTACACCCATTTGCACAAGAAATTAGTTCCAAATATTACATCAATGCTGTGATTTAGAATCACCAAGAAACTGCACTCCAACAGCTGTCCTGCCAATTCCACAGCTAATAGTACCTCTTGTAACTCTTCAGCCTTTCCTGGTGATCTAATGACATCTTGGATTGTCGGGTGGTCTGCCGGATACCAGCATCATTCTTGCACGATATTTTGGTAACCCAGCTCATAACTTTCATCAAGTGTGACCTGAGACTGCTTCTCAAGTGAACCTGGTCCAGTATTTATATCTGTGGCCTTTCCCCTCCACTGGCAGTTGCAGGCGTTCCCTTTGCAGTCTGCGCCTGATCACTAAAACCTGCTGGAGTGTGGGCATTCCCTCTGCGGACTGCACCCACCAGACCCACTCCTGGGTGTTCCATCATTGGCCTGGTGTGTTTCAAGTTCTGTCTGAGTTGCCAGGCGTTCTCCCTGTGGCTCTCTCCTGCTCGCTGTGATCTTCTGGAGTGTCGCCATTCCGTTTTTGGTCTGCTGCGGTTCTTGGTGTTCCCTCTGTGGTCCGCACTTGTCAGACCCACTCTGGGACGTACCATCTTTTGTCCAGAGAGCCTGGCATTCTCTCTGGGGATCGTTTTCTATATCCACGTCTTCAGTTCTTCTATTCATGGAGTGCTGCAGTTATCCCCATTGCTCCTTTAACAATTCCAGAGCAGAATCCCAGGCTCTGCTAAGCTGGTACCCCATGTCGCGGTTCATGAGATTGTAAGTTACTTTTATCTCTATCAACTCCCTTATAACACTGTCCCAAAATCTGGGTGTCTGTGCTAGAATCTTGGTTTCATCATAATTCATGACATGATCTAGTTCCAGACAGTGTTCAGCAATGGCTGATTTTGTCACCTATCTTTATCAGGTGTGCCTTTGATTTTCCTTGCACCTGATATCCGCTGTTCTTGTTGTCTGGCCAATGTAGGACATGCCACATTGACAAGGTATATTGTAAATGCCTGGTTTCTGTAACCCCAGGTCATTTTTAACATTTCCGACCAGTTCCTCGATATTGCTGGATGGACAGATGTTGTGTTGAAGGAGGATCCTGCTGATTCTGGAAGAAACAGAACCAGCATAGGGCAGATATGCCACCTTCTTTACTTCATCTTGCTCTGTAGTGTAATGACTGGTTGATGGTATATCTATTTTTGCAGAACACTGTTTTAAGATGCTCTATTTCCATTGGTAGACTATCTTGGTCTGACAGGATACATGCTTTATGGACCAATGTCTTAAGAATCCCATTCTTCTGCACAGGGTGGTGACAGCTGCTGGCCTGCAGATATAAATCAGTGTGTGTGGGATTTTGATACACACTGTGGCCAATTAATCCATCTGCTTTCCTTTTAACTAGTAAATCCAGAAATGGCAGCTGGGCATTCTTTTCCAGTTCTATGGTGAACTTGGTATTTGGGTGGCAGGAGTTAAGATGTTCAGGGAACTCATTGAGCCTGTCCTTCCTATGAGGCCAGATCACGAAGGTGTCGTCCACGTACCTGAAGAAGCATGTGAGTTTATATCTGGCTGTCTTTAATGCCCTCCACCGGCCGGAGTGGCCGAGCGGTTCTAGGCGCTACAGTCTGGAACCGCGCGACCGCTGCAGTCGCAGGTTCAAATCCTGCCTTGGGCATGGATGTGTGTGATGTCCCTAGGTTAGTTAGGTTTAAGTAGTTCTAAGTCCTAGGGGACTGATGATCTCAGAAGTTAAGTCCCATAGAGCTCAGAGCCATTTGAACCATTTTTAATGCCCTCTCCTCAGATCTCTCCACAAACATGTTGGTGACTACAGGAGACAGTGGGCTGCTCATAGCTACACCTTCAGTTTGCTCATAATATTGGTTCCCATACAGGAAATAGAGGGATGTCAGTGTATGCCTGAACAGGTCAAACAGAGCACTGCCAATTTGTCTGCAATCAATTCTAGTGAGTCTTTCAGTGGGACCTTAGTGAACAGTGATGCCACATCAAAACTAACCATGATGTCCAAATCTGTGATGCATAGTTGCTTGAGGCATTGCAGGAAGACTTCCGAGTTTCGGATGTGGTAAACACGTCTCCCCACTTACGGAGACAGCAGATCTTTCAAGTACTTGGCTGTTTCATATGAAGGTGCCCCAATATTACTGACAATTGAGCATAGGGGCACGCCCTCCTTGTGTATTTTAGGAGCTACCCGGAGTTGTCTCATGATCTTATTGGACATCCCTGTCTCCTTCAGAAGAGCCCTGGTCTTCTTGTCCACCTTGTCAGTGGAGTCAGACTCCAAGGCTCTATATGCAGGGTCCCTCAGAAGTTGGCGTATTTTCTCACCGTGATCCACCCACTGCAGAATGACTGTAGAATTCCCTTTGTCTGCTGGCAGTATTACGTACTGTTGTCTTCCTGGAGCTTCTTGAGTGCACGCCTCTCTTCAATTGTGATGTTTGATTTTGGTGGCCTGGCATTGGTGAGAGCCCTTCAAATATCTCAGCGGACTTCCTTTGCCACATTAGATGGAAGTGTGGCTGCAACTTGCTCTATTGCACTGATGAAACCTGAAATGGGCATATTTCTAGGGGGCGTTGTGAAGTTGAGACCCTTGCTGAGTATCTTTAAGGTTGTGTCATCAACCTGTATGCCACTTAGGTTTGTCACAGTGTGAGTCTCCTCCATCTGCTGTACTTTCCTGCTCATGTGGTCAAACTCTGTAGATTGGCAAGATGAGGCATTCCTTATGGCACACTCCGCTAAAGACCAGGAGGCGCGGTCTGCCCAGCTCCAGTGTTCCTGTGTTAAGGAGGCTGAAAATCTCATGAACCATAACATGGGGTACCATCTAAGCAGAGCCTCGGATCTTGCTCTGGAATTTTTAAAGGAGCAATGGAGACAGCTGCAGCACTCCATGAATAGAAGAACTGAAGGTGTGTATATAGAAAACGATGCCCAGGCATAGTGCCAGGCTCTCCGGACCAAAGATGGTACGTCCGGGAGCAAGTCTGACAGGCGCAGACTGCAAAGGGAACACCCAGAATTGCAGCAGACCAAAAACGGAATGACGACACTCCAGAAGATCACAGTGAGCGGGAGAGGACCAGAGGGAGAATGCCTGGCAACCCAGACGGAACTCCAAATGCACCAGGCTGAAGATGGAACATCCAGGAGTAGGTCTGGTGGTTGTAGACCGCAGAGGGAATGCCCAGAACTGCAGCAGACGGAAAACGGAACAGCAGCAGTCCAGCAGGTCACAGCGAGTGGGCACAGACTGTAGAGTGAACACCTGCAACCGCTGGTGGAGGGGGGAGGCCACAGACATAAATACTAGACCAGGTTCACTCAAGGAGCAGTCTCTGGTTGCACTTGACAAAAGTTATGAACTACATTACTGAAATATTGTGCATGAATGGTGCTGATATTCCGCAGAAAACCCAACAACCCAAGATGTCAATGGTACCTCTTGTTTCACACTCTTTGATAGCTTACCAGTAGCATTAATAATTTTTATTTCAGAAACATGCATCACTACAATACCCTCTGTGTTCTTAATAGATTCAAAAAATGCCTGTGAAATGCCATTCAAGTCACTACCACTGTCCAGTAAACACTTAACATTTATCCCTTGTAGCCTTGCTGCTATTATGGGGTGTTACACTTCTGTTTTACTTACCATATGATCTTCATACAACAAATCCTCATTAATCCTTTCCCTGGAAAAACTATCATCCTGCTTACCAAAATGATTATCAGACAGTCAAATAACAGATAGCATGGTCCTCATCCTCATTACCACTCTCATACTTTAACTTTTCATTAGGCCTAACCTTATCCTCCTTTATTCTTTCTTTGCTTAACACATTTCCATCATTATCAATTATAAATTCAAATACCTCATCCTCATCACTACTGGATTCATCATTGCTATCATAATTACAACTGCTGTCAGAATCAGACCCACTTTCACTTTCTCTATGCTTTAGATTTTGTACCTCTTCCACTTTTTCTCCATTTCAGTCAATTTTGAATCTACATTTTCATTTACTTTTACCAGTTTTTCCTCTACCACTACTGCACACTTGGTTTATATCCCAGTTTTTAAATAATTTTTAATCTAATCAATTTGGTTCTTATGTTTAACCTTGTTTTCAGCACAAAATTTCCTGGCAGCTTTGACTCCATCTTTACACTGTTTTTCAGAAGCCTCTACCCTCCTACTACAGTCATCACAAAGCTCCTTTCTCTCTTCTACACATTTCCTACTCATTAATGTTAATTTCTCATTAGTATTCTGTTCTACTTTCTTTATCTTTTTGTCACAATCTTGAACTACCACTTCAACCTTCTTAAGTAATTCTAAAATATTAGAGCTGACTACCTTAATCTCTTTTTTAATTTCTTTCTTCGGTTCATCCTTTAAGTTAACCATGTCAGTTCTATTGCTTTCAGTTTGCTTTTCCACCCTGCTAATATCTTTTTTCATACTGCTTTCCACCCTTCTAATGTCTTCTTTCCTACTACTACTGTCTTCTTTCCTACTACTAATTTCTTCTTTCATAGACATACTACTCAAAGAACTCATAATTTGCATTAGCATTGCTTCTGCTTTTCCATCTGCCATATTCTTTTGTCCTTGCTGATTTTTGCTACTAGGTTCCTCCTCCTTAACCTTAATGATTTCATCCAGTTCAGTACTGTTTTTGTCCATTTTGCCCAAATCACCACATAATGTAAATGACACTTTAATCATTTCATCTACAATAGGACTTTCATCTCCATCATTTAAAGTTACATTCATGTCTGATTTATAACAACTATCATCTACAGGACCAGTCCCACTTAGGTCTTTATGTTTATTTAACAACTTAACCTCTATAGCTTTGTTCGAAGTCACACTGTCTTGTTAATTAAGGTCACTCATTATGTATCAATACAAAATGCTTTTGCTATGAAATAACCTTATTTTTAATCACTCGTCTCCTGCTGCTGCTGTTGTCATCTTGACTTGTCGTCTGCATGGCTGTTGCAAGTTTTTACTCTCTGTGATGCATTTTGTTTATCCCAGTCAGCTGTGTCCACCTGGATACTGCTTGGTTGTTCGTGTACTGAATGGCGGGTTCCATAGAACCTGCTCACTGATTGGCTACTGTCCTACTATGGCCATGAAACCCCAGATCTGATTGGCTGTTGCATCTCCTCCATTTAAAACTGTACTGTAAACCACTCAAGTTCACTGTTAGAAGTTCGAGAGTTCTATTTTATTGTGCCTACATACAATATTCCTAACACGGGCCACCAAATGTGATGTTCCCCTGCTTTATTTCTTTGTCCTCAGTGTCAATGTACTGTGTTGCTACACCGGCTGAAAAATGGGGTTTGTAATTTTGACACTGTCGACTGTCAATAATGTAGACAACAGGTACAGAGTTGTGTTTCACAGTTCTTTACTTTCACTGTTCACAACCCCCTAATAATATACAACTATATGGCCAGTGCACTATTGTTTAACTTTCGATAAGCCTCAGTAACAGTTCGCAGGCAAACATCCACATACTGCTACAATAGTTTAGATTAGATTAGATTAATACTAATTCCATGGATCATGAATACGATATTTCATAATGATGTGGAACGAGTCAAATTTTCCAATACATGACATAATTAAGTTAATTTAACAACATAATTAAGTTAATATAACAACTTTTTTTTGTTTTTTTATTTTTTTTATTTTTTAATTTTTTTATTTTTTTTCTTAATTTATATCTAAAAATTCCTCTATGGAGTAGAAGGGGTTGTTGTTGTTGTTGTGGTCTTCAGTCCTGAGACTGGTTTGATGCAGCTCTCCATGCCACTCTATCCTGTGCAAGCTTTTTCATCTCCCAGTACCTACTACAACCTACATCCCTCTGAATCTGCTTAGTGTATTCATCTCTTGGTCTCCCTCTACGATTTTTACCCTCCACGCTGCCCTCCAATACTAAATTGGTGATCCCTTGATGCCTCAGAACATGTCCTACCAACCGATCCCTTCTTCTGGTCAAGTTGTGCCACAAACTTCTCTTCTCCCCAATCCTATCCAATACTTCCTCATTAGTTATGTGATCTACCCATCTAATCTTCAGCATTCTTCTGTAGCACCACATTTCGAAAGCTTCTATTCTCTTCTTGTCCAAACTATTTATCGTCCATGTTTCACTTCCATACATGGCTACACTCCATACGAATACTTTCAGAAATGACTTCCTGACACTTAAATCAATACTGGATGTTAACAAATTTCTCTTCTTCAGAAACGCTTTCCTTGCCATTGTCAGCCTACAATTTATATCCTCTCTACTTCGACCATCATCAGTTATTTTGCTCCCCAAATAGCAAAATTCCTTTACTACTTTAAGTGCCTCATTTCCTAATCTAATTCCCTCAGCATCACCCGACTTAATTAGACTACATTCCATTATCCTTGTTTTGCTTTTGTTGATGTTCATCTTATATCCTCCTTTCAAGACACTTTCCATTCCATTCAACTGCTCTTCCAAGTCCTTTGCTGTCTCTGACAGAATTACAATGTCATCGGCGAACCTCAAAGTTTTTATTTCTTCTCCATGAATTTTAACACCTACCCCGAATTTTTCTTTTGTTTCCTTTACTGCTTGCTCAATATACAGATTGAACAACATCGGGGAGAGGCTACAACCCTGTCTTACTCCCTTCCAAACCACTGCTTCCCTTTCATGTCCCTCGACTCTTATAACTGCCATCTGGTTTCTGTACAAATTGTAAATAGCCTTTCGCTCCCTGTATTTTACCCTTGCCACCTTTAGAATTTGATAGAGAGTATTCCAGTCAACATTGTCAAAAGCTTTCTCTAAGTCTACAAATGCTAGAAACGTAGGTTTGCCTTTCCTTAATCTTTCTTCTAAGATAAGTCGTAAGGTCAGTATTGCCTCACGTGTTCCAGTGTTTCTACGGAATCCAAACTGATCTTCCCCGAGGTTGGCTTCTACTAGTTTTTCCATTCGTCTGTAAAGAATTCGTGTTAGTATTTTGCAGCTGTGACTTATTAAGCTGATAGTTCGGTAATTTTCACATCTGTCAACACCTGCGTTCTTTGGGATTGGAATTATTATATTCTTCTTGAAGTCTGAGGGTATTTCGCCTGTTTCATACATCTTGCTCACCAGATGGTAGAGTTTTGTCAGGACTGGCTCTCCCACGGCCTTCAGTAGTTCCAATGGAATATTGTCTACTCCGGGGGCCTTGTTTCGACTCAGGTCTTTCAGTGCTCTGTCAAACTCTTCACGCAGTATCGTATCTCCCATTTCATCTTCATCTACATCCTCTTCCATTTCCATAATATTGTCCTCAAGTACATCGCCCTTGTATAGACCCTCTATATACTCCTTCCACCTTTCTGCTTTCCCTTCTTTGCTTAGAACTGGGTTTCCATCTGAGCTCTTGATATTCATACCAGTCGTTCTCTTATCTCCAAAGGTCTCTTTAATTTTCCTGTAGGCGGTATCTACCTTACCCCTAGTGAGATAGGCCTCTACATCCTTACATTTGTCCTCTAGCCATCCCTGCTTAGCCATTTTGCACTTCCTGTCGATCTCATTTTTGAGACGTTTGTATTCCTTTTTGCCTGTTTCACTTACTGCATTTTTATATTTTCTCCTTTCATCAATTAAATTCAATATTTCTTCTGTTACCCAAGGATTTCTACTAGCCCTCGTCTTTTTACCTACTTGATCCTCTGCTGCCTTCACTACTTCATCCCTCAAAGCTACCCATTCTTCTTCTACTGTATTTATTTCCCCCATTCCTGTCAATTGCTCCCTTATGCTCTCCCTGAATCTCTGTACAACCTCTGGTTCTTTCAGTTTATCCAGGTCCCATCTCCTTAAATTCCCACCTGTTTGCAGTTTCTTCAGTTTCAATCTGCAGTTCATAACCAATAGATTGTGGTCAGAATCCACATCTGCCCCTGGAAATGTCTTACAATTTAAAACCTGGTTCCTAAATCTCTGTCTTACCATTATATAATCTATCTGATACCTTTTAGTATCTCCAGGGTTCTTCCATGTATACAACCTTCTTTCATGATTCTTAAACCAAGTGTTAGTTATGATTATGTTGTACTCTGTGCAAAATTCTACCAGACGGCTTCCTCTTTCATTTCTGTCCCCCAATCCATATTCACCTACTATGTTTCCTTCTCTCCCTTTTCCTACACTCGAATTCCAGTCACCCATGACTATTAAATTTTCGTCTCCCTTCACAATCTGAATAATTTCTTTTATTTCATCATACATTTCTTCAATTTCTTCGTCATCTGCAGAGCTAGTTGGCATATAAACTTGTACTACTGTAGTAGGTGTGGGCTTCGTATCTATCTTGGCCACAATAATGCGTTCACTATGCTGTTTGTAGTAGCTTACCCGCATTCCTATTTTCCTATTCATTATTAAACCTACTCCTGCATTACCCCTATTTGATTTTGTGTTTATAACCCTGTAGTCACCTGACCAAAAGTCTTGTTCCTCCTGCCACCAAACTTCACTAATTCCCACTATATCTAACTTCAACCTATCCATTTCCCTTTTTAAATTTTCTAACCTACCTGCCCGATTAAGGGATCTGACATTCCATGCTCCGATCCATAGAACGCCAGTTTTCTTTCTCCTGGTAACGACATCCTCTTGAGTAGTCCCCGCCCGGAGATCCGAATGGGGGACTATTTTACCTCCGGAATATTTTACCCAAGAGGACGCCATCATCATGTAATCATACAGTAAAGCTGCATGCCCTCGGGAAAAATTACGGCTGTAGTTTCCCCTTGCTTTCAGCCGTTCGCAGTACCAGCACAGCAAGGCCGTTTTGGTTATTGTTACAAGGCCAGATCAGTCAATCATCCAGACTGTTGCCCTTGCAACTACTGAAAAGGCTGCTGCCCCTCTTCAGGAACCACACGTTTGTCTGGCCTCTCAACAGATACCCCTCCGTTGTGGTTGCACCTACGGTACGGCTATCTGTATCGCTGAGGCACGCAAGCCTCCCCACCAACGGCAAGGTCCATGGTTCATGGGGGGTAGAAGGGGTTGTCATTCAGAAATTCTTTTAATATCTTCTTAAACACTTGTTGGTTATCTGTCAGACTTTTGATACTATTTGGTAAGTGACCAAAGACTTCAGTGGCAGTATAATTCACCCCTTTCTGTGCCAAAGTTAGATTTAATCTTGAATAGTGAAGATCATCCTTTCTCCTAGTATTGTAGTTATGCACACTGCTATTACTTTTGAATTGGGTTTGGTTGTTAATAACAAATTTCATAAGAGAGTACATATACTGAGAAGCTACTGTGAATATCCTAGGATGCTTAAATAAATGTCTACAGGATGATCTTGGGTGGACTCCAGCTATTATTCTGATTACACGCTTTTGTGCAATAAATACTTTATTCCTCAGTGATGAGTTACCCCAAAATATGATGCCATATGCAAGCAATGAGTGAAAATAGGCACAGTAAGCTAATTTACTAATATGTTTATCACCAAAATTTGCAATGACCCTTATTGCATAAGTAGCTGAACTCAAACGTTTCAGCAGATCATCAATGTGTTTCTTCCAATTTAATCTCTCATCAATGGACACACCTAAAAATTTTGAATATTCTACCTTAGCTATATGCTTCCGATTAAGGTCTATATTTATTAATGGCGTCATACTGTTCACTGTAGGGAACTGTATGTACTGTGTCTTATCAAAATTCAGTGAGAGTCCGTTTACAAGGAACCACTTAGTAATTTTCTGAAAGACATTATTGACAATTTCATCAGTTAATTCTTGTTTGTCAGGTGTGATTACTATACTTGTCTCATCAGCAAAGAGAACTAACTTTGCCTCTTCATGAATATAGAATGGCAAGACATTAATATATATTAAGAACAACAAAGGACCCAAGACCGACCCTTGTGGAACCCCATTCTTGATAGTTCCCCAGCGTGAGGAATGTGCTGATCTCTGCATATTATGAGAACTGCTTATTTCAACTTTCTGCACTCTTCCAGTTAGGTACTAATTAAACCATTTGTGCACTGTCCCACTCATGCCACAATACTTGAGCTTGTCTAGCAGAATTTCATGATTTACACAATCAAAAGCCTTTGAGAGATCACAAAAAATCCCAATGGATGGTGTTCGGTTATTCAGATCATTCAAAATTTGATTGGTTGATTGTTGAACATCTATGAGCAGTAAAAACTTAACCATACACTTCACAGTCTTTCAAATATTATGGCACATATTGAACAGACACTGTCATTGTTTTAACACACAGCCCAATTGTGTTACACTTATTTCACAGTTAAGTTGATACATTGTTGTTGTTCTGACCAACACAGGTTCCTGTCTTAAACTCACTGTGGACTGACTGTCTCAGGATCAAAAATCTGGCCCTTATATATCCTCACAATACTAGGTACTGAAACTACACATTGTTCAATGTTAAATTTACAGAAATTACATTTGAAACTCAACTCTTTAAATTAACTGAATACATCGAAAAATTGGTTCCTCTTAACAGTTTATTCCAATGCAAGGGTTAAGTCAAATTATTTGTTGAAATGATGGAATTAACATATATAGTTATGTAAACAATACTTTTGACAAAACTGTGAAATACTTTGGAATTAATGAAGGACTGGCTTTGCTAACATGTTTTTGAATAGAGCCAAATAGATACTTTAAGATTGCTAGTAATTTGTCTTCCAAATGTTTATAATTAGTATAGAATTAATATTTCTTTACAGGTCAACAATAGAATTGAAGTTACGAATCAATTACTGATTTCACTCTATAATGAAAGTATTAACTAGGAATAGTCAAACTAAATTATAAAATCAATTACATACATAAAATAAGCACAAAATTAGATCTGGTGTTATATTCTTTAAAACAGAGGGCCAATATTTCTCTTTCATGAAAATGCAAGTTACACTTATGTTTGTTGATGTTAATTAGTTAAAAGTGAAAAAATGAATTTAGGGAGACAGATGGCAGAACAAGAGGGGAAGTAAAAATATCCCACCTTGCTTCATCACAATGTCTATAACAAGAATCTTGCTAAAATCAACTCTAACCAACGGCCATGACTGATACAATGTGAGCATATCATATCCATACAGTAAAACAAAATTTGCTTTAGTGTGGTGCTGATCTCCGTATGTTTTGATGTAACCTAAGATATCTTTACAATATTAGTTTAATAATGTCTTATTTATCTAAATCAAATCATGTGCACAACAACAATCATCACAGTCACACCTGTGATATTTTTCTGTTACATACTAGATAATTTGCCTAACATCATTTTATGCCCACAACTTAACACTCTTTGATGTAACTGGTATCACATTTTTCTCAATAATGCACTTAACACAAACCCATTTTGTTCACCTCTCACTTAATTTTCCAAGAATTATTGTTCATCATGTTTGTGTAACCAATCCAATAGCCAACTCATTCTTTATGCCTATCATTCCAGTGGCAGATCACATCCTTTAGTAAGCAATAGATCTGACAGCTTATCAGAAAATTTTTCGGTCATTTTTCTACTAGAAAGAGACAGAAATTGTAACTTAATTAAAGAAAACATTGCTTGGATTATGAAGTCCTGTGAATAGATCTTCTGCCACCTTCATGTACTATACACATATTTACAAAACAATAATCATACAATGAGGGCAGAGTCCTAACTATTACATTGTGTTGTACAACTGTAGTGCTAAGCAATCGCTAATTGCATTGGTCTTGTAGTAACTGTTAAGTCTGCTGGTACAGCTACTGTGTGCCATCAAAATTAGGCCAGCTTATCGTTATTCGAACTGTGTGCAGGAGAGGCCCATCCTGTGGTTGAACGTGGAGTGTTTATTCTGCTTCCATCCCTTTTACACCATTCCATGCTGCACATTTCAGTGTTTTGTGTGGGTGCCATGACAAATCTTGGTAGGTGACAGTTTTCCTTTTTTCTTTTAGAAATTTTGCTTGGCATTGCCCCGCTACCGTGCTTCAATAGGTCAACTCCTGCCCAAAATTCTATTAAAAGGAGAAGGTTATAAAAGATTACAAGCCATCTGGCTTGCACCTTCCATGCTTATTGACCTGTGACTGATGACATTCCAGGTTGGGAATTTGTAAAATATGGCACTGACATGCTGTTGGCAGAAAACAGTAACATTTTTCCTGACTGGCATTTGTGGTTAGATTGGTGCAAATTTCCAAGGTTACAAGCCATCTGGTTTGCCACCTTTCATTTATACTAAATTTCTCTGTCCCTTTTAAAGACTGGCACCAGGCAGGACACTTGGATGCATCTACTTAAAGACTCATTATATTGATTTATTACAGGTAAATACAAGGTCCGGCAGAAAAACCTCCCCTTTAAGGAAAGCTAATAAAAACAAAACCAAATAAGGTAAAACAATTTTATTTATACTAAATAAAAGTACATATTATGCCATTTTAGAAAATACTCTTATGGTCTTACTTTTTAAATAAAACATCCCTTAAATGGCTTCCTGCACTGTCGACACACTGTTTGAGTCTTTCCCTGAAGTTATTCATTACTCTTTGAGTCATTTCAGGTGGAATAGCTTCAACCTCTTCTGTAATCGCTTCTTTCAGGGCTCGTAAAGATTGTGGACGTTGTTCATAAACTTTTGCTTTTAAATAGCCCCAAAGAAAGAAATCACAGGGCGTTAAGTCCGGCGATCGTGGGGGCCAGCCAATGTCTCCACGCAACGAGATCACATGTCCAGGAAACATTTCCTTCACCAATGCCAGTGACTGCCGTGCTGTGTGGGCAGTAGCACCATCTTGCTGGAACCACACGTTCTCTATTTCACCAAAAAGCTCCCTTAGTTGCGGTTGGAGAAAGTCGCGGAGCATGGCACAATAGCGTTCACTGTTGACGGTTAAATTCCTGTCATTTTCTTCGAAAAAGTAAGGACCGATCACTCCGGAATTGTAAACAGCACACCATACTGTTACTTTAGGGCTATGAAGTGGTCGTTGATGAAGTTCTTGGGGATTGTGTTCACACCAGTACCTGCAATTTTGGCTGTTCACTGTTCCGGCAAGGTGAAAGTGTGCTTCATCAGAAAAAATCACAATATCGTTGGGACGAATGTTCCGAAGAAGGTCTTGGCACAAACTTACATGGACACCACAGTCTCGTTCACTCAGTTCCTGCGTAGTTACAATTTTGTAAGGATGCATTTTAAGATCTCGATGCAAGATTCTTCTCACACTTCGATCAGATATCCGTAATGCTGCCACATGCTTTTTAGCGGATCGTCGAGGAGATTGTTGAACTGAAGCTCTAACTGCATCAACATTTCCGAGGCCTGTTGCAGTCCGTGGTCGTCCAGGTGGTTTCCTTTTTAATGCGGAACCTGTCTCACGAAAGTTAGCAACCCAAGAATAAATTGTTTTCTTATCGGGAACAGGGTCCCGTCGTCCGAGCGCAAAGCGAACGCGAAAAGCACGTTGAGTATTAATAGACGATTCGCCATTTTGAATAAAATCTTCCACTACGAAGGCACGATGTTCACCAGACCACGCCATGGCGTACACTGAAAACGGCACGTAGGCAGCTACTTAACGACGCGCCCCCCACCATTCTGCTCCTTCTACTGTCCGCTGCACGTTACTTTGTAATCGGGGAGTTTTTTATGCCGGACCCTGTATATTTTATAAAAATTTCAGTGGCAGTCAGTAATGGGGCTGATAGTTTCAGTCTGTGAGTACATGATAAATGTACAACTTACATGGCTCTAGATGTAACAGGCTTGTCATGGGCACTCAGAGACTCATACTGGATTGCATGTGTCAAGTGGCCATCAATGGAAGCTTACGGAATCTACCAGTCCTTTTCACAAATTCAGGGTTAGTGGCTTGTGGCATGACTCACCTCTTGAGATGGCTGGGGGAAACAGCTCCATGTGCTTGCTGCGACACTACAAACCACAATTTATGGCAGAAATGTACAAGTATGGGAATGTTGGAGCAAACCATGGTGAGAACAGGGACCTTGGGAAATTGAGAAGTGTTACACAATGCTCTGACTTTCCCATTGCTGGCTGACATCAGATGAGAATTTCTAGGACAAACTAGTGAGGAAGATGTGCTCTGATTGACCTGTGACTGTTGACATTCCAGGTTGGGAATTTCTAAAATGTGGCATTGAATGCTATTGGCAGAAAACAGTAACATTTTTCCTGACTGGCATCTGTGGCTTGGTTAGCGAAAATTTCTGACTCAGGAGCTGGTAGAAGAAAACGGAAAACTCTCGGTTTAATTGTGGAAGGAGACAAGTAGCTGATTCAAGATGTCGTGATGCTTGGACATGTCAGTGTCTTGACAAGTGAGATGCTGATTCTCCACTATGACCGCTATCCTCAACAGCAGATTGTGGTGAGTGTCTACAGCAGCACAGTTCACTAGATGGGAGACGATGCTTATATAGGAAGCATAACATTGCAACAGCTCCAGCTAAAACTGATTCGTGCCTTAGCATTTTTTGGTGTGGTGTTCAATCAACCATTGGAGTTTCTAAATTAATTGTTAGGTTGTAATAGATTAATGATTTAATGCAGAGCTAGGATATAGTAGCCATCCCTCTGTTAATTGTCATCAGTGATTAACATTTTTTTTAGCCTGTTGAAACAAATACTTTGTAATTGATTAATGTAATAAATAATCAGTTTATGTTTCATTTGCATTTCTTATTTGAAGGTGCAGGTAGTTGCCTTCAAGTCAATTATTTATTCTATTGACTGAATTGATAGGTATGGTAGGATTATTGCAATATCCCACCTTATGATTTGATGTTAGGGCATTTCAAGATACCAATTCTGTTGCATTATTAACAGTTAACGTGGAGTCTTAAGGGGAGTGTGGTGGAATCTGGGTAGGTCCATTAGTCTGGTAAGTTTCTAAATCTCACACACCACAGGATATTGCACAGTTTGCTTTTGCTAGTTTTTACTTTTTCAAGGAAGTTTTTACTTCTTCAGGGAAAGAAAAGTTGAGGGAAATATGAAAAGGGAAATAGGGTACAGGGCTCTCAGATCCAAAACTATGAGTAAGTGTGAAGTACTACAAGGAAGGGAGGTGGTGGTGATGATAGCAGAGAGACCGGGTGATTATCCAGGGTGATTCTTTCCACTGTCACACACTCTAGGGATTATCAATGAGAGGATACAAAAAAAAAAAAAAAAAAAAAAATGCCTAATGAACTTATGTCTGGAATTGCATGGTTTCCATGCAAGAGACCATCTATTCAGTCATACAATGTTACAAAGACTGCAGTTTAATATGCACTGTGCCATGCAGACACAGTTACAGTATGCTTGGTTTCCTCCTAGAGGGTGGTACTGTTCCTTATAAATCACACCCTAGTGCCCTCTCTTGTGATAATAATTGGTAATGTTGTGTCTGATTCACTTCTCTTGCTGACTCACCTTGTAGTGTTGTACACAATCAAGATCTTGCCGGCATGGTGTTTACTTTTGGAAAGGCAAATGGCAGTGGGCAGCGGGCAATAAGGTTGTATCAGGAGTCCTATATACACTGACAACAACCACAGCTTTCAATGTTTGCAACAGTGTTCTGCTGTTTGTCTGAGACAGGGTCGTTTCAGGAAGCAGGAAATCGTGAAGGACGTACATCAAATGTTCGGACACCAGACTTGTGAGGCAAATGTGATTGACACTGTGGAAGTCAACCACTATGTCAATATCAGGCAGTTGGCTCACCAGTACAGGGTAAGCCAAATGACTCTGTGGAACATTCTCTATAGTGATTGTTATTACCCTTATCACTTGCAGCATGTGTAGGACTTACTAGCAACAGACTTTCCATGTCAGGAACAGTTTTTTCACTAGTTTCTTCACAAGGCAACCATGATTCCAGAATTTGTGTCATCCATCCTATTAACAGTTGAGGGCAGCTTTATGTGGAGTGGTATATTCAACTTTAATAACAATCATCTGTGGGATAGCATGCAGAACCCCCGTAGTATGGTGACAGCAAATAATCAGCATCAGTGCATCCAGAATGTGTGTCTAGTGTAACTGGTGACTGTATTTTGGGACCAGTCTTCCTTCCACATTGCGTAACAGGCTGGAACTATCAGCTTTTCTTGTGAATGGCTTTGCCTCCCCTGCTGGAAGAAGTTCCATTGATGGTTCAAAGGGTTTTTTGGCTGCTACATGATGGTGATCCAGCCCACTTCACAATTAATGTCCAGATGCATCTCAGTTGTGTCTTCCCTGGTCGATGGATTGGATGAGGGGGTCCATTTGCATGACCTGCTCATCACTGGATCTCAACGCGTGCGATTTCTGGTTATCGGGCACCTCAAAAGTATCATGTACGTAGAGCCCGTTTTAGATGTGGAGACACTGAAGCAGCATACTCATGGTGCCTTTAACACTGTTTGGATGCAGCCTGGCCAATGTGAATGTGTGATAACAGAACATGCTACGGCACGTACACCCATATGTTGTGGCACATGGAAACGATTTTCAACACATACTGTAACTGTGGCTGCATGGTACAGTGCGTATTAGACCACAGTCTTTGTAACTATTTGTGATTGAATGAATCGTCTTTAGCATGGCAACCATGGATTTTCAGACATAAGATCATAAGACCTTTTTTGTTCTGTATCCTCTTAGAGTTTGTACATGGTGAAAAAAATCAACTTGTATCTCGGTAGGCAATGTGCCATCTCCAGTTTAAAGAGAATGGTAGGGACAAGAGTAAGAAGTTTTAAAGCAAAATAGAAATAAAGTATGCTAAGTAGAAGGGGAAGGGAGTAATATGGATTGAGTTTGGGAAGGCAATGGTATGAAAGCATACAATGGATTTATAGTTGCAATCCTGGAAACTAAATGAAGTCTATTCACTGCAGATCAGGTCTTGTACACCATTACATATTACAAGACCAAAACTTTTTAGTGTTTTATTGGAGATTTTATTCACTCTATAGGAACTTTTACTTTTGAGTCATGGTGATCTTCCTTATTCCAGATGGGGATATGAGATTAATATTTATTTCACTAACTTTCCTCCATATTGCTCCTTCAGTGTGCTGTTCTTTTCTCTTCTGACCTATTTGCACCAATTTTCTTGCCTATTTTTAAAAGTAATTATTAAAAATATCTGCTGCACCTAAACTGTCTTTTTACAATGCTCCCTTTCTCTTTAGCAGAAGTAATGTCATGTTCTGTAACTTTTGGGGATGCTATGACACGTTAATCTTGCTGCCTATTGATTGTGGTTTTTCATGTATAGGATCTTCGGGGACTGGGAGCATGCTTTAGTTCAAACTATGGTCGGCTCCTGAACTG
The DNA here is from genome assembly GCF_021461385.2 of Schistocerca piceifrons. Lineage (NCBI taxonomy): Eukaryota > Metazoa > Arthropoda > Insecta > Orthoptera > Acrididae > Schistocerca > Schistocerca piceifrons. The sequence goes on from NC_060143.1 coordinate 299,572,453, forward strand.
GCATGGTCATGTATTGTGATTATTCAAGCAATAGAGAAAGTGCTATCTCATTTCAGGAAGTATTATCTATCATCCCGATGCAGTCCTGGTGTAGGGTACTACATCAGTGACCCACAATGAGTGCGACCTGATTAATTTTGATGTCCATTTGTATACTATGCATTGACAAAGCCACCATTGTGTGCTGCAATTCACTAGACAACAAACTGAAATCAGTGTCATAGTGTACAGTACTCCGCAACTGACTCTTAAGCAATCCACAGTCATCATACATGAAAGTGACACTCATCAGTGCAGTGCTCCACCAGTAGACAATAATGTCAAAAGTGGTATACTACAGGAGACTTACTATATGACTTTGTTGTCACTCCCACTTTGCACAATTTCTGGCACTTACTGAGCTACAGCAGTCCAGTCAGTCATATTCATTATCACCTGCTCTGGCTGATGCCTTCTGGGCCTTATGTGAAATTGTTTGACCTGGTGCTGGTGCAGCCGGCTGCACAGTCTTCAGACACTCCTACCATGCTCCCCACTGTGCTTTAAACAGCAATGAAGTATCTGTCTGCTGTACCTCTATGGATGTCACCCTGGCAATTGGCATGACTATCCACCAATGTCATATCCATTCAATTTAATACACATCCTAAACAGCCACCATTTCACCCAGACCAATCCACTGTCTGGTTCATGATAGTCCTCACCACATATGACATCACTAATGATGGTGCTAAATTTGTTACACTGCTTAGTTTTTTAGGCAAACATGCGGATGTTATAAGTGACACTATCCCATCCCCCTGCCCCCCCCCCCCCCCCCTCATCCCACAGATAACACGAACAGTGCAGCAAAATTGGCTCTTCTCCAACACCCGTCACCGATGCCAGAAGAACAGCTACAGCAAGTGATTTATAGTGAACAACTGGGCAACACAAGTTGTTTTGCACCTTGTGAGTGTTCAAACTTCCATTTTAAGAGCAACTCGCCATGATCGTCCATGAAGATGAATTGTAGGATTACGGGTTCAAATTAGAAAGAATATTAACCATACTCAGACACCAACAATAAATCAACACTGTTGACAATAACACACTGCATGTGGACCACAGCACCAGCCTCAATGCGCTCATATCCTCACTTCCTCACTGCAGCCTAGCCCTGCTGACAATGGCCAATCTCCACAGACTGTGATATCGTGGCCCCTGCACGGACAGCGACCTTCATGCAAACACAACCACCTCCCACACACCTGAAAATCACACCCTTAGCTCCACCATGCAACTATATTGAACTCACACACATTTTGGCACCACTGTGCATAACTCTCATCCACCTTGTAATTACCGAAAATAGTCGCGTGGTCTGCGATAGGTGCACCTGCCTGTGGAAGCTTTTCAACATGCCTCATCTCACACAACATTAAGCCAGCTGCTGCTGCAAAATGGCAGCAGAATTTACATCCTCAACCATTTTTCCCAACAATATTATCTCACTGATGCTGGCTTGACATGAGTTCCACATCCTCAACCCTCCCTCTTACGTCAAGCAGCAGTTGTGTTATACAGCTCCACGTGGTGAATGATGCTGTGTTCAGCATGTACAGCCTTGAGCCACATACATGATTTGGCACTGAAGATGTAATGAAATGGAACTTCCTCATCATGGAATGAGGATGAAATGTTGAGCCAGTGCACCCCAGAGGTGTTCACTGGGATTTATATTTGGGATCTAGCTTAGCTACTCCAAAAGTTTGATTTTTTTATCTGAAAAGAACTTTTTCAAAATGGCCAAAGGTGTGTTTTGAATCATTGTCCTACTGAAATATTCAATTATGTGGCGTATTCTTTCTCCCATGAACCATTTTTTTTCTGGAGTAGAGGACTAACCTCATGTCTAATAAAAATCACTATGCCATGGCACTGGCATCACTGAGCTTGATGGTCAATATCTGGTACTTTTTGCTGTCCCATTGGTTTTTGGTTGACATATATACTGCACACCATCAGAAGAAATACATTAAATTTAATTTCATCATCCCATAAAACCTTGCACCAATCTATAACAGACCATGTTGATGTTTCTTTGCAAACTCTGACCTGGCCTCCCTGTTTTTTGAATTTGTGAGTGGTTTACATGATGGTCATCTGCCATTTAAATCACTTGCTACTAGGCTATGTTTCTCAGTAGAGACATGTAGATTCATTACAAGATGCTCCTCCAAATCATCCATAATTTGTCAATTTGATTTTCTTGGATTAGCAGCTGACTGCTCACAAATCATTCTATCCTCCCTCCTTGTTGGTTGTTTTTAAATGATAACCTCACAATGGCTTTTGGTTGCTGTTCATTGCTGTTTTAGCCATTGGCTGCACAATTATTAGCCACTGTGATATGCCACAGTCTCTAGCAATGCTTGACTGCAACTTCTTCACAGCACACAAAACAGATTGTCTCACATCAGTCAAGTATTCTATGTGTTTTGCTATGCTTCCAGTTGTGTTTACAAGTAAACAGACACTGTCTGAATGCCTAAGTAACAATAGTTAATGAATATGTACTTACATTGTTATTCTATGACCTTGCTTGTTTGCTACATATGTAACCACAGCAGCACGAAGCTCTTGGTGGAGTGACATTGTTATATGCCTCGTCCATTGTGATTACATGCAAACAGTACTGACGACATAATACCGCAACTACAAAATACTTTTGAGCAGTACTGTAGCAAATGCTATGCATCCCACATTGTCAGAAGCCCTGCACATTACAGCCTATGTCATCTGGGGAAACTTAAATGTTAGCAGTTTTTAACTGAAAATAATCCCTGTGCTAAGGATTGTGTGTGCACGATTGAGCAGCATTTTCAAAGTGCTCAAAATAATCATTGACATTGAAATATGTGTATTTCAGAATGTTTGATGTATACATTCTACATAATTAGGTTTCATTAAATTACATTTTAGGTATTAAACATTGGCACAAGTTTTACTTACAGGCTACGTTCCACTTTGGTCTGCTATGAATTGTTATGAGCTTGTGCCTCAGTACTGTCGACTGTGATTATTTATTTTATGCTGTTAACAAACCTCACCTAATATTTGATATCTGACATACGTTGCTCAGTGAAATAGCTGGAAAGCTCTGATATCTATCTGTATGAATTATGGTTGGAGATAACATAACTCACCTAGGTACGTTTTGCAGCTATCTTTTACATTTCGTCCACTAATTTTGAGTTTACTCACACTGTGCCTTTACAGTGTGTTTGTATACCATGTTTCAACACATTTCTGTAAAGTTTCTATTTGTGCTGTAATGTTTAACATATTCACATACCCCAGTGTGCTCATTTTCTCCCATTAATTGGCAGTGTTAGTTTTCTAGCTTCCTAAACAAAGCACAACATAGATTATGCTTTTAGGCATGCTGTGTTGGACATGTTTCTTTATGGCACTGTGTTGTAAAATTTTGTTCTGTCGAGATGAATAAATTTGATAAGCCTACAATATGACACTTCTTACTTTTTTTAGATGAACTGTAATAATTTATATTTAATTTCAAGACAGAAGTCATTGTCATCAACAGACAGAAACTGTCAGTTCTGTCTTCTTGTATTCAGGTGATGGTAAAAATGTAGAAGACTAACTCTCATTCTGGAAACATCCCCCAGGCTGTGGCTACACCATGTCTCCGCAATATCCTTTCTTTCAGGAATGCTAGTTCTGCAAGGTTCGCAGGAGAGCTTCTGTAAAGTTTGAAAGGTAGGAGACGAGGTACTGGCTGAAGCAAAGCTGTGAGGACGGGGTGTGAGTTGTGCTTGGGTAGCTCAGTTGGTAGAGCACTTGCCCGCAAAAGGCAAAGGTCACGAATTTGAGTCTCGGTTCGGCACACAGTTTTAATCTGCCAGGAAGTTTCATATGTAGAAGACTGATTACCTTAATCTTCCTACTTCATGAAAAGTTGAGTAAGAACACTCAGGTCACATGCCCTTATTTCAGTTGTAGGACAGAGACTTATTATTCCTAAACAGAGATTTTTTCTTACTTTCTACAGATGGAAGTAGAATTAATTGTGATGAGTTGTTACATTGTTTTGAGTAACATTCGTTATGTTGCTCAGATAATTGCTCAGAACGTCCAGTACAAGAAATAAAAGTTTATTATATATTTCCTTCATCATATCAAAGTAAAATAACATTAAAAATGTGAGTATTTATTCCTGAATAGGGCCTCCACAGGTCATCCGTGCTATGAGCCCTGTGCAACCTTAAACCAGGCTACAAAGATAGTGAAGTTGCTGAAGATTTCATACAAACAGCAAACAGAAGGCTGTAAAATGTAAGTTACAGACATAGGAGAAATTTAATGTGAAACAAGACCTGAATATAATGAGAGAAAAACAAAATATTAATATTTTAAAACCTGTTTTGAAGTTTGGAGCAACTCCTGATACAAACCAGTTTTTATCACATTTGTCCTTATAACATCCAACAGAAAAAGCAGGTCATCAGAAAATACAGAGATATGGTACTTATTTTTGTTACTGCATAGCCAGAGCGTCAGCACTTTTCACTTGTTAAATGTTTTTACTTTCATTTATTAGTAACTTCCTTCCACATACAACACTGCCACTATTAGTTTTAATGATTATCAAAAGGCTTTTCTAACTCACTTAATTTCATGATTATTAGCAGCCATTTGGCAACTTCATATTTTAAAAGGTTTTCTTTAGGTTGCTTTCTTGTCACCCTGTCTGTTTGGTACAGATTTTGCAGTTGATTTTACACTAACTTCCCAATTGGCTAGAAACTTGGAACTTTTAACACAGATCAGAACTGAATGACAATGCAATATTAACTCCCTTTCTTGTCTGATATGTGGTAGAGAATACTTTGTGTGCCACTGCCAATTTTTCACTTTTCCTGATCCATTCAGAATGTTTTGCTGTAAGAATGATTGCTGGTAAGCCTCCATGTGAGCTCAATCCTACCTAATTTTTATCTTCATGGTATTTTTGCAAAATATATATAGCAGGAAGCAACATATTGATTAACCTAGGTGAAGAGAAAGTGAAATAAACATGAAATTTAGCACATGTGTGTTATAATCTCATCAAAATGTCTGATATCAGCTAAAAAATTTCACATTCATGACACTAAAAAGGGGTAAATAATTATTTAAATAAAAAACTTTTGATATAACATGTTTTTAAAATGGATAAATCCCATACAGATACCTAAGCCCTTATGGATAGTCTTGAAAATAGCTATGACAATACTGTTAAAATTCAAAATGAAATATGTGAGGCACATGCAATACATAATAGTAAGGAGGGTAGAGAGTAGCTATTTTTGAGAAAAATCACACAGAAGTTCAAATCATTTGCTGTATAAAAAATTGTTGGTGACTTGTGTGAATTACCCATGCATCAGTTATCTTTTGCATGTGTCCCGTGTTTTTCGTTTTAAATTTTACAAGTATTGTCACAGCTAAAAATTTACAAGCACAGACTTTCAGGACCATCTTCATGGGTTTAGGAAACTGTATGGAGCTGGAAGAGATTATTTTATAGTCTTTAGTACTTTTGAAAACATGTTATATGAAACACTTTTTATTTGAATAATTTTATGTGTGAAACTACATCTTTGGAATACGGCAGTGGTAAAAATGTGAACTGATATTGACAGTAAATTTTGAAACAGGTGGTGACAGACTTGATATACAAATGTGACTGAAACTGACAAGTAAAAGTTGATGTAGTTAACAGCAGTATAAAGTGCAGTGAGTTAAAATGTGAACTGGCCATTGGTATACTTCTTTCTGTGTATGGTGGTCATTGAGCCACCTTTACCTTTGCTAATATGACTAGTGTACCTGCCACCTGACTGACTGGCATGTTTCCCTAAGTTAGTTTGATGAGTGTTAACTTGTTGCATCATAGATGAAACCATGCTGCCTCCTATGGATGAATCGGTGAAGGCATAACTCAACTTGCGCTTTTCTCAAATTACATCATCCTGAAACTGATGGATCAAGGCAATCAGGTGAATGCAATATTTCTTGACTTGCAAAAAGTATTTCACTTCATACCACATTGCCATTTATAAGTAAAGCATGATTGTATTATGTCCTAGCCAGTAATGCCACCCGAGCCCACTGCCAAAAGGTTGGCAGCATCAAAGTCCGGACACCGTCCGCATAAGCAGCGCCAGCGAGACAGCAAATCGCCGCAAGTCTGCGCGTGCCACCGCTGGCTTCTTGCTTCTTAAGCGCTGGAGTCGCGAGCACTAGGACAGTTCTGTATTCGCCGCTCAGTTGTATACTCACCACCGAATTGTGTACTTGCTAGTCAGTTGTGTGTTCATCGCAGCAGAGTTGTTGTTTGTCGTCAGCCGACGCTGACCTAGCCGCTCCGACTCGAACTAGACAGATTCTGTAGACACCGAGTTCACTACTGTGTTACTGTATCTTCATTAATAAAGATAAGTACCGACTTTTATTTAATCAGAGTGTTTGGGTATTCATCTTTCTGTTCACTGTTCCAGCGGACCGGTCGGCCCACTATTAAAAGTGTGGCGGTGACTTCGTAAGCCGTTTCTACAGCGAATTGTTTGTCGCTACGAACACCGCCACAAAAGATTGTATGGCATATAAACAAAATGTGGCTGGATTGGGAGTTTCTCGGTAGGGAACACATGATGTATTATTTTGGATGGAGACTCATCAATAGAAGTAGAAGTAAGAGTCAAACAATGGAAACTCCAAGTAGAAATATCACCAATACAGGAAAAGACAGATTGCTACTTACTGTAAAGAAGACACCTCACATCACAGATAGTTCAATTCTGCTCCGAGATGCTGGAACTGGTCATCACGTGTGTGTGTGTGTGTGTGTGTGTGTGTGTGTGTGTGTGTGTGTGTGTGTGTGTGTGTGTGTGTGTGTGTTTTACTGACAAGGGCTGTGGCAAAAAACTTTATGTGAGTGTCTTTTAACTTTGCCTTTCTGCAACCTTGTGTATCTTATTTATAGTAAGTAGCAATCTGTCTTTTCTTACATTGTTGAAGCATAAGTAAATTTAGACATGCCCCAGGCAAATATGTTGGGACCTGTGTTGTCAATATTGTATGTTTATGACCTGACAGACACTCTTAACAGTAATCACACACTTTTGCAGATGATACTGTTATCCATAATCAAGTACTACCTGAAGAAGTTCCACAAATGTTTTCAGATGTTGATTTCAGAGATGGTCAACTTCCTTCACCTGTTCAGAAATGTAAAACTGTGCACTTCACAAAACATATAAAAGTGGTATCCTACAACTACAATATCCGTAAGTCACAACTGGGATTAGAGACCCATACAAATACCTGGATGTAACAATTTGTAAGGATATAAACATAATGATCATATAAGCTCAGTAATAGGTAAGGGAGTTGTCAGGCTTCACTTCATTGGCAGGATACTGGGAAAATGCAGTCAGCCTATGATAGGAACTGCTGTGTTGCAGCTTATGATAGTGCTCAGGTGTGTAGGGCCCCATCCCAATTACAATTAACTGCACATATTAAAGTATACAAAAAAGGATGGCATGAAGGGTCACAGGTTTTCTGACTCCTGGGAGAGCATTACGGACTTGTTGAAAAACTTGAAATGTCAGATACTTGAATAGAAGACACCAGTTATGCCACCAAAGCCTACATACACAGTTCTGAGAACCAGAATTCAGTGAACGATCTAGAGATATTCCTCATCTCCCTATGTATCTTTCCTGCAGGAACTGCAAAGAGAAGATTATATTAATTGTAGCTTGCACAAAGGATTTTAAGCAGTCATCCTTCCTGCACTACTTATGTGATCGCAATGTGAAGAAAACCTAAAATCTGGTATCATGCTAAGTACCTTCTGCCACACACTTCATGGTGGTTTGCAAAGCACATGTAGACTTAGCAGCTTCCTCTTAGCCCTGATTTGTATGAATCTTTGCTGTTACTTTATTGAATGGAGACCAAATATTGTTATGATACTATGTCACTACTGGAAATAGAAAATAAAAAACAAGACAGCACAAAGGGCATAGACGAAAAATTGTGTATTTGGTACTCACCTTTAAAATCGGTGCATGTTGGACAGTGATTCCCCATTCACTGAGTAAGATTTTAGAATCATTGTACAGACCAAATATCAGTAATAATGTACTGTTTTGTAGAAGTATAGAAAGAGCAAATCAGAGGAATGAAATGTGCAGATTGTTCTAGTCTCTCTTCTTAGCCTACATTTCGATAAGGAAATTTATTCTTTATTTCTTATGATCAATGGTCATGACTAAGCACTAATATTAAGTATTAGTCCGTTTGTTTTGTGTACAAAAACATTTAATTTGTCTTTAGCAATGTCACTACACATCTTAACACACTGTGATGACCCAGATGTAAAAATTCAAGACAAATATAAAAGGCACATCGTAACACATCCTCTTTGTGTAGAATACAATGGTACTGCAGCTGAACTGATCTAAGCACACATCATGTTACACTTTCATCATACTTGCAACTCTCATTCCTAAAGATTTTAATTTACATTTATTGAAAGAACATATCTCAAAATATGACACAAAATTTGAAATCCACTTAATCATATATATTTTACAAGCACAACAATCTATCAACAAGCTAGCTAAAACTGTTTGGTTTAAATATAATTCTCTAGAAGTTAACTCCCATTACCACAGCTGTACTGAGGTGGTTTGGGGGTATATTTAACATACATGATAAAATTCTTCTAAATATCTTCATTATCCCAGTCTTGAAACACTAGGTACATGAATCTTTCAATAAAGTCATCAACAAAGAGCACAGCTTCTGCATTTGACAGCAGTTCTTTCATTACATCGGCATAAACAACTGTAATAAATATAATGTATAATAAAACAAGATTTTATTTACAAACTGAATAATGAGTCTCGAACCACTTCCACATTGGACAACAGAGGTGATTGGGAAAGTTCAGTCTGTAAATCAAATACTGAAATTAACTGTAACTGTTTGTTTAAACAATAATTCTGCATGTACAATTGCCTTTGTCTTATAATTTCAATGAAAGAGTATAGAGAAATGAGTAAACTAGAACATCCAAGGATGGCAAATGTCTAAAGAAAGAAAGCTATATTTCATAACGGTGTTGGCTTAGAAAGAGTAATGCACTTTGTAACAGTACAGAGCATATTAATATGGGTTGTTTGGAAAAATACAATTAAATAATGACTAGGGTAAGATTCTTCCCCTCCCCTTCCTTCAAACCCCAAATTTTTATTAGAAAATTGTACAGCAAAAGAGAAATTTACACTTCCAAGTCTTTTCATGCCCAGTACTCATAAATTTATTTCAATCTTGACTGTAGACAAATAGCAGGAAGATACTAAAGGTATGGAAAAAAATCTTGATTTTTTAAAAAAATTTCATTATGTTTTATTGTGCTCACTGAATCAAATAAGAAGGTCAATGATAATAGACTAGGTAGGAAACTACAGCCTCACTGGTTTCATGTCAGATGTCTTTCAGTGAATTTGGCATGTCCAAACCTTTCTACGTACTGTCTAATGTGTCATGACATATAATCAGTTTTAAAAGTACATGCCAATCATGGCACATACACAGTTCTGTCAATCAGTTGTGCACTGAGATAATAACTACAAACAAAGCACAATGAATTCACCAATGAGATGTATTGTGTTAATGAACAAGGATAGCTGCAAACTGAAAAATAATTATGGAAGCTCACACAAAAACAATCTTTCGGAACACGAATGGTCATGTCTGAAAACCGATGCACATTATCACAGAAAGCATCATACTGTGTCCATATAACAACAGAAAAGAATGCAATACATGAAAATGATTCAAATACATGTCCAGTGAACAAATTTTAACAAAACACACATTCACAAAAATACATTTCACTCACATATATGCAATAGCATGCATTTTGCACAAATTATTCTGGCTGAGGACAAGGCACCAGAACCTTGACGAACAGCAGCAGCACAATATGCTGAAAGTATCTGCAATGCACTACTTTGCACATTCCCACAACAGTCAATAATAATCACAGAAACAGCGCAATGCACCTATCTGTAACTTCCAATACTGGTTCAGCACAACATTCTAAAAAGTGACAAGCTTTAGTAAAAATTCACTCATGTAATGTTCCTTGTCTACTTATTCACACATCAAACAGTTGCTATTACACTGGGAACAAAGCAGTCTTTATATGCATGCCAGGCTGAGTGCACCATTATACACAAATGAAAATCGGCACATACAAGGCACAATCATCATGTAACTGAATGTATTATGATGAATAGCAACAATTAGTACAAAATATTCATCTGGCTTAAATGGGAATCCTTTAAAACATGGTCCACAATGGATACCATTACAGTTATGTAAGGAAAGTCTTCAGTAGCCAGTGAACATTTCTCACAAAAAAGAGGCAGAGATGCCAATTGTTCATCTCTAGACACATGTAATGTATAAAGCAATTCAGTTACAATTCTGAGCGTGGCTCTTCTTGCTCAGAAGACAGCATGGGGACGAGAGTTTGCAGAGAGAAGTACCGACTGCGATCGCCCACCTCCACACTTGTGATGTGCTGGAAACAGCAGGGCTGTGAGATGTGTGACTTTGTTGGCAGCGGAGGAGGGGGTGGCTGTGCAGACCGACGCCCTCGTGATGTTTTACTGCGACCTGGAACCAAGTATCATGTAAAGTCATATAACAAAGATACTAAATTACACCAAATACACAATGCAAGATGAGTAGCCAAATCATTTGCTTTCATTAGCATCTCACATAACAGAAGGGTGTGAAACACTACCTTTTATTTATTACTGTAATTATTAGCTATTGCTTAAAAATGTATAATGGACTGCTGGTAGGTTACTGACCAACAACATTTGAAGACAAATAATCACAACCATAGCACAGTAAAGTTACAAATTACACTTCAGTCACAAACAACTAGGGCAAGATATTATGTTTCAGGGAGTTGTAAGATAGAAATTACTCTTACTTGGCCATAAAACTAAACTCTGCATTTGCACATTTTGTCCATAATTTTTTCAATTATAATATATTTCCTGTTTTGATTTAGACAGATATTTTTAGATACAATTTTTATAATCTGGACCCAATATACCTCATTGTTGACATGACATTGAACACTTATCTCCTTCTCCCTCCATCAGAGAGGGTGAGATATACATTGGTTTTATGACAATGTTGTAACTACAGATTGTGGTATTAGGAGGAAACACTTTTTGTTGCATTTGGAAAGCTATTTCCAGTTTTCTGATTCTTGCTTTCAATCTTTCTTTACATATTCCTTCTGTAATCCATTTGCCCAGACATTTAAAGCTATTTACATTTTGTTGTTCCACATCTGGTGTTTAACTTGGTTGTATTGTCCATGAAATTTGACACTAATTATGCTTCTTCAACAAACTCCTAATGAACCTGCTTGTGGATTATCCAGCTTACAGATCATGCACGATTAGTTCAGCAATTTTTGGAAAAAAATTGTAGATTCTACATTATTCATGTCTTTTTGGTTATCTGTGCAGTCTCTGATCTGCATTAATGTGGGAGTTATGCATGTGTGCATCGAAAGGTTGAGGCATCGCACCTGGTGCAGACAGGCTGATGTTCTCCGGCGAGGAGGTGAGGCGTTCGACGCGGCCCGCCATTTCATCGGCAGCACGCTCCGAGTCGAAGCTGAGGCCAACGAGTGTGGTGTGGTCAGATGAAAGGTGCATGGTGTGGAAGGCACGCCCAGCCACTCGGTAGTTGGTGAGGTTGTCGATGGTGTCGCGCCACAGCGCAAAGCATGTGCCGCGTTCAGCCAGTACGAGTTGGATGCGGCGCTGAGTGCGCGCGCGTGCCGCCCCCAGGTCCAGCAGCAGCACAGGCACACCTGTGCTCTCGAGTCGCCACTCATCACCACTCGTAGAGCCCAGGTACAGGTTTGCTAGCGAACCGCACACGTACACCTGCAACCAACACCAGTCCACACGGTCACATGACAAGCTCCGCTAACCTACAGTATAAGTGCCAATGGAAAGAAAGTTGACAAGGATAAACAAAGAAGCACCTTTATTGGGTTGTATACAGACTAGTTTCCAACCTCTGCAGACATGATGGCTCATGCAGAAAACGTATGAACTACACTGATGGGAAAAAATCATAATACCATGAATTAACGTAGAGTAATGAAATTTCTGGAGTACGTTTATATATATATATATATATATATATATATATATATATATATATATATATTACACCAAACGGAAGCATTGGTATGTTGATAGGGGCACTAACAAACATAAACACACACACAAAATTCAAGCTTTCGCAAAGCACGGTTGCTTCATCAGGAAAGAGGAAAAGAGAGGGAAAGACGAAAGGATGTGGGTTTTAAGGGAGAGGGTAAGGAGTCATTCCAATCCCGGGAGCTATATATGCTGTGACTTACCAAACAAGAAAGCGCTGGTATATAGACACAATAAAAAAACACATAAAAACACACACACACACACACACACACACACACAGATATATATATATATATATATATATATATATATATAAAAAGAAAGATGATGAAACTTACCAAACAAAAGCGCTGGCAGGTCGATAGACACACAAACAAACACAAACATACACACAAAATTCTAGCTTTCGCAACCAATGGTTGCCTCATCAGGAAAGAGGGAAGGAGAAGGAAGGATATGGGTTTTAAGGGAGAGGGTAAGGAGTCATTCCAATCCCGGGAGCGGAAAGACTTACCTTAGGGGGAAAAAAGGACAGGTATACACTCGCACACACACACATATCCATCCACACATACACAGACACAAGCAGACATTTGTAAAGGCAAAGAGTTCTCCTTCCCTCTTTCCTGACGAGGCAACCATTGGTTGCGAAAGCTAGAATTTTGTGTGTATGTTTGTGTTTGTTTGTGTGTCTATCGACCTGCCAGCGCTTTTATTTGGTAAGTTTCATCATCTTTCTTTTTAGATATATTTTTCCCACGTGGAATGTTTCCCTCTATTATATTATATATATATATATATATATATATATATATATATATATATATATATATATGTATATACGAAGATGATGTGACTTACCATACGAAAGTGCTGGCAGGTCGATAGAGACACAAACAAACACATACATACACACAAAATTCTAGCTTTTGCAACCAATGGTTGCTTCGTCAGGAAAGAGGGAAGGAGAGGGAAAGACGAAAGGATGTGGGTTTTAAGGGAGAGGGTAAGGAGTCATTCCAATCCCGGGAGTGGAAAGACTTACCTTAGGGGGAAAAAAGGACAGGTATACACTCACACACACACACACACACACACACACACACATATCTATCCGCACATACACAGACACAAGCAGACATTTGTAAAGGCAAAGAGTTTGGGCAGAGATGTCAGTCGAGGTGGAAGTAAAGAGGCAAAGATGTTGTTGAAAGACAGGTGAGGTATGAGCAGCGGCAACTTGAAATTAGCGGATAACGAGAAGAGAGGATATACTGAAGGAGAAGTTCCCATCTCTGGAGTTCTGACAGGTTGGTGTTAGTGGGAAGTATCCAGATAACCCGGACAGTGTAACACTGTGCCAAGATGTGCTGGCCATGCACCAAGGCATGTTTAGCCACAGGGTGATCCTCATTACCAACAAACACTGTCTGCCTGTGTCCATTCATGTGAATGGACAGTTTGTTGCTGGTCATTCCCACATAGAAAGCTTCACAGTGTAGGCAGGTCAGTTGGTAAATCACGTGGGTGCTTTCACACATGGCTCTGCCTTTGATCGTGTACACCTTCCGGGTTACAGGACTGGAGTAGGTGGTGGTGGGAGGATGCATTGGACAGGTTTTACACCGGGGGCGGTTGCAAGGGTAGGAGCCAGAGGGTAAGGAAGGTGGTTTGGGGATTTCATAGGGATGAACTAAGAGGTTACGAAGGTTAGGTGGATGGCGGAAAGACACTCTTGGTGGAGTGGGGAGGATTACATGAAGGATGGATCTCATTTCAGGGCAGGATTTGAGGAAGTCGTATCCCTGCTGGAGAGCCACATTCAGAATCTGATCCAGTCCCGGAAAGTATCCTGTCACAAGTGGGGCACTTTTGTGGTTCTTCTGTGGGAGGTTCTGGGTTTGAGGGGATGAGGAAGTGGCTCTGGTTATTTGCTTCTGTACCAAGTCGGGAGGGTAGTTGCGGGATGTGAAAGCTGTTTTCAGGTTGTTGGTGTAATGATTCAGGGATTCCGGACTGGAGCAGATTCGTTTGCCACGAAGACCTAGGCTGTATGGAAGGGACCATTTGATGTGGAATGGGTGGCAGCTGTCATAATGGAGGTACTGTTGCTTGTTGGTGGGTTTGATGTGGACGGACGTGTGAAGCTGGCCATTGGACAGATGGAGGTCAACGTCAAGGAAAGTGGCATGGGATTTGGAGTAGGACCAGGTGAATCTGATGGAACCAAAGGAGTTGAGGTTGGAGAGGAAATTCTGGAGTTCTTCTTCACTGTGAGTCCAAATCATGAAGATGTCATCAATAAATCTGTACCAAACTTTGGGTTGGCAGGCCTGGGTAACCAAGAAGGCTTCCTCTAAGCGACCCATGAATAGTTCGGCGTACGAGGGGGCCATCCTGGTACCCATGGCTGTTGCCTTTAATTGTTGGTATGTCTGGCCTTCAAAAGTGAAGTTGTGGGTCAGGATGAAGGTAATGAGGAAAGAGGTTTTAGGTAGGGTGGCAGGTGATTGGCGTGAAAGGAAGTGCTCCATTGCAGCGAGGCAATGGACGTGCGGAATATTTGTGTATAAGGAATATATATATATATATATATATATATATATATATATATATATATATATATATATATATATATATAAACAATATAATAGAGGGAAACATTCCATGTGGGAAAAATTATATATAAAAACAAAGATGAGGTGACTTACCGAACGAAAACGCTGGCGGGTCGATAGACACACAAACAAACACAAACATACACAAACATACACACAAAATTCAAGCTTTCGCAACAAACTGTTGCCTCATCAGGAAAGAGGGAAGGAGAGGGGAAGACGAAAGGAAGTGCTTGTGTCTGTATGTGTGGATGGATATGTGCGTGAGTGCGAGTGTATACCTGTCCTTTTTTCCCCCTAAGGTAAGTCTTTCCGCTCCCGGGATTGGAATGACTCCTTACCCTCTCCCTAACACCCACTTCTTTTCGTCTTCCCCTCTCCTTCCCTCTTTCCTGATGAGGCAACAGTTTGTTGCGAAAGCTTGAATTTTGTGTGTATGTTTGTGTATGTTTGTGTGTCTATCGACCTGCCAGCGCTTTCGTTCGGTAAGTCACCTCATCTTTGTTTTTATATATATACACTCCTGGAAATTGAAATAAGAACACCGTGAATTAATTGTCCCAGGAAGGGGAAACTTTATTGACACATTCCTGGGGTCAGATACATCACATGATCACATGATCACACTGACAGAACCACAGGCACATAGACACAGGCAACAGAGCATGCACAATGTCGGCACTAGTACAGTGTATATCCACCTTTCGCAGCAATGCAGGCCGCCATTCTCCCATGGAGACGATCGTAGAGATGCTGGATGTAGTCCTGTGGAACGGCTTGCCATGCCATTTCCACCTGGCGCCTCAGTTGGACCAGCGTTCGTGCTGGACGTGCAGACCGCGTGAGACGACGCTTCATCCAGTCCCAAACATGCTCAATGGGGGACAGGTCCGGAGATCTTGCTGGCCAGGGTAGTTGACTTACACCTTCTAGAGCACGTTGGGTGGCACGGGATACATGTGGACGTGCATTGTCCTGTTGGAACAGCAAGTTCCCTTGCCGGTCTAGGAATGGTAGAACGATGGGTTCGATGACGGTTTGGATGTACCGTGCACTATTCAGTGTCCCCTCGACGATCACCAGTGGTGTACGACCAGTGTAGGAGATCGCTCCCCACACCATGATGCCGGGTGTTGGCCCTGTGTGCCTCGGTCGTATGCAGTCCTGATTGTGGCGCTCACCTGCACGGCGC
The DNA here is from genome assembly GCF_021461385.2 of Schistocerca piceifrons. Lineage (NCBI taxonomy): Eukaryota > Metazoa > Arthropoda > Insecta > Orthoptera > Acrididae > Schistocerca > Schistocerca piceifrons. The sequence continues at coordinate 299,588,595 of NC_060143.1, forward strand.
CAAACACGCATACGACCATCATTGGCATGAAGGCAGAAGCGACTCTCATCGCTGAAGACGACACGTCTCCATTCGTCCCTCCATTCATGCCTGTCGCGACACCACTGGAGGCGGGCTGCACGATGTTGGGGCGTGAGCGGATGACGGCCTAACGGTGTGCGGGACCGTAGCCCAGCTTCATGGAGACGGTTGCGAATGGTCCTCGCCGATACCCCAGGAGCAACAGTGTCCCTAATTTGCTGGGAAGTGGCGGTGCGGTCCCCTACGGCACTGCGTAGGATCCTACGGTCTTGGCGTGCATCCGTGCGTCGCTGCGGTCCGGTCCCAGGTCGACGGGCACGTGCACCTTCCGCCGACCACTGGCGACAACATCGATGTACTGTGGAGACCTCACGCCCCACGTGTTGAGCAATTCGGCGGTACGTCCACCCGGCCTCCCGCATGCCCACTATACGCCCTCGCTCAAAGTCCGTCAGCTGCACATACGGTTCACGTCCACGCTGTCGCGGCATGCTACCAGTGTTAAAGACTGCGATGGAGCTCCGTATGCTACGGCAAACTGGCTGACACTGACGGCGGCGGTGCCCAAATGCTGCGCAGCTAGCGCCATTCGACGGCCAACACCGCGGTTCCTGGTGTGTCCGCTGTGCCGTGCGTGTGATCATTGCTTGTACAGCCCTCTCGCAGTGTCCGGAGCAAGTATGGTGGGTCTGACACACCGATGTCAATGTGTTCTTTTTTCCATTTCCAGGAGTGTATTTAAGGCAAACCTGATTTGCATCCTTGTAGCAGCACTACTTATGCCACTCACGCGACTGGCATGTAATCTGAGGAGACATCATCTCACAAACACATCTACCAACTTTTGTTTATGTAGCAAAACTCTTTTTTGGTGCTGCGATTTTTTTTTTTTTGTGTCAGGGTCAATGCAGCAAGCATGATATGCAGGGAGATTTTATCAAGTGCTGCTTAGCATATGATTTGATTTGGAATATGTAACGACCAGTGCAGCTTAACTTTAATTGTGCTTTACATTATATCATATTTTACAGAGTTATATTATGCCACCATGTATCTTCCTACAGAAACCACTCACACGTGCCATGAATACTTTTGGTGAGGGATAGTGAAATGCTCTCCAGTAGTTACAAACTTTAGCTAACAGGCAACAACATGTTTATTGAGAATAACATGCCAGTAAAAAGATGATTTCAAACTCATTTACAGTCATTTCAGCAACTCTGCATGGTACTTTTGCTCTCACTGTTGTAGACATCCTAAACACCGAGTTGTCTGAAAGTTAACATTGGCTACAATCAGAAAAGAATCAATACTGGTCAATGTCTTTTGATTTTATATATGACTGGGTCCTATTGGCCACTGTACCAAGATTCACATGATGATGATGATGATGAGGTCTCATACTCCGAGGAGCGTATGGGACAATGAGGGGGACCCGCACCACTGTACTAGGCAAGGTCCTAATGGAGGTGGTTTGACATTGCCTTCCTCCAACCACAATGGGGATGAATGATGATGATGAAGATGACACGACAACACTCAGTCATCTTGAGGCAGGAAAAATCCCTGAACCCACCGGGAATCGAACCCGGAACCCCATGTGTGGGAAGTGAGAACGCCGCTGCAAGACCACGAGCTGCGGACAAGATTCACATAGAACTGTGGAAATATTAATGTCATGATGATGTAGTCTTTCATCCCAACTGTTCAGTCGGTGCATCGATGAAGCAATGATGGAGTAGGATTAAGACAGGGTGAAAGGATAGCAATGATAAGATTTGCTGTTGGCATCGCTATTGTCAGTGAGATTGAAGAAGATAGGCAGGAACTGTTGAATGGGACAAACCAGTCTAACGCGCATTGAAAGTAGAATGAAGAGAGACGAAAAACTTAAAAACTTACATCAAAATTGAAGACTATGGAGTAGCCAAAATACACTCAACTGACAAAAGATATGAGATAGCGATATGCACATATACAGATGGCAGGGAGAGTCACATGCACAAGGTATAGAAGGACAGTGCACTGGCAGAGCTGTTATTTGTACTCAGGTGATTCATGTGAAAATGTTTCTGACGTGATTATGGATGCACGACGGAAATTAACAGTCTGAATGTGAATGGTAGTCGGAAATAGATGGATGAGACATTCCATTTCCGATATTGTTAGAGAATTCATTATTCTGAGATCCACAGTCTCAAGAGTGTGCTGAGAATACCACATTTCAGGCATTACCTCTCACCGCAGACAATGCATTGCCCAATGGTCTTCCTTAATGAGCGAGAGCAGCGTTGTTTGTTTAGAGTTGTCAGTGCTAACAAGCAAGCAACATGTCATACGCTAAATCTGCATATCTGTAGTGACGTTTAGATATTGAACAAAGTGCGTGCACGCCATAGTTTGTAACTAATTTAAGTTTTTTTTTCATAGAGTTCAATAATTTTTACCCTGTACGTAAGCGTGAAACTCGCTAAACGTCATCCAAGTCAAAGGTGCAATAGCTGTTGTACAGAAATTCGCCAATATCTGTGGGGTAAGATATATCAGTAATGACAGAAATGTGTGTGTTTACATTAAAGTCACCAGAACAACGCAGCAGCTCGCACATCGCAAACATCACGCTTGATATGGCATAATACACAAACACTCACTTCATATTTGGAAATTATTTCCCGAAACGCTCGTCCGGCCACTGAAAAAAATCGCGGCTAGGAGTAGCAAATGTCACTGTATGGCAAACAAAACCACACAATCCCTTGCTAGCAGACGACTATCTCGTTTAACGTGACGACGTAAAACACTGCGGCTGAGTTTTCAGTTGGCTTCAAATATGGCGGCGCCTTGGCCAGTCTAAGTTGTTTATGTAGGTCGTTTTCTCTCGAGCAGTCAACTGAGGCAAGGAAGTCAGCCGTGTAAAATGGGCTTTAACAGACGAGACTAGTTCAGGAATAAGACACCAGGGGCGCTCCAGTAGGCCACTCCTCTCAAGTAGTCAGTCGAGACGGGGAAGTCGATCGAGTAAAATGGGCTTTTGGTGATCGTTTTGAGTCTCGCGAGGTGACGCACCTGGGTCTTGAGGCTGCGGAAGGCGGCCTCGACCTGGAGGCGCTCCTGCTCGCTGACGGAGGAGGAGTCGTGCTGGCCATCGTCGGTGTCGGCGCTGCTGGCGCCGCTGGAGGAGGCGGCCTCGCTGCCCGCCACGGAGTCCTTGCGCGAGCGCCGCTGCAGCCGCCGGTCGCGGCCCTCCAGCTGCGGGCACGACCCGTACTGCCCGCTGCCAGCGTCAGCCAGCGAGCTCCGCATCCTGCACAGCACACCACACCACCGACGCGTTATGGAAATGAACGCTCCAAACCAGCTACAATAACGTAATATGTCTTTAATATTTTAAACGACAGGCCTAGTTCAGCTTATTGCCATTATCAAGTGTCATCTAATTGTAAGTGACGGCAATATTGCATCTATATTTGTGCTGGTGTAAGCTGTTGTAAGCACACTAGTCAGCAGGCCGAGTGGTTCTAGGCGCTACTGTCTGGAACCGCGCGACCGCTGCGGCCGCAGATTCGAATCCTGCCTCAGGCATGGATGTGTGTCATATCCTTCGGTTAGTCAGTTTTAAGTAGTTCTAAGTTCTAGGGGACTGATGACCTCAGATGTTACGTCCCATAGCGCTCAGAGTCATTTTTTGAACACTAGTCACCAAAGATGTAGCATGAAGATCGACAGTAGGCGCTGGATCTAGCGCGCCTATCATGAGAGAGGCCAGAGACACACTTGCAAGCAACAGGCCACCAACGGCCTCTGGACAGCAAGTATTTAAGCCGCCGCTGCTGACCGGAGGACCTCAATGACTCACTCTTCCAGTTCGGCGTTTGTCAGAATATTTGCTGAGCAGGCTCGGTTCACATTGCAGGTTAGGACAGCATATAGTGACCACATTACTGACTATAGCGAGATTAAAGTTTGTGATAGCAAGATTGCCGATATTGTTTGCAAGAGGACTATTACTGATGAGCTTGTGCTGCAAGACATGGACTCTACTGAAGTTAAGTATGCTGTACAAGTAAATAAAGAACTGTGTTAATCCAGGTGTGCATTTGTGGTGTGGAAGGAGGATACTGGTCAACCATAGCAACATCCCCTCCCTTGCTTCCTTGCAGTACAAGACTACCATAAACTCTTTCTTACACGTCTCAGTAACTATAACAGTTCTTCTAGTTATGAAGCGTAAAAGTACGTTTTTGTCAAATATTTTGACAGTTCTTTACTATTATGCCCCTCCTCCTTCCTCGAGCGTTTGAGACGGAGCATCAAAAATTAAAACAGGGGATCGATTGTTCATAAATATGTTTTCTGAAGGGTTTGCTATAGTGGAATTGTGTGTTCTGTTCTCGTGTGCCCCAGGGTGGGGCGCTGCGCCCTTGTAATGGGGGCCACCGGACCTGGCGTCTTGTGGTGCCTATTTTGCTCCCATTCGACAGTTCTTCACGTTAAAAAAAATCACAAGTAATACTGTGTGGGATTATATGTGACTACGGAATAATAACTCTTCAGAATATTTGCATTCTTTGTTGCCTATTACTTGACAACTTTCCCTTTTGTGTTATTATTTAAAGTATATGAAGCATAAAACCAGTAAAGACAAGAGACAAACAAAGACGGTACACATTTCTTCAGTCCTTACGTCCCAGCATTTTTTTCTCTCTAATCTTGCTACAGCTTTATAGGGTGTTCTTTCCTTCCCGCGAAAAAATCTATCACCTCATCAAAGTTCGTCAAACGGTTTGCTACACGAAAAATCAAAATGTCGTTGTCTAGTAGTGAATCTGCTGTTAATACGAATAGTATCCAAGAGTGGTGTGGTTTCTCGGTTTGAATACGTCTATTTTGTCACTGTCTGCTTCATAAAACGAAATAGGTCTTTCTAATGTTACACCAATTCTAACACGTGTCCAATAAGCGAGAATGTTTCAGCACAAATGGTCATTTTTATGTAACTCGTTTACATAAATAACACAATAATTCATGAAGTACCAATATCAAATGCTTATTAGGCCTACTACAAGCAAAAAGTTTTGTGTTAGGAAATAGTTTCATATTTCATTCATATGCTCCAGTTTCTCAAGCATAAGATCGAAAATTAAAGTACGAAATTTTTATATAAATCTGAATAGTCATATTTTTTCGTGACGTCCTGGTTTTTCTCCTTACTCGCTCTAACAAACGATCTTGTCATCATTAACTCTGTGACTTTTCCTGCCATTGTCAAAATTTATTCTCCAGTTAACATCACTAATTCTGCGAGAATCACCGGTTCAATTACCCCGCACTTATTCTCCGGCTAGGCGTCATTACGTGTTCGTGCAACGCATTTTCCCCGTTAGTCCGGCTGCTAATCGGGGCCTGTGAAACTGTTAGTGCAGCGGTCTGGCAAAAATTTCCTGTCAAAATTTTCTTCGATGCGCCGAGTAGATAGTATCTAATCTTTCTTACCTGTTAGTCGCTTATTTCCACTCTGGTAGTCAGAATATATGGATATGGTTAATAATTACAACGCTTATAATTCGCATACCCTATCAACTATATAAAGAAACACTGATTGGCTTTTTCCAGTTCGTCTTTATTACTCTGCTCAGCTCATATAGTCCCGTCCCCTTTTGTCTACAGGAAAACTTTTTATTTCTAAATGCCACGGTGATTCCCCTGGAAGAGATCTCACGTACGCTATGCACGCATTAAAAAATCAACTAATGATTCGTTCAAAAATCAACTTAGAATGTGTTCAAAAATGCTCAAAATTTAACCGGGACGCGTTTCAAAATCTTATGAAGAATCAGTAGATCAACATGCGCTGAATGCCAGGCACTTTGTGAAACAAGGTTTCTTTTTTCAAGAATATGAGTTTGGCACCCCCTGGAATTTCCGCCCGGGGCAGATACTCCCGTTTGAATAGTTTCAACACCGACACTTGTTTGTGCCATTCAGCCTGCATAGTTGCTAGGTACGATGTTGTTATATTTGTTTACAGTGTACTTGTGTGTTCCTTGAGTGCATCGTGACTTGCTAGTCACTTAGTGTGTGGCAATCCAAGCAGTAGGGCGTGAGTGGACGATGGGATTTACTAGTGCAGAAAAATCTGACATACTCATGGTATATGGAGAGTGTAAGAAGAATGTAGTTCGGTCTGTATGGTGTTTACGGCAAGATATCCCAATAGACGTCAAAGACGAAGCGCACGAGGAAGAGGCTTGAGTCACACAAGTCTCCTACGCATTCTCCATCAACATAGGTTCCATCCGTATCACGTCTCCCTCTATCAAGAGCTGCGTGGTAACGATAGTGAGAATCGTGTTAACTTCTGTACATCGGTATTAAGATAGGATACTCCATATGTATGATGTATCTTGTTTACTGATGAAGATACATTTATCAGTCAGGGCCAGGTAAACCGCCGAAACACGCACTGTTGGTCTGTTGATAATTCCCGTTGGCTTCTTCTGGTGGAACGTCAGATTACGTGGAGTGTAAACGCGCGGTGTGGGACAGTGAACCATCAGCGCATAGGCCCGTTATCGATACGTGGAACACTGAACACGCAGAAGTATGGCAGGCACCTAACAGACCATCTTCCACGGGTGCTAGAAGACGTTTCTTTGCAGACTGGGAGGAACCTGTGGTACCAACATGATGACTGTCCAGCTATACTGCACGAAGTACTATAGCATGTCTTCGCGATTTGTTTCTAAACCGTATGATTGGGTGCAGACAACTTGTACCTTGGCCGGCCCGTTCCCCGGATTTGACGCCTGTACATTCTTTTTTGTGCGAAAAGCTGAAAAACGCTGTGTACAAGGACACGTGAACTACATCTGGAGAAATGCTACAATATATTACTCCAGCCAGCTTGGATATCTCTTATAAAATGCTAGTACATGTGCAGCAGTCGTTGCATACCAGACTAGAAGCGTATATTGCCGCTGCCGGTGGTTATTTTGAATACAATCTGTGATGGTCAGTCATCTCGTTACTGGTAGGACTCTACATAATTAGAGTATGCACTTGTTTTCTACCACAGGTATTGTACAAGTGTTGGGGTGGGGGCGTTTCAAAATACAATATCTCGTAAACGAAACGCACTGCAGTACTGCAACAAACACAACTGTCATTGTAATTTACCCATTTTAGTTTGTTACTGTTAATAGGCATTGTTCCATTTATAAAGGTCTATGTTTACACAAAAAATACACGTTCTAAGTATTACTACAATCTGTTGATTAGCTAACAATACGAGCCCCTGACTACCAATCCATTGTGCGAAAACCGCACATCAATAGCGCTTTCATTTCCGCATTATCTATGATGCGAGTTTTAGGGGATTCACCTCGTATAGTTGTAAAATGGTCACATATCTTTGGAAAAACAATCTCTGTACAGATACAAACTCTCGCTGATGCGTGGATTATCTGTTTGATCTTCAGTTGGATGAGGATCGCCTAAAAAGCAGAAAGCTGGTTCACAACGAAATATAAATTAAATGTTATTGTGGAACGTCAGTACTGTGCATATCCGTTCTTAATTTGTTTATGTTTCTCGTAATACCGACGAAATATTCCACAAATAAGATAAGCGAGATCAATGCACTCACAGATACAGTCATTTTTCCTTCGCTCAGTATTTGGATGGAAGAGAACATAAAATCGATGATACAGGTATTTACCCTCCGCGTGCGTTGTGCAGTGGCTTGCGTAGGAAATACAGGGATAGTCATGAGAAAAGGTACATGCTTACAAGTGAATGCTATTACGGGTGATAGTGATTTTGAACAAAAAGCTTCATATGGATATATGCATTATCCCGAATGGCTTCCAAGATAGAACACATTTAATATCACTTCCAGCGAAAACGTGTCGTAGTACAAAATTAAACTACAGCAAATTTCCTACAAAAAAATATCCCATTCATTTTTTTCTAGCACTAATAATTTGCGCGAAGAGAGCGCAAGAATACTGAAAATCTCGACCGACGGGTATGCGTTGTAGCTTAGGTAGGTTCTGCAAGCCAGTTTGAGGTACTTTTCCAACTTCATAGAACAAAAGTGTCCTGTATCAAATTGTTCGTCTCAACTTCCTCTACATTACTGTGGTACGTCGTAAACAATGTCAACGTTTTAATAATACAGAAAATAAATAACAATTTACATTAAATGTGTTCTAGTTCGGAAAACTTCCAGAACAGGGCGTATTTCCAAATGAGATTTTTCGTCCAGAATCTACTATCAACCCTGAGAGCACATATCTGTCCTCTTGATTCAGCCTATATGTAGACGAAGATTATTAGCTTGGGGCATTCAGAGTGTTCTCCCTAACCACTTCGGTCATACTTCGCACAAACAAGAACTCCAATGGTAAAGTTAGAATCACGGCAGAACGCGACCAGATTGGAGTTGTGGCTGCGGAGACGCAGATGTGCGACCTTGACGCGAACGGACGTCAGAAGCCCATGTTGGTGCTAAAGCGAATCTCACGCTGGATAGTGCAAATAAACTGCTTTGAGTATACGTGAGGGCGTGACTCATCGTTTACAGCACCCACTCCTGCGCGGAAAACCTTTTATGATCACTGGCGACGACGGAGACACACGGCGCGCGCGCAATCATTAACACCCTGCATAAGCAGTCGGTATAACTCCTCGTCAGGCCCCAACAACGGCCGACAACAGCACGTCTCATTATCAATTTTATTGTTATTACATGGAACTGACCATTGACGTTCACGCGATACTCCATTTTTGCCCCCTTCGTCTCGAACAATGGTCGTCAAATTGCGGCCCTGTTCAAGTATTCTAGTGGCCCGCGGTTCTCAGCCGTATTTTATAATAATATGTATCTACAATGAAGCGCCAAAGAAACTGGTATAGCCACACGTATTCACATAAAGAGATACGTAAAGGCAGAATACGGTGCTGCGGTTGGCAAAGGCTGTATAACACGACAAATGTATTGCGCAGTTGTTAAATCGGCTACTGCTACTATAATGGCATGTCATCAAGATTTAAGTGAGTTTGAACTTGGTATTATAGTCGCCGCACGAGCAATGGGACAAAACATTTCCGAAGCAGCGATAAGTGGTGTTCTCCCCTGCGACCAATCCACGAGTGTATCGTGACTATCAGGTCCGGTAAAACAGCAAACATCTCTGCGGCCGGAAAAACATATTGCAAGAACGGGACCAACAACGACTGAAGAGAATCGTTCGACGTGACAGAAGTGCAACCCTTCCGCTAATTGCTGCAGATTTCAATGCTGGACCATCAACAAGTGTCAGTGCGCGAACCGAACCATTCTACGAAATATCATCGATAGGGGCTTTCGGAGCCGAAGGCCCACTCGTGTACAATTGGTGACTGCGCGACGCAAAGCTTTACGCCTCGCCTAGGCCCGTCAACACCGACATTGAACTGTTGATGTCTGGAAACATGTTGCCTGGTCGGCCGAGTCTCGTATCAAGTTATATCGAGCGATGGACGTGTACGGGTATGGAGACAACCTCATGAATCCATAGACCCTGCATGTCAGCAGGGGATTGTTCAAGCTGGTGGAGTCTCTGTAATGGTGTGGGAGATGTGCAGTTGGAGTGATATGGGACCCCTGATATGTCCAGATACGACTCTGACAGGTGACAAGTACGTAAGCATCCTGTCTGGTCACCTGATCTATTCATGTTCATTGTGCATCCGACGGACTTGGGCAATTTCAACAGGACCATACGACACCCCATAAGTCCTGAATGGCTCCAGGAAAACTCTTTAAGTTTAAACACTTCCACTGGCCACCATACTCCCCAGACATGAACATTACTGAGCATATCTGTGATGCCTTGCAACATGCTGTTCAGAAGAGATCTCGACCCCCTCGTACTCTTCCGGATTTATGGACAGCCCTGCAGGATTCACGGTGTCAATTGCCTCCAGCTCTACTTCAGACGTTAGTCGAGTCCATGCCACGTCGTGTTGCGGCACTTCTGAGTGCTCGCCGGGGACCTGCACGATATTAGGCAGGTCTACCAGTTTCTGTGGCTCTTCAGTGTAGGTTGTTAAGACTGTAGTTTTTCTGCCCAGTAACAAACAACAATACTTAAGAGTCAGTAGATTTTACGGTGCGCTTAATTTTACCCGACATTGATGAATTGGGCGTATTCAAGCTAATTAAAGTTTGTCGCTTATGTCAGGGCGGAGGGGTAAGTAGCGTAGGTGCTGCTGGATTAGAGAATGTGAGGCGGAAATGTTTTATTGCCTTTAGAACTGACAATTCAGGCGAGCGCGACTTGTACCGATCAGCTGCTATGGTATAAATTCCAAACGGAAATAACTTGGATTCGTGAATGCGCTTTATAGAGAAGATCACGTTCACCAACAAGACAACACTTCGTCAGGTAATTACAGTGTCACAACTCTGAGGTCGCTGAAGGTGGCAGAATCTGCAACAGAGAATAGTCGCCCAGAAGTGTTCCGAATGGTGCCGACTTTTAACAATCAGAACTTCTAGGCCAGCGGCCAACTTATCGCGCCATGACTATAGCTAGTCAGTTGGGGGCTCATAACACACTAATTTAAGTAGGTTTCCAAATAATATTAAGATCGACACATATGCGACCCAAAGTGCCAGCCCACACTGCCAGTATTGGTTCTTCAGCAAAATAAGTTTGACGACCAGTAGTCTACAGTTTCCTATGTTTACAACACAACATCACGCGTTCTCTGGCCTAATTTGTTACACGTACAATCCACATCTACACCTCTCAAGAGAATAGTCAATATTCAGGGATATGACAGGAACGATCACCCGTAGCAAAAATTTCCAGTAAACATGGGCCTTAAAATGCGTGCCTTAAGATATATGAGCACTTGTTCATCTTAGATACTGTGAAACAAATCTTTTCTACTGCAAGCTCTTTGTTCTCCATATTCTGAGAGGTGGTGGTATGGATTAAAACAAGAAAGAATGTTCAGTAAACATGGGCTCTAAAGTGCTGTAAGCGCTTGTTCATCTTCACTACTGTGAAACACTTCTCTTTTATTGAACAAGTGCTCACATCTCTTAAAGTATGCATTTTAGAGCCCTTGTTTACTAGACAATTTTTTCTTATTTTGATCCGTGCTGCTTCCTCCGAAAATACGGGAAGCAATGAGCTTGCAGCAGAAGAGACTTGTTTCGCAGCATCGTAGATGAAGAATTGCTGATAGCTCATATGCTATGCATTTTAGAGCACACGTTTGCCAGATTTTTTTGCTTCGAGTGATCGTCCATGTCATATATATGGATATTGGCCACTGCTCCTGCGACACGCTGTATAAACTCAGTAAGCCATTGTAAAGTGCATGGCGGAGGGTTCATCGTACCGATACTATTGATTTTCCTGTTCATTCCATTTTATAACGGACGAGAAAAAAAGACTATCTATATGCCTCTGTACGACACCTAATCTACTTCCTCTTGTTCTCATGATCCCTAGGCGAGATAAATAGCGCTTGCAGCATAGTAGTCGCACAATCTTCTTTGAATAAAACTTCTCCAACTTTACCCAACTGGGTTTCGCTACAAAATTGTTGAGCATTGCTGCTACATATTCATATGAGCTCAACAAATCAGTTACGGTCATTGCATGGCGTATGTGAATTAGTTCGGTGCCAGTTGCTATGCCTGCTCGATAAGGACCCAAACGTGACGTCTCCCGGGGTGATTAATTTTTTTGTGCCGTTTGTTGCTACACTGATGAGCTGAAACATTATGACCGCCTGATTAACAGCATGTTTGTCTACGATTAGGGCGAAATATAGTAGCGATCCTGCACAGAATCGAGTCGACATCTCCTTGGTAGGTTTCCGGAGGTATTTGGCACCAAATGTTTACACGCTGCTCACGCGTTTCTCGCAAATTACTGGCCAGGGCTTTGTACGCGTGGAACTGCCGTACAGTTGTATATGTCCCAGATGTGTTCCATCGGGTTCACATCAAACGAATATCGTGGCCAAGACATCATCGTGAGTTCACTATCATGCTCCTCAAACGCATGCGGCACGATTTTGGCCTTACGAGACAGATAGGTATCACATTGGAAGATGTCATCGTCGTCGGAGAAGACATCAAGCCTGAAAGGATGCACGTGTTCCCTAATAATGTTCCTGTAGTGCGCAGATGTCTTGGTGCCTTCGCTTACCACCAAAGGTTCCGAGAAGCCAAGTGAATGTCTCCCACGGCATAATACTGCACCCATAAACCTGCGACTGTGGTGTGGTGAATGTTCAGAGCAACTGTTCGCCTGGATGACGCCATACCCGGAAATGATCGTCGACATGGTGTAACAGTAAATGTGATTTACCCGACCAGGAGACAAGTCGGTGATCGTATGTCCACTGCGGTCGTAATTGACCATGTGATTGGGTCAACTTGAGGAGGTTTAAGAGGTCGTCTGCTACAGAACCCCATGTTCCACAATGTGCACTGTATGGTGTGCTCTGAAAAATTTGTGCGTGCAGCAGCATTGTGTTTTTTCGTCACAGAGATGCCACAGGTCACTGTCCTACTTTACGGAGCAGACACGCCTCCGAACCCTACGTTCTGTGAAGAGTCGTGGACGTCCAATCACTTTGCGCCCCATATTGCCACTTGTCCTGCTTTACAGAGAGGGCAAGCCTCCAACCTCCATGTTCCATGATGAAGCGTAGACATCCAGCACTTTGTCGCCTACTCATGGTTTCACCGACCTTTAGCCACTTTCCATAGACGCTCACGGCAGAAGCATGCGAACAGCTGACCAACTTCGTCGTTGTCGAGATGCAAGTTCTCAGGTATGATGATGAGGTCCCATACACCGAGGAGCTTAGGGAACGATGCAAGAGACCCACACCGCCGACTAGGCAAGGTCGTAGCGGAAGTGGTTTGCCATTGCCTTCCTCTGACCGGAATGGGGATGAATGATGATGATGAAGACAACACAACAACACCCAGTCATTTCGAGGCAGGGAAAATCCCTGACCCCACCAGGAATCGAACCCGGGACCCCGTGCGCAGGAAGCGAGAACGCTACCATAAAACCAGGAGCTGCGGACGTTCTCAGGTATAGGACCAAAATAATATGCCGTTTTCAAGAGTCTCTTATGTCAGTGGATTCACCTCATTTGCAGTCACACAGAAGCTAGAATGATTTTCCATTCATAATTGCTTTCATGATACACTTTTCTTACTGCGTCATAGGACTGCAATCCAGCAGGGGGGATTCAGCCTTGTGATGACCAGTAAATATCAGAAACATAGCGAGTACGAGTCCAGTGTTGAGGGTTGCATGTACAGATATCAAGGCGCTGCTGTTACGATGGCGCTGCGATTGCTTCCTACTCGTCGACTCGTACTCTTAATAAGATGTGCAGGAATATCAGTTAACATGACATGTTATGTACACAGGACAACATGTATACTATGTGACAACACAGATTCCATTTCCTGTCGTTTCACTGACATGATGTCATTACTACTGAGGTCCAAAATGTAATTTTACTTATATTTTGCTACTATACAGGGTGGTCCATTGATCGTGAGCGGGCCAAATATCTCACGAAATAAGCGTCAAACGAAAAAACTACAAAGGACGAAACTTGTCTAGCTTAAAGGGGGAAACCAGATGGCGCTATGGTTGGCCCGCTAGATGGCGCTGCCATAGGTCAAACGGATATCAACTGCGTTTTTTTAAGTAGGAACCCCCATATTTTATTACATATTCGTGTAGTACGTAAAGAAATATAATGTTTTAGTTGGACCACTTTTTTCGCTTTGTGATAGATGGCACTGTTATTAGTCACAAACGTATGGCTCACAATTTTAGACGAACAGTTGGTAACAGGTAGGTTTTTAAATTAAAATACAAAACGTAGGTACGTTTGAACATTTTATTTTGGTTGTTCCAATGTGATACATGTACCTTTGTGAACTTATCATGTCTGAGAACGCATGCTGTTACAGAGTGTTTACTTGTAAATACCACATTAATGCAATAAATGCTCAAAATGATGCCCGTCAACCTCAATTCATTTGACAATACGTGTAACGACATTCCTCTCAATAGCCAGTAGTTCGCCTTCCGTAATGTTCACACATGCGCTGACGCATGTTGTCAGGCGTTGTCGGTGGATCACGATAGCAAATATCCATCAACTTTCCCCGCAGAAAAAAATCCGGGGACGTCAGATCCGGGGAACGTGCGGGCCAGTCCACCTGTCATGAAATATGCTACTCAATACCGCTTCAACCCCACGCGAGCTATGTGCCGGACATCCATCATGTTGGAAGTACATCGCCATTCTGTCATGCAGTGAAACATCTTGTAGTAACATCGGTAGAACATTACGTAGGAAATCAGCATACATTGCACCATTTAGATTGCCATCGCTAAAATGAGGGCCAAATATCCTTCCTTCCATAATGCCGCACCATACATTAACCCGCCAAGGTCGCTATGTTCCACTTGTCGCTGCCATAGTGGGTTTTCCGTTGCCCAATAGTGCATATTATGCCAGTTTACGTTACCGCTGTTGATGAATGACGCTTCGTCGCTAAATAGAACGCGTGCAAAAAATCTGTCATCGTCCCGTAATTTCTCTTGTGCCCAGTGGCAGAACTGTACACGTCGTTCAAAGTCGTCGCCATGCGATTCCTGGTGCATAGAAATATGGTACGGGTGCAGTCGATGTTGATGTAGCTTTCTTAACACGAACGTTTTTGAGATTCCCGATTCTCGCGCAATTTGTCTGCTACTGATGTGCGGATTAGCTGCGACAGCAGCTAAAACACCTACTTGGGCATCATCATTTGTTGCAGGTAGTGGTTGGCATTTAACATGTGGCTGAACACTTCCTGTTTCCTCAAATAACGTAACTATCCGGCGAACGGTCCGGACACTTGGATGATGTCGTCCAGGATACCGAGCAGCATACATAGCACACGCCCGTTGGGCATTTTGACCACAATAGTCATACAACAATACGATATCGACCTTTCCAGCAATTGGCAAACGGTCCATTTTAACACGGGTAATGTATCACGAAGCAAATACCGTCCGCTCTGACGGGATGTTACGTGATACCACGTACTTATACGTTTGTGACTACTACAGCGCCATCTGTCACAAAGTGAAAAATGTGGTCCAACTAAAACGACCATATTTCTTTACGTACTACACGAATATGTGATAAAAATGGGGGTTCCTATTTAAAAAAACGCAGTTGATATCAGTTTGACCTATGGCAGCGCCATCTAGCGGGCCAACCATAGCGCCATCTGGTTTCCCCCTTCAAGCTAGACGAGTTTCGTTCTTTGTAGTTTTTTCGTATGATGCTTATTTCGTGAGATATTTGGCCCGGTCACTATCAATGGACCAACCTGTATACACAGTTTTCATTTTCTAGCAATCGATGTACATAAGGTTGCTTGCTCCTCTATATCAGATTCCTCTGGTTATAACCGATTTTGGCAAATAAATATTTCTAGTGCAGCTCATGGTGTACAGAAGATGTCCTTTAATAAGTTTCTTAAAGCTGCGGAGCATAAGGTTCAAAAATGGCTCTGAGCACTATGGGACTTAACTTCTGAGGTCATCAGTCCCCTAGAACTTAGAACTACTGAAACCTAACTAACCTAAGGACATCACACACATCCATGCCCGAGGCAGGATTCGAACCTGTGACCGTAGCGGTCGCGCAGTTCCAGACTGTAGCGCCTAGAACCGCTCGGCCACTCCGGCCAGCGGAGGATAAGGTATAAGAGATTTTTACTGTTGAGAAAATTTAGAAATCCTGGATTTGAAGCTTACTTTAGAACGATTCTCCTGCCACCAACTTACACTTCGCGTAAGGATCCCTATGATAAACTCCTCACGCCACTGCACAGCGGATGGCCGTTTGTGCTTCAGACCGACATCGCAGGTTTTCTGTCCTATTCCATTTGGTATAGAGCGAGGGTAAAAAGGCTGTCCTTATACGCGCATATCTCTATTATCTTATCCTCGCAATCCGAACATGACGTATAAGATAATGGAAGCATCAGTGTCGCACATTCTTCTCTCCAGATATATGCAACAGGGATTCGCAATAACAAACTCATTTTCGTTTGACAGATCTGTATTTAAGTCTCCCCAGCATCTTTGTTAAACTTTCCTTTATGGTATTATGAACCTAGCTGCGTATCTCTCAATTTGTTATCATGTCTGTGTCACGCATTCTTAATAAGAATTCCAGAAGCTAGGGTACTATCCTAGGAGCCGTAAGGGCGCAACATACGCGATTTCCTTGTGAAAAGGGTAGTTGCTACTCATCACATAGCGGAGATTCTGAGTCGCAGATAGGCACAACAACAAGACCGTCAGAAACTGAGCTTTCGGCCAACAAGGCTTTCGTCGAAAATAGACAGCATACAAACACATACACACGCAAACGCAAATCACACGCACATGATCACAGTCTCTGGCCGCTGAAGCCATCCTGGGTTTTCTAATGTTTGACTTTTCCTTTTCAGATGAATTTATTTTTCCCAGAAGCCTTCCAACGAATCTAATTCTTCCTCCGATTTTGCGTAAAACACCCATTTTATATCACTTCTTAGTGTTATCTCTAAATATTTTATCGTTGCGCCCGACAACGTGAATTTACTGCTGATTTTGTGATTGCACTCTGTTCTCATAGGTCTTTTTTTCTTTCCAG
The DNA here is from genome assembly GCF_021461385.2 of Schistocerca piceifrons. NCBI lineage: Eukaryota > Metazoa > Arthropoda > Insecta > Orthoptera > Acrididae > Schistocerca > Schistocerca piceifrons. The sequence goes on from NC_060143.1 coordinate 299,605,362, forward strand.
TGCAAAGCATGTTGCATTTATCGCCATTCAAAGGGAGTTCCTATTCATTATGCCACGTAGAAGTTTTGTCGCATTCGTTCTGCATTTCCGCGCGAACTCTACACAGCACGTTTGGATTTGGTACTGTATTTAGTTATCATTTATGTGTGAGAAAAGTAAATATAATTCTATATGGCTACATGTTCTTTCGTAGATACATGTCCGAAAGAAGAGGCACCACTGATTCGATCAGGAGCTGTATTCAGTACATGTCGAAAGAGATATCCGACGTTTAGCTGCAGTGGGGAATTGAACAAAAGAAATTGGGTTTGTACGGAGGCATATAGACAGTCTTCTTTCCTTCGCTCTCTTTGCGAGTGGCGCCGGCCGGAGTGGCCATGCGGTTCTAGGCGCTGCAGTCTGGAACCGAGCGACCGCTACGGTCGCAGGTTCGAATCCTGCCTCGGGCATGGATGTGTGTGATGTCCTTAGGTTAGTTAGGTTTAATTAGTTCTAAGTTCTAGGCGACTGATGACCTCAGAAGTTAAGTCGCATAGTGCTCAGAGCCATTTGAACCATTTTTTTTGCGAGTGGAACAAGAAGGGAAGTGCGTAGTAGTGGTACAGGTTACCCTCCGGCACGCACTGTACGTTTGGCTTACGGGGTGTGCGTAAATATAGGTACGGCGAAGGCGAGTTCGGATATGACGACGCAGGACCCGCTGGCGCGTAAAAGGAGACTACAGAGCTCGTTTCTGGTCTCCTGTGGGCAGTGGCCCTAATGGCTGGGCTCGTCAGCGTACGTAAGTAAAGCGCCGCTGTTAAGAGAGCGCGGAAGTGCAAGCCGTGGAGCACAGCGGCCGGTGGTGCCCCTCCCCCCTCCCTCCCCCTTCCCAGCTGCCGGTCTCATTGCTCGTGTTTGCCGTCCGGCGCCAGGTCGATCCCCCCTGTTGCAGCGGGCCCAAAAGGAACGCGACGAGACTGCGAGGCACAGGCCCACAGAACAGTCCCCGGGAGCGTGCTTCACCTTGGACAGCCCAAACCCACCTCAGCCACGCACGTCCCACGCGCCTCTCTGTCGTCGATCGGCGGAGGAAAAAAACTCCTCGCCATGTGCTCCCACCCCCCCACCCCCCCCCAGAACAGGACCAGGTCCCTACCGCGGCGTGAGCCGCCTCCGTAGCTCCGGTGAAAGACTTAAGTCACAACAAACAAGCGGGAAACGACAGGAAAAGCGGAAGCAGATTCCCTGTTCAGAAAAATACATCTGCGACGCAGACACGAGAAGCGGCTGAAGAACAGACGGATTGCGATGTCGGTCGAGATCCTCCGATGCCTCCACCTATCGAGATATTCTCGACCGGCGGACGGCGTACAAAACTGAATGCAGCCAAATGTCACTACACAACTGAAGAAAGACAAGAAAAAGGACTCCAAAGGTGTCAGTACTGAGGCTCACGGAAAGAATACCAGCCTGAAACTCGATGGAGATGGATTGAGACTACGGTCCTTTAGTCAGCATTACTGAACTTCTCTTAAACTTATAAAACACTCACTCTGAATATTAATATAATAAAAACCTAACTTCGAAATTTGCATCTGTACGACATTTCGATTGTGTCTCAGAAGCTGATACAATTACGTTACAGATTACTATTTTCATTCTATCAACAACTGGTTTTAAAATAATGTAGAACATAGCATCTGTACCGAGTACAGCTACGGCTGTCTTATTAAGAGAGTGCAACCACTACACAATATCGAGACTTTACATTCAGGTCGACGGATAGGTTGTACTATTTATGATGTCACTTTATCTGGCAACATCAACAACGTAAAGAAATCAACTTTAAACAAAGAAAATATTCCACTGTCGAGTCAATTAATGTGACCACTTCTCAAAGGACTGAAAACGACCGTTTGCAGCACAGACTACCGCGAAACGTGCAGAAAAAGTCAGTGAGGTTCTGAATGGTACCAACAGGGGTGTAGCGCCACGCCCACTCCAGTGCCGTGGTCAGATCCGCTAGGTCTCTCGGTTCTGGCGCGAACAGCCCCATCGAGTGGTCGCACATTTTCTCAGTTGGGTTTACATACGGGGAGTTTGGTGGCCAGGGGGGTACGACTCATCCTGGTTCTATCTGAACCACACTAGTACACTGCCAAATGGTTCAAATGGCTCTGAGCACTATGGGACTTAACATCTGAGGTCATCAGTCCTCTAGAACTTAGAACTATTTAAACCCAACTAACCTAAGGACATCACACACATCCATGCCCGAGGCAGGATTCGAACCTGCGACCGTAGCGGTCGCGCGGTTCCAGTCTGAAGCGCCTAGAACCTCTCGGCGTACACTGCCATCTGTGCGACATTTTGCTTTGTCTTACTGGTAGATGCCAGAGCGCCGAGGAAAAATGAACTGCATGTACGGGCTCGACATGGTCCCTCAAGGATAGATGAATACTTGTTTTCATCCATTGTGCCTTCCAGAAGACGATATCACCCAGGGAACGTCAAGAAAGTATTCTCCAGACCCTAACGCTCTCTCTTCCTGCCTCGAACCTTCCGACAATTGTTCCAGGGTGTTTGCTTTCAAGTCGCGTTCACACTAGACCAACGAACGACAATCGACCGCTTCTCTGACCGAACTTTGCTTGGTGTGAACTGGCAGCTAAGTGAAGCCAACAAAGCGGTTGGCCCTGGTTGTGGTTCGGACTGCCGGCGCAAACATCAAAACGTTAGCACTGAGTTGGGCTTCCATACCCTAGTTCGAAGGCAGGGTCGAAAGTTCGTTGGTTGCGGTTATTGGACGGGTATGTATCTATTGAGTCTAAAAATATTGGAGTATTGAGTAGAATACAGCATAAAAGCTGATAGTTTTATCGTGGACGTAAATATATATGAGATCCTACGAACTGCGATCGTAAAAACAAATGGTTCAAATGGCTCTGAGCACTATGGGACTTAACATCTGAGGTCATCAGTCCCCTGGAACTTAGAACTACTTAAACCTAACTAACCTAAGGACATCACACACATCCATGCCCACGGCAGGATTCGAACTTGCGGCCGTAGTGGTCGCGCGGTTCCAGACTGTAGCGTCTAGAACCTCTCGGCTGCTCCGGCCGGCTCGTAATAACAAATTGAGCAGATTAGGTGCTTGGAGGGAAATAAGCGATATGTTAAAAAGTAATGTGCACAGTATGGAAAAGAAAATGGAATGTATATGGGTATGTTTTCACTCTCCTTAAATAGGTGTCATCTTTGGAAATTTTAGGGCCTACAAATTTCAATAACAATTCGAAATCTGTAGCTCTCATACGCAAAAAAATTACGAAGTAGCCTATATTTCAATTCAGCTTTAGGGTAATGCACTAATTTTGTCCCATGATTCTGCTCCCTACTTTTTAAAAAAGAGGTCGTCCACCAGGGTCGTTTCTCTTCTGTTTCTTTTCCTGATGATCAGTTTCTTGCAGTAAAATAAATGCTCCACATGCGACTTCTTCCCTCAAAATACCGGCTGATGAAAATGTTATTAAAATGCTACATTATAAGAAAACAACAAAACTAGAGCAGAAATTATCAGAGCCAACTGCTATTCCATGTGGCCGAATCCCTTGGTCCGTATCCCTTGCTTTGGAGAGGATGACAGGCCGAACGCTAATGCGTTGGCAACCAATGTTCTGTCAAATATATTGGCCATCGTCAGTTTGCATTCGTTAGGCTAGTGTGTTTGCGCCTTCAGACGTTTCATGCCGTGCACGCCAACGGCCATCTGTCATCTGAAAAAACTACCTGTCGCCACTCGGTGGACATCCAGTTGCGGTTTTCGTGAGCAGATTTCAGCCTTCGCCACCGATGGACAGCAGTCAGCCTGGGTGCATGAAACAGGCGACTGCTGCGGGCCCATACGCAACAATGTTCGCTGAACGATCGTTGAGGAGTTACTGTTGACAGTCCCTTGGTTAGTCAGCCTGGGTGCACGAAACAGGCGACTGCTGCGGAGGCCCATACGCAACAACGTTCGCTGAACGATCGCTGAGGAGTTGCTCTTGGCAGTCCCTTGGTTCATCTGGTCGGTCAGTTGCTCAACAGTTGCGCGTCTATTCGCCCGTACACATCTCCGTAGTCGACGTTCACCCAAGTTGTCAGTGACCCATGGTGCATCACAGTTGCCTTGATGCGGTCTTGGATAACGCCATTTTGCCATGCACCGCATACTTTAACCACGGCAGCACGTGAACATCTTTAGTGAAGTTAAGTGAAAACTTGACAGCGTCTTAACTGTTTAGTGTGATTCTCAACTGTTTGTTTCAGTTCGAATGCTCATCGCGTGAACGTTAGTCTTATATTGATGAAAAGAGTGTGAGAGGCAATGTGGGAATCCTACGCTGCCATCCAGGACAAGGTACTTGTGAAACTGTTTTTCTGTTTTCTTGTCCGAGCTGTTATGAAGTACCAGGCATTTATCTGTTACGTATTGATCACTGTGATACGTGCGTATTGTGTCTGTTGTTATGGGTGGGAAAACAGAGGACAAAGCCCAGTGCTGAAACATAACGTACATCTCTCGAATAGAACCGCTGGGGCGCTGAGTTTAACGGCCCCAGTTCAAGGACATATCACCCACAAACACATCCCCTTCACTCCCTGCGGTGACGTTTGGAGTTTATGGCAGGGACGCCAGCGTGAACCTGGTGGTCAGTAATTTTTTCCATGTCCGTTAAACAGTGATGAAACATCCTTCCGCAACCCAATTCTAATTGGCTACGTCAGAGTCTTTGCGACGGATCTCTACGTCAGCTTAACATTTAACAACTTTCAACCCTATAGAAAGCTGAGAACGCTGCGCTGTGAACAACTCCGGGGTAATAGTTCTGTCGCAGACAAACAGATGGCACCCGCAACGCCGATTCAGCCAAGTACAGCCTTCTTTATTCCTGACCAGTTTTCGTTCATTTCCGAAGGTGAGTGAAATCACGTTCCTCCGCCTTCACAGAAGGCTTAAGTACGGGTGGCGGCTGAAGGACGTGGGCAAGCACGGCGGTAATTGCGACGCAGATGTTCAGACCGGCACTTCTTCCCAGAAAAGCAGACGTCAGCTTTTCCTCACTTCTCTTCTCCCGACAAACAGTCGCTCCCTGCCTAGCACATGCGCACGGTGATGTCATCGTGTTTGTTTCGAGGCAGAGCGCCCACCGCACGTTTCTTCTTCGTCTTGAGACCACCTGCCGAAAGCCGCCTTAAACCAGCCATGTGCGGCCAAAAGAATAGAACTGCAGACAGCCGCAACTGGACTCAGTTCTCAAATAAAAGGAACTACATGGGCGGATAAAAATATGGAAACGCCACAAACACGACGCATTACCACGCCTAACACGATGCAGGAAAAACTTTCGCATTCAAATCAGCTTCCAGTCATCTCGGAGTGGATAAATACATGTCCTGTATGATTTTCAAGGGATTGATGTTATATCGTTCTTCCTGCAAAATGGTGGTAACGATGATGGAGGTGGATAGCGATCACGCAGTTCTCTCTCCAAACTAGACCACAAAGGCTTAATCATATTGATAACCGGTGGATGTGGTGGCCAGGACAGATGCTCAGTTCATTTTCGTCCTGACAAAACTAGTCCTGGGTGATGCGGAGCTATAGTGTCTTGGAACACAGAATCACTATTGGGAACGAACACTGTACCATGAGATCAAACTTATCAGCTTGGCTTCAAATGGCTCTGAGCACTATGGGACTTAACATCTGAGGTCATCAGTCCCCTAGAACTTAGAACTACTTAAACCTAACTAACCTAAGGTCATCACACACATCCATGCCCGAGGCAGGATTCGAACCTGCGACCGTAGCAGTCGCGTAGTTCCGGACTGAAGCGCCTAGAACTGCTCGGCCACTGCGGCTGGCAGAAACTTATCAGCTAAAATGGTCACGTAATCGTTGGCAGAAATGAGGTCTTCCAGAGCGATCCTGCGCCCCAAGAATGTCATGAATTACCGGTAGTATTGGTAGCATTAGTAGTGGAAGAAGCATAAATGAAAGTGCGGGAGAAAAACAGGGAGCCGACGACTTCTCTTCGATTTGTTTGTTTGTTTTCAGTCGAAACTTCCGGGCTGACAGGCCGTGGTCGATGTATAAAATTTCCACCCAACGTTTCGTCTCCCGCAGATGAAGACGAAAAGTTAGGTGGAAATTTCGTACATCGACCACGGCCTCTCTAGCCGGCCATGGTGGCCGAGCGGTTCTAGGCGTTACAGTCTGGAACCGCGCGACCGCTACGGTCGCAGGTTCGAATCCTGCCTCGGGCATGGATGTGTGTGACGTTCTTAGGTTGGTTAGGTTTAAGTAGTTCTTAGTTCTAGGGGACTGATGACCTCAGAAGTTAAGTCCCATAGTGCTCAAAGCCCCCTTTGACCACGGCTTCTCAGCCCGGAAGTTTCAACTGAAGACAACACCATCCGTGAAAGGCTACATTGTATGTTTGTTTGTTTATTTTTTGCAATGAATTGCATTTTATAAGTAAGTAAAATAGTTGATCAGTAACTTCTGCACTTTCACGCACCCAAAGCAATTTCTTCTGATGGAGGTACAGTTAACATGCCAAACGTAAAAAAATCTGTATAATTATTGTTGTTATTTTGTACTCAATAGAACATTCTTCATCATGATCCAAATCAAGAGTTTCTTGTTACTGTCGGTAAATGCAAAAGTTGTTTATGAATACCAGAAACCTGTTTTATATAAGCTCGACGAAGTATTGAAGCAATGTGTGTGATATGCTTTTGTTTTGCGTTTTTTAAATTTTACCACTTTTTATGGAAATTCGTTTTCTAGTGCTATATGAAATGATTTTTTACTACAACATCTCTCTGTTCCACGTCACATATTAACACTGTTCGAATTAAAGCCGAATTAAGCATTAACGATTTCAATTTTGCTATAAATACTGTTTATTTTTAAGTAACCGCCTGGAGTATGACTATGCAGAGCAAAAATAGTCCTTAGGTTGTTCGACTCTTAGTGTATCCTCATTCAGATTCTAGACGGTTCACCGCTTCCCGTTTCTGGGGGAATCTAGATACTACTTTCGTCCACCGCCATCTACCCTTACTTATGATATCCTACGGTAGTCTTACAACTCTACTGATAGTTGAATGCTACGTTAAATGGCAGACTGAAAAATCCGTCGTCTCAGTGGACTCGATCATCCGAATTTCTGTTTCCAAGTCAGCATTTTACCCTGAGACCACCAGGCCTAATATAGATTCTGGTGAAGCTTCACTGCTCTCTGGAGTTGTGGCGGCTGTTGCTTTACTGATTTTCTTGCCAGACACCACCTCCTCTGTAGCTGATCGGCTCATAGCTGCAACCATTGCCACGAGGTGTCACTCCAAACGCCAATTCAATATGGAACACATAGAAATACATGTATTACACACTGATCTTTACTCAGAGGTAATACATTATTTACATAAACGTTGCTCGTGAATCAGTCTTATGGAAATCCCTGCAGCAGATTCTGAGATTAGCCTTCGAATACAGACCGAAGCAGGAGCATGGGACTTTTAATTTACAACATGTACAGATATTAACATAATTATCTTTCTCAGGAACACTTTTCTTGCTATCGCCAGTCTACATTCTATATCCTTCCACTTGTGCCGTTGTCAGTTGTTTTGCTGCCCAAATAACAAAATTCCTCTACTATATTGAGTGTCTCATTTTCCAGTCTGTTTCCCTCATTATTGAATTAGTTGGACTACATTCCACTACAGTTGTTTTAATTTTGTCGATATTCATTTTATAACATTTTTTCTAGACGCACTGAATTCCGTTTAGCTGATCTTCCAGATCCTTTACTGTGTCTCACAGAATTACAATGCCTTCGGCAAGTGTACTGTATCGAATTTGTTGCAACCTGTACGTTAGGGACATTGTTAAGGTCAGGTCTTTAAACGTTCTAGCACTACATATAGCGCCTGATGTGCCTTCCTGCCTTCTAACGCCACTGTAGTGGTAGGGCTTGCAATTACTTGTTTGTGGAGACGCGGCGGATCCGGTTGGAAGCGACTCTTGTTAAGTGGAAACGTTTCGGGTCGAGACCACGCGTGCTGCGACAGCACGGTTTCCGGTGTCTTCGTCCACATTCCTGAGCTCATCAAAGAGATGTAACGTCCGCTGAGGCACTTTTCTTGTCACTTGCTGACTCACGATGACTATAATGAATCACTTCTTGATGAACAATAATCACTGTACAAGGAAGATTAGAAGCCCACATTTGTATACTAAATAAGTAAAATTGCTCCTACTGTGATCGGACCTGTACAAAACATAAGCTGTTACAAATAAATTAAAATAAATAACGCTACCCTATACACAATGATCTTTGCAAACGATCAAATTATTTTAGTTGGAATTGAAGATGATCTGCAGTGTGGACTGTACCTGCTTGTGAAAGTAGGAAATGCAAAAATGATGGCGTTTAGAGGATGTGAACCAGTTAGGGCGAAAACAGTCATTAATTACCAAACAATACAGCCGATTAACAAATTCCTGAATACTAGCTGTGATACTTGTATATCGAATAATTTGAATAGAAAGCTACAGAAATTCCTGTATCTATGCGGCACAATCAAATGACATTTTAAAAGTTACCAGAAGAGATACATTGCTTAAACGGTATGGCTAATGGCAAGACCAACGTTGTTAAATGGACGTAAATGTTAAGACACTTACTAGACAATTCAAAGCGATAGAAAACGCAGAGGGGAGATTTCTAGGAGCAGTAGCTAGCTACACGTTACCAGATAGGTACGAGGAAAAAATTAAACGAATTTTATCTGAACTGAGAAATAGTGAGGAACAAAAGGAAAACTCCATGCAACAAGAATAAAAGAAAGAGGAACAACAAAGTCACATTTGAACTGTAAAGCTAAAAGTAAGATGGTTCGACAAAAGAAAAAATGGACAGAGCATAATACTTGAGGGCAAAACAAATTAACAGACGTAGGTAAAGGTGTCCTCAGTTTATAAGTCTGTTTGAACACCACAATCTTTTTCTAGGCACAGTCCTATTGTAGGTGATATCCCCTTACCGTTCTCTGACCTTCGAACTGAATTATCATCTGACGTTTGAACTGATGTATGAGACAGGTTACAGAACGATTCACAGTTTGGCGTGGGTCCCAAACAACTGTCCAACTCATTTTTACCACCAACAAATTATTGCCAGAGATGAGAGAAGCAATACATGGAAAAAATCCTTGGACCGACTGTTTACCAAACCGGTGACCTGAGATGACTAAGCGACCACTTACCCACTGAGACACGTATTCACATACAACTGTCCAGAAATATGACCTCCTAGTTCATACTGAGCCAAACGCCTTCCTGAGGTCAGGAAGTACTGCAGCTACCTGTGTTCATTTCTGGAAGTTCGTGCGAGAGAAGCACAAGTTGGGTTTCGCATTTTGTATTTTTATTATTTATTTATTTGTTGGAAACCAAGCTGGTCGGCATGCAGAAGGGCATTTTTTTTCGAAATATCTCTTTTAATTTGAGCTCATGATGAGTTTTTGGAAAAAAGGGCAGATAGGCAGGTAAAGGCGATCGTGACTGCCGCGCGACCAGATGAAGTTGCCCTCCTGCGGAGCGGTCAGAACTGTAATTAAGAACAAAGGACTGTCGTTAGCCGCGGTATCACTGGCGCGCCGCCTGTGAGGCGCACGTGCGTCGGCGCTGTCGTGACGGTCGCGGCGAGTATCGATAATCGCCGGCGCGGAGCTGTGGGCGGACCGGAGCTCTCAGCTCGCCTCCTCACATCACGCAACGTTGCCAGCCCTGACGCCGCACACGGGGGACTTTCCCCCGCCACTCTGTGCTCACCAGCGAGCGGCGTTTTCCTGCTCCCTGGCCGCGTGGGATCCCCCGCATTTCCTCGTAGTTTTCCTTGTGGCACCACAGATTATCACACCAATTACTAACTGCGCTTTCAAAATATTGTTAAGGACAGTTTAACAAAATAGAATGGAGAGGCAAAACATTATGACCGCTGCCCACAGAGAGATTCAATGTCGCCTTAAGGAGCTACAAGTACGCTGCGCGGCAAGGAAGGCATGTAAACACTGCGCCGCTTCCACACTGGACGCTCCGCACTCGAGTTGCGCTCTATCAAAACTACGGTTCGGTAGTTTTGGTACATTACATGTATGATGTAGTAGACTTTAGTACTGGTAACATTACTAGGAAAAGAAACATAAATGATCGTGCGAAGGAGAAACCGGGAGTTGACGACTTCTCTTTGCGTTCTGTTCCTTTGCTTGTTTGTTCTGAACATAATTAGAACTGCACATCATTCTCTGTCAGACAGCTGTGTATTTTATATCCTTACAGAATATAAATTACGTTTTATAATTAATAAAAACTAGACGACTGCGTAACTTCTCACTTACTCGTAACCAAAGCTTTTACATTTGATGAAAGTACAGTTTAGATGCACAAACATAAAAAAAAATCTATATAATTACTGTAGTCATTTCGTGCTCACGATCTTCATTGTAATCAAAGGCAAGAGTTTCCCCGTGATTCTTGATAGGTGCGAAAGTTGTTTATGAATAACAGAAGCATGTCCTATGTAAGCTTGACAAAGTACTGGAGTGATGTTTGATATGTTAATGTTTTGCGTTCTTTTCTTAGGAAACAGTTTTCTACTGCAACACTCTGCGAATAAAACATGAACTAAACATCGAGTTCGCTATAAATACTGTTTACTTTTAAGTAAAAGACAGAGGGATAACTACGTAAAACAGAAATGTTCCGGAGGGATAACTACGTAAAACAAAAATGTTCCGTAAGTGACATGGCCCCTTGTATATCCTCACCCAGTTTCTAGATGTGTCCGCAGCTCGTGGTCGTGCGATAGCGTTCTCGCTTACCACGCCCGGGTTCGATTCCCGGCGGGGTCAGGGATTTTCTCTGCCTCGTGATGACTGGGTGTTGTGTGATGTCCTTAGGTTATTTAGGTTTAAACTAAGTTCTAGGGGAATGATGACCATAGATGCTAAGTTCCATAGTGCTCAGAGCCATTTTTTCTAGATCTAGACGGTTTGTAGGGGAATCTAGTAAGAGACTGATCGCATACGGAAACAAAGTGATCGAAATGAGGTAGTGCCCGAAAGGCATGCAACATACCTAACGTACCGGTAACACGTTTGAGATCTTAACCGATCAGGACTTGTAGGAAAATTGTAGTAGTCTGCACTTACTTATAAAAGTCTACACAGCCAACGACAGTTTTACAACTCGACACCGCACCGCGCTGTGCACAATTGCGCGGCACAAAGCAGCACAGAACTGCACAGAATGCAGCACATTATTCGTAGGTGTGCAGCAGTGTTCCAATGTACGCGCTCGCTCGGCGATAACAACAGAAAACGCGAAACACCGTCCTTTTTCCACTACTTAGTTTTCCAACATGGGTTGGGGTGGGTCATGCAAGCAGCCCGGACAGGGCGATACCACAGATTCTCTGTTGGGTTTAAATCTAGGGAGTTTGGTGGCCATAGGATTACGGTGAAATCATCCTGGTGACCTTCGAAGCTTGTACGTACATTGTTACGTGCGTGACACGGTGCATTATACTGCTGGTAGATGCTATCGAGCTGAGGAAGAATAAACTGCATGTCGGGGTGGGCATGGTCCCTGATGGACAGATGCATACTTGTGATGGCCCAGTGTGCCTTCCAAAATAACGAGATTACTCGGGGAATGACACGAAAACATTCCCCAGACGATAACGCACGCAGTGTTTGCTTTCAGATGTTTCACGCCGTACACGCCAACAGCCATCTGTCTGATGAAGCAGAAAACGTGATTCACCTAAAAAGACCCCGGTAGCTGAGTGGTTGCCGCCACGGTAGCTCAGCGTGTTCGGTCAGAGGGTTAGCTGCCCTCTGTAATAAAAAAAAAAAACTGAGTTAATCGATCAATAACGAACATAAGCGGATGTCTTACGTCGTCCGCCCCGAGGAGATGCAACGAACTAAAGCGAACAAAACGAGATTTAAAAAAAATTTTAAAAAAGTGCTCAGCACTACAGTCTGTTAATCCTTAGGGCGCGGGTTCGATTCCCGGCTGGGTCGGAGATTTTCTCCGCTCAGGGACTGGATGTTGTGTTGTCCTAATCATCATCATTTCATCCCCATCGACGCGCAAGTCGCCAAAGTGGCGTCAAATCGAAAGACTTGCACCAGGCGAGCGGTCTACCCGACGGGAGGCCCTCGTCACACGCTATTATTATTATTATCTGAAAAGACCACCTGCCACCACTCAGTGGACGCTCAGTTATCGTACTAGCGTGAGAATTCCAGCCTTCGACGCCGATGAACAGCAGTCAGCATGGGTGCGTGAACCTGCTGCGGAGGCCCATACACAGCAACGTTTGCTGAACGGTCGTTGAGGGGTGACATTTTGCCATGGGCGGTATAGTTTAATCACGGCGGAAGTGAAGAGTTTACAAACTGTGCCGAAAGAAGGATTTCTACTAGCCCTCGTCTTCTTACCTACTTGATCCTCTGCCGCCCTCACTATTTCATCTTTCAAAGATACCTATTCTTCTTCTTCTTCTGTATTTTTCCCCCCGTTCTTGTCAATCGTTCCTTAATAATCTCTCCGAAACTCTTTACAACCTCTGGTTCCTTCAGTTTATCCAGTTCCCGTCTCCTTACATTCCTACCTTTTTGCAGTTTCTTCAGTTTTAGTCTACAGTTCATAACCAATAAATTGTGGTCAGAGTCCATATCTGCCCCTGGAAATGTCTTTCAATTTAAAACCTAGTACTCTCGTACCATTATATAATCTATCTTAAATCTTCTAGTGTCTCCAGGCCTCTTCCACGTATACAACCTTCTTTTATGATTCTTAAACCAAATATTAACTATTGTTAAGTTATGCTCTGTGCAAAATTCTACCAGGCGGCTTCCTCTTTCATTCCTTACCCCCATTCCATATTCACTTACTACTTTTCCTTTTCTTGCTTTTCCTACTATCGAATTCCAGTCCCCCATGGCTGTTAATTTTTCGTCTCCCTTCACTATCTGAATAATTTCTTTTATCTCATCATACATTTCTTCAATCGCTTCGTCATCTGCGGAGCTAGTTGGCAAATGTACTTATACTACTGTCGTAGCGTGGGCTTCGTGTCTACTTTGGCTACAACAATGCGTTCACTATGCTGTTCCTAGTAGCTTATCCGCGCTCCTATTTTTCTGCTCATTGTTATATTAAACCTACTTGTGCATTACCCCTATTTGATTTTGTATTTATAACCCTGTATTCACCTGACCAGAAGTCTTGTTCCTCCTGCCACCGAACTTCACTAATTACCACTATATCTAACTTTAACCTATCCATTTCCCTTTTTACCCTACCTACCCGATTAAGGGATCTGACATTCCATGTTCCGATCCGTAGAATGCCAGTTTTGTCTCTCCTGATAACGATGTCCTCCAGGGTACTCCCCGCCCAGAGATCCGAATGGGGTTATTTTACCTTCGGAATATTTTACCCAAGAGAACGTCATCATCATTTTAAAGAAATTGATGATATCCTTTTGGACGTCAGATACACCGCTCTTTTACCGTATTACGACGTCGACTGCATTGTTGTGTTGCCACCTGTTTTCTGCGAATAGTTATTGCACGTTGTTGTGGAACATAGGTGGTGGTCGCATAAATGTGACTGGATCCTGTGCCTCCCAATGATGAAAACTTTGTGCAAGCCTTTGTGCATTTCCTTGCCGAACGTCCAGCAACGACAATTTCCTGTAGACAACACCAGCGTCAACGAATAATCTAACAGACGTTTTTAGATACACCGGCTGTCGCAGGAGGAATGTTCAATATTCGAGGATATAACAGTAACGATCATTCGAAGCAAGACAGTCTAGTAATGACACACTTTTAAATGCATATCTTAAGAAGTATGAGCCCTTCATCTTCGGCTCTGTGAGGCATGTCTCTTCTACTGAAAAAGTGCTCAGAGTTCTTAAAGCAGTGTTTCACAACCTCCACGTGACCATTACACCTGAATGCAATGAGATATCAGGGGTACACCCAGCATCATCAACATTACCTCCTACTGAACTTCAGAGTGAGAAAGAATGTTATCCAAAAATTTTAACTTTTAAAATGACGAAAGATATATGATATTTAGTTTTTGCAGGTGTTTTATTAACCTACTAATGAGTCGGTGAGTCATTTGGTTCTGTTTGTTTCTAACAACCTTGTTTTTCTAGAATGATGCAGCAATTCTCAGTGCATCTAATAATTGCTGGACTTCTTACGCTTCTTACTTCTTAACTGGTAGAAATTGAAAGACTTCAGGCTCCCAATGGTTTGTGTGTGACCACTGCCACCATTCATAATAATAGAAATAATAATAATGATACGTAGCTCCTACAACAGCGTGGTAAACACTGGTTCTTCTGTCCATAAGTTCGTTTACTTGTTGCAAAGTGAATAATGAAGCAATATCTGGTCCACTGTGGGAACTATCTACAACTCTGAGAAGGCACCTTACATGAGATATTTAAACATAAGTGATGTATATGTCTATAATTTACAGTCACAGATGAGTGATACGAAGTACGCAAGCAGGTGTGCAGTGGGTGGGCTATGTGAAGATGATATTCATACAATCTTTTCACAAGCTGTAATCTGCATCACGTTGTGCCGAACGTTAATGTTAGCATTAAAATTCCTACCTTATGTAATCAGAATTACAGCCGTTCGAAATAGTGATGACAGGAATAATTTCTTAAAAATAATTTAGTTTCGTGAGCGAAACGCAATCGAACCCTTTTGGTTTTACAAGTCGGAAAATTACCTTTCACCGCTCAAGGAGTAATTGCCCCGGGTTGGGAACCACTGTCATGAGGGTGGGGGATGGGGGGTGGGGGGGGGGGTTACGCGTTTTAGAGTCGATGTTTACTAGACTTTTTTGCTTCGAATGATCATTCCTGTCATAAACCTGAATATTGACCGTTCCACCTGGGGCAAGCTGTATTGACATCCAAAGTTCCTATTACGCTTCCCTAGGACACACACCCGATATTACTTTCATTTATGTTGAACACTGGCCGTCCTGTATCGTGTACGTCTCTATATTAGTGATACGTTCATCGAGCCAATCGCATTCACTGAGCTAACAATTCGTCTACCTGTATCTCTTCTTTGCAAGAAATCGTGTATGACTAAAGCAAGTTATGTTTTAGGCAAGTGGTTTTTCCTGATGCAGCGCTGCATGTAAAGTGCTTGGTAGCGGCCAGGCAACTAGAGCGGAAGAGTTGGCAGAATTGACTGCCAGTGTCGTATAGCACAGGGGTGGTAAGTGTATAGATGGGCAGGTGTCATGTTCTCCGGGCAAACAGTGAGTCACACACACCACACAGTCGACGTGTAGGTGCCAGCTGCCTGCAAACGAAGCCCGTTATCGCCGAATACATCACACCGGATGTTTTAGCGCCTCGTGGAAATTATCGTCAGATAAACGAATGAGTCAGACGGCTTATCACAGGCGTTATGCGCCATTACCCAAATGATGTAAAACAGATCGCTGTGCTTCCAGTCCTTTCAAAACACGTATTTTCATCAGTTATCATACGAAAAAAATTGAAACAGTACGGATTATGAAGATATACACATAAATAATTATACATTTATCCCGCGAAATCAACCAGTAATTGAAGGCCCTACAAAACTTTACCGAGAGTAATTAAGGTAAAACATCCCTTCCATTCCTTGATCCTCTGTGAGAATCGACTTTGTTTTTGTGGTCTTCCGTTCGACGACAGGTTTGATGCAGCCCTTCACGCTAGCCTATCCTGTGCAAGCGTCTTCACTTCGGCGTAACTGTCGCAACCTGCATTCATTTCAACCTGTTAGCTGTAGTCCCGCCTAGGTCTCGCTCTACAATTTTTACGCCCCATATTTCCATCCATTACCAAATTTACAATTCCTTGGTGTTTCAGGATGGTTCCTGTCAACCGATCCCTTCATTTCCCCAGTTAGATTCGGTAACTCCTCATTAGTTATTCGATATCAACAGTCTGATCTTCATCATTCTCCTGAGGCGCTACATTTCAAGAAATTCTAGTCTCTCCTTGTCTGAACTGCTTGTCGTCCATTTTTTACTTCCGTAGAGGTCAACAGTCCAGACAAATACTTTCAAAAGAAGACTCCCTAAAACTTAAATTTATTTTAAATGTTAATTGATTTCTCTCATACGCAAATGCTTTTCTTGCTATTGCCTGTTTGCATTTCATATCCTATGTACATCGGCAACCAATACTCATCTACTATTTTTAGCGCCTCATTTTCAAATTTAATTTCCTCAGAACTGTCTAATTTAATTCGACTAATCGGTCATCAGAATTCCGTACGTCAATCGGTAAAGACGGAAGCCTAACAGGGTAACTTTGCTGTCTGTTCGTCTTTCCGTCTGTTAAGACCCCTTTTTTTCAGGAATGGGTTGACATAATCAAGCTGAAATTTATGTCACATACTAAGGTTCAAAAATGGTTCAAATGGCTCTGAGCACTATGGGACTTAACATCTATGGTCATCAGTCCCCTAGAACTTAGAACTACTTAAACCTAACTAACCGAAGGCCATCACACAACACCCAGCCATCACGAGGCAGAGAAAATCCCTGACCCCGCCGAGAACCGAACCCGGGAACCCGGGCGTGGGAAGCGAGAACGCTACCGCACGACCACGAGCTGCGGGCACATACTAAGGTCTATGGTTCCTAGGCAGTGTAAAAAATTGAAGCTTGTAAGTCAATGCCACCAACAGTTGCGGCCATTAAGTCACATATTTTGATGCTCGCAATCTCACATATCAAAACCTATAGGGTATTTCTCGTTGGCCTAGAATCATGACGTATTGCAAAGTTTTACAGTACAGCCAAAGGAAAAAAAGTCCGAAAACTGTAAATCTGTAATATTTCTTTTGACATTTGTTACCCGACGTCAGAATTGAAATTTAAATATTCTCGAAAATCTTGGACTCCCTGGAACCGATATCTTGCCAGTATCAATGTCGATAACAGGCATCAATAGTCGTGATTCTCGACTGCAGGACTGGACGGACTGTCTATATACATAATTGTGTACAGAACCCTCAGTGCACGAGTCTTATTCACATCTGGCCATTTTTTTTTCTTGATGTTCGCCTTATAATTTGTTTTCAAGACACTACTCGTTCCTTTGTGTAGTAGGGATGCACCTTCAACTATATTTATAGGTCTTATTTTTAATGCAAACGATTTCGATGTAATCTTAGTCCTACGCCATCTGTGGGATACCAGTCAATCATAAGGGTACAGTACATCTCTTACAGGGTACAAGAAATCGATATTCACTATGCTGAACATACTTTCCTGTTTGTGGCGTGAACGGTGACAGACAGTCAACTGAACGCGAGTCTGAACTTTAATTTCGTTTCCAAATTTCTTCTTCGTTGCCCTTCTTGTTGCTCAACATGCAGACTGGATAACATTGTGGGTAGGCTACAGTCCTGCCTCACTCCCTTCCCCGCCACTGCGTCCCTTTCACGTCCTTCGACTCTTATAAGTGCACTCTGGTTTCTGTACATCTACATCTACCTACATCTAAATGACTACTCTGCAATTAACACTTAAGTGACTGGCAGAGGGTTCTTCGAACTACCTCCAGACTATTTCTCTACAGCTCCAATCTTAAGAGCGCGTGGGCAAAATGAACGCTTACATCTTTCTGTACGAGCTCTGATTTCATTACAACGATCATTCCTCCCTATGAAGGATGGCGGCAGTAAAATATTTTCACATTCCGAGTTGGTGGTTGAAATGTCATCAAAATATCTCGTCGCAACGCAAAATGCGTTTGTTTTAATGATTGCCACTCCACCTCGCGTATTTATCCGTGCACTTTCTCCCGTATTTCGCTATAATACAAAACGAGCTGCCGTTCTTTGGGCTTTTTCGATGTTCTCCGTCAGTCCCATATGGTGAGGATCCCATACGCACAGCAATACTCTAGCAAAGGACGATCAAGCGTACTGTATGCAGTATCTTTAGCAGACCTGTTGCATGTTCTACGTGTCCTGCGAATAAAACGCAGTCTCTTATTTTCCTTTCCCTCAACATTATCAATGTAATCGTTCCAGTTTAAGTTGTTCCTAATTATAGTTTCTAGTATTTATTCGATCTGATAGTCTTGAAATTTGTGCGATGTATCGTGTAACAGAAATTTAAACTATTTCTTTACGTACTCATGTGGATGACCTCACAAGTTTTCTTATTCACAGACAACTGCCACTTTTCTCATCATGCAGATATCGTGTCTTTTGATGTCGCGATGACTCTATTAGACGGTAAATGACAGCATCATCTATACAAATGGTAAATAACCTTTCGTTCCGTGCATTTTATCGCTTATACCTTCGAAATTAAAAAAAGTCTATTTCCGCACATATTGTCAAAGACTTGCTATAAATCTACAAATGCTACAAACATACGTTTGCTTCCTTGAACTTATGTTCTAAGATAAGTCGTAGGGCCAGTACTGCTTCGTGTGTTCTTAAATTTCTCCGGAACCCTAACAGATCTTCCACATGTCGTCTTTAACCAGGTGTAAGTAGGCTGTTTAGGTTTTTATGTTGGTAACGCCACGTAGCGCTCTGTATGAAAATCACTGACTGTGCTGTGTGCAGTCTGTGGCTGGTATGCATTGTTGGAATTTTTGCCATTGTAGTGTTGGGCAGTTGGACGTGAACAGCGAGTAGCGTTGCGCAGTCGGAGGTGAGCCGCCACCAGTGGTGGATGTGGGAAGAGAGATGGCAGAATTTTGAGAGCGGACGATCTGCACGTGTTTCCATCAGATAAATTTGTAATACTGGATATCATGAACTGATATATATATATGATTACTTTTGAATATTATTAAGGTAAATACATTGTTTGTTCTCTATCAAAATCTCTCATTTGCTAACTATGCCTATCAGTAGTTAGTGCGTTCAGTAGTTAGAATCTTTTATTTAGCTGGCAGTATTGGCGCTCGCTGTATTGCAGTAGTTTGAGTAACGAAGATTTTTGTGAGGTAAGTGATTCATGAAAGGTATAGCTTATTGTTAGTCAGGGCCATTCTTTTGTAGGGATTATTGAAAGTCAGATTGCATTGCGATAAAAATATTGTGTGTCAGTTTAGTGTTGATCAGAATAAGTAAAGAGAGAAATGTCTGAGTACGTTCAGTTCTGCTCAGCTGTTTGAAAATCAAATAACCTAAGAGGTTTATCAGCACAGTAATTCATAAATTTTTCTAAGGGGATGTTTCACAGGTTTTCCAACACTTCTGTAAATTATTCGTGTCTGTCAAAACAATAACAACAACGGATGTTGAACGCGAGAAACAGCTGGAGTATCGCGTCTGAGGACGACTCCGACCGGAACAGGCGCACGCAGTGTTTTTTCCGGTAGACATCGCACTGGCGGAAACCGCACCGCTTCCGCTGGTCAGCTCCGGCCTGCATTCGGAGCGGAGCAGACGGCGCGGCCCCTCCGGTCTTGCTGTCACCGAAGCCGGCAGCCCGTTCCTCCCGTACGCAGCGCTGCGCTATGCGTGAGTCACGCACCGCAGGCGTCATGCAGTAGCCAGGAGCTCGCTGCGTACCACCTTCCTGTCCACCGTCCGGGAGGTCATCGGGAGCGGGTGACGCACGCTGCATGCTACGTGTCTCCCCACTGCACCTCGCGCAGAGCCGGTCATCACAGCTTTCACATTCGCTCTCGCTCTCCCGTCGCTGCCTTCTCGCACACTTGCCGCCACGAGATGTAATGGGCAAGGAGCCAACGATAGACATCTGGAGCAGCGAGCCCGTGGAGTTCCCAGTGTGCTCGTAAAGCTGCGGTCACAGGGCTGCCGACATCGGGACGTTTCGCCGACTACCGACATTGGCCGAAGACGACCGATCTTTTCACACCAGCAGCCAGTACGTGCGCAGCCTCGGTCCAACTCATCTCAGCGCCCGAACAAAAATGGCTCTGAGCACTACGGGACTTAATTTCCAAGGTCATCAGTCCCCTAGAACTTAGAACGACTTAAACCTAACTAACCTAAGGACATCACACACATCCATGCCCGGGGCAGGATTCGAACCTGCGACCGTAGCGGTCACGCGGTTCCAGACTGTAGCGCCTAGAACCGCTCGGCCACTTAGGCCGGCAGCGCCCGAACATACAGACTTCGGACGACGGTCGGCGGAATTCAAATCAGTTTGTTTTTTCTCTCGAATCGGGCGACATACTCACATGCAAAACAGGAATGCATACACTTTTAAGTTTAGTATAATAATGGTGTTTGTGGCGTCCTAATAATGAAAAAGATAAAAGCACGAATATATCTCGGAATCTGTGAACTGGAATCGCTACTTTACTGAAAACCAGAAGTTTCGACCAAATTAAAAATTTAATAATACACTACTGGCCTACACCACCAAGATGACGTGCTACAGACGCGAAATTTAACCGACAGGAAGAAGATGCTGTGATATGCAAATGATTAGCTTTTCAGAGCATTCACACAAGGGTGGCGCCGGTGGCGACACCTACAACGCGCTGACATGAGGAAAGTTCCCAACGGATTTCTCATACAAATACAGCAGTTGACCGGCGTTGCCTGGTG
The DNA here is from genome assembly GCF_021461385.2 of Schistocerca piceifrons. Taxonomy (NCBI): domain Eukaryota; kingdom Metazoa; phylum Arthropoda; class Insecta; order Orthoptera; family Acrididae; genus Schistocerca; species Schistocerca piceifrons. The sequence continues at coordinate 299,626,071 of NC_060143.1, forward strand.
AAACGTTGTTGTGATGCCTCGTGTAAGGGGGAGAAATGAGTACCATCACGTTTCCGTCTTTGATAAAGGTCATGCTGTAGCCGATCGCGATTGCGGTTTATCGTATCGCGACATTGCTGCTCGTTTTGGTCGAGATCCAATGACTGTTAGCAGAATATGGAATCGGTGGGTTCAGGACGGTAATACGGAACGCCGTGCTGGATCCCAAAGGCCTCGTATCACTAGCAGTCGAGATGAAAGGCATCTTATCCGCATGGCTGTAACGATTGCGCAGCCACGTCTCGATCCCTGGGTCAACAGATGGGGACGTTTGCAAGAAAACAACCATCTGCACGAACAGTTCGACGACGTTTGCAGCGGCATGGACTATCAGCTCGGAGACCATGGCTGCGGTTACCCCTGACGCTGCATCACAGACAGGAGCGCCTGCGATGGTGTACTCGACGACGAACCTGGGTACACGAATGGCAAAACGTCATTTTTTCGGATGAATCCAGGTTCTGTTTACAGCATCATGATGGTCGCATCCGTGTTTGGCGACATCGCGGTGAACGCACATTGGAAGCGTGTATTCGTCATCGCCATACTGGCGTATCACCCGGCGTGATGGTATGGGGTACCATTGGTTACACTTCTCGGTCACCTCTTGTTCGCATTGACGGCACTTTGAACAGTGGACGTTACATTTCAGATGTGTTACGACCCATGGCTCTACCCTTCATTCGATCCGTGCGAATCCCTACATTTCGGCAGGATAATGCACGCCGCATGCTGCAGGTCCTATACGGGCCTTTCTGGAAACAGAAAATGTTCGACTGCTGCCCTGACCAGCACATTCTCCAGATCTCTGACCAATTGAAAACGTCTGGTCAATGGTGGCCGAGCAACTGGCTCGTCGCAATACGCCAGTCACTTCTCTTGGTGAACTGTGGTATCGTGTTGAGGCTGCATGGGAGCTGTACCTGTACACGCCATCCAAGCTCTGTTTGACTCAATGCCCAGGCGTATCAAGCCCGTTATTACGGCCAGAGGTGATTGTTCTGGGTATTGATTTCTCAGGATCTATGCACCCAAATTGCGTGAAAATGTAATCACATGTAAGTTCTAGTATAATATATTCGTCCAATGAATACCCGTTTATCATCTGCATTTCTTCTTGGTGTAGCAATTTTAATGGCCAGTAGTGTAACTAGCTAACAAACTCGGCATTGTCTGGGTCTCCATTTTGCCACTTTTCTATTGGAAACGAAAACAAAACAAAAAACTGTATTTGTAAAGTTATACTGAAAACCTTTCATTTCGATGCATTCGTTAAAACACCCTTGAAATTACGAAACAGTCGTACAACGAATGTATAAGTGCACTATCTCGAACAGTTTTTGTATACTGCACGCAGCTACCTCGGGTGTCAACAACGCGATTTTGTAAACGTGTCTATGGCAACGACTCTTCACAGCTGTAAAGACGGCAATTGTTTTCGCCTACAGCCATTAGTGCTACCAGGTGTCAGAGATTTCCTTATGTGTACTCGACAGTAGGAGTGTTTAGCAGTAAAGAAAAAATGTATTAAAAGTGCATACATGATGCGGCATTTTTCACTCGTCTCGGTGTTTATGACGTCATATCGGATGACTATGTGTCGTGCAATGATATATTTGTGCAGGTACAGTCTGCGGTATACATGGTACTGTCTACAAACTGTGTTGCGAATGGTGCTGTACAAAAGAATCAAGAATTTGAACGTTGTGCACAAGTTGGCGGTTTTCACGCATCTCAGAGTTTATGACGTCATATTTCTTTAACTATGTGTGGTACCATGATATACTTTTGCAGGTGCATTTAACAGCATATATGGATATCGCGTGCGAAATTTATTGCGAATACTGTTAATAGCACAGAAGTAATAAATTTAAATGTCATGCATGATACTGCATTTTTCACGCATCTCATTATTTATGACTTTAGATCTCCTGAACTGTGATAGACAGGTGGTTGTTACCCCGGCGGCTATTGTTGCCTGACAGTAAGCGATATGCTTCCTAAGTTTGGCTGAAATCGGTCTAGTGATGTGGAACACACGCACGTACGTACATACATTTTTATGGCATGTCTGGATTTCAATCACTTCGATGCGGCATGCGTCATAATTTTTGTCAGATGCTAGTTTCGTGGTGGTTCCCCAGACAAACGCTGATTTCACCGTAGGAGCTAAAGATTGAATTAATATCATACAATGAAAATCTCTCTCTCACGCACACATACACACACATTTTTGGATTAATTGAACGTTACCTTATATTACATCAGACATGTTATGTCTAAAATTTCATCCTCGTGTCTATAGTTACGCAGCATGTCCTCTGCAACACAAGCTAAATCTGTTTCGGAAATTTTGGGCTTACATTGTAGGCTCAAAAAAGTATGTGTTCATGTGAGAAATGTCGTATGTCAGTTTTGATGCTTAAAGTTATTGTAGATCTTTCTTGTGCTGTGCTAGGTGGGCATTTGCTGCGACGAATTATTATTACTACTTAATGCTGTGACGGTGATTCTGTTACAAGAGGTGGTTTACAAATATGGCGTATGTGTTCGACTTTTCAGTGCTTTAGGTGATCACACTATCTTATTCTAAATTTTATGTTCGTTTCTCAAACATATGCTGAATGATAGGCATAGAAAGTTAATTGCTTTGCTGAGTTTATTGCAGTAATGCAGGCTGTTTGTATTCGTATTTTCCAGTGTCACCAAGAATCACCTCGAGTATGTAATACAAAGTTTCTCTCTTCATCTCATATTCCCGTAAAACGTGTCTGATTAGCCAGTGACTGATAAAAAATGTCCAGTGCTCGCCATGTTCTTTTCTACGCAGATAAATCTCTTTCACTTGCATTAGAATAGATTCTAATCATCTTGATCCCGCCAAATGCTGACGAAGGAGATCGGATGCACCGTGACTAAACTGCTGTCGCCCGATGTTACTGAGCAACCGCGACGGTCGCAGGTTCGAATCCTACCTCGGGCATGGATGTGTGTGATGTCCTTAGGTTAGTTAGGTTTAAGTAGTTCTAAGTTCTAGGGGACTGATGACGTCAGAAGTTAAGTCCCATAGTGCTCAGAGCCATTTGAACCATTTTTTTTCGGTGCCACTGTGATCGCAGCCCATAACCCGTTGAAATTTGAGTGCTGTTTGTCACAACGCCATGACGGCGAAGGAGGAAGCCCTGGGAAACTTAGCAGACCTGGAATTAGCCGTGGTAGTTGAGCTGTTGTCATTTCAAGCTACTAGTTGTTTAATTTTATTAGGAATTTGCATCAATTAATGTCAGATGGATGGGGTGTCGAAGCTAATGTTATAGGATTTTCCTGACGTTTTCCACGTCCACTCTTGCAACTTTTTGACTTGCAAGTTTATTTTTACACCTCTTATAGTTTCTGAACAGCGGTGTGCTAAAATTATGAAAAGCTGATGCATTTCTTTCTCTCATTGTCTCATTTAAGCTATATCGGTTCCATATAAATATGTAAACAGCTCATTTACGGGTGAAGGTCCGGACATATCGTCAGATGTCGCGAAAGAAAAAGTTTAAATTGCAAGATGGAACATCAAATAAATTTTGATAACAGATTTAGAAAAATATATTCTTTTGTTTAATCGATAAATCTGAATAATATTTCAAGCAATCTTCCACCAAGTTTTAGCATGCGACCGTTATGAGAATAATCCTCATAATCTTTTAGTGTTTGATCGTTTCCTCCTATTTAATCCAGGAAAAGTTGCTTCATTATTTCGAAGTGGTAGGAGGATGAGATAGCAGGCTGTATTCGACGGAAAACATGTTTGTTGATACTATTTTTAATTTCAGATAGTGGCTGAAAACAATATTTGTAATCCTGTGTGGATATCCTCCTTGCCCCTGCCGTGTGCGGCCGAGAATTGCAATGGTGAAGGAAATGCATGAAAAGTACGTTATGTGGGGTTGCATGAAATTAGGCGAAACCTCGCAGCGTTCACCCATACTTGGCGGGAGACATTACTGTTCTAAGCATCTTTACGTTCTCACTGTGGGTTCAGAACTGAAAATAGCGACGTGAATCGATCGACAGTCATACCAGAGACACTGTCCAACACATCTGTGAAATTTTCTATGCCATTTCCATTTCGCGATCTATTGGACCTTAATTTCCGAATAGCCCTCGTATGATTTCCTGTACTAAGCAGTCACGAACTAACTTCATTGTTTGAGTGTACCAGGCAAAGATTTTACTCAGGGACAGATGCATAAGTAATGAAAGTTGCCGCTATTTTTGATTCTACGATGTCCGTAAGCAAGAGTGAAAGAAAACGCAAAGATCAAAGTGTGTTGTGCAGTTTTCATTGCAGGTCACTCATAGTGACATTTAGCCGGTTTTCCTTCCGCTACGAATGTGCGCGAGTCGCCACGCTCATGATCTCCGGTTCTGGAGCCCCAAGTTGCTCTCTGCCCCATTTGGAACAGCTGCCAAGGTCGCGAGTAACGAGCGAACTTGATGCGCTTGCTGGTGTCTTATCGCAGGTTGCTGCTCCATCGCTCTTCGTGGCTACGAGATGCGACATTTCAGCTACGAACTTACGGGCTCGACTGAAGACTGAGATCACTGCCTCCTGTCGATTCACGCCGGCAGTCAAGGAACGCAAAGGGATGGAACATCTAAACATTTCGCAATGCATTTCAAATGGCGATATTCACACAAACTTAAGGGGGTCATTATTTAATAGCCGCATCAGATTTACAATTTTGAAGATGCGACAACGAAATTTTGTGCCATACTTGGCATGAAATTAAAACATTTACTGTTAAGTTGCTTTAAACTTTTTTTATGGAATTTGTTTCAGAAACTATTCGTGAGAGTTCTACAAAATTATCTCTATTTAATTTCTTTGCATGTAGTGAGCTTCTTTTATCAACTTTTTTAAAAATATGTAGAATACATCTACGTGATTACTCTGCTATTCACCAAAAGTGGCAAACAACGTTCGCCTTCTTATCAAATTTTCCGGCAACAAAATTTCTGGCGGACACGTGCAAGACGCTATATGTTTGATAAAGTCGTCAAACAGCAATCAAAAATATTTGGCAAACATAGTAAAATTTCATGAATTGTTTGCTCGTTTACGGGTGCCTAACACCGCTTAAAATGTTAGCCTGATGGGTAGGCTTGCCCGTCGCATTTTAAGCCAGCTGACCGTTCAAGGACTAGCGTTCCGAAGTTTTCTGCAAATGCAACAACAGTTGATGTAGAATTTCAAACTAAATCTTATTGTTTACTTAAGAGGGAATGGAAACAGCATTCAAGAAATTAAACAGGATTTAGTCGAATGTAGCGCTCTGATGCAGAAAGTAACGGCACCTACATCAGCAAACACCTGAAACAGTCCTCTAGCCGAGTTAAGGTTGCCTGTCTAAAGGATTCCAGGGCCACAGAAATTTGATTTTCTGTATTTCGTTTGACTATTGGGCGAATTTATAAATTTAAATTGCTGTCATAATCAATTCATTAAGAGAAAATCCTAAGGTAAAGATTTTACACAACAAGTCAAGTAGTGTTTGAGAATGACTACACTTCGTGACTTCAAACAAACTTTACAAGTAATTTCAACCCTTTCGAAACCTTTTTTCACTGAAAGCCCCCAAGAAATAATTAAAAGAAAGAAGTTTATCGTTTTCTACGTTTTCGCTGTTTATGCAATAAAACTTCAGCATCAGACATTACTTCTCAATTTTTAATTTGACAAGTCCCGACATCGAATTATTCTTAACACAATTCAATTTCTCGTTAAGGTTGCTTTTTCCATGAGCATCAACAAGTTCCAAGGTCAAGCAAAGGACAGAACGGGAATATTACTGCCAGAATTAGTTTTCGAGAATGGTCAACTTTGTGTTACATTCTCAAAGAATTCGACGTTCACGTGATATGAAAATTAAGGTTTTACCTACATCTCACCAAAACTGAAACCAATGAAACCTACATAATTAGGGTTTTGCGTCTTCAACCACAAAGGTTTTGCATGCCTAACGTCAAATATTTAACACATGAACTCATTTCTATAGTAATCAGACATTTGAAGTTATTCGATTGAAAGTTCGATTCTCTGAAGAGTCGCGGCGAGGGGGAGGGGGGAAGGGGGGGGCCTTGCAGGTAACTTCTGGTTTGGCAGGATGGACCGCGGTTCTAGTCTCAGAACGATTTCAGTCTCTCTATCGTTTCATGTGAAAACTGAGACATCTCGCAAACGATGATCGCCCGACTGACGGAGATTCTGAGTAGCCAAATCCACGTGTAGCTGTATTATCGATGTGCAGTTGAACTCAAGGAAAAGAGAAAAAATAATTGTTGCTGAGTTTGCCTTTATGTAGCCTTAAAATCGTCTTCTTCTAGAATGATATGTGATGTAACAGACCCGTACGCAGTGCCCAGAGGCTATTAACCTGCTTGTAATACTCTCTTTTATGGCCTGCTTAACAGGTGCCATTAGTACATCTCTAGCTGCAGTCCTGTAACGGGCAACGCTTATTATGACATAAAGAGGCGGTTACAGGATCCTACCTTCTCCTCCACATTCCTGCTGGCATGGCAGCCATAAGCGTAAAACATCGGTTCTGACATAAAGCCTCTGGCTGTATAACATACATTCAGCCAAACCGTCAATTTTTATTACAGTCCTGCACTTCACGAAATTAAAATCATAACAACTGGTTAATGGGTTCTACGTGCATTCTTCTGGAAATCACCTTCTTCTTTGAATTTTAAAATACATAACTGTCCGCGAACTCTTATATTTATAAACGCCCCGCATTGGTTTTAAGAATACGAATAGCAACCATCCCAAATATAACGAACTAGTTTTCAGGGGCGGCAGGGGCTTATATTTAACAGAACTATTGGCAACACAAAATACTGATTTATGGTCATAAAAATTAAAGAAAACTAGAACTTACCCTCCCATATAAATAACCGAAAGTTGGCACAGTTGTTAGCAAAATGGACTCATATTCGAGAAGGACGACGGTTCAAATCCGCGTCGGGCCATTCAGATTTAGGTTTTCTGTGATTTTCCTACACCACTCCTGGTTGGTTACTTTGAATGGGCTCAGCCGAATTGACACTCCATCCTTGAAACGTTTCGAGCTTGTACTTCGTCTCTAATGAACTCGATGTCGACGGGAAGTTAAACCCTAATCTTCCTTCCCTCACATCATTTAACAAATATTTGTTTAGCTAAATTTGGAATTTCAACCTGCAAAAATCTGGAAATCGCAGAGAAATCTTTCCAAGAGACGAAGTCGCCACCCTGATAAAGTGATCTAGGCGGCATTGTAGGCAAAACAAAACAAAAAAAGGGTATCATAATATCGCAGACTCATTTAAAGAACTTATTTTTTTTAAAGATGTATATCAACAAAAGTAAAACTAAGCTATATTGCTGATGCAATGACATTAGGTAATGAGACACTTAGTCAATGAATTTTATTGTGTGGGCAGCAAGATAACTGGCGATGGTCTGACTGAAGAGGATATAAAACCCAGAATGGCAATAGGAAAGGAAACGTTTCTGAAAAAAGAGAACTTCTTAAGTATTTTCTGGACTCTTTTGTATGGAGTGTAATCAAATCGGGGGAAAAAGAAATTAGTGGCACAACTTGACTACGGGATCGTTTGATAGGATATCTTCTGAGGCATCAAGGAATCGTCAATTTTGTACTGGAAGGAAGGGTGAAGAGTAAAAATTGGGAAGACCACGTTTCAGTAAGCAGATTCAAACCAATGCAGGTTTTCAGAAGTTATGCAGTGATGAAGAGGCTTGCACAATACCGAGTAGCATGAAGAACTGCATCAAACCAGTCTTCGGACTGACAGACTACAACAACAATAAGAATATTGGTAAAAGTTTCATAGCTAAGTCACCTTACTGTTTTCGTAGTTTACGTGCGATATATGCAAATTATTTGTACCAAACTACTCGTCACAGACTTAACCATACAAAGATTTTATGGGGGAGAGGTACTATTACAGATAATATAGTAGGAAAGTTGTAGCTCTACAAGGTCACTATAGTAAAAAAGGGCGCACAAACAGTCTGCAAATGAGACTACTTAAATTCATACTGACCCACTCCTCGAGCTGTGGTGAGTGGGTTTGTAGTTTATTGCTACTCTTGCGTACTCCAGACGACAACGTTACTTCCTGCATAAACCACAATTAACGGTTCGGCTGGAAACATATCTAGTGCTGTATCTGTAGACCTCGTCATCCTGTCTACACAGCAGCACACCTCTTCCACTGCCTTGCTTGCTTACATACACAGCTCACTATTATCTCGCTCACAACACAGAACGACTAGCACTCTCTCACGTTCTGGAACGTAAAACATGAGTAGCGGTATCAGAACTACACAGTTACAAAGATTCTGGACGTATTCCCTGCGGCCCGGCACTATGCTTTCGCGGTAGGAAGCACTTCCAGTATCTTAATTCAAACTCATGTTTGTACCCCTAGCATATGTCTTTAAATACACTCACGCAACTTCTGGTTCCAGTTCCGCACTGCTGTTTACTGAACAAAAGACGAACTTAGCCGCGTATCGGATCAGATTTGTGAGTGGACACAGGGCCGCCTTGCAGACAGAGTTCAACACGTCCTTCTTAACGGATCAAAATCTAGTACTTGAGCAGCTCAGCAGAAACACTAATTCTCGACAAAGTAAAATCCTCTCTGTACCACTACACAAATCAAATCTGCTATGATCTCTCTATTTTGTGAACGAGCCAACCCCAGATTGTGATTGTGGGACCTGCCAGACAGTAGCTCATATCCTGGTGAAATGCCCATCCTTTTGGCCCTCCTTGCTAAGTATGGACTTCCAGACTCATTTCCTCTAATATTGGCGGACGATTCAAGGAGGTTGATCTCAGTTTATTCATCGAAAGTGGTTTTTGTTCTCATTTAAGAAGATTTTAATCTAGCTCCAAAGCAGTGGCAGAGTGGTCCGGGATGGGGGGGGGGGGGGGGTCTTCCGCTGTATGCTACGTCTAGGTGATCCCCAATCTTACCTCCTTGATCAGGCTACTCTTGTACCCCTCTTTTACAATGTTATAATAGCTTTTAGATTCGATTTGCCTCCTATCTACCGCAACAAGTTTTCCGTGTCGCACTCTGTTGAGTAGTGGACGTTCTTGACTGTAATGGACCAGGCGTGGGATAGCTGTGGGTCGGACGTTTCCTATCGCACGTGTAGCCCCGGGGACGCCCACCTGCTCACTTCAGTATTTCCTTCATCTTGCTCTTATTATTGACGGTACAAAAGATGTCCATAACGTTTTCAGCTCTCTCGCTTCTGCTGTGATGAATCTCGCTGCTAGATCAGAAAAATTCTCGGTGGACGCCTCTACTTATGGATGCACCTGTGTTCTATCGAAGGACTGGTGACTGTTGTTACCCCCTCCCTCTCCCCACCCCTCCCAATCAACCAATGAACCATCTCCTTTCCTAACAGCCGAGTCACTTTCATTTCTATTTTCTCCCCCTTCATTATCCCTTCTATTTCTTACAATACAAGACAAAGCTTCAAATGTGCTAAACTACTCAGCATCATTGTTAATGCCACCACTATTTATTATTATTATTAGTATTACTATTATTACTGTTATAATTATTACCAGTTATTATTTTTCCTAATAATGCAAGTTATTATTATTGAGATCAAGATCATTCACAATGCCTCCGTTAGTTCATCATTACTATTGATGTTACTATTTATTATTATTATTATTAATGAAATATACGAAGACCTGCATAGGAGCGACTATTGGTGCAGGGTCTGAAGTTTCACTGTGAACGTAAATAAATGTAACCTATTGCGTATAAATGGGCGAAGGCATCCACTACTGTTCCATTACACTATTGTAGAAAAGTCCTTAGAAAAACCACCGAAAAATACGTAGAAGTAACTATCCGGAGCAAGCGAAAGTGAAATGACTGCAGAAAACAAACTGTAGAAAAACAGGTGCCAAATTGAGATTCGTTGGGAGAACTGTAAGGAAGAAGAGTCTTACAAAACATTCGTTCTTGAATGCCGTTAATGCCGTCTGGGGCCATTGCCAAGTAGAATTAATAGAAGAGGTGAAGAAGCTCCATCGAAAAGAGGGATCGTTTACTCGATGCGAGAGCCTTACGGAGATCCTCAACAAACTCAAGTGGCAGACACCCCAAGAGAGGCGTTGTGCATCACAGAGGGTTCCTGACGAAATTCCGAGAGCGTACTCCAGAAAAGAGACAGGCAGCATACTACTTTCTCTCACATACGTCTCACGAAACGATCACCAGAAAAACAAGACACATTAGATGTCAAACGGAGCATTACCGACGATCATTTTTGGAGGAGGAGCTTAAGGGCGCTCAACGCCTAGCCTATCAGCTTACAATCGTTCTTCCTACACACCATTCGTGAATGGAACGGAAAAAGGATGGGGGAGGAGGGGAATAACAATGGAAGCAGAATTACCCTCCGCCACACACAGTGAGGTAACCTGCGGAGTATAGATGTGTAAGGGGCAGTTAAATGAAAACGGGGCACATGGAGACTAAGTAAACTGTTCATTATTTCAAAAGTAATCACCGTAACTGATAATACACATATCCCACTGTAAGACAAGACGGTCAATGCCCTCATGCAAAAATGTTTGCCGTTGCCTTCTGGATCAGGATTGTAAAAAGACGTGCACCTCTGCGTTCGAAGCAAACTGACAGCCACGAATATCTTTCTCCAGGACTCCAAAAATATGGAAATCATATGGATAGAGGTCAGGACTCTGCAGGATGCGTAAGGGCTTCCCAGAGAAACTTCTACAGCTTAGTCGAAACGATCTTGGCGACATGTGGGCCCGCCCACATCGTCTGTGCCAGTGGTAGTCAAGCTGGTCCCTACCGCCCACTAGTCTGTGCTCCAGCTTTCCTAGTGAAATGTAGGAGGCAAAAGTTTTAAAAATATTTCATTCGATTTTCATAAAAAATTGACAGAAACTATTTTGTAAGTACTTATATTTATATGCTTTAACTTTCTGTAACTCTGATTTACGAACATTATAAAGTAAAATTGCTTACGTACTTTAAAAATCTGTACTACTGCGGAGCCGGTGAGCGGTTCGAAAATTTTAGTACAAGTAAAATTGCTTACGTACTTTAAAAATCTGTACTACTGCGGAGCCGGTGGGCGGTTCGAAAATTTTAGTACTAACAGAGACACAAAAGTAGATGGTTGGTAAAAAAGGCTGGTTAACCATGCTCTATGTAGTCCCAATCTATCGCCACGCCATTTCCATATTTATTCGTGGCTATTGATTTTTCTTCGGACTAAGAGATGCACGCCTGTGTTCAATCATATTTCCGTAGACAATCGCGACCATTTTTCCAAGACGGAACTGGTTGTCTTGTCTCACAGTGTTATAAATAAGATAACAGTTATGACGACTACTTTTGAAATAATGAACAGTTTAATTACTTTTTTCCATCCACCTCGTCTGCATTTGACTGCACGTTACTGAATTACGGTGACTGTCACAGCAACTGGTTATCACAAAAAAAAGACAGATTGTGTATAACGTGATAACCAGGAGCTTCGTTGCCACGTCTTTACACGGCAAATATTTGCAAGCTTATCTTAGATAAACAAGTTCGTCGAGACGAAGATAAAGCGCGGGGAATATTTTGAGTTCACACGCTACACGCTGAAATGCATTTTCTGCAGTGTTATCTTGCGTTAAGTCTATATTTTGTAAACTGCGAATGTGGGAAAGCCCCAACGAATCAGAAAGTGCGTAGTTCTACATATAATGCATAACGGGGCAGGGCTGACGATATCGACCGATTATTGCCGATAGCATTCCGACAAAATACAGGAAAAACGCAAAGCCAGTGTAACCGGAAATGAAACATTATATTCACACGGCGCTTTTTGATGTTACATGCAGCAAGTGACAATGTTATCCAACGATATGTATTATTAATTGGAAGTAGAATATCAACTGATCAGCCATTTTTTTCATTGCTGAGCAATGTGGAAATAGCAGAGATGCTGTGGGCTTAAAATTTCTACTGTTTAATATTATACCAGTAAGGCAATGAGCAATATATTTTAGCTACATTATGGCATAAAGTTCTAAAGGAATACGATAGTACGTAATAAAGATACTGAGTAACTTTCCGATTGAAATCAAGTTATTTATGTCTATATTCGAACTGATTAACCGCCATGTATATCATCAATTTGGAACAGCTTTATGTTGCTTAATATCGCTAGAGCAGAAATAACGAGTCCCTTAATCTACGTAAGTACGACTGTCATAAAATGATCCACCGATATCGAGGTGATTGTAGAGGCAGAACGAGCACAGATGTTGGAAATGGGCTGTATCCTTGTCGAGGGAAATATCTTGCCTTTTCCTGGCGTACGTCAGACTTGCCGTGATGTGAACTCCATTACTCCCTAATACGAGTCCCGTACCTCATGCTTTTGATCAGACGACCTTGAAAACATCTAGCTAAGGCACATTGGTTAATCCGATTTTTTACGCTCTTACGAAGATTAATTATGGTTCTAAGTTTCTCCTTAGCTCCTCAGAATGACATTGTTTTGATTTGCGCTCTACATTCTCTAAAACAAGAGAACAGTACCCAAATAAACTTGGACCTCACTCAGAAACTCTAAACTCGTCTAACTACAGACAACCCGACACTGTGCGAGGTTTGGGCAACGCAGCGACGTGCACCAGTTTCAGTTAACGCAATGGATTTAATTTGCTTGGATGTAGATTATCGTCATTTTCTGAAGAGTGCAGCAAAGAAATTGTGAGGCTGTAATAGGCACAGAGTATGACAATCGTTATCCGTACCAACAGCTTCTCTTTTTACAACGACTGCTCGTAGAAAAAAATAAACAGTACAACATGTGAGTCGTTATAGCAACAGCCGTGTTCAGGTTCTTATGTGGCTCCTTGATTTACAATTTCTGTACGTTAAATTTTACTGTCTTGTCATATTTACTACGCCGAATCATGTTGCAGAATAAAATAATTTAAGGAGGACAACAAAGAATTGTAGCTGGTAGTGATCTGTATAAAACCAGTCAACAGATATTAATAAACACTGATAGCAGAGTGTCGGTCAATATTCGTACGAGGATCAGCTTTTAAGTTGTTTTAAAATTTGTCCATTTGTTGTTGTTAAAGCAACGGCAGCTCGAAAACCGGCTGAACAGTTCATTTACAATGAGCCTTTAATAAACCAAGCATTTGTGAGAAAATGCAAACATCGTACGAAAGTTTCTGTTGGATGTCTTTTTTCAGTGCCTGAAACCACCCCGTTCAACACGTGATAATCAATCTGCTTCAGAACAGACCGTAGTACGTCCAATTTTGCATCAGGATTTAACTGTGACAAGGGTCTGTTCACGAAGGGTATCGTACAGTTTAATGGAAGATCAAAAACACGCTCGTGTCGACAACGACTGAGAAAATACAACATCCGTATACAATACCGTAATGGGAGACGAATTTTGATTCTTATTCATACGAGCTGGAATTAAGAAGGTACCAAGTGTCTAGGTGCTAATAGAAGAACCGGAGACCAGCAAAAGTGATTCGTTTGCGGAGCACTCACGAAAATGATCGCTTGATTCTTTAATTACACAGGTCTTGTCGCGACCTCTATGATGTATACTAATTAGCTAACCCCGCTCACGGCGCAGTATTGCAATTGCAGGTTGTCTATCCAATGGCTTTCAGGGGCAACAAAAATATGATTTTCAGTATTTCATATAATTATCGACCGAATTTAAGCTGCTGTCATAACCCGCTTATTAAGAGATATAATCTTACGTTAAAGGTTCAACAACGTAAGACAAGTATTACATTACACATCGTTTATGTGTCTTGAGGCAGTCTTAACTCACGGCGCGCAATTACCCGGACTTATTTTGATCCAGTATTTGAAAAGACGAACCCTTAACGATTTACAACAAACTTCACACACAATTCCAAACCTATTTGAATTTTTTTCTGGCTGACATCCCTCACAAGGGGCAATAATGAAAGGAAAAAGTTTACTGCTAACTACATCTTCGTTGTTCATGCAGTAAAACATCAGTTTCAGGCATGATGTTTTAATTTATCACTTCTTAAATTCTTAATCTATTCGCAACACATTTCGCAGATAGTATCCACATATACCATTGCATGTACCTGCAAATTTATAGCGCTGCATTACACTGCAAAATTATAGCATTGCACTACATAGAGTTAAAGAGATTTGGCGTCATAAACATTGAGATGCGTGAAGCAGATGTTTTATACACGGGGGTTCGATTCCTTAAGCAATTGGGGGAGGGTAGATTATTGGTATTTTCAGAATTGGTTCGAACGCGTACAAAAGTACGAAGTTTAAAGACGAATATGTAGAGAAACAATGAAATGATTAGTACCTAAAAATAATTTTTTTTTCCTTTCTAAACCGTGAAGGGCGTCTGCTGTAGACTTCCTACTTCGTTTCAGACGGATAACACCAAAAGCCTTCAACAGTGCCACAGATAAACAGGCCAGATGTTCAGAGGCTGCCCTCCAGATGAGCTAAGTTGTGTCCCAACGAAGACAAGTCGCATCAGTAGCCTCCCTGAAGTATTAGCCAATCTAAAGGAAACGTGCAAAACGAGAAGCATCTTTCATTGGCCTAAGAGCCGCACGAAACCGGACATGACTGGTCATCAACTGGTTTCTTAGTCTCTTCCGAACAGGACGCTGGAACTGACAGTGACTCATAATACAACCTCTCCCACTGGATGATGTCAGTACAAGCACTTCAGCCTGTCAAGGGGAAGTAAATCGTGGATCAAAACTAGTTAGCATTAACGGAACTTTTTCTCTTGCCGTGTTATCGCCTACTTTCAAAAACGAACCAATCGGTGGCTCCATTGCCTGTCTCAGGCTGATAAGTCGATACATCAGTTTAGAAGTACATAGCCACTGTTTTCAGTGTCATTGTCATCAATGTATCAGGTCAGCCGAAGAATACGTGTGTCTTGGTAGTTCCGTGGATGAGACTGAGTCTACAAGTCCTTTGATTTAGGGTTCAAACCCCAGTCACCATTTGTCCACTTCTGGCAAGGATTTCCGTATGCAAAAAATGCCGAGTTGCACTGTCATTCGTGGGTTCTGTTAAACTGTAGGTCCCGACCATAACTGGCTGAGTGAGTCATTTCGAAGACTGGAATAAGATAATAGCAATAGGACCATGCTTCGTAGGGCATTGAGTTGTTCGAAACAATCTTCGAATTGCATTATATAGTAAACAATACACGGTTGCTAATACGGAGCGTCCTAATTCAAGAACATAAGCAGTAAGAACATTTTCAGAAGTTGCGTAAATTACGACGAATCAAAAGAATTTAAAACAATTATGTGATCAATTCACTGTACATAAAGAACAAATAACACTTTTTCACCTGTCTAGTCGCCACCTACATGCAACAGATAATACAATCAATGGATCCCATTTCACTATCTCATGCCGAGAACATAACATGTTAGTTTATTGTATCACTTTTTTACATTAGTGATTGAACGAGGTTTTTAGTGAATTAGCCACAGTATCTGTAAGTAATGCGCGATGTTTTTGAAAACAGTTCGTAAAATTTCACCTTATGGAGCATTAATTATGTCTTCACAATACGCTCACTACTGTTACTTCTAACAATCTTATGTAAAAGTTACCTAGTTGACCACATTTAATTTTTCAGAGATTATTTACGAAATATGTATGTAATATGCATAAGAACACTCGTCCAAACTAGTCTAATTTCTAATAAAGGATTTCTGAATTTGTCTTGTAATTTTGAATTCTTATAACGAAAAGAGCCCATACATATGGGTCGAACATTTGACATCAGGCTCCGCTACTGGTTAATCTGTTTCCACAACCTTTGCTTCGTATTAATTCACATTCGTCGACTTCGACAGCTTAGAATCATATCGCACCTTCCAACCTAACCCAAGACCTCGGGTTATCCTAGAAATAAGTTGGCCGCCAACTTTTCTGCAGAGGCCACTACTATGTTCTAACCAAATCGTGTAAATAATTTGGTTTGCTGCAGCAAAATCGTCGCGTACTGACGCTCTTGGCATTGAGAATTTTATGCAACTCTTCATCAAAGTCCTACCTTACTACATGTGAAGAATAGTAGAAAAGAGAACAATCTGTTATGACGTTCCTTTATAATATGTAGCTGTATGGCTGTGGAGGCTGAACACAGGGCAGATGGACACGAAGCGCTAAGTAGCCATGGAAACGTTGCTATGGAGAAGGCTAACGAAGACGTGCTGGGCGGAACGGAAAGATTTTTTGGGTAGATGAACAGAGGAGCCTCACAGCAACTATCCAAGAAATGACAAGGAAACCTTTTCGACGCTTATTTAAATGAAACTGAGTTTTAACAAATATATTGGTAGTAAAAAATTTGGGAAAGTAAACCAAGCAAGAAAATGGTAGAAACTCTCTTAGAAATGATAAAGTGTCAAAATAATCAATAAATGAAGAGGATTGGTGCAGAACTGACAAGTTATTTCACGATAAGGTACTGTATAGCCTTCAGAAGTATGTGACGGATTGCAAGACGTAAGCTACCCCGAGAAAGCCTACTTACAAAGTTTCGGAAAATCAACCTTGAAAGATGACTTCTGGAATATAGTACAACCCCTACGTATCGCTCCCGTAGAGATCGTCAGGACAAGAATATATTAATTAGAAAGTGCACGGAGACATTTAAAAAATGGTTCTTTCTGCGATCCATGGGTGAATGGCAAGGGGAAAACCCTAATAACGTACCCTTTACTTTGCATATCAGAGTGGTTGGCAAAGTATAGCTGTAGATGAAACTCTCCGTCAGTGTGCTTCGTATATTCCGTCTTCCAGCGTAGCACTAGCGGCATACTTCGTCTCCCTTTTCTTTATTATGTTACGAAAGCACATGCCCTCTAATTCCAAGTAGCAACACTTTCTTGTTCTCGAGGTAAACCACTTATTTGGTTTTTTCTTTTCTTTTTCGTTTCGAATTTTATTGGAGGTTCACACCACACACACATTCGAAGTGTCACTAAAATCTTTGTTTCGGCGACACTGACTTTTTTTAACGATGTTTTGTTTCGTTTCGTTTCATACAATATGCACGCAGCACGACACACACCCAGTCGCTTCCTCGCTGGCACATCCTGACAGCGCCGCAGAACGGGGAAGTCCGTGGCTAACCTACCTTTAACCTTGTCACAAGCTGAGGATGATAGCAGCGCCGAAGTGGCAGTTCCCTGAAGCACAGCGCCGCGCCGAGTGCGTGTCGCGCGGACTGCCTACTACTCTGTGGACAGGGGAGCGCGTCAGCAAATGTACTTCTCCGCACGGCTTCCAGCAGGCAACTGACTGGCCGCAGCGCTGGCGCGCTCCTCGCTCCCCACCTCTGCCCTCCACCGCCGCCACGGCTACGTCATCGTGCGCTCAACTGACTCACCGAGCCCGCGATGGACTCCTCGCGCGGGCACCGCCACAGGTCCTGTGAATTACGTCACGAATGTTTGGGAGTCCCGAGCTGACCCTGAGACAACCATCGAAGACTTTAGGGCCGCTCACACAGCTGCTGTTTATCTCAGAGTTTCTTGCCTCGGTTGACACTTCTTCTTCTTTCTTGGCTCTACAGCTCATGATGAGCCTTGGCCTATTCTACAACTTCCTTCCATTTCCCTCGGTTCTTTGCCAATACTCTCCAGTTTCTATAGCCCATCTTCCTAAGATCTTCGATTACTCCATCTTCCCATCTGGCTCTTGGTCGACCACGTTCTCTCCGCCCTCCTGGCTTTCCGTGTAATATTCTTTTTGGTACTTCTGTATCATTCATGCGAGGCACATGTCCCGCCCACCTCAGTCTGGATGATTTCACAATCCTTCTGATGGGTTGGTCTTTGTATATGATACACAGCTCAAGGTTGTATCTCCTCCTCCATCTTCCTCTTTCACAAATTGGGGCGATAATTCGTCTAAGTAACTTTATTTTAAATGCATCCAGTGTTTCAATATCTTTAGTTGTTAATGCCCAGGCTTCAGAGGCATATGTAAGCACTGGACATATAAGTGATTTATACATAGTTAATTTTTTGGTACGAGTCAGGAGCCTTGAGGATAGAATTCTTGTTAGGGCAAAATAGGCTCTGTTGGCTACTATTAATCTCTGCTTAATTTCATAGGAGGTATCATTTAGATGTGTAACTGTCGAGCCCAGATACTTGAAATGTTCAACTCTCTCAAATGTATAATTGCCCATTGTTATTGCATTTGGCATATTTTCTCTATGTGCTAAAACCTGTCATGTATTTTGTTTTTTGTTCATTAATAATTAACCCCATGTTTCTACTGGCCTGTTCAAGAGCTGTAAATGTCTCTTCCATTGCTTTTTGGGTTCTTGCTAATATATCTAAGTCATCTGCGTAGGCCAGTATCTGCACTGATTTGTAGAGGATCGTTCCCCTATTCAGAAGATTTGCGTTTCTGATCACCTTCTCCAGGGCGGCATGCCAATGCATCCCCTTGTCGCACTCCATTTTTAATACTCAATGTGTTGGACATCATTCCTCATATTCTTACACTACCCTGTGTTTCGCTCATTGTCATTCTCACCAGCATTACCAACTTTCTCGAGATTCCCAGTTCATGTAGAGGTTGATATAACTGCTCTCTATTTATGCTATCATAAGCTGCTTTAAAATCTATAAAGAGGTGATGCGTGCCAACTCCGTATTCGTTTGTTTTTTCCAGGATTTGTCTCAAGGTGAATATTTGATCTATAGTTGACTTCTCAGGAAGGAATCCGCATTGGTATGGCCCCGTCTCCCTCTGTGTGATTGGCAGTATTCCGTCGAATAGTATATTAGAGAGTATTGTATATCCCAAATTAAGTAGTGTGATTCCTCGGTTGACACTACACGAGAACTTTTGCCCAGACAGACTTCTCTTCTTCTTCTTCTTCTTCTTTAAAGTTACGCATCTCTCTGATTGGACTGAAGAGATCCTAGCAAATGGAACAGAGCATCTCATTAATAACGGAGAGAAATCCTCCGTCGTAAAACTATCCATCTCTCTGATTGGACTGAAGAGATCCTAGCAAATGGAACAGAGCATCTCATTAATAACGGAGAGAAATCCTCCGTCGTAAAACTATCTTCGGAAGTACCTCAAGGGGCTGTTTTAGGACCATTCTTCTTCAGTGGCTCTATACTTCGTTGTGATATTTTGCTTCTTCAAAGATTTTCCGCCACAAGTCTGGATTCTGCGCTAGTGGTTTCCAGTTCCTGTATCCCATTCTCTTTAGGTCCTTTTTACGCCGTCTATCCACCTGCTTTTCGGCTGGTAACGCCCTCTTTGCCATTCGGAATTTCTTTGGCCCTCTGTATAACCTACCCGTTCCATATACCTCCCCACCTCAATATTGCTGACATTACTATTTCTGATAGTTCATTACATATTGCATAAAACACACGGTTGCACAACCTACCTCCTTGGCAGCGGATGTGTATTATTCCGCTGAATAACTTTCTGTCAAAGGGACCCTTCATGCTGATGTTCCTTACCGTCAGTGGCCACGTTTCAGAGTCGTATGTGAGTACTGGTCTCATAATTTTTATGTGGATCATTAATTTAGTGAGGCGGGATGCGAACCTCGAAGGAAGTAGCTTTATTAGATCAAAATGCGCTCTACTGGATAACACTAGGCGTTGTTTAATTTTGGGCGAGATATTGTTGTTTTTCGTGACGGTCGATCCCAGCTATTTAAACTGCTCGTCTTCTCAAATTCACAACCAGATACAGTTACTGGTTTCGACACGTTTCCCATGTGTGCTCTTTCACAGGCCCCACATAACCCTAGTCTGACAACTTCAGGAGAAAGTAATCTTCGATAATGTGTTGCCAAGTATCATAGCTCGATGAAACTTGGACCACACATAGAAAGAACTGGTACAGTGTAGGTACAGAAGGTAACTGAAAGAAACACGCAATAAGCCGAACAGAAATGACATTTTTATATTACTGGCCATTACAATTACTACACCACGAAGATGACGTGCTACAGACGCGAAATTTAACCGACAGGAAGAAGATGCTGTGATAAGCAAATGATTAGCTTTTCAGAGCATTCACTCAAGGTCCTCGCCGGTGGCGACACCTACAACGTGATGACATGAGGGAAGTTTCCAACCGATTTCTCATACACAAACAGCAGTTGACCGGCGTTGCCTGGTGAAACGTTATATGATGCCTCGTGTAAGGAGGAAAAATCCGCACCATCACGTTTCCGACTTTGATAAAGGTCGGATTGTAGCCTATCGCGATTGCGGTTTATCGTATCGCGACATTGCTGCTGGCGTTGGTCGAAATCCAATGACTGTTAGCAGAATATGGTATTGGTGGGTTCAGGAGGGTAATACCGAACGCCGTGCTGGATCCCAGCGACCTCGTATCACTAGCGGTCGAGATGACAGGCATCTTATCCGCATGGCTGTGACGGATCGTGCAGCAACGTCTCGATCTCTGAGTCAACAGATGGGGACGTTTGCAAGACAACAACCATCTGCACGAACAGTTCGACGACTTTTGCAGCAACATGGACTATCAGCTCGGAGACCATGGCTGCGGTTACCCTTGACGCTGCAGCACGGACAGGAGCGCCTGCGTGGTGTACTCAACGACGAACCTGGGTGCACGAATGGCAAAACGTCATTTTTTCGGAGTAATCTAGGTTCTGTTTACAGCATCATGATGGTCGCATCCATGTTTGGCGATATCACGGGTAACGCACAGTGGAAGTGTGTATTCGTCATCGCCTTACTGGCGTATCACCTGGCATGATGGTATGGGGTGCCACTGGTTACACGTCCCGGTTACCTCTTGTTCACATTGACGGCACTCTGAACAATGGACGTTACATTTCAGATGTGTTACGATCCGTGCCTCTACCCTTCATTCGATCCTTGCGAAACCCTACATTTCAGCAGGATAATGCCCGACCGCATGTTGCAGGTCATGTACAGGCCTTTCTGGATACAGAAAATGTTCGAATGCTGCCCTGGCCAGCACATTCTCCAGATCTCTGACCAACTGAAAACGTCTGGTCAATGGTGGCCGAGCAACTGGCTTGTCACGATACGCCAGTCACTACTCTTGATGAACTGTGGTATCGTGTTGAAGCTTCACGGGCAGCTGTACCTGTACACGCCATCCAAGCTCCGTTTGACTCAATGCCCAGTCGTATCAAGGCCTTTACTACGGTCAGAGATGGTTGTTCTGGGAACTGATTTCTCAGGATCTATGCACCCAAATTGCGTGAAAATGTAATCACGTCTCAGTTCTAGTATAATACATTTGTCCAATGAATACCCGTGTATCATCTGCATTTCTTCTTGGTGTAGCAATTTAAATGGCCAGTAGTGTATTACACTGAAGCCACCGCAGTTAATGATGGTCCTCTGGACATTACAAAAAGCGGGACATGGTTCTTTCAATAACGCGGACGACTGTGATTGACCTGCAACGTGCTCCCACGCTGGCCACAAGGCTGATAAGAGGTTCTTATATTGGGGCTTTCCATTGCTCCACCAGTGCGGTTGACAACTGTCGGAAGGTCGTAGATGCTTGTGGACTTGGTGGAATACGTCTCCCCAACGCATCTCTCAAATGCTTATTGAGGTTGAAGAACTCCTCCACTTGCGTTCTTCGATGTGGTCGCGCATTGTCATCCAGGATAATGAAGTCAGGGCCGAAGGCGCACCTGAAAAGACGCGCATGGGGAAAGAGTATAGTGACACAATTCCGTTGACTGATGGGCGTACGTGTCCAAAAACTTGGAAATCAGACGCCGATAGAACGGTATGCCTCCCGACACCATAAAATGTGGACCACCAAAACGATCATGTTCGTCAGCGTTCCTGCGTGCATTATATGTTCACGCGTCTCGCCATATGGAGGCACATCCAGCAGAGTCGAGCATGATCGTTTTGGTGGTCCCACAGCATTTCATTCCTAAAAGAGAGAAAATCTTAGCCGTAAAAGTAATTTAGAGCGCACCATAAAGTACAGGATGTCTCAAAAAATGTCCTAACACTCTGAATGAATATAAAAACTTTATTTACGAACTTAGAGACAAGTTTAAGGGCTTGAATTACAGAAGAAGAATGTACTTAAAGAATCACGTTCACAAATGTTCAAATTGATGATGGTCATTGTCCAGACAAAGCTGATAACGCGAACCAATGGATTCACCTACGTTACCACAATGTTCTTTTGGAATTTCTCGACATCGTCGTTCAGTTTCTGATTCCAATGCATCAGTTGTTCTGGGTTTTGTGCAATAAACTCTGTCCGTGAGATATCCCCATAAAAAGAAGTCAATTTGCGTGACGTCTGGGGAACGCGCAGGGTATTCAGTGCTACGTCTTCCTTCAATCCATGTGATTGGAGAAACTGCATCGAGGTGAGCTCTTACGTTGCGAGGATAGTGGGGAGGTCCTCCATCTTTCTGAAACTAAATCCCGTCATCACTAGACCTCTCCTCAATGAAAAAAATGCCAGACATATGATGCCAAATGCTGATATTGCGCACCTGGTAAGTTTAAATGATGTTCAAGTGTAACATGGGGATTTACAGCACCCCACATCCATGACCGAGGCAGGATTCGAACCTGCGACCGCTGCGGTCGCGCGGTTCCAGACTGAAGCGCCTAGAACCGTTCGGCCACACTGGCCGGCTCTGAGTGTTACAGGACAATTGCAATTCACAATATAGATAAATGGCCTAGTGAATAACGTTAGAAGTTCCGTGAGTTTCAAACCTAGCTCTGCAGTCTGTTACCATCCCATAAACGAACAGAGTAAGCCAGACTTCACATGGTCGGTGCTTGTGGAAACCATGTTGATTCCTACAAGGGAGTTATTTAGTCTCCAGAAGAGTCATCATGACAGTTAAACTGATAGAGTTTTTGTATGATGGGTCACTGTGTAACTACGAATATGAAGATGGGCAGCACTGCCGGTAATCGTGGAACAATTAGCAGCGTACCCAAAGGGACATTATACACGGCCTTCACATTAATTAGAATTATATTAATACCTTCAGCTGGTGACGGGTGTTGATATATATCAACGGGGGAAGCTGAAAATGTGTGCCCTGACCGGGACTCGAACCCGGGATCTCCTGCTTACATGGCAGATGCTCTATCCATCTGAGCCACCGAGGGGACAGAGGATAGTGCGACTGCAGGGACTATCTCGCGGACGCCTCCCGCGAGACCCACATTCTCACCTTGTATGTCCACACACTACATTCGTAGTGTCTCATCCCAACACACTCATTACTCGTGGGAGACATTCTTACCAAGTCCCGTAAGAGTTCGGGGAATATGTGTGCATCCGCACAGAAGAAGAAGGTCATGGCCGGTATTGCCAGAACTATATACTTAAATGGATATGGAGTCTGTTCTTTCGGACATCTCCGAAAGAACAGACATCATATCCATATAAGTATATTGTCACATAAATGTGACCACAGCCTATGTTCGACGTCAGCGTGGAATAATCATTCAGAGACAGCAGGTGGGAGCACTAGGAATGAAGGGTATACAACACATGTCAGGTGAACGCGGAAAACAGTGCAGTCGTTGTCGTAATGTGGAAACGGAGCGATTTACATGACGTCGGGACCGAGCGAGGTGGCGCAGTGGTTAGCACACTGGACTCGCATTCGGGAGGACGACCGTTCAATCCCGCGTCCGGCCATCCTGATTTAGGTTTTCCGTGATTTCCCTAAAATCGCTCCAGGCAAATGCCGGGACGGTTCCTTTGAAAGGGCACGGCCGACTTCCTTCCCTAATCCGATGAGACCGATGACCTCGTAGTTTGGTCTCTTCCCCCAAACAACCCAACCCAACCCCCTAGACCCATACATGACGTCGGAAAGGACGTGGTCTTTGGCTTTCGGGTCGAGGGTGGAAGCATTTCCGAAACAGCTAAGTCTGTATACTATTCGTTTGCCGCTATCGTTAAAGTAATACCGTGCATGGCAAAATGGCGCTAGTGAAAACTCGCGCCGAGGCAACTGTGTTGCACCATGGGCCCACAGATGACAGGGATAAACGATGGCTGCAGAGAAGTGTACGGGCGGATAGACGTGCAAATGTTGACCAACTGACCACCCAGACGAACCAAGGGTCTTCTCAACAACCGTTCAGCGAACGTTGCCGCTTACTACCCTCCGTGGCAGGCGCCTGGTTCATGCACCCATGCTGACTGTTGTTTATCGTCGACGCGGGCTAAAATTTGCACGCCAGTACCACAACTGGAAGTCTGCTGAGTGGCGACAGGTGGCGTTTTCAGATGAATCACTTTTTATGCTCCATCGGACAGCGGACAGATGGCCTTTGGCGTGTACGGGGTGAAACGTGTGAAAGCAGCCACCACCCTGCTACAATCTGCTAGGGGTCCAGGCCGGAGGGCATTCCCTGGGTCCTCGTCATTCTGGAAGGCACAGTGGATCAATGAACAAGTCTGCACCTAACCTTGGGGACCATATCCAACTCTACATGCATCTGTTTTTGTTCGGCAAAATGGCATCTGACAG
Source organism: Schistocerca piceifrons (assembly GCF_021461385.2). Lineage (NCBI taxonomy): Eukaryota > Metazoa > Arthropoda > Insecta > Orthoptera > Acrididae > Schistocerca > Schistocerca piceifrons. The sequence continues at coordinate 299,650,804 of NC_060143.1, forward strand.
CAGGACTATGCAACGCTCACACAGCTTGGAGTGTACATGTGTGGTTCGAAGAGCATCAGAATGAGTTTGCTGTATTCCTCTATCTGTCAAACTCACAGGACTTAAGCCCAGTTGAATGTCTGTGGGACCACCTCGATTGGTCTGTTCTCGCCATGGATCCTCAACCCAGAAACCTGGTTTACCTCGCCTCTGAACTGGAATCGGCGTGGCTCAACATCCCTGTCGATACCTTACAGAACCTCAGTGACACTCTTCCTGTACGTTTCGCAGCTGTCCTTGCTGCAAAAGATGGTCATTCAAGCTTGTAATAGGTGGTCAAATTAATGGGACTTGACAGTCTATATAAATGGCCCGGGAAGCTACATGAGTCTGTTTGCGGATACTGCTGTTGTACACAGAGAAGCGCAGTTGTGGTGAAAAGCAGAGGGTTCGAATGTTGGCAAAGGGACTCGATGCTAACCACCTGCACGTAAATAGGGGGAATGAAATATTCTGGTATGATCAAACGATTGCCGAACAGTCACTGAAAACAGTAAATGCATTAAATATCTGGGAGTATGCGTACGGAGCGATTTGAAATGGAACGATCACATGACGCTAGCCGCAGGGGAGGGAGGTAACAGCCCTCGCTGGAAGAATTCCTCAGGAAGTGAAAACCGCGCACAAAAAAGGTAGCTTACTAATCTCTGGTTCGTCCACTAGTTGAACACTGCTCGTCAATCAGGTATCAGTAGCATAAAGGACCGATAGAGTAGAGAAGAGAAAGCAAAGAAGAGCAACGTGTTTCGTTACAAGTTTGCCTAGTAAGAGCGAAAGCGTCTCGGAGAAGCTCATCCAAGGACAGTGGCAGACGCTACAAGACAGCCGTTGTGCGTCACGGTGTAGTTTGTTATTATGATTCCGAGAGCGTTCGTGCCTATAATAGTCACCCAATATACAGGACGAGCATAAAGTCTTTCACTGATTACAAAAAATTATTTCTAGGTAACTATGGTAGGTACACCTACCCGGTTTTTTCCAAACTGTAGCTTAACCCATGGAATTTTTCTGGATACACTTCTGCAAAAGAGTCCCATACTCGGGGTCAAGGGGGATCGCCCTGCCTCCCCAAGCTCTTAGAGAAAGAAAAAAATATAGTGTACTCATGTGTTTTTCTTTCGAGAAAATAATTTCAAAATTGGTTATTACGCAGTTTTTTAACAGGGTAGGAACAGGAAAATGTTTATGGCTTGAGACAAACCGCCATTCTTCTTTCAAAATATTAAAAATACTCCACACCTCAAGTCCAGCATCCCCCCCCCCCCCCCCGCCCCCTCCCCTCCACAGAAACTACCGGTACCATATGGCCGCCCTTGCGTCTACATGTCCTCTGACAGCATCTGATTTCGTTTCTGTCTCTGTTATTACAGGTAGCGTAATTCAGGAGTGGTGCTGTCACTTTGGGGTCTACACAGGAGAAAGCGCAACGAGTTTCATGGTTTCACGAAACACGATCGCGAGTTACAGTTCAGAGACAGTTCCCAAGCGACTATGGTCGAGATCCACCAGACGTGAAGAGCATCAGTGGGTGATATTTGAAGAGTCTGGCAGTACTGCTGACGTGGCAAGAAGCACTAGACCTGGAGTGAGTGACGATGCTGTTGATGCCGTGCTTACTGCATTTCAGCACAGTCCGGAGGAATCTACGCATCGTGTTGCGAGGGAAGCAGGCATACCATAGAGTAATGTGTTGAAGCTACACCATTTCCGCGCATACAAAGGGCAACTCCTGCAACCTTTGCAGCCAGATCAGAGGCCCAGACGTTCTGAGTTTGCTAGGAACATGCTACCTAAATAATGTTCGTATTTCGATGAAGTGACTTTTCGCATCTCCGGGAAAGTAAATAGGTATAATGACCGAGTCTGGTGATCGGAGAGCCCAAGTATCGTGGTACAACAGGTACGGGGAAGGCCGAAAGTGAAACTGTTGTGTGGCTTAATGCAGAATTATTGGAGCGTTCTGTTTGATGAGCACATCACTAAGGCAACAGCTATTATAGACGTGTGGGAATTTTATGTTGCATCCCAGTTACAGAAATTTCAGCCGTGGGCAGTGTCTCAACAAGGTGGTGCACCGCAACACTCGGCGCTATTTGTTCGCCAATTCTTGAATGAAATCTTCCCCGAGAGATGTTTCGGTAGAGATGGTCCAACATCGTGGCCATCACGTTCACCATACATAGCTCCTCTTGACTTTTCTTGTTGAGTTAAGGATAAAGTGGACACTTCCCAAGTTCCTTAAGTGCAAACTCTAATGGCATGTACGTTGTAAAGGCGGTGATGCATGAGCTGTTGCCAAAGATGTGGACAGAAATTGAGTATCACCCGCATTTTTCAATCTTTCTTCCTTCGGGGCAATCCAAAGTACGTTTCAAACTTCCGCTACACCCTTACCGGTGATATTCTTCCTAAGTACAAAAAAGCAAACACATAAAGTGCATACCGTACACATTTTTAGTATGGAACGTCTATTAAGATACAAACTTGACAAAGTTATTACTCCAAGAAACGATTTGGCGATAAATTTTGTGTGTTCTAAATATTTTACCCGCGGAAGATTAAAAAAGTTAACAGTCTCGCAACACATCTGACGTGTATTCACTGCACACCAATGTGTCACGACAAGGCAGTTGAGAAACTGTGGCCTACAAGTTCTACGGACAGCAAACAGATCTCAGTGGAAACGTACCCATAAAAAACTTTATGAGCTAGCTGCCACTTGCAAAATCTCGCATAACTGTATTTAGTGTAGTTTCCTAGAAAGAAATTTTGATAATCAGGGAAAGACGTTATACCCACCCTGTATTGCTTCCTCATACGTTTATCACGCAGACGATGAAGGTAAAATCAGAGAGATTCGAGCTTACACAGATGCCTACCAACAATCGCTCTTTCTTTGCACCATTCGCGATTAGAACAGGAATTAGGGAACTGACAGTGGCTAGTTAGTTAGATAGCTAGTTAGTTACGTGTTTCATAAATAATTTGAACGATTCTTTTATCGAAATGATGTGGAATGAGTCAGTTTACAGGATGTGTTCACATGATAAGTGTTAATACTAATTAACGCATTATTATTTTAGTCCTACTCACATCAAGTACACTTTTAAACAAATATTCTCTTTCCTTTTTTTTTTTTTTTTTTGCTACCAGTTTTTAAGTAGAGATTCGTCAGTGGATTGGAAGGAGTTTTCTAGGAGAAATAATTTTAAGTTAGATTTAAAACTTGCTTTTCTACCTGTCAGATATTTTATGTTACTTGGCAAATGATCAAAGATTTTTGTTGCTACATATTGAAATCCTTTCTGAGCCACTGACAACTTTAATAATGAGTACTAAAGGTCATTTTTCACTCTAGTGTAGTAGGTATGTACGTCATTGTTCTTCTCAAACTGTGACAGATTATTGATGACAAATTTCATTAGTGAGTGTGTGTACTCTGAGGGCGCAGCTATAATGCCTAGTTCCTTTAAGCAGTACCTACATGGCGTCCGTGGGTGAACACCAAGTATTATTCATACTGATCGCTTTTGCGCAATCAATACTTTGTTTCTAAGTGATGATTTACACGAGAAAATTATTCCGTAAGACATTGCTGAAATACGCAGAATATGTCTGGAGGTTAATTCGTTTGTTTCCAAGATTAGCAATTATGTGAAGAGCGAAAGTAGCCGAAAAGAATTGTTTGAGAAACTCACTAATTTGCTTCTTCCAATTCAAGTTTTCATCAATACGTATTCCCAGAAATTTGGAGCATTTTACCTTATTCACTGGCTCATGGGCTACATCGGTTGTTGGCATGGCTATTTGTTGTACAGAACTGAACACAGTGTATTTTTGCCCAAATTTATGGAGAGCCTATTTTCTGAGAACCACATGTAATTTCTAGGGAAATGTCATTTAATATCTCTTCTGTGGCCTTTCCTCTAATGAGATTTATTATAACAGTTGTATTGTCTGCAAAACTTGGCCGGCCGTTGTGGCCGAGCGGTTCTAGGCGCTTCAGTCTGGAACCGCGCGACCGCTACGGTCGCAGGTTCGAATCCTGCCTCAGGCATGGATGCTTGTGATGTCCTTAGTTAGGTTTAAGCAGTTCTAAGTTCTAGGGGACTGATGACCTCAGATGCTAAGTCCCATAGGGCTCAGAGTCATTTTTTGCAAATATTGTTAATTCTGCTTTTTGAGTGTTAAGTGGACGGTCATTCACATATAAAACGAAAAGGAGTAGACTCAAAATTGAATCCTGTGGGACTCTCTTCGCGATTTCTCCCCAGTCACTAAAAGTTTCTACCCTTCCGACATTGTTTGTGGTACAAAAACACCTTCCGCGACACACCATAATGTGGCTTGCGGTCTACTGTTAGTGTTACGCTGTAGCAGCGACGAATTCCTGTGAAGTCAGACTGGTCTCTACCTTCCGGACATCCGGTGGGAGACTTGGTGCTGTGTGGACAAGCCAACGTCGAGTTGTGAGGCAGACGAGCGGGATGTGGGTCAGGACGACTTCCCACGTACGGACCTGGCTGCTTTAGGAAAGGCGAGACGTGGCTCTCGGCACGCACCACGCACCGCCGCCGCCCACGCCTTCCGTGCAGCCCACATGGGCGACGGAAGCGCTGCGTTCGCACACCTCCTTTCAGAAACGCACACGACGCAGTCCTGGCCTCAGCCAAGCGATTGCAGCTTGCTACCTACTGATATCTGCACCATTAACGTCCAGCGACTCAACCGCAAGGGTACGAGTTATAGACTATGGGACGAATGATGAGTATTGCCAGTTAATGTGGCCAAGAAGCAGTTGTCGGATGTGGTGTACGCCCAGGGGCATACGTAGAGTCATGGAGGCCCTGGGGGAAGTTCAGGGGATAGGAAAAATAATGTGAACAGCTGTAGTAATGGGATGGTTGTGTTTGACAGTCAACAACGCAGGTAAAGCACGTGTCACGCTGGGCTGTGCGTGTTCACTACGGACTGCGCATCAGTGCAGGTTGTTTGCGAGCAATGCACTCTTCGTATTTGCATTCAGAGGCCGAGGTCCACGTGCAGTGGATGACCTAACAGAGTTCCAAAATGGGGCAGATTGTGGGGCCTCGATAAGCTGGAGCATCAGTCACCGAGACAGCCAACTTATTGAATGTTTCGAGAGCAACTGTTTCGACAGTCATGACAGCCTACACAAAACGTGGAAAGACAACATCGTGTAAACGTAATAGTGGTGACAAATCAAAACTAAATCACAGAGATCGTCGTACGCTAACACGAGTTGTGTCAAAACAACACAAAACTATGGCGGCTGAAGTGACTCCAGAGCTCAACAGCCATCTTCGAGACCCCTTATCTGTCGATACTGTCCACCGAGAACTCCATAAGGGGAATATTCGTGGACAGACAGCTACACCAAAACCATTAGCGACGGCAACTAACGCAAAGAAGCGTAAAACATGGTGTCAGGAGGATAAATCCCGGACGGCTGAACAGTGGAAACACGTCATGTGGTCCGACGAGTCAACGTTTTCGTTATTTCCAACATCGGTCCGGATGTACGTCTGGAGAACGCCAAAAGAAGCTACAATCATGATTGCATGCTTCTAACGGTTAATCATGGAAGTGGAAGCGTGATGGTGTGTGCAGCCATATCATGGTATACTGCTGCTCCCAACATTACTCTTAACGGCTGTGTTAAAGCCAACGATTATGTGAACATTTTAGGTGATCAGGTGCACCCCATGATTCAAATGTTGTTCCTCAACAATGCCATATTTCAGGACGATAACGCACTCATTCACACAGCCAGGACAGTACAATCGTGGTATGAGGAGCATGCAGCTGAACTGCAGCGTCTTCCCTGGCCAGCATAGTCCTCGGACTTGAACATTATCGAACACTTGTGGAATGTATTGCAGCGCAGACTCCGGAGCAGATTTCCGCCTCCTTCGGAGTTAGAAGAGATTCTGACCGAAGAGTGGCATAACATTCCACTAGAGACTATACAATCGTTATATGCCAGTATACCAAGAAGAATGGCAGCTGTATTATGGGTGTCCAAATGGGGTGTCCAACCCCTTATTAATAAAACATTTTCAAGTACGTACAGATGTTCACATTATTATGCCTACCCGCAGTATATAAAGTGGGGCTCCTTCCTTCAGGCCTACTCTCATCCCACCCTATTCCTAATTCAACAAAACGTCGCCCAAACATAGTCTTTCACAGTCCCTCCACCTCCCCCCGCCACCACCATTCCCATCATATACATAGACACTACATTACAACATTACCCCGTGCTCTGCTACCACATGAGTATAAAAGTGAAACAATTAAGAAAAACTAAAATCAAAAACCGTACAAGTGCGAGTCAGACTGAGGTTGCCGGACAATCTTAACTACGTGTAATTGCGTGTGGCTCAGTTCTTTCTATTTGTCGTCACCGCGGTGACTTGCGTATTCCTAACCTACCCTGTTTGTCCAACTAGGGGAAGCGGACCCACACTTTAAAGTAGAATCCAAACCACGAGTTGTTTCTGGCGACTCCTCACGTCGTTGACAGATGGAGACTGAAAAATCCGTTGTCCGACCAGAATTCGATCCAGCGACTTCACAGTTTGGAGGCACGCACTTAGCCGCTACATCACCAGGCCTATAGATTTTGGTGAGTGAGTTTGCGAGTACAATCAAATGTGACATACGTCGCCGTATCTTTTGATTTTAATGAATTAGAAGATTAAATGTTTTGCATCACCAAGACACTATTGATCTTAGTATTTGACACAAATTTCAACTTGATACCTATGCCCGTTCCTGAGAGACTGATGGGCAACAAAGTTGTCCTGTAAGGATTCCGCTTGTACCTGTTTGGTTTCGGAATCCTAAATAACAAAATTTTATTTTAAATGCCTTGGTTGAGATAAACATAGGGGAAGGCGGGGCAAGATGGGGAAGCTAACTTTAAACCCTTACAAAAGGGACAAAAACAAACAAATTCAAGTAGGTTTGATTATCATTTGTTTATTTAACCATTGAATTACAATAGCATGCAAAGAAACCTGCAAACTTGTTACATTTAGTTAGAAATATCACGATTTGAAACTTAAACTACCAATTCCCCATCTTGCCCCATATGCGGGGTAAGATGGGGAACTAGCATGAATTCATCTCTGAAGCTTAAATAAGGACTGGAATAACGAAATCATGTGACGATAAGGTTTCGAAACATGGTTCTGCGAATTGTAGAATCAGGTATTACGTTTTATTTAGGCCTCTTACTTTCACATAGTACACAAGTGTGGACAGCCTCGTCATCATCACTTTCTGTCTCTGCACAAGTGTCGTGGTCACCCCGACGCTGAAACACATATTTCTGTGGCACGTTGAACTGTCGAGCAGCCCTGAAAGAACCCATATGACCTTCCATTACAGCATTTACAGCGCCTTCCATTGACTCCAATGACCAATCTTGCCTAGACGTTTGTCGCCGATTCTTGCGAACCATCTGAAATAAAACACGTGGAACGTACTATTGAGTCAGATCATTCCTGGTAATCTATATTATACAGTAAATACCATATTTCCAATAGTCAGTCGTTAAAGCATGGCAAGAATACTGATTTTGCACGTTTTGTGTATTTTTATTCACCATATAGCCTAAGGCACACTTTGTAATTAATTAGGAAAGTGTTGGAATAACGAATACCATTCTATTGACAATTGTATTCAACGTATAATGTACGTGTTCAAAACCCGCAGCGGGGTAAACACATGAGACGATAAGAACGTAATGGTTGGACAAATAGTATGGGCTAGACGGTGAAGCTCCCCATCTTGCCCCACCCCTATTGCCCTCTACCATTCTGTCAGGTTATGTTACGCCTACATGAACACTATTTAGTGAACATTGACTACCGACACAGCAGTTTACTGTTAATAAGACGTACTATTCAGTGCTATACATACAGTCTGGACAACTGTTCACGAAACACATGTTTTAGGACCTCGAAAGGTGTAAAACACTGCAAATCAATATAACAATTGTACGTACCTTGCAAAGCTCACAGAAACCGCCGCGAAACTAAGGTTCAGCAATGTCAACACACTAGGGCCTGTGTATTGATGATGTTGACGTAGCTATCCACAGATGCCAATACTCTAACTGTAGCTTACAGCCCTTCCCCGTCTTACCCCATCTCCCCGTCTTGCCCCGCCTTCCCCTAATTCATACAGTTTCTCCACGATTTATCCATAAATGAGAAATCTGTTTATCAGTGCATCATTGCACATAACAAGTACTGCACGCTACCCAAAGTACATTTTAATTGAATACAAGACCAAACTCTTTTCTATGAAAATCTTCATTTAGCTAATAGGACCATCTTCTTGCATTCAGAATAAAAACATAAAAGGCCGACTAGAGAACTGAATATTCTAACAAAAAGTAATATCTAATACTGTTCTGCAAAACAAAATAAGAATGAATAGATAATTTCAAAGAAGTCCTTAACTTTGACTATCCATGTAAAAAAAAAAAAAAAAAAATAAAATAAACTGCGAATGAAATGTATATTCTTTGCGACTTACATTTTTGACTTACTTTCTCCTCTTTTTATATGCATTACTTTTGAAAAATCAACATTTCGTGCTCTTTTATTTTCTTCGTAAATTAAACAGAGTGTACGGAAATTCCGTTAATACTCCTAAGGTTTGTAGAGAGGAGTGGGTACATAATATTTTGAATAGGAATCCATGTCCTGAAACGTAAAGTTTCCGTTCTACGACGGTTCCAATTCAGATGATTAATTCATTATTACCCAACAATTCGAAAGGAAACCTAGCGAAACATCCATTTGTCATCTAAGCACATTTGTTTGTATTAACACAATTATTATGTGTTTACATTGTTTTAAAACAAAAAAGAACGCAGCATACTGTACGTACAGAACGTAATGTTAAAGTGTTAATACAGACAAATGTGCTTAAGTGATAATTGGATGCTTCATTATGTTTCTTTCTAAATGTTACCTAATAATTTTGCGGCGTCGCGCCTAATTCAATTCTTCAAGCAGAAGTGTATGAGTTAAACCTTCGAATTGAAAGCGTCGTAGAACGGAAACGGTACGTTTTCGGATATGGGTTCCTATTCAAAAGATTATGTACTCACTCGCCTTTCCAAATACTAGAAGTTTGTTACGGGAATTTCCGAACACCCTGTACATCTACATCTTCATCTGTACACGGCTAATAACTCTAAGCCGAATGGCAGAGAATACATTTTACTGAGCTGTACGTTTAAATCTTTTCCTCTTCCATTCGCAGAAGGAGGGTAGGAAGAATGCATGCTTTTGCATCTCTATGAGAGCCATTATCGTCATAATTTTACCTGCACGACCTCTGCGGGATAGACACGTAGTGCTGAAGGACATTCGTGATTTCTACGCTAATGAGTCTTGGCGTTTTCCAAGCACTCGTCGAAAGATGTACGGCGTTCTGTCAGTCATAATTTTGCAACGTTTCTGATGCACTCTCTCGCCTGTCAAATAACCCTGCGACAATTCGCGACACCTTACTCCTTTTTATAGTACTTCCAAACCACATAATTATTTCTGACCTATTGTAGTATGTAAATATTTTTTAAAAACATTTGTGGCTTGGAAAAAGAGCGCTCAGATTTTGCTACAGGCGTGGCTTCTGTTAGATACATCAGGACGGCTTTAAATAATGTTCGTATCTCCGTAAGCTGCGCTGGAAACAGAGGAGAAATGTAATGAAAACATGTCTTTGAGAAACCTAAGTGCTTCATTTTTAAAACCTTCGTCACAGGCGGTAGATACATTATGCTTCTATAATATATTTCATTCCTTGAAGCGAGTATTTAAATTGCGAACAAATGTTGTCAGTCATTGGCTTAAAAAGCGTTACATTAATCCTTGTTACGGGCTCTGGCAGCCTCTGGTTCTCACAATGCTTACAGAGTTTACACTCAAAGGCCCATACTTCACGGATGTTAAAAATGTCATTAAGCAGTTTGCCGCATGATCGTCTGATGCCGGCTATTTCTGAGAGCAACCGAGCGACATGTCCATCCGTCCATCCTCATTGAGGTTTTCCTTGATTTCCTCAAAAATCACTTGAGGCAAATGCCGATATGCTTCCTGTGAAAAGGACAGAGCCTATCTCCTTATCCATCATACTGCTACCCGAGTTGACGCGCCTTCTCTTATGACCTCGTCATCGACGGCGCGTTAAACTCTGATCTTTCACCTTTGTTTCTGACAGCGCTCTTCCTAAGAAGTCATATGCAATAGCAATGCCGTGCTCTGAGACTATTAATTCTTTTTGATGGTTTATACTGAACCCTGAAACAGTGAGATTTTGTTTTCAAGAACTATTGATACGCTTTGTTCGTTGCATTTGTTTCTCTTACGAATTATGTTTCTCAGAACCTTAAGAATATCAGGGAATCCCTCAGTGTGTAGATGATTTACTTCCTACTAACCCAACGAAGCTGGAAAAAAAATTGGTTCAAATGGCTCTAAGCACTATAGGACTTAACATCTGAGGTCATCAGTCCCCTAGACTTAGAACTACTTAAACCTAATGACATCACACACATAAATGCCCGAAGCAGGATTCGGACCTGCGACCGTAGCAGCAGCGCGGTACCGGACTGAAGCGCCGAGAACCGCTCGGCCACAACGGCCGGCAACGAAGCTGGATTTGGTGTCTTTGGCGTTACATTAAAAGTATTCATGCAACAAGGTTTCAAATCCTACCACTTTAATATGCCACCAGCACAAAATTTGTAGATGCTCTCAACGGTTAGAGATACAGTGCTGTTTTTTATGAGCCTCGTGGCCCTACAACACCATTAACGACTACATTTAAATATGACTTTTTTTCTGGCACGCCATTGTACATGCCACTTAGGACGGATCCTCTGTCATAGTTTTGGCCGAATCACTTGCTTACATATAGCCCATTTCGCTCCTTATATTCAATTAACTGACGATGTTTTTATCTAATACAGGTTGATCTGGACAAAGGAGGTAAATGACTCGCGTATCTTTACGGCAGAATGATTTCCAAAACAATCTTTTGTTATTTTAACGTAGCAGAAGACTTCTCTTGACTGGGTGACTTTAATAAATTTTCAACTTTTCCTTCCCACTCAATTTTATCCTTCTTTTCCAATTATTTTTTTAAATTCCAGAGGCGCCTTATTCTCGGGGGTATTATCCTGGTAGTCCCAGCCTAGCTGCACCACTGCTATTATCGCTGGATAGTTCCCTTAATTGTTGGATGATTATTTCCCGCATATCATCTGGGAGTAAGCAGCAAATCGCGGCGTGCCGCACTTCTCAACAATCCAGGGGCCTCTGTAGCGGCCCACGTCGTTGCTTAGCAGCAGTCTGAGGCCAGTCGATTGGCGAGCAGCATTAACGTGTTCATCCCGTCAGCTAAACCTTACGAATACCATCTGACGCAGTAAAAACACGGAGCAACGATAGCCGTCAGAAGGTAAGCGATGATCGAACATCAACGCAGATCGATTGAACTTGCCCTGCACACGCATAATAGAAATTCTCATAGGCATGTCTATTTAATGGACACGAAGTTTCTTGACACTGCAGCTATACTTAGGGAAAATTGATTTGGAAACTCGTCAGTTGTTCAAACCGTTTATCAAGATTTGTCTGAGGTAGTTTTTACAGGAGGAACACGAATTTTATGAATAGAATTACCGCAAAAGCGGAATATTATAAATTACACATTGTCCTACAAAGTTCCATGCTAAGTGATCTCTGCATTCGCTCGTATGGACATTGTTTCTACACGTCGAGTGTGTCTCCACGTGATTTGAAATACGCATTTTCCATGGAGGGATCATAAGAAATAACACATTTTTCTAACCATTTATGGCGAATATAGAGATATTTCAAACTTTAAGCAATTTTTTTATCAGAAAACTAATTCATGATCATAGATGTGCCATTAATGGAATCAAATGCGACCTGATTACGTGCAATTAGATAAAGCAATCAGCTTTCGTCTTTGTGGCAGTGAAGTTCCTATCTTCAGTCCCAATACAGCGCACAGGAATTTTCTTGGCTTCTCGTCTCTCTTTTTCGTTTCCCGAGCACGGGGTGCCGGGTTCGATTCCCGGCGGGGTCAGGGATTCACCTGCCCCTAGACGACTGGGTGTTGTTGTGTCGTCTTCATCATCATTATTGATCCCCATTACGGTCAGAGGAAGGCAACGGCGAACCACCTCCATTAGGACCTTGCCTAGTACGGCAGTGCGGGTCTCCCGCATTGTTCCCCTACGCTCTGTTAAGAAGAATGGGACTTCATTTCCATTTCTCCTCCTCTAGTACTGAATCGGTAGAGGTCGCTGGAATTCGAGCTGCTATAATTTGTCGATTCTTCTCGTTGCCAACATTGGCGATTAAACTATACTGTGCGTGATGGACTTCACATTAGAGTTGTCATCGTCTGATGTGTTTCATTTCGGTGATAAATAACTTGTAGCAGTATCATTTGTATATGAATTCTTAAGTCCCCACCTGATCTGACATAGCAAATATTAATCTTTCGCTCTTAGAAGATTCTCGGAGCTGTGGCTGATGGAGTAATTGTTTATTTAGAAGTCAACGACTGTGTGACTTGTTTCCAGTGGCTACCGGTCTTAGCTTTCAGTATTGTGTGCGAAGAATCTATCTATCGAACTTATAAATAAGTTTAAACAATATAATTTTCAATTATATATAACATTTCTTTGAGCTTTAACTCCGCATCTTACGTCTGCATTAGTTTACGAGTACATAAGATGTTCTGAGCTCGATGTCGTTAGCTAGCTAAAGTTGATTAAATGATTCGCATGTCTTTACATCAGAATGATTTCCAAAACTGACTTTATTTTACTGTGGGGTAAGATCTTTTCTGGGCAATGCCCTGCCTGCCCCAGGATAGCTACATCCCCAAGTCGTGTGTGTATGCATAAATTTATTTATAGTTACTAGTTCTAATACACATGGTGATTCAGCTGCCCTACCGATAGGTTTTATGCAATCCATAATGCCCTCAAAAGCCATGTGTGAGATTTACATATTCTCGCGCTCGCTATGCACAAACTAGTAGTCCTAAATAAAAAAATGAACAGGACTCTTAGTAGGAAATTTAATTTAGTTAAATTTTGTTCTGCGATACGATGTTGCTGGAGGCCATTGTTTCCGAGTTATTCATGAAAAACTCATTTGAAGGTCACTTTTGTACGTTTTTCTTGAATAATTCAAAAATTACTGCCTCTAGGTAAAACGTATCTCAGTACAAAATTAAAGTACATTAAATTTCCTACAGAAAGGCTCTGTTGATTTTTTCTGTAGGACGTATAGTTTACGAGCAGCGAGTGAGGAAATACGAAAATCTTTCACATGTTATTTGAAGGCATTGAGGGTTGCATAAAACCCACGGGTAGGAGCAGCTGAATCACACTGTATAAAGTCGAAAAATCTTTGTGGAAAGGCTCTATACTTAGTATGCTGAAATTTCTTCGAAGTTATTTTTGTTGTAATTCGCAGTGAAAATGCAAACATATTCATTGTTAAATGTTTTCATTATACACCTCCAACCACGCACCGCAAGCCACCATAAGTTGTGTGGCGGAGATACTGTGCGTGCCACTGTTATTTTCGCCTTTCCTCTTACAGCCGCGAATAGTCCGGGGGAGGAACGACTGTTAGTAACCCTCAGTGTCAACTCAAGCCTCTCTGACTTTATCCTCACAATATGTTCGCGAAATATGCGCAGGAGGAAGCAATATGTTAGATGACTGTTCTGGGAAAGCACACACTCGTAATTTTAACAGTAAACCACATCGTGATCCATTACACATTTCTTGTAGCATCTGCCACTGGAATTGAATGAGCATCTCCCTGACTCTCCCATGCTCATTAACTGAACCTGTAAAGAAACCTGGTTCTCTCCTTATTACCTTCTCGATTTCCTCCGGCAATCCTATCTGGTACGAATTCCTGACTGAGGAGCTATTCGTAAGTATGTAGATCAACCGAGCATTTTGAAAAGCTACTTCCTTCATGAGGTAATTGCACTTTTTAGGGTTCTCCCAACGAATCTCGGTCTGACATCAGCCTTTCCTACGATTAATGTTGTGTCATTCTTCCACTTTACGTCGCTCCAGACGGATATTCATAGATGTTTTAGCTCTGGTATTATTTCATGTGACTTTTCGCCAAAAGTGTATCTTTCCAGTCTATTTATGCACAATACGTTACATTTACTTACTTCCAGATTCGATGTAAAGTCACAAAGTTGGTTGTAGAGCCATCATGGGAACTCTAGACTTGTCTGCTTCTAAGCTTGATTTATTAAAAGATACACATGTCAGAAAAATAAAATAAAATGTGCGTGAAATCTTATGGAACTTAACTCCTAAGGTCATCAGTCCCTAAGCTTACACACTACTTAACCTAAATTATTCTAAGGACAAACACACACACCCATGCCCGAGGGAGGACTCGAACCTCCGCCGGGACCAGCCGTACAATCTATGACTGCAGCGCCGCTAGACCACTCGGCTAATCCCGCGCGACTACACATGTCAGATGCGAGATCTACATCTACATCTACATGATTACTCTGAAATTCACATTTAAGTGCTTGGCAGAGGGTTCATCGAACCACAATCATACTATCTCTCTACCATTCCACTCCCGAACAGTGCGCGGGAAAAACGAACACCTAAACCTTTCTGTTCGAGCTCTGATTACTCTTATTTTATTTTGATGATCATTCCTACCTATGTCGGTTGGGCTCAACAAAATATTTTCGCATTCGGAAGAGAAAGTTGGTGAGTGAAATTTCGTAAATAGATCTCGCCGCGACGAAAAACGTCTTTGCTTTAATGACTTCCATCCCAACTCACGTATCATATCTGCCACACTCTCTCCCCTATTACGTGATAATACAAAACGAGCTGCCCTTTTTTGCACCCTTTCGATGTCCTCCGTCAATCCCACCTGGTAAGGATCCCACACCGCGCAGCAATATTCTGACAGAGGACGAACGAGTGTAGTGTAAGCTATCTCTTTAGTGGACTTGTTGCATCTTCTAAGTGTCCTGCCAATGAAACGCAACCTTTGGCTCGCCTTCCCCTCAATATTATCTATGTGGTCTTTCCAACTGAATTTGTTCGTAATTGTAACACCCAGGTACTTAGTTGAATTGACAGCCTTGAGAATTGTACTATTTATCGAGTAATCGAATTCCAACGGATTTCTTTTGTAACTCATGTGGATTACCTCACACTTTTCGTTATTTAGCGTCAACTGCCACCTGCCACACCATACAGCAATCTTTTCTAAATCGCTTTGCAACTGATACTGGTCTTCGGATGACCTTACTAGACGGTAAATTACAGCATCATCTGCGAACAGTCTAAGAGAACTGCTCAGATTGTCACCCAGGTCATTTATATAGATCAGGAACAGCAGAGGTCCCAGGACGCTTCCCTGGGGAACACCTGATATCACTTCAATTTTACTCGATGATTTGCCGTCTATTACTACGAACTGCGACCTTCCTGACAGGAAATCACGAATCCAGTCGCACAACTGAGACGATACCCCATAGGCCCGCAGCTTGGTTAGAAGTCGCTTGTGAGGAACGGTGTCAAAAGCTTTCCGGAAATCTAGAAATACGGAATCAACTTGAGATCCCCTGTCGATAGCGGCCATTACTTCGTGCGAATAAAGAGCTAGCTGCGTTGCACAAGAACGATGTTTTCTGAAACCATGCTGATTACGTATCAATAGATCGTTCCCTTCGAGGTGATTCATAATGTTTGAATACAATATATGCTCCAAAACCCTACTGCAAACCGACGTCAATGATATAGGTCTGTAGTTCGATGGATTACTCCTGCTACCCTTCTTAAACACTGGTGCGACCTGCGCAATTTTCCAATCTGTAGGTACAGATCTATCGGTGAGCGAGCGGTTGTATATGATTGTTAAGTAGGGAGCTATTGTATCAGCGTAATCTTAAAGGAACCTAATCGGCATACAATCTTGACCTGAAGACTTGCCTGTATCAAGCGATTTGAGTTGCTTCGCAACCCCTAAGGTATCTACTCCTAAGAAACTCATGCTAGCAGCTGTTCGTGTTTCAAATTTAGCGTCTGTCATCTGACCAGCAATGTTGGGAATTATTATTTTCCATTATGTAACACTGAGTTGTAGTAAAATTTTCACCTGCAGTGAATACAGTGAATGAGTGCTGTTAGTTAAATCTTAAGTCTGTCCCTGTTCACCATTATAGTCCTTCGCTCGTCGTGTGGCGCAGTTGAGAGCAGATGCAGCCTGTCTGCTGGAACAGACTTTAATCAACACTTCAACAGCCAGCTAGTACCATTCAGTGCCCTTGTTTTAATCGAGTGCGGCTGGACTGCATTTAACACACACTGGAGTCATATCAGTAGTATCATGGCTCAAAGCTCACCCGGACATCCTGAAATACGTTTCCGCCGCCTTTCTAAACCATTTCTAGAAAAAGTTATCATGATTCCTTCAACAATTCCGTCAGTGACTGTTTAACTCATCCTCCTCAAATTCGAGTTGAAGCTCTGTTCGTATGAACTCGTTGTTAAACTGTAACTCTCCTTATGCCCTTTTTATACTTAGAGTCAATCGAATGTTCCCTTAAATAGGACAAATACAAAACGCAACAGAAGCTGCACGGAATTGCTACAGGAAAACTTGGTTTTAATCAGAAAGAAAGGAACTACAAGTAAACAAGCTACTTGACATGGAAAGGAAAAAATGGATTCCTAAGACACTGATCTATGACGTAGCGCTGTATGGTTATGGAAGCAAGACCATGTGGATAGCAGAAAGGACACATTTACAACGGATTAAATGTCTCAAGAAAGAAGATAACTTGTACAAAAAGGGAATTCAATGAAGAGATTTTATATTGTATAAAAGAAATAAAGCAGCCGAATGAGTTCTGCTCGGTAAAGGGAACAAAGAATGTTGGCTACATCTTGAGGCATAAAATTTATTTAAGAGAATCTGCATGAAAAAAAAAAAAGGTGAGGCCACGTTAGAAGAAAAGAGAAAATATTTTGTCGGTAAGAAAAAGTCAAAAGCATCAAGAAGTGAAGAGAGCAGCACAAAATGGAGAATGTCAGTCAAACTTCTGACACTAGAACATAAATCATCCTGATACTGAAGCACCTATTCTTATCTCGGCCACGAGTTTCGATATCGGACTGGCTGTTGTGGTAACTAGAGCCTGTATTTTCTTTAAAATCGATGTTGCATGCATGTTTTGGCAATTTGAGGAGTAAATGCATGTTTCAAATATTTCATCGATACAACTACTTGAATTTAGGCATTTATAATGTGTATTATATAATTTTGTTAGCCGCGGTGCGTGTATTGTAATAACGTCCATGATAGCGCCTTTTATTGATGTCTTTTTCATTTGAATTAAATCAGAAGTATAGAACATTAGTAAATTCGCGAATTTACAGTTACAGTCTGTAGACATCACAATAACCTCAAGCGCCCTATTTGGGCTCGGTAGATGCCTGTAGAAGGCAGTATATTTCATGCCAATAAATGTGAATAATAAAGGGCCCTGTTGTTGCTAAGCGATGCTTTCCCGTATATGATGAAGGCCGGACAAGCAAGTAAAATATTTTTTATGCTAACCTACAGCACGTTAAATTTTTAGCGCATGCGCTACATTGTGTAGTGAAACAGTGCGACTAAAGCTCGACAACGTGAATAAACTAATGTCCTCCACAAATAAGATAAATAGACGCACAAAACACAATGGACAGCATTAATTAAATCATACGCTGACTTTTTTCTTGTTGAATGTATTGCTGAAAGCGCCTGTCCGTGTCGCCGCATTTAGAGATATACTGCTAGATTTAGCTCTGCCACCACAACTAATTTTAGCCGGGTGGGGAACGTGGACAAATGCTGCCGTCTTTTACTGTGATAATGTTGATGAAGTTAAGTCAATACGTGACCATGAATTCTCGCAAATATACATTGCTTCATCTATTGAAAATCCTTAAGTTACTGCCTCCTACTTGCTTTTTTTGCGTTTTGGGTCGTAGATATTTTCAACGTCACTAATATAGCTTGCATTAAAGACGCGGAAGTGGCATTCAAGATAACAGATTTTAAGCAAGATCTAATATACATCGAATCAAATTTTGCGCATTTGCCTGCCGCAGTAACGGAACTGGAAGTAACAGGTAACTGACGGAATCTCTGACAATTATTTAAGAGATTGACAAATCCTTGGAATCGTTCTATGGAGAGGTGGATGTGACAGCCAACGATAAGATGAACAAAGTTATCGGATCAAATCCTGATTTCAAGTTTATGAAGTTGACGAAAATGTAGAAGATTTTCAACTTGAACTGATCTGGCCCGAGATTTCTTCACTTAAGTATGCATCTCTAACTTCTTGTGGCGTAGAGAGATCAATTTCTATGTACAAAAATGTTCTGTCTGGCAAGCGCATGAAACTAAGTGAAGCAAATGTGGATAAATTGGTTGTTGTCTATTGTTTTAGAAGAAAACAGAAACAATTATAGAACTGTATTATGATATCGTATATTTTTATTGTTTTGCTGCCTCGTTGTGCATGTGTAGTGGTATCATATTGCATGAATGCATGCTTGTTTTACGATTTGATAGTGCATGAAAATCCGGGCTCTAGCGATCACATAGTTTACAGAGATGATTCTGTATACGCTGTAGCCTTAATACTATTTACTACTCTTGCGAGTATCAGAAGCCAAGAAGAATGCTTACACACCACCGAGTCTTTGCAGTTTACTTTTATCTTAGTCGCAAAGAACCCTGCCACTTATGCAATAAGCTTATTATCTGAGTGACGTGGAAGAAATGACAAATGCGATAACAAAGCTGGTCGAAGCGAGGATAAAGCGCCCACAGAAGCTTTTCTGGGGAACGAATTCGCAGAAAACTCCACTGATAGTGGGCGGCTGAAGAGTCCTCGTTTCCGGCGGTTTTGTTTATCAGACTTGCTGACCGATAATGGGAAGCCGCCTGCACGGTTTATCGCTGCCTTCAGAGTTATCGTCTTCTCAAAGGGCAAAGCTGGCTGTCTTTCAAAAAATACTGCAGGTACGCCACGGCTAATTACCCTGCTTACACGATAACACGGGCAGATAAATGTCAAAAATATCATACGATCAATTTGACATTTCACTGTCGATGGAAGGCAGGGAGATTAGGGTTTAACGTTCCGTCAGATTATTTGAACGGAGCACAAGATCTGATTGGACTAAGACGTAGCCAGGATTTTGTCAAAAAGCGGTGCGGGAGGGGGGGGGGGTCAGATTTGTTAAATAAGACTTTAGAAAGACTCATGTTTTTCATTTATTCTGAAAATTTCCACAAAGAACGATAAACAATTTTATATGACTCAGAGTTTCCACCAAGCGGAAATAGAAGTGCTGTGTTGCCAAACCACTAAGAAACGGACGTGCTCCAGTCTTCTTTCACCCTCCAAGGTCATTTTACACTTCTTCTGCTTTCAGTCTGGATTTGAGCTGTGGGACAGGCGCAAATTTTTTGTGTCATCGTGGTTGTTACCGTCAGCACTTTCGGAATAGAGAGATCTCTGTTGGACAGAGATGCTAGAACAATTTTTGTTGGCGAAAATGCAAAGGATTTAGAATTATTCAACGTTACACTTTCCCAAATTTCGTCATTTAAGTATGCATCTGTCACTTCTTGCATTAAAGAGTGTCCTGGCAAACGAATGCAGAAGCCCAAATGAGAATAATTTGGATTATTATTTATTTATCAAGTGGCTTTTAGTGCCGGGACTCTCCGGGGAGGTGCTCACCTCGCCTTCGATGCTGTCCTTTTCATTTAAGCAGAGTGGCTGCATCTTCTAGGGAACCGGAATCCGCCATGAAAGAAAAGTATTCGGAAGGTATTGGCTGTGGCCTATAGTAAAAGACCAGCATCGTTATTTACCTTACCCGAAAATGGGAATTCATTGCAAATCATTTTCAAGGTTTCTGTCGGATGGATTCAAACGACCTCACTTCTCAAAACCAGGTATTACTAGCTCAGCGCTGGCCGCAGTGGATGAGCGGTTCTAGGTGCTTCAGTCCGGAACCGCGCAACTACTACGGTCGCAGGTTCGAATCCTGCCTCGGGCAGGGATGTGTGTGATGTCCTTAGGTTACTTAGGTTTAAGTAGTTCTAAGTTCTAGAGGACTGATGACCTCAGATGTTAAGTCCCATAGTGCTCAGAGCCATTTTTTGAACTAGCTCAGCGGCTCAACATGCAGAGCTACCCGAAGTAGGTGGACAATCTGGAAAAACTGTTTGTCATACATTGTCTGAAAACAAAAGAAAATGCATCACAACAAAAGATTGAATTCTGACATTTCATATTTTTTTGAACTCTGACATTTCATATTTTTCCTTTAATTGCCCATGTTTAGTCATTTGATAGTGCATGGATGCATGCATATTTTAACATTTAATTGTGTACAGAATTACTGGCTTTAGTTATTATAGCATTACAAGAGCGTAAATAGATTTTGGACGAAAGGTGGGGGAGGGGGGGGGGAAGGGGTGCAGGGCGCAGTCGACTCGGATGAATTCAAGCAGCCCACTTAAAAAATCTTTTAGAAACGAACTATTGAATGTGCTGCAGCACATACCCCTTCTACTCCCCACAAACCTCTTCCCATCGTTCCTTATCGGAACTGGTTTTCATAATTAAGTGCCTCCTGGGTGACCAGATTGGACGAGATTTTGCCATTTGCGCTGCTAATTACAGAATATTGAGCAAATTTTTCAAAGAAATGCAACCATCGCCGTTTGGACGATATTTTTGCTGATTAACGTGGTTTTTTGGCGCCACAGACAAATCCAAGTGTTTTTTATGCTCTGATCTTAATTGAATGCTATTTGTAACGATATTTACCGCTCCGCTGTCTAGTGAATTACTGAGATATTTGCAACCCCAAAGTTCTACCAGCCTCGAAATAACGAGTCCAGTGCTAACATTAAACTGCTACAGGTAGGTAGTCAGGCTATTATAGTAGTGGGTACATATTTTTAACTTACTGCAAAAATGAAAAAGAACTCCGCGTTGTGGTAATGTAGAGAGAGGCGTAAGAATCGGTTTGTATCCGCATGATTTATGGAAACAGCAAAGGTAACAAAAAAAACATTGCAGTCCGTAGGCAAAGAGTACTCGAATATATAATGTATGGTATTAAATGTATTTGTATGTCGCTTTTTAGACCAGTCTAAGTATTGATCATTTGGCATCGATCTTGAAACACCAATATTTTGCAGTCGATTATTATCGGCCATCGATGTTTAGATATCGATGATGAACTCGAAGTCATTATTTACGATTTGACAACATTTCATATCCCTAATCTCACTGGAAGCGAGAGTGAAGAAAAACTGAGATATATTCATTGTATTTATCGACCTGGAAAAGCGTTCGACAATGTAAAATGGTGCAAGATGCTCTAAATTCTGCGAAAAATAAGGGTAAACTATAGGAAAATACGGGTAACATACAATAGGCACAAGAACAAAGCAGGAACAATAACACTGAAAGACCAAGAAGGAAGAGCTCGGGTTTAAAAGGATTTAAGCCAAGGATGCAGTCTTTTGACTCTACTGTTCAGTCATCGGAGAAGCAATGAGGGAAATAAAAGAAACTCGCAAGAGTGAGATTAAAATTCAGGGTAAATGATATCAGTGATAAGATTCGCTAATGACATTGCTATCATCAGTGAAGTGTTACATCGTATGGAATGAACAGTCAAATGAGTACAGAATACGGACTGAGAGTAAATCGAAAAGAGACGAAAGTAATGTAATGCGAAGTAACAGAAATGAGAACAGCGAGGACCGAGCGAGGTGGCGCAGTGGTTAGACACTGGACTCGCATTCGGGAGGACGACGGTTCAATCCCGCGTCCGGCCATCCAGATTTAGGTTTTCCGTGATTTCCCTAAATCTCTCCAGGCAAATGCCGGGATGGTTCCTTTGAAAGGGCACGGCCGACTTCCTGCCCCGTCTTTCCCTAATCCGATGAGACCGATGACCTCGTAGTTTGGTCTCTTCCCCCAAATAACCCAACCCAAGAACAGCGAGAAACTTAACATCAGAATTGATTGTCACCAAGCAGAGAAGTTAAGGAATGTTGCCACATAGTCAGAAAAATAACCCGTGACGGGCACAGCAAGGAGGACATAAAAAACAGAGTAGTGCTGGTGAAAATGGCTTTTCTGATCAACAGAAGTCTGCTAGTATCAAACATGGGTCTTAATTTGAGGAAGAAATTTCTGAGAATGTTCGTCTGGAGTACAGAATTGTATGGTAGTGAGACATGGACTGTGGGAAAACCGGAAGAGAAGAGAATCGAAGCATTTGAGATGTGGTGCTACAGAGGGATGTTGAAAATTAGGTGAACTGAGAAGTTAAGGAACGAGGAAGTTCTCAGCAGAATCAGCTGGGAAAGGAACACGTGGAAAACACTAACAAGAAGAATCATGGAATAACTTACATGGTACTAGGGGGAGCTGTAGAGGGTAAAAACTGTAGAGGAAGACAGAGATTGGAATACCCCGAAGAAATAGTTCAGGATTAGGTTGCAATCCCAACTCGCTTCAGCGCCTGTGTCAAACTTTCATTGCGTCTGATGCTTCCATCTATGACTTCCGGACATTACTACCGGAGGTGCTCTAAGAAGGTGTGTAGGATATTATCACTCGAGAAACGGAACACCGTCGCGAACTTCAGTTTGATAGTGATGAAGCGGTTTGAGCGGAGGTGAGACTGTGGCTCCATCAACAAAGTCAAACATTCTAGAGACACGATACCATCAAACTGGTCTCTCGTTAGAAGAAGTGTGTTCGTCGCCAGGGTTACTAGGACCAGAAATAAATATGTAGACATGAAGAATAAAGATGTATAATGTTAATAACGTTTCTTTTATATAAAAAAGATTGAAGAGTTTTCACATAAAAAATTCGGAAGCATTTCCTTTCAGAGTGCCCTCGTAGAAGGTGAGGTAAGCAGAAGGCTTCAATTTGTTGGGAAGTTTTTGCCAAAGCGCAGTTAATTCACGAAAGAGATCCTGTACAGAACTGTAACGTATTCGACAGACAGTTCAGACAAGAAGAGAACACAGCATTTTGAAATTTGCTGCTACAGAAGAATGATGAATATTAGATGGGCAGATCAAACAAATATAATGGAGATACTGGGTAGAACTTGGGAGAAGGGAGATTTATGGAACAAACTGACTACAAGGAGGGGTCGGTTGATAGGACAGATCCTGAAGCAGCACGGGGTCATCAGTTTGGTAGTAGAGAGGTGTGTGTGTGTGTGTGTGTGTGTGTGTGTGTGTGTGTGTGTGTGTGAGGGAGGGGGGGGGAGTAAAAAATGTAGACGAATACCAAGAGATGGATGTAGTGAGAAGACTGAAATGGATGTAGGTTGCCGTAGTGATGCAGAATGAAGAAGCTTGTGGAGGATAGACTGTGGAGAGCTGCATCAAACCAGGTTTTGGGATAGAAGTCTAAAACTAAAACGACATACTGTACTGTCGCAGTTTATTGCTATTATTTTTATTGTTATCGTATGCATCAGTTACAACAACAAAAATTTTTTTCATATTTAACCAAAGAAATTAGTATGTTCAACCAATTCCAGTGTACAGGTTGTAAGGGTATGAGTGCAGACATTTCTATTGGTGACTGAGGACGGATACTGAACAACATTATATCAGTAACTATGCTTAGAGCCATTTGAGCCCTTCCCTCATCCCTCTTCCCGCTCTTTTTATCCATTTCCTCCTCCCTTCTATGACCTCTCCAGTTAATGGATAAACCATTGTATCTGTTAATGCATTAATCACCTTGATCAAAAAATGAAATCCAGCCTCTCCTCGGCAAGATATAAGCGGGTTTTGCAGAGACGCTGAAGGTTATCACCATCACGCCATCGAACCACAATGTCGCGAGTCACCAAATTCTCATCAACAACCGCAATGGCAACTTCATTCAACGTCGGTACACTGAAGCGTCTTGCATGTTCGCCTGCTGGTCATTTATGTGCTCTGATCACTACTTTATGATCATTTGGACACATCATTTCTAGTCTAGTCTTGAACAATCTGAGCAATTGTTTGCGTTCATGTGACAGCAGCAGTTGCGCAATAATATTTCGCTTAACTGCACAGCTGATGACACAACGCTGATTGATTTCATCATCAGAATTTCAGAGGAAATAAATCTGTAGAAACTTATGAGCAGCATTCGCTGGCGGCAACAATGCTCCTGAACAATGGTGAATTTGTCCCACAGTCTGTAAAAATGAAGAAGTGCTTTGTTGAAATTTTGTATATCGGTGATGTTTGCTGGAGTGTCGTGTTTGTGCACGTGATGTGTGATGCAGTCGAAAAAGTATTTACTTTAGAGTTGGGGTAAAAACTCTTTATTCGGTAATAACCGCCCCAAATGATGCCATTTGGAAAGAACTGTTGTAATTTGTGTATATTCTGCAAGAAATTCTTCGTTCAAGATTCTTAGGCAGAAAGCAATTATGCCAGTAGCTTTGCTGACGGTGTCAGTTGTGTTGATTTGACCTTTCCACTGGCACAATACAATCCTGGCGGTTCGTGTCCAAACCTCAAAGCATTGCAATATTGTTCATTGTTCCGGAGTCGACCATAACATCCGCGGCGTAATCCACTGTTGGATCATATCCGAACACTAAACGTTCAGTTCGAATTGTCACGTTTGGCCGTTAGTTTTGTCGACCTTCCGGTGTTCCAAACTATTTTGTGTGTAAACTCGAAGTGAGCTAGTCGAACTCGACCCTAGCCGTTGTTTCGGAGTCATAATGGATCGCCCTTGAGAAATTCTTCTTCGGTTTGCCTCCAAACGCTGTCTACGCTCTTCGTAAGACTCATTAACTCGACAATCATGTAGTTGACTTGCGCTGCGCGTACGCCGACAGATATTTCGACGCGTCACAGCTGGAATTTTTTTCCCAAGATATAAACCACGAACTGACATCAATTGAATGTTTGCTCACACCAAATTACTGCGAGCTGACATCAATTCAATCTTTGCAACAGTTCGAAGATTTGATTATCACCATAACATACTGAAATATCGCCTTCAATTATATTAACAAAATCTCAAGGTTCAATGCGGAATTTATTGCTGTAGTTAATGAAAAGTGTGACAGTAGAACTGCCAAGCCGATCATCATACTTCTTATTTCTTTTACTGAGATTTTCTTACAAAAATAGCTTTCAAATTTCAGATTTTTCCGGAAAAATCTGAAATTTGAAAGCTATTTTTGTAAGAAAATCTCAGTAAAAGAAATAAGAAGTATGATGATCGGCTTGGCAGTTCTGCTGTCACATTTTTCATTAGCTACAGCAATGAATTCCGCATTGAACCTTGAGATTTTTTGAATATATATATATATATATAAGGCAAATCTGTCGAGCAAGTGATGATCTTTCATACATGTGGCAATTGATTTTATTTATATAGATTAATTTAAAATATGGAGTACGGTGTGCCTGCATTACCAATTCTATGTTGAACCTGCTTTACTCAGAACTTGCAGTTCACGTTCTATGTTCCTATTAGTAACCCTGATGGCGCTGGTGTCATTGCCGCTTATCGACTCCGTAAGTCGATGCTGTTATTTCCTGCGCTGGCTAATCTAAACCTTAGAGAAGCGAGAGTCAGAATGTTTTCTACTTTTGCGTTGTCTCCTTAATGGCGGTAGAATGACAAGTTTAACAAGGTGGGCAGGAAGAAGATTGGCAGTTCTTAACCTGCGGGGCCTGACCGAGGGTAATTTGCCGTGATGAGTGGTCGTAGGTAGTGGAAACTTTCTCTTGCAGACTAACGGCATGCACAGATTCATTCTATCGAACGGAAACCAGGCTACAATTAGAGTGATATTCTCGTTATCTGGCTGGTGGAAAGGACGCGCAGAAAGTAGGGTTATTTCATCCAGTTTCTTTTCCCTGGCGTGCCTCGGGGCGTGCTGCGTGTGATTGCTGAGAGTACCTATCACAAAGTAATTTACCTCAAAGTCTTCCCGCCACACTTATAATTATGCAGACTGTGCGCTGCATCTCATCCAAGCCTAAAGCAACACCATGGTCTTCAGTAAAGTTCAATACAGTTCCTGCATTGCAATATGTTTCGTTTTCCTTTCCTTCAAGTTATATTTACGTGGAGAACGAAGGATATTTGAGATTAATTCTCCAAGAAAGAGTTAAAAAAGATGTTGATATTTAATAGTTTCATGGTGTTAAGGGATACAACAATTACTGGGTTGACTCAGGTCCCGCACGGTGTTCAGGAATAAATGTGATGCGTTATACAAACATTTTTATGCAAACAAGGTTTCGGCCGCTGCTTCTCTGTTTTGATTGTTGAATCAATTGGGGACGTAGAACGCTGTTCAAGTGAGCTTCGTGAAGAATAATAAAAAAAGTCTGAGTGAGATTCCGAGTGGTGGTGCCAGTGTTGTGTGTGTGTGTGTAGTAAGGAATAAGGAATAAAGTCTTCATTGTTTTTATATCTATCAAAGACAGAAATTCTGCGAATTGTTAACGTCCTCAAAAATGACCTGTC
Organism: Schistocerca piceifrons; assembly: GCF_021461385.2. Lineage (NCBI taxonomy): Eukaryota > Metazoa > Arthropoda > Insecta > Orthoptera > Acrididae > Schistocerca > Schistocerca piceifrons. The sequence goes on from NC_060143.1 coordinate 299,677,561, forward strand.
AGAAAATGATCAAAAGATGAATAAATGTTATTACTGTTCTTTATTTGTTTCCTTGAAATTTATTAGGTTTCAAAGTAATAAACATCTAAGCCATACCCTATCGCTGCCACCATTTTATCTATTTTGTGCTGCTCTCAGCCGGCCGCGGTGGTCTAGCGGTTCTAGGCGCTCAGTCCGGAACCGCGGGACTGCTACGGTCGCAGGTTCGAATCCTGCCTCGGGCATGGATGTGTGTGATGTCCTTAGGTTAGTTAGGTTTAATTAGTTCTAAGTTCTAGGCGACTGATGACCTCAGAAGTTAAGTCGCATAGTGCTCAGAGCCATTTGAACCATTTTTTGCGCTGCTCTCTTTAACTTCTGTGACCTTCTGCCATAATCTCCCTTCGTCATTTGTAACAAATCTTTTCACCTGTAAATATTGTTTGTTAGGAAGCCGTTGTGTCTCAATCAACAATCAAAAAATTTTGGCTCCCACTTCTGAAAGGTAATCTTTAGGACCCTCCCCTCTTACATTTCTTTTAAAACTTCTTTCTTGGATTTATCATTTGAACAGGCGATCTTCGTTAATCTTCTCCGCAGCCACACCTCCTTCACCAGTAAACGATTGTTTTCTGGAATCCACACACAGTATTTGGTTTCTACAGCCACACAGCAGTACACCGCAGATGACTGTCTTGACAAACTGCTTCTTCCTACTCAGGGTAAGCGACTTCTTTACTTCTAGCAGGCATCTCTTCGTAAAAACAAGATGCGTTCTTCCAATTCGTACTCTTTCCCTAACTTATTTCTTTATCGCCTTTTAATTACGGCAAAAAATACCAATTTTGACGACAGTATTCGCATTTTCTTTGTTTGTATCTGACATGAGATGGTTTAGGTTATATCGATCTTAAGATTATTTTTTTAAATTGTAGATTTCTTTAATGAATGCTGCATTTGTTATTATTACCGCTGTTATTCTGTCAGACATGGCAAGGTACTTGGAAGAACAGTTGAACAGATTTGGTAGTGTTTCCAAAAGAAGAGCATATTTAAAATGACCTTCAGTAAATGTAAAACACGTATAATATAGCCTAATCGGAGTAAGACAAGTGATGTTAAGGAACTGGAATAGAAATGAGATGGTGAAAATAGAAGACGTGTTTTACTATTTGAGTAGGAAAATAACTAAACTGAGCGGATATAAAGTGTTGCATAGCAGCAGTAAAAAACTATTTTCTGAAAAGGAGAAGTATTGTAGCAACAAATATTAATGTGTTAACAAGCCTTTTCTGAAAGTGTTAACCCGATTGTAGCCTTGTATGGATGCGAATTGCGGACGAAAAAATGTCGACAAAAAGAGAACAGATGTTTTTTTAAATACGATGCTGTAGAACAAGGTTGGAGATTACGTGGGTGAATCGGATGAATTATGCTGAGGTATTGAACGGAAGTGAGGAGAAAAGAAATTTGCGGCACAAATTGACGGAAGAATAAGAGCATTAGGTGGGTAGGCTGGATAACTAATGCAGCGGTGCTGAATCAAAGCGGGGACAAAAGAGAATTATAGCAGTAAAAGTAAAATTAAAACAATTATCTGTGTCAGTCATTTTTATTTTCTCCCACGACGCGTTTCGAGAGCTTACAGCCTCATTTTCAGGTGGATCAGTTGATTACATTACATTTTTGCCTGCTGACTGTAGCCAGTTGTCTCTTTCGAACTTCATTTAAAAGATGTTCCGACAGAAATAACCCTCATGTTCCCCAATCTCTGTACTGTGTGTTGTTTCGTGTTTGTGTGCCATGAAAGTGTATATTATAACGAACCTCAAGGGTCTTTATTTTGGAATAGCTTCGAAATGAAGTTCAAAAGAGACAGCTGGCTACATCCAGCAGACAAAAATGTTACGTAATACACTGATCCACCTGAAGATGAGGATGTAAGCCCTCAAACCACGTCGTAGAACAAAATAAATATGACTGACCCAAATAATTGTTTTAATATCATTCGTCATAAACAGTCAACATAGATGACATAAGATTATAGAACCAACTAACTAAAAGAAGGGTTGATAGTATACATCCTGAAGCATTAAGAAGTAGTAAATTGTCTAGTGCAGGAAAGTGGAGGGGGTGGTGATGGTGGGTGGGGTGGGGTGGGGGGGTGGGGGGGGAGGGATTGCAGAGGGAAATTAAGGCTTGACTACATTAAGCAGGTTGTGGTAGTGGGAATCAAGGTTCGTAGTATATACACTTTCAGAACTGATAAAATCTCCAGTAACATGTCTAGCACTGATTTCTAATTCACTCACCATGTCAGACAACGTTGTTCAACAGTGGTTATCACAATCTGCCAGGGGTAAGCCCTATACAATACCCTTCTTGACACTGCTACAGGATACTTAATTTTTATTGAGCTAATACGAATTGTTCAGAGTAGTTCACAGTTATGAATACGGCGTGAGTGCCTATATAAGGATTATAATTCTGTTAAGAACGTATAAACACAACGATTTTCATATCAGAGTGAGGTGACACAGGTGTTAGCACACTGGACTCGCATTCGGGAGGAAGACGGTTCAAACCCGCGTCCGGCCGTCCTGATTGTTTTTCCGTGATTGCCCTAAATCGCTTCAGGCAAATGCCGGTATGTTTCATGTGAAAGGGTACACCGACTTCCTTCCCCATCCTTCTCTAATCTGGTGGGACCGATGACCTCGCCGTTTGGCCCCCTCCTCCGAATGAACCAACCAACCAATCAATCAACCATATATGTGCATATATGCACGGTAAACATTAATAAAACTGCAGGGACGGATTTCTGACCGGAAATTGGGGAATCAAGGTCCCATGAACATATGTCCGGAAGTGCATCGTTGCCACGTTAGATGACGCTGACGAATGAAAGTTCCTTGTGTGTTACACGCTGTGTGATTGACGCAGCGTGCTATAAGCAGCAGAATGGTCCAGTATTCATGTCGGGAACAAGTCGAGATGGTATGGCGTTCGCGTACTGCCAAGCAGACGGCAGCACAGCTATTTCAAAACCATTACGCTCACAGACATCAACCACATCAGAGAGCATTTCAAGTCCTTTTTGGCCGTTTGTGTGATGATAGGTCGTTTCAGACAGAGGAACGTGTAGAGAGATGGTGGATTGTGCGTAACCAGATCTGGAGGACTGGGTTCTACAGGATACTGAGACGAACCCTAGTACAGTCTCAGGCAAGCGACCCGTCAACATGGTGTGAGCCAAAGTAGGATTATGTGTATCTGGCATGACAGCCACCACTATCCCTATCATCTGAAACGAGTGTAAGGATTATCAGCAGTGGATTTCCCTCTTCTGAAAGGATTTTGTTGATGGTTTTTGCACTAGCCCATCACAATTACGAGATTTCTGTCGTCAGTCCTCTTTACCCACAAAGCAGCCTTTACCAGAATTGCAATCATTAACGTGCATAATCGTCATCAGAGAATGCTTGAGGCGTCTCATCAGCATCGGATCAGCCTCAGTGTGTGGGCAGGAATTCTTGGCGACCACTTAGTTGGACCGGTTATTATTCCACGACGCCTCGACGGAGAAACGAACTTGGACTTCCTGTGGAATACTCTGTCTGGGCTGCTTGAGAATGTGTCTTTGGCAATACAATAGGTTATGTGGGTTCCGCGTGACGGAGCACCACCCCACTTATGCATTCTAGGGGATAGATCTGATGTCAACAATTACCGTCCAATCTCCCTTCTAACAGCTTTATCCAAAATTTTTGAGAAAGTAATGTATTCAAAAGTAGCTTCGCATATCTGTAAAAATGAAGTACTAACAAAATGTCAGTTTGGTTTCCAGAAAGGTTTTTCAACAGAAAATGCCATATATGCTTTCACCAGTCAAATTTTGAATGATCTGAATAACCGAACACCACCCACTGGGATTTTTTGTGATCTCTCAAAGGCTTTTGATTGTGTAAATCATGAAATTCTGCTAGACAAGCTCAAGTATTGTGGCATGAGTGGGACAGTGCACAAATGGTTTAATTCGTACCTAACTGGAAGAGTGCAGAAAGTTGAAATAAGTAGTTCTCGTAACATACAAAGATCAGCACATTCCTCAAACTGGGGAACTATCAAGAATGGGGTTCCACAAGGGTCAGTCTTGGGTCCTTTGTTGTTCTTATTATATATTAATGACTTGCCATTCTATATTCATGAAGAGGCAAAGTTAGTTCTCTTTGCTGATGATACAAGTATAGTAATCACACCTGGGAAACAAGAATTAACTGATGAAATTGTCAATACTGTCTTTCAGAAAATTACTAAGTGGTTCCTTGTAACCGGACTCTCACTGAATTTTGATAAGACACAGTACATACAGTTCCGTACAGTGAATGGTATGACGCCATTAATAAATATAGACCTTAATCAGAAGCATATAGTTAAGGTAGAATATTCCAAATTTTTAGGTATGTCCATTGATGAGAGATTATATTGGAAGAAACACATTGATGATCTGCTGAAACGTTTGAGTTCAGCTACTTATGCAATAAGGGTCATTGCAAATTTTGGTGATAAACATCTTAGTAAATTAGCTTACTACGCCTATTTTCACTCATTGCTTTCATATGGCATCATATTTTGGGGTAATTCATCACTGAGGAATAAAGTATTTATTGCACAAAAGCGTGTAATCAGAATAATAGCTGGAGTCCACCCAAGATCATCCTGCAGACATTTATTTAAGGATCTAGCGATATTCACAGTAGCTTCTCAGTATATATACACTCTTATGAAATTTGTTATTAACAACCAAACCCAATTCAAAAGTAATAGCAGTGTGCATAACTACAATACTAGGAGAAAGGATGATCTTCACTATTCAAGATTAAATCTAACTTTGGCACAGAAAGGGGTGAATTATACTGGCACTAAAGTCTTTGATCACTTACCAAATAGTATCAAAAGTCTGACAGATAACCAACAAGTATTTAAGAAGAAATTAAAAGAATTTCTGAATGACAAAATAAAATTAAGAAAAAAAAAAACAAAAAAAAAACAAAAAAAAAACAAAACAAAAATATTAAAAAATAAAAATAAAAATAAAAAATAAAGAAAAACAAAAAACACAAAAAATAAAGTTGTTATATTAACTTAAGTATGTTGTTAAATTAACCTAATTATGTCATGTATTGGAAAATTCGACTCGTTCCACATATCGTATTCATGATCCATGGAACTAGTATTAATCTAATCTAATCTAATCTAGTTCGCTAATACCTCAACATTTTCCCCAGATGTTGAATAGGACGCGGAGGCCCTTTAGCGTGGCCTGTTAGATCACCGGACTTAAACACGCTGGATTCTTACCTCTAGGGTCATCTGATAAGCGTTGTGTATGCTGAACCAGTTCTTGATGTGCAGACACTTCAACAGCGCGTTTACGGCGCCTGCGACGCTATTCGGAGAGAGGCCGGAACGTGCGAAAGAGTGCGGCAATCTATGATGAGACATGTGAAAGTGTATATTGCAGCCAATGGAGCTCACTTTGAACATTTGTTGTGAAATTGTTGCGACGCATCACCGGGACGAGTTTTTGTTGTTGCACGCACACCGAACATTTCCGCACATATGTTCACAGGACCTTTTTTCCTCCATTTCCAATCAGCAATCCCCCGCTGCAATTTGTCAGTTTTATATTGGAGCTCGATTTTCATTAAGCTTGTGTCGTGTTTGAATTCAAGACAAAATTTTAAATTTATTAGTAAGTTACAACCCTTTTCTAATTGATATTTTAAAATTATCTTGAAATACGAGATAGGTATAATTGCGTTTTGATTTAGTTTTCATTAGAATTCATTTCTCAAACTTACGCCCATTTACAACTAATTACGTGGTATGGCGTAAGACTCAACAGGAATATCTCTGAAGAGGAAATTTTGAAATTTGTGGTAAGGTCTTATGGGACCAAACTGCTGAGGGCATCGGTCCCTGAGCCTACTCACTACTTAATGTAACTTAAACTAACTTATGCTAAGGACAACACACACATCCATGCCCAAGGGAGGACTCGAACCTCCGACTGGGGAGCCGCACGGACTGTGACAAGACGCCTCAGACCGCGCTCACTGAAGAGGCATGAACTCACTATTGAAGTGAATAGAATCTATTCACGTAATTCTGTTATGATGAAAGGCAACATTTTCTTTAATAGAAGTTTCTAGTTTGCCACTTTGTGATTGTGATGCTTAAAGCGCGTTGGTACGTGAAGTGACTGTCTTCTGTCATTCAGAATTTCTAACAACACTAAAGGCAACCACCACGCAGCAGCTATTCCAGAGGTATCACGAACATAACCTTCGTAATCTGCCTCTGCGTACTGAAGTGACTTAAATGGAGTAATACTCTTTAAAAAAAAATCAGTTTATTAAGCAAAATGTGATTTATCGATATTCTGGAAGACTTTTAGCGTTTAATCATTAGGTTTTAATAATCCTCAAGTAATTCTCTCTCTCTCTCTCTCCTTTTTTTTTTTTTTTAATGGATTAGTACTACAACTCAACATTCAGTTCTCGTTTCCTCTCAAAGCAATACCAGATTTTTATTTTTGAGATCACTTAGTCATGTATCAATTCGGTATGAGAAGTTGACTCTTTAATAACTGAATACGAGAACCTTTCTTCCTTGAAATACTGCTTTAACCATTAAAATTGGAATTATGCACGCTTGCTGTAATGTCTTTTATTAGGTGCCTGTTCATCATAAAATCGGTTATTCTCTTTTAATATTGAATGAATGGACTGAGATACAGTTTATCTTCATTATTGGCATCACAGCAGCCATGGAGATTTCGGAGCGAATGCTTACGTGAGCAACATGTAGCTTTGATCCGACGGCATCTGGAAAGGCATCCAGCCACAGAATAAAAATGGAGTAATTTCCAAATGGTGTATTCCTCCAAACATATGGCACCATTTTGTAAGCTCGTCTGTTTTCGAATCTAAGCTCGTAAAGGTGCGTAAAACGTAAGACAGTGCGGGTTCTAGCGAAGCGCGACGAACAGCCTGTTCTTTGGCTTCTTGAGAATCTGGAGCATTCTTCACGTGTAACACCGCCTCGGTGGAGAAACTAGTTCTCATAACTCTGTTGCGACCTACTGGCAGTCTGTTCCGTTCCCAAGGACTCCAGGAAGGCTGGTATTTCAACGTGGGAATCCATAGCGAAGCAGTCGGCTGTTGTGTATGAAGGGAAACTTTCGCATGCCCAGTGAGGATGTGCAGAAACGCGGGCAACCACTTTACGAAAAACTGACAGCGGTCTGCAGCGTTCCCCCGAAATACAGTGGAGGCGAAATGTTTTCGTTCCAGGTGAGTTCCAGGTAATGAATACGGCAATTACGACTGCGCCCCTTTCCCTCGCCTGACGTTTGTCTTGCTCCAGTTACAACAGCACATGTCACCGCCCTCGCTACGGCGGTGGGGACTTTCGCTCTCATTAGAACAACGAGAACTGCAAATAAGGTCTTTCGTAACGCTTTTTACTATCTGCATCTCCAAATGTGACAGCAGCTAGCTTTCTCGTGCGTGGCTTGGGACACAGAAGTGCGTTCTCAGCTAGGTGCTGGTTTAGTACTTCAGTAGCTATTATTTTTTAAGAACATTTCGCGTTTATTCCACATAAGTGAAATGCAGTTCTGCTAAGACGTATCATTCTTAACGGAGAGAAGTCTTCAGACATGAAAGTAACTTCACATGTGCCCTAAGAGAGTTTTATAAGACCATTAATTTTAATAGTATACATACAGGGTGTCAATTATTGAACTACATGTAAAACGAAAATTAGTTACAAAATACAGCGTGTACACACTGTATTCAGCATGTAAACGTCACTAAGATCGTCGGATTTAGGTTCAAAAAAATTACTCTGAGCACTATGGGACTTAACATCTGAGGTCATCAGTCCCCTAGAACTTAAAACTACTTAAACCTAACTAACCTAAGGACATCACACACATCCATGCCCGAGGCAGGATTCGAACCTGCGACCGTAGCAGTCACGCGGTTCCGGACTGAAGCGCCTATAACCACTCGGCCACCGCGGCCGACTTCTGATTTAGGTTATGACATGTTCGATATGCTTGCCATCATTGGTGATGATGTGGCGCAGACGAATAGCGAAATTCTGCGTGACCCGCTGAAGTGTAGGAAGACCGGTGCTGTCGATGACCCCCTGAATGGCTGTTTTCAGCTCAGCAATGGTTTTGGAGTTATTACTGTAGATCTTGTCTTTAATACAGCCTCACAAAAAGGGGCCGCGTGGATTCAGGTACGGAGAATATGGCGGCGAATCAAGGTCCATGCCAGTAGCCTCTGGCTACCCCAGAGCCAGTATGCGGTCCCCAAAGTGACGTTCTAGGACATCAAACACTCTCCTGGTTCGATGGGATCGAGCTCTGTCTTTCATGAAGCACATCTTGTCGAAATCAGTGTCACTTGGGAATACGGGGATGAAATCATCTTCCAAAACCTTTACGTACCGTTCGGTAGCAACCGTGCCATCAAGGAATACCGCACCGATTATTCCGTGAATGGACACTGCACACCATACTGTCACCCGTTGAGGGTGAAGAGACTTCTCCATCGCGAAATGCGGTTTCTCAGTCCCCAAAATGCGCCAGTTTTGCTTATTGACGAACCCATCTAAATAAAAGTGGGCTTAGTCGCTAAATCGAACTATACAGCACAAACAAATTTCCATTTTGCCGCGCGACCAACCGTCCAGTTTGAACGTCCTAACGCAAACCGTTCAGAAGTTGTGACGATTTTATTTCATATAGTTCAACAATTGTCACCCTCTAAATGAGAAATAATGCAAATCACAAAACTGTAGCGACATGTAGGGAGGCCTGCTGTGAATCGACATTTCTTGAAAGGATTAGCTGTTGACACTCAACAAAAGTAAATGTAACGTATTCTGCACAAATAAGAGGAAAGAATCATTATTGTATGATAACACGAGTGCTGAACAATTGCTGTAGTTAAATATTTGGGAGTATGCATACGGTGGTATGTGAAGTAGAATGATGATGTAAATCTAATCACAGGTAAGGCATACACTGGAAAAATCTCCAGGAAAAGTAGACACTCTATGAAGGAGGTAGCTTACAAAACGGCCGTCCGACCGATATTTGAACATTACTCGTCAGTGTGGAGTCCCGGCTGACGAAAGCTGTGCGACTAGTGGCCCTGACGTCTTACAACACATCATCAGCACTAGGGAACAAACATTGTACCATGGGATGGACGTGATAAGCCAAAATGCTACCTCGAACAGTAAACATGGGGCCTATGGAATATGGCTGCACAAATCATCACCAAATCCTAAGCATGATTCACTGCCAGGGCGTAAAGACGGCCAGAAGTTGGAAACAGTGTGCAAGAAGACTCATCCGACGAAATGATCGTTTCGGATTTCCAGCTCGCCCTGTAATTAGCTTCACTCGTGTTGTTTTCCTTTTATGACAGGGTTCGTGAGTGCGACATTCAGCTCCACAGTGAGTTTGCACATGTTGTCCTCTTCTTTTCGTCACAGTCCTCTTCAACGAACATCTGTCACGGTCACCCAACAGACTTTCTTCGCGATGTTTTTCCGCTTTCCGTGGTCTTGAAACACCAAACACCTCGGCTGTTAGCTTAAGAAAGCATCCATAATTCGAGCACCAACAATTTTCCCACTTTCGAATTCACCTATCTCTGACGTAATACACTCTCAAGCATACAGAACGCTGTTCTTACAGCGACTGACACTTGCAGCATATTGAGGACATTGCACAGGTGCAGTTCGCTGTCAATACAACACCGCAACCTGCGGGGTGGATAGCTTCTGCATTTATGTTCAAGCACGCGTTTCTCTCGGTGTTTGTATACGTCTGTCCAACACCTGTAATATAGATAGAGCACATAGAGAAGATCCAAAGAAGAGCAGCGCGTTTCATCAATTATTGTTTAGTCTGCGCGAGAGAGCGTTGCGGGGATGATCGACAAAGTCTGGTGGAAGACGCTACAACTGAGGTGTTACGCATCATGGAGGTGTTTGCAGCTGAATTTCCGAGAGCTTATGTTCCAAGAAGAGTTGGGGAACATACAGTTTTCTCCCAAGTGCGGGTCGTGATATGACCACGACGAGAAAATCAGAGAAACTGGACCACAAGGGGAGGTTTGCCGACAATTGTTCTCCCCGCACGCCCTTTGCGAGTGAAACAGGGAAAGGTGGGAAAGAATAAGTTGTTCCAGAAGTACCCTCCGTCACCCGCTACAAAGTGGACTGTGAAGTACTGATGTACAGGGTTTGGACAAAAATAAGGAAACATCGTGAGAAAGGCATGCTTGAACAGAACTGCAGATACTAGCTAAACCTGCAGGTCGCGCTGTTGCCTTCGGTGGCGAAGGGCACCTGTGCAATGTCCTCAGTATGTTAGTCGTAGTCTGAAAAGCTTTCTGTTTAGAAGTGAGTGCAGTATGTCGGAGATAACTGAATTCGAACATGGGTAAATTGTTGGTGCTCGAGCAAGGGAGTCGTAGTGTTTGGTATCACAAGAGGAACCGTATCGAATATTTATACCGCATAAAGAGAAAGTGAAAGAACGCCCTCCGCTGAGGCACGATGCTGACGAAGCGTGTTGAGTGATCGTGACAGACGGCCATTGAAGAGAATTGTTACGAGAAATAAAGAGGACGACAACTGCAAATGTCACTGCAGATTGGGATGTCGCTAGCATGAACCCTGTTAGCACCAAAGCAACACGGAGGGAGCCCCACAAACGGGGAACTGCAGGGCGAGCTAGAGTTGCAAACCCACTCATCAGTAATGCAAACACCCGTAACGGGAAAATGTGGTGCCGAAGCCATAAACCAAGGACTATGCAGCAATGAAAGAAGGTGATCTTATCGGATGAGTCTTGTTTCAAACTGCTTCCAACTTCTGGCCCAGTTCACGTCCCAAAAATGAAGCGTGGCGGGGAGTACGGTGATGATCTGGGCAGCCACATGGTGGTGTTCCAAGGGCCCCATGGTTACTCAGCGAAGTCGCATTACTGCCAAGGACTATGTAACCATTTTGCCTTATCAGGTCCATCACAGCATGCAATATTTGTCTCCCATTGATGACGCTGTGTTGCAGGACGACATGGCTCCTTTTCACACAGCTCGCATCGTCCAGGGCTGATTTTATAAGCATGAGTATGAATTTTCATACCTCCCCCAGTTACCACAGTCTCCAGATCTCAATATTATTGAGCCTACGTGGCCTACTTCCGAGAGAGGGGTGCATGATCGCTATTCGCCTCCATAATCATTACCTGAAATTGCCACTATTTTTCAGGAGACATGATACGAGACTCCCTTGAAAACCATAAAGGATGTGTTTATCTATTCCGAAACAACTGGAAGCTGTTTTGAATGCCAGAAGTTTATCTACGCAGTATTGGGCATGGTAATGTTTCTGATATTTCCATATTTCTGTCCATCCCCTGAAAATGGCGATGTAAAGAAGGTGGAAGACTTCTGCCTAGTGGTAGGTCACTAGCAACAGTACTCAGTCTTCAAAGGAGAGTGCTAACGAAACAGTCGTGCTACTCATCTCAGCATATTGCTCAAGTGCATGAGACCGATTTCAAGTAGGACTAAAAGGGAGACTAAATGTATATTTGTTTCTTCACGGGAGAGCACCACGAAAATGCTGGAAAACTGAATTTGTAGAGGCTTGTAGAAAGACACGATCTATTCCAAGAAAGCCTGCTTACGTATATTCAGCAACCAGTATCAACTGATGCAACTGGGAATACAGAAGAGTGCCTTACTAACCGCTCCCGTAGGGAGCGTGAAGACAAGATTCATTACAGCGTGCACAGAGTCATTTTGGCAGTCATTCTTCTCCATTTGCGGATGGAACAGGAAGAAGTCCTAATGGATGGAACAATCAAATGGTTCAAATGGCTGTGAGCACTATGAGACTTAACATCTGAGGCCATCAGTACGCTAGAACTTAGAACTACTTAAACCTAACTGTGCTAAGGACATCACACACATCCATGCCCGAAGCAGGATTCGAACCTGCGACCGTAGCGGTCGCGCGATTCCAGACTGAAGCGCCTAGAACCGCTCGGCCACTTCGGCCGGTGATTGAGCAATGGAAAGTATCCTTCGCCCTGCGTTTCAAAGTCATTTGCAAAGAATGGATGCAGATATACATAACCAGTCAAAAGTTTTCGACCACGTATCACAACTATGGATTGATGGTTAAAACAGTGATTTGGTTTCGAATATTCTGTTATAACCCCGTTCTGATAACGAATAGACCTCATTCCTTCGGCTGTCTGTGTAGCAACCAGTTCGCTTTAGTTTACAGTATAATGTGTGCATCTATCAGTGTGATTGTATACCTGATGAGGTATTACCTCCTAATGGGACTGAAGCAGGAGATTGGGACTAAAACACGTGCTGTAATAGTAGCTCTGCATCAGCAAGGCTATTCTAGTAGGGCAATAGCAACAGAACTTGGCGTAGCCCAATTTACAATGGTGTATACATTGCAGCTGTTCAAGTAAACTGGTACCAACACAAGCGTTTCACGATCTGGAAGACCCCGAGGTAAGAACACTTCATATGTGTGTAAACTAAACCCATGGGCCTCGAACTGCACCCCCGCGTGAGAAAGTAAATAGTATGCAACAAAACAAAAACTGAAGCATGTAGCAGTGGTCAAAGGTACAATTCGCGGACGAATCTAAGTTTTAAATATTTGGAAGCCATAGTCGAATCTTTGTTCGTCGAGTTCGTGGAAAACGTATGAAGAGTCAATGTGTGGAGGCAAAGGTGAATCAAGGTGGAGGGTCGGTCGTGGTTTGGGGATGTTTTTCAGATGATAAAGTCAGTGATCCAGTGAGAAATAATGGAACATTAAAGAAGGAAGGATATCACAGGACAGTGATCAACAGTGCAGTTCCTTCTAGCAAGAGAGTTGTTGGTCGTGGGTTTACTCTGCAGCAGGATAATGATCCTATTCAATCTTCCAGATTATGCAGAGGGTATCCAGTAGAAAAGAGGAACTGAAGACTATGATTCGCACATGTCAGTCACCTGACTTAAATCCCGTTGAATTCTTATCAGATGAAGTTGACAGGGAGTCATTTGGTGCTGAAGAATTATGAAATACGAGTAATTAACAGAAGTGTTGTGATGCAATACCCAAAAACCCTACGAAATCTTATCTCCAGAATGCCAAAAGTTGGTGCATATGTTCTGTCAGCAAAGAGTGAATACAATGAAGGGGCTAAAATCTAAACCATACTGTATTGCACTTAATAACACAGAGACAAAATATTTACTTTGTTAATCTATTTAATTTGTACGATGTGTTTGCACATTGTAATAAAGTATATACTTTTTTATCATGAATGATCGTAAACTTTTGACCGGTAGTGTAGATGCGGACAGCTACACGGCTGTGGATGGTCTGGAGGGAGAAAAGACGACAGCGTGGCTGTTCAATCGTTGAATCGACAGCGGAGACAAATGGAATTAATCCTTTATTGCCTTAGTCCTCAGCTTCGATAAAGCTAATTAAGTGACAAATCCAATTACTTGGCCAGTCAGCATTGTTTGCCGAACAAAGCAGAAAAGAGGGGGGGGGGGAAGTTGGAGAACGTGGAGGGGCGGAACTTTTAGCTTCTTTGTAGCGACTGATTGCCTCTAATCTTTGCTGACCGGACTGGTGTTTCATTGCAACGACTACGGCTTTTTTTTGCGACTGCGAGCTGGGTGACAAAGCTAAAAGGTCGTGGCATCAGCACTACAAACATGGAGAGAGAACAAAGACAGAGAGAGAGAGAGAGAGAGAGAGAGAGAGAGAGAGAGACAGTGCTCTGAAGCAATAGTCGCACGAGCTACAGGGACGCCCTCCCGCTCTCCCTCTCCCTCTCGCTCTGTGTGTGTACATGTGTCTGTGTTTCACTGGAAACTCCAAAGCAGCTGTTAATGTGTCACACTGTGCGGAATTATCGCACCGGAGACAGGGAGATCACACTCCACATGCAAGATGCAGCAATGAGGTTAGCGATACATGGCCTCCACCTCACAGAATGGAAAATTTTGAATGTTTCTACCAGCTTCATCTCATAAGACAGGCGGGGATGAGAGAAGTAATTTCATTTCATATGAGTGGTCAGTTCCTTGTTACATGTACGGTTAGTGCAGCCTACCCGGTTTTAGTCTGGACGTCTGCTAGGTTTGGGATCGACTATCTGTTTGTTTACGTATGCGCAACAACTTCCCTTTCCCCCTCTGTGCACTGTGCCATACCGAAGCTTTTCCTCTGTGCAGACAGGCTGACAGGGGTACATTTAGCCAGTTGCATCAGCGCCTTAGAGAAACTGCAAGTTTTGCACACCATTTACGAAAAGGTCGGCCCTGATCCATAACATCCAATGTTGAGAAAGAGTGTTACGCATTGTACACGGAAATCCGAGTGCTTCAACGGAGCATTGCTACCCAAGAGCGTATCTTGAGCCGTAGCAATGTGTGACGGATTTTACATCGACAAGTACTCTATCCATATCATCTGCAGCGAATACAAACCCTCAACACTGGAGACTTCCCTCCTAGAGAAAATTTCTGCCAAAGGGTGCAGCAATGTACTCTGAATCCTCTGTTTGTAAGCAGTATTCTGTTTGCGGATGAGGCTGGATTTAACCATGACGGTATTATTAACTACCATAACTGTCACATTTGTCCCGATGTAAATCCTAATGCAACACACATATCACAACATCAGAAGCTTTATCTGTTGAACGTCTGGGTAGGACTGCTTGGAGACCGCATAATTTGACCACACTGCCAACCACAGAGACTAACCGAACAGCAGTACATGCGGTTTCTGCGGACTGTACTTTCATATGCACATGATGATGTCCCACTGAACCAACGCCTGAACATGTAGTTCATGCACGATGGTGCTCCAGCACAGCTTCATTTATGAATGCACCAGATTCTAACTCCGACTTATGTTCTACATTAGATAGCTGGAGGAGGGCCTGTGGTCTCCGGATTTTAATCCCGTGAATTTCTGTGTGTGGGGTCATGTCCAAAACCTGGTCTACACTACCTAGGTCAACTCTCTCGAGGAATTATGCCTGTGGGCTGAAGCAGCCTTCCAGCGTTTGCGGATTCCCCAGGACTGCCTGAGAGGATTCGCAATTCATTTCAGAGACGAGTTCATTGTTGCATTCAGACGCATGAATGACATTTGGAACACCTGCTTTAACGTTTAGAGTTGCCATGTGTTGCTATACACTCATGAACCGCAACAGAAAATGTGTTGTGTCTCAACAACGGTTGATTTGTAGACCCATGTTTATTGGAGCTTTTTAATACTTTTGGCCTGCTCTTTCCGTGTGTGAATTATTGACCATCACTTGTGAAATACCATGTATAAAGCATGCAGTTTCGAATAAAAGGTAGATTACGTTATTTATCTACTGACAATCACTGGTACTGATATGTATTAAATTTATTAATTTTTCCTATCTAACGGGTCTTTATATTCCGATTTTGTATTCGTTTCGAGACAGCTTTTGAAAAAAAACATTTGCCTAACAATGGGCATGTAACAAAGCAACTGCCCTTCAAGACAAACCTCCTTCCTTTAAAGGTTTGGAAGTTTGAGGAAAGGTATCATTGTTGAACCTCAGTGGCCTCTTCTTCGTCGACAAAATATTGACGACAGGTACGTAATTAGCCATGTGCGACGTTGCCATAACAATGCAAACGTCACATGGCACTGCTGACCGGGATATCCCACCAGGTAGGTTCATCAGTCTGTCGGGAAGGGTGCTCTTCCTCCATGCACACTGGCCACTTTCCTTGTGGATATGTGGGAGGTATGTCGCATGTGTGCGTGTGTAATGTGTGGCTGAGTGTATTGGATGCTTGTAAAGTGTAGTATTACATTTCTTCTGTATAATGATGGTGATTATGAGAGAAGCGAGAGGGTGAAATCCGGCGCTGGCACATAATCTAGTCCTCTCAAATAAGACCAAGGGGACCATCGAGCTCAACATCCCCATCTCATGCACAGATCACCATCACCAATGTCACATGCCCTCACTTCGCGAGAGACTGTGGAAAGGATTGGAATTTAATACAGACCATCGACGCAAAGACTGTTGATCAGGAACTTGACGCCACCACCTCTCACCCCATTGCCGATGAAATACTAGCAGGACAATTTCATACCCCTCAAGGATTCGAACTGACTTGTCTCCAAGTTGAGTCATACCATACAGGCGTACGTTAGTGTTCTCAGCTATGGAGGTGTGTCAGTCAGTTGCACGAACGGGAAATTTAATGAGGATTACTTTTCAAGAGGAACCTCATATCGTTCAAGCCTTGGAAGCCTTGGGTCCAGCACCCTGGATGAAACTTAGTGGCCTGTGTTCATCGACTAATTAGTGATGACAGATGTGTAACTACACAGGGTGTCCGCAGAATAATGTGCCAGTTATAAAATTGAATAATATCAACTATAAAGATTGTAGAGTGTTGGTTCAAGGTCACAATTAATGAGTAATTCAAACAGTTTTAGGCAAGAACATGCGAGAGCGCTGCTTTGTTGTTTTACCGCTAGCAGCGCCACATGCACCACATACACACAATGGCGACACCCGAGTGTAAAGCGTTTTGTGTTTTGCAGTTTGCTAATAGTTAATCTATAACTTCAGTTCAATGTGGATTTCGCTTTAAGTTTATTTATGACCCTAAGCTTAACAAAAATATCCGCCGATCAATTCGAATCGAATGGATGTGCATGTAAAGAGAAAAGCACAGAACAACCAAAAGTGTCTGACAATACGTTCAGAAAACAAGTCTTGAACTTCACTTGGCAAAGACTACTGTTTGGAATGGTTTAAGAAAACGGTTACTCATGTATACATGGCTGTTGCAACTGGTACATGCTTTAAAGCCAGATGACTATAGTGTATTTTACGACTTTGCAAGTGAAGTGTGGCAGCAGAAAGGTGACTTTCTTGATCGCATGATATTCAGTGATGAGTCAACTTTTCATCTGAGTGGAAATGTCATGTCTGGGATCAGAACATCCTTGTCAAATTGTACAATATTAAAGACACCCCCCAAAGTAATACTTTTCCTGCACTGTGTCTCGACGGAATATTTTTCTTTTCGCTGAAGCTGTCGCGACAGGAGTGGTTTATTTGGATGTGTTGCAAGAATGGCTTTTTCCCTAATTAGAAGGCGAACCTGAAAAGGATATTTGGCAACAAAATAGATCCGCTTCTGATTGGCATCTCTTTGTACGACAGTGGCTGAACTTCCAAATCTCTGAGCGTAGGATTGGTCGTAATGGTCAATGTGACAAAGCTGTTTCCCGTTGACTCCACGTTAACCAGAGCGCACGCCACACAGTTTTTTCCTTTGGGGCTTTATAAAAGATCGTGTCTACGTTTCGCCACTATCTAATGATTTGTCGGAGTTCAGATACAGAATTGAAGAGGCTATTGCTTCAATTACTCCGGACTTATTAACGATGCAGTGGAAGCAATTGGATTATAGTTTAATTGTATGCCATACAGCTAAAGATACATTGACTGAGAACTGTAAGAAAAACTACGTTAGTTTGCCTTCATTTTGACGTATGATTTGTTCTAAATAGTGTAAAGTAAAGTGTTATTATATAGTATCGAAGCGGGGACGTACTATGGACACAGTGTACATGTTCCATGTTGCTGCCAGTTAGCGGGATGATCGTGAATCAGTTTTCAAGATGAACCTCCTTAGGATCAAAAGTTGGATTTGTAAGTGTACTACCGAGCCTTAGCATTAATGACCACATATCCATGGATAAAATCATGACAACAGACGTATGGTTAGACCGTTCGACTTTCCTGCTAGTCAGCTGAACGACAAGAAGTTTAATGAGGGTTAGCCTGCCGTGACGAAACTTGTTATGTGTTCACATGCAGCATGTCGAAAACGTAGGAATACAGTGTCTTTTTGGAGTATTCTCACCCTTCAAGTTTCTCCTCTCGCTAGACATTTCCCTCCATAATATAAGCCTAAATGACGACGCATAAGATGAAATCTAGCATGCCGAACAGGAACTGGAGTGATTTCTGTTTATAAGCTCGTCGAAAAAGTATGTATAATTATCTGGAAGTAGCAGGAGTGGCTCTTAAGTGAACACTGACATTTCCGTTTTGGGTAGAGTTGCTTAAGTTTCTAGGGGCTTCCACCGCAAAAATAACCCTGTATCGCACTGTTCAAATGTGTGTGCATTCACACTTTCACAAGCGAAAAGAGCGCCTCTTCTGCCCACGAAGTTTAAGAGCATATCGAATTATTTACCATTTATACCAATCAGAACTAAGACCGTTTTGATACGGAAAAACATCATCTCGCTGTTGGTACATGGCTAACTGGCAATGAAGGCGTAAATATCGTTTCTTATATTGTTAAAAAAATTGCAAGTCTCCTAGTATACAGCCTTGAAAACACGTCACACCATGTCCAATACTTTTCATGTGATGGACTCTTTATTTTTCCTGTTTTTTGGACCATCATTCGATAGTTAGCCAAAACCACTTGTCTCGACAGACTTCGCACGCCTTCCGTAAGGTGTGGGAACTTTTCTTGCGCGCCAGTGTATACAAACAGCAGGAAACCGTTCCGACAAGAATTGCTGCCGGCAGTGAACGAAGGTGCATTCTCCACCTATTAGCGAGAGAACATTGCAACGATCTGCATGGAATGAACATCTGGTGTCGGTCACCTCGCAAGAGGCCATTGTTCACACAGTCACACAAGGCTGCGCGTCTTCAGTGGACTAGAAATCATCCCCAACAGGGACTGTAGCTGAGTGACGCAACGTACTGTTGCCTGACAAATCACATTCTTATCTTTATTCAGATGATGCACGTCGTAGAGTGCACCGAAGGCCAAATCAATGTCTGCAAGGTCCGGTTCAAGCCGGATGTGTGTCTGTGATGGATTGTGGATGTTTTCCTTATAATGAATTGGGTCCGCTCACTGAAGTAATCGTTTGCGTGAATCGCATGTTTGCTTAAATACTCTGAATGATCAGGCGTTGCCGGTCGCTGTGACCGAGCGGTTCTAAGCGCTTCAGTCCGGAACCGCGCTGCTGCTAGGGTCGCAGGTTCGAATCCTGCCTCGGGCATGGATGTGTGTGACGTCCTTAGATTAGATAGGTTTAAGTAGTTCTAAGTCTAGGGGACTGATGATCTCAGATGTTAAGTCCCATAGTGCTTAGAACCATTTGAACCATTTGATCAAGTGTTGTCTTTCAGTCAACTTCTGCATGATGAATATGCCGTTCATATCCCTAGTTTTTCAAGAAAGAACAATAATGTTCATCGGGCCGGAAGAATAGGTGACTGGTTTTCTGAACACTCCCCCATCCTATACATCTCGACTGACTTGAACACCACTGAAAATCCGTGGAACATTTTGAGACAGCGGTTAGAACACCACATCAGTGTCCCCGTAATTTGGTGGAATGGTGTTGTCTAATCATCAGCCAGTAGCTTAACCTGTATGCAACATACCTGCACAACCTTTTGGACTCACTTTCTAACCGAATCCAGGTGGTTAACAAGTCAAGGGGCGGAATTACTCGGTATTAAATGATGCTTGTAATGGTTTCTCTAGGGCTGACTAATTTTTTGTCTGGTGAGCTTATTTCTACTGAAATGTTGACCCATGTATGTGCCAATGTAAACACCACAGCAACTGCAACTACGACTGAAATGGGCACCTGATCGTCGGCACTGGACGTTGGCGCAGTGACATAGCATTGCGTGGTATGATGACTCTCGATACCTTCTTCACCATGCCAATGAGAGGGCACGAATCCGTCGTCGTCCAGGGGAACAGCTCCTGGCAGCTGTACTGCGTGATGTAGACAAGCTGGCGGCGGCTCCAGTATGTTCTGGAGAACAATCACGTGGGCATCCATGGGGCCAATGGAGCTCGTACAAGGCACCATGACGGCCAAGGAGTACCGTACACTGGTTGCATATCGTGTACATCCCTTCATGACGAACATGTTTCTCGAGGGCAATGGCATTTTTCAACTAGGTAATGCGCCATGTCACAAGGCCAGAAGTGTGATGGACTGGTTCGGCGGACACAGTGGCGAGTTCCAGTTGATTTACTGCCCCCTGTTAGCCAGATGTCAACCTGATCGAACACGTGTGGGATGTGGTTGAACGTCAGAGATCATTGCCCCACCCCCGCAATTTATAGGAATTAGGAGACTAGTGTGTGCAAATATGATGCCACCTCCCTCCAGCGACCTACCAAGGTCTCATTGCCTCCACGCCACGATGCGTCGTCCTTGTTATCTGTGCCAAAGGTTGACATACCGGCTATTAGGTAGGTGGTCATAATGTTCTGACTGATGAGTGCATACACAATATTCCTATGTTATAGACATCGGTCTGTATATTTGTCATCTGTAACAGGTGCCACTCATTATGGGCTATATACCCGAGTATCGGCCTGGCAGTTGTACACGTATTTTGCATGCAACATTAGTATAGAGCAAGACGTCTTTTAACAAATACTGACGAACTGAGAGCACGAAGCACTCAAGAAACCTACTCTGTAGTCGTTTGAAGTTCACTTGGGTCCACCAGCGAGGAATCGTACTCAATAAAACACCGACGTCCTCTAATGGTACATTCACGCAGCCCTCCCGCGTGCGGATATTGTGTCACATTTCAGGGAACTCGGTGCGGGAAGTAAATCAGTGTGCGGCTCGCGGGACCCCAGGAGAAAACCATCGATGCTTTTCCCGCTCGGTGAATCACCAGTGGTGGGGCATCAGGTGGTAAAATGAAGAGAGTGGAGATGTGGTCATTGTTCCACGACGCGGCCGCTTGTATGTGTCATTCCGACAGTCTAAATGGCCCGACCCCACTCGCGTGCAGTGATTCACTCTTCAGAATGCCTCTCCACGCCACCGCAGCGTAGCTCGCCTCGCTTCCTTCCTACGTGACAGCGCTATCAAAAGGCTGGCCCAGCAACATATACACGGCGCGCCTGAACAGCGGATGCGTCACAGTTTGAGTCTCAACCTCAGAAACAAATAAACTGCAACAGAATGTTGCTTCTGGTCTGTTTTGAGGTCAACAAGGGTGACGACAACATTCCTGAAGAGCTACGGACTTACCCGGTGTTCCTAAAAGTTTCGTTGTCGCTACTTTCTGCAGGCATCTACATCTACATCTACATCCATACTCCGCAAGCCACCTGACGGTGTGTGGAGGAGGGCACCCTGAGTACCTCTATCGGTTCTCCCTTCTATTCCAGTCTCGTATTGTTCGTGGAAAGAAAGATTGTCGGTATGCCTCTGTGTGGGCTCTAAACTCTCTGATTTTACCCTCATGGTATCTTCGCTAGATATACGTAGGAGGGAGCAATATACTGCTTGACTCTTCGGTGAAGGTATGTTCTTGAAACTTTAACAAAAGCCCGTACTGAGCTACTGAGCGTCTCTCCTGCAGAGTCTTCCACTGGAGTTTATCTATCATCTCTGTAACGCTTTCGCGATTGCTAAATGATCCTGTATCGAAGCGCGCTGCTCTCCGTTGGATCTTCTCTATCTCTTCTATCAACCATATCTGGTACGGATCCCACACTGTTGAGCAGTATTCAAGCAGTGGGCGAACAAGCGTACTGTAACCTACTTCCTTTGTTTTCGGATTGCATTTCCTTAGGATTCTTCCAATGAATCTCAGTCTGGCATCTGCTTTACCAACGATCAACTTTATATGATCATTCCATTTAAAATCACTCCTAATGCCTACTCCCAGATAATTTTCGGAATTAACTGCTTCCAGTTGCTGACCTGCTATTTTGTAGCTAAATGATAAGGGATCTATCTTTCTATGTATTCGCAGCACATTACACTTGTCTACATTGAGATTCAGTTGCCATTCCCTGCACCATGCGTCAATTCGCTGCAGATCCCCCTGCATTTCAGTACAATTTTCCATTGTTACAACCTCTCGATACACCACAGCATCATCTGCAAAAAGCCTCAGTGAACTTCCGATGTCATCCACAAGGTCATTTATGTATATTGTGAATAGCAACGATCCTATGACACTCCCCTGCGGCACACCTGAAATCACTCTTACTTCGGAAGACTTCTCTCCACTGAGAATGACATGCTGCGTTCTGTTAGCTAGGAACTCTTCAATCCAATCACACGATTGGTCTGACAGTCCATATGCTTTTACTTTGTTCATTAAACGACTGTGGGGAACTGTATCGAACGCCTTGCGGAAGCCAAGAAACATGGCATCTATCTGTGAACCCGTGTCTATGGCTCTCTGAGTCTCGTGGACGAATAGCGCGAGCTGGGTTTCACACGATCGTCTTTTTCGAAACCCATGCTGATTCCTACAGAGTAGATTTCTAGTCTCCAGAAAAATTGTACTCGAACGGAGCAGAACAAAAGTCACGTCATGCGGTTCAGCGAGAAATGGCTGAACACTGAACACAAATTGAATAGGTGCGAGTTCATTTCTCTGTAGGGTGTCCAGATATAGATTTCTTCCAGTAACGATCCCTCACGGCATCCCCCAACCTCCCCCCCCCCCCCCCGATCCTTTTAACAATCAAACTCCCATGTATAGAACAGCTTCAGACGTCTGATTTATTTACAAATGTCTTCATGTGATAAGCGTTCGATTTCAAGCATGTAAAACTTTTGTGGTTCAAGAACAATAGCCATAATTACATTGGTTTTGTTAGACGTGGATTATTCACTCATGGTCTAACGAAAATTTAGGCGCTTAGTAAGTTTTAAGGAAAGCCCATTTTTCACAATTCTCAGTGTTTATGACCTCATATCTCCTGAATTAAATGTCGTACAATGGATAGTGGATACTGTCAGCAAAATGTGTCGCGAATAGAGTCAGCAGTAAAGAAGCAGTAAAACAAAAGGTCATGCCTGATGCAGAAATTATGCATTATGAACAGCAGTTGAGTTGAGTTGTTTCTGGGAGGAGACCAGACAGCGAGGTCATCGGTCTCATTGGACTAGGGAAGGACGGGGAAGGAAGTCGGCCGTGCCCTTTGAAAGGAACCATCTTATGAACAGCAGAAATGTAGTAAGCGATAAAAGTTTTTAGTTTCATAGTTTTGCGTGAGTTGTCAGCGAGAGAAATTTCGAAAAGGTTTGAAATTAGGTATGAAGTGCGTCAGAAATCCCGAAGTATTTTCAAATACTACATGAAGGTTGTATACCTGGAAGAATCCTGGAGATACTAAAAGGTATCAGATAGATTACATAATGGTAAGACAGAGATTTAGGAACCAGGTTTTAAATTGTAAGACATTTCCAGGGGCAGATGTGGATTCTGACCACAATCTACTGGTTATGAACTGCAGATTGAAACTGAAGAAACTGCAAAAAGGTGGGAATTTAAGGAGATGGGACCTGGATAAACTGAAAGGACCAGAGGTTGTAGAGAGTTTCAGGGAGAGCATAAGGGAACAATTGACAGGAATGGGGGAAAGAAATACAGTAGAAGAAGAATGGGTAGCTCTGAGGGAT
This sequence comes from Schistocerca piceifrons, assembly GCF_021461385.2. Taxonomy (NCBI): domain Eukaryota; kingdom Metazoa; phylum Arthropoda; class Insecta; order Orthoptera; family Acrididae; genus Schistocerca; species Schistocerca piceifrons. The sequence continues at coordinate 299,701,186 of NC_060143.1, forward strand.
GAAGTAGTGAAGGCAGCAGAGGATCAAGTAGGTAAAAAGACGAGGGCTAATAGAAATCCTTGGGTAACAGAAGAAATATTGAATTTAATTGATGAAAGGAGAAAATATAAAAATGCAGTAAATGAAGCAGGCAAAAGGGAATACAAACGTTTCAAAAATGAGATCGACAGAAAGTGCAAAATGGCTAAGCAGGGATGGCTAGAGGACAAATGTAAGGATGTAGAGGCTTGTCTCACTAGGGGTAAGATAGATACTGCCTACAGGAAAATTAAAGAGACCTTTGGAGAGAAGAGAACCACTTGTATGAATATCAAGAGCTCAGATGGCAACCCAGTTCTAAGCAAAGAAGGGAAGGCAGAAAGGTGGAAGGAGTATATAGAGGGTTTATACGAGGGCGATGTACTTGAGGACAATATTATGGAAATGGAAGAGGATGTAGATGAAGATGAAATGGGAGATACGATACTGCGTGAAGAGTTTGACAGAGCACTGAAAGACCTGAGTCGAAACAAGGCCCCGGGAGTAGACAACATTCCATTAGAACTACTGATGGCCTTGGGAGAGCCAGTCATGACAAAACTCTATCATCTGGTGAGCAAGATGTATGAGACAGGCGAAATACCCACAGACTTCAAGAAGAATATAATAATTCCAATCCCAAAGAAAGCAGGTGTTGACAGATGTGAAAATTACCGAACTATCAGTTTAATAAGTCACAGCTGCAAAATACTAACGCGAATTCTTTACAGACGAATGGAAAAACTGGTAGAAGCGGACCTCGGGGAAGATCAGTTTGGATTCCGTAGAAATGTTGGAACACGTGAGGCAATACTAACCTTACGACTTATCTTAGAAGAAAGATTAAGAAAAGGCAAACCTACGTTTCTAGCATTTGTAGACTTAGAGAAAGCTTTTGACAACGTTAACTGGAATACTCTCTTTCAAATTCTGAAGGTGGCAGGGGTAAAATACAGGGAGCGAAAGGCTATTTACAATTTGTACAGAAACCAGATGGCAGTTATAAGAGTCGAGGGGCATGAAAGGGAAGCAGTGGTTGGGAAAGGAGTGAGACAGGGTTGTAGCCTCTCCCCGATGTTATTCAATCTGTATTTTGAGCAAGCAGTAAAGGAAACAAAAGAAAAATTCGGAGTAGGTATTAAAATCCATGGAGAAGAAATAAAAACTTTGAGGTTCGCCGATGACATTGTAATTCTGTCAGAGACAGCAAAGGACTTGGAAGAGCAGTTGAACGGAATGGACAGTGTCTTGAAAGGAGGATATAAGATGAACATCAACAAAAGCAAAACGAGGATAATGGAATGTAGTCAAATTAAATCGGGTGATGCTGAGGGGATTAGATTAGGAAATGAGACACTTAAAGTAGTAAAGGAGTTTTGCTATTTAGGGAGTAAAATAACTGATGATGATCGAAGTAGAGAGGATATAAAATGTAGACTGGCAATGGGAAGGAAATCGTTTCTGAAGAAGAGAAATTTGTTAACATCGAGTATAGATTTAAGTGTCAGGAAGTCGTTTCTGAAAGTATTTGTATGGAGTGTAGCCATGTATGGAAGTGAAACATGGACGATAACCAGTTTGGACAAGAAGAGAATAGAAGCTTTAGAAATGTGGTGCTACAGAAGAATGCTGAAGATAAGGTGGGTAGATCACGTAACTAATGAGGAGGTATTGAATAGGATTGGGGAGAAGAGAAGTTTGTGGCACAACTTGACTAGAAGAAGGGATCGGTTGGTAGGACATGTTTTGAGGCATCAAGGGATCACAAATTTAGCATTGGAGGGCAGCGTGGAGGGTAAAAGTCGTAGAGGGAGACCAAGAGATGAATACACTAAGCAGATTCAGAAGGATGTAGGTTGCAGTAGGTACTGGGAGATGAAGAAGCTTGCACAGGATAGAGTAGCATGGAGAGCTGCATCAAACCAGTCTCAGGACTGAAGACCACAACAACAACAACATGAATATAGTCTGTGTAATTTGTGCGCAGTGGGTTAAATACTTGAATAATTGTGATAAACCTTTTATGTAGGACTATACCTATTAATAAGTATATTAAGACGTTTTTTAAATTTTTGTACTGGGTCAATAACTGTATAAAAATTCAGATCATGAAATTTTTATTAGTCCTGGAAACCGTTATAGAGGCGATCCACATATTGCCAAAGTTGTTTCGACTACGCTGCAGAAGTTTTGCTGCAAACCCCTTATACATCCTCCATACAGCCCCGATCTCTCCCCATGCGATTTCCATATTTTTGGAGCTCTGAACAAAAGCCGTCGGTTTGCTGCGGACGAAGAGGTGCACGCCTGAGTACAATAATGATTACGTAGGCAGCGGCAAACATTTCTCCATAAAGGCACTGTCCGTTACGGCAAGAAAAAAGGAATAAAAGTGAGATAGTATTAATACTTTCATCCTTCTTTACCTCCTCTGCATTACTGCAGATGACATATCACTGAGCACATTTGTCTGTGCATGCAGTACACACGAGGTACCTAGTTGTTTCCACTGCCCTGTGTGGAATACATAAGTTCTTGTACACTTCACTAACTTGCTGTATTCATGATGATGATGTCCCTAGCGCAGAAAACAGCACGCAGTTCGTGGATTATTTTTCTTGAGGCTGAAATTAACTTCGCAAGGAACTGCTGCTTCGAATAAACTATAACTCATTTGGGATGCCACTCGCGTTTTTATTGATATAGACACGAGAAACTATTCTTGATCACAACGTATTGAACATATCTTTCCACAGTCATTATATCTGGCTAAAATAACATGAAATACATCCTGCCACAGACAACATGTCTGTCTACTTGAACCGTCAGAACTGGAGAATAAAATTACATGAAACAAATACTGCTATTACAGACAACATGTCTGTACCTAGCGACAGTCGGAACTGTAGTAAATAAAACTGCATGAAACAAATACTGCTATAACCGACAACATGTGTGTCTACTGGAACGATCAGAACTGGAGAGCCGGACTGCCCGAGACACTTCGCGCGCCAAGCTAGCAAGGCGTGACCCGAACGCCGCCGAAGTGCATCGGCAGTAATATCGTCAGTCTTTTGTTTTAGTAATACTTTGATTTTAACAATTTTGAAATGACTGATAGCTGGCTGTTGAGAGATGTTTATTTAAAAAAATGAAGTACTTTGGATGACAGGTTTAGTTTATAATAGCAACTAAAGTTTAACGTTTTGGCGCCCTACCGCCGAACACAGCAGCCAATCACAGAGCAGCAGCATCATGAAGGCGTTCTTTCTCACGGGAATGGTACCGAATCTAACATCTGTCACCGGTACCTCATCCCACATTGCGTCATCTCTATGCTTCTTGCATCTCCACTGCCCTGGGAATAGCTTCCTGGAGCGTAATATGATGGCTGAATAAGCCAGAAACAATAAACAAATCTGTAAATGACCATAATGACCCTGCGCTGACGTGGGACAAAGTCACAAGAAAACGAAAACTTTTCCCTTCACTTATTATTTAGCAAGTTCAAAAGAAAAACGCCCTGTCTGGAACGCACTGTATGTGTATATCCTGTCTGCGGGTGATATGCTTACTGAAGCCTACACTGAGACGACAAAAGCCACGGGATATGTCCTAACAGCGTGTCGGATCTCCTTTTGCCCGGAGTAGTGCAGCGACTCCACGTGGCGTGGAGTCAACAAGTCGTCGGAGGTACTCTGCAAAAAGACGGAGACACGCTGCGTCTACAGCCGTCCATAATAATTGAGAAAGTGTTGCTGGAGCAAGATTTTGCACACGAACTGACCTCTCGATTACGGCCCCTAAATGTTCGATGGAATTCATGACGAACGATCTGGGTGGCCAAATCGTACCCTCGATTTGTCCACAATGTTCTTCAAACCAATCGCAAACAGTTGTGGCCCGGTGACATGGCGCACCGATGTTTGGTAACATGAAGTCCATGAACGCTGAAAATGGTCTCCAATTAGCCGCACGTAATGATTTCCAGTCAATGAACGGTTCAGTTGGACCGAGAACCCAATCCATTCCATGTAAACACAGCCCGCACGACCATGTAGCACCACCAGCTTGCATAGTGCCTCGTTGACAACTTAGGTCCATGGCTTCGTGGGTGTTGCACCACACTCGAACCCTAGCATCAACTTTTACCAACTGAAATCTGGAATCATTTGACCAGGCCACGGGTCTACAGTCGTTTAGGGTCCAACCCATATGGTCACGAGCCCATGAGGGACGCTGCAGGCGATGTCGTGCTGTTAGCAAAGTCACTCTCGTCGGTCGTTGCTGCCGTAGGCCGTTAGAAGCCAGATCTCGCCGCACTGTTGTAACGGATAAGTTCGTCGTACGTTCCACATTGTTTCCTGCGGTTCAAATGGTTCAAATGACTCTGAGCACTATAGGATTTAACTTCTGAGGTCATCAGTCCCCTAGAACTCAGAACTACTTAAACTTACCTAACCTAAGGACATCACAGACACCCACGCCCGAGGCTGGATTCGAACCTGCTACCGTAGCGGTCACGCGGTTCCAGACTATAGCACCTAGAACCGCTCGGCCACCTTGGCCGGCTTCCTGCGGTTATTTCACGCAGTGGTGCTTGTCTGTTAGCATTAATAATTCTGCGCGGATGCTTTCGGTCGTTAAGTGAAGGTCGTCGACCACTGAGTTGTCCGTGGTGAGAGGTAATGCTAGAAATTTCACTGGTGGCACTCGAAATATTGAATTGCCTAACGATTTCCGAAATGGATTGTCACACATGTCTACATCCGACTACCATTTCGCCTTCAAAGTCTGTTAAGTCCACTCATGCGGCCATTGTCAAATCGGAAACCATTTCACATGAATTACAGCTCCGCCAATCCACTGCCCTTTTATGCCTTGGGTACGCCATACTAACGCCATCTGTATATATGCATATTGCTATCCCACGAATTTGATGACCTCAGTATACTCACGATATTGCAATGCTTGTGCTATTCTGCATTACAAAACAAAGTTCCTTCGGATATGCATGCACGTCCGAAGGAACTTTCCATCGTAATTCGTAATGACACAGGCACTGCAATATCGTATTTATCCGCCGACAAAGGGCAAGCGACTTTTAAGCAAAGTGTCTCCCCTGTATGGGAATATACATAATTGATGTACGAGTACTGATGGTAGACATGAGGTCCACGACATGTGGAAGTTTGGGTCTGGCTATGAGTTGTGCTCGGGCAGTCTAATGGTTAGGCGACTGCTCTCGATAAGCAGGAAATCCAGGTTCGAGTCCGGTTCGTCACAAATTTTCATTGTCGTCAATCAATTCTGCAGCTGATGGTGGTCCACATTCGGAACAATGAATGACGACCAGCCACATTGTTGGCTCGGACTTGCTCTCAATACAGATTAAGTCAACCTCGTCCAATAATGTGGCTAGTTGTCATTCGTTGGCCTTCAATTAATTTTGTTGACCTAAACATAACCTATCAAAACAACAAACACTGCTGGTTGCTGTTCGGACTGCAGGCGGTAACGTCAGAATGTTGGCGGTGGGGTGGCCTTGGGTCTCCTCCCCTAGTGTGATCGCTAGGTCGAAAGGTCTTTGGTATAGTAGTTATTTATTGTGTGCGTTGAACGGATACGTAACGACAAAGAGAAACTAACAAAACTGTTTTGACATCCTGAAGGTGTACATTAAGCTGGCATACGAATTCCCATAGCTAACATCTCGGAGCGACCATTAAGTGGCGGTTTCCACATAGAGCACCGTGTTCCTACTGTGCTTCCACTGTGCTCCCGCCGTGTTACCTCGCGTCCATTCCCACATAGCTTACCGTGAGCGACCTGTGTTCAGTTACCGGTGGAGCAAATAGACTAGGCTATTGTTATTTCTCTAGGGATTTATTTAGATTTGCTGAGAAGAAAAGAGAGAGTGAGAAAGAAAGAAATGTCATTGCTTGGTTCACCCTCTATTCAACGCTAGAGAAGAAGAGGGAGATTCCCACACGATACGATATTTACTAGGCTTGCTGATGATCCTGTGAAATTCGAAAAGTGTTTTTGAATGAAGCTTTCATCCGTTATGGATGAGGAACACTGCGACTGTGATAAATAAATGTTTCTTGAAATTACTGCAACCAGTCGCCTTTTGTTCTCCAATTCTTTTGCTTTCCCATTACCGGTTTCGAACCCTCTAGTGATTCATCATCAGATTCTACATATTTATTGATTGTCTGCAGCAGTGTGGGAATAGTGTAGCTGTGGCGAGATGTGTAAACGAGACATGTAATCATTAAGTTTGGCGAGAGTTATTCGCATTATGAGATAGATTTCGTAGTTTTACTTACGGTTATTAGTCTAAGTTGGTTGAATGTTGATGTACACAGTATTCTAGAAAACATAATGGATGTTTTCCATTGACGTTAACTGTACTGCACTTTACACACGTAACCACAGATAACACGTTGTACATGCTTTACAAAACGTAAATAAACCAAAGAGTGTGGCTAAAGTTATGTCAAAGAGTTTGTGTGTGAGCAGAGAGTCTCTTTTTTAGCGCTTGTAATGCACACTGGCGTTAAAAAGTATGTATCTATGTCTCTGTTACAAAATTAACATGTAGTTACATGGCAAAATTGACATATCCTATTTATAAAATCTGTTAAACAGTGAGTTTGGAAGGTAATACAAATACAATTTTAGTACTGCAATTTCGAATGACATTTTATTTGTCTTCTGTTCAACTAACATTGATCAACACTTATGAAATTGACAATAAAGATCACAGCATTACCTTTTAAAAAAATAGCGAACTGTTAAGCTGGGTGGTATGTGGGAGGAGGAGATTTTGTGTGGGTGTACTACAAGGGGAGAGAGAGAGAGAGAGAGAGAGAGAGAGAGTGTTATGTAGGTGTGCCAATGTGGGCAACGTGGGAGAGAGAGAGAGGGGGGGGAGGGAGGGAGGGAGGGAGGCAGGGAGAGAGAGAGGGAGAGAGAGAGAGAGATAGAGAGAGAGAGAGAGAGAGAGAGAGAGAGAGAGAGAGAGATGTTCTTTTTTTATGAGTTCTTTAATTTTTCAAGTGTAAAGATTCTCCGAAATTTTGGAAGATTGGGTTATTTGCTACAATTGAACCTGATGTATAAACCATAGAATTAAACATTTTAAAAACAATAGCCCACAACAATGCTTATGACAAATTAGATGAAAAGATAAAAACCAAACAGCATCAACAGCACAGCACTCAATAGCGGAAGATACTAAATATATCTCCATTCCATTCCTTGGTAACATCTCGTACCAACTTCCAAAACTTTTAAACGAGATATAGTCAAAATAAGTTACTCCACAACCCATAAAATACAAAATAAAATAATTCATAACACCAAAACAGCCAAGCCACCTTCTGAAAGATATGTTATATATATAAATTAACCTGCGACAGCTGCTCCTGCTATTTAAAAGGGCAAACAAGAGAAAACTTTGAAATTCGGTACAAAGGACACACAGATGCTCTAAGTTTAAACAGTTTAAGTAGACCCTAAATCTAGTTTTGCAATCCACCTAGCACGAAACAATTAGAGATTTTTGCTCGTAAGATAAGTCTCCTCACACCATCTTAAATGAACAAACAGATTTAGCAAATAACCTGTTCTTCCAAAATGTCAAAAATCATTGCACTTGAAAACTAAATAACTTACAAAAAAATCCCCCCCCCCACCCTCTCTCTCTCTCTCTCTCTCTCTCTTTCACTCTCCCATATTGGCACTTTTGTCATATTATAACATGTTACCTTTGCAACAGAGAAATAGATACATACTGACGCTAGTGTGTATTACAAGATCTGAAGAATGAGACTCTTTGCCCCAACACAAACTCTTTGACATAACTTTAACCACACTCTTTGGTTTATTTACGTTTTGTAAAGCATGGAGAACGTGTTATCTGTGGTTAAGTGTGTAAAGTGCAGTACAGTTAACGTCATTGTAAAATATTCATTATGTTTTCCAGAATATTGTATACACCAACATCCAACTAGCGGATACTAACAACTGTAAGTAAAGCAACGAAATCTATCTCATAATGTGAATAATTCTCGCCACACTTAATGCTTACATGTTTCGTTTATACATCCTTCCACAGCTACACTATTCCCATACTGCTGCAGACGATCAATAAATATGTACCATCTAATGCTGAATCACTAGGCGGTTCGAAACTGGTAATGAGGTAGTGAGAAATTGAAGAACAAAACAAAAGGCGATTGCCTGCAGTAATTTCAAGAAACCTACGTTTTTGAATGAGTTTTACGAACTTCGAGAATTTATTGCTATCGCTTCTTCCTAAGCTATAGAAAATACACACGTTAATGCAGAAAGCATATTTCAACTGAGGAAAGACTCGCACAGCCAGTCTTTCTAAGACTAAGATAAGATAAGAACCTTCAACTGCGCTTACGATTAATTTTGTACATAATTATGTATTATCTATTAACGCATTTGTCATTTCTTTTCTTCTCTGGCGCTTGAGATGGTTGCCGGATCTCACTCCTGGCTCTCACAAAATCAGCCAGAAGTTGGACTATTACGGAATGCGGGGAGTAGTTCACAATTGGTTCACCTCTTACTTTAGCAACAGACAGCAAAAGGTCATTATTCACAGTGTTGAGAATGGCTGTGATGTGGGGTCTGAGTGGGGTGCGGACAAATGGTGGGGTGCCTCAGAGATCAGTGATGGGGCTACTCCCTTTCCTTATTTGTATAGATGATATGCCCTCTAGTATTACACGTAACTCTAAAATATTTCTGTTTGCTGATGACACTGGCTTGGCAGTAAAGGATGTTGTGTGCAACATTGGCTCGGTTTCAATTAGTGTAGTTCATGAGATAATTTCATAGCTTGTAGAAAAGAAACTAACACTAAATCACGGTAAGACTTAGCTTTCACAGTTTCTAACACACAAATCAACAAAACCTGACATTTCAATTTCACAGAATGGACATGTAATAAGTGAAAGTGAACAGTTAAAATTTATATGTGTTCAGATACATAGTAAACTGTCGTGGAAAGCCCACGTTCAGGATCTTGTTCAAAGACTTAATGCTGCCACTTTTAATATTCAAACAGTATCTGAAGTAAGTGATGGTTCGAGACGAAAATTAGTCTACTTTGCTTATTTTCATTCGCTTATGCTGTATGGTATTATACTTTGGGGTAACTCTTCCCATTCTAAAAGTATATTTTTGGCTCAGAAACGGGCGTTTCCGGCGATAAGTGGTGTAAGTTTACGAACCTCTTGTCGACCCCTTTTCATGAGTCTGGGTATTTTGACATTGGCCTCTCAATATATATCTTCCTTACTGTCATTTCTTGTTAACAATATTAACTTATTCACGAGAATAAGCAGCTTTCACTCAGTTAATACTCGGCAGAAATCCAGTCTGCATATGGATCGCTCTTCCTTAACTCTTGTGCAGAAAGATGTGCAGTATACTGCTGCATCCATTTTCAATAACATACCATAAGAATTCAAAAACCTTAGCAGTATTCCACGCGCTTTCAAATCGAAACTGGAGATTGCTCGAGGGTCACTCCTTCTATTCAGTCGCGGAGTTCCTTGAAAACTTAAGCTGATTCTTGTTGTATTGTTGACAGCGTTTATTTAAACTTATGGCTTGACTTTTTTCGGATTCATAAACATTTTATTTGTAACTGTTATTACTTTTATGTTGTAATTTCATGTACTGACACGTTCCATGACCTTGAGATTTGTTCCTCAATTTGGTCCTACGGAACTTGACGTGTAAATAATAAATAAATAAATAAATTAATAAAATAATAAAGTGCGGAGTCTCATGATTTTGAAGAAACGGAATTAAAAACTACATTTCATCTTCGTGTCTCCATTTCCTTATCTTTTTTTGCAGCCTGGCCGAATGTGGTATTGTGTTTAGCACGACCTGGAATAAAATGCGACCTCAGTGGCGCCCATTTTCTTCTGCAATCGTCACCTGCAGTCATCCCCTACAATTAAGCAGGATTATAGATGTACGTGAAAAATATTATCATTGTTACCTTCAGCGACTGCAGCAATAGGTAACACGACGGGGGAAACAAAACCTTAACTCCGTTCGAACAGGCCTTGGAAGGGCCACGGCACCGACCGGCCGCCGCGACATCCTATGCCCACAGGCGTCACTGGATGGGGATATGGAAGGGCATGTGGTCAGCACACCGCTCTCCCGGCCATACGTCAGTTTCCGAGACCGGAGCCGCTACTTCTCAATCAAGTAGCTCCTCAGTTTGCCTCACAAGAGCTGAGTGCACCCCGCTTGCCAACAGCGCTCGACCGACCGGCTGGTCACCCATCCAAGTGCTTGCTCAGCCTGACAGCGCTTAACTTCGGTGAGCTGACGGGAACCGGTGTCACCACTGCGGCAAGGCCGTTGGCTAAACAAAACCTACAGTTACTGGATTTGTTAAGCTCTTCACCGGTGTTCCTACACATGTAGTCTTTGACAAGAGTATTGTCAGTGTTTATGCGACAAATCGTAGAGTTCTGGATGCCGCTGAACAGGTATTACAAGTTCCTTGTCCATGTTTACGAAGAACACGTCTGTGACGTCAGACAGGACACCTGCGCTCAAGAGGAATTGGTAGCAGTTCGGGCAAAGCCGGAAAGAGCCGAAAACAACTCCCGTCAGCATGCGGCGTGACTACGCCTTGATGTAGTTCCCTCATGCCAGGCTGTGTTCCTGGAGCGCACCTGTCGCCTGTTGTGGAATCGCTCTCCCGATGGATATCCTGTAAGTAGGCTGTTTAGATTTTCTTATTGGTAACGCCACGTAGCGCTCTGTATGAATATCACTGGCTGTGCTGTGTGCAGTCTGTGGCTAGATTGCATTGTTGTCTGCCATTGTAGTGTTGGGCAGCTGGATGTGAACAGTGCGTAGCGTTGCGCGGTTGGAGGTGAGCCGCCAGCAGTGCTGGATGTGGGGAGAGAGATGGCGGAGTTTTGAAAATTGTAAGACTGGATGTCATGAACTGCTACGTATATTATGATTTTTCAACACTATTAAGGTAAATACATTGTTTGTTCTCTATTAAAATCTTTCATTTGCTAACTAAACCTATCAGTAGTTAGTGCCTTCCGTAGTTTGAATCTTTTATTTAGCTGGCAGTAGTGGAACTCGCTATATTGCAGTAGTTCGAGTAACCAAGATTTTTGCGAGGTAAGTGATTTGTGAAACGTATAGGATAATGTTAGTCAGGGCCATTCTTTTGTAGGGATTTTTGGAAGTCAGATCGCGTTGCGCTAAAAAATATTGTGTGTCAGTTTAAACACAGTCATGTATAATTGTTCTAAGGGGACGTTTCAATCCTGCAGCACGACACGCGCACGGCACGGACATAGCAGCTACACGGTAGAAAAATGTTCAAATGTGTGTGAAATCTTATGGGACTTAACTACTAAGGTCATCAGTCCCTAAGCTTACACACTACTTAGCCTAAATTATCCATACACCCATGCCCGAGGGAGGACTCGAACCTCCGCCGGGATCAGCCGCACAGTCCATGACTACAGCGCCTAAGACCGCTCGGCTAATCCCGCGCGGCAGGTACACAGTAGACTATGTGTAATGTGAATAGGACGAGTTCAGTCGCCATCCCATGCTTCATGACACTATCGGACTACAGGTGGGACACAGTCTGAACACGGCACCCTATGTGGAAACTGGCCCTAATATATCTGCAGTAGGTGTAGGAAGGAAAACGGGATTACGTTCCGTCAAAATGGCTCTGAGCACTATGGGACTTAACATCTGTGGTCATCAGTCCCCTAGAACTTAGCACTAATTAAACTTAACTAACCTAAGGACATCACACACATCCATGCCCGAGGCAGGATTCGAACCTGCCACCGTAGCAGTCGCGCGGTTCCGGACTGAGCGCCTAGAACCGCTAGACCACCGCGGCCGGCGCTTTCCGTCGACATCGAGGTCATTAGAGACGGAGCACAAGCTCAGATTGTGTCAAGTATGGGGAAGGAATTCAGCCGTGCCCTTTCAGAGGAACTATCCCGAAATTTGCCCGGAGCGGTTTAGGGAACTCACGGAAAACCTAAATGTGGATGACCGGACGCTGATTTGAACCGTCGTCCTCCCGAATGCGAGTCCTGTGTGCCAACTACTGCGTCAACTCGCTCGGTGCTGCAAGTACAGCTCTCTTAAAAGTTTCGGAAACTTTAGGGCTTGCACAATTAAATAACAATTCGAAATCTGTAGCTCCCTTAGGAAAAATTTACGAAACAGCGATTATTCCAATTCGGCTTTGACGTCAGACATTAATTTTTTCCTACCACACTGCCCCTATTTTTTCGACAGAGAGGTCGTTCACCAGCGTCGTTTCTTCTGCTTAATCTTTTCTCTGATGATCAGCTACCTGCAGTGAAGTAAATACTACACTGCTAAATCCTCTTCTTTCCTCATAATACCGGCCGGCGAAAATGTGTTTAACACGCCACTTTATAGCAATAACAAAAAGGGAGCAACCTCGACAAGTTATCAATGCCAGCTGCGATTCCACACTTCCGAATCCCTTACTCCCTTGGTTTGATGAGGATAAGAGGCGGAACGCCAGTGTGTTGGCGACTAACGTTCGGCCGAATCCGTCGGTTGTCGTTCGTCGGCTTCCTTGGCCTAGTGTCTTCGACCATAAATATAATAGACTGGCCCTGACGTCATTTTCGTGGCTCCAATATCTCTGGGCTAAAGTCACGTGAATGTTGGCAAAACATGGTTGTTTCTTGTTGCGCTTATGGCTGTACTCAGCATTTTGTCGGGGGAAATGGCATTACATTTCACGTGTAAGTGTTTCTATGATAGTGCAGATGCGTTTATTGAAATCTGCTGAAGTGACTTTTATATGTTGTTTGCACTTGAAATAGAGTATCACGTAAATTAAAGTGTTGAAAGTGATGCCTGTAAAGTCAGACTCATATTACATTTTGGAAAGTATCTGTGATAATTCGGTTACAGAAGTAAGTATAACAGTTTCTCGTTCCTACTCATAGGTTCCCTAAGGATGAAAACCGAAGGCAGCTTTGGATACAGGCCCTGAAACGGAAAAACTTTAAGCCATCTGCACATACGCGACTTTTTGTATATACAAGTGAGATTATTATAAGGTAGGAGCACCTATAGTCGACACATGAAGAGAATTTTTTTCTACCTTCTAATACTATTAAATAAATGTAGGCTCCAAAATTATTTTCTGAAACTTCAAAGTCTCACCTTTCATCTAAAATATCATTTTTTTAAAACTGATAGTTTAAACTTTTGTAAAAATAGTAGGAACTGAACCTTTGAAGTGCACCTAAAATTGATACTCTAAAATGGACCTGCTCCTAAATTCGACAATTTTGGCACCTATAGTTGACATAATTGCCATATCCCATTTTCTTTTATAAGTGACTAGAGCTCAAAACGCGGCGAATGCAATGTTTAAAGTTTTGAAACGAGCCCACTCTTACTGTTTAAAAGATTTTTAACGACATTTTACTTCAATTGATAGTTTATAGTAATTTCGTCCCGCTGCCCACCAGAGGAGCGTTCGATGTATTTGTTAGATTTTATAAATGGTACTGTGAACAAATCCAGGTCAAATGTAGTTCTGGCATAGTTTTTCGCAAATAAAAAAGTAATTTTTGTTGGAAGCGTTTGGCAGTCAATTGAGAAATGGGGGTAAAATGCGATACAAACATAGGATGGCAGAACGCTGATTTGAAATCCCGCCACGTTTTGCAACAGTCACGTGGTTTATGTTGGAGCCACACCAGCTCTACAGGGTGTTACAAAAAGGTACGGCCAAACTTTCAGGGAACATTCCTCACACACAAATGGTTCAACTGGCTCTGAGCACTATGGGACTTAACATCTATGGTCATCAGTCCCCTAGAACTTAGAACTACTTAAACCTAACTAACCTAAGGACAGCACACAAAGAAAGAAAATATGTTATGTGGACATGAGTCCAGAAACGCTTAATTTCCATGTTAGAGCTCATTCATTTCATTACTTCTCTTCAAATCACATTAATCATGGAATGGAAATACACAGCAACAGAACGTATCAGCGTGACTTCAAACACTTTGTTACAGAAAACGTTCAAAATATCCTCCGTTAGCGAGGATACATGCATCCACCCTCCGTCGCATGGAATCCCTGATGCGCTGATGCAGCCCTGGAGAATGGCGTATTGTATCACAGCCGTCCACAATACGAGCACGAAGAGTCTCTACATTTGGTACCGGGGTTGCATAGACAAGAGCTTTCAAATGCCCCCATAAATGAAAGTCAAGAGGGTTGAGGTCAGGAGAGCGTGGAGGCCATGGAATTGGTCCGCCTCTACTAATCCATCGGTCACCGAATCTGTTGTTGAGAAGCGTACGAACACTTCGACTGAAATGTGCAGGAGCTCCATCGTGCATGAATCACATGTTGTGTCGTACTTGTACAGGCACATGTTCTAGCAGCACAGGTAGAGTTGTTGTTGTTATTGTGGTCTTCAGTCCTGAGACTGGTTTGATGCAGCTCTCCATGCTACTCTATCCTGTGCAAGCTTCTTCATCTCCCAGTACCTACTGCAACCTACATCCTTCTGAATCTGCTTAGTGTATTCATCTCTTGGTCTCCCTCTACAATTTTTACCCTCCACGCTGCCCTCCAATGCTAAATTTGTGATCCCTTGATGCCTCAAAACATGTCCTACCAACCGATCCCTTCCTCTAGTCAAGTTGTGCCACAAACTTCTCTTCTCCCCAATCCTATTCAATACCTCCTCATTAGTTACGTGATCTACCCACCAAATCTTCAACATTCTTCTGTAGCACCACATTTCGAAAGCTTCTATTCTCTTCTTGTCCAAACTGGTTATCGTCCATGTTTCACTTCCATACATGGCTACACTCCATACAAATACTTTCAGAAACGACTTCCTGACACTTAAATCTATACTCGATGTTAACAAATTTCTCTTCTTCAGAAACGATGTCCTTGCCATTGCCAGTCTACATTTTATATCCTCTCTACTTCGACCATCATCAGTTATTTTACTCCCTAAATAGCAAAACTCCTTTACTACTTTAAGTGTCTCATTTCCTAATCTAATCCCCTCAGCATCACCCGATTTAATTTGACTACATTCCATTATCCTCGTTTTGCTTTTGTTGATGTTCATCTTATATCCCCCTTTCAAGACACTGTCCATTCCGTTCAACTGCTCTTCCAAGTCCTTTGCTGTTTCTGACAGAATTACATTGTCATCGGCGGACCTCAAAGTTTTTGTTTCTTCTCCATGGATTTTAATACCTACTCCGAATTTTTCTTTTGTTTCCTTTACTGCTTGCTCAATATACAGATTGAATAACATCGTGGAGAGGCTACAACCCTGTCTCACTCCTTTCCCAACCACTGCTTCCCTTTCATGCCCCTCGACTCTTATAACAGCCATCTGGTTTCTGTACAAATTGTAAATAGCCTTTCGCTGCCCGTATTTTACCCCTGCCACCTTCAGAATTTGAAAGAGAGTATTCCAGTTAACGTTGTCAAAAGCTTTGTCTAAGTCTACAAATGCTAGAAACGTAGGTTTGCCTTTTCTTAATCTTTCTTCTAAGATAAGTCGTAAGGTTAGTATTGCCTCACGTGTTCCAACATTTCTACGGAATCCAAACTGATCTTCCCCGAGGTCCGCTTCTACCAGTTTTTCCATTCGTCTGTAAAGAATTCGCGTTAGTATTTTGCAGCTGTGACTTATTAAACTGATAGTTCGGTAATTTTCACATCTGTCAACACCTGCTTTCTTTGGGATTGGAATTATTATATTCTTCTTGAAGTCTGTGGGTATTTCGCCTGTCTCATACATCTTGCTCACCAGATGGTAGAGTTTTGTCATGACTGGCTCTCCCAAGGCCATCAGTAGTTCTAATGGAATGTTGTCTACTCCCGGGGCCTTGTTTCGACTCAGGTCTTTCAGTGCTCTGTCAAACTCTTCACGCAGTATCTTATCTCCCATTTCATCTTCATCTACATCCTCTTCCATTTCCATAATATTGTCCTCAAGTACATCGCCCTTGTATAAACCCTCTATATACTCCTTCCAATTTTCTGCCTTCCCTTCTTTGCTTAGAACTGGGTTGCCATCTGAGCTCTTGATATTCATACAAGTGGTTCTCTTCTCTCCAAAGGTCTCTTTAATTTTCCTGTAGGCAGTATCTATCTTACCCCTAGTGAGACAAGCCTCTAGATCCTTACATTTGTCCTCTAGCCATCCCTGCTTAGCCATTTTGCACTTCCTGTCAATCTCATTTTTGAGACGTTTGTATTCCCTTTTGCCTGCTTCATTTACTGCATTTTTATATTTTCTCCTTTCATCAATTAAATTCAATATTTCTTCTGTTACCCAAGGATTTCTATTAGCCCTCGACTTTTCACCTACTTGATCCTCTGCCGCCTTCACTACTTCATCCCTCAGAGCTACCCATTCTTCTTCTACTGTATTTCTTTCCCCCATTCCTGTCAATTGTTCCCTTATGCTCTCCCTGAAACTCTGTACAACCTCTGGTTCTTTCAGTTTATCCAGGTCCCATCTCCTTAAATTCCCGCCTTTTTGCAGTTTCTTCAGTTTCAATCTGCAGTTCATAACCAATAGATTGTGGTCAGAATCCACATCTACCCCTGGAAATGTCTTACAATTTAAAACCTGGTTCCTAAATCTCTGTCTTACCATTATGTAATCTATCTGATACCTGAATGAGATTTTCACTCTGCAGCGGAGTGTGCGCTGATATGAAACTTCCTGGCAGATTAAAACTGTGTGCCCGACCGAGACTCGAACTCGGGACCTTTGCCTTTCGCGGGCAAGTGCTCTACCAACTGAGCTACCGAAGCACATCTCACGTCCGGTACTCACAGCTTTACTTCTGCCAGTACCTCGTCTCCTACCTTCCAAACTTTACAGAAGCTCTCCTGCGAACCTTGCAGAACTAGCACTCCTGAAAGAAAGGATATTGCGGACACATGGCTTTGCCACAGCCTGGGGGATGTTTCCAGAATGAGATTTTCACTCTGCAGCGGAGTGTGCGCTGATATGAAACTTCCTGGCAGATTAAAACTGTGTGCCCGACCGAGACTCGAACTCGGGACCTTTGCCTTTCGCGGGCAAGTGCTCTACCAACTGAGCTACCGAAGCACG
Source organism: Schistocerca piceifrons (assembly GCF_021461385.2). Classification (NCBI taxonomy): domain Eukaryota; kingdom Metazoa; phylum Arthropoda; class Insecta; order Orthoptera; family Acrididae; genus Schistocerca; species Schistocerca piceifrons. The sequence goes on from NC_060143.1 coordinate 299,718,437, forward strand.
ACTCACGTCCGGTACTCACAGCTTTACTTCTGCCAGTACCTCGTCTCCTACCTTCCAAACTTTACAGAAGCTCTCCTGCAAACCTTGCAGAACTAGCACTCCTGAAAGAAAGGATATTGCGGAGACATGGCTTAGCCACAGCCTGGGGGATGTTTCCAGAATGAGATTTTCACTCTGCAGCGGAGTGTATCTGATACCTTTTAGTATCTCCAGGATTCTTCCAGGTATACAACCTACTTTCATGATTCTTGAACCAAGTGTTAGCTATGATTAAGTTATGCTCTGTGCAAAATTCTACAAGGCGGCATCCTCTTTCATTTCTTCCCCCCAATCCAATAGATTGTGGTCAGAGTCCACATCTGCCTCTGGAAATGTCTTACAATTTAGAAGCTGGTTCCTAAATCTCTGTCTTACCATTATATAATCTATCTGAAACCTTCCAGCATCTCCAGGCCTCTTCCATGTATACAACCTTCTTAAATGATTCTTGAAACAAGTGTTAACTATGATTAAGTTATGTTCTGTGCAAAATTCTACCAGTTGGCTTTCTCTTTCATTCCTTACCCCCATTCCATATTCACCTACTATGTTTCCTTTTCTCCCTTTTCCTACTGACGAATTCCAGTCACCCATGACTATTAAATTTTCGTCTCCCTTCACTACCTGAATAATTTCTTTTAGCTCGTCATACATTTCATCAATTTCTTCATCATCTGCAGAGCTAGCTGGCATATAAACTTGTACTTCTGTAGTAGGCATGGGCTTTGTGTCTATCTTGGCCACAATAATGCGTTCACTATGCTGTTTGTAGTAGCTAACCCGCACTCCTATTTTTTTATTCATTATTAAACCTACTCCTGCATTACCCCTATTTGATTTTGTATTTATAACCCTGTAATCACCTGACCAAAAGTCTTGTTCCTCCTGCCACCGAACTTCACTAATTCCCACTATATCTAACTTTAACCTATCCATTTCCCTTTTTAAATTTTCTAACCTACCTGCCCGATTGAGGGATCTGACATTCCACTCTCCGATCCGTAGAATGCCAGTTTTCTTTCTCCTGATAACGACGTCCTCTTGAGTAGTCCCCGCCCGGAGATCCGAATGGGGGACTATTTTACCTCCGGAATATTTTACTTAAGAGGACGCCATCATCATTTAATCATACAGTAAAGCTGCATGTCCTCGAGAAAAATTACGGCTGTAGTTTCCCCTTGCTTTCAGCCGTTCGCAGTACCAGCACAGCAAGGCCGTTTTGGTTATTGTTACAAGGCCAGATCAGTCAATCATCCAGACTGTTGCCCCTGCAACTACTGAAATGGCTGCTGCCCCTCTTCAGGAACCACATGTTTGTCTGGCCTCTCAACAGATACCCCTCCGTTGTGGTTGCACCTACGGTACGGCCATCTGTATCGCTGAGGCACGCAAGCCTCCCCACCAATGGCAAGGTCCATGGTTCATGGGGGGACAGTTAGAGCATCCCGTATGAAATCGTGATAACGTGCTCCATTGAGTGTAGGTGGAAGAACATGGGGCCCAATCAAGACATCACCAACAATGCCTGCCCAAACGTTCACAGAAAATCTGTGTTGATGACATGATTGCACAATTGCGTCCGGATTCTCGTCAGCCCACACATGTTGATTGTGAAAATTTACGAGGGCAGTTCAATAAATAATGCAACACATTTTTTTTCTGAAACAGGGGTTGTTTTATTCAGCATTGAAATACACCAGGTTATTCCCCAATCTTTTAGCTACACAACACTATTTTTCAACGTAATCTCCATTCAATGCTACGGCCTTACGCCACCTTGAAATGAGGGCCTGTATGCCTGCACGGTACCATTCCACTGGTCGATGTCGGAGCCAACGTCGTACTGCATCAATAACTTCTTCATCATCCGCGTAGTGCCTCCCACGGATTGCGTCCTTCATTGGGCCAAACATATGGAAATCCGACGGTGCGAGATCGGGGCTGTAGGGTGCATGAGGAAGAACAGTCCACTGAAGTTTTGTGAGCTCCTCTCGGGTGCGAAGGCTTGTGTGAGGTCTTGCGTTGTCATGAAGAAGGAGAAGTTCGTTCAGATTTTTGTGCCTACGAACACGCTGAAGTCGTTTCTTCAATTTCTGAAGAGTAGCACAATACACTTCAGAGTTGATCGTTTGACCATGGGGAAGGACATCGACCAGAATAACCCCTTCAGCGTCCCAGAGGACTGTAACCATGACTTTACCGGCTGAGGGTATGGCTTTAAACTTTTTCTTGGTAGGGGAGTGGGTGTGGCGCCACTCCATTGATTGCCGTTTTGTTTCAGATTCGAAGTGATGAACCCATGTTTCATCGCCTGTAACAATCTTTGACAAGAAATTGTCACCCTCAGCCACATGACGAGCAAGCAATTCCGCACAGATGGTTCTCCTTTGCTCTTTAAGGTGTTCGGTTAGACAACGAGGGACCCAGCGGGAACAAACCTTTGAATATCCCAACTGGTGAACAATTGTGACAGCACTACCAACAGAGATGTCAAGTTGAGCACTGAGTTGTTTGATGGTGATCCGTCGATCATCTCGAACGAGTGTGTTCGCACGCTCCGCCATTGCAGGAGTCACGGTTGTGCACGGCCGGCCCGCACGCGGGAGATCAGACAGTCTTGCTTGACCTTGCGGCGATGATGACACACGCTTTGCCCAACGACTCACCGTGCTTTTGTCCACTGCCAGATCACCGTAGACATTCTGCAAGCGCCTATGAATATCTGAGATGCCCTGGTTTTCCGCCAAAAGAAACTCGATCACTGCCCGTTGTTTGCAACGCACATCCGTTACAGACGCCATTTTAACAGCTCCGTACAGCGCTGCCAGCTGTCGGAAGTCAATGAAACTATACGAGACGAAGCGGGAATGTTTGAAAATATTCCACAAGAAATTTCCGGTTTTTTCAACCAAAATTGGCCGAGAAAAAAAATGTGTTGCATTACTTATTGAACTGCCCTCGTACAATTTGATCACGTTGGAATGAAGCCTCATCCGTAAAGAGAACATTTGCACTGAAATGAGGATTGACACATTGTTGCATGAACCATTCGCAGAAGTGTACCCGTGGAGGCCAATCAGCTGCTGATAGTGCCTGCACACGCTGTACATGGTACGGAAACAACTGGTTCTCCCGTAGCACTCTCCATACAGCGACGTGGTCAGCGTTACCTTGTACAGCAGCAACTTCTCTGACACTGACATTAGGGTTATCGTCAACTGCACGAAGAATTGCCTCGTCCATTGCAGGTGTCCTCGTCGTTCTAGGTCTTCCCCAGTCGCGAGTCATAGGCTGGAATGTTCCGTGCTCCCTAAGACGCCGATCCATTGCTTCGAACGTCTTGCTGTCGGGACACCTTCGTTCTGGAAATCTGTCTCGATACAAAAGTACCGCACCACGGCTTTTGTCCCGTGCTAATCCATACATCAAATGGGCATCTGCCAACTCCGCATTTGTAAAACATAGCACTGACTGCAAAACCACGTTCGTGATGAACATTAACCTGTTGATGCTACGTACTGATGTGCTCGATGCTAGTACTGTAGAGCAATGAGTCGCATGTCAACACAAGCACCGAAGTCAACATTACCTTCCTTCAATTGGGCCAACTGGCGGTGAATCGAGGAAGTACAGTATATACTGACGAAACTAAAATGAGCTCTAACATGGAAATTAAGCGTTTCTGGACACATGTCCACATAACAGCTTTTCTTTATTTGTGTGTGAGGAGTGGTTCCTGAAAGTTTGGCCGTACCTTTTTGTAACACCCTGTATAGCTTATGCACAGCAAGGCCAGTCTACTATAATCTATTGTCGAAGCCTAGTGTTTATGTGCCTTTAAGCGAAGCGTTTGGTGAGGCTGGAAGAAGCAACAAGGCTGAGGCGGCGCCAAGGCCGCATTCGGCGCACGTCCTGTTTCGCGGCGACCTCCGCCGCTGCCCTGAGCTGGCTGTGGGTTGGAGCGGCTGCACGCTCCGTTTGACACGAGGGTCGAGCGACACACGCGTCGCGGTCGTTGGCCCGCTAAGTGCTGACTGGCGGACGGTGCGCCCCAGACCTCCCTGCGTCAGCCACACACATGGAAACTTACTGTCCTCAAACAGACGTCTCTCTGCTACGTCTACGTCTAATTTGTTATGACCCATCGGGTCATCTCAGGGTCCTGTTAACATGATGAACGACGTCCTTCCGAGCACTCGTGGTCGTTATTTTCCTTCCGAGCACTCCGGGCCATTGTTTTGGCCCTCAGTTCTTCCAGAGCTATTCCGCTTGTTTCTTTGATGTCCCGTATACAACTGCTCGTTGGTTTTTCTCTACAAATCTTTGACCTTCTTCCGAGCAGCACAGCTCTTCCTACTGTGTCTCCTGCTCTCATGCTACTGTATGCCCAAAGTACCTTAGTTTCACCAGCAGCATTTTGCCCTCCAAACATATTTTTAGTTTTTGGGGTGTAGTAAATTATCTGCTACCCGTCACAATAAAAGGTTATTTATTTTCACACGATCGGTTTCGGGCTTGCGCCCATCTTCAGGTGTTTATACATTCATGTACGTGTTTGTCCTTTTGGAGATCACTGTAAAAATACAAAAAAATTATTTGCTGGTGACTATACAGATACAAGTGGGACAATTGTAAGTGGTAAGGCAGCATTTGACGAAAATATATCTATACTTACATAAAGATGAAGCACCATTATTACAGTTATGCTGTGGTGATAGTTTTGCCACTTAGTTACACACTTATGGTCATTTTCACGTCCATATTTCAGTTTTACCAAGTATGGCTTCATATTACACTATTATGATGTACACTCGTGAAATACACTACGTTTACATACAAACATGTGGGCTGTGGTCAAAGAGCTTAGATGTAGCAGATGTAAAGATGTTGCTCATACAGAAACTTGTAAGTTATTGTCAAAGACCTTAGCCACAGTAAGTGCAAGGGTGTTGCAGAAATAGATATTTAAAAAGCTGTTATAGACTGCGACATTTCTTGATACACATTATGATTTTCTTTCCCCCACGTTTTTGTCGGAGAGCTTAGATCTAGGGAGTACAATTTTGTTATATGTATGAAATTACTCACAGCTATTATAAATTAAAAAATGACAGCTAGAACTATTTTGAGCCACACTGTTGTCAGACAAATTACATCTAGGAGGTGCAATAATGTTACACACATGAAATGTTGAAAGCTATTACACATTATACAATGCCAGTTACAGTTTGTGGTTACTGTGGCTAAGATCTTTGACAATAACTTACAAGTTTCTGTATGAGCAACATCTTTACATCTGCTACATCTAAGTTCTTTGACCACAGCCCACATGTTTGTATGTAAACATAGTGTATTTCACGAGTGCACATCATAATAGTGTAATATGAAGCCATACTTGGTAAAACTGAAATATGGACGTGAAAATGACCATAACCGTGTAACTAAGTGGCAAAACTATCACCACAGCATAACTGTAATAATGGTGCTTCATCTTTATGTAAGTACAGATATATTTTCGTCAAATGCTGCCTTACCACTCACAATTGACCCACTTGTATCTGTATAGTCACCAACAAATAATTTTTTTGTATTTTCACAGTGATCTCCAAAATGACAAACATGTACATGAATGTATAAACACCTGAAGATGGGCGCAAGCCCGAAACCGGTCGTGTGAAAATAAATAACCTTTTATTGTGACTGGTAGCAGATAATTTTCTACACCCCATAAAGGAACAATTACGGAGTTCGACAGCATCCACTATGGATAAAATTCATTTTAGTTTTATTTTTTACTTTTTCAAAACAGTAAAATCCGATGGTGCTCCTCACCCACACTTCATAAGAAAGGATTTTTTTGCGCTCCACTGTTATCATTGTCCACGTCTCACATTTGTACAAAACTATGGGGAAGATCAATGTTTCAGTAATTTTTACGTTGGTCAGTAGTGACATTACCCTTCCTTTTAGCATCTTGACCAACTTGCTTAATGTAATTGTAGAGGCTTTCGCGAATTGTACCTCTCATTCCTCAGTGGAGGAGTTGCTTTTTGCTCTCCTAGATCCTAATATACAAGGTGTCTCAAAAGTTACGTACAGCTTCGATGTCGTATAACTCGACTTGTAACTAACTTAGAGAAAAAAAGTAAAGTTCGTCTGATGCACCTACTAAAAGAAAATGTTTTGGTATCCAGGTGACAAGAGTAACAAAACTGAAAAAAGTGTGTTTTTTTTCGCAGGATTGGGGGAGCACTTTAAATGGCTCTAAGCACAGAAAAGAGCACAGTGTGTGACTTGGTTTGCTGAAAAGAAGTCAGACACCCGAGTTCAGAGAAGTTTCAGAAAGTGATACGGGAAACCACCAACCTCTCGGGCTCACACGGAGGATCCGAGTTCAGTTCCATGTACTGACAGGGATTTTTTCTGTGGTGAGAGGACTGAAATGAGGTGCAACCGGCATCGAGATGCCAACAGAGTGAGAAGTAGTGGCTCTGAGATCTGGCAAGCGACAACTCTTGGCTAGTGACTCCATTCGCATAGGATGATATGGTTTCTAATGGACATCGCACAGACTTAAGTGTTTGATAGCAGAGCGTAGTATTAGTTTTTTTATTGACACTAGGGTCATGTATGAACATTAATTCCTCTTCTGTCTTTCTTTCTTCTTTCCTATTTTTCCAGTACTTCTTCACCTTCTACCCAAGCAGTTAAGTCATTTCTTCTGTCCGTGCTGTTCCCGATTTATTATTTCTTCCACGCAGAAACCTTTCTAAATTTAATACTTTTTCTTAAACAGGATCCTTTCACTCATTTCCGATTCTTTGATGTTATTTCAATGTAGCTCTTTTCTTATTTCCGTAATCGATGCTATTATCGTCTTCTATTTGCAGAAATATGGAAATATTTGTTTCATTAACCTCTCCTCATTCATTCGCTATGGGTGTCCAAAGAAGGTTAATCTTCACTTTGGCATTACCCCTGATATTTTCTTTGTAACTTCGTAGATTTCCTCGTTACTCCTCATTTTCCAGTCATCTGTATATTGTATTGTACTGAATATTTTTCTAATAACCCGTCATTTAAGTATCTCTAGTCTATCCATAATATAGTTTATCAATATTCATTCACAAACATGTAAACATTCCGGTCTTATCTCTTTGGTGTAGTGTTTTAGTTTTGATTTAATAGGTGTGCATTTCTTGTTGTAGATACTTGTTGTCAAATCATACACTCTTTCCATTTTATCAAGTCTTATTATGCTGTTATCATCTTTAATTTGCAGAAATATGGAAATATTTATTTCATTAGTCTCTCCTTATTCATTCGCTAGAGGTGTCCAAAGAAGGTTAATCTTTACTTTGGCATTACTCCTGATATTTTCCTTATAATTTCGTAGATTTCCTCGTTACTTCTCATTTTACAATGATCTGTAATTGTATTGCACTGATTATTTTTCTAATAACTCATCATTCAAGTACCTCTAGTCTGTCCATCATATAGCTTATCATTATTCATTCACAAACATGTAAACATTCCGGTATTATCTCTTTGGTATAGTGTTTTAGTTTTTATTTACTAGATATGCATTTCTCGTTATAGATACTTGTTGTCAAATCATACGCTCTTTCCATTTTATCAAGTCTTGCAATTTCTTCTAGTCCATTCTGTTGTACAGTTCTTCCGGGATATTTAAATTTATTGACTCGCTGTACTTTACCTATTTTTTCTGCTATGCACTTTGCTGCATTTTTTTAATATATGCTACGAATTTGTTTTTTTTTTTTCAGCCGCAATTTTGTGAACAGCTCTATTCGCTATTTTTTCAAGAAGACTTACTTCAATAATTGATTCTGTCAGATTTTGTTAAAGTAATGCAAAAGGTCCTAGAAAAGCCATACAGTTTGTCTTTACCACATCATAAACTAAAAGCCTGCACCACAGTACCGTAGCAATCGTGCGTTGATAATGTAGAGCATTGAACGGTAATTCGGTTTTCGACAGCAGCGGAAATGTTGCAGCTGTGTTAGGCTAATTCAGATAACTTCTTTAGCTGTCTGGATTGGCGTGACACAGCTGCAAAATTTCCACTGCTGGTGAAAACCGAATTAACGCTCGATATTCCACTTTATAAATGCGTTGCGCCTATCTCTGTTTTGTTTGTCTAATGGCGTGCTACGGTACTGCAGCGTGAGTTTTCAATGTGTACCAGGACTCCTGACATACATACAAAATTTGATAATGGAACTTTATTTTTTCGAGATGATAATTACAACTTTAAGAGAAATTTTCGCATTTACCATGCTGTTTTATTCCTCATCATTTCATCATCATCCTCATCCTTCGTGTCTGCCGCTAGATTGGACTGTGAAAGAAATTGAAGTGTGAAAAACTTGTAACTTGGTCTGGGCGCTGATGGCCGCCCAGTTGAGCGCCCCACAAATCAAACATCATCACGGTGCTGTTTTGTGCTCTAGTTATTGTTTCATACTCTTTGTACAAGAGGGTAAGCGACAGTCAAATAAAAACAAGGCATATGAAAAAATAGTAAGTAAACTGCTTTATTATTTCAAAAGTAATCGCCATAACTGTTAGTACGTTTATCCCACTGTGAGATAAGACGGCCAGCTCTTCATGTAAACATGTTTGTGATTACCTTAGGAGTCATGATTGTACCCAGGCATGTGGGTTGTCGAACATGCACGGCGTCCTGGGTCCGCGGATAAAGCACGAAAATCCACCGATTTTCTCTCACACCCTATCGGAACCGCAGAGCTAGATCCCACGAGCGGGGACTGCACGCTAGTGGGAAACGACGTGACTTAAGACTGGCGGGCTAGATCCGTCTAAGATACCTGCAGTTCTGGCCTGTGGTGGAAATCTGTTCGTGTGTCGCCAACTGATATCTTTCTTCAGGGCTCCAAATATATGGAAATCGAATTGGGAGAGATTGGGACAGTATGGAGAATGTGTAAGAGCTTCACAGCGAAACTTCTGCAGCGTAGTCAAAATAACAGGCACGCTACCTCTAGGAAAGTCATGACGAGCTCTTTTTATGATTGCAAGGGCCACTGGTCACTGACTTAGTGAGACACAGTACCACATTTACTGCACAGCGATACGTGGCCACTTTGCAAATTGGCTTCACAGGAGAAAGTCCAATGGGTTTAAGTCAGATGAGCTTGGGAGTCAAGCAATTGGCCCACCTCTTCCTATCCAGCGATAAGCATAAGGACGAGTCAGATGCTGGCGGACGAGAATGCTAAAATAAGCAGCTGCACCATCGTGCATGAAGTAAATCTATTACCAGAGTTGTAATGAAAGATCTTCTAACATAGGAGGAAACCTTCTGAAAAAAAAGACCGTTCGTACCGCCACCCGTTCAGGTGGTAGAGAAGTACGTAGGAGTCCTTCGACAACCCGTACTGAGACGTCGATGGCAAATCTTTGTTGATGGGCCACTTCAACAGTTGCATGTGGACTGACGTATGCCCACTCTGCTGATTACGGAAATTTTGGATGCCATCGTGTGTGAATAATGCCTCATCCGCTCACAACACCACTGCTGGAAAAACAGGCCCTATGCTGCGTTGTTGGATAAAGTGCCGACAAAACGTAAGCCTTGCAGGAAAATCCACAAGACCAAAGCCTGAATCCGCTGTAGGAGGTACGGATACAGATGCTGTTCAAGCTGACGTCGCCAGGCAGTGTTGTGAGGTACATCCAGCTGACGACCCAAGCGCCGAGGGCTAATATGCGAATTCTGTTCTCCAGCATCAACAACAGTGCCCTCAGTAACAGGGGTGGTGCGACGTGGACGTTCTCTTGTTCCAGGTAAAGGCTTGAAACTACTATGCTCACATAAGCGGCGGCGGAATTCTCGGAATGTCTTCCAGTCAGGGCACCGGCGGTCTGGATGTCGTTCATAGTACATGCGACGGGCTTCCACAGCACTTATAATCCATACATGAAATGCGTGGGTGTATACTCAACATTTGAATACACCGCTATCTAAAACAATACGAACAGGACAGCTGTCACAGTACAATATCCCAAAAAAATGGTTCAAATGGCCCTGAGCACTATGGGACTTAACATCTATGGTCATCAGTCCCCTAGAATTTAGAACTACTTAACCCTAACTAACCTAAGGACATCATACACATCCATGCCCGAGGCAGGATTCGAACCTGCGACCGTAGCGGTCACGCGGTTGCAGACTGAAGCGCCTAGAACCACACGGCCACACCCGCCGGCTACAATATTCCAACAGCGCATAACCTGTACCGAGCGAGGTGGCGCAGTGGTTATACACTGGACTCGCGTTCGAGAGGACGACGGTTCAATCCCGCGTCCGGCCATCCTGATTTAGGTTTTCCGTGATTTCCCTAAATCACTCCAGGCAAATGCTGGGATGGTTCCTCTGAAAGGGCACGGCCGACTTCCTTCCCCATCCTTCCCTAATCCGATGAGACCGATGACCACGCTGTCTGGTCTCCTTCCCCAAAAACAACCAACCAACCATAACCTGTACCTGGAGAAACTCACCCTACAACAGCAGCAGGGGTGCACGCGCTAACAGGGTTGTACCGTGATGTCCGCCAGAGCAGTCTATAGGACCCTCCAAGAAGTCCAGTAATTCCGATCAGGCAATGATCTGCCGTCACACCACTGCATCGTCGCGTGGGACTGAGGGACCGCTATGGCAAGTTCGTAGGGATTGTTAGCAATGTCCGCGGTAACTGACGTCCATGTGCGATATCTCAGTAAATATCTATTTCCGGGCCCACGTTCATCTACATCTACACCTACATGATTACTCTGCAATTCACATTTAAATGTTTGGCAGAGGGTTCATCGAACCACAATCATACTATCTTCTACCATTCCACTCCCAAACAGCGCGCGGGAGAAACGAACACCTAAACCTTTCTGTTCGAGCTCCGATTTCTCTTATTTTCTTTTGATGATCATTCCTACCTATGTAGGTTGGGCTCAAAAAAGTATTTTCGCATTCGGAAGAAAAAGTTGGTGAGTGAAATTTCGTAAATAGATCTCGCCGCGACGGAAAACGTCTTTGCTTTAATGACTTCCATCCCAACTCGCGTATCATATCTGCCACACTTTCTCCCATATTACGTGATAATACAAAACGAGCTGCCCTTTTTTGCACCCTTTCGATGTCCTCCGTCAATCCCACCTGGTAAGGATCCCACACCGTGCAGCAATATTCTAACAGAGGACGAACGAATGTAGTGTAAGCTGTCTCTTTAGTGGACTTGTTGCATCTTCTAAGTGTCCTGCCAATGAAACGCAACCTTTGGCTCGCCTTCCCCACAATATTATCTATGTGGTCTTTCCAACTGAATTTGTTCGTAATTTTAACACCCAGGTACTTAGTTGAATTGACAGCCTTGAGAATTGTACTATTTATCGAGTAATCGAATTCCAACGGATTTCTTTTGTAACTCATGTGGATCACCTCACACTTTTCGTTATTTAGCGTCAACTGCCACCTGCCACACCATACAGCAATCTTTTCTAAATCGCTTTGCAACTGATACTGGTCTTCGGATGACCTCACTAGACGGTAAATTACAGCATCATCTGCGAACAGCCTAAGAGAACTGCTCAGATTGTCACCCAGGTCATTTATATATATCAGAAACAGCAGAGGTCCCAGGGCGCTTCCCTGGGGAACACCTGATATCACTTCAGTTTTACTCGATGATTTGCCGTCTATTACTACGAACTGCGACCTTCCTGACAGGAAATCACGAATCCAGTCGCACAACTGAGACGATACCCCATAGGTCCGCAGCTTGATTAGAAGTCGCTTGTGAGGAACGGTGTCAAAGGCTTTCCGGAAATCTAGAAATACGGAATCAACTTGAGATCCCCTGTCGATAGCGGCCATTACTTCGTGCGAATAAAGAGCTAGCTGCGTTGCACAAGAACGATGTTTTCTGAAACCATGCTGATTGCGTATCAATAGATCGTTCCCTTCGAGGTGATTCATGATGTTTGAATACAGTATATGCTCCAAAACCCTACTGCAAACCGACGTCAGTGATATAGGTCTGTAGTTCTACGGATTACTCCTACTACCCTTCTTAAACACTGGTGCGACCTGCGCAATTTTCCAATCTGTAGGTACAGATCTATCGGTGAGCGAGCGGTTGTATATGATTGCTAAGTTTTTTTTTATCTCCCGCATCTGCTGATCTCACCCTGAAGTATTGCCATGTAATTTTGGAACAGCCTTGTTGCGTAACCCAATATTGAGAGATAAGCCGGTATTAAGCTCACGTTGCAGCTAGGAGGTGTCTCCGGAAGGCAGTGGATGCATTTGCGTAATCGTCGACTCAAAGAGCCTCAGCCTGGCACCGAACTAACCTCACATTATACACACATGAGGGACTCCGGTCGCGTAATGTTCCGCGTAACAAAGGAGGATGTGGCTCGTGTTCTGTCCCAAATATGGTAAGATTCACGCAAGTGACCCCTATGTAAGTCAGAAGGAGTATTCCAGAACCTTGTAAGTGCTACAAAGGGAGATCCACCCCGAGTAAAAGGAAACCGCAGTTCGGTGGTCGTCTGGTTTGGTACCTCTGTGTCGGTCATCGCCAGGCTGCGGACGTAGGGTAGTGGAGAATGTCGGCAGACTGTCATTACTGAGGAGACAGACCCGGGTTCGCGAGGTCGAAGACAGCTGACTAGTACTGCTGCCTAAGCCAAAGGCAGTGATAGCGTTCACTGATTATAGTAACACGACTCGGAAGTGCCAAGAGTGCAGTTCATTGCAACTAAGTTATTCTGAGTTTCATTGCCACTGAGTTACCTTGAGGATTATACAGAATTCTGCGTTTCTGAACACCCTTCCAGGTTGTAGCATCTTTGCAGATTAGAATCATGTTAGCTGCCTGCCCACCTGACAGTCACTCATCGATTGCACCTGTCGAGGTAAGCCTTTGTCTTTCTTTCTCCCTCTCAGGACATAACAGCCGGTAATTTTCTTACCGCATCAGATACCGCAACGCCACCAGACAGCATTCAATCAAACGGTGGACAGAGGTAGTAATGTTTTGGCTTATCACCATACAGAGTGATTTTATTTCACCGTGTACAAACTCTAGAGATTGATAGATACAGAATACGGAACAAGAAAGATCTAATGACCTTATGTCACGAAATGCACGGTTTCCATGCTAGAGACCATTTATTCAGTCATACTTTGTCACAGTGACTGCAGTCTAATACGCGCTGTACCCTGCAGCCAGGTTGTAGTATACATGGTTTTCTCCTGGAGGGTGGTACTGTTCCTCACACGTCATGTCCTAGCGCCCTCTCCTGCCATAGTGATTGGTAATGTTGTGTCCGAGTCAGTTCTCTTGCTGAATCACCTTCTAGTGGATGTGATAGAGCGGTATACGCAATGGTTCCATATTCGAATCGAGAGCTTGCCGACATGGTGTTTACGTACGGAAAGACAAATAACAACGGGCAGTGGGCAGCAAGGTTGTATCAGGAGACCAATGCCAACCGACAGCACCATGTTTGAAACAACGTTTCGCCGTTTGTGTGAGACAGGGTCATTTAGGAAGAAGGAAATCATGAAGGACGTACCCGAAATATTCGGACACTAGATTTGGAGGAAAATGTGATTAATACTGCGGAAGGCGACCACCATGTCAGTACCAGGCACACCAGTAAAGGATAAGCCAGACGACCGTTTTGAACATTCTTCGTGACAGTTGTTACTGTCTTTATCACTTACAGTGTGTGCAGGGCTTACTAGAGACAGACTTTTCACATCGGGAGCAGTTTTGTCACTGGTTATTTCAGCAGGCAACCACTATTCCGGAATTTGTGTCATCCATGCTATTCACAGATGAGGCTATTTTTACGCGGAGTGGTATCTTCAACTTTCATAACAGACATCTGTAGGATAGTATGCAGAACCTCCCATGATATGGTGACAGCGAATCATCAGCATCGGCGCATCCAGAACGTGTGGTCCAGGATAACTGGCTACCTTATTTTGGGACCAGTCTCCCTGCCGCATCGCTAACAGGCTGGAATTTTCGGCGTTTCTTGCGGGTGACTTTGCCTCTTCTGCTGGAAGACGTGCCATTGATGATTCGAATGGTTATGTGGCTGCTAAATGATGGTGATCCAGCCCACTTCGCCGTTAACGTCCAGAAGTATCTCAATCGTGTCTTCCCTGGTCGGGCGATCGGACGGGGGGGGGGGGGGGGGGGGGGTCGGTCCAGTTTCATGGCCTGCTCGTTCACAGGATCTCAATCCCTGAGATTTCTGGCTATGGGGCCATCTCAAAAGTATCGTGTATGCAGAGCCCATTCGATGTGTGGAGACACTGGAGCAGCATATTCATGCTGCCTTTGACATTGTTCAGATGCAGCCTTGTGAATGTGTGATGGTTCAAATGGCTCTAAGCACTGTGGGACTTAACATCTTAGAACTACTTAAACCTAACTAACCTAAGGACATCACACACATCCACGCCCGAGGCAGGATTCGAACCTGCGACCGTAGCAGCAGCGCGGTTCCCGACTGAAGCTCCTAGAACCGCTCGGCCACATCGCCCAGCGTGAATGTGTGAGACAGAACATGCTACGGCGTGTACATGCATGCTTTGAGGAACATGGAACCGTTTTCAACACATACTGGAGCTGTGGCGTATTAGACAGCAGTCTTTGTAACAATGTATTATTGAATAAATGGTCTCTAGCACGGAAACAATGTATTTCCGGACATAAGTTCATATGAAATTTTTTCTTCCTTGTCCTCTCATCGATCAATTTCTAGAGCTTGTACAGGGTGAAAAAAATCACCCTGTAGATAAAACTGGAGGGAAGACTTAACTTGCTTCTGGAAACAGTCGCTGGACAGTAAGGAATTATTTCCTCGACACAGGAATTAGGTCAGCTGCAGAGGCGGGAGGACTAAACGCTTATTCTGCGAAGCAAGGAAAAGAACAGCTGGAGTAAAGGGGAAAGCGCGGGTTCTAGCGTCCATTCTGGGCTGTGTTTTTGTCGTGTGGCGGGCTGTGCGTGCGGGTGGGGAACAGGTTTGAGGTCGGCGCTCGCTGGCGGCACCTGTCGCGCGGCGCCGGCGGACAAAAAGCCACAGCCGGCGGGAATGCGCTTAAACGGCCGGCGTAAATGCCGCGCCGGACACAAATGTCACGGCGACTCGGCGCAGCCACCTGCCAGCCTGCCCCGAGACCGCCTCTGAAGCGCGCGCTCCTCCCCATTCTGCTTCCGGATCTGCTGCTACAAGCAGTCACTAACACCGAGTAGTCCGTCTCCGTAGTTGCGGGGTGAACGCGGCGGATTGCTAAGCGAAGGGGCCCGTGTTCGGTTCCCGGCCGGGTCGGTGATTTTCTCCGCTTGCGGACTGGTGTTGTATTGTCCTCACATTTGAATCGTCATTTAGCTCTAAATATGGAAAAATGTAAGTTAACGCGGATGGGTGGGAAAAACAACCTGTGCTGTTCGAATACGGTATTCGTCCTGCCTGACACAGCCAAGTCATTTAAATATCTGGGCGTAACGTTGCAAAGCGATATGAAATGGAACGATCATGTGAGAACTGTGCTAGGGAAGGCGAGTGATCGACTTCGGTTCGTTGAGAGAATTTTAGGAAAGTGTGGTTCACCTGTAAAGGAGACCGCATATAGGACGCTGGTGTTGAGTACTGCTCGAGTGTTCGGGATCCGTACCAGGTCGGACTGAAGGAAAACATCGAAACAATTCAGAGGCCGGCTGTTAGATTTGTTACCGGTAGGTTCGAACAACACGTGTTACTGAGATGTTTCGGAAACTCAAATGGGGATCCCTGGGCGGAAAGCGACGTTCTTTTCGGGGGACACTAGTGAGAAAATTTAGAGAACCGGCATTTAGAGCTGACTGCAGAACGATTCTACTGCCGCCAATATACACTGCGCGTAAGGACCGAGAGGATAAGATACTATAAATTAGGGCTGATACGGAGGGATATAGATAGTCGTTTTTCCTTCGCTCTATTTGCGAGTGGAAAAGCAGAGGGAATAGCTAATAGTGATACCTGGTACCACCGTGCGGGCTCACGGAGTATCTATGTACATGTAAAAGCCTTTATGGGCACATCTCGAAAGCCAATAAAAAACAGAAGAAAAGGAAGTCGATCAGTAACTCGGAAATTAGTGCGGACTTCAGTGCGAGCTGCTTTTAATAGCTGCGTCAACGAAACTCTGTCTCTAAATCTGACAGAAAACCCAAAGAGATTTTGATCTTATGTAAAGGACACCAACGGCAAGACACAATCAATACCTTCACTGCGCGATACCAATGCTAATATTACCTATGACAGCACCACAAAAGAGGAGCTGTTAAAACACAGTTTTCGGAAATTCCTTCACCAAAAATACGAAGTCAATGTTCGGGAATTGTAATCAAGAACAACTGCGAATGCGAGTAACTCAGAAGTGGATATTTTCGGCGTAGTGCAGCAGCTTAAAGCACTCAATAAAGGCAAGATGTCTGATCCAGATTATATACCAGTTTGGTTCCTTTCAGAGCTGGTTATAATTAAAGTACAGCTACTCAGGGACGTCCAGTGTGGGCTGTATTTATCGTATGGCAGCGAAATTTGATATATATGCTGATGCATTAATGCGGAACTGATTTACACTGAAAAAAATTAGTTCCAATTTTGCCCACCAGGTGCAACTCTGGCCCTGCGAATGCAAAAAGGACATACAGAAAGATATGTAATCGATTAGGAACAGGACTTGGGCAGAGAACCCATAATCTTTATTTTGTTATTAACTGCCGCCCACACAATTTGTTCAATATGAGCACCAGTGACGTCGATGAGATGCTGCATCCGTAAAATGACGTGACCAGGAGTTGCTCGCAGCAGTTCTGGTGGAATCTGAGCAACGTTTTCCTGTATACTGGCCTTCAGATCATGTAGAGACCGAACGTGTCCCTGGTAAACGCGTTCTCTTAGACATCCCCACAGCCAACGTTACGTGTATTCTGATCAGGTGATCTTCCAAGCCATGTATCACCAAAACTTCTGTAGACAGCACGTTCGTGGAGGACTGCGTTAAACAGACATTGCACTGGGCAAGCTACAGGAGGTGTTGCCCCACCTTGCATGAAAACAGCGGTTTTCACACAATGTGCTCTTCCAAAGCAGGAATCACATGCTGTACAGGGAGGTCTAGATAACGTGCAGCCGTCACGATAGACGTGAAGGCCCTTTGGCTGTATTCTATTGAAAGGGTCCTGTAGCCACCTTTCATTAGTCCGGTAGCCCAATTTCACTAGTATTTCTCTTTCCTTCCTTGTTTCTCTTTTCTCATAATTATCATAGTGGTGTGATTGAATGAATGTGGTTGTGTGTCACGTTGCTAGACGGTGGCGTAGTCAGCTGCAGAAAGTCTGCGATAGTCGTACAGATTCAGCAGTTGTACAGAATAGCCAACTCTCGTAGTGGTCAAGTAGGCAAAGAGGTTTTCGCTAGTTGTGAGAAATCCACCTGCGTTAGGTTGGTGGCGGAAATGGCCTCTTTGGGTTTTCCAGGCCACGCGGAGCGTGGAAGAGGCTGGAAAAGAAGCGGGAGGCAGTCTGCCGCCGGTACGGGAAGCGTCCACAGCTGTGCTCCAGTCGAAGAAGGATGAGTTAGACTGACCGCGTGGCGCCTTGTTACTTGGCGAGGGGAGAGCTGTTAGCTTTTGGTCTCGCTTTTCAACTCTGAAAGATTGCTTTGCCTTGTCGCAGCAAGGAATGCAAAACTTTGGCAGATGTTTCACTTAGTAAATTTCTATAGCAGACTTGGATCCACCGGAAGAGCGCCACACAAAGGTGTCGATAAGAAGTGAGCACTCGCTTCTGTATGAATGTCTGTTTGCCTTCAGCTGTGCCTGTATAAGCTTTCATTTTTCTAAATATTAATAGCTTTGCCTTCTCGTAAATTTTCCTTGCTTAATGTATCTTTCGTCCGTGGGGAGCCGACCACGTGGTTGAACATTAAAGTTTTGTTGGGCTACCGTCATCACTAACTGTCCGGTCTCATGCTTGTTTTAAAGAACTTTAACCGCTCATGATTGTGTGATGTGATATTGTTGCAACTTGGACACGATATCTACGAAGTGCGTCTCCACAAACCACGTGGGCACGCGGGTGTACTGCGAAACGTGTACCGCTTTACGAGTTATTGCGATCAGGCAACAGCAGTGGTATGAATGATTCACACCAATGATTTTAGGAGTAGATTATAACGGTGAATGTATCGATGCTTTTCCTTAATGTCTTAGGAATAAATGATTTTATCCACAATTTTCTCTTGTGTTCCGAGGTTACGTTTTTGCACCTAAGCCACTCACCTCATAGCTTTCCCGTTAGCACATCCAACGCGTTTCCTTACGCACAGGTCCAGTGATCAGTTTCCTTTTTTATTTTAAAACAAGTGCTTTAGATTAAGTCTTATTTTCAGGTGTGTTCTGGGAGCTGATCTTATGCAGTGTTCATGCATTTTCTATTTTATTTTAAATGTTTGATTGTCGTGAACAGTGCGCGGGCAATACTATTAATTACATTGTATCCGCTATGAGCGACATCACAACGTATGCATTTTTGTGAGTTTTTGGTCTGTGATCAAATTAATTTACTTTCCGACTCGACCAAACCTTCGATTAGTTGTATGGTTAGAGTCGGTGGCGACCCTAATCTTCTCACGTTAACTTCCCAAGCAATAAGTATTTACATTCCCATACCACAACAACAACAACAACGTAATAACCCGTAGAAACAGGTTAGTTACACTATTCATGAAGAAAGGACCGAGAATAGAGGTGCTTGTGAGTTTACACTACTCACTCACATACGGCGAGTGCAATGGCTCTTTGTGCACAACACGCAGTTTAAAATTCCCAGAAATTCAGTAGTTCTTGAAGTCACTGCACCATGTAGTATAAAATGCGCCTTGTCAAACCATATAATATTGCCTTTCCACATATCAACAACTTCGATCCGTGCCAGAAACCAAAGAGCAAACTCAGATCGCTGCTACGAATTATTGAGTATTCAGTAGCTGCACTGTCTGGGTCTTTACCACAGTAAAATAAACCGCAAGACTTTCCGTGCTGTTGACCGTGGAATAGACAATTCTCGTGACATTACACGAACACTAACGCTATCAGGGGCATGTCCTACATGGTGAATTACGATACTCAAGAAAGGAAATAGGTGTGAACCGCTGAATTACAGGCCCATATTACTAACGTCGATTTGCAGTAGGATTTTGGAACTACTCTGTGTCAGGACGGTACAAATTACTTCTATTGACACACAGGCAGCACGGATTACAAAAAAAAAAAAAATGTCGTTCTTGTGGAAAACAGTTTTTATGTGCACAGGGGATCTCAAATTGATTCTAATTTCTAGAATTCCAAAAGGCTTTCGATACCGCTTCTCACAAACAGCTTCTAATCATATTGTGTGCCTAAGAAGTATCATCTCAGTTGCGCGACTGGATTCGTGATTTGTTGTCAGGAAGGTCACAGTACGTAGTAATCCACCGAGAATCATCGAGTAAAACAAAAGTGATATCTGGTGTTCCACAAGGAAGAGTCTTCTGCCACTTCCAGGTCTGTATAACGATTTAGGAAACAATTTGAGGAGCCTTTTCAGTTGTTTACAGATGATGTTGTCATTTAGAGTCTTATAAAGTCGTTAGAACGAACCGCAAAATGGATTACGCACGATATCGGTACGATGCGATAAGTGGAAATTGACTCTAAATAAGGAAAAGTGTGTGGTCATGCACATTTACACTAAAAGGAGTCCGTTAAATTTAAGCCACACGATAAATCACACAATTCTAAAGTCTGTCAGTTCAGCTAAATACCTCAAAATTATAATTAAGAACAATATAAACTGGAACGATCATATAGGTAATGTTGTGGGGAAGGCAAAGCAAAGACTACATGTTATTGGCAGAACAGTTAGAAGATGCAACAGGTCTATTAAAGAGACTGCTTACACTAGGCTTGTTCATCCTTTGCTAGAGTATTTTTGTGCGGTGGGTTCTTACCAGATACGATTGATAGAGGACATCGAAAAAGTCCGTGGCAGCTCGTTTTGTATTATCTCGAAATAGAGGAGAAAGTGACACGGATATGATAAGCGATTTTTTAAAATAAAGGTGCTTGGCATTACGCAAGGTCTTTTCACGGAACTTCTATCACCACCTTTTTCCTCTGAATGTGAAAATACTTTACGGTTTCAAACCTACATAGGAAGAAACGATCATCATAACAAAATAAGAGAAATTAGAGCTCGTACAGAAAGATTTAAGTGTTCATTTTTCCCACGCGAGAGTGGAACGGTAGAGAAATAGTCTGATGGTGGTTCGAAGAATCTTCTGTCATGCACTTGAGTGTGAATTTCAGAGTAGTGATGTAGATGTAGATGGGGCTCGAGAAACATTTAGCGATATGTTAAGTCACTGCACTGCTTCATAAAACAATCTGAGTTCACTTGACTCATCAAACCTGTGTCCGCCCCGGTAGCTGAGTGGTCAGCGTGACAGACTCTCAATCCTAAGGGCCCGGGTTCGATTCCCGGCTGGGTCGCAGATCTTCTCCGCTCAGGGACTTGGTGTTGTGTTGTCCTAATCATCATTATTTCATCCCCATCGACGCGCAGGTCGCCGAAGTGGCGTCAAATCGAAAGACCTGCACCAGGCGAACGGACTACCCGACGGGAGGCCCTAGCCACACGACATTTCCATTTCCATCAAACCTGTGTAAAACCTCGAGCTTTCGGCGAAACCCTCCATCGTCTTCGTCAGGAGCAATTACTGACTGTCGTGGCCGCCGCTGTGGCAACCATTTTAGCCCATAAACGCCCTGTGATTCGTCGGCGTACGTCATCATTACGTCAAACTGTCACAGAATGTGTCCGTGGCTGCACTAGTGATGCCAGCACTCTCATAAGAAGGTAAACTACTTCTTCTTCTTTTGCCTTCTCTCGCGCCTATTCGAGGTCGGCATGTTTATTATCGGACGTGGCATTTTTAATGTTACAGGGTGTCCAGATGTGCTTCCTGTCCTCACCCCCTTACTAAACGGGATTGGCTGTCTGCTTCTAGTGTTATATCAAGTGAAAATGTGCGACTGTTCTGTTTGCGCATCGTTTCACGGAGGGGGGACGTGGGTACCAGCCTGGTATTTGCCTAGTCGGCCTTGGATAACCTCGTAAATACGACATCCAGGCCGTCCGGCACACACCGGCCCTCGTCGATCATCCGCCGGGCGTCTGTACGAACCCCAGAAGCGGCCTGCTAACACGGCCGGATATCGCGTAGGAACGTCAACAATTCCGCGCATTTCTGAGTTCTTTTCAGCATCGATGGCTCGACTGACCGATGTGGCAGCATCCGGACACACAAGAGTCTTTTTCGTTCCAGTGGAAGGTGGGTGAAACGTCATCTGGACTGTCACGAATGAGCCTAGGGACACAGAAAACTAAAGATGCGTTACTAATATCGATCGTTATAGTAGATTTTTGTACGTCATAGCTTCTCTCCAGCACACTCATCCCCAGGGATGGTGTGGGTATACTACCCCGACAATATTTTTATACAAATTAAGATGCAAGAAATTATACAAATATTAAGTCACGTTTACAGTTCAGTCACATTAATGGAACCACCGCCAATGTTCGACGTAAATGTACAATAACCAGTAACAAGGAAAAAAAAAATGGCTCTGAGCGCTATGGTACTTAACATCTGAGGTCATCAGTCCCCAAGAATACAATACTACCTAAACCTAACCAACCTAAGGACATCACACACATCCATGTCCGAGGCAGGATTCGAACCTGCGACCGTAGCGGTCGCGCGGTTCCGGACTGTAGCGCCTAGAACCGCTCGGCCACTCCGGCCGACTAACCAGTCACAGATGGCTGTTGGCAGCACTAAGAGTGAAGAGTATATAAAGCGTGTCGGTTGGGCAGGGAGACACGGAAAACAGTGCACTCGTTGTCGTATTACGGAACTGGAGCAATTATCTGACGTCCAAAAGGAACTTGATCATTGGCTTTCGAACGAAGGGTGGAGTCATTTCTGAAAAGGCTAAGTTTGTAAATTGATGCGTGCCGCTTTGGTCAAAGTATATCGTGCATGGCAAAGTGGCGGTATACAAAATCGACGCCGAGGCAACTGTGGCGCTCCACGGGCCATACATGACAGGGGTGCAAGTCGGCTGCCGGCCGGGGTGGCCTAGCGGTTCTAGGCGCTACAGTCTGGAACCGCGCGATCGCTACGGTCGCAGGTTCGAATCCTGCCTCGGGTATGGATGTGTGTGATGTCCTTAGGTTAGTTAGGTTTAAGTAGTTCTAAGTTCTGGGGGACTGATGACCTCAGAAGTTAAGTCCCGTAGTGCTCAGAGCCATTTGAACCATTTTTTTGCAAGTCGGCTACGGAGGTGTGTATGAACGAGTCGACGTACAACAGTTGAGCAACTGACGGACCAGATGAACCAGTGACTGTCAATAGTGTCTTCTCAAAGACTGTTCAGAGAACGTTGCTACTTATGGGCCTCTGCAGCAGGCACCTGGTCCATGCATCCACGCTCACTGCTGTGCATCGACGGCGAAGGCTGGAAGTTTCAGGCCAATACCGCAACCGGACGTCCGCTAAGTGGCGACAGCTGGCCTTTTCAGATGAATCATCTTTTGTGCTCTATCGAACAGACGGCCGTTGACGTAACGGCGTAAAACAACTGAAAGAAAACACGCTGCAACAGTCGTTGGAAAGGTCGAGGCCGGAGGAGGGAGCGTTGTAGTCTGGGGAATGTTTTCGTGGCGTTCCCTGAGTGATCTCATCGTTCTGGAAGGCACAATGGATCAACACAAGTATGCACCTAACCTGCGGAACCATGTACACCCCTGAATGCAGTCTGTTTTTCCTCGGCACGAGGGCATGTACCAGTAGGAGACAGCAACGTGTCACACAACTGGCAGTGTACATGTGTGGTTCAAAGAAGACCAGGATGAGTTTAATGTTGGCTACCAAACTCTCCGAATTAAATCTGTGGGACCACGTCGATCGGGCTGTACGCGCCATGGATCCTCAACCGTGAACTTGGCGCTTCTGGTCACGACACTGGGGTCGGCTTGGTTCCACATGCCTATCGATACCTTGCATTGAATCCTTCCTGCACGTCTCGTCGTGGTCCGCGCTGCAAAAGGTGAATATTAAGGTTTTCGAAAGATGGTCACATTAATGTGACCGAACTGTGTATAAACAAAATTTGATTGTAATTGCTCCAAATGTCATGCTTCTGTGGCACCAGTTTTCACCCCCACCAACACCTCTGCGCGAAGTAGATGGATCTTACGCCCATAGCATTTATTTCCAGATAATATGTGATCTGTGAACCAAGTCTGTTTTTATATCGATTCAGCGCTTTAGGAACAGGTGTGGAATGTACATACATTAGCAGAACGATTTTTGTAAATACTGTGTCTAGAGTAATGCACATCCAAGTGTTCCTCCCTATCCACACTGCATAAGGTTAATTTATTTATTCATAAAATATCTAGCTATCCAGTACTGCAGTAACGTCGCCTGAAAAGTGAGACCGTATATTTTGTAAATTTTACATCTATTTCTTTTAGTTTGCAGTGTGTGATAGTCAAGAAATGCTTATGCCATGACATCTATGTATACTCGTGTGCAGAACTTCAGGACAAAAGTGACTTAAACATGACGTGTCATTGCCAAGTAACACAGCTCGATAAAACTTTGAGCATACAAAGCATTGCTACAGTATAGCACAGAAAGTGGTTGAAAGAAATACACAACGAGGTGAGCAGACATGACACTTCTATTCAAAGAAAATAATTACACTCACTGCGATTTATGACGGACCCCTGCACTTTACAAAACGCGGGCAAACTTCTTATCAGGGTGTGTCATCACCATGGACACCAATAAATGCTCTGCGAAGTGTTCCCTCGCTGGCCACAAGGTTAGTAAGGAGTTCTTGTGGCAGCTCCGTTGACAAGTGCTGGATGGTCTTTAGTGCACGTGTAAGTGCTTCAACACGTCACCCCAACGCATCCCAAACGCACTCGATGGGATTTAAGAGGCGGGGGGGGGGGGGGGGGGTGATGGGCAGGCAAATCCATTCGCCTAGTATTCTTTCGTCCTAAGAGCTGTCCTGCGGAATTGTTTCTGGAAGTACTTGTTATTGCTTCTGGATAGAATGTGAAGCGAATTATCTTCAATGTTCAATCAGACTCATAACTTTAGACGAGGGCCGAAATGTGGTAAAAAAAAAATGCAGTTGGGCGCGAACAGGCGATTATAAGTTTATGATGCACGACGATTGCCACTACACCACGGGCCCACACATTCCGTCAACCTCTCGGAAGTAGACAACACTTCCTCCTGACACTTCCACATCTTACAATGTTGCCAGATTGTGCATATGGCCGGACTTGGAGTTGTCAGTGGCGGTCAGTTTTATTGGCCATCTTAAGTGAACGACTCGGACTTAGTCTCTGTGGCGGTTGGCCGGCGGTCAGTTTTTATGTCTAAGACTGTACATTGTACTAACAGAATCATCTGCTAATTGCAAGTTGAACTTTGAAACTCTCGTTAAATGCCTAAGACAACTGTGATACAGGTAGATATTTTCGTGAAAGGTGTAAGGTAACATTGTAAGTGAACCAGGTCAGTAGAATTAAGCTGATGAAAAACTGGAGGTATTCCAGAAATATCTCGCTGCTAATCTGCCACTTTGCAGAAATTTTCACCACTGCTGAACAATTCCGTCTTACGAGTCCATCAACTAAAATGCTATTCTCAACAAGATTTCCCTTCGTAATATGGTCCGTTTGGCCGCGCGTTGTAGGCGCGCGGTCTAGGGGTTCTTGCGCGGTCTGCGCGGCTCCCTCCGTCAGAGGTTCGAGCCCTCCCTTCGGCATAGGTATGTGTGTTGTGCTAGCGTAAGTTAGTTTAAGTTAGAATAAGTAGTGCGTAAGCTTAGGGACCGATGACATCAGCAGTTTCGTCCCATAAGAGCTTACCAAAAATTGTGGTCCGTTTTCGGCGAACAGTCTGAAAACATGTGCTTGTCTCGCGTCTACTTAACTAGACATTTCGCTTGTGTTTTTATGCGAAATAAAACGTGAAGGATGAAAAAGAGAAACAAATGTTTTTACACGCGTAGAAAAGTTTCGAAAAGCAACCCAAGTCGTGCAAAAACTCTTCGATTGGTAAGCAGAAGCCATAACATTTTTGTCAAAATGAAAGTATTTCGAAATCGCCGAAAAAAGACGCCAACTGTGCTATCCCGGCATTGCCGTTTAAGGTTCGTTCAATTTCAGTGTTAAAAACACAACCTCAAATTTTAAACGCTTCTATTTTCAAAACGACATTTTTCGAGATGTTGGGAGCTATAACTCATGAAATACATATGCAGTTACGTTATACCTTTTTGCAACTCGTAAGGCGGCGTTTTTTCTGCTGTAGTACGTAAGATTTTTGCGATATATTTTAATTCCCATTTTTGGTGCATGTTTTATAACGACTTTTGTCAAAAAAATTGGCTTTTGTTTCAGAATGTCGCCATTTTGTTCGAAACTGTTTTTTAAACGTCCCTATGTACCACATAGACAGTGTCTTCAGTTTCAAAGCAGATTTTGATATTTTGTTCTACACTGAAAATTAGGGCGTTCGGAGCTCCGAGCAACCACCATCACACTTCACACAGGCCTTTCATCGATTTCGTGATATATCCTCTGAGTGCAAGTTAATTACTTTGAAAAAATACAGAATACAATTTAAGGATGGACGATAAAGGTCTAAAGAGAGTTTTGTAATTTGCCTGTCATTTTATTGAAAATATTTACGAATATCGGTTACAAAATTGAGCGTCACCCTGGTATACCTCATTAATCGAATATTTAATAGAAATTTATTACACGTGGTAACCATGTGTCTTTTTCTCGGACATATCCGACTAGAATACGAGTTTCTCCTCGTTCGACCGAGCGAGGTGGCGCAGTGGTTAGCACACTCACTGGACTCGGATTCGGGAGGACGACGGTTCAATCCCGTCTCCAGCCATTCTGATTTAGGTTTTCCGTGATTTCCCTAAATCGTTTCAGGCAAATGCCGGGATGGTTCCTTTGAAAGGGCACGGCCGATTTCCTTCCCAATCCTTCCCTAACCCGAGCTTGCGCTCCGTCTCTAATGACCTCGTTGTGTTATGTTAACGCTGATGGTATTAGTGAAGTTTCACGGTTGGTGGAACAAAGTATGAATCACGTTAAATTTGCAATGCGTTTTGAGGTGAGCAAGTTAAACTGAATAAAATGGAGCCATGGCTGTAGGTTTCCGTATGTTTATTGCGCTCTGACAACATTACTCGTCCCGTCTGGGAATCCTGAGTGTAAATATAGTGGTTTACCGAGTGGATGGGCGGCGAGAAAAAAACGAAGGTAGCAGTAATCCGACAACTTTCGAAGTGGCGTGAAAGGTGTTGGGATGTTTGGGGGCGTCGAGAAAAAGGGACCATTATGGTGCGCGGCTGGCGAAAGCGTTTGTTGGGAGAAAGGTCTGAGTCGCGGATTCACAAAACACAATCCGTGTGCGGGCGCCCGCATGTCTGGCGGTGCAGTGAAAGCTGCAGCTGTGGGCTGAGGTGGCCATTGGCTGGGGTCGCGGGGACAGACGTTGCGGTTTAAACGCCGGCCCACGTCGACATTTTGAGAAACGGAGCACTAGCTTGCAATACGCCGGCTGGTTATAACTAAAGAGCAACTGCTCACACGGGTCCAGCGTGAGATGTAATCATCGCATGGCACCGAATCTTGATAGACATTCCAATGCGTTAATGCAGAACCGATTTACGTTGGAAAAAATTAGTTCCAATTTTGGCCACCTGGTGCAAATATGGCGCCGTGAATGTAAGAAAAGCGTATAGAAATGTTTCCATATGTTATGGCTTATGAACGGGACGTGGGCAGAGCAGGTCCAAGTGAGAAAGGCATAGCGTTGATTTTATTATTAACCGCCGGTTACGCAATTTGACGTCGAAGAGATGCTGCATCCGTAGAACAACGTGATCAACAGTTGCTCGCCGGCCGCTGTGGCCGAGAGGTTCTAGGTGCTTCAGTCCGGAACCGTGCTGCTGCGGTCTCAGGTTCGAATCCCACCTCGGGCATGGATGTGTGTGATGTCCTTAGGTTAGTTAGGTTTAAGTAGTTCTAAGTCTAGGGGACTGATGACCTCAGATGTCAAGTCCCATAGTACTCAGAGCCATTTGAACCATTTAAACAGTTGCTTGCGGCAGTTCCGGTGGAATCTGAGCAAGGTGTTCCTTTACAATGGCCTTCAGACCAGGTCGAGGCCTAACGTGTCCTTGGTAAACGGGTTCTTTTAGATATCCCCAGAGCTAAAAGTCACATGGATTCAGATCAGATAATCTTGCAGGCCATTAAGCTGGAAAACCTTAGCAGATAATGCGTTCGTGGAGGATTGCATAAAACAGACATTGCACTGAGCGAGCGACATGAGGTGTTGCCCCGTCTTGCATGAAAACAGTGTTTTCCACAGAGTTGCGCTCTTCCAAAGCAGGTGTCATATGCTGTACAAGAAGGTCTCGGTAACGTTTAGATGTCATGGTACACCTGAAGGCAGTCTCGTTGTATTCTCTTCAAATAAAAACGGACCACGAATAAAGGTGCTTGTGAATCCACTCTATACAGTCACATACGGCGAGCGCAATGACTCTTGGTGCAGAACAAGCGGTTTAACACTACACTAAAATCGGCAATTCTGTGTATTCATTGCACCATGTATCATAAAATGTGCATTGCCACTCCTCCGAATATTTCCCGGCCACATGTGATCAACTTCGATCCGTGCCAGAAACCGAAGAGCAAACTTAAATCGTTGCTGCGAATCGTAAGGTTTCAGTTTTTACACCGTGTCGATCTTGGGCGATCACCAGTGTAAAACAGACCGCAAATTACTTCTTAAGTAATAGAACCCAGTACGTTGTCCTCGATGGTGAGTGTTCATCGGAGATGAGGGTATCATCTGGAGTGCCCCAGGGAAGTGTGATAGGTCCGCTGTTGTTTTCTATCTACATAAATGATCTTTTGGATAGGGTGGATAGCAATGTACGGCTGTTTGCCGATGATGCTGTGGTGTACGGGAAGGTGTCGTCGTTGAGTGACTGTAGGAGGATACAAGATGACTTGGACAGGATTTGTGACTGGTGTAAAGAATGGCAGATAACTCTAAATATAGATAAATGTAAATTAACCCATATGAATAGGAAGAAGAATCCTGTAATGTTTGAATACTCCATTAGTAGTGTAGTGCTTGACACAGTCACGTCGGTTAAATATTTGGGCGTAACATTGCAGAGCAATATGAAGTGGGACAAGCATGTAATGGCAGTTGTGGGGAAGGCAGATAGTCGTCTTCAGTTCACTGGTACAATTTTGGGAAGATGTGGTTCATCTGTAAAGGAGACCACTCATAAAGCACTAATACGACCTATTCTTGAGTACTGCTCGAGCGTTTGGGATCCCTATCAGGTCGAATTGAGGGAGGACTATCTATCACGTGATCACGTCTTATAATTACGCAAATCCCTGCAGATTTTAGGGATGAGACGTAGCTATCACGAAATACTGACATGAAAAGCAGAAAATGAATTAGTCAGTCCGGAGTTCAGCTAATTGCTATTCAGAGGCGGGCTGCTAGATTTGTTACTGGTAAGTTTGATCATCACGCGAGTGTTACGGAAATGCTTCAGGAACTTGGGTGGGAGTCTCTAGAGTAAAGGAGGCGTTCTTTTCGTGAATCGCTACTGAGGAAATTTAGAGAACCAGCATTTGAGGCTGACTGCAGTACAATTTTACTGCCGCCAACTTACATTTCGTGGAAAGACCACAAAAATGACATAAGAGAGATTAGGGCTGGTACAGAGGCATATAAGCAGTCATTTTGCCTCGTTCTGTTTGGGAGTGGAACAGGGAGAGAAGATGCTAGTTGTGGTACGAGGTACCCTCCGCCACGCACCGTATGGTGAATTGCGGAGTATGTATGTAGATGTAGATGTAGAAGCTTTCCGTACTCTTGACCATGGGATGGACAATTCTCGTGGCACTGCACGGGCACTAGCTCTACCCGGAGCACATTCTGGGTAGACAGTTACAGCAATAGTAACCTCGTCAATAACTTCCTCCGGAATAAGACGCCTCTTCTTGCAGGTGTCACAACAAGCTCACACGTGGTTCGCTTTATGGCTTGTCAAATGATAGAGTGAATGTCATACGTCATACACACTATCTACAGCTTTACTTTGAACTTGACGGCCACAATGGGAAGTAATGTATTATCCAGAGCAAATCGGTTCCGCATTAACGCATTAGCATATCTATCAAGTTTCGCTGACATACGAAAATTACAGCCCACACCCGACCTCAGTGAGTAGTTGCACTTTGATCAGAATCACCTGGAGTGAGGGATGAGGAAGAAGTGGCACATAGCTTCTGTTCAAGGAACCATCCCGGCAAACACCTAGATCACGCTACGTATATCTACATACATACTCCGAAAGCCTCCAAACCGTGCATCCTGGAGGGTACCTTGAACCACTCTGCCTATCTTTCTTTACCCGTTCCACTGGCAAATGGGACGAGGGGAAAACGACTGTCTATATGCTTCCATAGCAGCCCTGTTCTCTTATCATGTCTTAGCGGTTCTTATGCGAAATCCATGTTAGAGGCTTTATGATCGTTCTGCAGTCGGCTGCAAATGCCGGTAATCTAATCTTTCACAAAACAGGTTCGCGAAAAGAATGTCGTTTTCGCTCCAGGGATTCCATTGAGCTCACGGAGCATTTGTGCAATACTCGTGTGTTGATAGAACTTACCGGTAACAGATATAGCGGCACGTCTCTAAATTGAGTCGATGTCTTCCTTTAATCCGACCTAATGGGGATGCCACACAATCGAGCCGTACTGAAGAATGAGTCCCACAGGTGTTCTGTACGCAGATGAGCTACACTTTTCCCCTAATAAACCGCAGGCGACATTCGCTACGACCGACATTACGCGCTCGTCCCATTTCATGTCACTTTGCCACGTCACGCCATTCATCTCACCAGATGCAAGTTCTATTCAAATCATCCTGTATCCATCCACAGTCACTCAAAGACGGTACTTTCCCGTGTACCACGGCGTCATCGGCAAAAGTGGCAGATTGTTGCTCACCCTATCCGTCAGATCATTTGTGTATATAGAGAACAAGAGCGGTACTACCAGTCTGCTCTGGGGCACTCGTGACGATATCGCCGGCCGAAGTGGCCGTGCGGTTAAAGGCGCTGCAGTCTGGAACCGCAAGACCGCTACGGTCGCAGGTTCGAATCCTGCCTCGGGCATGGATATTTGTGATGTCCTTAGGTTAGTTAGGTTTAACTAGTTCTAAGTTCTAGGGGACTAATGACCTCAGCAGTTGAGTCCCATAGTGCTCAGAGCCATTTGAACCATTTTTCGTGACGATATCCTTGTCTCTGATGGATACCCGCTGTCTGGGACAACGTACTGGGTTCTATTACCTAAAAAGCATTCGAAACATCACACATCTGAGGACCTATTCTGTTGGTTCAGGCCTTCGTTAGTAGCATGCGATGTGGCTTTCCGGAAATTTTTTAACATAACGCGTTTCTTTTACCTTTCGTCTTTTCCTTTACCATCACTCAGACACACAGATTCGATTAAACAAAGCGTTGGCTTGCAATGTATGGGGCAGCATGTCTCTCGTAAACCACTTTTGTGGAATGGTGCGCTAAGTTCTGTGTTGGTCGCGATTCGACACAAGACGCAGGTCGATCTGGGAGCCCAGCCTCATAAGTGAGAGCCACTCGAGCACCTGTTCTACTGTCCGGATCACTCCCCATGTGATCATCACACCTTCGGTCCCTTAAAAAAGACCTTGATGGGTTGACGATTCGTGTCAGCCGAGGATGTGCAGCAGTCAGTTATAGACTTCTCCAAGTAGCAGGACACAGTGTCTTATTAAATGGGTATTTTCAACCTGGTGTGACGATAGGATGATTGCCTCTATTCTCAACAGCGATTTTGCCTGATTTGCATACTGGCCTTCGAACGGCAACTTTTTACTCCCGCCTTATATACTCGTATACATCAGCCGGGCCACGCTAATTGAGCCAAGTGATTGAACAGCCGTTGTGTCGTAAGAAATGAGTGTGAAAGTATCGTGCTGTGTATTATTTGGTGACCTTGAGCTATCATTGCGATATTTAGAAGCGAATTAAGAAATTACTGCAATTGAGAGAACTTGATAATGATCATGAGAGAGCAGTTGATAGACTTGTGTGGTTTGGCTGTGAAAGTGACTCCGATTTATGTACGAGAAGAGCGTGTGAACTGTGTAGCCCTGTCAAAGGACAGTTTTCGGAATAGTCTTGATATTACCAGAATTTTGTTATCCTAATTGGTGTAGCAGCACCCAATCCCTGCCTGTCGAACTTTTGTTTTGCTAGGACATTTCAGGACTCCACGAACGACGATATCACACAGCAAGGAACAGCACGCTCTGAAGCTTCAGGGAGGTGGCTTAGGCCACGGTCGTTAAATAAACTTTTCTGCCGCCTAGCCTCCCGTATATTCTTCCAACCGGGACGCTTACAACTGGGGAAGCTTCCATTACGGCTTGTGATGGACTTTAGGTACCGTGTACACCTTGTGCAATCTGTGAACAACGATTTTTTTTAAAGAAAGGGAAGGGGAGGGTGTACATGATAGTACTCTTGACGTCTCTGCATTTCTTTCTAATGTTCTTTCATGCATTAATGCGGCCTAGCTTTAAGTTCTGGGATGTCGGCGCATGCACTGAATTATGCAAGTACCCGTAGTGCGTTGCGTACTTTACGAGGAAGTTCACGCACGAAATTTCCTCGTTTTAAGCGTTCTGAGGAAGTTGCACTTCGGTGTCGGGCAGTGTGATGTGTCGTAATGCGACACTGTTGAGCCACTTAGAGTGTAGCAGAGTGAAGGCCTCTTAACCGGACGTTCCTGTTCCATGTACGTCCAGTATCAATCAGTTTCAGTATATCTACATGATTACACTGCTATTTACACTAAGCAGACGGTTCATAGAATCGCTTTCAGACTATTATAACTCGACCGTTCCATTCTCGAACAGCATGCGGGAAATTGCGACAGTCATTTCTCCCTACGTAGGCGAGAGTCAGAAATATATTTTGGTATTCGGAGGAGATCACTGGCGATTTAAATCTCGTGAAAAGCTCTCGCCGTGACGAAAACTGTTTTTATTTCAATAACTGCCGCTACAACTCGTTTAACATATTCGTGACACCCTATCTGTGTCGCAGCAATACGAGGGGCGTTCAATAAGTAATGCAACACTTTTTTCTCGCCCAATTTTAGTTGAAAAATTCGGTACTTGTTGCGGGACATCGTGAAATATTCCCAATTTAGCCCCTATAATATCACGAAGTCCCCATAGCTGACGGCGCTATACGTAGCCTTAAAAATGGCGTCTGTAACGGAGGTGCGTTCCAAGCTGTCACTGAGTTTCTTTTGATGGAAAACCAGAGCATCGCAGGTATTCACAGGCGCTTGCAGAGTGTCTACGGGCCCAGGCAATGAATAAAAGCACGGTGAGTCGTAGGGCGAGGCGTCTGTCATCAGCGCAACAAGGTCGATCAAACCCGTCTGATCTCCTGCTTGCCGGCCGGCCGCACTCAGCTGTGACTCCTCAGCACACTCATTCGACGTGATCGACGGATTACAATCAAACACCTTGCTGCACAGCTGGACGTCTCTGTTGGTAGTGCTGACACACTTGTCCACCATTTGGGGTATTCAATGGAGGTGTGCCCGCTGGGTTGCTCGCCGCCTAACAGAAGACCATAAAGGGCAACGAAGGACCACCTGTGAGGACTTGTATTTCTCGGGGAGCAGTACGTGGGAGGTAGGGAGGTTACTGATACGGCAAGACGTTGGCTCCGACGTCAACCGGTTGAGTGGTACCATGCGGGCGTACAGGCCCTCCCAGTAAGGTGACGTATGGCCGTCGCACTGAACGGAGATTATGTTGAAAAATAGGGTTTTGTAGCCAAACGAGTGGGGAATAATGTGGTGTACTGGAATCATGAATAAAACCATCCCGCCTTCAGAAAGAAATGTATTGCATTACTTATTGAACGCCCCTCTTAGAAAATGAACAGCTCTTTTTTGAACTTTTTCGTTATCCTCCGTAAATTCTGTTTAATTAGGATCTCGTAACGCGCAGCATTCCTCCAAAAGAGGACAGGCAAGATTAATGCAGTCCGTCTCTTTAGTAGATTTGTTGCAGCTTCTTAGCGTTCTTTTTTTTTTTTTAAGAAAAGTCCAGTCTTCGGACCACCTTCTTCACTACATTTTCTGTCATGGTTCGAACTCAAGTCGTTCGCATTTGTCACCTCTAGGTATTTAGCAAAATCGACAACAGGTATTTAGCTGAATCGACAACCTTTAAACTTCTGTGATTTATTAAGTAATCGAAATTTAACGGAGTTTTATTTAGCACTCATGTGGAGGACCTCAGAACATTTATTGTATATAATTAATTACCACTTGCACCTATCTTGTGTAAATCATTTTGCCAGTCGTTTTGATTTTCTAATGACTTTAGTAGATGATTAACAACAGCATTATCTCCAAACAATCCAAGAGGGCTGCTGGGATTGTCTCCTAAATCGTTTGTATATATTGAGAACAGGAGATGGGTTCATGTTCAATCCTGTGCGAAATCTTATGGGACTTAACTGCTAAGGTCATCAGTCCCTAAGCTTACACACTACTTAACCTAAACTATCCTAAGGACAAACACACACACCCATGCCCGAGGGAGGACTCGAACCTCCGCCGGAACCAGCCGCACAGTCCATGACTGCAGCGCTTCAGACCGCACGGCTAATCCCACGCGGCACAGCAGATGGGGAGGCCCAGACATTACTAGGTCACTTCGCTCAATTACTGCGATGACCTTTCTGAAAAGAAATCACGAATCCACTAGCACAACTGAGATGATACTCCATAGGCAAGCAATTTGATGCTGAACTCTTTCTTTGGAAACAAATAAAACGATGAGAGCAGAGTGCGCGTCGGTATGACAGGTGTCCCTGGAGCAATGGCCAGTATTCAGAGATATGACGACAACGGCTATTAAACAAAAACAGTCCTGTAAACACAGGCTCTAAACGAGTACCTTAAGAGCTACGAGCACTTCTTCATCTTCGATGCTGTGCAACAAATCTCTTCTACTGCAAGTTCTTTGCTTTCAGTATTTTGGAAGGAGATAGTGCGGACCAAATAAAGAAATAATTGTCTAGTAAATACGGGCTATAAAATGAATACCTGAAGATCTATGAGAACTAGTTCAATAAAAGAGATGTATTTTATAGTAGCGAAAATGACCACGTGCTCATGGGTCTTAACGTACCCAATTTAGAGCCCCTGTTTAATGGACATTTTTTCTTGTTTTGGTCCATACTAGCACGTCTCAAAATGTGGAAAGGAATGGACTTGCAATAGAAGAGATTTGTTTCAAACCATAAAAGATGAAGAGGTCCTCATAGGTCTAAGGTATGCGTTTTAGAGGTCTTGTTTACTAGAATTTTGGCTTCGAATGATCGTTTTTGTCATCATCTGCTATCCTGATAAGTCGAAACAGTTTGTTTCCAGTGACATTTCGTGAAAAACAACTGACGCTTGGAAAACTGATAACCGATCGGGCTAGCAAAATCACCTGAACGCGACAGCGAAAATCGGATTCCGATGTTCGATTTTCGATTTCCGCGTGTCGCACGTGAACACGGAAACTCTGGCGATGCGAGGGGGCTCTCGTTCGTAGGCCCTGGACTTGGGACGCACTTTCGCCTTTGTCGGCGATCGTGGAGTCGACGAGCGTCGCTAATCGGGAGGCAGGAGCGCCATTGCGTAACAGCAGAGGGAGGGCGGGCGGTTTTCTCCTCTGCGTAATCGGCCGCCGGCAGCGGCTAAGTGCCGGACGTGGTCAGCAAGCGCGCTGCACAGCCGAGATGCGTCGGCCACGCTCCGTGACGCGTGACTCGGAACCGTACGGGTCGCAGTGGCGACAGAGTCAGCTGCTTTCCCTGCGACCAGCAAGTCCCCTCCACAACTCACGCGATCTGTGAGGACACTCCCTGGAAACTAAGAAAGTTTAAATACTAGTACACTGGCTGAGAAAAAAGTGAAGCACACAGACGACATCGTCGAATAAAAATGTAACTTTGAACGCTTACACACCATCAGCGGATATGTGAATGATTAGAGGTGCAATTCTCTGTGACAGCGTAACGACCATCAGAGTGTTCGTGATTAGTTTTGTCGCCAGGCCTTGTAAGGGGTACAGGGTGCTTCAGCTGCGCCTACCTATGGGTTTTAGGCAATCCACAACGCATTCAAAAACCATTCACGAGATTTCCATATTCACTAACACGCTTCACGCAAAGTGTTTGTCCTAGATACAAAATGACAAGGAACTTTCTGTAGGAAATTTAATGTACTTAAATTATGTACTAGGATACGTTTTCGCTGGAGGCCACGGTTTCTGATTTTTTTCAAGAAAAACTCATTTCAAGGTCACTTCTGTACGCTTTCCAGAATAGTTCGAGAACTACGATCTCTTGCAGAAACGAATCCCAAAAATTTAACTGCACTACATTTCCTACAAAAAGGTTCTGCTCGTTTCTTGTGTAGGTTTAACAATTTCTGCATAGTGAGGGAGCGAATATGAAAATTTTGCTTGTGGCATTTGAAGGCACTGCTGGTTGCATAAAGCCCACAGGTAGGTGCATCTGAATCACTTTGTGTAAGAGACGAGAAGAGCATCAGAAACTGATCAGTCTGATGGATTCTAAGATGTCGTGCACTCGTTTGAGACAGCGCTATCACCAGATAGACTTTGAAATGGGCTTCATTGTGGGTTCAAATGGTTCAAATGGTTCTGAGCACTATGGGATTTAACATCTGAGGTCATCAGTCCCCTAGAACTTAGAATTACTTAAACCTAGCTAACCTAAGGAAATCACACACATCCATGCCCTAGGCAGGATTCGAGCCTGCGACTGTAGCAGTCGCGCGGTTCACGACTGAAGCGCCTAGAAGCGCTCGGCCACCGCGGCCGGCCTCATTGTGGGTCTCCGGTTGTTCGGCTACTTGAGTCATACAATACCCAGATTTATGGGGCATTCAGATGCGACACTGGACCGATGCTGGCCTGCATGGGAACACGAGGCCATATGTCGGAACTGTCAAGGTTCCTATCGACCACGTTTGGGCAGCACAAGGAAGGATCACTGCATTGTCCACCAGGCACATCGTAATCTCTTCTCATCGGCACTTGCCATCCGAGTACAAGTAAAAGGACTTTGAGCAACATTCTGTACCATACTGCTCTGTTCGTCGGAGACTGACAGCAACCGTACTGGTTCATTATCGTCTGAAGCGTAGGCCACTATTAACACCACAGCATAAATGGCTGCCCTTGGAGTCGTGGCGTGACCGGGAAGCTTGTACTGCTGATGAATGGCGCCTCACTGTGTTAAGCAATGAATCGAGGCAAAACGGTACGTCACAGACATGCTGCGCCCTCATATGTTACCTCACATGCGACGGTATCGTGTTGACAGTTTTCAACAGGACAATGGTCGCGCACATATGGCATGTGCCTCTATGAACTGTCTGCATGATGCTGAGATACTGCCGTGGCCAGCAAGATCCCAGATCTGTCCCAATTAGAACGCATTTGGGAACAGCTCTGATGCCAACTCTGTACCATTGCAAGTACCAAGAATATCAGGAACTAGTTACCACAGGCCTGCCGGTGTGGCCGTGCGGTTTTAGGCGCTTCTGTCTGGAACAGCGTGACCGCTACGGTCGCAGGTTCGAATCCTGCCTCGGGCATGGATGTGTGTGATGTCCTTAGGTTAGTTAGGTTTAAGTAGTTCCAAGTTCTAGGGGACTGATGACCACAGATATTAAGTCCCATAGTGCTCAGAGCCATTTGAACCATAGTTACCACAGTCGTGAGCCAGCTTGCCTCAGGAGAGGATATAACACTTTATGAAGTCTTCCCAACCGAATTAGTTCGCGCATCCAGGCCAGAAGGGTTTCAGCCTCATAAGTGGGCTCATGCTGCCAAATCATTCATAATGTAAGTAGGCTGTTTAGGTTTTTATGTTGGTGACGCCACGTAGCGCTCTATATAAAAATCGCTGACTGCGCTGTGTGCAGTCTGTGGCTGGTTGGACCCATTGTTGGAAGTTATTCGCTGGTGTAGTGTTGGGCAGTTGGGTGTGAATAGCCCGTAGCGTTCGGAAGTTGGAGGTTAGCCGCCAGCAGTGGTGATGTGAGGAGAGAGATGCCAGAGTTCTGAGATGTTAATATGAGCGGAAGATCTGGACGTGTGTCCGTCAGAAAAAGAAATTTGTTAAACTGGTAGTCACGAATATATACATTTGCTAACTATATGCCTATCAGTAGTTAGTGCCTTCAGTAGTTAGAATCATTTATTTAGCTGGCAGTATTGGCGCTCGCTGTATTGCAGTAGTTCGAGTCACGAAGATTTTTGTGAGGTAAGTGATTCATGAAGGGTATAGGTTATTGTTAGTCAGGGTTATTGTTTTGTAGTGATTATTAAAAGTCAGATTGCGTTGCGCTAAAATATTGAGTGTCAGTTTAGTGATGATCAGAATAAGTAAAGAGAGAACTGTCCCAGTACGTTCAGTTTCGCTCTGGAGTTTGAAAATCAAGTGCCGGTAATGTAGAAGTTTTACCAGCACAGTCATTCTTTACATTAAAAAGGGGAAGTTTCGATAAGTGTGACTCGATTTTGCCATCACCATAGTAACATCACATATTCTCTCAATATGTGAAGTTTTATTTCGTACCATCCCCTCCTTCTGGATGCTTCACTTTTTTTGTCAGTCTGTATATTATTAAACAACAGACTTAGCAGGTCTTTGATTTTTGTCTTATCTGTATGACAAAAACCAGTGTGTATCAGTTCCATGTGGATCACACAGCAATAGACGCTCGTACTTTGAAGTAATCAGGTATGTTTACCTCGAAGTACTGCATGGGTCTATTTTGGGTCAGCTATTTTTTCTGATATTCATAAGGGGGTAGTCATAAAATGTTAATCACTACTTCGAAAAAATTAATTTTTGTTTATTAGTAGGTACATGTCTGCAGTCGTGTTACACACTGAAATCCTCGTTCCACACTACCGTAGCACATCGCTAGAGCAGCCAGGATTTCGGTAGCGGCATCGATGCTGACACAGGACTTTATGATTGGTACCAACAAAGCAGCTGCCACTATACCCTCGATATATAGCTGCGGGCAAAACCAGCCAAGATTTTGACACGAAACTGGTCAGATATGTTAACAAAATTAGAGCCATCATCAAATTGTACTGCGAAGGCAGTTACATTTGTTAAAAATAAGTGTAAACTGTAAAAACATCAGTAATAAGTAAATCGGGTTCCTTAGAACGATACCTCCACCACCCGTTAGCATATCCAACGAGCTATATGCTGGTTTAACATGAGGGGAAAATATTCCTGAAGTGTGTTAACACTAAACCTCACAGATGTAAGACAAAGCTGCAAAACTTCCCTGATCAACAGCATGCACAAAAGTATGGGAAACGGGCACCATAGTATCATAAAGACCCTAATTAGCAGATGGGAGCCAGTAAGCATGGATCTGTTGGTCAGCATAACATATTAAGCCATATTTTTTCGAGTTCAGGTACATACACAACAACCGCAATCAGCAGCATATCTTAACAAACATACAGGTCTATGAATTTTTAATGAAGAACGGCCAACTAGAGGAAATCTACCTTCATGCAAACTGGAGTATTATCTGGAGGAATTTACAAAACAACGTTCTACCATCCAATGTTTAAACCATATGATACACAACCGTCAATGCAAGTGTAGCAACATTGAGGGCAATGACGTACACGCTATTCCAGCCAAATAGCGTGTACCATGCCAATTAATTTAGGTGCGGAATAACTAGGAGCCTCGGCTTCCCCAAAGACGTAGGAAATGTATCAGACTGATGTTTAACAGTCAACAGAGATTTAGAATAGATTCTCAGGTTCACAGCTCTCGCCGACAGCAGCTACTGCCGCCGCCGACGAAAGGTAAACACACGCGCTCGCGCTACACCATCAAGTGATATTCAGTTGACACTCAGAACTGCGGTCGTCTCCGTCTCTTCTATTTTTTTACATTCATTCAACCATGAACTGTAGCTAAACATATTCATGTGATTCTTCAGTTTCTCCCGGCGTATTTGTTGGTCGAAGAGTCCACCTGTGCGGCTGGTCCCGGCGGAGATTCGAATCCTCCCTCGGGCATGGGTGTGTGTGTTTATCCTTAGAATAATTTAGGTTAAGTAGTGTGTAAGCTTAGGGACTGATGACCGTAGCAGTTAAGTCTCATAAGATTTCCCACACATTTTTTGAAGAGTCCACGGGTGTTCTGCCCGTTCATAGTGTCCAATGGGCACAATATTTCGGCGATCAGACATGTCGCCATCGTCAGATGGGCTGACGAACTGAGGCTCCTGAGGCCGGGTGGCCAGCTTATATATACACACATCAAAAAAAGTTTTGCATCACCTCAGTTCTGAGAGTACAGGAACCTGTACAGAAAATTAGAATAGAGATCAACATAAACATCATTTCCGCCCTTTTTATTGTTCATGAAAACCACACATTGCATGTTGTACCACCATACAGCGAGACCTTCAGAGATGGTGGTCCAGATTGCTGTACACACCGGTATCTCTAATACCCAGTACCATTTTCTCTTGCATTGATGCCTGTATTCGTCGTGGCATACTATCCACAAGTTCATCAAGGCACTGTTGGTCCAAATTGTCTCACTCCTCAACAGCGACGGCGTAGGTCCCTCAGAGTGGTTAGTGGGTCACGTCGTCCGTAAACAACCCTTGTCTATCCCAGGCAGGTTCGATAGGGTTCATGTCTGGAGAACATGCTGGCCACTCTAGTTGAGTGATGTTGTTATCCTTAAGGAAGTCATTCACAAGATGTGCACGATGGGGCGCAAATTGTCGCCCATGAAGATGAATGCCTCGCCAATATGCTGCCGATATGGTTGCACTATAGGTCGGAGGATGGCATTCACGTATTATACAGCCATTACGGTTCCTTCCATGACCACCAGTGGCGTAAGTCGGCCTCACATAATGCCACCCCAAAACAGCAGGGAACCTCCACCTTGCTGCACTCGCTGGACAATGTGTCTAAGGCGTTCAGCCTGCCTGGGTTGCCTTCAAACACGTCTCCAACGATTGTCTGGTTGATGGCATATGCGACATTGATCGGTGAAGAGAACGTGATGCCAATCCTGAGCGGTCCATTCGGCATGTTTTGGACCCATCTGTACCGCACTGCATGGTGTCGTGGTTGCAAAGATGGACATCGCCATGGACGTCAGGAGTGAAGTTGTGCATCATGCAGCCTATTGCGCACAGTTTGAGTCGTATCACGACGTCCTGTGGCTGCACAAAAAGCATTATTCAACATGGTAGCGTTGCTGTCAGGGTTCCTCTGAGCCATAACGGTCATCCACTGCAGTAGTAGCCCTTGAGCGGCATGAGCGAGGCATGTCATCGACAGTTCCTGTCTCTCTGTATCTCCTCCATGTTCGAACGACATCGCTTTGGTTCCGAGACGCCTGGACACTTCCCTTGTTGAGAGACCTTCCTGGCGCCAAGTGACTATGCGGACGTGATCGAACCGCGGTATTGACAGTCTAGGCATGGTTGAACTACAGACAACACGAGCCGTGTACCTACTTTCTCGTGGAATGACTGGAACTGATCGGCTGTCGGACCCCCTACATCTAATAGGCGCTACTCATGCACGGCTGTTTACATCTATGGGCAGGTTTAGTGACATCTCTGAACAGTCAAAGGAACTGTGTCTTTGATACAATATCCACAGCCAACGTCTGTCTTCAGGAGTTCTGGGAACCGGGGTGATGCAGAACTTTTTTTGATGTGTGTGTATACAGGGTGTATCGAAAAGGATGGCTCAGACTTACATGGCTGAAAGTACACGATAATAGAAGCACAAATGTCAAGTTCATCTTGGGTACTTTGGAACACAACTTTTCTAACGAACAAGTGCTCATAACTTTTAAGGTATGCATTTTAGAGCACATGTTTACTGGACATTTTTTTCTTGTTTTGGTCCATACTACCACTTTCCAAAATATGGAGAGCAATGAGCTTCCAGTGGAAGAGATTTGTTTCACAATATTGAAAATAAAGAATATCTCATAGCTCTTATGGTATTCGTTTTAGAGCCCATTTTTACTTGACATTTGTGCTTCTATTATCGTGTACTTTCAGCCGCGTAAGTTTGCGCCAGCCTTTTTGATACACACTGTATATAAGCATATATGGTGGCCACCCACCCTCTGGAGCTCAGTTCGTCAGCGCACCTGACGACGGCGACATGTCTGATCGCCGAAATATTGTGCCAGTTGGACACTGTGAATCGGCAGTACACCCAGGGCCTCTTCGATAAACATATTCATGATTGTCAAGCTTAATTGAAAGGAAAACATATGATACATCCTATCTATTGAGAAGGATTGATCAGCCACTGCAGAGTGCTTTATACCTTAAAGTTAATGAACTGTTTCTAATTGTGCACTTATATTGGCAGTGATATTTTCATACCCTGTACAGACCCATTCATTTTTGGGTATTTTCATTGTGCATTTTAGTTTAATTTATATCTCTGGCCCCAATTATATTTAATTGTTTGTATTTTATCGAACCCCAGACATGGTCATCAACCATTATACTGTTAAAGAACCTTAGAATAGTTAGGAATTACGCTCCACAGTCGTAAACATCCAGTATCAATGTTTTACCATCCTGAACGTATTGTAATTAGGATTGTTATGACATGAAGACATGCTTAGAGTAAAAATAAACATTAATGATGAAAATCTAAGATTTTCATTTTTTGCTTAGTTACACCTGAACCTGTACACTAATTTGTGCTAGCAATAACGTTTCCATTACAGGGAGTGTAGTGGAAACGACATTGAGATCATTGTCTGATTAGAGCACTGTCCGTACTGCTGCACTCTTCTGAACTCTATATACGAGAGATAGTATCTTCCTACATCAGTAAGCATGAAAATGTATGTATGTATCCACATAACGTTCCTTAACAACCGTGCCAAATTTAGGTACATTGCCTTGAAAATTTGGGAGTTTTCTTCAAAGTATTGCAACTTCGGATACGTGCTCCCGTAACGTGGCCAACAGCCAGACGTTGGGTACCCCCGAGAAAAAGCTAGCAGCAGGTTACTACTGGTCGCCATCACTGCTACTTGGATCTAAGTTCGGCACCTTTTATCGAGTAACTACGGATATTATGGTATACCATTTAGTTTTGTAATTGAATCATCAATTGAACTCATCCTTTTCTTTCAAACATACTTCATCATAAACTTCAACTACTATCTAAGACAAAACAAACGACGAACCATTAAGAAATTATCCGAATGGGACAGAAATCGGTAGTTGCGACGCACATGTATGAACAAACAAATCATTACAGTTTGAGAAAAATTGGGTGATTCGTTCAAGAGAAAGACTTTTATGAATTCAGCAAGTCAATAACCTGTTGGTCCACCTCTGGCCCCTATGCAAGCAGTTATTCGTCTCGGCATTGATTGACAGAGTTGTTGGATGTCCTCAAGAGGGATATCGGAGCGTTAGATGGTCAAAATTCGGAGCTGGATGGAAGGTCCGACTCCTAACGCCCAAAGGTTCTCAGTTGGGGAGAGACTTGGCGGCCACGCTGGCCGAGGTAGCGTTTGGCTGGCACCAAGACAAGCAGTGGAAACGCTCGACGTGCGCACGAGGGCTGAAATGTAAGCCCAGGATAACTTGCTATGAAGGACAGAAAATCGGGGAGTAGAATACTGTCGATTTACCGCTGTGCTGTAAGGGTGCCGCAAATGACAACATCGTAGATCCTGTTGTAAAAAGAAATTGCACAGCAGGCCATCATTCCCAGTTGTTGGACCGTACAGAGGGTGATAGATTATCCACCCAACTTCTTCACTGGGCGTCAGGGCTCATTTCGAAGCGGGAGTCATCACTGAAGACAACTCTGTTCTAGTTAATGAAGTTAATGAGATTCCAGACCGAATATGTCCCTGGAAACACCTCGCAAAGCTGTCGGACTCCAACC
The DNA here is from genome assembly GCF_021461385.2 of Schistocerca piceifrons. Lineage (NCBI taxonomy): Eukaryota > Metazoa > Arthropoda > Insecta > Orthoptera > Acrididae > Schistocerca > Schistocerca piceifrons. Next base: position 299,761,901 of record NC_060143.1, read on the forward strand.
TGACTGTCGCCCGGTAATCAGGAGTGACAGTCCAGGGTGTCAATCCGTTCCACAGTAGGATCTCTTTGGTTGTCATCTGCGGCATCCTTTTGCACAGCGGTGGTAGTCGACGATACTGTTCCCCCCTGCCTTTGTGTTGTCCTTCATGGCGTCTCCAGACACGTCTTCGGTGGTCGTCAGGGCCCATTTCGAAGCGGGACTCATCACTGAAGACAACTCTGCTCTAGTTAATGAGATTCCAGGCCGAAGATGTCCCTGAAAACACCTCGCAAAGCTGTCGGATTCCAACCTGACTGTCGCCCGGTAATCAGGAGTGACGGTCCAGGGTGTCAATCCGTTCCACAGTAGGATCTCTTTGGTTGTCATCTGCGGCATCCTTTTGCACAGCGGTGGTAGTCGACGATACTGTTCCCCCCTGCCTTTGTGTTGTCCTTCATGGCGTCTCCAGACACGTCTTCGGTGGTCGTCAGGGCCCATTTCGAAGCGGGACTCGTCACTGAAGACAACTCTGCTCTAGTTAATGAGATTCCAGGCCGAAGATGTCCCTAAAAACACCTCGCAAAGCTGTCGGATTCCAACCTGACTGTCGCCCGGTAATCAGGAGTGACGGTCCAGGGTGTCAATCCGTTCCACAGTAGGACCTCTTTGGTTGTCATCTGCGGCACCCCTGCCTTTGTGTTTCCCTTCATGGCAAGCTATCCATGTCTTACATTTCAGCAAGATAATGGCCACATATACACACGTTGAGAGTTTCTACTGCTTGTCTTCGTGCTCGATAAACCCTTCCTTGGCCAGTAAGGTCGTCGGATATCTCCGCAGTTGAGTGTCTGGAGCATTATGGACATCGCCGCCCAACAAGCTCGGGATTTTGACGATCTAACGAGCCAGTTGGACAGAATATGGAGAGTGACTTCATTTAACTTTCTGACAGTGAGAGTCAACAATTTTCGGATGAGGAGGCTGTCCCTGAATCCGCAGTCACTACTGAACACGCAGAAATCGAAATAGAAAACCCTACGCCTGACAGGTCGCAGGAGAGTGGACGTAAACATAAGTTACACTGGACTTGCTCAAAAATGGAACACAAGGAACCAAGTAAAGATGATTTCGAAGCTCTGATGTATGTGTGTTAAGGGATCCTGCTGAATACTTTTTTTAATATTATGATAAGAATTTTTGGGATTTGTTGCAGAACAAACAAATCTACATCATGTGCAAAGCGATGGTCAAAGGCTCAGAAAAGAAGTATTTATGTACCACAACCAGCTATTCTGAAGAGTTATAACTGTAACATGGGTGGTATTGACCTGTGTGACATACCAGAACAAGAAAATGAACAATCACACTATTTAACCATTTTACTGATTTAGCTATTAGTAATTGCTGGATTACGTACAAAAGAACCTGAGCAAAAGAAGAAGTACCAAAGTGTAACAGACTGTCCGCAGTAAACTTCAGACTGAATTTGGCTAATGTAGTGATAAAGTGTTCTGATGTCAGAAGCTCCTCATAACTCTCCAAAGAAATAACATTGGGTGAACAGGAGGTCACTGACAGTTCAGGAGAAGATGAAGACAATAAACCCAAAAGGAGAGAAGTTGTTTCCAAACCAAGGAAGCCAACCCGATGTGACTGGATTGATCATCTTCCCCAATACATAGAAACAAAAAAATACTTCTAAATGTCACTTTGAAGGCTGCAAATCCCGCACAAGAATCTTGTAGTGTTTATTTATGTGTTACTAAAAACAACTGTTTCCTAAAATTTCATCAACAAAACCTTTAATACGTTTTTCACTCTATTATTTATTTATCTGTTAAGAGCTGAAGTCCACATATGTGTACCTCAAATATTTTAGACTGTACAAAAAATAAAAATACAAATACCTTAAGCCTGAATGTAATTACATGTAAGAGTAATAAAAATTTCTCTGAAAACTATTTTCCTTGCTTATTTTAGCTTCGGGTCTCAAGAGGATAAATCATCCAGTTTTTCTGAAGTTATAGTCATTTGTTTGTGTGTAAATATACAGCGCATCTAATGGTTTCCGCCCCTTTCGAAATATTCCTTCTTATTGCGAATTTTGTCACCTTGCTTCATAATATTATTTTTGCATACTGCACTAAATCCACGTATGCTAATGCTAAATAAATGAACACCATTTGGCGATGGCTTCGCTCGCCTTTCAATGCAGTTGACGTCTAGTGTGAACGGGCCTCACCATGAAAAGGCTCAGCCTGGACGTAGGAGTTGTTGTTGTTGTGGTCTTCAGTCCTGAGACTGGTTTGATGCAGCTCTCCATGCTACTCTATCCTCTGCAAGCTTCTTCATCTCCCAGTACTTACTGCAGCCTACATCCTTCTGAATCTGCTTAGTGTATTCATCTCTTGGTCTCCCTCTACGATTTTTGTCCTCCACGCTGCCCTCCAGTACCAAATTGGTGATCCCTTGATGCCTCAGAACATATCCTACCAACCGATCCCTTCTTCTAGTCAAGTTGTGCCACAAACTCCTCTTCTCCCCAATTCTATTCAATACCTCCTCATTAGTTATGTGATCTATCCACCTAATCTTCAGCACTCTTCTGTCGCACCACATTTCAAAAGCTTCTATTCTCTTCTTGTCTAAACTATTTATCGTCCATGTTTCACTTCCATACATGGCTACACCCCATACAAATACTTTCAGAAACGACTTCCTGACACTTAAATCTATACTCGATGTTAACAAATTTCTCTTCTTCAGAAACGCTTTCCTTGCCATTGCCAGTCTACATTTTATATCCTCTCTACGTCGACCATCATCAGTTATTTTACTCCCTAAACAGCAAAACTCCTTTGCTACTTTAAGCGTCTCATTTCCTAATCTAATTCCCTCAGCATCACCTCAAAGTTTTTATTTCATCTCCATGGATTTTAATTCCTACTCCGAATTTTTTTTGTTTCCTTCACTTCTTGCTCAATATACAGACTGAATAACATCGGGGAGAGGTTACAACCCTGTCTCACTCCCTTCCCAACCACTACTTCCCTTTCGTGTCCCTCGACTCTTATAACTGCCATCTGGGTTCTGTACAAATTGTAAATAGCCTTTAGCGCCCTGTATTTTACCCCTGCCACCTTCAGAATTTGAGAATATTCCCGTCAACATTGTCAAAAGCTTTCTCTAAGTCTACAAATGCTAGGAACGTAGGTTTGCCTTTCCTTAATCTTTCTTCTAAGAGGAGTCATAGGGTCAGTATTGCCTCACGTGTTCCAATATTTCTACGGAATCCAAACTGATCTTCCCCGAGGTCGGTTTCTACCAGTTTTTCCATTCGTCTGTAAAGAATTCACGTTAGTATTTTGGAGCTGTGACTTATTAAACTGATAGTTCGGTAATTTTCACATCTGTCACCACCTGCTTTCTTTGGGATTGGAATTATTATATTCTTCTTGAAGTCTGAGGGAATTTCGCCTGTCTCATACATCTTGCTCACCAGATGGTAGAGTTTTGTCAGGACTGGGTCTCCCAAGACCGTTAGTAGTTCTAAGGGAATGTTGTCCACTCCCGGGGCTTTGTTTCGAGTCAGGTCTTTTCAGTGCTCTGTCAAACTCTTAACGCAGTATCATATCTCCCATTTCATCTTCATCTACATCCTCTTTCATTTCTATAATATTGCCCTCAAGAACATCGCCCTTGTATAGATCCGCTATATGCTCCTTCCACCTTTCTGCTTTCCCTTCTTTGCTTGGAACTGAGTTTACACCTGAGCTCTTGATATTGATGCAAGTGGTTCTCTTTTCTCCAAAGGTCTCTCTAATTTTCCTGTAGGCTGTATCTATCTTACCCGACGTAGGAGTACGCGGAAGGAATTAAAAGCGATGCCCGCCGGAGAGACTGGTGCCGGCCGGAACAGTAGCGCAGTGGCGGGACTGGCGGCAGAGTGAGCGCGGCCTTACGCTTCTTTCCGCGTGGCTGGCCGGACGCTTTCAGGCCGCCGACGCTCGCCGGTGCGACGTGTCGCGAACAAAGGCGCGGCACGGCCTGCCGTTCTGATCCCTCCAGAGAAGCGGCGCGGCGGCTCGCTTCCGGCTGTTTCCCAACCTTTTGTCGGGAAAGCCGTCACCGCGCCGCAGATAAAGAAACCCGTCCTGCCGGCACCCAGCCACGCGCGTACGCACTTCCGTAGCCGAAACGGCTTCCCGCCTCGCGCACGACGCATCTTCAAACAAAACAACGTGCGTCTGTACCTGCTTCCCTGTGTAGAGATCAAGCGTCAAGGCAGAATTCACATCTACACACGTCGGACAAAATAAAACACTTCTGGCCGTTAAAATCGCAACACAATTTAGGTGGCATACCACAAAACTCCGACAGAGGACTGACAAAGCATTCAAATACCAAATTCGAAACAAAGTACTGGGAGTAGACAACGTTACATCAGAACTACTGATAGATCTGGAAGAGCCAGCCATGAGAAAAGTCTTCCATCTGGTGTGCAAGATGAATGAGACAGGCGAAATACCCTCAGACTTCAAGAAGAGTGTAATAATTGCAATTACAAAGATAGCAAGTGCTGACAGGTGTGAATATTACAGAACTATCTGTTTAAAAAGACATGGATACAGAATACTAACACGAATTATTTGCAAAAGAAGGGGAAAAAAAGCTGTTCTCGTCTTCTTCCTCAACCAGTCTTTACTTTGCTTGTCCTCTTAGGTTAACCTGGTATTCTTTTATTTATTTATTGTATGGCAGTACAAATAACGAGACTACAAAACTACGACACGTCAATACTTAAGCACAGATATCCAGCCCAAAATAACACAAATGGCAACATTGAGTACAAAAATGTCAAATGCGCCGGCCGCGGTGGCCGAGCGGTTCTAGGTGCTTCAGTCCGGAACCGCGCGACTGCTACGGTCGCAGGTTCGAATCCTGACTCGGCCATGGATGTGTGTGATGTCTTTAGGTTAGTTAGGTTTAATTAGTTGTAAGTTCTGGGGGACCGACGACCGCACATGTTAAGTCCCATAGTGCTCAGAGCCAAGCCAATGTCAGATGCACCAGTTCTGCTGTTATCGATTTCCTTCAATTTCGACAGTGTGAAAACTCCTGGATCAAATCCTAGCCTCTGTAGAGCCCATAATCTGCCAAGGTTAGTACAGTTAAACAGTAAACAAGCATCATACGCTGCAGCTTTCATCAGCACTTCTGGAGACAAATGTTGTCTAGGGGTATAGTTTTTCTATCAGAGAGTTGTAACTTTCATTAGGATTTTGAGTTTTCCATGCACACACACGTTTCTAGAAGTTCTGGATCTGCTAAACAACGCCGGCCGGTGTGGCCGAGCGGTTCTAGGCGCTTTAGTCCGGAACCGCTACGGTCGCAGGTTTGAATCCTGCCTCGGGCATGGATGTGTGTGATGTCCTTAGGTTAGTTGGGTTTAAGTAGTTCTAAGTTTCAGGGGACTGATGACCTCAGATGTTAAATCCCATAGTCTTCAGAGCCATTTGACCCATTTTTCTAGTTAACACCGAAATATTCTCCACATTGTGACTGCGTAAAACTAGAAGAAAACACCGCAGGGATATGTAATATGAGTTAATATAGACAACGAAGGGGAGTGGACCTCGGTAGGCTTTTGTTAATTATTATTATTATGACGCCCAGGAGTGGAATCTGAGCGTAATATTCAGGAATTGAAATTTCAGTACCGTGCAGTAAATGAAGATCCAATAAAAATGTTTTCACAGTTTTGGTCGCAACATGAACCTCCAATTTGTGGCAAAACACCAGGTTTGCTACAGGATTGCTGCAGAGGGGACGAGATAAACAGGGGCCAGAGCGGTTGCCGTCCTCAGGCTGGCCGCCCTTGCCGGACGTGACTGTGGCGTGCGACGCCTAGCCCCGCCTCGCGGTGTTCCCCTGCTGTTGCTGCTGCTGCTGCGGCCACGCGCCTTCCTTCCGGCGCCGCACGCAGAGGATCGCGGCGGCGCGCGCCCGGCGTCGGCAATGACCTCTGACGTCACGCCTGGTTTGAATCCACTGCCGCCTGTAACGAACGTCGCCTGGCGGAGAGCCAGCACAGGCGCCGTGCTACAAGTGTGTAAACTTTTAGATGGCAGACCTCTCCCTAGTCCTGAATCGGTAAAAGTCGGTAAACTTCGGGAGGCTTCGGTAGGCACGCAGTTTTGACTGCTGCCAACATTACGTAGCTCACTGTGTTGTACAAGGTAGCCATCGTCGTCTGCTTCGTGATTGTTTTGCGCTGTACTGTTCTGCGTGTTTTTATTGTGCAGTTGTGCTAAACATTATCAAAATGAGTGAAGAGGCAGTTGCTGGCCCATCTCGGGAGTCGCCAACAACCCCTACCGGTAGGCCTACGCTATTACGTAGCGATGCTCGCAAAATTATATTGCGTATGATTCAATGCTGCGAAAGGGAAAGGGAGCAGAAAAAATTGTATTTCTGTTCTATTTCAATCAAACACAGAAACGGAACATAGTGACAGTAAAAGCGGTGGACCACATGGCTTAAAATGTTTTTGTAAAAAAGTATAACATCTCGAATAAATACGAAAAACAACCTGCCATTCATTGCGTCGCAAATTTTATTTCTATTTCAGACGTTTCCTTTCCTTGCGATAAGCGTACTTCATTGCTGCAGTTAAGATATTTATTAAACACTAGCTGTACGCCCGTGCTTCGCAACGGAAGAAATCTCGGAAAGTTGTTGACCGATTGATTTAAAATTCTGGCACAACGTTTTTTAGGAATACGCCCGTGGTTTTATATGCTTTTTTTAACACGTTTGCGAAACGTGTTGCGAATAGTGTTAGTAGTCAAGAAATAATGAACAAAACGTCATGCCTGACGCGGCACTTTTTCACGCATCTCGGTGTTTACGACGTCATATCTCCTGAATTATATATCGTAAAGAGACAAATTTGCCGGCGCATTTACTGATATATGTGGAAACTGTATGCGAAATATGTTGCGATTAGAGTTAATAGTAACGAAATAATACATTAAAACGTCATGCCTACTGCGGCAGATTTACCGTATGTACTGAGAAAATGTAGTAAGCGACAACCTTTTTTCCTTTCATTATTTTGTGGGGGTTGTCACAGAGAAAAATTTTCGTAAAGGTTTGAAATTGTATGTAACGTTTGTTGCTAGTCGCTAAGTGCTGTCATTCTCAAATAGTGGATGTATAAATCTGGGTATTTTCCCGTGGTGGCATATCATTGTTTATGACGTCATATCTCCTCAAGAATGTGTCTTGTTTCTTTTTTTTTCGGCTAGGAACCTTCGTGGGCGTACGGAGAACAAATCACCAAAATTTCATCGCAGTCGGATATATGTATATGCACTTGACGATTTCAGTTTCGTTTGCGAACAACATTTAAAGCGAGTTTTACTTCCAAGCCTTTCCTCTGCTTTCGTGTAAGCATGACGCGCAATTTGTAGTGCCAGCACTGCAACTGGTAGGCGTGCCTTGTCCCCCCCACCCCCCCAGCGGCTCCTCTCCCATCGCCCGCCAACGCTTGCTTCCTCCGCTCCCCGCACTCCCCTCACAACTCTGCCGTCTTACAGTTAACACACTGTACATAGGTCTCAGGCCCGAGTCCGCACCAACCGCACTCTCTCTGAAGCACCTGCTGAGGTGGCGCAGCAGGTAAAGCACCGGACTCTAGTTGAGAGGGGGCACGGTTGAGCTCCCTACATCGTCAGGCTGTTGCAAGTCTGAAGACGGATTGTGCATTCGATGGTGAACGTTGAGCGCGTCGTATTTCTGATGTCATAGCGTGGAAAAAGCAGTTTGGGTAATTTTTCGGAACTTGCAGAGATCTTCTCCAAAGTATAGAATATTCATACCTGTTTACATATGAGTCACGATGCGAGTGGAGATTTTTAATTAACTGTATTGATGAATTCGTGGTAAATATGGGCGCCAGCTCAGCTGTGAACTGTCCGCCCCGGTAGCTGAGTGGTCAGCGCGACACATTGTCAATTCCAAGGGCCCGGGTTCGATTCCCTACTGTGTCGGAGATTTTATCCACTCAGGGACTGGGTGTTGCGTTCTCCTAATCATTATCATTTCATCCCCATTGACGCGCAAGTCGCCGAATTGGCGTCAAATCGGAAGACTTGCACCCAGCGAACGGTCTACCTGACTGGAGGCCCTAGTCACACGACATACACATTTTTAGCTGTGAACTGCACTACCTACTGCAAACTATGGGACCAAACTGCAGAGGTCATCGGTCCCTAAGCTTACACACTACTTAATCTAACTCAAACTAACTTACGCTGAGCACAACATACACACCCATGCCCGAGGGAGGGCTCGAACCTCCGACTCGGGGAGCCGCACGAACCGTGACAAGGCGCCCTTGACCGCGCGGCGACACCGCGCCGCTTGCCTGACGCGTCGTACATTGGCCATCCGGATAGATAGCCCTATACAGCGGTACTGCTTTTACGCCATTTCTTTTACAGTACCTTATAAAAGTAGTATATTCAACCTCTCCTCGTTAGTGTACAAGTCTGCACGAAAAGATTGTTGAAGTGGAAATGAGCGGCCTGCAGTGCAGACAAGTAAACGGGCAAATGTGTTGACATTCTGACACAGCCTAGCACGTGAGCTCTGCTTGGCGGTGTTAGCACCGCTACTGCCGATTCCGGCCACAGAGCTGGCAAGTTCTAGGACATTGCTCGATCTTTTATTTACGACAGGTTTCAACGTCAACATTAACAGACGCTACTTCACTGTAATTGTCTTCTCAAGAGCTTTCGAATGCAGTGATAAAAAGTATACCATTCCATTAAAAGAAAGGTACTTGCTTCAGTATCTCCGTTGATGTTGTTATTGTTTTGGTCTTCAGTCCAGAGACTGGTTTGATGCAACGCTCCATGCTACTCTATCCTGTGCAAGCTTCTTCATCTTCGAGTAACTACTGCAACTTATATCCTCTTGAATCTGCTTAGCGTACTCATCTGTTGGTCTCCCTCTACGATTTTTTTACCCTCCACGCTCCCCCCCCCCCCCCCCGTACTAAATTGGTGATCCTTTGATGCCTCCGAACGTGTTCTACCAACCGATCCCTCCTAGTCACGTTGTGCCACAAATTCCTCTTCTCCCCAATTCTATTCAGTATCTCCTCACTAGACGTGATCTACCCATCTAATCTTCAGCATTCTTCTGTAGCACTACATTTCGAAACCTTCTATTCTCTTCTTGTCAATAATATTCATCGTCCATGTTTTACTTCCATACATGCCTACACTCCATACAAATATTTTCGGAAAAGACTTCCTGACACTTAAATCTACACTCGAGGTTAACAAATTTCTCTTCTTCCGGAACTTGTCATAGCTAGTCTACATTTTATGTCCTCTCTACTTCGACCATCATCAGTTATTTTGCTCCGCAAATAGCAAAACTCATTTACTACTTTAAGTGTCTGATTTCCTAATCTAATTCCCTCATCATCACCTGATTTAATTCGACTATATTCCTTTATCCGAAATTAAACCTGCCAACAAGAGAAATGTAGCCGTTCTTCATAACTGATGAAGCTTCTTCAAATGAGAAATGGTTATAAATTCAGACAAGTATAAATCGCCAAATCTGTTGCAATTTTGGCGGAATCCAGCAACCCATCCTATTTTTAATAGTGAACGACTGGAAAGGAAAGTTACCGAAGGATTTTCTGCCTATTTTTCATCTGAGAAACATGAAAATAATTCGCACCAAACAGTGTATAATATTCCAGTTCCTAGCCCCATTCAGAGCGAAGTGGGAACTTCTGCCCCATAACTATCGTTTAATGGTCCAAAGACAGGTTAAATATAATCTATTTCAACCTGATGAGTAGTTTCAAGTGGTTCATTTGCAAATTCACTAGCTATAGCTTAGAAGTTACGTGAGATGTATGTTTGTGCATAGGCTTCTCTAAATAAAATACTGCTACCCGCTACGAGCAGGGTGTCACATATCAAATTCACCAGTTGAAAAAGGCTGATACGCTAAAACCGCGTTAACCACAAAGTAGCGGACAGTATCCCTCCAACAACATCGCCGTGATCACCCTGCACAACAATATCACGAAACCGATTGTTTTCCTATGAATAAAGGTTCATAAACAACTAGAAGCGGTTTATTTGTCAAATATTGATAGGAATAACTGCAGACTTTTCAATTACAATAGCGTTGCATAAGACCGCATGTGCCCGATTACGAAAACGTTTCCCTGCACCTATGGAGTGCAGAGACTGCAGCTCCATGCTACGTAGTAAAGAGACAGCAACGAGAGTGCTGGAGGTGCTCAGGTCACAGGCAACCGGCAGCAGATGCGGCCGCCCCTTTGGAACGATGGCACAGACTCGCCCAGCGATCACGGCGAAATGCCTTTCTGCGACGTTGTCACGTATCTTGCGTGAAATCTACCTAAGTGTTACCGTTCAGTGGAAACAAAGAGAACCGATGCTCTGGTCAATTTGTCAATGGCAGTTCTTTTGTTACAGTGAAAACTGTTTTCAGTTAGAACACGTACTTACTAGTTAAAACTAGATTATACTAAATACTTTTCTTATAGCTAGAATCTACTGCTGGTGTATCGTGCGTCTTCAATTTCTCTCACTAATTTATCGTATGAGTATGTTTCGTTTGTCCTTTTTTTCGTGTTCATCAATCTGTAATATCCTTCTTAAGATTTCTTCTTTCCATAACGTTTCCCAATTACCATCTGCCATGAGAAATGCTCATGAATCGATAAATACGTGCCTAGCGGGACACTGAGTGGGTGTGCGCGGAAGGGCCGTCTATCGACTGGCCCACCCCGACCAAGTCAGGCGGTGCCGCTCGACCAAACAGAATAGTGCTAATGCGTCGCGTGTAAGCTATAGGAACCGTCGCCAGGATCGAACCCCTAGAACTTAGAACTACTTAAACTTAACAAACCTAAGGACATCACACACATCCATGCCCGAGGCACAATTCGAACCTGCGACCGTGGCAGTCTCACGGTTCCGGACTGCAGCGCCTAGATCCGCTCGGCCACCGCGGCTGGCAAAGGTATTCAGTATAATCTAGTTTTAACTAGTAAGAACCCGTGACCCATTGCTTTGTAAAATGGGGAGAAGACTCTTCTGTTCATGGTACCTGCTGCGGCATATTGCAATAAGTCACATTTTAATGGAGTGCATTTTATGTTGTGTGAAGATGGCTCTTGTTAATTAAAGTGCCGACCTGACCTGGCTTACTGCTCCTGTTATAACTGGTGGCAAGATGTGTGTGACACCAGATTATTTTTTTGTGTTATCTGGACTTGATCCGAAAATTTTATGTTGTAGATTGTGTGTTGTGTTGAGCGGTTGGCTATTTTTCGTTACATGATCAAAGAACCACTTTTTTATGCTGTAGCCCCTTAACTATATCTCGACTGAACTTCTCATTTACCGAGCGAGGTGGCGCAGTGGTTAGCACACTGGACTCGCATTCGGGAGGACGACGGTTCAATCCCGTCTCCGGCCATCCTGATTTAGGTTTTCCGTGATTTCCCTAAATCGTTTCAGGCAAATGCCGGGATGGTTCCTTTGAAAGGGCACGGCCGATTTCCTTCCCGATCCTTCCCTAACCCGAGCTTGCGCTCCGTCTCTAATGACCTCGTTGTCGACGAGACGTTAAACACTACCCACCACCACCACCAACTTCTCATTTCATGGAATGCTTTTTTATCCAGTTTGAAAACAGTACTTCGTGTGGTGTGTGTGTGTGTGTGTGTGTGTGTGTGTGTGTGTGTGAGAGAGAGAGAGAGAGAGAGAGAGAGAGAGACTGCGCAGTTTTGATGACTGTTTGGAAGACTGTTACGACAGTGAAAATATTTGTAATGTTTTACAATTTTTCATCTCAGTGGCACAGTGGTAAAGTGGCAGGCTCTGTATTCAAAGGTCTTGGGTTCGATCTTCGGTCAGTCCAAGAATCTTTATCTGTCGCTTTGCACTTCTTTCAAACTGTGGCAGCGTTTATTAATGAGAAAAATTCCGAGATGCGTTGTGGTACAGAACCCATTTAAGCTTTAGGTTCCCCTATAGCAAGCTGGGTAAGTTCCAAGACTGGAGCTAGGCAAGGGCATACAATATTCAATAGTACCATACCTAGTAAAACACTGCGGTGTTCAAATCACGCATCAGGTTGAAAGTAGGCTATTACATTAGCACCTTTCACTATTTAATCTGAAACTTACACTATTCAATTACACTGAAGCACCAAAGAAACTGGCTTAGGCATGCGTATTCAGATACAGAGTTATGCACCCATTCATGTCCACTGTGCATTCAGACGAACTTGGGCAATTCTAGTAGAACAATGCGACATCCCACACGTCAATAATTGCTACAGAGTGTCTCCAGGAACACTGTTCTGAGTCAAAACACTTCCGCTGATCATCAAACATCCCAGACATGAATATTATTGAGCATATCTGGAATACCTTGCAATATGCTGTTCAGAAGAGATCTCCACCCCCTCGTACTCTTACAGATTTATGGACAACCCTGCAGGACTCATGGTGTCAGTACCCTCTAGCAGTACTTCAGAAATTAGCCGAGTTCATGCCACGTCGCGTTGTGGCACTTCTGCGTTCTCACGGGGGCCCTACACGATATTAGGCAGGGGTACCAGTTTCTTTGGTTCTTCAGTGTATAATGTCCATGTAACAAAAGTTATCAAAGGTATAACCTTACCTTTAATAACACCATCTCCATGGCTGACTTTTGAGATCCTGTGAGCGCAGAATCGGGACAAACGCTACAAAGAGCATATGGATGTCCTCCTACTCAAAACCTTAAACGAGTCCAGCTTCACGTCACACATCGCCCTTCATCAACATTCTGTTTGTGACATCAATCGCAAATTTTCTGTGTCACAAATGGCTCTGAGCACTACGGGACTTAACTTCTGAGGTCATCAGTCCTCTAGAACTTAGAACTGCTTAAACCTAACTAACCTAAGGGAATCACACAAACCCATGCCCGAGGCAGGATTCGAACCTGCGATCGTAGCGGTCACGCGGTTCCAGACTGTAGCGCCTAGAACCGCTCGGCCACCCCGGCCGGCTTCTGTGTCACACATTGCTGACAAATGATCACAGATGGTTATCGCTGAACAGTTAGAGATTTACACTGATAAGCTAAAACTACCTTATAGATCCTTAACGAACCCACAACCTTTTCTTCCAGTATGTTTGAGAGATTCTGGCAACAAAATAAACTTCAGATGAAACTGTAACGAGATATATTCTTCTTCCTGGGGAACTTTTTATCGCACCAACACACAAGTAATTATTAAACCCGTGTACACACCGTTTTCAGGAGTGATGATGATGATACTTGGTTTATTGGCCGCTCAATTGCGTGGCTATCAGCGCCCATGAAAATTCCCAATCTTTGCACTGTCCAGCCTCACCATTTTCCCGTATGGTAACGAACTGATGAAGACAACACAAACACCCAGCACCCACGCGGTGAAAATCTCCGACCCGGCAGGGAATCGAGCCCAGGACCTGGTGATCCAAAGGCAGCAAAACTACAAGACCACGAGCTGCGGACATTTTCAGGAACGATCGTAGGTCAGATGCAGATAATTATAGGCCTATATCGTTGACGTCAAGCTGTTGTAGAATCATGGAACATGTTTTATGCACAAGAGTGTCAACGTTTTTTGAGGTCGAAAATCTCATCTATAAAAATCAACATGAATTATGCGATGAGAGATCTTGCGAAACTCAGTTTACTCTGTTCCTCCATGAAATCGACAGCACTATAGACTACGGCGCTCATGTTGACACTGTTTTCCTTGACTTCAGGAAAACACCTGACGCCAGCCCCCACTGCTGCTGAGTGAAAAAAATACGACGTTTCCGAATATCGGACGAAATTCGTGACTGGATTTAAGACTTCCTTGCAGACAGAACTCAACACGTTGCTCTTAAAGGAACAAAATGAACACATGTAAGGGTAATTTGCGGATTATCCCAAAGGATTGTGATGGTGCTGTTACTGTTTACAGTGTATAAAAATGATCTAATAAAAATCGTCGGAAGCCCTTTAAGACTGTTCGTAGATGATGTGTTTGCTTATAAGAAAGTAGCAACGCCAGAAGACAGTATCGATTTGCTGAGGATTGATGAACGGAGCAGACGCTGGCAGCTGGACCTGAACATATTGCGCATACATAGGAGAAGTAATACACTACTACGCTATTGATGACAAATTTCTCCACACAATATCTACTGTAAAGTATCTAGAAGCAACTATCCAGAGTGACCTTAAGTGGAACGGAAACAAAAAACGAATAGTAGGGAAAGCCGATGCCGGGATGAGATTCATAGGGAGAATTTTCAGGAAATGTAACTCATCCACGCCGGCCGGTGTGGCCGTGCGGTTCTTGGCGCTTCAGTCTGGAACCGCGTGACCGCTACGGTCGCAGGTTCGAATCCTGCCTCGGGCATGGATGTGTGTGATGTCCTTAGGTTAGTTAGGTTTAAGTAGTTCTAAGTTCTAGGGGATGATGACCACAGATGTCAAGTCCCATAGTGCTCAGAGCCATTTGAACCATTTAACTCATTCACGAAGGAAGGTGCTTGGTCGACCGATTCTTGAGTGTTGGTTCAAATGGTTCAAATGGGTCTGAGCACTATGGGACTTAACATCTGAGGTCATCAGTCCCCTAGAACTTAGAACTACTTAAACCTAACTAACCTAAGGACATCACACACATCCATGCCCGAGGCAGGATTCGAACCTGCGACCGTAGCGGTCACGCGGTTCCGGACTGAAGCACCTAGAACCGCTCGGCCACATGGGCCGGCTCTTGAGTGTTGTTCATCAATCTTGGACCCTTACCCTGATAGAAGAGATCGAGTAGATCCAACGAAGAGCGTTGCGTTTCGTCACGGGTTCGTTTCGTCCGTGCGAGAGCGTTATGGAGATGCTCAACAAACTCAAGTCTCAGACGTTGCGAGAGAGTCGTTGTGCATCTCGGAGAATATTGAAATTTTGAGAGAGCAATTTCCGGGAAGAGTTATTTTCTCCAACAAACATCTCACGAAAAGACTACGACGAGAAAATTCGACGAATTGTAGCCAATACGGAGGTTCCGACAATTATTGTTCCAACGTACCATTCACTTGCACAGTTTTCAACATACATTTTTCTCTGCCCCGTATGTTTGCAAATCTTGCGTTCTTTTATTCATATAACAGTTATATATCTCCATTAGTTTACCTGCAACTGTTTTTTTCTATATTAGTTTATACAACCACGTTTCTACAAACAAAAGTTCTATTCATGTACACACCAAACATCTCTTTCTGTCACATACACTAGTAACTCATTCATTCTTTAAGTAAATACCTCATTCTATTTGTTCATGTGTAACTTTATTGATCTACACTATGTGATCAAAAGTTTCCGGACACCTGGCTGAAAATGACTTACAAGTTCGTGGCGCCCTGCTTCGGAAATGCCGGTATTCTGTGTGGTGTTGGCCCATCCTTAGCCTTGATGACAGCTTCCACTCTTGCAGGCAAACGTTCAATCGGGTGCTGGAAGGTTTCTTGGGGAATGGCAGTCCATTCTTCACGGAGTGCTGCACTGAGGGGAGGTATCGATATCGGTCGGTGAGGCCTGGCACGAAGCTGGCTTTCCAAAACATGCCAGAAGTGTTCTATAGTATTCAGGTCAGGACTCTGTGCAGGCCAGTCCATTTCAGGGATGTTATTGTCGTGTAACCACTCCGCCACAGGCCGTGTATTATGAACAGGTCATCGATCGTGTTGAAAGATGCAATCGCCATCCCCGAATTGCTCTTCGACAGTGGGAAGCAAGAAGGTGCTTAAAAAATCAGTGTAGGCCTGTGCTGTGATAGTGCCACGCAAAACAACAATGGATGCAAGCCCCCTCCATTAAAAACACGACCACACTATAACTCCACCGCCTCCGAATTTTACTGTTGGCACTACACACGCTGGCAGATGACGTTCACCGGGCATTCGCCATACCCACACCCTGCTACGGGATCGCCCCATTGTGTACCGTGATTCGTCACTCCACGCAACGTTTTTCCACTGTTCAATCGTCCAATGTTTAAGCTCCTTACAACGAGCGAGGCATCGTTTGGCATTTATCTGGGTGATGGGTGGCTTATGAGCAGTCGCTCGACCATGAAATTCAAGTTTTCTCACCTCCCGCCTAACTGTCATAGTACTTGCAGTGGATCCTGATGCAGTTTGGAATTCCTGTGTGATGGTCTGGATAGATGTCTGCCTATTACACATTACGACCCTCTTCAACTGTCGGCGGTCTCGGTCAGCCAACAGACGAGGTCGGCCTGTATGCTTTTGTGCTGTACGTTCCCCTTCACGTTTTCACTTCACTATCATATCGGAAACAGTAGACCTAGGGATGTTTAGGAGTGTGGAAATCTCGCTTGCAGACGTATGACACAAGCAACACCTAATCATCTGACCACGTACGAAGCGAGTGAGTTCCGCGGAGGGTTCCATTCTGCTCTCTCGCGATAACTAATGACTACTGAGGTCGCTGATGTGGAGTACCTGGCAGTAGGTGGCAGCACAATACACCTAAAATTAAAAACGTATGTTTTTGGGGGGTGTCCGAATACTTTTGATCACAAAGTGTATATTACATGTACGAGTATGTTGTCAACAGAGGTAATCACCTGTAACTTATAATGTTCACTTCTGTCCATTGTCTTGTAAATATTTAATTCTACAATTTAATCTATTTCATGGCAACGATAGCGATGTGGCAAAGTGCCATATCTAGTATCTTCATGTTCTTTGTACTTGCGTTCACTGTTAGTTTACCGTGAAACTAAGTGCACCTAAATGCGGTGTGTGTGTGTGTGTGTGTGTGTGTGTGTGTGTGTGTGTTTGTAAGTTGGCAAAATTTTATCAGATAGCATTTGTCATCGATACCACAAGGCACTGCAATGTAACTATCCTAAAACATAACAATCTTTTTGTTTTGTAAACATTTCGTTAACTAAATTTCCGTTATTTCGAGTCCTCCAGTCCACTTCCTGGATCTTCATCTCTGGCTACTTTGACATTAGCTACACGTGACTCCGTAAGACAGTGTATCCTTCTGTTTGTGTAAGCGAAGAAGCAGGACCCGCCCCAGTCAAAGCACACCCAGAGAGAACAGTGCGTTGTACAGTATTTACAATGAAGGTATTATTAAAGGTGACGGTGGCAAGTGTGAAAGAGATGGTGGATACAGTGTGTTTTTCAGTTAACACCTAAAGCGCACTTAACGAGCTTGGGCGGAGGGCTCTGTATTTTCGGGGGAACACTGGCTTTAGAGATCAATATGTCTACTGTTTAAGAACGATTAGCAAAAATTAAAAATTTACCCACGAAAACATTTATGCGACGTGCCACCCCTGTAAGTTTTGTCAGTAGAAACTTTGTTTTCGGCGATCGGAGAACCGTCTATGTCTACATCTACATAAATGCTTTGTTGGTCACTCTGTAGTGAGTGATGGAGCGTACTTCGAAATAATATTAGAGTCGTATACCTTTTTGGTGCGGAACAAGAAAAAAAATCACTGTCAATATATATCTGCATAGACTTAAATCTCTATCTGACTCACGTGACCCTATGCGAGATATACGATGAAAGCCGAAAGGACAGTCGCACAATTTACATGACAGTGTTTCACGAGACTAACGCCACCCTTTCTCCAAAGATTCCCATTTCCAGAGATTCACAGCTACTGTACAAAAGTTGTTATCCGTTTTCGCACTGTGAACCGCAATTATCTAAGTAACTCACCACATAAAATGGCTCGAATTTCGACTGTACGTTCTACCAAAATTCATCTAGAAACGCTATTTTCCAGTTTTGAAAATCTGTGTCCGTTATAAAATATTCTCGAAAAAACATGGTTTTTGGGTACCAAAAGTACCAATTGTCGTGATGGTTACTTCTATAATTTCTATTCATGGCAAATCGCCGCCAGCCGTTGTGGCCGAGCGGTTCTAGACGCTTCAGTTCGAAATCGCGCTGCTGCTACGGTCGCAGGTTCGAATCCTGCCTCGGGCATGGATGTGTGTGATGTCCTTAGGTTAGTTAGCTTTAAGTAGTTCCAAGTCTAGGAGACTGATAACCTCAGACGTTAAGTCCCATATGCTGAGAGCCATTTGAAACATGGTAAATTGTCCACATTTTCACCGTATAATCTTAAGATGACGTTCTCGTGGTACTTAAAGTTTTTTCGATATCATTATCCGTTACCGAGATCCAGAGTTTCAAAGTTGTCGTACTTAAGCACGTAAAATATGCCTGTAACATACGGTATGAGACGTAAATGTACTTTTGACTGATATAGTGAGCAAATGGCAAGAGTTACAGGATCATCGAAAAGATTGTGAAGGCACCAGACTGTGTTTTAGTCAGCATTGTTTCATCAGTCACCAGACTGTGTTTTAGTCAGCATTGTTTCATCAGTAGAGTTTTATAACGCACTGTCTCTGCATAATTATCATTTCACATCTGTACAGATATGCCCAGATTGATACTGCTGTGACAAAAAATTGGGCTAAAAAAAACGTCTTAACATGCTTCAAAAGAACTTAAAATTAGTCCAAAAAATTTTGTAGTTCTGGAAAGACTGCAAAATCAGCAAAATTTTTATAATATTTTTACTCTTTTAAGATACAAATCATGAGCCGCTCGTTTTCGATGAATTGCGATCGATGAGCTTAGTACCCAGCAAAAAATGTGAAGCAAAGGATTTTGTGTTAACCTTACATGATGCATACTTATTTGTTGTTCATATCCGTCAAAGTACATAAATGAATCGAAACATATTTGTCAAAAATTTACTAAAATTTGTTTTATATCATCAGCACACCCTTCCTACCTGGGAAAAGAAGGGAACCAGCCAAAAAACGCTCCTCTCGGAGTACAAAAAAGGCGAATATGTGCCTCTTTAAAATATTCTGACAGAAAAAGTGGGGAGCAAGCTACTTCAATCCACATTACGCCTTCCTCACCAAAAATTTTGGCATGTGAACTTATGCGCGTTTTTTGTGCTGAACGAGAGTAAGAGAGACAACGACGGCGAAAGAGAGAGGAGACAATGCCAGTGGAAAAGAAAGAGAGAGGATACAATGATGGCGAGAAGGAGAAAGTGGCAGTGAAAGAGAAACAGAGACAGTTGAAGACAATAGAGGTGGGAGCCAAATAAAGGAAACACTGGTGGTCACTGAGAGACGGTGGAAGTGAAAAATAAAGAGAGATGGAAGGAGACAGAAGCAGTAGGAGGAAAAGACAGAGGAGACAGTGAAAATGAAAAATACAGTCGAGTGGAGACCGACCATATGTTTTCGGGGTCTAGACCCTCCGAGACCGGTAAAGTTTAATACTTAACTATAGGTGGGAGCGCATTTTGGACCGAAACTTTAAACGTAGGTACAGGGGAAAAGATGTATTGGATCCCGAAATTTTTGAGCTGTTGATGTATAGTAGAGACAGTGGCAGTGGGAAAGAAAGACAAAAGAAGACAGTGTAAGTGAGAGAGGAGACAGTGGCAGTGTGATATACTGTGAATCAATGGGAGGAAAAAGGGACAGCCAGAGAAAGACGTATAAATCACAGGCAGTGGCAGTGAGATAGGGACTAGTTAGGAAGGCTCAATTAAAAAGAGAGACTCGGTGTAGGATTTAGATTGTTCTGTGTTAAAATAGCGCGAGTATGTTCACATGCTGAGGTTTTTGGTGAGGAAGGCGCAATGAGGATTGAGGTAACTGGTTCTCTACTTATGTCATACTCTTCTACAGTGAAACATATTTACCTTTTTTGTGTTCCGTCAGGAGCATTTTTCCGCTGGTAATTGTTGATCGTTTTTTAAAATTTCGGATTTCCTAATCTACTAATTAAGAGGTATAAGCTTAAGTTAAAAGTGTAATACAATAAGTTAAGTATTAAAGTTATATGTCTTGGGGCAGCGTAACTCATAGCGCGTAAATTACCCAGACCATATTCATCCAGTGTTTGATAAAGAGAGCACTTCGCTAATTCCAACAAACTTTAAACTTAATTTCAAATATTCTCTAAACTTTTGCTCCCTTAAAGTCCTACAAAAAACAGTTTTGTGTTTCGCTTTTTCATTAGCGTGTGGGCGAATAATAAGAAACGAACATAATTAAGTTTTTTGCAACTTCAACCTTGAAGGTTTTACAAGCTTAACGTCAAATATTTAACACTTTAACTAATGTGTAAAGTACATTAATCAGACGTTTGAAGTTTTTTATGTACATGAGAAACTCGAGTCTTTAAAGAATCGGGGGTGGGCGTTACTGGTTTATTACAAAAAGTAAAAAATTCTGTTCACGTTGTTTTGCAGTCCCTACGATTATCTGCGGGCGATACACTTCAGTAGTCCGACTCTACAGGATACGGATTCGATTACCACTGCTGTTAGGGATTTTCCCTTGGTGGGAGGACTGGTACGAGGTCCACTGAATCTCGTGGAGTCAGTTGAGGAGATGATTGACCGTGTAGTAGCGGCTTCACTGTCTGGATAGTCTGCAAACCGACCGGGACCACGTGCCCCTCCATACCGAATCCGCGCGGCGCCGCAAGGCAGAGGATGCCACGGCGGCTACTGGACGGCCCTTGGGTCTACACGGCCTAGACGAGCAGCTCGTAGATAGCGAGTGTATGTGATTAAAGTGCAGCTACTCACAGGGGTCCAGTATGGCTTGTAATTATCGTACAGCAACGAAACTTAGCTAATATGCTAATACGTCAATGAGGAACTAATTATTGTACGGAAACAAAAATTAGCTAATGTGTTAATATGTTAATGAGGAACCGATTTACACTGGAAAAAAGTTTGTTGTAATTTTGGCCACCAGGCGCAAAATATACAGGGTGGTCCATTGATAGTGACCGGGCCAACTATCTCACGAAATAAGCATTAGACGAAAAAACTACAAAGAACGAAACTCGTCTACCTTGAAGGGGGAAACCAGATGGCGGTATGGTTGGCCCGCTAGATAGCGCTGCCATAGGTCAAACGTATATCAACTGCGTTTTTTTAAGTAGGAACCCCCATTTTTTATTACATATTCGTGTAGTACGTAAAGAAATATGAATATTTTAGTTGGACCAATTTTTCGCTTTGTGATAGATGGCGCTTAATAGTCACAAACATATGGCTCACAATTTTAGACGAACAGTTGGTAACAGGTAGGTTTTTTAAATTAAAATACAGAACGTAGGTATGTTTGAACATTATATCTCGGTTGTTCCAATGTGATACATGTACCTTTGTGAACTTATCATTTCTGAGAATGCATGCTGTTACAGCGTGATTACCTGTAAATACCACATTAATGCAATAAATGCTCAAAATGATGCCCGTCAACCTCAATGCATTTGGCAATACGTGTAACGACATTCCTCTCAATAGCGAGTAGTTCGCCTTCCGTAATGTTCGCACATGTATTGACAATGCGCTGACGCATGTTGTCAGGCGTTGTCGGTGGATCACGATAGCAAATATCCATCAACTTTCCCCACAGAAAGCAATCCGGGGACGTCAGATCCGGTTAACGTGCAGGCCATGGTATGGTGCTTCGACGACCAAACCACCTGTCATGAAATATGCTATTCAATACTGCTTCAACTGCACGCGAGCTATGTGCCGGACATCCATCATGTTGGAAGTACATCGCCATTCTGTCATGCAGTGAAACATCTTGTAGTAACATCGGTAGAACATTACGTAGGAAATCAGCGTGCATTGCACCTTTTAGATAACTATCGATAAAATGGAGGCCAATTATCCTTCCTCCCATAATTCCGCACCATACATTAACCCGCTAAGGTCGCTGATGTCCCACTTGTCGCAGCCATCGTGGATTTTCCGTTGCCCAATAGTGCATATTATGACGGTTTACGTTACAGCTATTGGTGAATGTCGCTTCGTCGCTAAACAGAACGCGTGCAAAAAATCTGTCATCGTCCCGTAATTTCTCTTGTGCCCAGTGGCAGAACTGTACACGACGTCCAAAGTCGTCGCCATGCAATTCCTGGTGCATAGAAATATGGTACGGGTGCAATCGATGTTGATGTAACATTCTCAACACCGACGTTTTTGAGATTCCCGATTCTCGCGCAATTTGTCTGCTCCTGATGTGCGGATTAGCCATGACAGCAGCTAAAACACCTACTTGGGCATCATCATTTGTTGCAGGTCGTGGTTGACGTTTCACGTGTGGCTGAACGCTTCCTGTTTCCTTAAATAACGTAACTATCCGGCGAACGGTCCGGACACTTGATGTCGTCCAGGATACCGAGCAGCATACATAGCACACACCCGTTGGACATTTTGATCACAATAGCCATACATCAACACGATGTCGACCTTTTCCGCAATTGGTAAACGGTCCATTTTAACACGGATAATGTATCACGAAGTAAATAACGTCCGTACTGGCGTAATGTTACGTGATACCACGTACTTATACGTTTATGACTATTACAGCGCCATCTATCACAAAGCGAAAAAAGTGGTGCAACTAAAACATTCATATTTCTTTACGTACTACACGAATACGTAATAAAAAATGGGAGTTCCTATTTTTAGAAAAAACGCTGTTAATATCCGTTTGACCTATGGCAGCGCCGACTAGCGGGCCAACCATAGCGCCATCTGGTTTCCCCCTTCAAGCTAGACGAGTTTCGTTCTTCGTAGTTTTTTCGTTTGATGCTTATTTCATGAGATATTTGGCCCGGTCACTATCAATGGACCACCCTGTATACAAATAGGAGGCTCAAACAAGGCATCCAACATAGAAGAACAAAAAAACTTCAGAAAGCGTACAAACGGACATGAACGCACTATAATAAAAGAAATATTTCAAGACAGGCTAAATTCACGCACTACAGTACAGCTGTACTACCAGAAGCACTCTAGACATCAAAATCGACCACAATTGTGCATCAGGCATCACAGAGGCAGAAAAAAATAGAACCTAAAATCCTCAGGAAAATTTTTGGAGTAGCAGACAGAGATGGTACATGACTGGAGAGACCAACCAAAGAGTTATATGAACACACACATAGGCTCATAGACGTGATCATAAAATGCTGGCTAGCACTCTATGGACACGTACATAGAATGAACAACAACAAAGTAGCAAAGAGGATTTTTTATGTAGTAAAAACTTCAATCAAGAAACCCAACTTGTTTCGAGAAATAGAAGAAGACCAAAAACAAGCAGGGATCAATACTGAAATTGTAAATGAAAGAGACAAATTCAGAAACGAAATAATGAATACGAAATTTGAAGTAATAGAAAGGAAGAAAACAGGCAAAATATGGATAGAACAAAGGAAAGACAATTACAGCCAAAGAACGAAAACATTTTAGGAAGAGAAAAAGAAGAAGGAAAGAAGAAAAAAATGAATGCAACACTCAAGTTAACCACTGTCATGAAGATAAAAATGTGTCACAATGATAATGATAATAATAATAATAATAATAATAATAATGTTTGCTTGTTCAAATTCCTGTATCTCCAAAAGTTTTTTACCAATTGCTTTGAAATTTTCGCACAAGGTTACATTCTAATGCAGGAATGTTTTTAGCTACCTTCTCTTAATATAACTATGTGAGACTTTTTGCAGCAACGTTACCGTAGTATTAAATTTATAAAATATTATGTATTATGTATATTAGAAAATAACGTTTTGTCAAAATTTCAAAGCATTCCGTCAAAAAATTTCGGAGATTTCCAACTATAAACATTTACAGTTTCTGTATAAGTTCAAACGTAGATCTTCATTTCTGCAAAATCTTCAATCTCCGAAAATTCTTCATGGTTTGCTTTCAAATTTTGACACAACAAATACCTGCTGTAATGCTGTACGAAAAGGAAAAACGTCACAAAATTTAAATGTTTGTTTGTTATAAACCGTTAATCTCTGGAAGTTCTGGACCGATTGCTTTGAAATTTTGACACAGCGTTCAATTCTAATATGCATGTGCTTTTAGGAGCCTCATTATAAGTACTCTGGATGTAATATATAAGGAGAAAAATTGATACCAAAAATCAAAATGTACCCTTGCGACCCTCTTCAAATTTTTTATGTTACTGTAATAAACGTTTAGACACTTACAGACAATATATATTTACATACTTGGAGGTAATTTATTGTTATTGCAGATTCAGATTTTGTAGTTAGAAAACTGGAAAGATGCATTTACGGCTTACTGTTTTGTGGTTGGAATACTACTGCAAAATCTGAATTTGCAGTAACAATAAATTAGCTCCAAACAGAGAGAGGGGAGAGGAGGAGATAAGAACATACATCCAGTTCTCATGGATATTAGAATCGTGTGCGTTCCCTTTTGTTTCTCTTCCACTTCAGCAGACTGAGCCACAGCTAAGCGTAGCTGGTCACAGCTAGTACGTAATGAAGCAGCAACGGGAAGTGTGCAGAAAAATGTCAGACAAGTGAGAAAGACGTAATACTGATTTTATTATTACCCGCCGCGTACACAATTTGTTCACTTCGGCAGCAGAGAAGTCGACGAGATGCTTCATCCGTAAAACGACGTCATCAACGGTTGCTCGCAGCAGTTTCGGTGAAATCTAAGCAACGTGTTCCCGTATAGTGAGCTTCAGATCAGGTAGAGGCCGAACGTGTCTCTGATAAATGGGCTCTTTTAGATATCCGCAGAGCCAAAAGTCGTATGGATTCAGATCAGGTGATCTTAGAGGCCATGCATCTGAAAAACCTCGGGAGATAACACGTTCGTCAAAGGCTGCATTTAGCAGATCTTTCACTGGGCGGACGACATCATGTGTTGCCCAGTCTTGGATGAAAACAGTGGGTTCCACACAGGCGCTCTCTTTTAAAGCTGGAATTACATGCAGTACAAGGAGATTTCGATAACGGCAGACGTCACGGTGCATCTGTCAGGCCCTCTGGGTGTATTCTTTTCAAAGAAGAACGGGACGAAAATAAAGGCGCTTGTGGATCCATACCATACAGTCAGATGCGAGTGGCTCTTCGTGTACAGCACGCGATTTAACGTATCCCAGACTCGGCAGTTCTGTGTATTCGCTGCACCCTGTAGTGTAAAAAGTGCCTCGTTATTCCGTAGAATATTGTCTGGTCACATGTCATGAATTTCGATCCGTGTTAGAAACAGAAGAGCAAATTCAGAAAGTTACTGCTAATCATGAGGTTTCAGTTGTTGCACCATATGGATCTTGTACAGGTACCAGTGTAAAATAGACGGCAAACCTTGCGTACTATTGACCATGGGATAGATAAGTCTCGTGACACTGCGCGAGCACTATAACTCCCCGGGGCACGTGCTACAGGTCAGTTACAGCAACAGCAACCTCGTCAGTAACGTCCACTGGGATATGACGCTTTCCTATTCCATGTGCCACATCAAACTCAGCCATGTTTTCGAATTCCTTTATCTTCATCTTTAAAACATTTAATGACATTGGCATCTCCTCAGACCTTAGAGTCGGGGAGACGTTCTCAATGCAGCACTGTGATTGCAGCCACTCACATAATACAATTTCACTAATAGTGCACGGTCTCTCTTCTCAATAGCCCTACTGTTCATTCATGTTATAGCTTGTCAAATGACAGCGTGTACGTCATACCGTCATAAAAACAGTGTACAACACGACATTTGCACCTGGTGATCAAAACTGGAACTATTTTTTCCAGTCTAAATTGGTCCCACATTAACGCATCTACCTAGTGTCGCTGCCATACGATAATTACAGCCCATACTGGACCTCTGTGAGTAGCTATACTTTTAACTATAACCACCCAGTACTTTCAAGTAGACAGCCACACAGCCAGAGAAGAATGTGATATCACTGCTGCCTCATCTCAGTAAACCGTTAATGCGTATTGAGAACGTTAGTGATCCAATTACGTTCCCTTAACGCACAACTTGATATTAATTTCGTATATGCTGAACATTTACCACTCAGCATACGAAAAATGGTTCAAATGGCTCTGAGCACTATGGGACTCAACTGCCGTGGTCATCAGTCCCCTAGAACTTAGAACTACTTAAACCTAACTAACCTAAGGACATCACACACATCCATGCCCGAGGCAGGATTCGAACCTGCGACCGTAGTAGTCGCACGGTTCCTGACTGCGCGCCTAGAACCGCGAGACCACCGCGGCCGGCCACTCAGCATACGTTACTGGTTTCTATTAAACAAGACTGTTTCGAATCTTGATTATTACACTAACGCGGATTACTACCAACAATTGGTTGGAACGGGTAGGTTATCCATTTGCTGCGGTTCAATTTGAAAGGACCACATAAAAATGCGAAACTAAATGTGTGAAAGGCAGATTTCACACTGCAGTTCTGTGAAAGAACACTGAAGAAGTGTGTTTCATTCACAAAGGAGGTAGCTTACGAAAACATCGCCCGACCTATTGTTGGATGTTTTTCGTCAGCCTGAATGAATGAGTGAAAGAGAGAAGAGTTTCAGAGAAGAGCTGCGTTTGTTCGGTCTACGAAAGAGCATCTCAAAAATGCTCAATGAACTCCAGTGGGAGACGTTACAAGAAATACAGTGTGCCTCATCGAGAGTCTTCTTCTGACTTTCGACGATTTCACCATCTTGTTTTTGATCTGCCCATTATCTTCTCCCCAGCCGTTTATAATGTAAGCTGTACATCGTATAGCTTAATTTCTTTTCTGGTCTTTGACATTCGCATAACGCGTTCCTTCCGTATGCTTTTGTTGTACCAGCTTTCTCTGTTGTAGATGTCAGATCTATTTCTGCCCTTATGTTGTTGTTCCGGTTTTTATCTTTTCTTGTACAGCTCTGAGGAATTTCGTTCCCGGTATTTGGAATTAACTAAGGTTTTTCTTTCTTGGACCCGAATATCATAATATACCCCAGGTGGGTACAGCCATTACTCTAAAAATCTTTCCTTTGGGTATCTTTCTTCACTTTCCCACTAAGAGATCTTTTAATTGTTCTACGCATTCTGTAATAAATGTCTGCAATTTTTATCTTCTTCATAGGTCCCATCTGGAGTAGTACAGAGAGCATCAGGTCCAATGTCTTACTACCACTGAGGAGTTTTCATGTCTCTAGTTCCTTCTCTAGGAACAACATTCCTTAGTTTTATTGATTTCCAGTAACCATAAAACACTTTTCTTTGGCAACCAAATTAGGAATCTAACGACGTGTGGATACCTCACTTTATGCCACAATCAACTAATTATTGAAGAAATGGGAGATGAATGTGCGTATAAGCTTCATGTCTTGAGCACTGCGTGACGAACTTACTCTTAAAATTCAGAGACAGGACTTCACAAGGTAATACTCTACATCGGCATCTAAGTATATGTACATACTCGGCAAGTTATTTGTTACGTTCATTATCGGAATACTGTTGTGTCAATAAATTATAATGAAGTTCAGTCATTCCAGATAATTAATCGACAATTGCTTCAGGTAGAAGACGAAGCTTATTTGCAAGTCTGTTTTTATTTTAGAATAGAAGATGTCATATTATGATCTACAGTACTTAGCGTTGTGTGCTCAGGCATTGAGGAATGCAGTCATTCACATCTACTCGGTAGAAAAAGTCGTAAGCTCTCCCTGTCGGAGTATGACAGCATCCAATTTGTAATATGTAAGTGGAAAATCTTTAAATAAAACTCATACAGCGCGTATAAATTTAATGCAATTTTATTATGTATAGACATGGTTGGAGACCGTGGCTGTTATATAAAATAAATTATTGATGGTGCACAGCAACCAGCCACAAATTGGTTTTAGGTTACTTTATTCAAAAAGTACCGTTACCGGTTCCTAATTTTTTGCAAATCATCGTCAGACGGACTTTAACCATTCATCGATACAGAGCATACATTGGTGTCCTGTGAGTTGCCCTAGGATAAACGATAATTAACAAATTGCAAACTTTTATCCAAACTGGTTACGCACATATTAGTGTTTGAATGCAACTTACGTGAAATGTCCGCCTGACGCATTTGCAATATGAGTTTTCTTGCAATGAAACACGTTCTCAAGGATGCTTGTGTTTTCACAGTCAAAAACGTTGCACTGCACTGTAAACCACTGTCGTTCTGTCACAAAACGAATTTCCAACGTGCATCACATATTTTCATTTATAGCGTGCCAAAACAAATACAAAGTTTGCAAAACGGATGAGTCTCAAAGATGCTACAATGCAATGATATAAAGATAGAGCCTTTTTTTGCGGGAGGGGAGAAGGTACATAAATTACATATCAGTAATTTAGTTCCCCCTCCCCCCAAAATGTCATATCTTTGTATCATTGCATTGTAGCATCTTTGAAACTCATGTATTTTGCGAACTGTGTATTTGTTTTTCCTATGCTATAAATCAAAATGTGTGGTGCACATTGAAAATTCGTTTTTTGACATACCGAAAGTGGTTTACAATGCAGTGCAACGTTTGTGACTGTGAAAATACAAATATTCTTCTGAATGTATTTCATTGCATGAAAATTGCTGGTACAAATGCGCCAGATGGACATTTCATGTAGGTTGCATTCCAACACAAATATGTGGCACAAACATTTTAGTTACACGTTTGAAGTTTGTAAATTATTGTTTATCCTAGGGAAACTCACAGGAAACCAATGTATAATCTGCACTGCTAGAAACTTAAAAAACGGTCTGATGACGAACTGCAAAATATTCGAAACCGGTAATGGTACTTTTTTGAACAAAGTAACCTAAAAAGAATTTGTGGGTGGTTGCTGTACGCCATCAACAATGTATATTACGTATAAACTTAGTTACACATTTTATTAACTCTCCCGTCTTAACTGCAGTTTCAAAAAATTAACTTCTACACATTGTGACGGATCTCAGCCAAAACTAAGCTATGCAAAAGTTTCTGTGCCGACACACTCACTGAACTATACATACTGTTTTAACAATGTCAACAATTACAAGCATTATTGGCGTTAAAATTTCGTTGACAAACAATTATACTCGATTTCACAAAAAATGGGTAAAAATTACTCTGAATAATAAAGCCACCAGTTATTATAAGTGTGGCTAACTGTACCAGTATAGCGTCAACACTGTTATATCACTACTGAATCCGACATCGAAGTATAACATGCTTGCTGCTGTCTTCCTCATATTCTTTCACTTTAAACCAGGTATCCGTAATCTTCTTACTTTAAGAACTACGAGCACTTGTTCATCTTCGATACTGCGTAGCGCACCTCTTCTACTGCTTGCTGTTTGTTCAAAATGTTCAAATGTGTGTGAAATCTTATGGGACTTAACTGCTAAGGTCATCAGTCCCTAAGCTTACACACTACTTAACCTAAATTATCCTAAGGACAAACACACACACACCCATGCCCGAGGGAGGACTCGAACCTCCGACGGGACCAGCCGCACAGTCCATGACTGCAGCACCTTTGACCGCTCGGCTAATCCCGCGCGGCTTGTTGTTTGCTTTCAGTATTTCTGGAGGGAATGGTATGGACCAAAAAAATTTTTAAAAAGTCCTGTAAACATGGGCTCTAAAATTCATACCTTCAGAACTATCAGCATTTGTTCAATAGAACAGATTTCATTTTTTCCGGTAGTTTTTAGGTTGGTTATTCGAAAATCTTCCCATTCATTAACAAATACGCCTGTTACAATCTATATTCGATATGACACGGTGTGTAAAAGGAAAGGCCTTTATTCAGTCTCCTATGTAGATTCTCATTATTTTCACAGATCTTATCAACGAACTGAAGTCTGTCGTACCCACGACTGAGCCCCTATGATCATTCCATTTCATATCCCTACAGATTGTTACATCTAGTTATTTTTCAGAGCTGATGATTCCAGCTGCGACTGGCTGATGCTGTAATTGTAGGACACTTTCATTTTATGAAGTGCACAATTTTGCATTTCTGTGCAAAATCTAGTTGCCAATATCTGCACTACTTTGAAATGTTATCAAGATCTGAGTGAATGTTTTTCAGATTTTTTTTAGACTGTACTTCGTTCTAGATAACTGCATCATGTGCAAGATGTCTAAAGTTACTATCAACAGTGTCTGGATGGTCTCTGATATGCACTGATGAGCCAAAACATTATGACCATTGCCCGGCGCGAGGTTGTATGCTGCTTGGTTGCGTTGAGGGCACATGACACGGATGAGAAGTATATGAACGGAGCAGAGACGAATGGGAAATCATTCTAGCGAAGAGAAATCGCGCAAATGCGGAAATCCGCTGACTTAAGCGATTTTGACAAAAGCAATGTTGTTGTGGCCCAGTGTCTGGGAGTGAGCATCTCGGAAACGGCGGAGCTGGTCGGCTGTTCGCGTGCTACTGTCGTGAGCATATTTGCAAACTGGCTGAAGAATGCTGAAGCCACGAGAAGGCGACAAGTAGATGGACGTCCATACCTCATTACAGATCGTAGGGTTCGGAGGCTTGTCCTCTATAAAGTAGGACAGGCGGCGATCTGTGGCACATCTGACGACAGAGTACAGTGCTGGCGCAAGCGTAAGTGTTTTGGAGCTCACCTTTGAGCGCACAGTGTTGAACATGGCGTTCCGCAACAGAGGACCCCTAAGTGACCCCATGTTGGGACATGTGGTAGCAATCGAAAGCACCATGAGTATTGTGGACTCTGTGAGCATTATTAGGGACCATCCATAACCCCTTATACTTGATGCGGTGGCATCTTCCAGCGGGATAACTGTCCGTGTCACCAGGCCAGAATCGTGCTGCAGTGGTTTGACGAGCTTGATAGTGAACTCACGCCGATATCTTGACCATTAAATTCTGCTTATCTGGATCCGATGAAACCTAACTGGGACGCTATCTGGCGCCAGCTCTGCGCCCACAAACCAACCGCCCGTAAATTACTGGAAGTGTGTGACCTGTGCAGAGGCATCTGGTAACACAAACCTCTGCAAACCTATCAAGTACCTGTCGAATCTAGGGTACACACAAGCACTTTCGAACTGCGTTCCAGAAGGGACCAACATGCTTTTAAGTACGTGGTCATAATGCTTTGGCTCATCAGTATACAGTATACACAATGCGGGTTCCAAATACTCCCCTGGGGCACGCCCAAGTTACTTCTCCCTCTTAACGACGTCACATTCCCGCGAACAATAGCGTCATCATCAAACAGATAGCTGCACGTCCTGTTTGACTGATGCTTTATGTAGTTGGATGACAGGAGCGGTCCTATCACTCACTTCGCTCGGGCATTCATGGTTCAAATGGCTCTGAGCACTATGGGACTTAACATCTTAGGTCATCAGTCCCCTAGAACTTAGAACTACTTAAACCTAACTAGCCTAAGGACATCACACACATCCATGCCCGAGGCAGGATTCGAACCTGCGACCGTAGCAGTCTTGCGGTCCCAGACTGCAGCGCCTAGAACCGCACGGCCACCGCGGCCGGCTAGGGCATTCATGAAGTTACCTTCCGCTCTGATGGAGACTCGCCGTCTAGGGCACCGTACTGGCCTCTGTCACTCAAAATCCTTTGAGCCTGTCACATATCTGAGAACATGTTTCAAGTACTGGGACTATGGTTAAGTCCACTGTGTGCTACTCCCTCACTTCCACATATCATATAGCGATTATGATGGAAACCTTAGACAGCTTAGAACTTTCTTTGTGTAAGTGGAGAACAGCAAGTTGCACCGTGATTCACATTTCACACTGAGCTATATATTTCTCTATAACTGACTGACTGAGTGAGATCACAGGACGGCAGAAGGCGAAGGAATACTATCTCTAATAGAGCCATGTGTAGTAAAGCACTGCGGTGTTCCAACGGACGATTCACTATATTGCCGGTTTAGGTCTCGTGCCATCAGGAGATTTGTTAAAACGGAATAGGGAAAACGCTAACTGAACATAATAGGTAAAATATGGCTAGAGACCAAGTCTAGCCGAGCCTAATGACTGACGGCCTTACATGCCGTTAGCATCATTCCGATAGGAGTCCTAGCGATAGCTGCAGGCCGTCCTATACTCGTGCGATCATGAGCTATAGCTGATAGAGGGTGCCAGTCATGAGGTAACATAAACTATTTTGAACAAAAGTATGCAGACGCGTACTAGTAGATATTAATATGGGGTGAGTCCACCCTTAGCCTTTGTGTCGGCTTGATCCGTTTTGGGACACTTTCAACGAGGTGTCTGAATGTCTGTGAATGAATGACACGCATTCTTGCTCAATAGCCGTAAGTAGAGAAGGTAGTGATGTTGGTCGCTGGGGACTGAAGCGAAGTCGACGATATAACTCACTTCAAAGGTGTCCCATTGGGTTCAGGTCGGGATCCTGGGCAGGTCAATCCAATTCAGGAATGTTGTTGACCTCGTAGAGGAAGCTTTATGCCAAGGTGCATCGTCAAGCTGATACAATCAATCATTATTTCCGAACTGTTCCTCTATAGCACACAGCACACAACGCTGTTAATCATCCTTCCGCATTAAGTGTTTTCTTAAGCACAATAAAAAGACCATAACCTAAGCGCGAAAAACACCCCCAAACTGTAGCACCTCCTCTGCCTTCGTACTGCACTGTTGGCGCTACATATGATTGCAGGTAGCGGTGCCTGGGCATCTGCTAAACCAAAACCCCTCCAATGATTTATCTTTCTAAATCACTCGTTTCCAGTCATCCACTGTCCTGTGGCTTCACTCGTTACACCGTCTCAAGCGTCACTTACCACTGACTACAGAAATCTGTTGCTTATGAGAAGCTGCTCGACCAGTGTACCCCATTATTTTTAATTCCGTATGCACAGACACTGCCCTACCTGGACTTCTGGTGGCACTTGGGAGCTCACGAGGAATCCCTTCCGTTCATTTCATGCAGGTTTTTACAACCACTCTCCGCAATTCTTGACGGTGCTTATCCGTTAGTATATCAGGTTTGCCTGGTCAACTGTGGTTGTACCTTCGCGTTTCCACTTCACAATAACGTCACCAACATTGTATGTGGGAACTTTACAGGAGCTGAAATGCCCGTGATGGATTTCTTACTCAGGTGACATCAAGTGACTAGTCTGCTTTCGTAGACATTGAGTTCCCTTAACTGACACATTCTGCTGTTTCCTCTTCTCTACTGACGCCACATTTAATACTGGCTGGTCCGGCTCTGTGATATCTAGTGGTAAGTCAGCATTACACTGGACTGTTCGGATGCTTAACGGAGAGGGAGCAATAATAATCGAAGACAGGAACCAAGTACTAGACTTGAAAAGAATGTAAGACACTGTTGAATCTACACGTTACAGAAAGAATGACAGAAATAAAATATTGGTTCAGGAATGAGACAAAGATCCAGGACTAAGGATATCAATCATAAGATTCGCTTATGACATTGGTATCCTGAGTGAATGCGAAGAAGGAGTGTACAGCTATTGAATGAAATGAACAGTGTGTTGAGCACAGATTTTGGATTGAGAATAAACAGAAGCCAGACGAAAGTAATGAGATGTAGCGGAAAAGAGATTAGTGATAAACTTAACATCAAAATTGGGAACCACGAAGTAGACGCCAGTGGGTTGGACCAATAAAGGCCACAACACGGTCCGGCATCGATGTTGTTCTGAGGCAGAGTAGCCCACAGATCTTGAACAAGCACCTCCAAATCACGTACAGAGTGACACAGCGTGGCATCTGTCATTTCAGCTGGTCCCACACATGCTGTGTTGGAGACAAACAAATTCGGGGATCAGGCTGGCGTTGGAAGAATCGGAACATGAATTAGGAAATAGTGAGCAACTTGAGTTGGATGCAGACGAGCATTATCTTGCTGGGAAAGTGTCTCTGGTAGACCATCTAGGAAAGTTCCTGAATGGGGTCGAAGAAAAAAATGGTTCAAATGGCTCTGAGCACTATGGGACTCAACTGCTGAGGTCATTAGTCCCCTAGAACTTAGAACTAGTTAAACCTAACTAACCTAAGGACATCACAAACATCCATGCCCGAGGCAGGATTCGAACCTGCGACCGTAGCGGTCTTGCGGTTCCAGACTGCAGCGCCTTTAACCGCACGGCCACTTCGGCCGGCCGGTCGAAGAAAGTCATCAACATAACGCTGGCCCTTTAAGGCCCCTCAGTCCATTACGCCAACTGTGCAGGCGGTGTGATGCGCGACAGATGTCTGCACACCCGTATGCGGTTATCATCCGTCCCCAAAACGAATCGAAATTCATCACTAAGCACTACTTTTTTTCGAATCAGTACCAGTGCACAACTGTAGACGGAGTCGCCGATGTCTCGCTGATAACGGCAGTACACGACAAGGGTGCCTGGATTGCAAATTCGCATCCGCAAGGCGTCTGGAACAAGGCCTGCGGAACAACTGGCACCCGCATATCTGATTTTATCGTGGAGTGAGTCACTGTAGGATTCATGATTACTTGCCATACGATCCTTCGAACCTCTCGTCCCGTAGTCTTCCTAGTCGCTGCAGACCCGGTGTGTCGCACGTGGGGTGTCATCTCGGGTCCACTGTCTGACGGAGCATTGCGAACGATCGTCCTGGGCAGCCACACGGCGTTTTGACCAGCCTGAGACTTTCATGCCGATGGTTGGGCCCCCTCGAACTGGCTTAGCTATGAGAAATATTGTCTAATACCTCAACTTGGGATTCTACGCCTACTAACGTTCTCTTTGAGTCGGGATATTGATCGTCACGTGTACGACTCGTCCACTGTACGCCGTTTAAATAGAGATCCCTGCCCGACTGCAGCGCCACTGCAGGGTCCGGCACCAAACTTGATCATTTGCGTATCGGATCTCACTGTACTTATATGCAAAGATTTGCTTTTGTACCTTTCTTCACTCTGGGTGGACTATTTTCAATGTTGCTGAGTGTGCGATCAAGAGGGAAAAAGTGCCAAATACGATTGCTGGCTCGTATTTAGACTTTACACATTGAATTGGGCACAAATTTATTTACGACAGCCGTTTTTCCCTTGCTCCGCTCTAGAATGGAATACAAAGCGATTGAAACGATTTTAAACCTCCGCCACACACTGTATGGCGGCTTGCCGAATACATTTCTTGGCAGATATCGAATTAGTCTCGCGTGGCCGACCGAGACGCTCGAAACAGCATCAAAGTTTGGTGTGCGCATTCGTCATTCGCGAGTCATTCCGGACGCCGCGCACGTATTTATAGGCCGAATTCCATTGCCGCTGCGAGGCACGCAGCGCTAACTGTCCAAAGAGAGTTACGTTAGAGAACAGTATGAGTCAGTGTAGGAGTCAGCGTCCGTGGCTTACTTGAGTAACCACCTCGCAGTCTTCCCATGGGCTGAGCAAACGCGGTGACGCCCCCGCAGATACAATGAAACAACATAGCGGGAATTTCAGATAAGAGATCAAAGGAGCCGAATGCTAAGAAAGAAACGTCAAAGACAAACTTTTTCGTATCCATACGGCGAACGAGATAACACTCCTCCAGATATTTCTAATTATTCGAAAAGCAGTTTGTGAAACGTCGAAACTTTCCGACTGACGTCGGGGTCCTACAATGAAGCGACGATGATGCTCCGAAGAACAATATCTTATATACGCTGTTGTTATAGGTACATTACGTTATGTACTCTACACTCCAAATGATACTGCAGATCATTTATTTGTAGATATTTCGTAAAACATCATTCCTCAGTGTCTGCAATAATCGATTTTCCGTAGTCTCCTCAGAAAAATACAATAATCGGTAACCACGCGACACCACGCTTAGAGCTAATGTGCCGGCCGCTGTGGCCGTGCGGTTCTAAGCGCTTCAGTTTGGAACCGCGTGACCGCTACGGTCGCAGGTTCGAATCCTGCCTCGGGCATGGATGTGTGTGATGTCCTTAGGTTACTTAGGTTTAAGTAGTTCTATGTTCTAGGGAACTGATGACCTCAGAAGTTAAGTCCCAGAGTGCTCAGAGCCATTTGAACCATTTTTGAGAGCTAATGTGTTCCAAAACTCCGCGCATAAAAACGGATATTTCCGTTATAAGTTACAGAGGTTCAAAGTTACCCTACTTCTACACGCAAAATTCGGTATGAGGCTAAATCTTAGTAATAAATAACAGATGCAAATTGCTCAAATTTTAATGGTATGTTCTCTAGGCATTTATCTACAACAACCATCTCTCAGTTTTCAAAAATCATTATCCATTATCATGAAACACCCAAAAAATTTGTTTTTTGTGTGTCAAATCACAGCCGCGTATTCCGAGACGGCTATGAGAAGAAAATTGCTGTAATTTTTACGATGTAGTCTTAAGATCCCTATCTCGAACAGCCTTGAAAATTTTCTTCATATCTTTATCTGTTTCCGAATTACAGAGAGAATTGCCCTACTTGTATACCTAAAATCCGTTGTGAAGCGAAAAAGCAATTTATAAAGTGAGGTAGCACGGATAAATACTCTGTAATGTGTCTCAGTTATCAACTGGGAACCACATATCGTTGGACTGAAGCACATGCGAAACTTTTTTGCATGTAAAATCGGGTCTGAGATGTAAAATTAGTTTTGCGTTATTTTTTGCGCATAAAATTCAGCCTGAGGTGTTTAATTACTTTAGCGTTAATTGAATTTCATACAAGTAAACTATGTAACTTTTACTGTTGAGTATATATTTTTTTCATATGAGCCACATCCCCTGGTGCAGCCGGGAAAAAAACGTAAAGAAATTCAAATTGCTCTGAACACTATGGGACTTAACTTCTGAGGTCATCAGTCCCCTAGAGCTTAGAACTACTTAAACCTAACTAACCTAAGGACATCACACACATCCATGCCCGAGGCAGGATTCGAACCTGCGACCATAGCGGTCGCTCGGTTCCAGACTGTAGCGCCTACAACCGCTCGGCCACTCTGGCCGGCAAAAAAACGTAAATTTTTAAAGATGCTGAGGAAAGTAGAATGCATCAGTTGGTACTCTCCTTTCCTCTCAGAGTCTTTTAAATAAACAGAAATAGGTTGGCATTTTTTGTGTTTCGATAGGAGCATTTTCCCTGGTCTTGTTTTACTTAGAATCAGTGAAGTATCTCAGGGCCTCTAAAAGAGGTGGTCAGGCGAAGAATATGCTTCCGAAATGACAGTCTGTAGCACCGTAAACTGCTGTTAAAAGTATTTTTTTAATAAGCTGCTGGTTTCGGTCAAGGGTCACACTTGGCACAGCTCAGGTCAACAGCAGGAGTTACATCGGAATGTAACGTCCTCAAAAATGAAGCAAAATGTTGGAAAGTCGACTAAAAGCTGCTCATAAGTATATTTACTGCATATACTATTTCCAGTCAACCTTTTAACACTGTGCTCCTGTTCTGACGGCATTGTATTTCGTTGTAACTCTTGATATTAACCTAAGCTGAGTTGGAAAACGGTTTTTAATCCAAACCGGCCGCTTACTAAAAATTACTTTAACAGCGTCTTACGTTATTACTTGTCATTTCTAAAATATATCAAAGCTGTGGAGCAAAACCAACAGAAGATATGCAGTATACCAAACTGCCACCTACTTCTGAGGATTATTTAGGCGCCACTGGACGTTTTGTAAAACTACAAATTACTTTCACCAAAACTGAACATAAATAATTTACCGCTATATCAGAGTTGGAATTTTTAAGTTCAACCGTTGGAACTGACAGCACGTACGATCCGTTGTTTGCTGGTTTGGCAATCAGCAAAAGCGTACAATCGATTCGTTTCAGCTTTCTTCCTTTCAACGTCAACATTTCCTCCTGGTATAAATCTTGAGGTCTACCTTCCGTTATACTACGTACTTCTGTCCACAGCCATTATTCTGACTATCGAGTAGTCGAAAGTTTTATTATACATCCACTCGTTTGCAAAGGCCTTTCACTTACAGCCACAGAAAACCTCCCACAAAATTAATCGAGAACCAGGGGATCTACGCGTTTGGCATCTTCATGGCAGAGAACAGCACTGATTTGCTGATAAATTGATCTGGATCGTCTTTAACAGTCTACAAGTCTTTTGAATTTGTAGACTGTACTGATGAGTGGTCTTTCACCCCAAACAAGTGCGTCCGCTTCTGCTGACACGTGTAAGTTGTCAAACTCGGCGCTTACCTTGACTAGCAATCTAACGTTGCGCTCCACCGTTACGCCAAACGGTTCGCCGTTTCGTGTGTTGACACCAAGGCAAACCGTTTTCGCCACGGGAGTTATAAAATACCCAACAGTGCAGTTTCTTGCGTGATCTATCCATCATATAACACAAATTCTGTTTCATTTCCCCATCAAACTAGAATAATCGTTCGCTGCTGATATACTAGTGGCGTGCGCTACAAAACTGATCAAATACTTTTAAAAAATTAGTAAATACGGTGAGTTGTGTCATGCAGACGGGACATCGAAATTATTGTGTTCGTTGTTTGGGTTGACTCAGGAAAGATGGAATTCTTAACGCCTATTTTCATCAAGTCGATATTCTGAGGACGGTGGACAAACGAAACGCGTAGAAAATTTACTGATTTCTGTTCTCCAAAGCAATTATTCTTGCATCAAAAGTAACTGAACCTAAGCCTTTTGGCAGGTCTAGTGTATGTTTTTTACAATCCAAGTTTTCATCAGTACGCACACGAAAAAGCTTAGAACTTTCTGCCATACTTGTTACGTTTTGTTCACATTCGTAGTAGGTTAAGTATTTTTGTCAATACAAAAGTGTACAAGTTGCGTTTTTTTCAAAATTTAAAACTGATCCATTTGTGCCGGGCAGAGAGACGGTCACCTTTCAAAGATCGCTCTGTACCAAGACTCTGCACACGAGGAAGAAACAGCACGAAAAAAAAAATGCCTTTCATATTTCAACACAATTTAGCTCTCAATCGTTGTTCTATTATTCTTAGCGACACAATTATTGACGTTCTTCCTAATAAAGTAGGCTTTACCATTCGAGGCGAATGAACTGCGTTTTACACACATGCTCAACAAGGTCGTAGTGATTATCATCCAATTAGATCTCGGAAGTTATGGATGGACTCGCTGAATGCAAAGCAGATGTCGAACATACGCAAATGCTCTTAGCGCTAGTGTAAGCATCAATATTCGAAGCTGTGTTAGCATTCGCATCAGCGATCGCGCATCTACGCATCTTTTCGTATGATTTGCAACGTCATGTGACGCACTATATTCGGCTTCCTGTTTGGTGGCAAACGCAACGCCATTGAAGAAGGAGAATTCACCCTCGATGCGGAAGGGATTTGTCGACCTGCGAAACAGAAATATCATTTTTGATTATGTCTCATTCTGGTGCTGCACAAACTGTTGCGTTCATGACTATGTACTCGTCCAAAATCTCTCCTTCCTTATGTTGATATTGAAGCGCTTTGGCTGCCTAGATACTGTCTGGCATGTTTGTAATATTTAAATTGAATCTTTTACACATACTACATCATTACTTCTACATGCCATTGTTTTTTACGTATTTACTTGTGAATCTATTGCTCAAAGCCGGCCGCTGTGGACGAGTGGTTCTAGGCGCTTCAGTCCGGAACCGCGCTGCTGCTACGGTCGCAGGTTCGAATCCTGCCTCGGGCATGGATGTGTGTGATGTCATTAGGTTAGTTAGGTTTAATTAGTTCTACGTCTAGGGGACTGATGACCTCAGATGTTAAGTCCCATAGTGCTTAGAGCCATTTGAACCAATATTGCTCAAATTTACGCCACATAATGCACATAAAAGACGTATCTGTGTCATTTTTGTTCTGGCTCTATCATTTCGGCGGACAACTCATAATTCACTCACAATAAAACTGTAGCTTTTCGTACTACGACGCGAAATCTCATTTACACTTCTTTGCATATATTGCATTTAATTTGCTACCTCTCGAATCAGTCAGTGTTGTATAGTAGTAGACATAACTGAAATTTCGAGTAATAGAAATAAACTAGTAACTAGTAATAGGATAGCATATTTTTCTATAGAGAATTGTGATTACTCAAGGTTCTGCAGAATTGCTCTATAAGTGGACAATTAATTATAAGCACAAAGTTAATTGTTTCTTAGAAAAGTAGTTTCGCATAGATAATATACTGAAACTGTACACAGTTGTGCTGGCTCAGTGCTTACCGAGCCACACACTAACTGGACGGCTATTCGTAATAGAAGGAAAAAAATACTGTATTTAGGGGTAATGTTTGTAGAAAATGCACAGGAGACCGTAATCGTAAGGTATTTTTTTCACTTGGTGCAGGCATAACTCGAGAAACGCCGACAAAATACTTGAAAATATTGATAGCAATTTAATGTACTTATTTTTGTTTTTGTTCTGTCTGTTGTATTATTTTGATTTTGAAACTTTTCCCACTTATACAGCAGCAGACCAGACAAAAAACGGTTCAAATGGCTCTGAGCACTATGGGACTTAACATCTCTGGTCGTCAGTCCCCTAGAACTTAGAACTAGTTAAACCTAACTAACCTAAGGACATCACAAACATCCATGCCCGAGGCAGGATTCGAACCTGCGACCGTAGCGGTCTTGCGGTTCCAGACTGCAGCGCCTTTAACCGCACGGCCACTTCGGCCGGCAGAGGCAAGACAAACGTGTGGTTCCTGAAGATGGGCAGCAGCCTTTTCAGTAATTGCAGGGGCAACAGTCTGGATGATTGACTGACCTGGCCTTGTAACATAACCAAAACGGCCTTGCTGTGCTGGTACTGCGAACGGCTGAAAGCAAGGGGAAACTACAGCCGTAATTTTTCCCGAGGGCATGCAGATTTACTGTATGGTTAAATGATGATGGCGTCCTCTTGGGTAAAATATTCCGGAGGTAAAATAGTCCCCCATCCGAATCTCCGGGCAGGGACTACTCAGGAGGACGTCGTTATCAGGAGTAAGAAAACTGGAGTCCTACTGATCGGAGCTTGGCATGTCAGATCCCTTAATCGGGCAGGTATGTTAGAAAATTTAAAAACGGGAATGTATAGGTTAAAGTTAGATATAGTGGGAATTAGTGAAGTTCGGTGGCAGGAAGAACAAAGCTTCTGGTCATTAGTACAAATTTATGTGCCAACTAGTCCCACGGATGACGAAGAGATTGATGAAATGTATGATGAGATAAAAGAAATTATTCACATAGTGAAGGGAGACGAAAATTTAATAATCATGGCTGACTGGAATTCGATAGTAGGAGAAGGAAGAGAAGGAAACGCAGTAGGTGAATATGGAATGGGGGTAAGGAATGAAAGAGAAAGCCAACTGGTAGAATTTTGCACAGAACATAACTTAATCATAGCTAACACTTGTTTCAAGAATCATGTAAGAAGGTTGTATACATGGAAGAGGCTTGGAGATGCTGGAAGGCTTCAGATAGATTATATAATGGTAAGACAGAGATTTAGGAACCAGGTTTTAAATTGTAAGACATTTCCAGGGGCAGATGTGGACTCTGACCACAATCTATTGATTATGAACTGTAGGTAAAAACTGAAGAAACTACAAAAAGGTAGCCGGGCGGTTCAGTCTGGCACCGCGTGAAATATAGTAGAAGAAGAATGGGTACCTCTGAGGGATGAAATAGTGAAGGCAGCAGAGGATCAAGTAGGTACAAAGACGAGGGGTAGTAGAAATCCTTGGGTAACAGAAGATATATTGAATTTAGTTGATGAAAGGAGAAAATATAGAAATGCAGTAATGGAGCAGGCAAAAAGGAATGCAAACGTATCAAAAATGAGGTCGTCAGGAAGTGCAAAATGGCTAAGCAGGGATGGCTAGAGGACAAATGTAAATATGTAGAGGCATATATCACTAGGGGTAAGATAGATACTGCCTTTGTCATGAAGCACGGCCACATTCCGAACTGGAAATGCGCGCCTTTCTGACGATATGCACGTTTTAGTTGGTCCAAAGGCTGGCAATGGTATGCTGCGTCCACAGTACGACGTTCGTAAAGAAATTTGATAGGAACTCCTTTAAAATAAAAAAGACTGTTACAAGAACTTTCCCCGCGGAGAGACGGTTTTTGGTTTTGACAGGTGGTAGATTCGTCCTCTTTGCGCTATCCTTTTCGATTCCGGGGAGTGATGGTGCAGCCATGTTTCGTCGCAGGTCACAGTCGGGTGCAAAAAAGTTTCCCCTTCAATCTGGCAGCGTGTCAGTAGCCTGAGACGATGAAACTTATGCTCTACAGTGAGAAGACGAGGAGACGAGGCGCCCACCTTTCGGACACTTTCGGAAATCCAAGGTTGTAACTAATGATCGCCTGAGCACTACCGTAGCTTGCGCCAACCTCAGTAGCAATTTCAGAAACTGTTATTCCGCGATCGTTTTCAATAAACTGGCTGGTTAACAACGAGAATATTCTCTCCAATCATGCTGGTCCTCGCGCAACGTCAGTGAGTTGCATTCTCAACTGTTTATCTCCTCGTAAAACCGTTTGTGTCATGTGCACAGGTGTCTTTCTCAGGGTGTTGTCTCCGAACTGTGTCGCAAGTAGTTTCAAAATTTTGAACGGTTTTACAACCTCCGTTGTGAGAAACGTGATTATAATGTATTGCGCAACAGACATTGCTATTCTAACTAAGGAAACGGCACGAAAACGTTCTAGTTGTGGAGAACATTCACTGGACACAAAAACAACAATGAGCAGAGATTGTCCTGCTCTCCGTTTATTACAAGACAGCGCGTAAAACAAAAATTGCGGTTTATACAGCATTTCATTCACCCTCGTAATGACACGAAAAGAACCAAATATGAAAAGCCTTTGATCTTGAATGTGTTTCCCGCAAATTTATTAACAAAATGTCGTATCAGTAAGTACATGATTTCGAGAGACGCTCAGTGTGTTGATTCGTTGAAACAGCATATATTCATAGGACCTAACTTACAAGACAAAACTCGCCAAATACGCTAAGGTCACAAAAGTTATGGGTTGGCGACATGCTCATATACAGATGGCGGTGATATAAAACGACAATACTGTGGCGGTCTGTTCTCAGGCGATCAGTGTGAAAAAGTTTCCGACGTGATTATTAACAGACTTTGAACGCGAGATGATAGTTTGAGCTAAGAAGTTTCGTGTGTGGCGCAGACCACACGAAGCCATGGACCGAAATTGTCAACAAGGCACTGTGCAAGCTGGTGGTAGCTCCTTGATGGTGTGGGCTGTGTTTACGTGGAATGGACTGCGCCGTCTAGTTATGTTGTCGGTGCTAACAGACAAGCAATACTGCCTGAAATAACAGCAGAAATCAGTGTGGGATGTACGCCGTACGTATCCTTTAGGACAGTGAGGTGAAATTTGGCGTTATTGGGCTATAGCAGAAGACGACGCGAGTACCTTTGCTTAGAGCATGATATCGCTTGCAGCGCCTCTTCTCGGCCCGTGACAATACTGGTTGGACCGTAGACGAAAACCATGATGAGTCCCGATTTCAGTTGGTAAGAGCTGATGGTAAGGTTCGTGTGTGGTGAAGACCTCACGAAGCTATGGACCGAAGTTGTCAACAAGGCACTGTGCAAGCTGATGACGGCTCCTTGATGCTGTGAGCTGTCGTTTACGTGGAACGGACTGCGCCGTCTAGTTATGTTCGACTACTTGGAGATCATTTGCAGCCATTGATGGACTTCATGTCCCGAAACAACGACGGAATATTTGAGGATGACAACGCGTCATACCACAGGGCGATTGTTGTTCGCGATTGGTTTGAAAAACATAGTGGACATTTCGAACGAATTGTTTGGCCACCCAGATTGCCCGACGTGTATCCCATCGAACATTTACGGGCCATAATCGAGAGGGCATTTCGTGCACAACATCTTGCACCGGTAACACTTTCGCAGTTATGGACGGTTGGACAGGCAGCGTAGCTCAATATTTTTGCAAGGGACTTCCAATGACTTGTTGAATCCATGCTAAGTTGAGTTGCTGCACTCCACGAGGCAGAAGGAGGTCCGGCACGACATTATGAGGTATCCCATGACTTTTGTCACCTCACGGTATGGGCGTCAGCTGAGAACGAGCAAGTCCAATACGACGTTTCCCAAATTCTACTCTGACGTAGAACACGATCTCGCATCTCATTGGCCACATTCCTCTGCGCTGAATTGTCTTATTTAGTCTTTCAAGCTACGGAATGCTGTAGAACTTGAAGTTTCACGTTGTGACGTCACAGAACTAGACCAGCTACTCGTCCACGAACGCTTTCTGGTCACCTGTGAGGACCCGGTTCGAGCCCCGCAGCGCGTGACGTGTGCACCTGGCTGTGGGGCCTGCTGTTGGACTCCCCGCGGCTCGTGCACGCCTGGTGTCGTGTGGTGAGGTGTGGCTGCTGTGCAGGTTGGCGACCCGACCGGTCCGCCGGCGCCCTATGTGGGTCAGGAGCAGGCCACGCCCGGGGCTTTCTCCGGCGCCCTTCTGCATTTCTCCCGCGGTGCTGGCGAGCGCGGCCGATGCCCCCAACTACAGCCTGATCACTATCGGATCTGCCTTCCCCAGTCGGCTGGGCGGCCGGAGGCGGGTGCGACTTGTATAGAAACCAGTGCGTTATCACAGACGCCAGAGCCAGCTTCTACATCTACATCTACTTACGTACTCCACTAGCCAGTGTACGGTGCTAGGTGGAGGTTACGTTATAGCACTACTAATCATTTCCTTTCCTATTACACTCGCAAATAGGTCGATGGGAAAACAACTATCTATATGCCTCCCTACGTGGCCTAATTTCTCTTATCTCGTGATCCTTACGCGAAATG
Organism: Schistocerca piceifrons; assembly: GCF_021461385.2. Classification (NCBI taxonomy): domain Eukaryota; kingdom Metazoa; phylum Arthropoda; class Insecta; order Orthoptera; family Acrididae; genus Schistocerca; species Schistocerca piceifrons. Next base: position 299,806,714 of record NC_060143.1, read on the forward strand.
TACGCTGCTGGCAGTAGAATCATTCTGCAGTCAGCTTCAAATGCCTGTTCTCTAAATTTTCTCAACAGTGTTCCTCGAAAAGAACGTTGACTTCCCTGCACGGATTCCCATTTGAGCTCCTGGGCCATTTCCATAATACCATTAACAAACCTAGGGTCACGGCGGAGTCCTCCCTCGGGCATGGGTGTGTGTGTTTGTCCTTAGGATAATTTAGGTTAAGTAGTGTGTAAGCTTAGGGACTGATGACATTAGCAGTTAAGTCCTATAAGATTTCACACACATTTTGAACAAATCTAGTTGTCCGGCTCATTCCTCGACGTCATCCTTTAATCCGACCTGATGAGGATCCGAGACATTCGAGCAGTACTCAAGAATATTAAAGTACTGTACCGCACGTATTAGCCCTGTATTTAGCCATATGTGTAATTTCTCCTTTAGGAATAGTCAGTTTCCTGAGCGATTAAAGAACTCAGTAGTAAAGCCGCTATGTAAAAAGGGAGAAAGGGATAATGTAGATAATTTTAGACCTATTTCTATGCCCTCAGTGTTTGCAAAAGTTATGGAAAATGTAAGGATAATTGATCATTTTATATCACACAAGTTGCTATCAAATGTACAGTTCGGCTTTAGAAGTCGTTTAACAACTCTTTTCTATGTGAGGTACTGGATGGGCTAAACAAAAGGTTTCGAACGCTAGGCATAGTTTTTGATTTAACTAAAGCTTTTGATTGTGTTGATCACAAAATATTGCTCCAGAAGTTGGACCATTACGGAATACGGGGAGTAGCTCACAATTGGTTCACCTCTTACTTTAGCAACAGACAGCAAAAGGTCATTATTCACATTGTTGATAACGGCTGTGATGTGGGATCTGAGTGGGGTACCGTCAAGTGGGGGGTGCCCCAGGGATCAGTGTTGGGGCTGCTCCTGTTCCTCATTTATATAAATGATATGCCCTCTAGTATTATGGGTAACTCTAAGATGTTTCTGTTTGCTGATGACACCAGCTTGGTAGTAAAGGATGTTGTGTGCACAACATTGGCTCGGTTTCAAATAGTGCAGTACATGACCTAAGTACATGGCTTGTAGAAAATAAACGAGCACTAAATCACAGTAAGACTCAGTTTTTACAGTTTCTAACAAACAATTCAACAAAACCTGACGTTTCAATTTCACAGAACGGGCTTATGATTAGTGAATCTGAACAGTTCAAATTTCTAGGTGTTCAGATAGATAGTAAGCTGTCGTGGAAAGCCCACGTTCGGGATCTTTTTCAAAGACTTAATACTGCCATTTTTACTGTTCGAACGGTATCAGAAGTGAGTGATCGTTCGACACGAAAATCAGTCTACTTTGCTTATTTTCATTCGCGTATGTCTTATGGTATTATATTTTGGGGTAACTCTTCCCATTCTAAAAGGAAATTTTTGGCTCAGAAATGGTGAGGTTCGGGCAATAAGTGGTGTAAGTTCACGAACCTCTTGTCGACCCCTGTTCAAGAGCCTGGGTATTTTGACATTGGCCTCTCAATATTTATATTCCTTACTGTCGTTTCTTGTTACGAGTATTAGCTTATTCCCAAGACTAAGCAGCTTTCACTCGGTTAACACTCGGCAGAAATCAAACCTGCATTTGGCTCGGCCTTCCTTAACTCTTGTGTAGAAGGGTGTGCAGTGTACTGCTGCATCATTTTCAATAAGCTAACAGTCGAATTCAAAAATTTTAGCAGTAATCCGCGCGCTTTCAAATCGGAACGTAAATAAACGAATAAAAAGGTCGGACTAGTGCTCTATACGCGGTCTTCTTTACAAATGAACCTCTCTTTCCTAAAACTCTCCTAATAAAGCGAAGTTGACCATTCACATTCCCCACTACAGTCATTACATGTTCGTTCCGTTTCATATCACCTCGCAACATTACAGCTATACATCCAATCAACGTGACCGTATCAAGCACTACGCTGCTAATCCCGTATTCCACATTATGAGATTGTTTTTCCTGCTCATTTCCAGTAACTTACATTTCTCTAAATTTAGAGCTAGCCGCCGTCATCAACTAGAAACTTATCGAAATCATCTTGTATCCTCCAATAATCACTCAACGGTGACACCCTCCCGTACACCACAGCATCATCATCAAACACCCACAGATTGCTGCTCACCCTGTCGGTCGGATCATTTATGTATATAGAGAAAAACAGCAGTCCTATCACACTTCTCTGGGGCACTTCTGATGATACCTTTGTCTCTAATGAACACTCACCGTCGAGGATAACACACTGGGTCCTATTACTTAGAAGTTCTTGACCCACTCCAAACCCAAGGAAGGCGCGTGTGTGTGTGTGTGTGTGTGTGTGTGTGTGTGTGTGTGGGGGTTGAAAGGCTTGCCCCCCCCCCCCCCCCTGACCCCCCCCCCCCCCCCGCCAACCCAAAAAAGAAAAACACTTCAGTAAGGCATTTATTTAAATTTATCCAAGTTTTATGAAATTAATTAAGGTCAGCAACTGCATCATAAATTTGTGAATTACTTTTTCCTGCTTCAGTTACTTTTTACTAATATTTATTAGCGAGACCACTTTCGTCAGCGTGGTGCCATCATCAGGTGCGTGGGAGTTAGATGCATATTAATCTGAAGTGTAATGAGGATTATTTGATGTGTATGTCGATGAGGTTATGTGTCGTGATTTTACATTTTTTGATGAAAATTAATTTGCCTCGCACTCAGACCACAGTAATAAATACAACATCCTTTCCTTTCATTCGAAATGTAAACACAGCTGTGTGATAGTGTTAAGTGATGACGTTGTGCTTATATTAGTAAAAAAAGACTGGGTCAATAAAAATTCGTCATATCTTTACACTTTTTTTAGTCATCAGTCTTCTAACTAGTTTGAGGTGGCCCAGCACGCATTTTTCTCTTGTGCCAACCTTTTCGTATCAGAGCAACACCGAACGTCCTCAATTATTTGCTGGATGTATCGCAATCTCTGTCTTCCTCTACCGTTGTTATCCTCTACAGCTCTCTCAAGTGTCGTCCGAGTTATTCTTTGATGTCTTAACACCCGTCCTATAATCCTCCCCTTCTCTTCATCAATGTTTTCCACATCTTCCTCTCCTGCCGGTTCTGCGGAGAGCTCCCTTACTTCTAATCCGATCACTCAACTTTCAACGTTCTTCTATAGCACCACATCTCAAACACTTCTTTCCCTGTTTTTCCACAGTCCACGCTTCATTTCCGTACAAAGCTGTGCCCCTAACGTACATTTTCAAAAATTTCTTCTTCTAACTAGAGACTATTTTTGGTAACAGTATACTTCTTTTGGCTAGGAATACACTCTTTGCCCGTGCTGGTCCGCGTTCTATGTCCTCGTTGCCCTGGCCGCCATGTATTGTTTTGCTTCCAAGGTAGCAGAAATCCATCACTTCCTCTACAGCGAGGTCTCCAGTTTTGATGTTAAGTTTATCACTATTTATCTCATTTGCGCTACTCATTATTTCGTCTTTTTTGACCTGATTTCAATCCGTAGTGCGAGCTCATTAGACTGTTCATCCCATTCAACAGGCCGTGCATTTTACCACACTTTCACTGAGGGTAGCAATGTCTTCAGTTAATCTTGCCATTGATACCGTTTCACCCTGAATTTTAATTCCACTCGCGAACTTTAATGTTGTTGCCACGATTGTTTGTTCGATGCATAGATCGAACTACATCCGTGTCCTACACCTTTCTAACACGACCACTTAGTTCTCCGTCTTCTGTTCGTATTTTCATTTCTTGGTTCTTGTACATGTAGCATATTACTCGTCTTTCCTGTTGTCGACAACAAATCGGACGCGGTTCGCGAGTCCACAGATTGAACCACCAAACTGTGGGAAGTTTAATGAGGCAAAACATACATAAGCTCACATAGCCGTAGTCTACATAACAGCGTTCGCAATTGCTAATTGAAATACTACAGTGATGAATGCACTCTTCGATTTCATATCGTGTAAATTACACTGTTTGATAATTGCTAAGGGACAGCCGACATTGCTAAGAAGCGACTGTACATTTCTACGGAACAAACGACAGTTGCAGTGGAACACCCGACCACTGGTAGTAGAAACAAATGTAGCGGGTGAGCCGTATTAGCTGCAGCGAAGCCTGTGCACCAACACCCTGTACGCATTCGACAATTCATGCAGCGTTGTGTTTGATGGAGGTTTTCGAGGAACCGATTAGTGCAACATTACATGTGGAACGGCAGCATGTCTTCAAGACATAATTTTAATGCTTACGATCGGGGACAATCGGTTGGACGGTTCGAAGCCGGTTCAAGTGTCGCTACTGTGGCAAAAAAAAGGGTGTGTCCAGTTGTCTCATCTTGTGACTAAAAAAGGTCGTTGAATGTGGAAATGCTATGTGAAAGCTTGCCAGTGGTCGCACACGGCCAAACACACCTCAATAAAATCGATACCTAGCCCTAGTGCGGAAAAGAAACAAACATATCACTCCTAGGCAGATCATTGCAGACCTTGCGACAGCTATCGGTACACATGTCTCTCCTACAACCATATCGGAGCGATTAAATGAGGCTGGTTTGCGTGCTCAAAAGCCTGTGATATACATCCAGCTTCAACCACGCCATCATAGGGAAAGATTTCGTTGGTGTAGGGAGCATGTTAGTTGCGGTCAGCAACAGTGGTCCAGAGTGATGTTCTCCAACGAATCCCACTTTACTGTGGCAAATGATTCTGGTAGACAGTGAGTATGGAGAGAGAGAGAGAGAGAGAGAGAGAGAGAGAGAGAGAGAGAGAGAGAGGGGGGGGGGGGGAACACGTTACACAACATAGTATGTTCATGAACGTCATCGGTATTGTGTGGACAGGCCAAAAACTGCTGTATATTATTGCGCCATGTGCCATCACAGCATAACGGTTTTTGCTGGGAGATTATTCCATCTGTTTAGGAGTGCGGAGGGTTCCTAATTTCAGTTTATGGACAACAGTGCCGCGCATATAGAACCGTTGAAGTGTCGGTCATATAGCAAAATGAAGATATTGAACGTATGGAATGGCCTGCATATACTTCAGACCTAAAGCGTATAGTGCACGTCTGGGACGCTTTGGCAGACGTGTTTATCAACGAACACACCCCCCTGAACTGTGCAAGAACTGAAAGCGGGCTTGAGAGAGGGATCGGACTATGTCCCGCAAGGACTTCTCAACAGTTTGGTAGTCAACAAGAATGACAAGTGCAAAGTGTGCGTTAGTGCCCGAGTCCAGTATCGACCTTTATATTGGGAGCCTGACTTGTTCAAGTACGAACGTTACTTATATCTGTTATTCTGTCTTCGCATGTGGTGATATCTCTTCCATTTTTCGTTATAAATATACCGCTCCACCTTTATTACACATGCACTGAATTTCATTTCGCCCATCATTGATTTCATTATTCCTGTCCAACGACGTCACTGTTTTTTAGCAATTGTCAAGCAGTGTATGACAGTGTCGGAGCTACAATTACAATTCTTAATTCAACTGTATGACACATGTCCTTGTCAAATTTTCAGGTGAGTCTTTTACAAATTCTGTATTTCTTTTAATCCCAATGTCACTAAAGCGATATACTAACACTGATGGAAACAAATCATTATTATTATGGGAGACTTTGCTAAATGGCGATCAACAGCAGGAAATCAACCATGAAAGGATGAGCAAAGAAGGTGATAGTGACATACGACTAGAAATACGTTCAGGTGGAGGTACTCCCACTTGACAGTCAAGATAAGTCCTTCGACAGTGACCCCAGCATCAGTAGAGGGCGGGTGACCCGCCAGCATGGTGTAAGCCAGACGATCGCATGGCACATGCTCCACGAGAACGGCCACTACCCGTATTACTTACCCGCAGTGCGTACAGACCTTTGGACGTGTCTACTTGACGACGGTTTTGTCGCTGGTTTGTCGCACAGACCACCACGATGTTGGGGTTTCTGTCATCCGTCCTATTCACGTATGAAGGTACCTTAACGTGAGGCGATATTGTCAACCTTCACAACACCATTGTGAGCAACAGAGGATCCCCATAGTATAGTGGCAGCGAACAATCGTCACCTGTTCTGCCTCCACGTGTGGGCGGCGATTATCCTTCCACAACGGCTCACAGGAGAGGCATATCTGCACTGCCTGTGGGTGACTCTGCCTGCCCTGGTTGTTTATAGGGTGACGCGTGTGCTACGTGATGGTGCTCCAGCTCTCTGCCCCTTAGAATGTTGAACTGAAACACTAGTACAGACAGAACAGTTCCGCTTGCAAAAGTGTGTTGACCTGAGCGCTTACAGTTATCGAGTCCGCAGCTTGTGGTCTTGCGGTAGCGTTCTCGCTTCCCGCGCACGGGGTCCCGGGTTCGATTCCCGGCGGGGGTCAGGGATGTTCCCTGCCTCATAATGCCTAGGTGTTGTTATGTCGTCTTCATCATTATCATTCATCCCCACTACGGTCGGAGGAAGGCAATGGCAAACCACTTCCGCTAGGACCTTGCCTAGTCGGCAGTGCGGGTCTCCGGCATCGTCCCCTACGCTCCTCGGAGTATGGGACTTCATCATCATCATTCAGTTATTGAAACCTGGACTGACAAATATCTCTTATCTCCATCTTCAAGTGGGTGTACTTCTCTTGGAATGAATTTTTGGCTGTATGTCCACGTAACCTTTTATATTCATTATCTTCTCAGGTATCGTTCCTTGTAGTTTGTTCCTACTTATGAAAATAACCTTGCATATTAAAACAGTTTATATACTTCATTGTTATTAAAATTGTAGGAACCTGTCTAACTTTAGCCGGCCGAAGTGGCCGTGCGGTTAAAGGCGCTGCAGTCTGGAACCGCAAGACCGCTACGGTCGCAGGTTCGAATCCTGCCTCGGGCATGGATGTTTGTGATGTCCTTAGGTTAGTTAGGTTTAACTAGTTCTAAGTTCTAGGGGACTAATGACCTCAGCAGTTGAGTCCCATAGTGCTCAGAGCCACGGTCGCAGGTTCGAATCCTGCCTCGGGCATGGATGTTTGTGATGTCCTTAGGTTAGTTAGGTTTAACTAGTTCTAAGTTCTAGGGGACTAATGACCTCAGCAGTTGAGTCCCATAGTCCTCAGAGCCACTTGAACCATTTTGTCTAACTTTAAAAATGGGCGTGATGTAGAGGTTTATTTAGTGTCAAGAGGAGGTAGTAAGGAGTTGTTAATGCCGCTAGAAGAACCTGAGCCTGGATCTGCGGCTGCTAAACTGAGAGCGTTGACCAGCAACCGTCAGGAATCACACTATACCGTGTCAATTCGATAATATGGTTTGGCTTCGGTGAATGCCTGTAGAACGTTGCCTGCCATCGCATATGGTGCCAACAATGAAGTACAGAGGAGGTGGTGTTACGGTACTGAGGTGTCTTTTGTGGTCAGTGTGTGGTCACCTAATTGCCCTTAAGATAACGCTGAACTGCGGAAAGATAAGAACACATTTTACGGCACTGTGCACTGTGTACAATAGAGGAACAGTTCGGAGACAATGATTGTTTATATGAGCATCACAATGCACTCTGTCATTAAGCAGCATCAGTGAGGCAATGGTTTGTGCAGAGTAACATTCCTGAACCGGACTGGCCTGCCCATAGTCCAGACCTAAACCCGTAGGAACACCTTTTGGATGAGTTAGAACGTCGACTTTTCCCCAGATCCAGGCGTCCAGCATCACTACTTCCTCTGGTTTTGGCTGTTGAAGGAAAATGAGCTGCCAGTCCTCCACAGACATTCAGACATCTCATTGAATGTGTCCCCAAAAGAATTCAAGCCCTCATGATGGCGAAAGGTGAACCTACTCCATATTAATGTCCACTATCAAGTGTCCGGATACTTTTAATCAGACAGTGAAGGTGATCGTCTGACTTAGGTAACTATTTGCTGAACCTTTCTGCACACATTACTCGATGACACGAAACTTCAGAACGAAAAGCAAATTGTGACTGAGATACGTCTGCGATGGTATTTCTTTATGTGAAAAACAGTAAATGTGGGCCACTGACGCTATATTTGGCTCTTAATCATTTCTTGATGGATTTCTAGGATCTACAATCCATCATCAGAAACCGTTCCACAGCATAAACAACCATTTCCAAATTAATTAAGCTAATGCAATGTTAGAAACTAAGAGTTGTCTACGGAGATATACTCGTACAGAGTGAGTCAGGACGAAAGGTACGTGTTTTGATGGGTGATAGCAATACTGATTCTGAACAAAAAACTTGATATGGACATATATGCCCTATTCCGAATGGTTTCCGAGATAGAACACTTTTAATATACATTTATATTTATTTTCTGTATTATTCATTGTCATTGTTTAAAACGTACCACAATAATATAGAGGAAGTTGAGACGAACATTTTGATACAGGGCGCTTGCTGTCTATCAAGTCGGAAAACTACCTCAAACTGGCCCACAAAAAGTACCTAAGCTACAGCGCATGAGCGTCGCGCGAGATTTTCAGTACTCTCGCGATATCTCCGCGCAAACTGTACTAGACAAACAATAAATAGGACCTTTTTTGCAGTCAATTTAATTTAGTTTAATTCTGTACTGAGACACGTTTTCGTTGGAGTGTGCTGTTTTCGTGTTGTTTCAGAAAAATGTACAAAAATGATATTAAAGCACTCCGTCTTCAGGCCACCAGTGGCATATCGGGACCATCCGACCGCCGTGTCATCCTCCGAGGAGCATGCGGATAGGAGGGGCGTGGGGTCAGCACACCGCTCTCCCGGTCGTTGTGATGGTATTCTTGACCGAAGCCGCTACTATTCGGTCGAGTAGCTCCTCAATTGGCATCACGAGACTGACTGCACCCCGAAAAATGGCAACAGCGCATGGCAGCTGGTTGGTCATCCATCCAAACGCCGGCCACGCCCAACAGCGCTTCACTTCGGTGATCCCACGCGAACCGGTGTATCTACTGCGGCAAGGCCGTTTCCTAAAAGCGATATGAAACATGTTCTATATCGGAAATCATTCGCATTAGGGTGTATGTCCATACGAAGTTTTTTGTCCAGAATCACTGATATTATCGCGTCTCAAAGCATGTACCTTTCCCTCTGACTCACCCAGTATACAGAGATGGAGAGCAGAAAAGACACCTAAAACTCAAGGAAAAAGGAGACTGCCAAACACGAGCGATCCTGAATAAAAATTCTGCTCTACAGGCGCCATCGTATATTTCTCTACGACTGCTACTCCATTCTCTTCGATAAGAAGAATGGTGCTGGAAAATGTTATCTGCTTGTCATCACATTTTTACCCTTTGTCAGTTATATCAGACATTTATCGTCGACTGCTGCAGCTAATGGCGACTTATTGTTATTAGAATTTGTTCTCTATTACAGCTACTGTTTTTCTTCCGCATTATACGGAAGGCTACGTGATATCTCCATGGCGACTTATTGTTATTAGAATTTGTTCTCTATTACAGCTACTGTTTTTCTTCCGCATTATACGGAAGGCTACGTGATATCTCTTATGCACAAAGCGTGCAATAAGCAATATCTGCACTGAAGCGGGGAGATCGCGATCTTCGGACTGTAATTACGTATGTCCTTCCACGTTATTGCACTCCGGAAGTTTCTAAAATTTTCTGAATTCTTGTACAAAGTTCGAACAAGTATCTTTTGTCACGTTGCAGATGAAGCTCAACTGTTTTCGGTACTCTGAATCTGAAGTACTTTGCAGTTATTTCTCGTAAATATTTTTCCAAGGTTCGAAGCATTGTTTGCATTATTACGATTTCTGCATTATTCTAGGTAAACAAGTACATTATTTCAGCATGATCTGTTGTGTTGAGGATTGTGCCGAGCGGCGCTCTAAATCTGTAACGTGTTGCCGCCTGGGCAAAGAATATCTGAAGATGCTAGCGTCTGATGAACGAAACTAGTTAATGTCATACAAAACGCGACCTGTGGCGGTTTATCCGTACATTAATTTCATTGCGATTTTGTATACAGAGAAGCTCAACGAGGTTCAGATTAGGGCATAAGTCCGACAGTTTTGCTTTACTTCTGCTTCACTCATATTTCACCCCCTGGTGAAGGGAGGTGGTGTTATGACGAAAATTAGAAGATGCTAATTGTGGTAAGGATGTCTCGGCATTCGTGGTTTGGTGAAATCGGCCAATGAAACAGGAGTAAACAGCAAAGATGTTGCCCAATCACTATTCCGAGGTCGTGGTCCATTACACTACATTTTCTTGGGATGTACTGGAGCGAAGATCAAGGCTCTTACGAGTCCTTAAGCACTGCAATGCTGCTTTTGTGTCGCTATGTGTGATTAGGGGAAAACAACTAAAATACGACATGGAAATGAAGTGAAATGATCCCAAGGCACTTTTGATTGGAAGATTGCTTCTGGGATAGTTCGGTCGCCAAATGCAAGTATTTCTATTGCACGCCGATGAATCGGACCCGGCGCCCCGCGATCTACAGGCGTTCGACGCCAAATACTTTTTCTTCCCTTTCGATCTGTTTCTTCGTCCTTGTATCGTCAGTGGTTCCCTGTGGATGTCGCATTCTATCTATTTCTATCTGATTTTTTTTTATGTAAGTGGGTGGTCAGTCTCCTGAGCGAACACACTGAGCTATCTTGCCGGTACCACTAGACCATGTGCATGTACGCTTCTGAACGTAATGCCATCTGATGAACGGATGTACAGCAACGCTCCGAGCGACGTAGCATAGTGGGTAAGCCACTGGATTCATCTTTGGAAGGAACGGGTTTTTAATTCATGCCCACCCATCGTGATATCTCTAGATCGAATCTCTGACGACTAATTTTTAGATGGAACGTTTGATCTTAATTTTCCTTCCTTTTACCGTAAGGTTGCTATGTGTATTATTCTGGACGCAAATTGTGAGTGTGTTTCCCGTTATATATGGTAGATCAAAGAAACAAAAGAAACCTCTCCTTGCATCTCTTGCTTCCTGCCCTGGAAAGTAGCGAAAAAAATGGCATTGAACTGGAAACCGATATATTCTGTCTCCGTGCAGCTATCTACTGGCGGATATTGGGACACAATGGTGTTCTGTAACACTGAAACCCGTTGCGTAGGGATAAAGCCAGTAAATACGTCTGGTGATGTTACTACATATAAGGGTATATTCTGTGGTTCCCTATACGTGAATTCTACACACAAAATCCGACTGCGATCGACCTATCGATGGCGCTGACTCGGAGTGATAAATTTCCTTTTTACACGCGATGCTGCCATTTGTGATATGTCGGACCCAGAAAACGCGATTTCATTGTTAGTGGTTCCTTTACATCGGTTGACCAACAACATACGACGAACAAAGAACCTTAAGAAATAAGATGGCTACTCACAGCTTTTGGAGGCGTTCACGTGACGCAGGTCGTCTGAAAATGTTCCAAAAATCTGTCGTCAGAACAAGATTATAAAAGAGAAAAAAATTATAGATTTGCCACAGAATACTTTATTCAGTTCATTATAATCGACGTTTTCAAAAGCCTACAACCGTTTTATTAATGATTTAATCAATAAAACAAACACTGCACCAGTTACATTTTTGCAAGCATAGCACGACATGTTTCAGGAATTTCCAAGTGCATTTACTTGCTTTATGTTCTGATTCTCTTACCATGCGCTCTTCTTTTTGTGGTTTCATTATAATAAAAAAAGGAAAATATCAAACTCTCGATGTTTTTAGACGCTATTGGTAGAAAATGTATCTAGTATGAAAATGGTATCTCCTTACAAATATAGCACCTCTTTTGTTGGGTGGAAATTCTCATACATGCAAAACATCGCTCATACTGTTGGTTTACTTGAAATCAGAACTTTGTGCAAAGACATTGCGACAATGTGGCTACCCAAAGTGTTTAGTTACAAAAAGAGGTGTCACATGTCAGTGGATTACACTATTAACATCAAAATGCCACACATAACTCCTCTCAGAACCACCAGTCATTATTTAAATTATCATTTGTGCCTTACATTCTACTTGTATTCTGCTTTGTTGCAAATGCTGAAAGGAATGTATAAGGTAGTGAGCATATTTATGAAACAAAATTATATGCAGGAGAAACAGTTGAAGAAATTTATTTACTCACTATCTCGCCTGTCATTGAGAATTTTTTATCCTGACTTTCTACATTGTACCCAAATTTCTAACTCATACGATTAAATCCACTGTATGTGATTTATGGAAGTGACAGAGTATCTTAAGATTCTCTTCTGTGTTTGTGAACGGGTGTCCAGTGTTTCTTATGTGTATTGCTACATCTGATTTTGTGAATTAGTTATGCGTGTAACAGTTTATGTGATCAATGTATCTAGAATGAAAATACCTGCTAGTCTGTCATCTGTAGAGGCTTAAGCACGGTTTACGTATGATTTTGGATATTCCTGACTCTAAGAATTCACCTGTGTTATTGTTTAAGGTGCCAACTAATTTACATTGTAGTTTATTGTTTGTGGAGAAAGCTATTCTCACTTTACTTTTTGTGACCTAAGTAGGTCTACTATTTGCTTTGGGATTTGTTACCTATAGAAAGTTTGCTAGTCACACATTCGATTGTCTTTGGTTTCTTCCATAGAGCTTGGAATTTCTTCCTGTATTGCTATTTGTTCGTGCATTTTGTCTGTAACAGTGCTAGGGAAGTGAGCTGCAAACGGTTTCCTTCCCACTGTATGTCCAGAATGACTTGTAACTGCCATTTATGATGCCGAAAGTCAATATAAATTATTATTTGGTATCCAGAATTCGGCACAAATCTCTTTCAGGCTTTGAGACTTTGAGATTCCACAAGCGTTTTTGTGTTATTTTTTATAACATTGCTTCACATTGTTGTAGGTGTCGTATGAGTTCCTGTCTTCAGACAGAATTAACGTCCTGTTTTCCTTATCCAATTACCATCGCCCGCCTAAATAAAATCCTCTTCCAGACTGTTCTGTGCATGAGGGTCTTCAGCTACATGTAACCATGGCGCGCCTGCGTTTTTTCTACTTTATCAACCCATAAATTTGTTTTTGGATAGGTTCTGCCTTCAGGAAACACATGCTTTTTCCACTTTTCTACTCAGACATTCGCTGAATTTACAGCATCATCAGTGGGTTCTTTATTTGATTTCTATTAAATAACGGTAAAAGTAAGTATCTGTACATATATTATTTCAGTTTTTAAGTAAAGTTTTCACTAATTTGATAACAGAAAAAAATTGTACCTCGCTAAGATACGCTGTGATTTCTGTGGCTTTCTGAACTTTGAATTGCGGCTATTTTTCTTTAACAGTCTGTCATCTGCAGCCATTGATAACTTAATATAGAAAACATTTATACGTTGAAAATTTGCGACTGTGGATGTTAGACTGTTGTGGTTAAACTCATTGTATGCTACGTGAAAGATTGTGTGTGTGTGTGTGTGTGTGTTTATTGGTTTGGACCGTCTGATGCTTCTACGAGGGCAGAGAACAGAGAGTTGCACTGCAGACAGTACTGTATTTATTTATTATTTATTTTCTTTTTTACTGTGGCTTTCTGTGTTTTGTAGTTTTATTCAGTGATAAGTTTCTGTGGGAGATATTACTGCATAGGAGAATTTTTAGGTCAGAGTTGATGTCTGTTGGTCTGCGAACGTAGAATGACAGCTTTTACTTTTCACCCGTTTCTACGTATCTTGAAATTTCTACTTCTCTGTCCAGTATACACTGAAGAGAAGTCTTGACAGGTCCGATGATAAATACGTGATGCTAAGTATTTGTCTGTTTTGGGTATTGTTTGTCAAAACAAGGAAAATTGGGATGGATAACGGGACGTGGATTTGAACCGTCGTTCATCCCAAATGCGATTCCAGTGCGCAAACCACTGTGCCACCTCGCTCAGCACATTGGTTGTTCTTAGTTATCTGTTCTGTAAGCTGTTTCCAGTCCTCGTTTTGTGTGCACGTCACCTGTCCCAGGAGCTGCTTTAGTGTTGTAAAGGAGAGCGTATCTGCAGTCTGGAATCGCAAGACCGCTACGGTCGCAGGTTCGAATCCTGCCTCGGGCATGGATGTTTCTGACGTCCTTAGGTTAGTTAGGTTTAACTAGTTCTAAGTTCTAGGGGACTAATGACCTCAGCAGTTGAGTCCCATAGTGCTCAGAGCCATTTGAACCATTTTTTTGAGAGCGTATCGTTTGTTTGTTGTCGTGTTTGTTTCTTGTTCATGTGTGTTTGGGTGTTCTGTGTGTTTATGTTCTGTGTGCCTGCGTTTGAATGTTGGTGATGGTCTGCTTGTTTTTGTATGCAAAGTGCCCTTTTTTTCTTTGTTTTAATTTTGTAATTCAGTTTGTCTATAATATTTTTGTCATATCCGTTCTCGCAATTATTTGTTTGATTGTGTGTAGTTCACTTCTGTAGTTGTCTTCATTGAGCGAAATTTTTTTTCTGTCTGTACAGCTTGTATTAGAAACTGGATTCGCCCTATGTTACAGGGTTGTTTGAGTTTTTGTGTCCGGCTGAACTGATGCTGGTGTGTTACCTGCATATGGAAAGGCCTCAAGATAAGGTCGTCACGTCGATATTTTCATATCTCATCCATTCCATTAAAGGACCACCTGTGTCGACCTATATCCATTCACCTGGCCACATATCCCACTCAGCTCCATTTTGTTTTCATTTCGGCCATAATTTCGACTTCCACTCGAGTCTGTTCCCTGATTAATCTGTTTGTTTTGTTTTCCTGTTTCTAGTCATAATTCGCAACATGCATATTCCTATTGCTCCCTGAGCAGTCGACAGTTTTTAAATGGTTTTCGCTTTAAATTTGACATCTTACTTTCAAAATTAAAAACCCTTGATACACAAAGTGTGTAACATTTCCGTTTCGCACGCTTTGGAATTTTTAAAAAAATAAGCCTTACGTGGTTAGAAATATGAGTCGATGTGGAAGACATAAGGGATCAAGTATTATTGCCGCAGTTTAATAGAGCTTTACAAGACTTGCGACCAAATAATCCTGGAGGTACAGATAACATTCTCTTGGCATTCCTAAAATTAATGAGAGAACCGACTATCGAACGACGATTGCATAATCTATGAGTCTAGAGACATACTATCAGATTTCTGGAAAAATATCATCCACGTAATCCCAAAGATAGCCAGATAAGTGCGAGAATTGTCGTGCAATAAAACTAACAACCCATACATTGAACCTGATGATAGGGATAATAAACAAAAGAATGGAAAAGAAATATGACGATCTATCAAGTATCGATCAGTTTGGCTTTGGGAAAGGGAAAGATACTGGAGAAGTAGCTGCGATGTTACGCTTGACAATAAAAGCAACGCTGAAGAAAAAACTAGGTCTTAGGATTTGACGATCTAATAAAAGGGTTCGACAGTGTAAAATGGTCCAAGATGATCGAAATTCTCTGAAAAAAAGATAAAGGTCTGAACTACAGGTAAAGATGGGTAACAGGCAATGTGTACAAGAAACAAGAGGTAGTAATTAGAAACGCAGAGCAAACACAAAGTTCTCAATTAAAAAGGGTGTAAGGCAGGGATGTATCCTGTCACCCCACTGTTAAATCTATACACCGAAGGAGGAATGACGAAAATAAAAGATAGGTTAAGGAGCGAGATTAAAATTCAGAATGAAAGGATATCAATGGTAAGATTCGCTGATGATATTGCTATTCCAAGTGAAGGAAGGAAAAACTGCAGGACCTGTTGAACGTAATGAATAGTCTAATGAGGACATAATGAGGAGAACAGTGTAATGAGGACACAATAAGGAGTGAGAACACACAGTCAACGAGGGGTAGCAGAAATAAGAGTAGTGATAAACTTAACATCAAAACAGAGTACCACGTAGTAGACGAAATTAAGGAATTCTGATGCCTTTGAAGCAATATAACTCCTGACGACCGATTCAAAGAGGATTTAGAAAGCAGACTAGCATAACAAAAGAGGGCATTCCTGGCCAGAAGAAGTCCATTAGCATTAAACATAGGCATTATTTTGAGGAAGACGTTTCCGAGAATGTACGTCTGGAACACAGTATTATGTGGTAGTGAATCGTGGACTATGAAATAAACCGGAAGAGAAGGCAATGGAGTGTTTGGGGTCTGATGGTACAAAAGAATATTGGAAATTAGGTGGCAAGATAAGATAAGAAATGAGGGAGTCCTGTACAGAATCAGCGAGGAGAATAATATGTGAAAACAATGACAAGAAAAAGGACAGGATGATCTGATGTGTTATAATGTCAGGGAGTAAGTTGCTTGGTACTAGAGAGAGGCAGAGAGAGTAAAAACTGAGGGGGAAGACAGAGATTGCAATATACCCAACAAATAACTGGGGTGCTACTCTGAGATGTAGAGATTGCTGCAGGAGAGAAATTAGTAGCGGGTCTCATCAAACCAGTCCTATACTGTCTATCTTCATGCCCGAATTTGGACACAGCATTTGAATCATCCAGCAGCTTCGAAGGCTTTTCGGAAGAGTGTTGGTAGAGTTCATGTACACTACAGTTAAAAATGCACTGGTATGTATTTTACTGTCGACTGGAAAGACAGATTACCGTCGCATAGTTCAGGAGCTCTGAGAAGCTGAAGACATTTCCGCTCTTTACTGAGAGTCGTCAAGTGATATTGCGACGAGAAGCATGGTCGCAATCTAATAGTGGGTGTCGAGTTCCATTCCTCCGCGCAGTTTGGTTTTAATGGCGGACTCGGCCCATCATATTTGCATGAAACGGCGTCCTATCGCGTCGTTAACACGCTCCTCTCTCTCGCCCCCGAGAGGCGTCAGCCGGGTGTCGCCGCCTTCGCTCGCATCCTTGACCCCCGTGCTTCAGTGTAGGCACGCAAGACTGAGATGCGTACCACAGACGCGCCTCCGTAGACAAAGTCCCTAAGACGCCTCACAAATACTTAGTTTGTTTGCATGGCCATCTTCCGTAGCAGCTGAGCTGTTATGTATCAGTTATTATTTGCTTTTCCATCATACGCTTGTGCAGCTTTTTCTTTCAAAAAGAATTTATGCTCTGTCTCTTCAAATTGTAGCTCGCATGCACGACCATGCCCGTCCCCCCTGTCCACCACTCACATCTTTGCTGAACATCTAACACATGTTCTCTAGTTTAGCCGGCCGCGGTGGTCTAGCGGTTCTAGGCGCGCAGTCCGGAACCGCGCGGCTGCTACGGTCGCAGGTTCGAATCCTGCCTCGGGCATGGATGTGTGTCATGTCCTTAGGTTAGTTAGGTTTAAGTAGTTCTAAGTTGTAGGGGACTGATGACCACAGGTGTTAAGTCCCATAGTGCTCAGAGCCATTTGAACCATTTTTTTTTCTCTAATTTACATTTCTATACACACAATCTCTCTGTCTCTGTCCCTCTATACCTCTCTCCCTCTCACCTTCCCCCCCTCTCTCCTATCTCTCTATCTGATCTCTTTCTCTCTCTCTCTCTCTCTCTCTCCCTCTCTCTCTCTCTCTCTCTCTCTCTCTCTCTCTCCCTCCCTCTCTCTCTCTCACTCACACACACACACACACACACACACACACACACACATATAAACTAATATAAAAGTGTGTAAAAAAAAGTATGCATTCAAGAATTTGGTGGTACTTACAAACCTCCACTCAGACGAAAAACAAATTAACACAGAAAACATAAAATTATACCAGTTCTATTCGAATGCGATCTGGAAATTGCACTAAAATAACGCTACCTCTCTTCGAATGTGAGCCAGAAATCGCACTAAAATACGCCATTTCTCTTCCAGTGCATGCTAGCATGCAAATAAAACGGACAAAGACATGTTTTGTAGCGCTCTCTCGGCGATAACTAGAAGCCTGTATGTTGATCAGTCACGCTACGATCAACTCAGAGCAGGGACGCAGCTGTATATTTTCGACGGCGCGTGCTCTGATATGACGTCATCCCCCCTGGCAGTATGAGCGATACTTTGCTGACACCTCCAGGTTAGCATTTTTCTTTGAAATCGAATGGAACGCATTGCGCATAGCACAGAGTATGAGGAATTTTGTGGGAGCTGTTGATGTAACGGTGTCGTGGTCGAGTGGTCAGCCACAGTGACTGGCAGTCCCACAGTTCAGGGTCGATTCGCACTGCTACCATAATTTATTTTTTGTTTTATTTTATTCCACAGAATGTTACTCTATTCATTATAAAACTCAAATGCTTTAAACAGTTCCATTTGCATACATAAAATTAATACATGCAATTTAATTACTATTACTACCCTTGAAAGTCAAAAGGCTATTAAAAAAAAAAAAAGAAAGAAAAAGTGGTTCAAATGGCTCGGAGCACTATGGGACTTAACTTCTGCGGTCATCAGTCCCCTAGAACTTAGAACTACTTAAACCTAACTAACCTAAGGACATCACACACATCCATGCCCGAGGCAGAATTCGAACCTGCGACCGTAGCGGTCGCGCGGCTCTAGACTGTAGTGCCTAGAACCGCTCGGCCACTCCGGCCGGCCAAAAGGCTATAGACGGTGGTAAAGAAAGGGACTACACGAAGAAATTTAGTATGAAAGTGTTTTCTGTAAATGATCTGCTAAAGAGGCCCTTTTCCATTAGATCTTTAGAGGAGAAAGTGAGATTTAAAAGGTTAGTTAGCTCTACTCCAGATGTAAATCTAATAACGGGAAGGTGTAAGATGAGGCTTAAAAATTTGGCTCAGATTATTTGAGTAGAAGCAGACAGATGTCCGTTCCATATACTAAAAGATTTCGCCTGAGTAGGCCGTAGGGAAAGGTAAAACGCTCTCTAGCGATTTATGCATAAGAATATGAAGGATCTTTCATCAGCAATTCACGTATTGCCACAGAAGCCCAGTAGTGAAGTGACTCACTAGCAGTTTATCGGTTTGGCTTCAATTCCCACTGCTGCCATCATTTATTAATGTTATTTTATTCCTCACAAAGTTAAATGATTGATTATAAAATTCAAATACATCTAATCAGTTCAACTTACGTTCATAAACTTCTTACATTCAATACAGTTACGATTACTACACTTGTAAGTCAAAAGGCTATAGGTCACCCTATTGTACCAAATTGGCAAAATTTTGCGCGAGCCATCAGTGGCTAACTGTGAAACTACAGTAATCTCCCTGTATATAAACTGAAGTTCCCTGGTCGCTTCTGTTTGTATGTACTGGCTAATCAAAGGAACTACTTTAAGGATTTTGATCTGGGTTGAACTAACGGATAGCCTCACTGACGACGGAGGTTAGTGTGTATAATTTAGAAATATTTCATGGAAATTGGATGACCTATGACGATTTAAAGTCCCCTGCCACCGTAAAGAGGATGGCATTGCCGTCTAGTGGAAAAGCCGCCGCACCTTCAGACAGCTCGGTCTGTATCTGAGTTAAACGTGGTGGTCTAGTACGTGCCGGAAAATCGAAAGGTCGCGGGATCAAATCCCTTTGGGACCACAAATTTTTATCTCTGTTCACCTACCGATCATTTCTAACTGATGTGGAGATTTGCGAGGAACGAAACTTGTTTCGTAGTCCACGTTAAACTGTATGTCGCCTTTTCCCGGTCGAACAACTGGCTAGGAAGACGAAATTGTTATTACAGGAATGTATACATATATTGCGAGACCCTCGTTCCATACATGTACTCATCTCACAGCTTTCTCCTGTTCGGTCAACTGACAAAGCCTGTGACTCTGTAGACGTTATAATTTGAATTCGTTCGCCGCTTTTTTCTGCCTGTATAACAAGGCTGATCTCAGGAAATACAGTAGGGATTTTATAAAGTTTTCACTAACACATACTTTGGCTCACGAAGAAGGTTATGTATTTAATTTTCAAATATTTGGCGCTAATTGGCTGAACGTGATGAAATACAGTCATCCGTCGCAGTTTTTCTGTCTGTATGTGAAGGCTGTTCTCAGAGACTACTGGAGTGATTTTTATACTCTCAGCCGACTGGCACCAACCGCCTTGCTGATAAATTATCGGTCGCGGGGGGGGGGGGGGGGGAGGGGGGCGGGCGGCACCTTTGACGCACGGTTAGCGTCGTCAGGAGTTTGCGGCCGGGAAGCCCGCTCACGCCTTTACGTGCTTCACTACGCCGGGCAAGTGGCTTGTGCTACTTAAATCGTATAATTTATACGAAAGTGATGATATTCATTTACCTAATGTTGGTCTCTGTTTAGGAATCATAACTCTACGCTGTGCCCCGTATACAAAACTACCGCCCGTGGATACTTAAGTGTTACCAGTACGAAGCCGGGGCTGCTCGCTACTTTTTCTGTGGCGGCAACTTTCGTGTGAAGTTTTACAAAAGTGAAGTAAAAAAGAAGGCAGATGCAGCAAAAGAAGAAAAAGCGAGTCCTTGAAAGTTGGATAGTTGCAAATTATGAAAGAGCAACCATAATAGTCTCGACTTCAGCCTCCGCTAACAGCGGACGGGCTGGTGGAGAGGGGGGGGGGGGGAGGGGGAGGGGGAAGGGGGGTGAGCAGTCGAGTTAAGAACATGTGAATGTCTGAAGGGGAAATAAACACGGTAAGTAGATTTTACACCTGATATACAAATAAAAAATGGTTTTAAACTTTAAACAGTAAAATGTACAAACATATTATGTGTACCATATTTACGCAATGACGACTGAAAATTTAAGCTAAATGCAGAAAGCTTATGTATATGTATCACTGGCACCTAACAAATATTTCAGCATACCGCTTCAGCCGTGTTGCCATAGAACCTCCATTTCCGTAACTGATATTTCGGCCGTATACCTCGCAGCCATCTTCCGAGGGAACCGACAGGTCATGCATCACACTCAGGTACATTCCGTGGAGAATCATGTCAATATTGTCAAGAAGAGAACCTCAGAACTATTCATAGCTACCGCAGAAGAAGCAAAAGTTTCCGATGGGGGTACGTGGGTTATGAAGCTAATCTGTCATACGGACTACGAACCGAACAATTTCGGAGACTTGCAGCTTGCTTGTTCTTGGCTTTGGAGGAGTTGCAAACAGAGAAATTAATGATTTCTGCCTGTCACCGTCTTCCTTTCCATCAGATTAGTTGGCTCCCACTTGATGGTCTGCTGCTCACTAGACCGTGATGGTGTTGTATGTTCTTCTTCGCGTGCTGAAGGTATCCGATTGCTGATAGAGATTAATTGATTATTGAAGAGAAAAGGGGGAGAATACAGATTAGTAACGGACAGCTAAGGGAAAAGTAGATCTATTCTCGTAAACACATGGAAATGGGAGGCAGTCTCTATACAAATACAACAGTCGATCCACAATTTCCGTCTACACAGACGATCCGCAGGCTTGCTGTGGACCAGACCAAAAGTACATGAAAAGACATAAAATACGAACAAAGATAACGATAATTATTTCAGTCCCCAGAGAGAGTGTCGAAAGGAAGAGGAAATCCAGGATTCGAGTCACAATTTAAGGTAAACAGCTACGAGCAGACTCGTTTACGAGCATACCGATTCGGGCAGCAGGGCAAAGATTACCTGTTTCACACTGATAAAACGGTGAGGCTTATCTCTCATGGTGGAAACTGATTATTTGTATCTTAAACAGTGTCGTGTTTACTACGAGCGTTCTACCGTGTATAAGGTAATAAAAACTGATTGTAACTGTGCGTGGTTGTTTGCAAGGCGGTGGAAGCGGGCACATGAATCGCGAAATGGCGGTTGTTACCGCCCGCGCAACTTCTGGTCACGAAGTAAAGACTACAGTGTACTGCCGCGAACTGAGGGCGAGGGGCGACTCTCAGTAGTTTTGTACTCGCGGGTCCTCGCTATTTGTATGCTTCTTCCGAGAGCAAAAGGTGCCTGCTGCCAATGGTGGGGGCGGGAATGTCGACGGTCGCTCAGAAGGGGAAGAAAGCCAATGTGCACTCCGCGTGCATACCGAGTGGAGTCACTCCAGACGTGGAACGAATCCTATCGGATGCCATGAGGAGTACAGGGTGCAGCCAGCTGCAGGTGGTGGTTCACGTCGGTACCAATGATGTTTGTCACTTTGGATCGGAAGAGATTTTCTCTGGTTTCGAGCGGCTAACAGAAGTGGTAAAGTCTGCTAGTCTTGCTTGCGAGATAAAAGCAGAGCTGACCATTTACAGCATGGCCGACAGGACCGATTGCGGATCTCTGGTACAGAGCCGAGTGGAGAGTCTCAATCAGAGGCTCAGACGGTTCTGCGACCGTGCAGGCTGCAGATTCCTCGACTTGCGCCATAGGGTGGCTGGGTTTCCTGAATAGATCAGGTGTCCACTATACGCAGGATGCGACCACACGGGTAGCAGGACCTGTGTGGCGCGGAATGGGCGGAATTTTAGATTAGAGAGTCTCGGGAAAACACACGAAGGACTTCAGCCACAAAGGGTGCAGGCCGAACACAGGAAGAACGTAGATAAACTAACCATCGGTATAACAGTTGTAAATTGTTGTAGCTCTGTTGGGGAAGTACCACAGCTCCAAGCGCTAATAGAAAGCACTGATGCTCCAATCGTTACAGGCGCTGAAAGCTGGCTACAGCCGGAGATAAGTGCAGCCGAAATTTTTGCGAAGAACCTAACGGTGTTCCGAAAAGATAGGCTAAACACAGTTGGCGGTGGCGTGTTTGTTGCTGTCAGAAATAGTTTATCTTGTCGCGAAATTGAAGTAGATAGCTCCTGTGAGTTAATATGGGCAAAGATCATGTTGGAAACCGGCGTACAATAACTGGATCCTTTTACCGACCTCCCAATTCAGATGATACAATTGCTGAAAAGTTCAAAGAAAACTTGAGTTTAATATCAAACACGTACCCGACTCATACAATTATAGTTGGTGGTGACTTTAATTTATCCTCGATATGTTGGCGAAACTAAATATTTAATTCCGTAGGTACACATAAAAGATCATCCGAAATTGTGCTAAACGCATTCTCTGAAAATTATTTAGAGCAATTAATTCGTGAGCCCACGAAAATAGTAAACGGTTGTGAAAACACACCTGACCTCTTAGCATCAAAATATCCTGAGAAAATAACGAGCATCAAAACGGATACAGGGATTAGTGAAGACAGGGTTGTCGTAGCGAGATTGAATGTTGTAACCCCTAAATCTTCTAAAAATAAACGAAAAATATACCTATTCAAAAAAGCAGATAAAAATTCACTTGACGCCTTTCTGAGAGACAGTCTCCACTCTTTCCAAATTAACAACGTAAAGGCAGACCAGATGTGGCTTGAATTCAAAGAAATAGTATCGGCAGCAATTGTGAGATTTATACCAAATAAATTAACAACGACGGAGCTGGTCCTGCTTGGTACACAAAACGTGTCCGATCATTATTGCACAAACAACGAAAAAAACATGCCAAATTTTTAACAGACGCAAAATCTCCAAGATTGGCGACCTTTTCCAAGCTCGAAATTTAGCGCGGACTTCAATGCGAGATGCTTATAATAGTTTCCACAAAGAAACTTTGTCTCGAAACCTAGCAGAAAATCCGAAGAGATTCTGGTCGCATCTGAAGTATACTAACGGCGAGACACAATCAATGGCTTCTCTGCGCGATAGCGATGGAGATACTATTGAAGACAGTGGTGCTAAGGCAGAGATACTAAACACAGCCTTCCGAAATGCCTTCACAAAAGAAGACGAAGTAAATATTCCAGAATTCGAATCAAGAACAGCTGCCAACATGGGTAGCATAGAAGCAGATATCGTCGGAGTAGTGAAGCAACTTAAGTCACATAATAAAAGCAAGTCTTCTGGTCCAGACTGTATACCACACACCAATATTCAAGAAAAGGTAGTAGGAGTAATCCACTAAATTACAGGTCCATATCATTAATGTCGATAAGCAGCAGGATTTTGGAATATATATTGTGTTCGAACATTATGGATTATCTCGAAGAAAATGGTCTGTTGAAACACAGTCAAAACGGATTTAGAAAACATCGTTCTTGTGAAACACAACTGACTCTTTAATCGCACGAAGTGTTTAGTGCTATCAACAAGGGATTTCATACTGACTCCGTATCTCTGGATTTACGGATGGCTTTTGACACTGTACCACACAAGCGGCTTGTAGTGAAATTGCGTGCCTATGGAATATCGTCTGAGTTATGTGACTGGATTCGTGATGTCCTGTCAGAGAGGTCACAGTTCGTTGTAACTGACGGAAAGTCATCGAGTAAAATAGAAGTGATTTCTGTCGTTCTCTAAGGTAGTGATGTAGGTCCTTTGCTGTTTCTTATCTATAATAACAATTTGGGAGAAAATATGAGCAGCCGTCTTAGGTTGTTTGCAGATGACGCTGTCGTTTATCGACTAGTAAAGTCTTCAGAAGATCGAAACAAATTGCAAAAATGTGTGTGAAATCTTATGGGGATTAACTGCTAAGGTCATCAGTCCCTAAGCTTACACACTAATTAACCTAAAATACCTTAAGGACAAACACACACTTACACATGCCCGAGGGAGGAATCGAACCTCCGCCGGGACCAGCCGCACAGTCCATGACTGCAGCGCCTCAGACTTCTCGGCTAATCCCGCGCGGCAGCAAATTGCAAAACGATTTAGAAAAGATATATCTATGGTGCGAAAATTGGAAATTGACCCTAAATAACGAAAAGTATGTCATCCACATGAGTGCTAAAAGGAATCGGTTAAACTTCGGTTATACGATGAATCAGTCCAATCTTAAGTCCGTGAATTCAACCAAATACCTAGGAATTACAGTTAAGAACAACTTAAATTGAAAGTAACACACGGAAAATGTCGTGGGGAAGGCTAACCAAAGACTGCTTTTTATTGGCAGGACACTTAGGAAATGTAAGAGATATATTAATGAGACTGCCTACACTACGCTGTTTTAGAGTACTGCTGCGCGGCGTGGGATCCTTGCCAGATAGGACTGACGGAGTACATCGAAAAATTTCAAAGAAGGTCAGTACGTTTTATGGCGAAATAGGGGAGGGAGTGTCACTGAAATGATACAGGATTTGGGATCGACATAATTAAAACAAAGGCGTTTTTCGTTGCTAAGGAATCTTCTCACGAAATTCCAATCACCAACTTTCTCCTCTGAATTTGAAAATATTTTGTTGACGCAGACCTACATAGGGAGCAACGATCACCAAGACAAAATTAGAGAAATCAGAGGTCCTACAGAAAGATATAGGTATTCGTTCTTTCCGCGTGCTATACGAGATTCGAATAATAGAGAATTTTGAACGTGGTTTGATGAACCCTCTGCCAGACACTTAAATTTGATTTCCATAGCACCCATGCAGATGCAGATGTCAAAACTTTAAGAGTTTTCTCACACATAACTCAGTGATATCCAAAAGAGTGGCATATTCGCTATTTTCCAAACGTAGAATGTTATTTTATAAGAAATGACCGACCATAACGGGCACCACAAAGTGCTGGTCTTCTCTCTTTGTCAGAGGGAGGGGAGACGTACACTCATAAAACACTATCGTATTCCTAATCCTATTAGTACAGCTTCTTTCCACTGAAATGATTGCTGTAGTGCCAGCCTTGGCCATGTATTAGGCTTCTTCTAGTACGAGTACTTGCAGTTGATTTCGTATCTCCAGTCACTCATTCTTCCCCTAGTGCATGAACCTTCTCCAAAGGTATATTACTTATTTTTTACGTGAAGCACAGGCAATCTGAAGCGACTGAAGAAAACAGGATCAAAGCAATAATTCGATTGGATGTAACTTCATTCTTCTTGGTTGCTTTAGGTCTATATTGGTGAAATAAGTTAGAAAACACTTTTTTTTTTACATACGCATTGATATTCACAGGTTTTGTGTGCGGATAGAAACTGCCCGTAAAAATCACTAGAAACTGAGAGTAAAAAATTAAGAATCAGTGAGCATGCCCGTGATATGCTAAACGATGTTTACTTTGCAATCGAGATCAACCAATTGTTCTCAATCTCACTTAATACATTGTCCGGTAACTTGCGAAATGTTATGTTGCAGTGAACAGATAAGAGGTGTTGTGTTATTGTACTAATGTTTTAGAGAGCTGTCAGAGCAATTAAAAATTCATTAACTATTGCCGATATTCTGTATGCTATTAAGATTTTCCTTTAGTTTCGACCTTCTCAGTTGCGCAGTTTTATAATGATTAATCGTTTCGTTCAAACAAAACTATCTTTGAATCTATGCAGCTGCCCATTCAACAAACATATCCACATTACTGACAGAGTAAACTCCGTTACAACGTAATTTACAACATTAAACAGTAAAACTTACTCACATACTCACATTTTGTCATGTATGAGTTGTGTTCATAAATGATGATCAAGAAATGGATATGTGAACAGCTTTTACTGTTTAAAAATTGTAACATGTTTTGTAATAGAGTTTATTGTAGACAGATCTTATTAACGCGAAACTAATAATCACCACAAATGTGACGGATAATTTTTTTGAAAAATACACACCGTTCGTTCTTTAATTAACAAAATAACTAAATAAAGAGAGAATCGTAGATGGTTCAGTATTTTCCCGCCGGAAGTTCGAGTCGTCCCTGAGGCATGTGTCTGTGTGAGTGTCATTCTTAGCATAAGTTGGTTTAAGACAGGTTAAGTAGAGCATAAGTGTAGGGACCAATGACCTCAGCAGTTTGGTCCTTTAGGAATACACACACACACACACACACACACACACACATTTGGTTCAATATTTTGGAAACGATTAGAGTTACAAATGCCAACCATAGATAAAAATGCTCCACTTTCCGTACTGTCAGTTGTCAGAATTTGATTCTGGTATCTTGAACTGTTTAATAAACTTGACGGATGTTCACTTACATGACTCACCCGCTGTATATGCGAACGCATGGTGCTGCTACCGCTTCCGCATCGCTTACGTGGTAATCGTCGCCGCCACACTTTGTAGGATAACAGATGCGACACTTGCACATCCTCTCCTTCTTAAGGTTAACTTATGCTAATGGGTAGGCGGAACGTTCAAAGCAAACCCGAGGGGCAAGAGAGTTTCACTCGGCTGTAGTGGCCGTATTTCTGTGACGTCGCACAAGGTGTAATCGAAACGACTGATCTTCAACGACCGGTCAGTGGTAACTGGCCGCAGCAAGAAAACTGGTTTACATAAGAGGAGCTGTAAGACTGCGCCAGGAAGAGTTGTCTCACACACATACATAGACAGACGTACTCGTAGAGAAGTGACAGTTTTAAATCTCCATACTTCCTCAAGAGCCACCAGCTGTGACACGTGGCACTTTAAGCACAACACTGTGACACACACAAGAAACGTGTCTCAACGCAGCGACATTTCTAATAAAAATTACACGACATATAAGGAAGCATTTCCGTGTGGGAAACATTATGCATGGGCCTAGGTTTTAACAAGCTACAGTAGAGAAAAGTTATTACAAAGCGTTCATGCCTCATCTTTATAGCCGGCCGGAGTGGCCGTGCGGTTCTAGGCGCTTCAGTCTGGAGCCGAGCGACCGCTACGGTCGCAGGTTCGAATCCTGCCTCGGGCATGGATGTGTGTGATGTCCTTAGGTTAGTTAGGTTTAATTAGTTCTAAGTTCTAGGCGACTGATGACCTCAGAAGTTAAGTCGCATAGTGCTCAGAGCCATTTTAACCAGCCTCATCTTTATAAATTTGCTAGCTGACAAACGTGCCATTGTTCGAGTACTCACTTTACGAAGTTTCTATTAGAAACGGAAATAATAGCTGAACTCTGTTCGTAGTGTAATATCGAAAAAAATTTGTTTCTGTGTATTCGTGAAAATACTTCTGAAATTATGTAATAGTCGTACAAAGAACTATCTATAATGTACAAATGTATAATTACTGCTGCTTCGTATGTCGACTAAAGATAGGCAGTCCACTCCTGAATTGATTCAGAGAGCCAGATCTTTCTAAAGAGTGAATAATGTATGATTCAAAAAATGAATGGTAGCTCATCTAATTTCAAAATGCGTATATGGTCGCTGTAATGAGCAGGATTAAAATCTACACTAGGCTGCTGCAACGGCGCCCCACCCCACATCTTTAAGGAAAGGGTTCCCAAGCTACAAAAAATGTGTTATATACCACGTGGACATGTGGATTTGTATACCTTCTAGTACATGAAGCTTTTCCTTCCATGAAAACAGAAAATGAAGGAAGCTCTGTTTTCTTCTTCAATTTATTGGCCATCTCAATAGTAATACCAATTATGGTGATATGAAAGTAAGCACAATACAGTACCCAGTTTCTGAGTGGAAAAGAGGATGTTTGATCCAAGTGGGAATCGAACCTGGGTTCTTTAACTTCACAATCCGCCACACTGACCGCGCAGCAACCGAGGCAAACGGAAGAGAGGTGCTTCAGTATGATACTTTAAGGCGGAAAACACTTCCAACATCGTGTTTCCAATCTTGATTTCGAAAGTATACCTCAAATTTCAGAAGCTCAATAAACGTTTACATACGAGGGGCGTTCAGAAAGTAAGCTCCGATCGGTCGCGAAAGGGAAACGACTACGAAAATCCGATAAAGCTTTGCACAGATGTGTTGGGTAGTGTCTCTAGTATAACCCCAGTTAGCATCACGTCGCTCTTCTCATTTCTGAGCTCGCAGTGAGTGCGTAAAGATGTCTAGAAAATAGTGTCTGCCGCCAAGTACGAGGGCCTGGTGAGAAATTTCGCCTGAAGCTATGCAGCCAACATTACATAACTGTCGTGCTGTTTCGTCTTCACGACAATTCTCAGCCGCATTCTGCAGGGGCAATGAAGATGCTCCTGCATCGTTTTCAAATGGAAATGTTAGATTACCCACAATACAGTCCGCAATTGTCTCCCCCTGAGTTTCATCTCTGGTCACATGAACCGCTGTCTTTGAAGACAACATTTTGACACAGACAACGAGGTGTAGGCCAGCGTGGAGAATTGGCGGAAAGCACTGGCGGCTGCCTTCTATGATGAGGCTATTGAAAAGTTGGTACAACGCTATGACAAAAGTCTAAGTCAGAACGGCGACTACGTAGAGAAGTAGCGGAAAGGTGTAGCTAATTGTTACAAGTAAAACATTTCTGATGTTCACTGTGGTTTCAATTTGGCAATCAATCGGAGCTTACTTTCTGAACAGGCCTCGTACTTTTGAGTTACTTCCTATCTTTTAACTTGCATCACACTTGGAATGTGTTGCCAGCGATCATAAAAGTTGCGGTCGTAGCATATCGCAAAGCGATCCAGGCATCTCGCCCCCCCCCCCCCCGTCCCCCCCCCAATACCTCAGGCTCCCACAACTCTCACCGAACGGATCCTAGGCCGTCTCTGTAGCTCACTGCTCCGCACCACTCCTAGCGATCAGATTGAAAGGTAGCTCTCTAGCTCACCTGTTCCCACTACTCTTGTGGATCGGACTGCCAGCTAGCTCACTGCTGCACTCCGCTCTCGCGGAGAAGATTGCACGGAGGCGTCACTCTGTTCTCTGAGCTCTTGGCAAAGCGATACAGCTTGCAACTCGCTTTCTTGACTGAGCACCTCTCCACCCTAGTCGAGCTCTTTATTTTTTGTATCGTTGTTTGATTTGTTACAGTTATCGTCTTATTGTGTAGTTGCTCTTCTGTTTTCTTGGTGTGTGAGTGTTAGGTGTAATAAGTGTAATATTATGTCTTCCTCTGTGTCTGCTGCATTTATAGGTGCTGTTGTTGGTGTATTGGTAGCGTTTATGCAGCTTTTAATTACTTTAGATGGATAGGATACTAAATATAACGGTATGTATAACACATAATTATTTTAACATAGATGATAGTCCATGTATAAAGGTTGTCTCTGGAGAAATGGCCAATATTCAGAGATATGACCGGAATGAAACAAAAAAAACTAAATATGGACATATGTCCTATTCCACATGGTTTCTGAGATGGAACATATTTAAAGTTACTTTTGTATGTTTTTCTTGAATAACACGGTATCTACGGGCTCTAGCGAAGACTAGTCACAGTATAAAATTAAATTACGTTGAAGTTCCTTTAAAAAGGTCCTATTCATTTTCTCTCAAGGACTTACAGGCTGCGTGAAGAGAGCGAGAGAACACGGAAAATCTTGAGCAACGGGCATGCATTGAGGTGTAAGTAAGCCAGTTTGCAGTAGTTTCCCGACTTGATAGACCATGTCTCCTACCTCAAATTATTCGTCTCGACTTCATCTACACTACCATGGTACATTGTAAGCAAAGACAATGTACTGAACAATAAAGAAAATAAGTAACAATGCACAGTGCATATGTGCGCATTAAGTTTTTTGCTTCAAATGATCGTTTCTGTCATATCTCTGAATACTGACCATTCATCCTAGGACAACCTGTACATTATGATTAATTTTTTAGTTATTCATTTAACCTGAACAGATTAGTGCCTTCAGAAGTCCTTTTACACCACACTAGAGTTTTATATGTAATTACAAAATTGATTAAAATCACAGTTACTTTAAAAAATCATAATATTTTTAATAAGACATTTCTTCTTCTCTCTGCGTGTATTGGGCATTTGCCTGTTACGCCCTCTTGGATGAAACTTTTTCCTACCCACTGGGTTATAATTATCACTAATTTTTGTAATATGTCATCTTCCATTCTTGTGACATAATCCTGCCAGTTGTTTCTGTATTCTTTAACCTGCTCATTTAGGTTCTTCACTCACAGTTCTTTTCTGATGTTTACATTCGCTCTCCCGTCAAACAGAATGTACCCAGCTACTCTGCTTAGCAATCCGATCTCTAGTGCTTGTATTCTGATAGGAACGAGTGAGTCTGCTGTGTTGTCCAGGCAAGAGCTTCAAGGTCCAGGGAGCAGTAGTTATTATGAGCAGTAGTGGATCAACATCATTTGGACTGCGACGTCCTCCCACACAGTAAATACTGAGCTGAAGGATTTTTCGACATTGTTGTCAGCACAAGAAAGAATTTTTCGCGACTATCATCATTTACCTCCGTGAAATAATCAGTAAGCCTAGGTTTTGTTTACGGTTCAATTAAGATTATCGCTGAAATGAAGTACTGGTTTACTTCCTGGGTCGGGACAATGGGATCAGCTGCAGCTTCTACTTTGCCTACTCTTCCCTAAGTCACACAAGCTTTTCCATAGAGTATGTGGTCTTTATGTTTTAGATTAATGCATTGGCATGTCTTAGTTGTCGTTTATCTCAGACTGATTAACTCTGTTTGTTTTCTACTTTTAATCAGTTTTATTTTCAAGGGTAAGAGAGCGTTTGTAATTTAGATGTGCAGTGTCTCCGAGATTGATGAACTGTTTCAGGGAGTGCCAACTGACCCTTAACATAGACAAATGTAATGTATTGCGAATACATAGAAAGAAGGATCCTTTATTGTATGATTATATGATAGCGGAACAAACACTGGTAGCAGTTACTTCTGTAAAATATCTGGGAGTATGCGTGCGGAACGATATGAAGTGGAATGATCATATAAAATTAATTGTTGGTAAGGCAGGTACCAGGTTGAGATTCATTGGGAGAGTGCTTAGAAAATGTAGTCCATCAACAAAGGAGGTGGCTTACAAAACACTCGTTCGACCTATACTTGAGTATTGCTCATCAGTGTGGGATCCGTACCAGATCGGTCTGACGGAGGAGATAGAGAAGATCCAAAGAAGAGCGGCGCGTTTCGTCACAGGGTTATTTGGAAACCGTGATAGCGTTACGGAGATGTTTAATAAACTCAAGTGGCAGACTCTGCAAGAGAGGCGCTCTGCATCGCGGTGTAGCTTGCTCGCCAGGTTTCCAGAGAGTGCGTTTCTGGATGAGGTATCGAATATATTGCTTCCCCCTACTTGTACCTCCCGAGGAGATCACGAATGTAAAATTAGAGAGATTAGAGCGCGCACGGAGGCTTTCAGACAGTCGTTCTTCCCGCGAACCATACGCGACTGGAACAGGAAAGGGAGGTAATGACAGTGGCACGTAAAGTGCCCTCCGCCACACACCGTTGGGTGGCTTGCGGAGTATCAATGTAGACGTAGATGTAGATGTAGATTTAGGGTGTAATAGAGTTAGTTTGGTAGTAAATGCATGGAGTTGTTCTTTCAAGTCCAGGAAAGGTATGGAAGTCGTCTCCCAAATTATCTCTTGTGCATTCGCTGCAAATTCAGGTACACTGATGCACTTTAAAGTCTCAGTATGTTGGCGCAGTTTATTCCTTGCATATTTTAGAGAGTAAATCATGAATATTATGATGTGAGCTGATATTCCAGATACGAATTTCTTGGCTTGTGGATTTCGTTGCAAATATATCTATGGGGACCGGACTATAGACAGTATTATGGATAGGTGCAAGCTGAAATACTGCTACATTTGAAGAAGAATCTACCCAGTTGAATTTCACAGAGAAGGGGCAGACTATTTATGTTAGTGCTCCTAGCATTATTTGTAAGCTCCTAAGTCTAATTGAATTTTGAAACGTCAGTTTTGAAACAGGCTATCCCGCCTACTTTCGGAGGTCTGTAGAGGACGCACATTAGGCAAATTGATATTTACGAACATATATTTGTCTTGTTTGTCTTCAGTACTAATGGATGTGAGTAGCATGGTCGGTAATAAGTCAAAGCGTTTGTAGGTCACTATTCCATCTGCTCATCTGTTACTTCTGTGGTGTCTTAGGACAGGGAAGTCTATATTTATAGAACTGGAGAGCATGCTTGGCTTGAGCAAGAGATGAGTTGTATTACAGTAACAATATATACAGACACACTGGTAGAACCAGTGTCTGCATGAGTAGACAAGTTCGTAGCTCCTAAAGCACAGGCTTTAGAGTTCATTTGCACTGCTTTTTTCCAGCCTTTATCCGCACCATTATCCGCCCAACTCTTTTTCACACGCTATGTAGCCGAAATTCGGATATCATATTATTCCAAAATTTTTATCTTTCACTAGTGAAACCCTCGCACATTATCAGGCTTGTCTTCGCGAGGTTCTTAATCACTTTTACTTTTTCGGATCTTTTCGTATATGATACAGACTTCACGATTGTGGATCCAGGTTTCGCAGATCACAACGTCCTACATTCTATTCTACAACTTCTGATTATAGAATGTGCTGCATGTATATTTCTTCTCGCTTTAAGCTTTTACAATTTAAGATGACGATGTTAATAGTAAATATTTTAATTTTACCAGTGTACTTTTCAGTGCTGCACAACAATGTGTTATCCACATTGCCTTCATGTAGAAGAATTACGAGCGATGTTCGGTACCATTTTACCAAAATGGAAGAAAAAGGAAAATGCCTCTACTGTCAGCAGATAATTATCGTGGCTTCTGGCTCGTCATCAAACCTGAAGAGACATCTAAAATCGAAGCATCCGAAATTCGAGAAAGCGTTTCTCGTGAACCGTCCGCACTGACGTCTGCTCCTACCTCGGGTAGACGTGTACTCCCAGACAGGCAAACTGAGTCTCAAGCAAACAGAGCATCAGTGTCGTCAGGTTCTGGACCAAGTTCTGATTTATTTCCTTTTGTGGTGCCCTAAATGCAAACAAACGCTGACAGGCAAAATTTAAGCACTGTATATAGGTTGTTTAGGTTTTTATGTTGGTAACGCCACGTACCGCTCTGTATGAAAATCGCTGACTGCGCTGTGTGCAGTCTGTGGCTGGTTGCACTCATTGTTTGAATATTTGCTTGTGCAGTGTTGGGTTGTTGGGTGCGAACAGCGCTTAGCGTTGGGCAGTTGGAGGTGAGCCGCCAGCAGTGGTGGATGTGGGGAGAGAGATGACAGAGTTTTGAGAGCGGACGATCTGGACGTGTGTCCGTCAGAAAAAGGAAATTTGTATTGGCGCTCGCCGTATTGCAGTAGTTCGAGTAACGAAGATTTTTGTGAGGTAATTGATTCATGAAAGGTATAGGTTATTGTTACTCAGGGCCATTTTTTTGTACTGATTATTGAAAGATTGCGTTGCGCTAAAAATATTGTGTCTCAGTTTAGTGATGATCAGAATAAGTAAAGAGAGAACTGTCTGAGTACATTTAGTTTTGCTCAGCTGTTTGAAAATCAAATAACGTAGAAGTTTACCAGCACAGTCATTCTTAATTTTTGAAGGGGAAGTTTCAACACTGTCCCTTCTATTAAAGTGACCACCTGTTAAAAGCCCGAATACCCACCTTTTGCAGCGCGAACCGCTGCGAGACGTGCAGGAAGAGTATCAGTGAGGATCTGGAAAGTATGCCGACTTCAGTGACATGACCGGCTGCGCTAGGTTTCTCGACTGAGCATCAATGGCGCGAACAGCTCGTTCGAGGTGGTCGAACGTCTTTAAATCCGGTGAATATGATGGCCAGGAATACGGTAAACTCATCTTGGTGCTTTTAGACCCACGCATGTACACAGCGAGTTGTGTGACACGTTGCATTGTCGTGCTGGTAGATGCCATGGTGCCGAATGGAAAACAAACTGCATGTAGGGGGTGGACAAGGTCCCCAACGATAGAGGCATAGTTGTGTTATTACATTGTGCCTTCCAGAATGGTGATATCACTCAGAGAATGCCCTCCGGCCTGGACCCTTCCGACGATTGTTTCATGGTTTCTGCTTAGTTTCAAGCCATACACACCGTAGGCCATCTGTCCGATGGAACATAAAACGTGATTCATCTGAAAAGGCAACATGTCATCGCTCAGTGGAAGTTCAGTTATGGCACTGGGGTGCAACTTACAGCCGTCGTCGGCGTTTAACAGCAGTCAGCAAGGGTGCAAGGATCACGTGCCTGCTGCAGAGGCTCATACGCAGCAACTTTGGCTGCAAAAGACTTTGGTAGCCCCTTCGTTGATCTGGGTGGTAAGTTGCTTAAAACTCGCTCATCTATTCGCCCGCACAAGTCTTCGCAGCCTTGGTTCACCTCTGTCACCTATGGCCCGTGGTGCACCACAGTTACATCAGCACCAGTTTTGGATAGCGCCGCCGGCCACCGTGACCGAGCGGTTCTAGGCGCTTCAGTCCGGAACCGCGCTGCTGCTACGGTCGCAGGTTTGAATCCTGCCTCGGGCATGGATGTGTATAATGTCCTTAGATTAGTTAGGCTTAAGTAGTACTAAGTCTAGGGGACTGATGACCTCAGATGTTAAGTCCCATAGTGCTTAAAGCCATTTGAACCATTTGGATAGCGCCACGTGCGGTTTTCTTTAATCATGGCGGCACGCGAATTGCTTACTAACTTAGCCCTTTCGGAAATGCTTCCATCCTTGGTTCGGATGACAATGATCATGTCCTTTTGTACGTCAGATAAATCGCTTGGTTTCCTCGTTGCGACAACGATTGTACTGTTTCCCGCGTTCCCCCTACGCACTTGTATACCCTCCACTGCTAGTGCTGCCACCTACCGTCTTTGAGTGGTTGTTGCACGCTGACGTCGAACATAGTCGGTGGTCACATTAATGTCACTGCACTGTGTACTACACAGCAGTTTCTACGATATTGTGAACAATACAAAGAAAACTCTCTTTGCAAAGTTTTCACAGGTTTTATAGCACAAAACAGGAATTCCATGTCAGCAAAGAACTTGAGGAAAAATTGTTCCATTTATGGTATGGATTCATCCACGGCGTCACTACAAACGTAGCTGTTTCCGCTGCGGTGTTAACGGTAGCATATGTGTGGGACGGTAATTCTCTAGTCGAGCAGTTGCCAGCCTCCGACCAATGGTGCAGGATAACACAAAATGTTGCAGAGTGTCCATTGCTTCTTCACAGCTGAAGGGCGCTGGCGTGACAGGGTTACGATGTGCTTGTAGCACAATACAGCGCTACTGCCTTGTGGTGGTCACATCCGGTCGTTTGGAATCTTGACAACGACTATGTCTGACCTCACGTTGCCATGCAGTCCAACATCTGGCCACTGTCACATCTGAGTACCCTACAGGCCAATTGGAGACCCTTTCAAACGACATCACGTACCGACAACGCTGTCTCACACGAGTGTGCGGCATGTCCGTGTCATGCGCAGTAATGTCTCAACATCTGACTCTGCTGACGTTCATTGTATACCCTACCACCCACAAAATAAACAATACTAATAAAACTGTTAAGGCTTTCGTGGCCACTTGTTGACAAACTTCTTGTTGGCTTCTGTCTCGGGTTCTTCGGCCAACGTGTGTTTGATGATTCTTCCGACGTTTCGCCAGTACGAGTGGCTGGCGTTGTCAAAGTTCCACCCTCCATTGCCGGTGGTAGACTGGAGTAGAGCTTCAGGCCGCAAATTACATGTACTTGGCACGACGATGTCCAAGGGCTTTTCCGTGGTCATTTCCGGTGCGATTCTCATCTTGCTACCTGCAACGGTCGTTCGCTGTAGCGTGGTAATCCAGGATCCTTTCACCCAGAATGTTCAAAATCTTGAATTCCTGCGCTGCAGCGAACGACTGTTCCAGGTAGCAAGAGGAGAATCACATCGGAAGTGACAACGATAAAGCTCTTGGACATTGGCGCGCCAAGTACATATAATTTGCGGCCGCGAGCTCGTCCCCAGTCCACCACCAGCAATGGAGGGTGAAACTTTGATAATGCCAGCCACTCGTGCTGGCGAAATGTCAGAAAAAATCATAAAACAAACGTCGGCCGCCCGACACAGTAGCCAACATGCAGTTTGTCAATACTAATACGCTCTGGTGACCTTTCTGTTACAAAGAATTGCAATTCTAATCACTTACTCATCTGCCACCTTGCCTAGTCGGCGGTGCGGGTCTCCTGCATCGTCCCCTACGCTCTTCGGAGTATGGGACTTCATCATCATCATCACTCATCTGCCGATAGTATGTTCGAGTTCGAAGTTACGGTGAAATCTGACCGTGTCTTCCGGATGCTTAACTTTTTTTGTCAGGCTGATTGCGCAGAAAGGCTCGGTCGCACAGCACTGTCCCATAAACTTTGCACACACATGGGACTGCAAAACAGAAGCGGCGCTGTAGAGGTCCACTGACGAAATAAAAACGCCGCTACATGCAATGATGCGCCCTTTTCTAGTAAGTGTGCCAAGTCTCCAGCGTGAGACTTACTTTCAGTAGCGAGCACACAGACAGGAGTTGCGCACACGAGAGAGAACGTGTCCTCTGTTTGTGTAGGGGGCTTCTGCGGGCTGCGACAACAGCAGAGCAAACACTTGCATCTGGCGTCGCCACCGGGAAAACCTGATTAGCGACCGAGAGCGAACACGCCAGCGTGATGCCCGGCCGTGAAAGTGTTACGTGACACAGACCTTGCACGCTTTAAGGTCTTCCAATTTGCAGTGAAGATGGAACGGATCGAACGCGTCCTCATCAGCTAATGAACACTGAAAAGACCAGTTCAGCATCAATTACTTCGGTCATTCTCTCTCACTAACACATTCATACACACGTACCTTTGTTACACTCTCGAGTCACGTTTCTACGACCACAAACTATTTCCAAAAGTAACCGCATTACTCTGCCACAGTCATACTTTCAGTAACCCCTCCCCCGTTCCAGCACCCCTCCCCCCCCCTCGTCCCCCCCCCCACACACACACATACACACATCATCCAAAACCGACCTTTGCGACCTTTGCACCACATTCTTCACATCGTATCAAAACGAGTATTAAACTATTTTTCCCTTTCTACCCACGAAATCCGCCCAATGACTGAGCTATCCTTCTAGATTTAAGAAAAGTTTGATACCTGTATATTCGTGAGTGATTTGTAGTTTACGAGCGTTCAACGACATGGATATTAGCTCACTTACTGTAACTAGTAGAACCATGGTACAGAATGTTATAAAAGAAATGAAAATCAGTCATACATAAAACTCCATCCCAAACTCACTCACGTTCATCCGCACAATCACAATATCTCAAATCCTTCAGGATACTGAAAATGTTGTCAAATATTCCGAAACTTCAGGTGAAACACGAATAATAC
The DNA here is from genome assembly GCF_021461385.2 of Schistocerca piceifrons. Classification (NCBI taxonomy): domain Eukaryota; kingdom Metazoa; phylum Arthropoda; class Insecta; order Orthoptera; family Acrididae; genus Schistocerca; species Schistocerca piceifrons. The sequence goes on from NC_060143.1 coordinate 299,844,642, forward strand.
AAGAAGAAAGCTGCAATGATTATACAGAAGTATGTGGCTGGCTGACCACTTACAAAAAACATGCATAAGACAGCTACCCCGATAACACGCTAAAAAGAGCTATCTAAAATTTTAGAGAACCAGTCGGACATTTCTCAGAATCTCGGAAGTCGCGCTACATTCGTCTCATCGTCATTTAAAATAGAGAGCAAATCTGTAGGAAAAATAGCTGCTGCCTTCTTGTCATAACAGAAAACGCAATCAACGGAAATGTAGTGCACTGTGATCTGTACGCCACAAGCACGATGTGTTGGAGTGTCTTCTCGCTGGAGCAAGAGGTGGACCTCATTCCCTTCTTTTGGCTGCAAGGAGACGCACCAAGGCCGTGATGTTGATTTTACTAACCACAGTTTATTTTTCATCATTGTTCTTGTAGTCAGCACATGACGCTGCATCTGAGCAGTTGTGTTCAATTTGCTAGAAACTCTTCAATACAGTAATACAGTTTGTCTGATATTCCCTACGCTCATATTTTGTTTATTAGGCGGCAGCGCGGAATGTATCGAATGCATTCCAGAAGTCAAGGAACACGGTGTCTACCTGAGCGCTTGTATCTACAGCTTTCTGTGTCCCGTGCACCAACATAGCGAGTTAGATTTCACACGATCGTTAAAACTGAATGCAGTATGAGGTGGGCATTCCACGATGTCAAGGGGCAGGTGCAGAATATTGTGTAAAGCGTTCGCTGGGGTACAGAGGTGATGAAATAACGTGCGGAACTTTGAAAAGTAAATGAGACATTCTGGTACGGCCACGCTCTCTCTCTGCGATCCTTGTGGTCTTGAGGGCAATCGCGTAACAGCCGTTTAGAGCTCGCTTCTGCCTTGTTTCTAAGAGACACAGGCTTTCTTCCCGGGGTCAGTGGTCAACCGACGTTCCGCAGGGAGACTTGGCTTTTCCACGTTACGACGTTACGGGGGCGATAAAGGTAGACAGGGTCATTACTTTCCCCATGGCCGCTGTCTCTACGCTAATGAGGAAGACCTCTTGGGCTGCTCCTTGAAAGCGCCGTTGCCAGCACAACGTAAAATTGCCTGCGCGAGTTTTGTCCGTGTACGGCCAGACAGCACTTTTTCCTGTACGCAGGGTTCCCCAAACCTTTAGCGTTAAAATTATACAGGTGGTAAGAGAATCCTAAACAGTGTCTCTATAGAACCAAAACCCTGATATTCTTTCTGAAACATCTGGTAGTAGGCAATGGATATTGAGGTTTGTGACGCAGCAGTATACGATGCTACATTTATTTGATTAGGAAATCTACACTTCTACATACAGGCAAGTCGTTGTTTGACGTTGTTATGAAAAATTTAGAAAACTTCTTGACCGATTTACTTCAAACTTTTGCTCGACTCTCTAATAAACGTTCGGACGGATTTTTAAAATATTTTTGGTGTGCAAACGTATCAGTAAAATGTATAGTACTACTTAAAGACATCGTTGTTTAACTTTGTTACCAACAATATCGAAAAGTCCTTGATAAATTTACTTCACTTATTTACACGATACTGTAATAAACTTTCAAATGGGCTTCAGTTGTATACAGGGTGGTCCACTAATAGTGACCGGACCAAATATCTCACGAAATAAACATCAAACGAAAAAAATTACAAAGAACGAAACTCGTATAGCTTGAAGGGGGAAACCAGATGGCGCTATGGCTGGCCCGCTAGATGGCGCTGCCATAGGTCAAACGAATACCAACTGCGTTTTTTAAAAATTGGAAACCCAATTTTTATTACATATTCGTGTAGTACGTAAAGAAATATGAATGTTTTAGTTGGACCACTTTTTTCGCTTTGTCATAGATGGCGCTGTAATAGTCACAAACGTATATGTACGTGGTATCACGTAACATTCCGCCAATGCGGACGGTATTTGCTTCGTGATACAGAACCTCTGTTAAAATGGACCGTTTACCAATTGCGGAAAAGGTCGACATCGTGTTGATGTATGGCTATTGCGATCAAAATGCCAAACGGGCGTGTGCTATGTATGCTGCTCTGTATCCTGGACGACATCATCCAAGTGTCCGGACCGTTCGCCGGATAGTTACGTTATTTAAGGAAACAGGAAGTGTTCAGCCACACGTGAAACGTCAACCACGACCTGCAACAAATGATGATGCCCAAGTAGGTGTTTTAGCTGCTGTCGTTGCTAATCCGCACATCAGTAGCAGACAAATTGCGCGAGAATCGGGAATCTCGAAAACGTCGGTGTTGAGAATGCTACATCAACATCGATTGCATCCGTATCATATTTCTATGCACCAGGAATTGCATGACGACGACTTTGAGCGTCGGGTACAGTTCTGCCCCTGGGCACAAGAGAAATTACGGGACGATGACAGATTTTTTGCACGCGTTCTATTTAGCGACGAAGCGTCGTTCACCAACATGGGTAACGTAAACCGGCTTAATATGCACTATTGGGCAACGGCAAATTCTCTATGGCTGCTACAAGTGGAACATCAGCGACATGGCGGATTAATGTATGGTGCGGCAATATGGGAGGAAGGATAATTGGCCCCCATTTTATCGATGGCAATCTAAATGGTGCAATGTATGCTGATTTCCTACGTAATGTTCTACCGATGTTACAACAAGATGTTTTACTGCATGACAGAATGGCGATGTACTTCCTATATGGTGGATGTCCGGCACTTAGTTCGCGTGCGGTTGAAGCGGTATTGAATAGCATATTTCATGACAGGTGGATTGGTCGTCGAAGCACCATACCATGGTCCGCACGTTCACCAGATCTGGCGTTCCCGGATTTCATTCTGTGGGGAAAGTTGAAGGATATTTGCTATCGTGATCCACCGACAACGCCTGACAACATGCGACAGCGCATTGTCAATACATGTGCGAACATTACGGAAGGCGAACTACTCGCTGTTGAGAGGAATGTCGTTACACGTATTGCCAAATGCATTGAGGTTGACGGACATCATGTTGAGCATTTATTGCATTAATGTGGTATTGACAGGTAATCACGCTGTAACAGCATGCGTTCTCAGAAATCATAAGTTCACAAAGGTACATGTATCACATTGGAACAACCGAAATAAAATGTTCAAACATACCTACGTTCTGTATTTTAATTTAATAACCTACTTGTTATCAACTGTTCGTCTAAAATTGTGAGCCATATGTTTGTGACTATTACAGCGCCATCTATCACAAAGCGAAAAAAGTAGTCCAACTAAAATATTCATATTTCTTTACGTCTTACACGAAAATGTAATAAAAAATGGGGTTCCTACTTAAAAAAACGCAGTTGATATCCGTTTGACCTATGGCAGCGCCATCTAGCGGGCCAACCATAGCGCCATCTGGTTTCCCCCTTCAAGTTAGACGAGTTTCGTTCTTTGTAGTTTTTTCGTTTGACGCTTATTTCGTGAGATATTTGGCCCGGTCACGATCAATAGACCACCCTGTATAAATGGGAAATAATGCTAGCAAAAATCTCGAAAGTATCTTGACCCATTTACTTCAAATTTTCGGATGATACTCTAATAGACATGGGGAGGATATAGGCTAAGTTCTTTTTTACTATATATGAAATTTAAATGTGTACATAACACAGTATTGAAAAGTTGTTAGTAAAAATCTCGAAAAACTCTTGACCGACTTACTTCGAGCTTTTACACAATACGCTGTTAAACATTCAGAAGGACATAGGCTACATACATTTATAAACAACAATGTACACCTTCGCTATTAAAACTAGCTGCGACACAGATAACACTGTCGTTTAGTAGACCGTGAAACTGTTCATTTTAGTTTTCTTTCTCACAATCAGTTTTACCTACAATTGTAGGGAAGTTAAACGATTAGAGAAATTGTTCCTCCCATACAAGATGATTGAGAAAGAATGTCACATAATTTGTGAGCTGATCCTACACGTGAAAATAAACCGAAAAAGTACTATGAAGATAAGTCCGATTCTCAGTTGGAGCGGGTTGAAGACTACACACACCCACGAATGGATATGAAGCAAGCGTGACTATTACTCACTGAAATGCTGTATAGGCGCTGTGGCGGACAGAACAACGGTGCGACGGATGATCCATCCTACAACAGGTGTGGGGGTTCTCCAACGGATAGTAGCACTGTGACGTCACACTGAGGAAACAGCTGCAACTGCAATAATGGGCTGGATTTATTGAGCATGTCGTGTTTGCATGTTGTTCAACTGAACAAGTCCACTGTGTCCGTGAATACCAGCACGCCGCATATGTTTCCACATGCAGAATACGCAGACGTAGTTGTATACGGGTACTGTAATGGCAGTGCCCGTGCGCCTGTGACAGAATGTCAAAAACGTTTCCCTGATCACAAACTCCCTGTGCCGGGGTATTTCCAAGGGTTTTTCAGACATTACGTGAATCCGGAACTCTACTCAGTTTATACGTAACAGTAGCACGTGAGACCATCCAGTCAGTCGAGGAAAGGGCCGACATGATTGCAATGGTACAACCGAGTCCCATTACCAGTAAAAGGCGCATTACCCACCAGCTCGATATTCAGCAAACGCGAGTGAGGCATGTGTTACATTCTAAGGGCTTGAACCCATTTCATGTGCAGACCGTGCAACGTCTGCGTCCAGGTCACTCAATAAACAGACAACAGTTTTATGATTGGTTGTATACAAAGACGTCGTACAATGCTCTTTATTTACAGATGGGGCTACATTTACTCTCAAAGATATCCTGAACGTCTGTAATTCTCATACATGAGCGGTGGAGAACCCACATGACACTAGGGAAAGAAAATTCCAAGTTAGATTATCAGTGAACGTCCGGTGTGGTATGATTGATGACATGGTGATAACAGTTTTGGCGCTCACATCGCCGACGCTGTTGCCCGCATTAAAGCCTACCGAGACGATGTCCGACGTGCAACACAACACACCCTCCAACGCGTTGACAAGTACACTGATACATGTGTGGGACTTTTTGAACACTACTTGTAGCATGGATCAGTCACCTGGCCCACCATTATCCTGTCCACCACAGCGCCTACACAGCATTTCGATAAGTAATATTCATACTTCCTTCATAATCATTCATGGATGTGTGTAGCTTCGACCTGCTCCGATTCCCTAACGATCGAAAACTGGACACATATTTATAGGACTTTTTCAGTTTATTTTTGTTGTGTCTAGGAATCCTGCATACTCCATTCACTAGACAAATAATCAAACAACTCGTATTAATGTGTTTTATTACAACAAGAACGTGCTCGCCTACAATGCAAGCGAGCCCGGATTCGATTGCCGGTCGGGTTGGAGATTTTCTCCGTTCAAGGACTGGGTGTTGTGTTGTCCTCATCATCATTTCATCCTTATCACCGACACGCAAATCTCCCAATGTGGCGTCGACTGAAATAAGACTTGCAGTTGGCGGCCGAACTTCCCCGAATGCGGCCTCCAGGCCAACGATGCCATACGCTCATTTCCATTAACAAGATAATTACAGTACTTAACTTTGATAGCTGTATCGCAAGCAAAGGGCGACATACAAAATAATGTCTTCTTCAGAACAGACAAACACATGTCTGTGCCACACAGAGATGTCGGTCGCGGTGCTTATGTCCTCTTCTCTTAGGGGCCGCTGCTATCGAGTTGTCGTGCGATTAGCTAACCTGTTCTCACAGCTGTCTCTTCTCTGTCGTTCCCGACTGGCGAGTCAGCGCTGACTTGATGCCGTAACAATATTCATGTGTCGAATAATCTCACAAATTATGTGACATTCCGTCTGAATCACTCTGTATACGTATATTCTTTCTTCTTATACACAGTTTTAAAAACAATTGTATACACAACTATGTGCTGTTTTGTTATCTTCAGCGCAGTCGATTTTAACAGAAAATAGGAAAACTGTATTTATGACTTATCGCCATATGATTAGAATACAGCTACAGAAACTTTGTAATCCTACCCCTTTGGAGATTACAAAAATGCGAAATACTGTCACTGAGGCTACTATCCTCAAAGATCCAGCAGCAGAAGACGTCTCTCATACCACCAATGCCAACGATCTCAATCTATTTACCATTTATATTAATGGATTTCAGTTCCCAATCAAGGTTCCGTTAGCGACAGCAGTAAACAAGACACAAGATCAGAGAGAGAGAGAGAGAGAGAGAGAGAGAGAGAGAGAGAGGGGGGGAGGGGGGAGGGAGAGAAGATGTACAGAAAGGATGGAGGTTAGGGGGAAGGAAATGGACAGAAAGGGGTGAGAAGGGGATTACGATGTGTAGCCAATTACTACACGTATTTAGCAATTGCGAGACGTTCCCGGGTTAGATAATTAAATTATAAATTTAAAAAAAAACCTTAGCTCCCGATTCTCTACGAGTCACCGAAACGAGAGAGACTCGGAAATTACATCTCATCATTCCTTCTGTACGGGGAAAATTTTGGGTTAGGTTAATTTTAATGCAAGGCCTTTCAACTGCAAGCAAGATGGCGGTGACAGAGACGCTCCTTGGTTAGAAGAACGCCAAGAGAGCAGAGGTGCCTTCCTTGGGATTGGGGGAAGGAGAGTTGGTAGTTTGGACCAGCCAGGTAGTGGCAAGGATATAGCGTTTTTGTAGCAAGGGACGTTTAGAGTGGCATTAGAAAATAGTGCCTACCCTGACAGTCTGCTGCTTTCTTGCCTGCCTAGTTTTTAAATAGGACCCCGCACCGTCACTCAGCCTCACTTCTGCTGGTGTCAGTCAAGACGCAGCGCCCACGTACTCATTGTCCACCAGAGAGGACCACTGGTGGGCACCATGTTGGCGAAAGGCTGCCTGTAAGGCCACACACACACCTATAAGATTAGTGAGGGCCTTTGCAAATATAATATTCAGTACCTGCGAGACGCAAATGATTTACGGGGTTCACGCTGTCATACGCCGTTGTGTGTATGTGATGTTCGCGGTGGAGTCTGTCTAGCCGCTTGTGGTGTAACAGCGCTCACTTCATAGCCGCAGCTGCAGCTCGTAAAAATGTAAGTGCTGGTAAGTAAACGAAATTACTTCTTGAGTCTTGCTACGTAACAGCATGAAGTGCTCTGTGTATTTCTGGATCGTGTACTGTATAATGGTAACAACAGAAAAGTCGCGAAAAGCCTGTTGGTAGTAAATTTCCGTTCTGAATCTTATCATCAAAGAAGGCAAAGAAACGATCGTGGCTCCTTGGACGTGTGAACAAAATTAACGGACACCTCCTAATGTCACAGGCACTATGGCAGAATTACACCGAGAATGATTACTTTTGCACACAGAAATGGCGTAAATTTTTGTGAGTTTGAGAAATTTCGCTGAATTTTTTAGGCATAGTTGTGCTCGTCTCTGGCAGACATTTGTCTCGAGCGCCTGCTGTAGTCTCACGCGTTGTTGGTCACGTGAACCGATTAGTATCGTTATGTTACAGTTGGCTGCCAGTCGCTAAATTGTGTATTTGACGACGCGCGCAAGATTTTGACGTGCTGTCGACAACGAAGCCATAACTAATGGGGCACGTACATGATGCCATTAAAACTGCATCAACATGAAGACGGCATGCAAAAAAACATCAGATTGGAATGAAGTTCTCTGCGCGCTTGGATATGGAAATAAATAATATTTCAGTGACATCCTTACAAACTGGGTAGCAGCAACCAGTGCTTAATTTCTAAAATATTAGATGCCGGAACGCAGCTCCTCAATGATAGAAACCACTCCCCGCCCCAGCCATAAAAATCGCAAGTTTCGTTCTTTGAAAACTTGTGATAAAACCTACAGTGAGAAATCATATTCTTTCACAATAGTGTTCTGAAATTCGGTTCTTAAAACACAATTTCCTATAGTCAAAACAGTAATACCACAAGATTTAATATAAACAATAGATGCTAGCGTCTGTCCCGTAACAGCGTCACTTTGCTCCCTATTCTGCTCGGTAAGTGTCGGCATAAGTCGATAGTCTTCGTGACTATGACGTCATGTCTTCAACTGCTGCCAGTCGCAACGTTCAAACAGGTAATACAAGATTTAGCAATTAGCGCCGAATGATGATGAACATATTCCCGGTCGATTGGCGTCACGTACAATTCCGACTTCCTGAAGAGTTAGGAAAAACTAAACACTATGTGACTTGAGACAGTGAGTTAGATGTTTAGTAAATGCTTTAAACGTCACTTACCTTCTACTCACTGAGTGGTATTACATATGGATTGATTTAAGTTCACATTCATTACTGCAAATAAGCAACACATTTGAATATGAACTTCCGTATAATACGTCTCAGCGACAAATTATAGTTACGTAGTGGTGTGATAGACGTGTACTATTTTAAATCTCTGGAGCGTTAAAAAAAATCCCTGAGAGGTGTCGGAATACCGTTGCGACGCTTTGCAGCTAAGATTAAGCCCTGAGAGTAACGCCATCTAGATTTTGTTTATAATCAATGATAACGTAGCGACTTTCCCATTCAGAAACCGCGGTTGGATGTATTTCGTTTTTGAGAAGTTCGTGCTAGGAAGGAGAAACGTTCATTAGCACACGTCGAAATTCTACAGTGGGAGGATCACGCCGTATCGAGTCTGTGGTTTATCGTTCCTATTGGTTGTTTGTTTGATTGATTTGAGCGAGGGGATCAAACAGCGAGGTCATCGGTCTCATCAGATAGGGGAAGGAAGTTGGCCGTGCCCTTCCAAAGGCACCATCCCGGCTTTTGCCTGAAGCGATGTAGGGAAATCACAGACAATTGAAATAAGGACAGGTTTGAACCATTGTCCGGCCGGCCGAAGTGGCCGAACGGTTTTAGGCGCTTCGGTCTGGAAGGGCGCGGCCGCTACGGTCGCAGGTTCGAATCCTGCCTCGGGCATGGATGTGTGTGATGTCCTTAGGTTAGTTAGGTTTAAGTAGTTCTAAGTTCTGGGGGACTGATGACCATAGATGTTAAGTCCCATAGTGCTCAGAGCCATTTTGTTATCTTCAGCGCAGGTTTGAACCATTGTCCGGCCGGCCGAAGTGGCCGAACGGTTCTAGGCGCTTCAGTCTGGAACGGCCATTTGAACTATCGTCCTTCCGAATGCGAGTGCAGTGTGCTAATCACTGCGCCACCTCGCTCGGTATATCGTTCCGGGATATTGCTGTTCGTATTGGCCTGGATCCCACGAGTGTCATGCGAAAATGAAATCGATGGGTTCGGGAGGGCAATACTCAACGTCTCTCTCGAGAGGAGAGAGGATACTCGTAAGGTGAGCGATAATTAAATCCCTATTAAAAATTATTTATAACTGTTTAATACTTAATCAGTTGTCATGAAATGGAGCATTTTGTTCCATACGGTAGTGGAATTGTTTCGTGTTCCTAGAATTCGACATAAGCACCGCCTCTATATACCGGATGAGGTTTTCATGACAGATTTCTTCAGATAATCTAGCGCTATGTTTCCAAGAACTTGGCGAATTCACTCCTCCACTTCATCAACACTCTCTGGTTTTCTGCGACTAACTTTATCGTTTGCCCTCCTCCCCGCTCCCTCCCTCACCCACCCCCTGCCCCCCAGAGGAAGAATTCATAGGGCGTTAGATCAGGACTCCTTGCTGTCGATTCAAAGGGACCACGACGTACCAACCAGCGTCCTGGAAATTCGGTGTCGAATCACGCGCGGACAGAGTCTGTGAAGAGAGGCGGGGCCTCATCTTACATAAAGATTAGATCATTGTAATTCCCTCATATGGATACAATAACATTAACATAATTTTCAGCTGTATCGAGGTACCGTTCTACATTCATTGCGTCCATAATGAGACACGGGCCCACAACTTTTGTGTATGTCATGCTGCACAACACTGTGGCGTTTATGCGATATTGACGTTGTTCAGCAACCACCCACGGATCCTCTGCTGCCAATAATAATATCTGTACTGTTTAGGAAACTCCCCTACATGAAACACGGCTTCATCTGATCAGGGAATATTACCGAAAATAACGGACTGGTCTTCATACCAAGCAAGCATCATCTCCCTGTGCTACACCCGATGGTCACAGTCTTCCGGCGATAGTTTCTGGCATAAATATAGTTTCTATGAACGAAAATTCAACTCTTTCTTCAGAATAGTTCGGATTGTGTGGCGGGTTAAACCACTTTCGCGAGATGCCTCTTTTGTGATTTCTGAGGACTTTCAGTGACCATTTCCTGAAACACCTTTCCTCCGTCCTGGATGCTGAGGGTTGACGGCTTCTCCTAACTTCTGACACAGAACCTGTCTCCATTAACTTCGAGTGGCAACTCCTAATGGTCTTCGCATCTACCGAGGCAAGAGCTCCTTACACACTTCGCCACCATCTCTGAAGATCCAACGAAGGGCGGCCCGCTGCGTCACGGGTTCGCTTAGTCGGCGCAGGAGCATTGCAGAGATGCTCAACAAACTCCAGTGGCAGACGTTACAAAAGAGGCGTTGTGCATCCTGGAGAGGTTTACTACTGAAATTTCAGGAGAGCACTACCCGCCGAGGGTCGGCCTACATATTACTTTAACCAGCGTAACCAGCGTGCCGCGAAATGATCAAAACTAGAAAATTCGAGAAATTAGAGCTAATAGAGAGGCTTACCGACAAACATTATTTCCAAGCGACATTCATAAGTGGAACAGGGAAGGTGGGATCAGTTAGTGGTACAGGAAGTTACCCTCCGCCACACACCGTTAGGTGGCTTCCTGAGTATGATGTATATGTTATTAAAATTGCACTTGTGAACAGCTTGAGAAGCCTCAGAGGGAGAAATGGCTCAGCTCCAAAATTAGCTACATGAATCTACTTTAACCACACAATTTCTTCTTTCAAATCCTGCTTATTAACGTTGACGTTGTACAAAGATGTCATGTTTTCTGCACACTCAGGTAGTATAGAAACGTCTAGACTTACACAGTTCCATAAGAAGCCAAATGCGTCCTTCATTTTGCTACGACATCATACCTTGCAATTAAATTTCCTACTGATGTATCTAGAAGACCATTAAAAATAATATTTAGTTTGAAACTGTTCGTGCTCAGATTTAAATCTTTTTCTGCTGTTTCATCTACAAAGCATTTTCTTTCGCTTTTCCGTTTCTGTGTACCGCTACTCGTTAGAGTCAAATCAGGCGATCTGCTACTTTGCAACTTCTTGCGCAAATAATTTCATAATTTATTTGATTCTTCCACTACACTCTTAAAATCGGCACTTTCAGTATCTATTGTGGCTTCGCTTGCTTGAAGCACAACGATACCTATTTTTTATTGCAGCTAATAATGTGTAGCACATTGAAGACATCAAATGTTTTGAAATGATTTCAAACGTTTCTGAATGGCCTTTAGGTCGGTATGAGCCTCCGAAGTCAAATTACTGTTAAGAGCAAGTTCGATCGCCCGTTGTAATCCTGGCCCTTAGCAAACGGGCGTACAGCATCTATCCTTACAGACCATTTTGTTTCCGATAGCCCGTGAATGAACGATCCAACATCTGCTTTTAAAACTTTCCATCTTTGGGGACTAGACTGATATTTATATTTTCATTAAGATCTGTATAAATCGAGTGCTGTCATCTGTTAACAGTACGCAAAAGCAGTATTGCGTTAGCGCATCTCAACGCGTATTTTCTGTGAATCGTCAGTTCGGGTCAGCAGAGCTGTGAAGTTACGCTTGACAGAAAGTATGGCTGCCGAGCGCAAGAACCGTGCACGAAGTTCGTATTCATTAGAAACGAAGTTTGAACTTTGAATCGCAACGAGAAAGGTGAGCATATTGTTGACATTCAGCGTGCTTTGTGACTTAGTGAATCCACCGTGAGAACTGTTCGTAACAATGCAGATTCATTTCCAAAAACTGTTCACTGCTCAAATGATTTAAGTATGACTAGAATAACCAGATTTCGCACGAAGGCGATGGAAGACCGGAAGAAAATTCTAAGATACTGGATTGAGCAGCACAGCCAACCGCATATGGCTCTCAGTGGAGCTGCTATTCCAGATACAGCCAAGAGCACGTTTTCAAATTTAATGAAAGAAGAGTACGACGCAGTATCTTTCTCAGCCAGCTCAGTCTGGTTTGATCGCTTCAGGCCTCATTCGTGTTTTCACAACTTTAGAGTGATACACGAGGCAGCCGCGGCTGACGAAGATGGAGCCGAGGAATTTAAAAAGAGATTTAAAGGAAATGTGACAGAAATGGGCTGTGTTGCAAAGTGAGTTTTCAGACTTGATAAAGTGGCTTTATTTTAGAAACGAATGCCTAATTGTACATTCTTTTCTATTGTAGGTTCAAATGGTTCAAATGGCTCTGAGCACTATGGGACTTAACATCTTAGGTCATCAGTCCCCTAGAACTTAGAACTACTTAAACCTAACTAACCTAAGGACATCACACAACACCCAGCCATCACGAGGCAGAGAAAATCCCCGACCCTGCCGGGAATCGAACCCGGGAACCCGGGCGTGGGAAGCGAGAACGCTACCGCACGACCACGAGATGCGGGCTCTATTGTAGGAAAACAGCCTCTGAATTTAAGGTTGCCAGGGGCCGATGCACCTTTTCTTCGGAGGAAATGCTACAGCGGAATGATCAAAACCCCTTATGGTGTACCATTCTCAGAACTCTAGGACACGTAAGGATTGTGACAAGAGCAGGCTGGGAGTTCACTGGAGACAGAATAATAACGTCAGTAAATTATTGTGTGTTTCTGTGTTAAGATTTAAGTCTATAAATTTCACATTATTACGTGTTTCACTAAAGTGATAATAGTTATTTTTGGCAAAAATACTAAGAAACACTGCTATTTTAAACGCAGTGTGTGAGTAAACGAAAACTCACATTTTATATATGAAATTACTCGGGATTTACGTACTCGGTGTGTGCGGCCATTCAGCGGAACGTTACTATCGCGGATAACGAGATTAAGCTGTAGGTTCATAAATGTTACAACACTTGCACGTGTGTAATAACAATACTTTTTGCTCTACAGTGTCTGATGTATTGGTCGTGCCTTATGTGCAACACAATAGCATTCTGCATTTTTAACCTCTAGTTACACAAGTATACATTTTTTTAAGTATCCCGAACGTTCAGTGCGGACCTCCAGCGCTCAGACATTTTATTTTAGAACTAGCAATTGATTTCTGTTTATTAAGGCACCAGGACCAGTGAGCCCAGGGTGCTTTTACCCTGCTTCCCTCCTCCCCCTCCCCCTCCCCCTCTCACTCAGTGCCATATTTTAGTGGTCATCTGCAACGAAATAACGCCACAATCATGTTGCCCATGCTGTGTTTACCTATCTCGGTACAGCGAGCATCCGGAACGTTGCCTATCTAGCATGTTCTCCAAGGTGTCTCACTTATCGAAAGCATCTAGTAATGTGTAGCTATGAGAGAGGCACGCCACAACTCAGCAGCCACTACGACTGATAAACTCTAGCATAGTGTCGAAGCAGTATTAGAATAATATACCCGTACGTATCATCCTAGCTCAATTCGATTCGATGCGAATACGAGATAAACTCTACTGAGTAGAACTCTAGTAAAGTTGGAGTTAATAACAAATATAGAACAATCTCAAAAAATTTTTTTCCTTTATTGTAATTTCCATTCCCCACCAGGGGCGGTCTGGCAGCAGCATAAGCGCTGCTCTTCAGCCGAAAGACATAGGCAGGAAGACATTTAAAACAATATAGAGAAGAAAACATGGTGGATATAGAAACAAAAAAGGTGGAACAGAAGGAAAGAAAGCATACAAAGCGGCGACTGTAAAATGGAGATAAAAATAAAAAAAAGTATTTTACACAAAATCACACACTGCATTAAAAGGAACCAGGCAAAGTACGGCCAGAGCATAAAAAGTCGCAGAACGGTTAAAACAACCACGTGACGGACGGCGTAGCACGGAACAATCACGGACGATAAACAGGTCGAGCACACAATTAAAACCACATCACGAAATGACACTGTATAACGGCACCGAAACACTACACTAACGCAGTACACTGAAAACGAATAAAAACCTGGGAGGATCTGCCAGAGGTGGAGACAAGGGAAAAGGGAAAAGGAGGGGAGGAGGAGGGGGGAGAAAGGGGGATGTGGTGGGGAGCGCGCCGAAGGAGGGCTGGGGAAGGAAGGGACAGGAAAGGAAAACAGCCGAGGAAGGGGTGCAGAGACTCAGGGGGAAGGACGGAAGGCACTCTGGGAGGAGGAGGGGTGAGGAAAAGGGTGGCCCTCGGGAGGTGGGGGGGGGGGGGGAGACAAGGCCAGATTACAGTTGGAAGGAACGGTAGAGGTCACAGTGTTCAAAATCCGCGAGGGCGAGGTGCTCGAAATTGCACTGATGAAGGAGATGGAGGGTGTGGAGGTGGAGAGAGGGAGGGATACAGTGATAGAGGTGCGGCAATGAGCGGATGATAGAGAGGAAGGAGGAAACCAGGGGGTGGGGGGATCAAGCCTGCAGACAGTGTAAAGGACGCAGAGATGTTGGAGGAAAAGGAGGAGGTCAGGGAAGGGGATGAGGTCATACAGGAGTAGTGTGGGGGAAGGAAGGCGGAAACGGTAAGCAAGGCGGAGCGCGTGGCGTTCGAGGGCCTTATAAAAGCGGAGTGGGCAGAGATCCAGGCAACGTTGGCATAATATAAGATAGGATGGACGAGGGATTTGTAGGTGTGAAGGATGGTGGAAGGATGCAATCCCCATGTCCGGCCAGACAGGAGTTTCAGAAGGCGGACGCGGGAATGGGCTTTCTGCTGGATGATCAGGAGATGAGGGGTCCAGTTGAGGTGACGGACCAATCTCAAATTACTGGAGAAGGTGTTAAACGTAATCAATAAAAAGGAAGTTACCGTGTGGTTACGACTAGCCTCTTGCTCTGCAATGCATTTTCTGATGTTAGATTGCTTTTCAGTGTCAATGCAAATCATCTAGACAATAAAAGGGGCGTTCAAAAAGTAATATAAAACGTTTTCTTTCTCGGCCTATTTCGATTGAAAAAATGATGAATTTGTTGTTGGACACCGTGGAATATTCCCGCTTCAGCCTCTATAGTTTCATGAAGTTCCGATAGGTGGTGGCACTATACATACCCTTCAAAACGGAGTCTGTAACGGAGGTATAGTCCAAGCACTGAGCTGTCACTGAGTTTCTTTTGGCGGAAAACCAGAGCATTGGAGATATTCATGGGTGATTTTAGAATGTCTACAGAGACCTAGAAGTGAACAAAAGCACGGTGTGCCGCAGGGCGAGGCGTCTGCCATAACTGCAAAGCTGTCCGATCTCTTGAGTGCCGGCCGGCTGGACACAGCCGTGAATCCTGCAATATTGGAACGCGCCGAGACTCTCCTTCGTGGTGACTGACGTATCACAATCAAACACCTCGCAGCACAACTAGACGTCTATGTTGGTAGTGCTGACACACTTGTCCACCAGTGGGGGTACGCAAAGGTGTGTGCCTTCTGGGTTCCTCGCCACCTCACGGAAGACCATAGAAAACAATGAAGGATCATCTGTGCGGAATCGCTTGTCCATTACGAGAGTGATTGTGACAATTTTCTAGTCACTGGGTGATGCGGAGACTATTGCAACAAGACGCCGGTTCCGACGTCGACCAGCAGAGTGGTACCATTCCGGCATACAGGCCCTCCCAGTAACGTGGCTTAAGGGCATCGCATTGAACAAAGATTATGTTGGAAAATAGGGTTTTATAGCCAAAAGAGGAGGGAAGAAATTGGAGAATTGGCACTCCAAAGCACTCCGTCTTCAGGCAACAAGTGGCCTATAGGGACCAACCGACCGCCATGTCCTCCTCAATTGAGGATGTGGATAGGAGGGGCATGTGGTCAGCACACCGCTCTCCCGGTCGCTATGATGGTTTTCTTTGACCAGAGCTGCTGCTATTCGGTCGAGTAGCTCCTCAATTGGCATCACGAGTCTGAGTGCACCCTGAAAAATGGCAACAGTGCATGGTGGCTCGATGGTCACCCATCCAAGTGCCGGCCACGCCCGACTGCGCTTAACTTCGGTGATCTCACGGGAACCGGTGTATCCATTGTGGCAAGGTCGTTGCCATGGAGAATTGGAATCCTGGATAAAATCAACCTGCATTCCGAAAAAAATGTGTTGCATTACTTGTTGAACGCCCTTTGTAGAAAGTTTCACTCTTCATTTTGAGATATCAGTAAAACTTGTCTGGTTGTTCCAATGACTGAAGAAAGAGTGTATGCTTTGTTGTTGTTGTGGTCTTCAGTCCTGAGACTGGTTTGATGCAGCTCTCCATGCTACTCTATCCTGTGCAAGCTTCTTCATCTCCCAGTACCTACTGCAGCCTACATCCTTCTGAATCTGCTTAGTGTATTCATCTCTTGATCTCTTCGATTTTTACGCTCCACGCTGCCCTCCAATACTAAATTGGTGATCCCTTGATGCCTCAGAACATGTCCTGCCAACCGATCCCTTCTTCTAGTCAAGTTGTGCCACAAATTTCTCTTCTCCCGAATCCTATTCAATACCTCCTAATTAGTTATGTGATCTACCCATCTTATCTTCAGCATTCTTCTGTAGCACCACATTTCAAAAGCTTCTATTCTCTTCTTGTCCAAAATATTTATTGTCCATGTTTCACTTCCATACATGGCTACACCACATACAAATACTTTCAGAAACGACTTCCTGACACTTAAATCTATACTCGATGTTAACAAATTTCTCTTCTTCAGAAACGCTTTCCTTGCCATTGCCAGCCTACATTTTATATCCTCTCTACTTCGGCCATCATCAGTTATTTTGCTCTCCAAATAGCAAAACTCCTTTACTACTTTAAGTGTCTCATTTCCTAATCTAATTCCCTCACCATCACCCGACTTAATTCGACTACATTCCATTATCCTCGTTTTGCTTTTGTTGATGTTCATCTTATATCCTCCCTTCAAGACACTGTCCATTCCGTTCAACTGCTCTTCCAAGTCCTTTGCTGTCTCTGACAGAATTACAATGTCATCGGCAAACCTCAAAGTTTTTATTTCTTCTCCATGGATTTTAATACCTACTCCGAATTTTTCTTTTGTTTCCTTTGAGAGGCACCCACATGCCTTGCTCATACTGTGGCATCATGCAGTCAGGCCTGCAAGATGAGTGGTCTGCCAAACGAGTGGATTCATTCTTATTTATCGAGTAACATGAACTCTCGTACTCACAATTAAGTTACAAATTATCCTCCTGTATGAATATTACGCAACGGAAACGTGGCCATCGCACTGAATAAGAATGGCGCACACATTATAAATTCTGGATATCATGACAACATACAATTCGAAGGAAAAGGCCACCAATCTTTTTCTTTTCACTATCTTATTTATTCCGATAAATTCTATAACCTACACACACAAATTCTATAACCTACAACAATAACACATGAGAAATTCCGCCCAGTGGGCCTGGCTTTACATTGGTGATTCTCTATCTTATGGTCTCGCAATTGTTTAACGCTACAGTGCACTCTTTGGCTATATCTCACACTTCGACTCTCACAACCATCATCACGAAACTTTCCTCCAGACCGAGCGGTACAAAAGGAACATGCATAACCCACTACCTCTGAAACTACCTTGCCACTCTCCCATGCAAACCACACATACTTAAATTACATGACATACACCACACTGCAACATGGAATACAACACAAGAAATAGTCACAACATTATCACTTTCAGCTTTCCCACTTCAATTAGTATTCATCCCAATTTCACACGACACTGCCCCACTTCGTAACTTTTCTTTCCTACTACGAACTCTGGAGGATATATGCACGTCTTCCTGTGCAATGCAAGCCAAGTGACGTTGCTGGATAGACAGCTGACTCACCTTGCTTCTCTCTCAGAGTATTATAGTTTGAATCAAGCGTCACACGGAAACATAACACGCAAAGTAATATTAAGAACATATTCATCACACACGCGAGTCCTCAACTGATACCATGGACGCGTACTTCTCTTCATCCGTTGTCTCATACACAGATTGAGACTCACACAGTACTCACCACGTGGAAGTACTCGTCTCTAATTTTAAGTCCTGCACACGCCATTTCTTAAATATTTCCAACTTATAGTACACACGCTAGTAATTCAGCTTAACTTAAGCACTCGGACGTATTTCAACTTATTGTTACACGTGGGTTCATTGTGACCATTGGTCACTTCCGAAGATTACTACGATCCCCTTAATATTACCTGCCTGACATTTAATTCTCCCCACAAAAGTTCCTGAAATAGAGAAATTATTATTCTAAACTACTCTTAAGTATTTCACATGCATACCATGCCTCCACTCTTTTGTCTTTACGGAGCACACCTAAGACAGGCCTTACCAACACTAGATCCAGTAGCAGAGTGCTGAAACATGGCCGTTCTTCAGGTCCTCTCGCACCTCTGCCGAAGTGGGGGAGCACCTTGCTACCGTATTGGTCAGCCAAATTTCATCTCTTTGGCCCCACCAAAGGTAACCCAAGTACCGTCTCAAAGATGATCATATATTCACATTCACTATCTGTGGTTAGCAGTCGACCATACATTCATTCATTTCACAGATCTCACCAAATTGGATGTAGGGATTTATTTTGTGGGAGTGCACATGTGATCAATTAAATAAATAAATCGTCATTCTTTCCCACCCTGGTATCAGGCTTCGCTGTATTAGTTGAAATTGAGTTATTATTAGAAAAATATGTTGTTCTGACAAGAATAACGATGAATGTTGTACCTATTTTCAATGTCGGGCGGTACTGTACCCTTTCACCTTCACTGCTTGCTCAATATACAGATTGAATAACATCGGGAGAGGCTACAACCGTGTCTCACTCCCTTCCCAACCACTGCTTCCCTTTCGTGTCCCTTGACTCTTGTAACTGGTATCTGGTTTCTGTACAAATTGTAGATAGCCTTTCGCTCCCTCTGTTTTACCCCTGCCACCTTCAGAATTTGAAAGAGAGTATTCCAGTCAACATTGTCAAAAGCTTTCTCTAAGTCTACAAATGCTAAAAACGTAGGTTTGCCTTTCCTTAATCTAGCTTCTAAGATAAGTCGTAGGGTCAGTATTGCCTCACGTGTTCCAATATTTCTACGGAATCCAAACTGATCTTCCCCGAGGTCAGCTTCTACTAGTTTTTCCATTCGTCTGTAAAGAATTCGCGTTAGTATTTTGCAGCTATGACTTATTAAACTGATAGTTCAGTAATTTTTACATCGGTCAACACCTGCTTTCTTTGGGATTGGAATGACTATATTCTTCTTGAAGTCTGAGGGTATTTCGCCTGTCGGTCAATACCTGCTTTCTTTGGGATTGGAATTATTATATTCTTCTTGAAGTCTGAGGGTATTTCGCCTGTCTCATACATTTTGCATGGTATTCACCACATAGTTCTCGAGATAGTTTGAAATATGTAATTCATTCACATGTAATCGGCGACGTTTTCAAAGCAAAAGTAGCATTGCAGACTCGGTTCCAAGCACAGAACAACGTGGCATCCTCCGACAAAAACTGACGAAGGAGATCGGACGCAGTGTGACTAGACTATCAGCTAATATTGTCGGGCGACCGATGACGACGGCATCTGGCGATTGTTGCCGGTGCCACTGAGACGGCAGCCTAACATGTGATACAATGGGAGTTAAGAACCTTTTGCCGTGGACTGTAAGTGACTAGCCGGGTATGTACAGAAGCTGGGGAAAAACACGTTATCAAGGCGAAAAATGCTTGGTTACACATAAATGCAGATGCTAACCAAGCATGCAGTTGGCGCGATTGTATTTGATCACCGACGGCACCTGTTAAATGTCCTCAGTACATTCCGAGTGTCAGTCATTGTAAGAGCAGTATCTGTGTAGTTGTGAGCACATTATGTCGGAGCTAACTGAATTCGAATGTGGGCAAATTGTTGGTGATCGGATGGACGGTGTTTCCATAATCGAGAAAGCAGAAGCGCTCGGTGTTTCAAAAGGCACCGTATTGAAGCTCAGTATAGTGCATACATGGAAAGCGGGAAAGCGTCATACGCTATGTCACAAACAGGTGAATATGTGTGTTGAGTGATTGTCACTCATCGAAGAGGCTAAAATAAATGGAGGATAGATGCAAAAGTCACTGCAGCATTGAATGTCGCGCTCGTCAGCCCTGCCGGCACCGAAACTACGCTAAGGAGTCTCCATAAGAAGGGATTTGCGAACGAGCTGGAATACCAAAACCACTCTTCAGTGATGCAAATGTCCGTAACAGGAAAATGCGGCGCCGATCCATAAAATATAGACTGCGGAGAAATGGAAGAAACTCATTTGCTCGGATGAGTCTGTTTTCCAACTTCTGGCCGAGATTACGTCCCAAGAGCGAAACATGACGGGTGAGTCTGTATACCAAAGGTGCCTGTTTCCACAGCTAGCATCGTCCAGGATTGGTTTTGTGACCACGAGGATGAGTTGTCGCATTACCCCTGACCATCAGAGTCGCTAAATCATAATATTTTTTAACCCTTGGAGAGAAGGGTGAGTGATCCACCGACCTCACTGTTACCTGAGATTGCCACTATTTTGCAGGAAGAATGAGGAAGAATGTGTAAGTAGGCTGTTAAGGTTCTTATGTTGGTAACGCCACGTAGTGCTCTGTATGAAAATCGCTGACTGCGCTGTGTGCAGTCTGTGGCTGGTTGGATTCATTGTTGGAATATTCGCTGTTCTGGTGTCGTGCAGTTGGATGTGAAGAGCGCGTAGCGTTGGGCAGTTGGTCTTGAGCCGCCAGCAGTGGTGGATGTGGAGAGAGATGGCAGAGTTTTGAGAGGTAAGCGGACGATCTGGAAGTGTGTCCGCCAGAAAAACGAAATTTGTAAAGATGGATGTCACGAATTGATATATAGAGGGCGGTCCATTGATCGTGACCGGGCCAAATATCTCACGAAATAAGCGTCAAACGAAAAAATACAAAGAACGAAACTTGTCCAGCTTCAAGGGAGAAACAAGATGGCGCTATGGTTGGCCCGCTAGATTGGACTGCCATAGGTCAAACGGATATCAACTGCGTTTTTTTAAATAGGACCCCAATTTTTTATTACATATTCGTGTACTAAGCAAGGAATATGAATGTTTTAGTTGGACCACTTTTTTCGCTTTGTGATAGATGGCGTGTAATAGTCACAAACATAGTCTATGGCTCACAATTTTAGATGAACAGTTGGTAACACGTAGGTATTTTTAAATTAAAATACAGAACGTAGGTATGTTTGAACATTTTATTTCGGTTGTTCCAATGTGATACATGTACCTTTGTGAACTTATCATTTATGATAACGCATGCTGTTACAGCGTGATTACCTGTAAATACCACATTAATGCAATAAATGCTCAACATGATGTTCATCAACCTCAATGCATTTGGCCATTTGGCAATACGTGTAACGACATTCCCCTCAACAGCGAGTAGTTCGCCTTCCGTAATATTCGCACATGCATTGACAATGCGCTGACGCATGTTGTCAGGCGCTGTCAATGGATCACGATAGCAAATATCCTTCAACTCTCCCCACAGAAAGAAATCCGGGGACGTCAGATCCGGTTAACGTGCGGGCCATGGTATGGTGCTTCGACGACCAATCCATCTGTAATGAAATATCCTATTCAATACCGCTTCAACCGAACGCGAGCTATGTGCCGCACATCCATCAAGCTGGAAGTACATCGCCATTCTGTCATGCAATGAAACATCTTGTAGTAACATCGGTAGAACATTACGTAGGAAATCAGCATACATTGCACCATTTAGATTGCCATGGATAAAATGGGGGTCAATTATCCTTCCTCCCATAATGCATCACACATTAACCCGCCAAGATCGCTGATTTTCCACTTGTCGCAGCCATCGTGGATTTTCCGTTGCCCAATAGTGCATATTATGCCCATTTACGTTACCGCTGTTGGTGAATGACGCTTCGTCGCTAATTAGAACGCGTGCAAAAAATCTGTCATCGTCCCATAATTTCTCTTGTGCCCAGTGGCAGAACTGTACACGACGTTCAAAGTCGTCGCCATGCAATTCCTGGTTCATAGAAATATGATACGGGTGCAATCGATGTTGATGTAGTATTCTTAATACCGACGTTTTTGAGATTCCCGATTCTCGCGCAATTTGTCTGCTACTGATGTGCGGATTAGCCATGACAGCAGCTAAAACACCTACTTGGGCATCATCATTTGTTGCAGGTCGTGGTTGATGTTTGACGTGTGGCTGAACACTTCCTGTTTCCTTAAATAACGTAACTATCCGGCGAACGGTCCGGACACTTGGATGATGTCGTCCAGGATACCGAGCAGCATACATATCACACGCTGTTGGGCATTTTGATCACAATAGAACGATGTCGCTCTTTTCGGCAGTTGGTAAACGGTCCATTTTAACAAGGGTAATGTATCATGAAGCAAATACCGTACTCACTGGCGGAATGTTACGTGATACCACGTACTTATACGTTTGTGACTATTACAGCGCCATCTATGACAAAGCGAAAAAAGTGGTCCAATAAAACATTCATATTTCTTTACGCACTACATGAATATGTAATAAAAATAGGTGTTCCTATTAAAAACAAACGCAGTTGATATCCATATGACCTATGGCAGTGCCATCTAGCGGGCCAACCATAGCGCCATCTGGTTTCCCCCTTCAAGCTAGACGGGTTTCGTTCTTTGTAGTTTTTTCGTTTGATGCTTATTTCGTGAGATATTTGGCCCGGTCACTGTCAGTGGACCACCCTGTATATGACTTTTGAACATTATTACGGTGAATACATAGTTTGTTCTCTATCAAAATCTTTCATTTGCTAAGTATACTTATCAGTAATTACTGCCTTCACTAATTAGAATCTTTTGTTAGTTGGCAGTATTGGCGCTCGCTGTATTGCAGTAGTTCGAGTAATGAAGGTTTTTGTGAGGTAAATGATTCACGAAAGGTGTAGGTTGTTGTTAGTTTGAGGGATTATTTAAAGTCAGAATGCGTTGCGCTATAAATATTGTGTGTCAGTTTAGTGATGATCAGAATAAGTAAAGAACAAACTGTTTAAGTACGTTGAGTTTTGCTCAGCTGTTTGAAAATCAAATAATGTAAGAGTTTTTCCAGCACTGTCATTCATAATTTTTCAAACGGGACGTTTCATAAATGGTATAAGATTCCCTTGAAAACCATACAGAAGCTGTATTTACCCGCCCCGAGACGGCTGTTTTTGTTTTTCCGTGTTTTTGTTCACGTCCTAAACATAGATGTAAATTGGAACCAACGCTATCCGTCAAGTCGCTGACCCATAACACTAGCACAGTGCCCCGCGAAAGAGGACATCACTACCGAGTGGTAGCGTGCTTGCGCGTGAGACAGGCGCCCCGGAGCTGGTGCGACCCATGTCTACGGCAGCGACACAGACTGCTGGCCGCGAAATGTCAAGGCGGCCGTGGCGGGCCCGTAGCATTATGTTGCAACCACGTGGCTTACAGCTCCGGCACGAGGCGCTCGCTACTGTGTACGCGGCGGCACGCCGCTCGTGATTCTAACACACACATCTTGAGATAGCAGTCATGTTGTTTACGCAGAGACTTCAGAAAGTAAGTTACACAAATCTGCCAACGCTAAGACCATTGCACAACAAGACGGCGCATTGTCAGAAGAGAGTACATGATGCGTGTTTCCTGCAAATGAAGTTAACAAATGTATCACGTTATGCGAGTGAAACGATGTCGCAACTGGAAACGTACTCCAAAGTTGAAGCAGGAGGGAAAGAACGATTATTATGGGCAAAATGCCTAAATCACACACAGACTCGCCATGAAATTCTGACGGTATATGGATCAAATGCAGTGGCTTACTCAGTCGTCTCCTTAGGGAGTCACACCTAGTGATACGTGACTGGCGACCACGGGGCCCCGAGCTGAGTCCTGGTATTTCTTCCACTTACTTATGCCAGGCTCCTCACTTTTATCTTTCCTATCTGGCCACCCTTGGCCAGCTCTTGTTCTTTTCCGACCCTGACGCTATTAGGTTTCGAGGGCTAGGGGTCTTTCATTTTCCAACCTATACTTCTCATGCAGCATCTGACCCGGAGCGGGCGGCTGCAAAAGGCGTCTGTATCCCATGTTAGGAGCGGCCTCCAGAACTGCGGAAGGCAACGGAATACCACCGCAGATTATCTTCCCTGCATAATGCAGTCTCCATTTTATGCACAAAAATGGCTTCCTCTCACGTTAAATCAGTGTCCGGAGGTAAAATAGTCCCCCATTCGGATCTCTGGGGGGGGGGGGGGGACAACCTGAAAAGAGGCAAAAAATCAAAACGAGAATTGGTACCTGGAATGTCAGAACTCTGCTACAAGCAGGAAAACTAGAAAACCTTAAAAGAGAGATGGAAAAGAATCATATGGACCTCGTAGGAGTTGCTGAGGTAAGATGGAATGGACATGGAGAGTTGCAGTCAGATGAATATGTATTCTAATACTCAGGAGGAGAAGTAAAAGGAATTAATGGAGTAGGAATGATTATGACGAAGGAATTGACTAAATGTGTGGAATATGTAGACTATGCAAATGACCGGGTTATTGGTGTAAGGCTGAAAGGAGCACAAAAAGATTTACTGATTGTCCAGGTGTATATGCCAACTTCAGAACATGATGACCAAATTGTAGAGGAAACGTACAATGTAATAGAGAGAATAATGGACGAAAATAAAAAATGCTGCAAAATAGTAATGAGAGACTGGAACGTCATTGTGGGAGAAGGGAAAGAGGGAAACATAGTAGGCAGTCATGGTCTTGGAAAGAGAAATGACAGAGGTGAATGGTTAATTGACTTCTGCAGGGAAAGGCAGCTGATAGCGGCAAACACATGGTTCAAGAACCATAAGAGGAGGCTCTACACTTGGAAATCACCAGGGGATAAATACAGAAACCAAATCGATTTTATACTGGTAGAAGAAAGATACAGGAATGGAATCAAGAAGGTGCACACATTACCAGGTGCAGATATTAATAGTGACCACAACTTACTTATGGCAGAAATAGAAATAACAATGAAAAACTGAAAAAGGCGACAATGGTGAAGAAGTGGGATTTAGAGAAGATAAGGTCCAACAAAGAACAAATTACAGAAACGCTGTCTCGGGACTTTCTAAACACATTACGAGACAGAGAAGCACCTGATAATGCCAACGAGCACTGGAATATGCTGAAGGAAGGAATCATTAAAGCAGGACAGCAAAATATAGGATATGTAAAAGGGAAAAGGTCAAAAAAACCATTGGTCACACAAGAAATGATTTCCAAGATGGAAGAGAGAAGAAAATTGAAAAACAAGAACACTGAAGATGCGAGAAAGATATACCGAAGGTTAAATAACGAACTGCGAAGAGAAACTGAGCAGGCTAGGAAAAAATGGCTAAAAGAGGAATGTGATGAAATTGAAGAACTGGACAGGAAGGGAAGATACGACTTACTATACAACAGAGTAAAGACTATGACATGGGAACAAAACAGAGCAGGAAGTGCTACTATGGAAATTTTGAGTAAAGACGAAGAGGTAGTGTACAAAGATCGTGACGATGTCCTCCAGAGATGGGAGGAATATATAAAAGAGCTATATGACACAAATAACAAACCAGAAACTCTGGAACTTGAATCACACAACAGTGTAAGTGATGAAGAGAAAGGACCGACCATCATAATGGAAGAAGTAAAGTCTGCCATTGCTGCAATGAAAAATGGTAAAGCAGTAGGTACAGATACAATACCGGGAGAAATACTAAAATGCTTGAACCACAATGGAATAAGAGAAATATTGAGGTTATGTAATAAAATATATGACAGTGGTGAATGGCCTGAGGACTTTTTGACAACAGTAATGATTCCATTACCGAAAAAACAAGGAACCAAGAAATGCAGCGAGCACAGGACAATCAGCCTCATTTCACATGCAGCCAATGTGACGTTAAGAATAATTAATAAAAGACTTGAAAAAGTAATAGAGGAGAATCTCGGCGAGGAGCAGTTTGGCTTTAAACGGAATACGGGCACCAGAGTTGCAATAGGGCTACTACGAATCTTGGGAGAAAGGTTTATTGAAAAAGGAAGAGACCTATATATGTGCTTCATCGATTTAGAAAAGGCATTTGACAATGTGGTTTGGGACAAGCTGGCGACTATTATGAGGGAAAAGAGAGTGGACTGGAAAACCAGAAGACTTATAAACTCATTATACCTTAATCAAAAAGTTTCAGTTAAAGTGAGAGGAGAAAGTACAAACTGGATCAGACTAGGAAAAGGAGTAAGACAAGGATGCTGTTTATCACCTACTCTTTTCAACTTGTACTTGGAAAATATGATTGACCAATGCTCATTAGATGACAAAGGTGTAGAAATTGGAGGAAGAAGAGTAGGGTGCTTGAGATTTGCTGATGACATGGTCCTTCTAGCCACAGGGGAAAAAGAATTACAAGATTTGGTGGACACCATTGCAAGTAACGGAAAAAATATTGAATGAAAATTAACACAAATAAAACAAATGTATTGGCAATAGGAGGAAATAAGGAAATAAAAATTGTGCTGAATGGAGAAACACTAGAACAGGTGCAAAATTTTAAGTATCTTGGAAGCAGGATAGACACCGACTGGAAGTGCACCACAGAAATTAAAACGAGGATAGCAATGGCAAAAGAGGCGTTTTATAAGAAAAGGAGAATCCTCTGCAGCGGTCTGGACAGAGAACTGAGAAAGAGACTCATAAAATGTCTTGTATGGAGTGTTCTTCTATATGGCGCTGAAACATGGACTGTGTGGAAAAAAGACAGAGAAAGGCTGGAGGCTTTTGAGATCTGGACATGGCGGAAGATGGAAAGAATAAGTTGGATGGACAGAGTAAGAAATGAAGAGGTACTGAGAAGAGTGGGAGAGAAAAGACAGTTACTAGATGTAATAAAGAGAGAAAAAGAAATTGGATTGGGCATATATTAAGAAAGAATGACGGACTGATAAAAACAGTTTTAGAAGGTTATGTAGAAGGGAAAAGGAAGCGAGGAAGGAAGAGATTCCAGATACTGGATGACATGATGGACGGTACAACATACAGCAGCCTTAAGAAGGAAGCAATGGATCGCAGAAAATGGAGAGGCAAAGGACCTGCTAATATAGCAGATAACTGATGATGATGACTCAGTCGTAGTGAAATGGTGTCAGCAATTCGACCAAGGTCCACAGATGTGAGTGATGCTTATCGGGAAGGAAGGCCGTCGTCTTCGATCACCGACGACAAAGTCCACCCAGTTGAGAAACTGATCACTAGTACTTATTTTTGACAATCGGTGAAGAAACAGATATTGGTGACGAAGTTGCAGCTGAACCACATTTATACAATTTATTCTCAATTGCATTATTTCTATGATGTTATCTGTATTAGGAATGAAGATATTACCTGTTTGTGCGAGACAGGAATCGAACCAAGATTTCAGGCTTTTCGCTAGCAGTTGCCTGAACAACTCCAGCTATCCGACCATGCTTCCAGGACTGATTGAAACTTCCATATGTTACACCGTCTACGAATTCATCACTCGGAAATTTGGATTCCCGCCACAAATTTTTAAGGAGGCAAACCTATTCCGTTCCGCCAAAAATTTTCAATTGTCATCAACAGGTGCTTCATAACTAACGCAGCTAATGCCAGAAGGATTCGTAATAGCCAAAAAATTTCATAAATTTAGTACAACTGCAATGTCGTCGCCAAGACTCTATAGACATTGTTAAAAATAAGTACAGTGTTAGGACCCTCGACGCCCGCAATCACGATCGTAATAGTAACGTTGAATACACGAGTCTCCCTCATACCCTATGCCAAGATCCAAGTGAAGTGGCGAGTGATGAGGTCGTAGACAGCATGACATATGGAAGTTTGGGTCGGTTCTGTAAGCGTACACAGACAGCCGAAGTGGTTAACGCGACCGCTCGCATCATCATCATCATCACCATTTAAGACTGATTATGCCTTTCAGCGTTCAGTCTGGAGCATAGTCCCCCTTATAAAATTCCTCCATGATCCCCTATTCAGTGCTAACATTGATGCCTCTTCTGATGTTAAACCTATTACTTCAAAATCATTCTTAACCGAATCCAGGTACCCTCTCCTTGGTCTACCCAGACTCCTCCTACCCTCTACTGCTGAACCTATGAGTCTCTTGGGTAATCTTGCTTCTCCCATGCGTGTAGCATGACCCCACCATCTAAGCCTGTTCGCCCTGACTGCTACATCTATAGAGTTCATTCCCAGTTTTTCTTTGATTTCCTCATTGTGGACACCCTCCTGCCATTTTTCCCATCTACTAGTGCCTGCAATCATCCTAGCTACTTTCATATCCGTAACCTCAACCTTATTGATAAGGTAACCTGAATCCACCCAGCTTTCGCTCCCATACAACAAAGGTAGTCGAAAGATTGAACGGTGCACAGATAACTTAGTCTTGGTCCTGACTTCCTTCTTGCAGAAGAGAGTAGATCGTAGCTGAGCGCTGCTACACCTCGCTTCCAGTTCTTTCACTATGTTGCCATCCTGTGAGAATATGCATCCTAGGTACTTGAAACCGTCCACCTGTTCTAACTTTGTTCCTCCTATTTGGCACTCAATCCGTTTATATTTCTTTCCCACTGACATTACTTTCGTTTTGGAGATGCTAATCTTCATACCATAGTCCTTACATTTCTGATCTAGCTCTGAAATATTCCTTTGCAAAATTTCAATCGAATCTGCCATCACAACTAAGTCATCCGCATATGCGAGACTGCTTATTTTGTGTTACATATCTTAATCTCACCGAGCCAGTCTATTGTTTTCAACATATGATCCATAAATAATATGAACAACAGTGGAGACAGGTTGCAGCCTTGTCTTACCCCTGAAACTACTCTGAACCATGAACTCAATTTACCGTCAACTCTAACTGCTGCCTGATGCCTGACTATCTATGTAAAAACCTTTAATTGCTTGCAAAAGTTTGCCTCCTATTCCATAATCTCGTAGAACAGACAATAACTTCCTCCTAGGAACCCGGTCATATGCCTTTTCTAGATCTATAAAGCATAGATACAATTGCCTGTTCCACTCGTAACACTTCTCCATTATTTGCCGTAAGCTAAAGATCTGGTCCTGACAACCTCTAAGAGGCCTAAACCCACACTGATTTTCATCCAATTTGTCCTCAACTAATACTCGCACTTTCCTTTCAACAACACGTGAGAAGATTTTACCCACAACGCCGATTAAAGAGATACCTCTGTAGTTGTTACAATCTTTTCTGTTTCCATGTTTAAATATTGGTGTGATTAGTGCTTTCGTCCAGTCTGATGGAACCTGTCCCGACTCCCACGCCATTTCAATTATCCTGTGTAGCCATTTAAGACCTGACATTCCACTGTATTTGATGAGTTCCGTCTTTCCGACCGCTCGAAACGAGTTGGAAATCCGGACTGGAGTCCTGCTTTTGCAAAACTTTTTGAGTGTCACCAAGATAATACCATCATACCTAATGTAGCTGACCGCCCCCAGTAGCTGAGTGGTCAGCGCGACAGAATGTCAATGCTTAGGGCCCGGGTTCGATTTCCAGCTGGGTCGGAGATTTTTTCCGCTCAGGGACTGGGTGTTACGTTGTCCTAATCATCATCATTTCACCCCCATCGACACGCAAGTCGCCGAAGTGGCGTCAAATCGAAAGACTTGCACCCGGTGAACGGCCTACCCGACGGGAGGCCCTAGTCACACCTAATGTAGCCAATGTCAGAAGGATTCCGCGACTAAATTTCATACAGTTATCAAGGATGTCTATCGTGGACATCGCTCAGCAGACGCCCATCGCAACAGCCAGTGCTCATTCCATCGTCCGAGAAGGTCTGCAGCACTGAAAATTGTGATCACCCTGAGTTCCACTGTCACTGTCACCTGCGCACAAAGACGCAAGATTTGTGGCGTCTCTGGACTTCCCTGAGAGTTACTCTGAGGAAGACAAAGCCGATCCTTACTGGCGAGGAGACATAGGTCCACTCTTTCACCCCTCCAAGAAAGAGAGCGTCTATGATATGTAGAGACACGTCCTCGTCAGCCCCTCCCCCGGTGTAAGGAATGGGAAGTTGCACCATCAGTAGTGGAGTTCATGGCCACGGTTTTCTTCGACTGAGAAGGAGTTGTGTACACATACTTTACGGCAAAGGTCACAGCCATTAATTCCGATTCGCACTGTACAACACTGTGCAGAGCCGTAAAGAGCAAGTGATGTGAAAAATTAAGGAAACGCGTTGTTCACCTACACGATAATGCAACATCCCACGCGGCGCGTACAACACACGCTTCATTTCATCGCTCCAACGTTTTCGATGGGAGATTTGTGAGCATCTGCCGCACAAGGCAGTTCTTGCACCGAGCAACTTACATCTGTGCGGCAAGATAAAAGAAGAGTTGGGTGGAAAGAGATTTCGCAACGATGAGGATGTTCACATAGCGGGTCTCGAATGGCTCCGTAAATGAGAAGCGGGTTTCTATCGTCGCGGAACTGCACGATTGGTAGAGCGCTGCAACTGCTGTTTACACTGACTTCGCAACTATAATGAAAAATGTGGTCCTGTATCTGCGTCACTTTGAAGTGTAGCACAGCATTCAATAATAGTTGATTGGCCTGCCTAAGTAGTGTGTAACTTACTTTTCGAAGTCCTCTCGTACAATAATTTCGGCATCGCAATCATCGGATCTGTTTACAAGCAAATCCCGTAATCAGATTTGGAGTCGGCGATGCCAAAACGCGCCGGAATGAAAGATGCATAGCCTTGCGGTGATGCGAATTGATAAAATTTTCTCTATCTTCCTGCTGCGGCAAATGGTTACGTCACCATCTACGTGACTAATCCGCAGTTCACACTTCACTGATTGGCCGAGGGTTCATACATACACTTGCTCACTTTTTTGACCATTTCACTCTCGAATGGCACTTATGAAAAATTAACACCTAAATATTTCCTTGCGAACTCTGATCTCTCAATTTTTTCTGACGGATATTTCTCTCTATGTAGGTGGGAGTCAACTAAATAATTCGTCATTTGGGGAAGAAAGTTGGCGACTAAAATTTCTTGAAAAGAAAGAAAGTATTGTTTTGATAATAGTCACCCCAGTTCTCTTATCATATATGTGAAAGATGTTCCCCTATTTCTCAATAATACAAATCGGGCTACCCTACTTCGAACTACTTCGGTGTCCTATGTAAGTCCAATCTGGTAAGGATCTCGTACCCCACAACAGTACCTTGGAAGAGAACGGGCAACAGTCTCTTCAGTGTATTTGGAACACATTCCAAGTCTTCTGCTGATAAATACTGCCTTTGGTTCGCCTTCCCCACAATTTTCTGTACCTGATGGTTCCAGTTTGAGTTATTTGTAACTGTAATTTTTCGATATCAAGTTTAATCGACAATCTTTCAATTTGTGTGATTTATCGTGTAACCGGAAGTTAACTCACGTGGATGAACTTACAGTCTTTATTGTGTAGGGTCAATTGCTGTTTTTCGCTCCGTGAAGATATGTTGTCTAAATCATTTGCGATTCAGTTTGATCTTAAGATGACTTTATTAGTCGGTAAACGACACCATCACCTGATATTCTGAGAAGGCTGTTAAGAGGTCTCCGAAATCATTTATCTAGATTACGAACAGAAGAGGGCATATAACAAGCCCTTAGGGAGCCCTAGATACCACTTCCGTTTCTCTTGATGCCTTCCCGAACTGTGGCGTCTATGCTTAAAAAATCACATATCCAGTCGCACAAATGAAATGATAATCTATAGGCACGTAAATTGATTAGAAACAGCTTGTGTGTCAAAGGCCTTCTGAAAATCTGGAACAATGGAATCAATTTGCGATCCCTTGTGTATAGGACTCATTATTTCGTATGAATAAGAAGACATTTCCGTTTCACAAGAATGACATTGTCTAATCTGTCGTGGTTATGTGTGAACAGATTTTTTTCTGCGTGGTATTTCATAACGCTGGTGTACGGGGCATGTTCCAATATCCCTTCTACAAATCTTTGTCAATGATGTGGGTCTATAATTCAGTAGATTTCTTCTATTTCCTTTCTTATGTATTGGTGTGACCTATGAAAGCGCCGAGTCTTTAGCTATAGGTCTTTTGTCTAGCCAGCGGTTGTATGAGATAGTTATAAATGTAGCTACTTCATCAGGATACTACTCAAGGAACCTACATCTATATCTACATTTATACTCCGCAAGCCACCCAACGGAGTGTGGCGGAGGGTACTTTACGTGCCACTGTCATTACCTCCCTTTCCTGTTCCAGTCGCGTATGGTTCGCGGGAAGAACGACTGCCGGAAAGCCTCCGTGCGCGCTCGAATCTCTCTAATTTTACATTCGTGATCTCTTCGGGAGGTATAAGTAGGGGAAAGCAATATATTCGACACCTCGTCCAGAAACGCACCCTCTCGAAACCTGGACAGCAAGCTACACCGCGAGGCAGAGCGCCTCTCTTGCAGAGTCTACCACTTGAGTTTGCTAAACATCTCCGTAACGCTATCACGCTTACCAAATAACCCTGTGACGAAACGCGCCGTCCTTCTTTGGATCTTCTCTATCCCCTCTGTCAACCCGACCTGGTACGGATCCCACACTGATGAGCAATACTCAAGTATAGGTCGAACGAGTGTTTTGTAAGCCACCTCCTTTGTTGATGGACCACATTTTCTAAGGACTCTCCCAATGAATTTCAACCTGGCACCCGCATTACCAACAATTAATTTTATATGATCATTCCACTTCAAATCGTTCCGTACGCACACTCCCAGATATTTTACAGAAGTAACTGCTACTAGTGTTTGTTCCGCTATCATATAATCATACAATAAGGGATCCTTCTTTCTATGTATTCGCAATACTTTACATTTGTCTATGCTAAGGGTCAGTTGCCACTCCCTGCACCAAGTGCTTATCAGCTGCAGATCTTCCTGCATTTCGCTGCAATTTTCTAACGCTGCAACTTCTCTGTATACCACAACATCATCCGCGAAAAGCCGCATGGCACTTCCGACACTATTCACTAGGTCATTTATATATATTGTGAAAAGCAATGGTCCCATAACACTCCCCTGTGGCACGCCAGCGGTTACTTTAACGTCTGTAGACGTCTCTCCATGAAGAACAACATGCTGTGTTCTGTTTGCTAAAAACTCTTCAATCCAGCCACACAGCTGGACTGATATTCCGTAGGCCTAATTGGTATACAAGCTGGATCGGAGAACTTAACATTATTAATTAAGTGATGTTGCTACGCTGCGCCGAGGGTATCTTATTCCAAGTTATTCATGTTGGCAGTTGTTCTTGATTCGAATTCAGGAAACTATGAGGACATGAACAAACGGATGAGATTGTAAAATAATCACCACTTTACAGTTTCCAAACAGAATACGTCCGTACGTTCGTTTGTATTTAACCGCTAGGCATTGTAGGAACCTCGAGAAAGTTTTGTTTTAATCAAAGGGAAAATTGTAAAATCATCGTTATGCTTTGAGATCTCAGCTGATTTGTTGTGGTGTGTATGATGGGTATATAATTAATTAATAACGAAAGGTGACACGGATGAAACAATACAATTACAGAAGAAAAAACGTTCTAGTAATCATGAATCCGCAATCGATCAGTCTGCTTAAGTAAATGTATAGTGGACAGTATATAAGTGGGACTCAAAAAGTTTCCGTGTCAGGGCGTTGCTGCATCGTGTATTATGTAACGTAGCGCGACTTCGTTGCGGGTGTATAAGCACCGACATGTAGGTTCACATGGCTCTGAGCACTATGGAACTTAACTTCTGAGGTCATCAGTCCCCTAGAACTTGGAACTACTTAAACCTAACTGACCTAAGGACATCATACACATCCATGCCCGAGGCAGAATTCGAACCTGCGACCGTAGCGGTCGCGCGGTTCCAGACTGTAGCGCCTAGAACCGCTCTGGCACCCCGGCCGGCCACCGACATGTAAGCAGGGATTAGTGTGACATTTGCGTCGTTCCGACGTGCATGTTGTAAATGTGGAATTGTCAACTAAGGTGACATTGTTGTCAAATGCGTCCAAACAGGACCAACGGACTGTTATGTTGTCCTTGGCTGCAGAAGAACAAGCACCGGCAGCCGTACAACGGAGAATGAAGAATGTGTGTAGAGCAGCATGACTGTAGAAAACCACCTGAACGGTGCGCCAAGTTCATGATAAAGCACGTCTCCATATTGCAAATGTCGTAACACAGAAGTTACGCAAACTCAAGTGGGAGACACTAGAGCACCCGCGCTATAGTCCTGACCTCTGCATGTGATCATCACGCCTTCCGTGCCCTAAAATATGCTTCGAAGGATCGACGATTACTGTCGGACAAGGACGTTCAGCAGGCGTATTGGACTTCTTCAAGCAGCGGGACACGGTGTTTTGCTAAACTGGTATCTTCAACCTAGTGCGTCACTAGGATGATTGCCTCAATTCTCACGGCGATTTTGTTTGATTGCCATAGTGATCCTGGAATGCACCGCCTTCGATTGGAAAATTTTTGATCGCCCCTTATAATTCAGACTCAGATGTGTGCTATTTCCGGTATTATATGTCTGCGTCAAGGTTCTTCTTTCTTAGTCACATCTTCATCGGTAAGTTGTTTATTTATTGGACCAGTTCGATTATTAGCACAAAACCAAAAATAAGATTGAGTACAATGCCTTTTGAGCTACACAAATGGCAATCTCCTTCCTGAGGTTAACTTCACAGAGGAGCTGCCGAACATGGCGCAGCATCACGAACGGACTGAAGATTACTCAAGGTTACGAACCCCAATTCTTCAAAATTTACTGTTTTGAAAATGGTAAAATAAAAACTATATATGAGCCGTGGCGCCACTGAGTTAGTAGGCTGTTCTGTCTGGCGCCACTGGCTCAGGTGTAGTATCGACTAACCTTCGTGCGACCCCATTGCCAATATCTATGAGGAAGAGTCTGCAGCTATGGGTCGTGCCCTTAGAAGGTCTTTGCTTGCCGTTGTATATACGGGGCTCTTTGGCAGGACGGGGAAGCACGAAGTTTGGGGATTGGCGGTAGCGTCACCACAAGAACTGGTCACGAGGTCCGAGCGGCCGAAGCCACGAGCTGCGCAAGGAGGGCCTGCGCAGAGCGAAGGTACCAGAGTACTTCACCGGTGTTAGAGTCGACTACAAGCAGCAGGCCGACATCCCGTCGGTTGGTTGGCAACATTTGTGACGGACGACCGCTCGTGGCCTGGGTGACCTCTTGTACCTGGCTTTCATCGGGAGCACGCAGTAAACGCCGCGACGCACCGTGGGTCCCTGGAACTGCTTGCTGATGAGCGGTTGTAGCATTCTGTAATCCTCGTGGTGATTTGTGTCATTGTCTACCTGCCCTCCTTAATATTTTCTGATTTGTACCCGCCCCTCAGAGTTTTACTAGGTCGGCTCTTTGGTCGTAAATATAGGACGTAGTATTGTGCTAAGATACTAGTTGTCGTTTGAAAATTTGTCCCGCTATTATATTGCCTACCCTTTCTGGTTTATACCTGATCATTAATTTTCCAATGAATCAGCTCCTGCTCGTAAATGCAGCCGGAACGATTGTACTAAGGCACAGGTTGCCGTTAAACAAAACAGGGGCCTTGCGGTTAGATTTAGATGTTAACCGGTCCAGTTCTTTGATTGTGATTGCATTTCTCAGTCATTGGTTATAAATCTGAACAACCTGTCGTACTAAGCTGTGCGTTGCTGTGTTTGAAATACCGTGTCATTGTTGGTGTATGTTAGCTGGATATTTGGTTCTGCCGAGTGAGTTCTCTTGTAATAAGTGTTCACAAGTAATGTTTTAAGACGTTCCTTCAGAGCGGTCTTAATAACTGACAATCAGTTTAACTGCGAAAATATTAACAGCCAACTGTCACCACGGCTTTAATCAAAATAAGATTGTCAAAAGGGACGGGTTGAGATCCAGTCGCACCTCGGTTGCCGATGTAGTGTATCACTCGCACTCTCACACTGACGATTTAACACAGAAGTTGTGTCGCTATTAAATACTAGTGGATCCACGCCAACTTCTCCCCATGCGAGTACGTTTCTACGTTCAACGTACGGAACTTCTCCTGGGAGTAGAGTATCTTTCTTCCGATGCTCCACTACCAGATTACTGGCGTCACATTGACGATTTAACACAGAAATTGAGTCACTCTTAAACACTAATTGATCCATGCTGACCTCTCCCCAAGCGAGTGTGTTTCTCCGGTCAACGTAAAGATCTTCTCCTGTTAGTCAAGTATCTTTTTTGCGATGCAACACTTCCAGTTCGCTGTGTCCCTTGCACCCTCACATTGAAGATTTGAGAAAGAAATTGTGTCCCTGTTAAATACTAATGTATCCATGCCAACTTCTCCCAAAGCGAGTATGTTTCTAGGGCAACGCATGGAACTTCTCCTTCTGTATCCCTCGCACCCTCTCATTGACGATTTAACACAGAAATTGAGTCGCTATTAAACACTAATGGATCGATGTCGACATCTCCCCGAGACAGTTCGATTCTACAGTCAACGTGTGGAACTTCTCCTGGGAGGATGGTTGCTTTGAAGTAAACATCATTGTCATAATGTGTCCTAATCTGTTTAACCCTTAAGCACAGGTCCGAACCTTTCGACATACAGCTTTCAAATTAAAAGTTACATCATCTGTTTTGAGTAACTGAATCGCTCTTGTCCTCATTGGTGCTTATATAGTTTTCATGTGTTGCAGAAGGGCATTGAATAAGAGGGACTGTGTCCAGCGCGGTAGTGAACACCGCTGTTTCACCCGATAACGGGCGGGCTGCAGGTCCGGCCATCTTGTAATCATTGTCATATTGTTTGCTGGTTTGATTTCTTTCGTAAAGCTTATTTATCTTCAGGTTTAAGGTCGAAATAATTTTGCAAATTTGTTCATTTGTAAAAAAATTATTGTTATATATAATTAAATAAACAGATTGTGTGAAAAGAAAGTGATATTGGTGGGTCCTCCCTTTCACGTTTTCCTTAATTCCAGTAAGTACCACGTCTCCATATAAAACTGAGAACTTTCTAGCTACTAATGATGCTTTTAATCAATATACACATTATGCCTCGAAATTTCATTCGAGTAGTTACACAGACAGGACCCGAATCACTCTTTCGTAGTGTGCACCGTACGTACAATATTCGTTCCTATTTATGATTTGGCAAATTTATTTTATGTAAATTTAGTAGCCAGATACCCTTTCTGATGCCATACACATCAGTTAACCTATGGGATGGGAGTCACATGCCGACTGGCTGCAAGTCATCTAGTTTTTGTTCAGTGTGTTATCGTATTTTAAATATTTGTATGTCATGTTTTCTGACATGGGTATTGGGGACCAGCCCAGCATTCCACAAAACGAGCGCAGAAAACCACGTAAAAACCACACTCAGGCTGAGAGGTGTAAAGGCCAATCAACAGTAACCCGCCACACGGATTCTATCCAGTCTCCCACTCAAGCAAGCTAGCGCGCGGTTTTTCAAGCTATAAGAGCCGGTCGTAGACAGAACTCGAAAGAAAACAGTTATATAAAATATCACAGCCTCATTGCCCTTCCACTGACACAGCTATCATTACACGAAATCTAAACACTAGACCTTATTTTCCCTCAGTTACGAAACGCTGTAATTGACTGTGGCGGCCTCATCTGTTGGCTAAACACACACCGAGTTAAAGCAAACAGTCCGTGCTACAGTAATTCCGCCAAATGAGCGAAAGTGGGCCGCGATGAGACGCTGTGTGTGTGTGTGTGTGTGTGTGTGTGTGTGGGTAGCGCTTAGGGCCGTTCATGGCGCTGCGAAGGCCGGCGTTATTGGCGCAGCTACTGCAGTTTAATGGGGCCGGCGGAGAAGCTGCAGTCAAGTGCGACAAGGCCCGCAGAACAGCAGCTCAAAGTACTTTTGTGTGCTGAAGCAGGACTCATGTGGCTCGAGATGATTTGCGTCACACTCGGGAAATCTCGTGCTCTGCTCGAGCTTCCAATCGCCCGTGATCTAGCGACCTCGTACTATCTCGACGATGCTGGCAAGTGCAATCTACATTGACGTGACAAATGCCATAGGATAGGTATGTGCAAATATACAGACGACGGTATAAAGAGTACACAGGTATAAAAGGGCGGTGCATTG
Organism: Schistocerca piceifrons; assembly: GCF_021461385.2. Taxonomy (NCBI): domain Eukaryota; kingdom Metazoa; phylum Arthropoda; class Insecta; order Orthoptera; family Acrididae; genus Schistocerca; species Schistocerca piceifrons. Next base: position 299,882,947 of record NC_060143.1, read on the forward strand.
GCGGATCTGTCAGATGGACTCAGGTGATTGATGTGAAAAGGTTTTTGACGTGACTATGGCCTCACGACGGGAATTAACAGACTTTCAAGGCGGAACAGTAGTTGCTCCTAGACCCATGGGACGTTCCATTTCGAAACTGTTAGGGAATTCAGTATTTCGAGGTCCACACTCTCAAGAATGTTCCGAGAACACCAAATTTCAACCTCTAGCTCTCACTACGGACAACGCTGTGGCCGACGGCCTTCACTTAATGGCCGAGAGCAGCGGCGTCTGCGTAGAGTTGTCAGTGCTAACAGAGAAGCAACATTGAGTGAAATATCCACAAAAATCAATGTGGGACGCAGGACGAGCGTATCCTTTATGACAGTGCAGCAAAATTTGGCGTTAAGGGTCTATGACAGGAGACTACCCAAGCGAGTGCCTTTGCTAACAGCACTGCATCGCCTGCAGCGCGTGTCCTTGGTTCGTGACCATATCGATTGGACTCTTGACAACTGTAAAACAGAAATCTGGTCATATGTTTCCGATTTCAATTGGTAAGAGCTGATTGTAGGTTCGAGTGTGGCGCAGGGCCGCAGCCTCGAATCCTCCCGCGGTCAGAAAAATGGTACCGAATCCTCCCAAGCCCGCAAGGGTCTGAAAAACGATGGGGCCGAATCGTCCCGTTTGAAGCAGGTAGCAATTCTAAGCGTTATGAATACTCCAAGCAGGCAAAGGGAAGCTTATGGAGTTACAGTAGAAGATGTAAAAATTTTTCGTGTGTACTGTATGTTTAAAAGTTTTATCTTCTATCTTATTTAGATATTTATTTTTAGAAACTTGAATCATTTATGGCCTTGATTTCTTCGTAATTAATTTATTAAAATAGCAAATCATGATTTCTCAACACATATTCTATCTCATTTTATGAATTGTGGTTACATTTCCAGCAAATCTATACATACAACAAATTGATAAGTGTCCGATGTCTGAATCTAGGAGATGGTTAAGAAAATTTGAATGGTCTATAGAAGCGCCATAGATGCCAAAAATATTTTTATAATTTCTTCTGCGTGCCTCTTTATATATGTGCAAGCCCCAATGTTTGTATTTTCCGCCAGCAGCTCTGTGTTAAATGAAATTTGCATCCTTGAATGCGAATATCAGGCCAGACCTCACTTCCAGCTTTCATTATACTCTCTTCAAAGTTAGAAAACATTGTTGATGGCGAAAAGTTTAAACCTACATCACTACATTTATCAACAACACTTTGAAATACATACTGATACGACGAAGTTTTCTTGTCAGTCAATAAAGAGAAGACCAATGGAATGTAATGGCCATTAACTACCCCAAGTATTGTAAACAGCCGACGATAAAACTTTGGACAGCACTTGAACGTACCACCAGCATATATAGATTCACACTACGTTAATGTTTTAAGGTTTGCAGAGTCACAAAATATGATCACTTTTTTCTCGGTGTTATTTTCTAATAAACACTTTGTCCCGTCTGTGGTTTCCACATTCAGCGTGTTGATAACATCATGATCATGTGCAGCATTCGTCGGCAGTTTTGACAGAATTTTTCGCCTAGCTTTGTAAATAGATTTGCGAAAATTGTTGACATCTCTCGTAGTTATATCTTGCGTATCTTCTCCTTTTAGCTTCTGGTAAATTGTTTTTGACGGTCTCTCACAACTATCTTCTATGGCTTTTCTCTTTAGGTCAGAAATGATTTCTTGCCTCTGAATTTAGTTATGAGGCAATTTCTTCATGACTGTGCTCTTCTTGACACTCCACGACATACAGCTCCTCAATATAAATAGTTTTAACAAAACTTCTGCAGCCATTAATGTTGCACGTCCGTTGCGCCAGACCACACCTTTTAGCAGTTTTTGAAAACCGGAGGTGTTACCTTTTAAAACCAACATTTTCCTTCCGTTCCTACTTACCGAAACTGTAAGCTCGTCTGAGGACATGTTCACTCTACAACGATCTGCCGCGAACTGCGAAGTGGCCGCAGGCAGCTGTGGTCATCAGCGCACACAGTGCTCTGTCCCACTGTGTCAGTTCGGGAAGATTCGGTCCTGTTACCTGCTTACCTACCTGGTTTCTGGAGGATTCAGGGCTGCGCCCTGGCGCTGACCCCACGAAGCCATAGACCCAAGTTGTCAACAAGACACTGTGCAGGCTGGTGGTGGCAACACAATGAGGCTTTGTTTTCACGGAATACTTGGCTCTTGAAGACCATTTGTATACATTCATGGATTTCATGTTATCAAACAACGATGGAATTCTGATGGATGGTAATGCGCCATGTCACTGGGCCACAGTTGCTCGCGATTGGTTTGAAGAACATTGTGGGCAGCTCGAGCGAATGATACGCCCACCAAGATCGCCCGACATGAATCCCATCGAATATTTATGGAATATAATCCAGAGGTCAGTTTGTGCACAAAATCCTGCACCTGCAACATTTTCTAAATTATGGTCGACTACAGAGACAGCATGGCTCAGTATTGCTGCGGGGGACTTCCAATGACTTGACGAGGCACGTCGAGTTGCTGCACTAGGCCGGGCAAAAGAAAGTCTGACACGGTATTATGAGTTATCTCACGACTTTTGTCGCCTCAGATTATACTCCCGTGATCGTAATTGAATTCGGAGCTGTTTAGTCTACTATTTGTGAAAGAAGGAAGCAAATGCACAGGGGCGAGCAAAATATTTCCGTTTGAGGGCGTTGTTGCAACGTAGCGTGACTCCAGTGTGGGTATATAAGTACCGGCATGTAGACAGTGGACTGGTGTGGTATTCATGTCTTCCTGACGTCTGTGCGGTAAATGCGGAAATGTAAACAATGGCGACGTTATTACCAAATGAACGACTTGTTGGAGACCCCCTCAAGCCCACTTTTTAAGCAAATTGAGATTATGTTGTGATATGATAGTTGTGTATAGACGCATCTATTTGTGTGGAAACCCCTCCCTCACGTCAGCGGTAAACGGTGCCTCCAGTAGTCGGTGGAAGTTTTTGCTTGATGCAGGAACACGTCATGTCTAGGAGATGTTGGTTTTTCATCCAAAATGTAAGGTTGGCAATATAACTGGTTATTTAAATGTTTCTGGTTTCTTCCAGCATTTTTACTAGTTATACATTTCAGGCTTTGTACATCAGTTTGAAGTTAAATCGCGTCTCGCAGTGGCGAAGTCAATGTGAATATAAGAAAGAAAGGAGTGAAAAGCGTTATATACCAACGAGAACAAATAAAAGAGAAAGATTTAAGAAAAGCTTTATAAAGGTGAAACAGTTAAACCTAAAGAACAAGGTTATGATCACAGGTGAGCCATTTGCATTAACAATGCTATCAAACTACTATTGCCGGCCGAAGTGGCCGCGCGGTTCTGGCGCTGCAGTCTGGAACCGCGAGACCGCTACGGTCGCAGGTTCGAATCCTGCCTCGGGCATGGATGTGTGTGATGTACTTAGGTTAGTTAGGTTTAACTAGTTCTAAGTTCTAGGGGACTAATGACCTCAGCAGTTGAGTCCCATAGTGCTCAGAGCCATTTGAACCAAACTACTATTATTGTTTGGCTTTTGTGTTACTATTATTCATGTTACGAATACACTGACCTGTTACTGAAGGTGCAAATGGGAAATGCATTACTGCCAAATTTAACTCAGACGTCTTGATGGAATTATATTCCAAGTTCTTGCGTTTCAGCAGAAAAAATGAGCAAGATGGTTACTTACAGAGCGCAATAGAAGTCTGGAAACGCATATCCAACTGGCGCAAAATTGTTAACTGAAAACTACACAGTTTTCCAGTTCATGAATCACACTACACAAGTGGAGAGTACAAATACTTGGCTTCAATTCTTAATGTGTAAAAGATGTGGTCTCTGTTTCAATCGGAATACCCTGAAGTGGAACTTAACGGATTGGTATTACTGGAAAATATTTAATGCAAATTTCAGTTTGAAGTATGTCCTGTTTGCAAAGAATTAAGTTTGAAAATAAAAAAGTCCTACCTTAAAAAATGACAATGCAAAGCGTGTGGCCGCAGCCGAAAGAAGACCTGGAAAGTTCCACAAGACAATTGATGCAGAACAAGTGCAGAGATTCTGAAGAAGTCGCCACATTTGCATTGATTACATGTAAAATCTGATACTTCCTGTTATTCTCATTCAAGACACATTCTATTTGCGTCTGCTTACTTAAAATGTCTTAAAAATATGTGATTCAAAATCTAGGAAGTCTGTATTCTACACATACGATTAAACAACAGCTAAAAATAGGCCCAATGACGTTTGCTCCTTTATCTTAAATTCTATAAATGAATATGTTGCCAAAATTCCAGCATTTCCTTTTTTTCTCTGACGACTGCGCTGGCGAAAACAAAAGTCATCATGTAATCAGTCTCATGTTGAGATTGATAGCCAAAGGAAGATCTGATTCAGTCCATTCCTTATCACGGGGCACAGCTATCTGCCCTGTGACAGGGAGTTCAGAGTTGTGAAGAGAAACCTGAAAAAGACCCATAGAGTGTACTTGCTATTGCAGTATACAGAAGTAATGATCTCTTCTAGTCTTAACACAGGTTTCAGAGTACACATGGTGGATAAAGAAGAAATTCGTGACTTCAAATCGTGGTGGCCAGCGCATTGCAAGAAGAATGTGGTGTCTGTAGAATTACAAGGAATAAAAATTCCTCGAGAAACAAAGCAGCATTTTTCAATTTCAGACTTTATGGAGTTTTCATACAGCAAACTTACTCTTGGTGTGGTGAAAACTCGAACGTTGTTTGGTGAGTTGCGGGAACATACCTTCAGACTTGCAGACGGAGAGCAATTCCAGATTTTCCATTTGAAGTGCCAATGATTATTGACAAAAAATGACAAATTTAAAAAAAATTCAGATCTTACCTGTCACATTCCTAAGAAATTCAGCGATTCTACAATAATTTATATTCTCAACCCACGTATGTGGATAAACAAAAATGACTAATATAATACTATGGTGAAATATGTATTGATAGTAATGGATTTTAGATAAAAAATTTTAATTCACTTAAATATGTCTACATTTGTTACAGGAATCCTCGACGTCCGACAAATTTAACAATTTATACCTCCGCAGTGAATATTAAATGAACATTCAAAAGTTGAGGAAATTATGTACATCACATGAAGTTAACATAGATTAAATTATAACACTGCGTGAAGAATTATCTAGTATTTTCCTTCTTCTAAAACAAAAATCTCTCTTATTGGACATGAAGGGTTTCTGCAGTATGTTGTCGTTGTTGTGGTCTTCAGTCCTGAGACTGGTTTGATGCAGCTCTCCATGCTACCCTATCCTGTGCAAGCTTCTTAATCTCCCAGTACTGCATCCTACATCCATCTGTATCTGCTTAGTGAATTCATCTCTTGGTCTCCCTCTATGATTTTTACCCTCCACGCTGCCCTCCAATTTGTGATCCCTTGATCCCTCAGAACATGTCCTACCAACCGGTCCCTTGTTCTAGTCAAGTTGTCCCACAAACTCCTCTCCAAATCTATTCAATACCTCCTCATTAGTTATGTGATCTACCCATCTAATCTTCAGCATTTTTCAGTAACACCACATTTCGAAAGCTTCTATTCTCTTCTTCTCCAAACTATTTATCGTCCATGTATCACTTCCATACATGGCTACACTCCATACAAATACTTTCAGGAACAACTTCCTGACACTTAAATCTATACTCGATGTCAACAAATTTCTCTTCTTCAGAAACGCTTTCCTTGCCATTGCCAGTCTACATTTGTATCTTCTCTACTTCGACCATCATCAGTTATTTTGCTCCCCAAATAGCAAAACTCCTTTACTACTTTAAGTGTCTCATTTCCTAATCTAATTCCCTCAGCATCACCCGACTTAATTCGACTACATTCCATTATCCTTGTTTTGCTTTTGTTGATGTTCATCTTATATCCTCCTTTCAAGACACTGTCCATTCCGTTCAACTGCTCTTCCAAGTCCTTTGCTGTCTCTGACAGAATTACATCTACATCTACATCTACGTCCATACTCCGCAAGCCACCTGACGGTGTGTGGCGGAGGGTACCTTCAGTACCTCTATCGGTTCTCCCTTCTATTCCACTCTCGTATTGTTCGTGGAAAGAAGGACTGTCGGTATGCCTCTGTGTGGGCTCTAATCTCTCTGGTTTTATCCTCATGGTCTCTTCGCGAGATATACGTAGGAGGGAGCAATATACTGCTTGACTCTTCGGTGAAGGTATGTTCTCGAAACTTCAATAAAAGCCCGTACCGAGCTACTGAGCGTCTCTCCTGCAGAGTCTTCCACTGGAGTTTATCTATCATCTCCGTAACGCTTTCGCGATTACTAAATGATCCTGTAACGAAGCGCGCTGCTCTCCGTTGGATCTTCTCTATCTCTTCTATCAACCCTATCTGGTACGGATCCCACACTGCTGAGCAGTATTCAAGCAGTGGGCGAACAAGCGTACTGTAACCTACTTCCTTTGTTTTCGGATTGCATTTCCTTAGGATTCTTCCAATGAATCTCAGTCTGGCATCTGCTTTACCGACGATCAACATTATATGATCATTCCATTTTAAATCACTCCTAATGCGTACTCCCAGATAATTTATGGTATTAACTGCTTCCAGTTGCTGACCTGCTATTTTGTAGCTAAATGATAAAGGATCTATCTTTCTGTATATTCGCAGCACATTACACTTGTCTACATTGAGATTCAATTGCCATTCCCTGCACCATGCGTCAATTCGCTGCAGATCCTCCTGCATTTCAATACAATTTTCCATTGTTACAACCTCTCGGTACACCACAGCATCATCTGCAAAAAGCCTCAGTGAACTTCCGATGTCATCCACCAGGTCATTTATGTATATTGTGAATAGCAACGGTCCTATGACACTCCCCTGCGGCACACCTGAAATCACTCTTACTTCGGAAGACTTCTCTCCATTGAGAATAACATGCTGCGTCCTGTTATCTAGGAACTCCTCAATCCAATCACACAATTGGTGTGATAGTCCATATGCTCTTACTTTGTTCATTAAACGACTGTGGGGAACTGTATCGAACGCCTTGCGGAAGTCAAGAAACACGGCATCTACCTGTGAACCCGTGTCTATGGCCCTCTGAGTCTCGTGGACGAATAGCGCGAGCTGGGTTTCACATGACCGTCTTTTTCGAAACCCATGCTGATTCCTACAGAGTAGATTTCTAGTCTCCAGAAAAGTCATTATACTCGAACACAATACGTGTTCCAAAATTCTGCAACTGATCGACGTTAGAGATATAGGTCTATAGTCATCGGCGAAACTCAAAGTTTTTATTTCTTCTCCATGGATTTTAATACCTACTCCGGATTTTTCTTTTGTTTCCTTTACTGCTTGCTCAGTATACGGATTGAATAACATCGGGGAGAGGCTACAACCCTGTCTCACTCCCTTCCCAACCACTGCGTCCCTTTCATGTCCCTCGACTCTTATAACTGCCATGTGGTTTCTGTACAAATTGTAAATAGCCTTTCGCTCCCTGTATTTTATCCATGTCACCTTTAGAATTTGAAAGAGAGTATTCCAGTCGACATTGTCAAAAGCTTTCACTAAGTCTTCAAATGCTAGAAACGTAGGTTTGCCTTTCCTTAATCTATCTTCTAAGATAAGTCGTAAGGTCAGTATTGCCTCACGTGTTCCAATATTTCTACGGAATCCAAACTGATCTTCCCCGAGATCGGCTTCTACCAGTTTTTTCCATTCGTCTGTAAAGAATTCGAATTAGTATTTTGCAGCTGTGACTTATTTAACTGATAGTTCGGTAATTTTCACATCTGTCAAGACCTGCTTTCTTTGGGATTGGAATTATTATATTCTTCTTGAAGTCTGAGGGTAGTTGGCCTGTGTCATATATCTTGCTCACCAGATGGTAGAGTTTTGTCAGGACTGGCTCTTCCAAGGCTGTCAGTAGTTCTAATGGAATGTTGTCTACTCCTGGGGCCTTGTTTCGACTTAGATCTTTCAGTGCTCTGTCAAACTCTTCACGCAGTATCATATCTCCCATTTCATCTTCATCTACATCCTCTTCCATTTCCATAATATTCTCCTCAAGTACATCGCCCTTGTATAGACCCTCTATATACTCCTTCCACCGTTCTGCTTTCCCTTCTTTGTTTAGAACTGGGTTTCCATCTTTTCTCCAAAGGTACCTTTAATTTTCCTGTAGGCAGTACCTATCTTACCCCTGGTGAGACAAGCCTCTACATCCTTACATTTGTCCTCTAGCCATGTCTGCTTAGCCATTTTGCACTTCCTGTCAATCTCATTTTTAAGACGTTTGTATTCCTTTTTGCCTGCTTCATTTACTGCATTTTTATATTTTCTCCTTTCATCAATTAAATTTAATATTTCTTCTGTTATCCAAGGATTTCTACTAGCCCAGGTCTTTTTACCTACTTGATCCTCTGCTGCCTTCACTACTTCATCCGTCAGAGCTACCCATTCTTCTTCTACTGTACTTCTTTCCGTATTCCTGTCAATTGTTCCCTTATGCTCTCCCTGAAACTCTGTACAACCTCTGGTTCTTTCAGTTTATCCAGGTCCCATCTCCTTAAATTTCCACCTTTTTGCAGTGCCTTCAGTTTTAATCTACAGTTCATAACCAATAGAGTCCACATCTGCCCCTGGAAATGTCTTACAATTTAAAACCTGGTTCCTAAATCTCTGTCTTACCATTATATAATCTATCTGATACCTTCTAGTATCTCCAGGATTCTTCCACGTATACAACCTTCTTTTATGATTTTTGAACTAAGTGTTAGCTATGATTAAGTTATGCTCTGTGCAAAATTCTACCAGACAGCTTCCTCTTTCATTTCTTCCCCCCCAATCCATATTCACCTGCTATGTTTCCTTCTCTCCCTTTTCCTACTGACGAATTCCAGTCACCCATGACTATTAAATTTTCGTCTCCCTTCACTACCTGAATAATTTCTTTTATCTCATCATACGTTTCATCAATTTCTTCATAATCTGCAGAGCTAGTTGGCATATAAACTTGTACTACTGTAGTAGGCTTGGTCTTTGTGTCTATCTAGGCCACAATAATGTGTTCACTATGCTGTTTGTAGTAGCTTACCCGCACTCCTATTTTTTTATTCATTTTTAAACCTACTCCTGCATTACCCCGATTTTGTATTTATAACCCTGTATTCACCTGACCAAAAGTCTTGTTCCTCCTGCCACCGAACTTCACTAACTCCCACCATATCTAACTTTAACCTATCCATTTCCCTTTTTAAATTTTCTAACCTACCTGCCCGATTAAGGGATCTGACATTCCACGCTCCGATCCGTAGAACACCAGTTTTCTTTCTCCTGATAACGACGTCCTCTTGAATAGCCCCCGCCAGGAGATCCGAAGGGGGAACTATTTTACCTCCGAAATATTGTACCCAAGAGGACGCCATCATCATTTAACCATACAGTAAAGCTGCATGCCCTTGGGAAAAATTACGGCTGTAGTTTCCCCTTGCATTCAGCCGTTCGCAGTACCAGCACAGCAAGGCCGTTTTGGTGAGTGTTACAAGGCCATATCAGTCAATCATCCAGGCTGTTGCCCCTACAACTGCTGAAAAGGCTGCTGCCCCTCTTCAGGAACCACACCTTTGTCTGGCCTCTCAACAGATACCCCTCCGTTGTGGTTGCACCTAAAGTACGGCCACCTGTATCGCTGAGGCACGCAAGCCTCCCCACCAACGGCAAGGTTCATTGTTCATGGGGGTATAAGCGGTTCAAATGCATGGAAACAGGACCGGCGTGCTGCTATTCTTTTGTTGGCTGCCAAAGGACACATGCCAGTAAACATCCATTGGAGAATGAAAAATATATATAGGACATCATATCCGTCGGAAAGCACCGTTGTGGAATAGTGTGCCAAGTTCCAAGCTGGTCGCGGTTCGACACAAGACGCTGGTCGATCTGGGAGAAAGCCTCATCCAACTCAAGTGGGAGCCAGTCGAGCACCCACGCTATAGTCCTGGTCTCTACCCATGCTACCAAGACGCCTTCGGCCCCTTACAAAGCGCCTTGAAGGGTCGACGACTCCTGTCGGATGAGAATGTACAGGAGGCAGTTAACAACTTTTTCATCTTCAACCCGGTACGTCGGTGGAATAATTGCCTCATTGCACACGTCGATAATACTTGATTGGCATATCGATTCTGGACTGTAAAGCCTTCGAACGGAAACTTTTTTATGACTTTTATATTAATCCGCTACGAATTTTAATAACAAAAGTAACTGAGAAAAACGAACGCAGGTCTAGGACCTAGATCAAGCATAAAAACAGCAACCAATAAACAATAACGTATCGTAATTCGTGATCCTGTCCCACATCTAGCACCGTCTGTTCTTGCTACCTACAAGAGTAGGACTAAGCATTGTTAAAGCACTATGGATGATAATAATAAATACAAATGAACCTGCAAATCGAGGGCTGCACTACCTTCTGGGGTTCAGGTCATAACGTGAAAGCAGCAATAAACACATAAAAAATTTTCACTGATGATTCGATCTAGTTCTCGATCTTTCTCTGAGCCTGCTATCTAACACCGTCGGATAGCACCCCATCCACGAAGGGTCTTGCCGCTGTAATTTAATCTCGCAATTGTAATTTAAGTCAGTTAATTATTTATTTCGCTTTCAGTCATGTAATTCCTGCTTCATTTTCTTCCCTGTATCATATGAATGTTACCACCTTATTTTAAAGCTGATTAGAAACTCATAGCTCACGGGTTATTCCAACTCGCAACCCACTTGGTACTGTTACAGTCTCTAATAACCGAACAAAATAATAATTCATCGTGTACTGAAATGAGACCCAATTAACGTTTTTGAAGGAAAATTTTCATCATTCACTATTTGTTGGCTTCACTTACAAGCCACCATAAATGTTTTTACAGTCTCATAATACTACATGAGAACTGTTGCTCTTGGAAATTTCTTTAAATAGGAAAAGAGTTAGCACAATTGTGAAATTTAATGCTATATGCTTCTCGGATGCTACTCGCACAATATAATTTGGCTCATTTCTGAGAGCTGAAGCATCTGTGGATGTCGGTATGGAATCTTTTCGCCCATTGCGAGCCATAGTTACTATACAACTCAATACGCCATAGCACTGCAGAAGGCACTGTGAATTCCTGGATGCTGTATGCTCCACAGAAGAGAGGCGTGGCATACATAAAAGAAAGGTTCAAGAGTGAGATTAAAATTCAAGGTGAAGAGGTATCAATGATAAAATTCGCAAATGACGTTTCTGTCCTCACTGAAAGTACAGAAGAATTATAGGACGTGTAGAGACGACAAGTCTAATGAGCACAGAATACGGATTGAGAGTAAATCGAAGAATGACGTAAGTAATAAGAAGTAGCAGAAATGAGAACTGCGAGTTGTTGATGTTAAGAAATTCTGCTACCTAGGCAGCAAAATAACCCATGATTAACAGACAATGAGTTCATAAAAATCGGACCAGCACTGGCAAAGAGTGCATTTTTGTCCAAGAGGACTCTACTAGTAATAATTTGTGGAAGAAATTTCTGAGAATGCACATTAGAAGCACACCATTGTATGGTAGTGAAACATGGACTGTGGGAAAACTGGAACAGGAGATACTCAAGCGTCTGAGTTGTGGTGCTACAGAAGAATGTTGAAATTAGATGGACTGATAACGTGAGGAATAAGTAGGTTCTCTACAGAATCCGTGAGAAAAGAAACACTGCCAAGAAGAAGTGACAGTATGATAGGACACCTGTTAAGATATCAGGGGATAACTTCCACGGCACTAGAGGGATCTGTAGATGGTAAAATCTGTAGAGGGTGTCAGAGATTGGTGTGCATACGGCAAATAATTGAAGACATATGCTGCAAGCGCTACTCTGAGCTGAAAGGGTGGCACAGGAGAGTAATTCGTGGCGGGCCGTATCAAACCAGTCAGAAGACTGTGACACAAAAGAAAGTCTCCTAAACCCGCAGCTGCCTGTAAGCTACGGATGATCGCCTGCTTACGCTCCTAGCAACCCCTGCCAAAGTTTTATTGTACGTATAGTAATTTCTAACGTATGGCTTGCATCGGCGAGTCAGATGTCATCTGACTGTGTCTTACTGCTGCGGCGTGTTGGGAAATCTCGGGCCCATTCGACCACGAGTATCGCCTGACCAGTCCTACGTCAAATGCAGCGCAGGAGCTCGTGAGACCCGGCTCCTATTATAATGTCGCGCGTGGACAGATCTTGCGTCTTCTGGCTGCTGCGGTCGAAGGTCGTTTGCACGCTACGCTGGCGGCCGGAGAAAATGCAACCGCAACGATGGTAATGTCGGCTGTGTCTAGGCCTGCCCCGGAGACCTGAACCCATATTTTTTTTTGCGCAACTAAATTCGTGCCGTGAAACCTGAAACAGAAATGGCGAAATATCTTGCGATGTTGAGCAGTATCCGCTCTCTGAAAGCGATGTAATCCCAGGCAGTCTTCAACACAGAAGATGTAGCTTGGACCCCACAGTATACCTAAAAACCCACACACACTGACAGTTACTTACACTGGGCTTTAAATCACCAACCAGGACAGGAGTGTGGTGTTATACAAACTCCAGAGGATGGAATATCTCACCAACGTGTTGCTGAAGAATAGATATTCATTCGCTGAGATAAAGAGAGCGTTTAGACAGCCACGAGAAGATGATAACGATGCGCAGGCGTTCGAAAAATCTAAGATTTTCCTCCCATTTAAGAAAGGCGTTAACTGATCGCATAGGAAAAATCTTGTAACGGAAAATAGTTATAATCTACAAACCCAGGTGGAATATAGAAGAACATCTGACGCCGGCCTAACATGTTCTCGAAGCGCTAGAGAAAGTAGGAATTTTCATGATTCCTTTTAGTTATAGTTATCACGAAAAGAGTGGTCGAAAAATAACAACACAAAGGCAACTGTAGAAGAGGAGAAAGACGCACATCAGGTGCTGCGGAACATGCTTTGCACCCAGGAGACTAAGAATCGATGTGATACTACTTAGGTATTGCCAGCCAAAGCGCACACTATGAAGGATGTACAGGGAGGCCATACATCCCAGTGACTTAAATCGGAAGGCGGAAAGTGTGAAACTAAATTATACCTTGTTTCATGTGATGAAGAACACTCGTGCCACTCTTCCACCATAGACAGATGTGAAGATAATTTCCAAAGTTATCCCAAGAAAGTGTGATGGGTCCATTAACGTTTATTATGCGTATAAATGATCTAGTAGAAAGCGTTGGAAGCTGTTGAAGACTGTCTGCGCATGTTGATGTTGTCTATAAGAAAATAGAAACGACAGAAGACAGTATCGGTTTGCAGAATGACCTGCAGAGGATAGATGGATGGTGCAGGCTCTGGCATCTCACCACGAACGTAAATAAATGTAAATTATTGCGCATACACAGGAAAAGAAATCCAATAGCGTACAATTGCACTATTGATGACAAATTGGTGGGGACAGAATCTCCCGTAAAATATCTAGGACTAACTATCCAGACAAACCTTAAGTGAATGACCACATAAAACAAATAGTAGGAAAATCAGATGCCCGACTGAGATTTGTATGAAGAATCTTAGCTTATCCATGAAGGAAGTGGATTACGAGGCACTTGTTCGACTGATTCTTGAGTGTTGTTCATCAGTCTGGCACACTTACCAGGTCGTACTGGTAGAAGAAATAGAGAAACTCCAACGAAAAGTGGCACGCTTCACCATGAGATCGTTTAGTCGACGCGAGAGTCTTACAGAGATGCTCACCAAACACCAGTGCCACACGTTATAAGAGAAACGCTGCACACCACGGAAGATTTACTAATTGAAATTTCGAGTGAGCATTTTCCGGGAAGGATCGGATACATATTACTTCCTCCCACATACATCTCACGAGATGACCACGACAAGAAAATTCGAGAAATTGGAGCTAATAAAGAGGCTTACCGACAATCATCCTTCACACTTGCCACTCGTGTGCGGAAAAGGGAAGGAGGGTTCTATTAGTGGTACCACACGTACTCTCCCCCACACACTGTTAGTTAGCTTGCGGAGTGTGGTATAGATGTCAATGTAGTTGTAGGGTGACAGCAGTAGCTTACGACAGCAACCGACAGTGCCCAGTTGCGCCCTAGTTTTCAGAACATGTGACGTCACGCCTCTGCCCGTGAGCACTCAGAAATGGAATTTTATTTCAGTCTTTAGCGAGCCAGGGTGTGTATCGGATCTTCGAAGAAGCTACAGTCCCGCTTTCAGACGTCCTCCGCAGACGAGGACGGAGCGTTGGGTTTCCACAAAATAATATCCTGGAACATTCAATCACTATGTTTACCCGGGGCACCAAAAAACCGGATTTTGTAAACCAATTTTATAATACCGTTTGTATTTGGCCATGTAAACATTTCAAAACTGATTCTGGAAATCAGTTTCTAGCTGCCGGTTTTCCGCTTTCACAGTCGAGTTTCGCTCCCATGTACACGCACAATCGCTTTTGAAACGTGCTTTGCCGCCCGGGGTGGCCAAGCGGTTCTAGGCACTACGTCTGGAACCGCGCGACCACTACGGTCGCAGGTTCGAATCCTGCCTCGGGTATGGATGTGTGTGATGTCCTTAGGATAGTTAGGTTTAAGTAGTTGTAGGGGACTGATGACCTCAGATGTTAAATCCCATAGTGCTCAGAGCCATTTAAACCATATGAAACGTGCTTTGTTTGTCAGGGTACGTCTTGTTTTTAAAATATTCGACCAATAAGGACTGAGTGACTTTTTGTGCAGAGAAGGAAAAGCAGAGATATTAGACTGAGCATGAAACTCTGTATCTTCAATATTCAAGGAAAGAGTAGTGGTTGTGCTGACTAAATCAGAAACTGGAACAGTTGTTTTCCAGACGCCATATTTAACCGGGCTAGCAAATCCGCTTCAAATCTTAATATGTAAACACGATAGCGAAAACCGGTTTCCGAAATTCGGTTTCCGTCTTTCGGGAGATGTGTTGCATTTAAACGTAATCACTAAGAGCGAGGTGTGCCGCAGGAACGGCGCACTACAAACATTTCTTTGTCACTACGAGGCGATGCTCATAAAGTGAACCATTAGCCAACAGTTTACGGGTACGTATTTCAATTCATTAAATTTTCAGGAGGGAAGTAACATTTCTCAATTAGTCACGCCACTCCCTTTCCCCCAGTCTGCATGAACGGTGTTTTCTCAAGTTCCTCTTTCCCTCTTCCTACACCCTTTCTCTCATGACAATTGATGATGATGAAGAGAGAAGGGAGAGGGTAAAACTGGTGCTGGCACACGTCACCATTCGACGTACGAATCACCATCAACTGTGTTACATGCCCTCATTTCGTGAGACGCTGTGGTGAGGTGCAAGGACTCTTGGTCAGGGACTTTACGCCGTCATCCCTTCTCTCCTCCACTGTAAAGTACTGGAAGGGAAAATTTCATCCACCACCAGAATTCGAACCAGATTACTTCGAAGTCAGGCGTTACAGCACAGGCGTGCGTTAGCGACTTTGCCCACGGAGTATAGTGTGACTTGAACAGCAGTGAATGTAGTCAGCAAAACAACTGACGATGGCCGAAGCAGAGAGGATATAAAATGCAGACTGGCTGTAGCACGAAAAGTATTTCTGAGAAAGATGAATTTGTTAACATGTGATGCAAATTTATGTGTTTGGAAGTCTTCTCTAAAGGCATTTGTATGGCGTGTACCGTTCTACAGAAGTGGAAATTGAGCGATAAGCAACGGGGAGTGCAAACTTTTGAAATGTGTTGCTACACAAGAACGCTAAAGATTAAATGGGTAGATCAAGTAACTAATGAAGTGGTACTGATTCGAATCGGGGAAAAAGAAATTTATGGCATGACATAACGACTGCACCGGCAGTTTTATTGATCGCATCAGGATGGGAAATCCACGACCTGATTTGTTGGCTTAACTCAGGTATATCATCGTAATAGCGCTCTGAAGCCCATACATTTATTTCAGAATCGATCCATAACCCTTCCAAGAAAGTAGGCAAGTTTGCGAATAAAACAGGATGAGACAGCTAAGACAGGCCACCCTAAATATACCCCTAAAGGATAAATATATCCAGGTGCGGTTTTCGCCAAGTTATAGCGGACAGTATGGCGAATTTCCTGACGTTCGGAAGTAACTTTTGTCGTTTGTAGGTGCCGAATTACGATACCGACTTTGCGTTTTTCTAGTGAAACTGGACAGTTTCCCTGTGGTTTTTTAAAGAAGCTTATAACAGTACTATAGCAGATAACATGAATGGGACATGACTTGATCAAATTGTATCAAGATAACAGCGTCGCAAACCATTGTCCTGCAGTCAGGAGAAGAGGTCCAGAAAAGCCTGCCTTGTTATGCCAAATGTAAGTGAACAAGTATCTTGGTATGGTTCTTGTATTTATTAGCAGGGCTGTCATACAAAGAGCTCTTCATGTTGGTCTTGAGTATTTCTATACACTATAAAATGACTGTGGAAAAACAATACTGCTCACTGAAGTAGTAATTTGAACCCGTTAGCAAAACCCTTTGCACGTGTCAGCACCAAACAGACAGGGATTATAAGTGAGGAGCAGAAGAACGTACTAACAAGAGACGAAACGAGCTACATAAAAATCTGTACATTTAACGGAGGTTTAGGGACTCTTTTCGACAGACATAAACAAAATAAGCACAGTATTGTAGACGAAATTGGTGATGTATTAGTGGAAAATGTGACAGAACCTGATTGCCAGAAAGACTTTAGCAACCAAGTTGAAGTCGAGTCTTGTTCTGGGGAAGAAGAAAGTACAGAAGTTGCAGAATTACGGGATGTCAGTGAATAAGAAACACTAGCGTCTATAAATGACGACATTTGTGAGACTCTAAGAGAGAGGCAGGGAAATGGTGACCAAAATGGGGCCAGTCAATTAATTGTGAAAAAAAGGAAGAGAGAGAGGAAAGGGGGAATGGCGAAACACCGGAAAAAATTTTGAGCTGTCATTAGTGGACAGAATAGGTAGTTTGGGAAAGGAAAGTAATTCCGCAAAAACCTATATAGTTTTTGGAAACAGGGAAGATTTCGACAGAAGGGAGGTTGTGAAAGATTTGTTGGAGGAGGGTTCTGACATTAGCAATGAAAGGAAGGTGTTGAGTTAGCCAGTAAATAGTTTGCAAGCGTGTAACGAAGAAGTACAGTGTTTAGCAGATAGTGGCAGTGATTTACGTGCTGTGAGTAAAAGTTGGTTATAATCGTTTGCCAAATAGAAATGAACTTGTAATAATGCCAGTAATGGGGGTGCAGACAATTGTAGCTACAGGAAAAGTTAAAAAAACCAGTTAAACACGAAGTTCTGTTGCCAGTAAAAATAAATGGTTTGCAAGTACTCCATAATTTCCTTATAATCCATGATCTAGGTATAAAAATGCTAATTGGCTTAGATTTCTGCTAACCAGTACAAAGGGAGATTACATTTCAATGAAAATGTAGTAATTTTTGAAATAAGTGGGGAAGATGTGGTTGTACCATTTTTTCGAAAAAATTATTTGACCAAAGAGGAAGTAGCCAGTAAACCATTTGGGTATCGTAGAAGGATGGAAGATTTAGAGGGCTACAATGAGTATGGCGATGATGTGGGTGTGGACCCTGAGGAAATGAAAGTGGTACAAGGATGAATAGAACAAAAAGTAAGACAGGTGCCAGACTTACAGGAGCATCAAAGGGACAAACTAAAAGAAGTGCTACTAGATCACAAAAATGTTTTCTCTGATCAACCTGGCTTAGTCAAGGAATATGAATGCTACTTAAATATAAAAGATGACGACCCTTTTCTCAAAAAACCAATACCTATCGCTGAACGACACAGGGAAGCTGTTAGAGATCTGATACAGAATATGATTAAATGGGGAATTGTTGCAAATGCTGTGAGTGTATATAACAATCCGGTGACTGTAGTAACTAGAAAAGGTGGATCCGTAAGATTAGTGCTGGTCGCTAGGGCTTTAAATAAAGTAGTGTTAGCAGAAAGTGAACGGCCAGAAAACATCGATGAGCTACTGCAAAAATTTAAGCGATCTAATTATTTTACATACTTGGACGTGACGTGTGGTTATTGGAATCTGCCATTGGCCCATGAATCTAGAAAATATACTGCTTTTTTATTTGAAGGCAGATGTTATCAATATAAGGATTTGGTTTAAATACAAGTGTACGTGCATTTGTCAGAGCTATGTCACAAATGTTGGGGTATGAACTGCTTAAGAAAATAACAGTGTATGTAGATGATGTTTTAATATCGGCTGCCACATGGGAAGAGCTCTGTTGAAAAAGGGAGGGGGCGGGGTGTGAAAATTGAAGTTGGAAGAAACTGATTTTGCTAAGAAAGAATTAAAATTTTTAGTTCACATTGTTAGTGGGAAAGGGGTAATGACAGACCCAGAAAAATTATAGGCTATTCAGGCATACAAAGCTCCGGATAGTAAAAAGAAATTAAAAGGGATGTTTGGATTATATGGATTTTACGGGTGTTTTGTACCAGGGCAATTATTTAACGCATCATGTTAAAGAAATCTGTTGAAAAAAGATGTACCATACAAATGGACCAATGAATGTCACATTGCATTTGAACTAAAGAACGCGTTATGTGAAAGCCAAATACTTCATCATCTCGATTTTTCCAAATCTTTTTGCTTAATGGCAGATGCATGTGGATACGGTATTGCAGTAGAGCTGTTTCAAGTGTATGAAGAAGGAGGCGAAGAGATTTATAAAACTACTGCATTTGCAAGCAGATCGTTGCAACAATCTGAGAAAAATTATTGCATTTCGGAACAAGAGGCGTTAGCGATCA
The DNA here is from genome assembly GCF_021461385.2 of Schistocerca piceifrons. Taxonomy (NCBI): domain Eukaryota; kingdom Metazoa; phylum Arthropoda; class Insecta; order Orthoptera; family Acrididae; genus Schistocerca; species Schistocerca piceifrons. Next base: position 299,901,873 of record NC_060143.1, read on the forward strand.
TTTTTGGCTTGGAAAATTTAAAACATTACCTGTTGGGACACAAAATAGTTGTATACAGCGACCATAGGGTGTTGACATACACTCCTGGAAATTGAAATAAGAACACCGTGAATTCATTGTCCCAGGAAGGGGAAACTTTATTGACACATTCCTGGGGTCAGATACATCACATGATCACACTGACAAAACCACAGGCACATAGACACAGGCAACAGAGCATGCACAATGTCGGCACTAGTACAGTGTATATCCACCTTTCACAGCAATGCAGGCTGCTATTCTCCCATGGAGACGATCGTAGAGATGCTGGATGTAGTCCTGTGGAACGGCTTGCCATGCCATTTCCACCTGGCGCCTCAGTTGGACCAGCGTTCGTGCTGGACGTGCAGACCGCGTGAGACGACGCTTCATCCAGTCCCAAACATGCTCAATGGGGGACAGATCCGGAGATCTTGCTGGCCAGGGTAGTTGACTTACACCTTCTAGAGCACGTTGGGTGGCACGGGATACATGCGGACGTGCATTGTCCTGTTGGAACAGCAAGTTCCCTTGCCGGTCTAGGAATGGTAGAACGATGGGTTCGATGACGGTTTGGATGTACCGTGCACTATTCAGTGTCCCCTCGACGATCACCAGTGGTGTACGGCCAGTGTAGGAGATCGCTCCCCACACCATGATGCCGGGTGTTGGCCCTGTGTGCGTCGGTCGTATGCAGTCCTGATGGTGGCGCTCACCTGCACGGCGCCAAACACGCATACGACCATCATTGGCACCAAGGCAGAAGCGACTCTCATCGCTGAAGACGACACGTCTCCATTCGTCCCCCCATTCACGCCTGTCGCGACACCACTGGAGGCGGGCTGCACGATGTTGGGGCGTAAGCGGAAGACGGCCTAACGGTGTGCGGGACCGTAGCCCAGCTTCATGGAGACGGTTGCGAATGGTCCTCGCCGATACCCCAGGAGCAACAGTGTCCCTAATTTGCTGGGAAGTGGCGGTGCGGTCCCCTACGGCACTGCGTAGGATCCTACGGTCTTGGCGTGCATCCGTGCGTCGCTGCGGTCCGGTCCCAGGTCGACGGGCACGTGCACCTTCCGCCGACCACTGGCGACAACATCGATGTACTGTGGAGACCTCACGCCCCACGTGTTGAGGAATTCGGCGGTACTTCCACCCGGCCTCCCGCATGCCCACTATACGCCCTCGCTCAAAGTCCGTCAACTGCACATACGGTTCACGTCCACGCTGTCGCGGCATGCTACCAGTGTTAAAGACTGCGATGGAGCTCCGTATGCCACGGCAAACTGGCTGACACTGACGGCGGCGGTGCACAAATGCTGCGCAGCTAGCGCCATTCGACGGCCAACACCGCGGTTCCTGGTGTGTCCGCTGTGCCGTGCGTGTGATCATTGCTTGTACAGCCCTCTCGCAGTGTCCGGAGCAAGTATGGTGGGTCTGACACACCGGTGTCAATGTGTTCTTTTTTCCATTTCCAGGAGTGTATTTGCAGCTGTGCAAATTGAAGCACAACAGACTAACCAGGTGGTCTTTATACTGGCAACAGGACGATCTGGAAATTAAATACATAATTTGGTGCCTGGTGCATTAGCCAGGGGGGTAGAAGATAATGAGAATAATGAAAATATATTGGCAGAGGAACAAGGGATCCATATATTTGAAAACATAATGAAAATTGATGAAGAGGGACGGTTGAAAGAAGTGTGTAAAGAATTAAGAAGGGAACGAAACTAAGATGACAATTTGAGATTAGTAAAAAGTTATTTAGGTGACACAGCTTATCCTAAAGTTGCTGAATATTATAAGATGCATCAGGGGATTTTATTCTGCAGGAGAAAAAATACGGGTAGTCAATGGAAGGCTTACTTTCCTGAGCAATATGTTAACTTACTAACTGACTATATACATGAAAGGTTTGGGCATTATGGGGCCCGAAAATGAGTAGCCAAAATTAGTGAGACAGTTCTCTTTAGTAATATGTGGAGATGTGTAAATGCAAGGGTTGAAATGCGTGACAGATGCCAAAAAGGCAGGGCAAATAACTAAATAATTCAAGGCCAAATGTATAGTGTTGAGCCACAAAATAAATTGAACCTTGTAGCCTGTGATATTTTCGGTCCATTACCTGTGTCTCGAGGTGGTTGTGAATAGGTTTTTGTATTGGTGGCTGGGTTCACAAAATTTGTGAAACTATACCCAATTAGAAGGCGAATGCAAAACTGTTAGTAAATAAACAGCAGAAAGACTACTTCATTGTTGTAGGAGTCCCAAAAGGTATCTTGTCTGACAATGGTCCGCAATTTGTCTCCAATACATTTAAAGAATGTTTAGAAAGCCGAAACATTGACTACTTAAAGATTTCAGCGTATTTTCCACGAGGGAATATGGATGAAAGGATCATTAAAGAATTGAAAAGGTTATGTCATACTTATTGCCATATAAAACATATGGCTTGGGCACAGCATATAGAATATTTTGAAGATGTAATTAATAATATAAAGCACGAGGCTACAGGGTTCACTCCATGTGAACTGATGTGTGGGGTAAGACCAAATAATATACAGTTTGAATTGATAGAGTTTCCCACTATTATAGACATGGCACTAACCATGAAGGAAAAAAATGCTAGTTAAAACATTAGGAAACAAGCATTGGAACGAAAAAGACGTCGTGATGCTAAGGCTCCACCACGGAATTTCCAAATTGGAGAACTGTTACTAGTCAAAACAAGGAAAAAGTCGAAAATAATTACAGCAGAAACGAAAAAGTTTACAGACATATATCTGGGCCTGTTTATAAATACTGAAAAACCACACCCAAATGCATATAAATTAGTGTATTGGAAATTGGGGAAATCATTGGACTTAACTTGTCATCGATTTGAAAAGATACATTAGTCCAGAGTTAGATATCAGCTAAGCTTGAAGGGCTTAGATGGTGTTGCAATCTATGCAGTGCTAGGTGTTTGATGAGCACCAGATGCTCGAGTTATTGACAATGCTATTTCAGTTTCTTTTCATATTGTCAATCTTCCTCTTCTGTCATCTGAGGTGAATCTATCATCTTTAATTTTCTTCTCTATCAGTGAACATGGTGTCTGAGAGCCTCAGAGGGCATTATCATGTCTTATGACGAAATAAATTAGGAATATCCTGTTGGACTATGCAAAATAAATTGGAAGCTGAGTGAAATATAGTGAAATGAAAGTGAGTGATTGTGACAAGTGCAGTTAATAAAGGAGATTTTGATGATGAACACAAAAGTGCAGTCGTCAGTAAAAGGCATGTAACGAAAAGGGATATGCAGTGGCCATATAGTTAAAGAAAGTTTAACAAATATGACGAAATACGTACCTGGATAAAGCTGAAGAACATTTATTGTGAAAGGAATTTGAATGAATGTGGAGATTATATATATATTGTAAATAAATAATTTTGATTTCTTTCCAACAGTGGTAAAAATATGAAGAAGAACTGAAGCAAAGAGACACTGCATAACAGTGGTAACTATGTATTATAAAATGTTTGTAAATAATTTCTTTGTGTGACATGTTGTTTTCACAATTAAATGTTCTCTAGTGGAGTTAAACTAAAGAAAAAGTTTAAGTTTTGATTTCAATAGCAACTACTTTCTTTAAAAATGAAATAAATTCTTTAAAAAAATGCTAATAGATTTGATCTTGCTGAGTAAAGTAAAATAAAAAAGCAATACTCTGTTAATCTGCTTTGTAAATAATTTATTGTAATAATAAGTGATTGTGTATTAGGATTTATATAAAGAAAGTAGTCTTAGATGGAAGTATGGTTTCAGGGACAACGTTGCATGTAAGCCTTGGAAGGACAGATACGTGGAGGATGAGGAATATTATGAATGCTACAGTGCAAAGGTGTCATAATCAAAAACCAGGGAAATGTAGGTGATGAAAAGATTATAGTGATGTGATGGTGCTAAGGTAGGATAAAATACCATTATTAAGTGGAAGGACACAAATCGCAGTGGCTTTTAAAAAAGTAAGTAGTTCACTTCGAAAGACTTTCATGAAACATGAATTTAAAAAAGTTGAAAAAGTTATTAAAATACTGAAAAATTTTTTGAAAATTTGCGTCAACTTTGTCAAGTAATAAATGATTTTTAATAAAGAAATTATAAAAGTAGGCTAGGTTAGTTGTAGACTGCCAAGTCTGGAGTAAAAAATATGTAATTTTAGTTTATAAGAATGAGAATTTTTTGCAAGATTTAAAATTTGAAGTCAGGTTCGATAATTTGTATAATTCTAACATTTTTGAAAAAAAAAACTTTATAATCATAGGGGGTGTGAGATATGGCACCTTACATCGCTTCTGTCTAGAGCTTGTGTATCGAGAGAATGACTCATGCGTGCACACTGACAGATGGTCTAAATCTGGTTCAGTCGAGTAGGTAGTTCTAATTTTCATCTGCTAGAGGACAGTAGTGCATCGAGACAGTCAAGAAACAGACCAAGAGAATGTTTTCATTTCTTGAGGGCGTTTTTGTTTATTTATGTTTGTACAGTTCTGTATATACTTTTAGAAGTGTGAATGATGCGTGAATCTGGTCTAAAGTAAATATGTAGATCACTGTTCTACTGATAACTGCTGTACGAACTAGCGTGAGAAATTTTAAAGACAGTGTGAATGCAGACGACAGGGAATTTTGCATCATAATATGTCAAGTAAGTTTATGGTAAGAGGAAAGCTAATTCGAGTGCAAATGAAAATAGTTAATAACGTAAAGTATAAACAAAATAACAGAATGTTAAATGTTTATTTCGAGAAAAAGTAAAGTTCGAAAGTGTGTTATTTGTTGATTAGTTAGTTATGAAAAGCGCGGACTAACGCGGGATAATAATGTTTTTCTATTGGCCTTAAAGAAAACTGACCAATCAGAACGGAGAATTCTTCGCGCGTCTTTTCTCTTGGAGATATAGAATGTTTACAACAGTAGTCTAAAGTAGTCGGAGCCAAGCCCTTCAATGGTACGGTCGTGAGTAGTATGAGCTCCGAAGGAAGTTATAATTTGCCGGTTTTAGTTGTGCTACATGTTTCAAAAGTGTTTTAAAGTAAAGGCATATTTATTCCGCTGTGTTTTTTATAAAATACGGATTTTTTAAAGTACTTTTGTGTATGGGAAAAGACAGTAATTCCTCGTGGCATATTGAGCAGGTCGGTGACTAAAAACTTGAGTGCATTAGACACCGATAAACGTAATAGTATGACGAGAATTTTCACTAAAGAACAATCCTTGCTTAGTAGCTGTTCAAATTTCGGGAAATACGTTACCATAAACTTGGTAACATGAATCAAAGGGTTTGTGCACGACTGTGTTAAGATTAATACGGGCTTGGCAGTGAACGTGTACATTACCGAGCTTCAGAATACACCGAAGTTTTTGCCAATATTTCCATCTTTCATTCAAAATTAATACTTTTCCCCAATTCTTGGAATAGTTACGTTGTATGCAGTCTGATGCGAGTTGCAGTACGGTAGGTTTCTGCTAGGCTTTCCTACCGGCTATCTGCTGCTATGATTTCATAGGTAGGTGCAGGTAATGGACGAAAGGAACCGCCCCGTAGCAAAGTCCTATTGAAGGTGTATTGACTTTTCTCAAGTCTTTGTTCCATTATCAAGACAACGTCAGTACTGTCTTTTTAGTGCTACTTTCCCTTGAACGAATCTGATCGTCGTCCAGCAAAGCTTCAATTTTCCTTCCCCTCTTTTGCGTATTTTCGTTTTCAGCAACTTGGATGCATGAGCTCGTAAGCTGACTGTATGACAATTGTGTGGATGATATTTTCCAAGAAGTCTGATAGTATGGCTTCAGATTCATAGATTTCACAAACCATCTTGAATAGTTGTTTGGTTGACACTTCCCGCAATTGTATATATTTTGGGCGTGAAGATGAAGTAAGTAAAAGTCAACAGAACAAATGCGTTGTAGAGTCCTTTTTCAGCAGTTAAATTTGGCATGGTGTATGTTTGACTTTTTGGAAGAAGTTATCAATCGTTTAGATCACATTGCACATTTGTGATCGAACATAGGGCAATCAGCAGAAGATTCCTATTTGACTGAGTTTATTGCGATACTGCAGTTACTATTATACGAGCACAGAAAAAAATACGATGGCGTTCTGAAGAGTAATGCCTCCTAATATTTTATGTGAAAACTCTTAAACATTTGTAGATAAAACTACCTTTCATTAACATTCTGTATCTTTCTTCTTCCACATCTACATTTTTTTTTCTTATCATAGTCACCCTGGCAGCGAACACAATTCTCCCAACGAGAAGCCAGCTGGTGTATACGGTCACCTTAGAATGTCTGACTTGGTTGACGGAGCCACAACCTCACATCTACTTGCATTGCTTCGCCACTATCAAATTGAAGTCCTCGAAGATGTTCTTTGACTTATGAAACAGATGAAAATTAGATGGAGCCAAATCGAGACTGTATGGAGTAAACTCAGGGGGTCGATTTGTTGCAGATGTCTCAACGCTCGTGTGCGGTCTGGAATTGTTGTGCTAAAGAAGTGGGTGACACTCCACTACAGGACGCTGTTTTTCATGCTCCGACATACATTACACATCACCATGTTATACACTACAATTGGGAGCCTGTTAGCGGCAGAGGGTTTAAACTTGCGTCACCTAAGCGGGAAAGTCAGCCGAATAAGAAGCATAACATCTAATGCCTCAACCGATATTGAGAACTGAATAAAAAATTCGGATACATTAGATTTGAACAAGCCTAGTACTAACAGTTCTTTCAGGTATCTAGCTGTTTCGCTGAGTTCCTGTAACTACACTATTAAGCCATATGAAAATCTTGTAGCGATTAGCCAACAGCCACTTCACAATTTCTGTTAGCGGCTTCTAATGGTTGTAGAGGCGACAGAGTTGATCAAGGAACCCACGTGCAGAAATATACCATTTGGATACGAAATAAGTTTGAAGGTCGGATCATTTTCAAATCTCTCGTTTCACACAAACTGAGGGAGCTGCTGTGAGTCCCTGTTGTAATTATGACAGAACATACAGTTTTCGTCCGGCTAAAACAAAGGCTGGGAGAAACTGATATATTCACTACTAGCAAGGGTTGACTATGGTGCTCCACAGACGTGCCGCACTCTAGACTATCAAGAGACTATGACGTAGAAGTGCACCCGACAACGAGTACTCCAAATATGGTCCCAAACATTGCCCACACTATGGTCTCCCATAGAGCACACGTATCAGAGGTCATTGTCTCACCTGTCTGCGTACATTTGAAAATGATATAATCTTCAAACCTATTTTTTATCCAAACGTTACATTTCCCGATATGGATTCCTTATCAAAACTTCATCTGCTAAGTACGAATGACTTGTCTCGTGGCGATATTCATTAATAAAATACTCTCGGGTTTCAAGCCACTTCAAGTGATTAACTAGCCACGAGCTTTCGGCAGAGATTTCCTCTGCCATTGTCAAGTGGTTCAAATGGCTCTGAGCACTATAGAACTTAACATCTAAGGTCATCAATCCCCTAGAACTTAGAACTACTTAAACCTAACTAACCTAAGGACATCACACACACCCATGCCCGAGGGAGGATTCGAACCTGCGACCGTAGTGGTCGTCCGGTTCCAGACTGAAGCGCCGAGAGCGGCTCGGCCACAGCGGCCGGCCAGTGTCAAGTAGTTGACTGTCGTCTGAACGCCGCTGCCCTACTTATATAGCCTCCCCCCTCCCCGACGCCGCCGGTGACGTCACTGCTGCCTAGTCCTGTGTCATGTATGGCAATGTTTTGCTGAAATCAGCTGTAGCGGAGCTTGCACTGGGAAACGGACACCGAATTGTATTTGACGATACTTTATTGTCAAACGGACCAGCGACTTCTTGGATAGCGTAATACATGGAGCAATAGATATCAAAGTAATGGAAGACACTCTCAATAAAGACAGTGGACTGCGGCTGACTACAGCATGGGATCCGGGAGTTGACGCAGGCGCGGCGGTCGCGCCATCAAAACATTGTCGTATATGGAGCGGGACTGGACACCAGTGACGTTACGGGCGGCAGCGCGGCTATATATATACTTGACAATGACGGAAGAAATCTTTGCCGAAAGCTCGTGGACAGTTAACCACCTGATGCGTCTTGAAACCCGGGAATATTTTATTCATCTGATAAATTCGCTTTACAGCCCCTAGAACCGTGTAATAGGAATTGTGAAACACCCTATATAATTATAGTTGATAACGATCATTTAACCTCGAGTTCTGCCATTATTTCGCAGATGAAGCCGTAAATATGAGGGCTGCTCAATAAAGAATGATCAAAAATGTTTATTGAAAACATTCCTTTACTCATCCTCATAATTTTGATGCTAGTTCTCAAAACAGTTCCCTTAGCATATGATGCAATTATCCCAGCATTTTTGCCAGCCTGGAATGGTCCTCCAAAATCGGCTTCCCAGCCTTCACTATTGTTTCTGATGATGGAAAATGCCTTACGCGAAGTTGTTTCTTCATATTAGTGAATAGGAAAAGGTCGCATGGGGCTAAATTCCGACTATAGGAAGGGTGAGGGATGCACGTCACATTGATTTTCGCAAGATATTCCGCAACAACATTTGCAGTATGCGGTCATGCATTATCATGGTGCAGCACGTAGCCAGTGCACGGATGTGTGGTCTTTTGTGGCTGATATCGACTTGCAAAGTTTTTGGGACATCTCTGTAGTGCTGTCTCTCTGTCTCTCTCTCTCTCTCTCTCTCTCTCTCTCTCGAGAGAGAGAGAGAGAGAGAGAGAGAAAGAGAGAGAGGAAGGATCCACTACAATGACAAAACCTGAATCGATGGACCCCTATTGCTCACCTGAAGATCTCTCAACTGCTGAAGAAGTCTTCGTAGACTTCACAGCAAGTGGCGAAACCAAGCGAAAGTTTAATAATAAATCGCTCTTTGAATTTTGACCAGACTGAACTGTTGAGTTTTTTGTACTGAAAGCAAGACATTTCGTATACTACTGCCATTTTGAACGTCCTACCTTTGGGTCCTTCGAAGACAAAATAGAAAGGTCAGACAAACAGAGAAAAAGGGAGTAACTAATAATTACAAATCTTGCTTTAACTTAGTATTGAAAAGTTAATTATTAAACTACACTACTGGCCATTAAAACGGCTACACCACGAAAATGAAGTGCTACAGACGCGAAATTTAACCAACAGGAAGAAGATGCTGTGACATGCAAATTATTTGCTTTTCAGAGCATTCACACAAGGTTGGCGCCGGTGGCGACACCTACAACGTCCTGACACGAGGAAAGTTTCCAACCGATTTCTCATACACAAACAGCAGTTCACCGGCGTTGCCTGGTGAAACGTTGTTGTGATGCCTCGTGTAAGGAGGAGAAATGCGTACCATCATGTTTCCGACTTTGATAAAGGTCGGATTGTAGCCTATCGCGATTGCGGTTTATCGTATCGCGATATTGCTGCTCGCGTTGGTCGAGATCCAATGACTGTTATCAGAATATGGAATCGGTGGGTTCAGAAGGGTAATATGAAACGCCGTGCTCGATCCCAACGGCCTCGTATCACTAGCAGTCGAGACAACAGGCATCATATCCGCATGGCTGTAACGGATCGTGCAGTCACGTCTCGATCCCTGAGTCAACAGATGGGGGCGTTCGCAATACAACAACCATCTGCACGAACAGTTCGACGACGTTTGCAGCACCATGGACTATCAGCTCGGAGACCATGGCTACGGTTACCCTTGACGCTGCATCACAGACAGGAGCGCCTGCGATGGTGTATTCAACGACGAACCTCGGTGCAAGAATGGCAAAACGTCATTTTTTCGGATGAATACAGCTTCTGTTTACAGCATCATGATGGTCGCACGCGTGTTTGGCGACATCGCGGTGAACGCACATTGGAAGCGTGTATTCGTCATCGCCATACTGGCGTATCACCGCGCGTGATGGTATGGGGTGCCATTGGTTACACGTCTCGGTCACCTCTTGTTCGCATTGACGGCACTTTGAACAGTGGACGTTACATTTCAGATGTGTTACGACCGTGGTTCTACCCTTCATTCGATCCCTCCGAAACCCTACATTTCAGCAGGATAATGCACGACCACTTGTTGCAGGTCCTGTAAGGGCCTTTCTGGATACAGAAAATGTTCGACTGCTGCCCTGGCCAGCACGTTCTCCAGATCTCTCACCAATTGAAAACGTCTGGTCAATGGTAGCCGAGCAACTGGCTCGTCACGATACGCCAGTCACTACTATTGATAAACTGTGGTATCGTGTTGAAGCTGCATGGACAGCTGTACCTGTACACACCATCCAAGCTCTGTTTGACTCAATGCCCAGGCATATGAAGGCCGTTATTACGGCCAGAGGTGGTTGTTCTGGGCACTGATTTCTCGGGATCTATGCACCCAAACTGCGTGAAAATGTAATCACGTGTCAGTTCTGGTATAATATATTTGTTCAATGAATACCCGTTTATCATATGCCATTCTTCTTAGTGTAGCAATTTTAATGTCCAGTAGTGTAGTTGTGCACTACATAGGTGTAAATGTCAATTTAATTTTTTTGGTACTTTGGAACATACATAGCTTTTCTTTTCTTTCAGTAAATTGATTAGTTTTTGAATTCTCATTTTTTACTTTTCGATAAGCTGCACCCCTCCCCCCCTCCCCCTCCGCTCCATCCCACCCTGTTTGATGCTGTAACGCCCCCTTAGGAGAGACGCGTCCCGCAGGTTGAGAATCGCTGCTCTAACAGCGGCTTCACCTCCACTGTTGCGGTAGGCGATACTGAACATCTCTCACTTTGCCCGCCTCTCACAAGTGGGAACGAGGAGTGTCAACAGTGAAACTAACAGAATATAATACCATTACGTTATAGCACAAGAAATTATGAACGCAAAAAATTATTTTTCTTGAGGAACCAAGCGCAAATTTAAGGAAAGCATTGACAGATTCCTTTCTTTAGCGACAAAATGTCTCGAGATGGTTAGTTACTGCAACTGAGTCGACAAGGTAAATGAATGCTTTGGTTCTTCGGTTTGGAGGTGTGGCTCGCTTGATAAGGCAAGATCTGTTACACCTTTATCACAACAGAAGAGACGTGATACCATCCCTATAATTGAGTGGTGGCCTTCGCTGCGCGTCATTCTCCTAATCCGCTTAACCACAACTGGGAGCGGGCGGTGCCGAAGTGATTGCTCAATCCGTCAATGCAGAGAGCCGCTTCCACGCTCGGCAAGCACAGCCCCGCGTTTCGCAAGACTGCGGCACAGTTCTGTCAGCTCGGTGACCGGAACGGCCGCAACCGTGTCACACACCATTTCGCCTGTTCACACTCACTTAGCTGCGGCTTCTGGCTGCTGCTTGCTTCTGTATCGCCATTTTTTCTTCACGAACGTGCCAAACAGATCCCTGGGGAATGCCAGCGCATTCATTGGGCAATCAGACGAAACGCTTAGTCTCTAAGATTGAGGAAGGGAGGCCCGAAATGGATGTGTTGAACACAATCACACTAGACATCGGTTTTGGCATGTGACGTAATGTTTCTTTGGCGTGTGACGTCGTAAGTGCGAGGAAACAAGGGGAACAGAACACTGAAAATAACCGTTTTGCTTCTTATTACTTTTTGGAATGTGTATTGTAATGACAAGCTGATAAGTAGCGTAACTCGAGGTTTAGACTAGGTTGGAAGGTGATGGTTTAGTTTTGAGTTGGCAAATCCAACGAATGTGCAAATCTTTACTGTGAAGGTATACTAACTTGTAGAGTAGCGCGAGATTTAGGTTCTGTTTGAAAAGTGACAATTTGTGAGTTGGCTAACATAAGAAATTTTATCACATGAGAATGTCTGTAGTTCCTGGTACGGCGCGTATTTTACCCATATTGGATTTTAATTAGACGTTAATCTGTACCTTCTTATGACATCGTGAGTCAATGGTTTAGTATTTGCCTCTTTTGATCTATAGCTAATTACTGTGAGAGTCGAAACTGGTATTTCGGAAAATTGTTGCAGGGCCATGGCGGAGTATTGTTCTGCAATAATTTCAAGAAAATACTCAACCTGCCGATACCACATGCTAGTTTTACCTAAGACATCTTCAAAATGGCACACAAAAGCACTCACTGAATTACAATATTCTTAAAATATGCACCATAACAAGGATTATGGATGTTTTCACGATATCAAAATCGTCGGTGTTGCCATTTAACAGCTAAACAGTCACCTTGCAACCTAACCCACACTTCACCCTGCACTTAAAAAGTTCTCGTTATGTCACCACAAAATTTCGTGTTAGCAATCGAAAAATCACAACCAAACCGTCATATTCCATAGATCAATATACTTGCAAAATAAATGTTGTCAGGGTTCCCTTCTATCTCTCTTTACGCGCAAATGACGTCACATGTTACAACATCGTTACGTCACAGGTAAAAGCCGACGTCCTGTGTCGATACGTTCATACCAAGGCAGAAAGATCGCTGCAAAATAAAATTCATTTCAACACTTAGTTTTAGATGACAGTTTACTCGCACATCGCTCGTAAGAGCAGATAAGGTAGTTCAGTGTCTCCACCGAGACAGACATTTTACTCTCGCTCCGTATGAAATGCAATAGAAAAGAAATTCACTAATGTTGTCTCTCTACAGTGGATGAAGTAGAAGGCTAGTACGGCGACAAAAACATGCAGTCGCATCCATGTTATGCGGCGATGATGTTGGTCCGACTGTGGAGAACAGACAGTGCCAATCGCAAGGAAATATGACAAGAAAATGTGACAACGCTTGTCCAAGTTGTTGGAGCCATAACGGGCCTTGCCAGGGCTGTTCAAGGCTTGTCAATGCTTGTTAGTCCATAGCATCCTTGAATCGCTCATCCATCTACGTTGTGCGGTAGCAGCACACGACAAGAGCGGTTGGTTGGGTGATTTGCTGGAAGAGACCAAACAGCGAGGTCATCGGTCTCATCGGATTAGGGAAGGATGGGAAAGGAAGTCAGCCGTGCCCTTGGAAAGGAACCATCCCAGCGTTTGCCTGAAACGATCTAGGAAAACCACGGAAAACTTAAATCAGGATGGCCGGACCCGGGACTGAATCGTCGTCCTCCTGAATGCGAGTCCAGTTTGCTAACCACTGCGCCACCTCGCTCAGTAGAGAAGAGTGGTTCTCAGTTTAGCTGAGCTCTTAATTGTTTATTTCGCAGTGACAATGACGATTTATCACAAAAAGAAACGGAAACACGCACATACAACTACTCAACTACGTACCCACCCTTTCATTCACGGATGGAGCATGGAAAGAATTACTGTCTGTACGACTATGTGCGACATATTATTTGCCTAATTTCTTCTGAACGACATCCACAGAGTAGAATCATAGGAAGTTGAAGACTATTCGTAGTATCTGTCATGAAAAACGGTCTTTGAAGTTTTCTAATCAGATTAACACGACATTTTCGATGTCTTTCGTCGCGTGTCTGGCAATCAAGATTTTTCAACACTTCCCCTAAAGTCTCTTGGTAGTCAAACAAGACGGTGACCATTAAATTTACTCTCCTTCGCACGCATTTGATGTCCTCTGTTAGACGAACCTGATATGATCATTCTTCAAGTAGGGAACCTCTGATGATGAGGACTGATTTTCTAATTTCTCCTGCATGTCAACGCTGGAAGCCAGTGAGCGGATCCTCGTCTTGTTGCTATGCTGTTGCTTCCCTTGACTGTCCGTACGTTGCACTTGCTAGTTAGCCGCAAAAACTTAAGAATTAAAAAAAATCAAGATTTTACGCTACAGCTGTAAGTGACTTCATTAAAACAAAGCAACAGAACGTCCTCGAGTATAAAAACGACATTAATTATGGAGCGTACGTCTAGTCGTGATCTTTTATACCTACTCTGATGTTAAAAATTAGCTGAAAGAAAATTTTGGTGTTAACATACTGCCTTACGTATAGACTATATGGTTAAAACGGTCATAGGAGACACTCGGTCATCCGATCTCAGTCCCACGTTGCCTATATAACGAATTCTACAAACAACAGAAATTTATTTATTTTAAGTATTTCGTATAATTATTGACCGAAATTAAAATTTTTAAATGCTGTCACAATCTACTCAATAAGAGATATAACCTTACGTTTAAGTTTCGATACAATACGTCTAATATAAAAGTTAGAAGTAGTCTATACATCTTGAGGCAGCGTAACTCAAGGCGCGCAAATTATCCAGACTATATTCATACACGATTTGAGAATGAGAGTAGTTAGTGACTTCCAACAAACTATACACATAATCTCATACATTTTTGAGACATTTTCTCCATGCAACTGTCCACAAAGTAATGAAAGAAGAATCGTCTACCATTTAGTACATTTTTGGTTTTCATGTAGTAAAACTTTGAAAGGTAGCTGTTCTATTGGCTATGTTCATTTTTAGTATCTAATGGCCTGCAATTACGAGCTAATTCGTAAATCTTATAAATGTTCTCAAGCCTTATTAAATCGCTTTAGCATTGCCTTTATCACTACACGCTTTGGAATTATGTTCGGGACCAGAGATGTTGGTCAGAGAGTGTACTTTTGCTTTGTCAGAGCAGAATCAGTGTGCGGTAGTAGCATTGGTCTGGTAATGTACTTGTATTGAAATGGACGGAAGCTGGACCGCCCTGCAGTGGCGGCAGCATTATTTGGAGCAAATTTTTTAAGACGATGTTTAACGAGAGATATTAAGCGGAAGATTTGTAATATTGTATGAATGAGAAAAGGTAACATTTAAAGGTAACGTGGTTTATTATATTTGTAATTACTTAGTATGCTGATTGGTATAACAGTGCTCATGGTTTAGATTTTCTGTAAGGTTTTTTGTAATGAAGTTATATGGTTCTGTCTTCCACTGCAGTGACAAACGGTAAAGAGACATTTTGCGAATCAGTTCATGTGTGAGAATTGTGGAAAGTTGTATTCCTGATATGGGTTCATGGAGCTCAGTTACAACTTTTGATTCAGTTATTTCTTTGGCGGTGAGATTAGTACCCGATTTTTCATTTGCAAATTCATGGTTTCATGTGACTGCACACTCACATTACACGTCGTGAGATGTGTACCGAGCTTCGTTATTGAATATTCATGAAATCCCGTCTCGCATTGCACACCACGAGTACGGCGAATGAAATTCAATTGTGACAGTCACATCATTATTTTATATATGCATTTTGACGAACCTACGGCTAATAAAAGATTTTGCCCGAAATTTAGCAACTTCGCTAATATGAAGCCATTGCAAAACTGTACGAGGTTAAAGTAAAGCACGATTTCCATTTCCTTTGTTGTTATTGATTTGGTGAATCTAATAAAACATGTCCCAGGCATGTATCTGCAGTAGTTTTCCAGAACATCCAGAAAAGCAAAGAAATAATTTCGTAAAATTTTTAATTTATTAACTGCTTGGCCCAATTTGTTTTTTAAATTCCAGACAACTGCACAAAGTTTTCAACATTAGTTGTAGATAATTTAATTTTGAAAAATGATGGTAATAATGTTAATTGGAACTGTATGAATGTGTCAGATAGTCTGCTTTTATTAATACCATGGCACACGTGGATTCATGTTAAACCGGAAAAAAACAAAGCTCAGTGTTAAGGAAATTGTACAGTGTACATACAATTTCACAAAAATTCACAATAAATGTTCAAAAATGTCACCACCGAGTTCAATGCATTTAGCTCCACGTGTATGAACAAATTTTGTTGTTCGTTTCAGTTTCACAGGGTTGTTGTTAATTTCGTCTATTGCATTCATAATGCGAGCAAGTATTGCCACTTTGTCCTCATAAACTATGTCTTTCATTCATCCCCATACACAAAAATCCATTGGTGTTTAATCGGCCGATCTGGGTGGCCACAGACGTGTGGCACCACGATCAATCCATTTCTGGGAAAAATGTTCATTTGAATGTGTTAGCCGTCATGTTGAAAATACATTTGCAGTTGTGTAGCAAGTGGATCATCTTCGAGCAAGCGGGATATTTCTTCTTGAAGGAATGGTAAGTACGTCTCACCACCTGGACGTCCTGAGAAAATGAATTTTCCAGTAAAGTGCATTGATTATACCTTACCCGGTGTGGCCGAGCGGTCCTAGGCGCTTCAGTCTGGAACCGGGCGACCGCTACGGTAGCAGGTTCGAATCCTGCCTCGGGCAATGATGTGTGTGATGTCCTTAGGTTAGTTAGATTTCAGTAGTTCTAAGTTCTAGGGGACTGATGTCCTCAGATGCTAAGCGGTCGCGAGGTTCCAGACTGGAGCGCCTAGAACCGCTCGACCACACCGGCCGGCCGAGACAACTCCCTAACGGTTGCCAACAATAACACGTTTCTACTTTGTTAATGGAAAGTAAACAAATTTATTTGTGTAATAATCTTTGTTTCTCTGGATGTTCTAGAAAACTACTGCAGATACACGTCTGGGACATGTTTTATTAGGTTCACCAGACCAATAACAACAAAACAAATGACTATCGTGCATTACTTTAACCTCGTACAGTTTTGCGATGGCTTCATGTGAGCGAAGTTGCAAAATCTTTTATTGGCCGTAGCTCCGTAACTAAACATATGCGGACCTACGTTTATATGAACTTTTATCCTTAGTTTTACTTGCAGAATGACATATTGAAAGATTTGCATATTTTCGTGAATCAATCTGTATAAGAGAACAACGCTGTAGAGCAGACGAGCGGTCGATTGCGCACAGGGAATCCGTAGATTTCGTTAATGTTATAGTTCATATTCAGACTCAAGCACAGCAATTGTCAGAGTGCATTTACGAGAATAATATCAGCATAAGTTCAGAGCTTTAATGCGAGTGAAATACTTTATGTAAGTGCTACACTGTGATTTCAAACAAGTCATTTTGTCACAGTCAGATAGGGAACGTAAGTTTTATTCAGATTTCTTCCTGGCAGTAGTATTGCCTGACCAACCGATTACTCCGGATTCCACACCGTGTAACGTGAGCTTCACATTTTCCATTTCAGATAAACAAATAAGCTACAGATATTTTCAGTAAACATTTCTCAGTTACTCAGCTTTGCATGCAGTTACACGAGTATTAAAATATGTCAAAGGATACTTTCAACTTCAGTTTGAGGCATGATGTTTTAATTTATTAATTCTTTACTACAAGCTCTGTTTGCATCAAGCTTTGCAGGCAGTATCCGTACGATACAGAGTTCAGGAGGTATAGCGTCATAAACATTGACATGCGTGAAAATTTTGCTTATCGTGAAACGGGGCGCAAATTACGAGACTATACTTATTCAGTGATCATTAGAGCACGTAGCGACTTCCAACAAAAGATGAAGGTAATTTCAGACCTTTTATAAACTTTTTCATTAATCATTGAACGAATAATCCGAAAACAATGAAAAAAAAACCATAATTTGGGTTTTGCGTCTTTAACCACAAAAGTTTACATGATTATCGTCAAATATTTAACACATTAACTCATTAAAGGGACCGGGCGTTTGAGTTTGTTTCGATTCTTTAAAGAATTCTGGTGCGGAGGGAATTACTAGTTTATACCTACACGAATGTCAAAAATAAGCTGCATCAATTACGGTATTAACGCTTGTTTTATGTATAAATCGGTTATTTTCCTGCATTGCAGAGAGCGGTCGAAAATAGTATGAAAAATACACAGACTGACAGGTGGTATCGGGGGAGGTTGTGCTGAGTAGTAATTGTTAAGGTAAAATTTGGATCCGTTGGGCCGTTTCTGCATAATTTGGCATTGAAGTTCATTGAATAGATCGTTGCGCACACAAAGTGAAACATTAGCACGCCTAAAATGCGGTAATGCACAGACATTTGTGGGTCCGTGAGGTACCTATTGTTCAGATACTCATTACCTGTTGTTGTTGTTGTAGTCTTCAGTCCTGAGACTGGTTTGATGCAGCTCTCCATGCTACTCTATCCTGTGCAAGTTTCTTCATCTCCCAGTAACTACTGCAACCTACATCCTTCCGAATCTGCTTAGTGTATTCATCTCTTGGTCTCCCTCTACGATTTTTATCCTCCACGCTGCCCTCCAATACTAAATTGGTGATCACTTGATGCCTCAGAACATGTCCTACCAACCGATCCCTTCTTCTAGTCAAGTTGTGCCACAAATTTCTCTTTTCCCCAATCCTATTCAATACCGCCTCATTAGTTATGTGATCTACCCATCTAATCTTCAACATTCTTCTGTAGCACCACATTTCAAAAGCTTCTATTCTCATCTTGTCCAAACGGATTATCGTCCATGTTTCACTTCCATACATGCCTACACTCCATACAAATACTTTCAGAAACGACTTGCTGACACTTAAATCTATACTCGATGTTAACAAAATTTCTCTTCTTCAGAAACGCTTTCCTTGCCATTGCCAGTCTACATTTTCTATCCTCTCTACTTCGATCATCATCAGTTATTTTGCTCCCCAAATAGCAAAACTCCTTTACTACTTTAAGTGTCTCATTTCCTAATCTAATTGCCTCAGCATCACCCGACTTAATTCGACTACATTCCTTTATCCTTGTTTTGCTTTTGTTGATGTTCATGTTATATCCTCCTTTCAAAACACTATCCATTCCGTTCAACTGCTCTTCCAAGTCTTTTGCTGTCTCTGACAGAATTACAATGTCATCTGCGAACCTCAAAGTTTTTATTTCATCTCCATGGATTTTAATTCCTACTCCGAATTTTTCTTTTGTTTCCTTCACTGGTTGCTCAATACACAGACTGAATAACGTCGGGGAGAGGTTACAACCCTGTCTCACTCCCTTCCCAACCACTGCTTCCCTTTCGTGTCCCTCGACTCTTATAACGGCCATCTGGTTTCTGTACAAATTGTAAATAGCCTTTCGCTCCCTGTATTTTACCCCTGCCACCTTCAGAATTTGAGAGTATTCCCGTCAACATAGTCAAAAGCTTTCTCTGAGTCTACAAATGCTAGAAACGTAGGTTTGCCTTTCCTTAATCTATCTTCTAATATAAGTCGTAGGGTCAGTATTGCCTCACGTGTTCCAATATTTCTACGGAATCCAATCTGATCTTCCCCGAGGTCGACTTCTACTAGTTTTTCCATTCGTCTGTAAAAAATTCGCGTTAGTATTTTGCAGCCGTGACTTATTAAACTGATAGTTCGGAAATTTTCGCATCTGTCAAGACCTGCTTTCTTTGGGATTGGAATTATTATATTCTTCTTGAAGTCTGAGGGTATTTGGCCTGTCTCATATATCTTGCTCTTTTGCAGCCGTGACTTATTAAACTGATAGTTCGGTAATTTTCGCATCTGTCAAGACCTGCTTTCTTTGGGATTGGAATTATTATATTCTTCTTGAAGTCTCCCAAGGCTGTCAGTAGTTCTAAAGGAATGTTGTCTACTGCCGGGGCCTTGTTTCGACTCAGGTCTGTCAAACTCTTCACGCAATATCATATCTCCCATTGTATCTTCATCTACATCCTCTTCCATTTCCATAATATTTTCGTCAAGTACATCGCCCTTGTATAGACCCTCTATATACTCCTTCCACCGTTCTGCTTTCCCTTCTTTGTTTAGAGCTGGGTTTCCATCTTTTCTCCAAAGGTCTCTATAATTTTCCCGAGGGCATTACCTATCTTACCCCTGGTGAGACAAGCCTCTACATCCTTACATTTGTACTCTAGCCATGTCTGCTTAGCCATTTTGCACTTCCTGTCGATCTCATTTTTGAGACATTTGTATTCCTTTTTGCCTGCTTCATTTACTGCATTTTTATATTTTCACCTACCATCAATTAAATTCAGTATTTCTTCTGTTACCCAAGGATTTCTGGCAGCCCTCGCCTTTTTAACTTCTTTATCCTCTGCTACCTTCACTACTTCATCCCTCAAAGCTACCCATTCTTCTTCTATTGTATTTCTGTCCCCCATTCCTGTCAATTGTTCCCTTATGCTCTCATTGAAACTCTGTACAACCTCTGGTTCTTTCAGTTTATCCAGGTCCCATCTCTTTAAATTCTCACCTTTATGCAGTTTCTTCAGTTTTAATCTACAGTTCATAACCAATTGATTGTGGTCAGAGTCCACATCTGCCCCTGGAAATGTCTTACAATTTAGAAGCTGGTTCCTAAATATCTGTCTTACCATTATATAATCTATCTGATACCTTCTAGTATCTCCAGTATTCTTCCATGTATACAACATTCTTTCATGTTTCTTAAACCAATTGTTAGCTATGATTAAGTTATGCTCTGTGGAAACTCTACCAGGCGGCTTCCTCTTTCATTTCTTAGCCACAACTCATATTCACCTACTATGTTTCCTTCTCTCCCTTTTCCTACTCTCGAATTCCAGTCACCCATGAATATTAAATTTTCGTGTCCCTTCACTACCTCAATAATTTCTTTTATCTCGTCATACATTTCATCAATATCTTCATCATCTGCGGTGATAGCTGGCATATAAACTTGTACTTGTGTGGTAGGCGTGGGCTTCGTGTCTATCTTGGCCACAATAATGCGTTCAGTATGCTGTTTGTAGTAGCTTACCCACACTCCTATTTTTTATTCATTATTAAACATACTCCTGCATTAGCCCAATTTGATTTTGTATTTATAACCCTGTATTCGCCTGACCAAAGATCTTGTTCCTCCTGCCACCGACATTCACTAATTCCCACTACATCTAACTTTAACCTATCCATTTCCCTTTTTAAATTTTGTAACCTACCTGCCCGATTAAGGGATCTGACATTCCACGCTCCGATCCGTAGGACGCCAGTTTTCTTTCTCCTGATAACGACGTCCTCTTGAGTAGCCCCCGCCAGGAGATCCGAAGGGGGAACTATTTTACCTCCGGAATATTTTACCCAAGAGGACGCCATCGTCATCTAACCATACAGTAAAGCTGCATGCCCTCGAGAAAAATTACCGCTGTAGTTTCCCCTTGCTTTCAGCCGTTCGCAGTACTAGCACAGCAAGGCCGTTTTGGTTAGTGTTACAAGGCCAGATCAGTCAACCATCCAGACTGTTGCCCCTGCAACTACTGAAAAGGCTGCTGCCCCTCTTCAGAAACCACACGTTTGGCTGGCCTCTCAACAGATACCCCTCCGTTGTGGTTGCACCTACGGTACGGCTATCTGTATCGCTGAGGCACGCAAGCCCCTACACCAACGGCAAGGTCCATGTGCCTTTTTATCGAAGTGATTAATTTGGGATAGGTGAACGAAAGTTCGTTTATCCGATTTGAGGAAACCAAACGAAGAACAACAAATATTTCTCAGCGTCTCCTACAATATCCTTACAAGCTTTTCAGACTGTTTCTGACCAATCCGTATATGCGACGTAGATCTCTGTATAAAGGAAAATGAACGGGCTCTTGGCTGGTAATTAATGTCATTTGTCATAACTGAGGATCATCTTTTGTTTAACTGAAACTGGCAGTTCTTCACAAATGCATTTTCGTAAATATTGAAAGATGTAGATCATCGCCTCCTTGAAATAATGTGAACCTTTACAGAATTTCCACATCTTATTGTGATAATACACTACTGGCCACTAAAATTGCTACACCAGGAAGAAATGCAGATGATAAACGGGTATTCATTGGACAAATATATTATACTAGAACTGACATGTGATTACATTTTCACGCAATTTGGGTGCATAGATCCTGAGAAAGCAGTACCCAGAACAACCACCTCTGGCCGTAATAACTGCCTTGATACGCCTGGGCATTCAGTCAAACAGAGATTGGATGGCGTGTACAGGTACAGTTGCCCACGCAACTTCAACACGATACCACAGTTTATCAATAGTAGTGACTGGCGTATCGTGACGAGCCAGTTGCTCGGCCACCATTGTCCAGACGTTTTAAATTGGTGAGATATGTGAAGAATGTGCTGGACAGGGCAGCAGTTGAACATTTTCTGTTTCCAGAAAGGCGCTTACAGGACCTGCAACATGCGGTCGTGCATTATCCCGGTGAAATGTAGGGTTTCGCTGGGATCGAATGAAAGGTAGAGCCACGGGTCGTGACGCATCTGAAATGTAACGTCCACTGTTCAAAATGGCGTCAATGTGAACAATAGGTGACCGAGACGTGTAACCAATGGCACCCCATACCATCACGCGCGGTGATACGCCAATATCGCGATGACGAATACTCGCTTCCAATGTGCGTTCACCGCGATGTCACCAAACACGGATGCGACCATCATGATGCTGTAAACAGAACCTGGATTCATCCGAAAAAATGACGTTTTGCCATTCGTACACCCAGGTTCGTCGTTGAGTACACCATCGCAGGCGCTCCTGTCTTTGATGCAGCGTCAAGGGTAACCGTAGCCATGGTCTCCGAGCTGATAGGCCATGCTGCTGCAAGCGTCGCCGAACTGTTCGTGCAGATGGTTGTTGTCTTGGAAACGTCCCCATCTGTTGACTCTGGGATCGAGACGTGGCTGCACGATTCGTTACAGCCATGCGGATAAGTTGCCTGTCATCTCGACTGCTAGTGATACGAGGCCGTTGGTATCGAGCACGGCGTTTCGTATTACCCTCCTGAACCCACCGATTCCATATTCTGATAACAGTCATTGGATCTCGACCAATGCGAGCAGCAATGTCGCGATACGATAAACCGCAATCGCGATAGGCTACAATCTGAGCTTTATCAATGTCGGAAACGTGATGGTACGCATTTCTCCTCCTTATACGAGGTATTACAACAACGTTTCACCAGGCGGCGCCGGTCAACTGCTGTTTGTGTATAAGAAATCGGTTGGAAACTTTCCTCATGTCAGCACGTTGTAGGTGTCGTCACCGACGCCAACGTAGTGTGCATGCTCTGAAAAGCCAATCATTTGCATATCACAGCATCTTCTTCCTGGCGGTTAAATTTCGCGTATGTGTCACGTCATCTTAGTGGTGTAGCAATTTTAATGGGCAGTGGTGTATTAAAGACGCAGGGCCGTCCCTACGTTTTTCAGGCAGGAGGGTTGTAACAGCTATGAAACAGGGCCAAGTATAGCATGAGATGCTCAAGAACTTGGGCCGTAATGTGAAACAACGGATGAAACAGGGCACCGAGCGTTGACTACTGCGAGAGAGGGCCAGTAAGCGCAATAAAAACCTCAACCTTTAGCTGTGGCTCTGCCGGAGGGCCAGATGTCGTGGGAGGGGTTGCACAGCCCCGATGTCGAGCACTGCTATCGCGTGTCAGAGAAATAGCCGGTAGATAGTAAAAAGCGCGCTCCGCACTCGGCTTCTGCGAGCCCGGGGCTGGGAGCTGGTAGCTGGGAAGTGGACGCCCGCCTGTTGCCGAGGGTCCTGTGTCCCGTTCCGCCCTGCCCTGCCCCGCTCAGCTGCTGCCCGCCCAATCGATACGCGACGCTAAGCCCGGGGACACGTTTTGCGTCTGGCAGGAGCGGACGGTCTCGCTGCGCCACCGCCGCCCGTGTCACGCTATTAGGGGCTGGCGAGAAATAACGTAACAAGTAACAAGTTACTGAGAGGTCACAGTTATAGTAACGACAAGATATCAGCATCCCGCTGTGATTTCAGTAACAACTAAAGTTGTATGCCTTCTGTTTTATGGTTTTCATACTGCTACGGAAGTCATCTACATCTACATCTGCATCCATACTCCGCAAGCCACCTGACGGTGTGTGGCGCAGGGTACTTCAGGTACCTCTATTGGTTCTCCCTTCTATTCCAGTCTCGTATTGTTCGTGGAAAGAAAGATTGTCGGTATGCCTCTCTGTGGGCTCTAATCTCTCTGATTTTATCCTCATGATCTCTGCGCCAGATATACGCAGGAGGGAGAAATATACTGCTTGACTCCTCGGTGAAGGTATGTTCTCGAAACTTCAACAAAAGCCCGTACCGAGGTACTGAGCATCTCTCCTGCAGAGTCTTCCACTGGAGTTTATCTACCATCTTCGTAACGCTTTCGCGATTACTAAATGGTCCTGTAACGAAGCGCGCTGCTCTCCGTTGGATCTTCCCTATCTCTTCTATCAACCCTCTCTGGTACGGATCCCACATTGGTGAGCAATATTCAAGCAGTGGGCGAACAAGTGTACTGTAACCTACTTCCTTTGTTTTCGGATTGCATTTCCTTAGGATTGTTCCAATGGATCTCAGTCTGGCATCTGCTTTACCGACCATCAACTTCATATGGTCATTCCATTTTAAGTCACTCCTAATGCGTACTCCCAGATAATTTATGGAATTAACTGCTTCCAGTTGCTGACCTGCTATATTGTAGCTAAATGATAAAAGATCTTTCTTTCTATGTATTCGCAGCCCATTACACTTGTCTACATTGAGATTCAATTGCCATTTCCTGCACCATGCGTCAATTCGTTGCAGATCCTCCTGCATTTCAGTACAATTTTCCATTGTTACAACCTCTCGATATACTACATCATCATCCGCGAAAAGCCTCAATGAACTTCCGATGTCATCCACAAGGTCATTTATGTATATTGTGAATAGCAACGGTCCTACGACACTCCCCAGCGGCACACCTGAAATAACTCTTACTTCGGAAGACTTCTCTCCATTGAGAATGACATGCTGCGTTCTGTTATCTATGAACTCTTCCATCCAATCACACAATTGGTCTGATAGTCCATATGCTTTTACATTGTTCATTAAACGGCTGTGTGGAACTGTATCGAACGCCTTGCGGAAGTCAAGAAACACGGCATCTACCTGGGAACCCGTGTCTATGGTCCTCTGTGTCTCGTGGACGAATAGCGCGAGCTGGGTTTCACACGATCGTATTTTTCGAAACCCATGCTGATTCCTACAGCGTAGATTTCTAGTCTCCAGAAAAGTCATTATACTCGAACATAATACGTGTTCCAAAATTCTACAACTGATCGACGTTAGGGATATAGGTCTATAGTTCTGCACATCCGTTCGACGTCCCTTCTTGAAAACGGGGATGACCTGTGCCCTTTTCCAATCCTTTGGAACGCTACGCTCTGCTAGAGACCTACGGTACACCGCTGCAAGAAGGGGGGCAAGTTCCTTCGCGTACTCTGTGTAAAATCGAACTGGTATCCCATCAGATCCAGCGGCCATTCCTCTTTTGAGCGATTTTAATTGTTTTTCTATCCCTCTGTCATCTATTTCGATATCTACCATTTTGTCATCTGTGCGACAATCTAGAGAAGGAACTACAGTCCAGTCTTCCCCTGTGAAACAGCTTTGGAAAAAGACATTTAGTATTTCGGCCTTTAGTCTGTCATCTTCTGTTTCAGTACCATTTTGGTCACAGAGTGTCTGGACATTTTGTTTTGTTCCACCTACCGCTTTGACATAAGACCAAAATTTATTAGAATTTTCTGCTAAGTCAGTACATAGAACTTTACTTTCGAATTCACGAGTCGTTTCAAGTATCATGTTATTTCAGCTGTCCTCAAGAACGGTTTGCTAGAACCTGCAATATACCTGCAATATAACATTTAATGCTGTGTGCCATATACTGGTCACAGACCGTATTTCTTTGTAAAAACCTTGTATTTCGCACTACTTGTATAACAACGGAAATATAAATTTATTAAACTTACTTTGGAACGCTTTCGTTGTAAACTGTAAGTGGCATTATGCAATACGGGAGTCAGCCCACTCTTCAATTCCTGATTCTTTAGAGAATCGAACTTCCACGTATCAAATGCCTGATAAGTATAGACTGGGTAGCTTGCGCTCGTTTCAGATAAAAGATAGTTTTTCATGCAGTTCAGTGTTTATAACGTGGTACCTACTGAAGTACGTGTCGTGAAACGTATAATTTTGCGCGTACGTTCAGTGATGTGTGGGGACACTGTCTGCAGAATGCGTTGCGAACAGTTCGTAATAAAGATGTGATGAATAAAAACATCGTGCCTCATGCTGCAGTGTTTCTGCATTAACAGCAAGAAGGTGGGAAGCGATAACTTTTTTCCTCTCATTATTTTGTCGGGGTGTCAGTGAGAAAAAGTTGCGAAAAGGCTTGAAATTACGTGTAAAGTTTGTTGTACGTCGCTAAGTGCTCCTAGTCTCAAGTATTGGATGAATATAATCCGGGGAAATTTGCGAGCCTTGAGTTACTCTGTCTCAACACCTTTCACAGTTTCTAACTTCAATACTTGACTTAGTGTCTAAAACCCTTAACGTAAAATTATACCTTTTAATGAGTAGATTAGGATAGCATTTAAAAATTTTAAATTTGGTCAGTAATTATATGAAGTACTGAAAAACAAATTTATTTTGCTCCTGGAAGTACGAAGGAAGAAAGATTGAGGTTTAGCGTCTCGTCGACATCGATGTCATTTGAGACGGACCGCAAGCCAGGATTGTTTCAAGGATGCGGAATAAATTCGTCCGTGCCCATTCAAAAGTATTGTCCCGCCATTTTAGAAAAATTATGAAAAATCTAAATCCTGATGGCCGAAAGCAGATTTGAAGCGTCCTCCCCCCAAATGCGAATTAAGTGTGCAAACCAGTGCTACACCTCGCTCGGTCCCCTGGAAGTCATAAGACAGGCAACCAGAAACTGGCTCTGGATGACCGTTTGACCCGTTTAGTAATACAGGCAATGTACACTGCGCAACAGAATTAAAGGCTCACTTGTTCCAACTGTCACCCGTAGGGACGCAGAAGTTCGATATTTAGCTCAAAGCTGCCTCCAGCCTTCCTCTGCAATAGCGCAAAAGCGGGGTGCCCTACCACGTCACCATGGGGCTCGATGACGCTTCATACATAAGGCAGGGTATCGAGAGGTGCGAGGAAAAGAGCGTCATTTAAATCATCTTTCCTTGGGGAGTTGATTACCACACACTACGCAGTCGAAAAGGACAGTTCGCAATGCGATCAGCAACAGCTTGATTATTATTATTATTATTATTATTATTTTTACTTGATTGGCTTGCGGAACGTACCCAGAGAGCCACCTCTACACTGGAAATAAATATTACATTACGTCTTACAGTGTGTTTTGACATTTCAGAGTAGACATCAGAGTAAGTCGTATCCTGGTACTATATGTGCCTAACAAAGGGCTAATTCCGACACAAAATAAGTTTTACAACCACGGTATACTGAAACGAGTAAACAGGACGAAAATGAGAGATACTATAAAAACCCTACTGACAACACAATAAGAAATGATGAACTGCCGTTGATATATATTTCCGATATTGCTAATTCAGTCCATATTAATGACTATATATCTAAGCTGACAGCAAAATGTTCTTTTGTATGCTCTGCAAGAACAGGAGAACAGTTTACAAAAACTGGATATGGGTATTACATCCACATTCAGACACGTGCATATACGGGTACATAGCGACATTCATTTAGAAGCTCAGCGTTACATATTCTCCTGAGTGGTAAGATAGTCAGTTAATTGAGTGTTTGACTTCTGGCATTCTAATTACCAAGTGCATTAGATTAGCAACACAGGAACGTATACGTTCTGACGAACTCATACAGGTATTCATAAGCTGCTATATCGTTGGATGCTAACTAGGTGTGGAGGCTGCTTTGGAACTGATGACCAACAGCCCGAAGATTACTTGCAACTACGTTTATGTGATAGGTGTTCCGAGGACGTTATAGAAGCTATTTCAAACGTTCAACTGTGAATTCCTAAGGGACCAAACTGCTGAGGTCATAGGTCCCTAGACTTACACAATACTCAAACTAACTTAAACTAACTTGTGCTAAGAACAACACACACATCCATGCCCGAGGGAGGACTCGAACCTCCGGTGGAACTGGCCGTGCAGTCTGTGACATGGCGCCTCAAACCACGCGGCCACTCCACGCGGCAGCTATTTCGTTGGTTCAAATGGCTCTGAGCACTATGAGACTTAACATCTGATGTCATCAGTCCCCTAGAACTCATAACTACTTAAACCTAACTAACGTAAGGACATCACACACATCCACGCCCGAGGCAGGATTCGAACCTGCGACCGTAGCAGTCGCACGGTTCCGGACTGAAGCGCCTAAAACCGCTCGGCCACCGCGGCCGGCTCAGCTATTTCGTGTTTATGCCTTGTTATACCATGGTACTCCCGGAATCGTGCGATGAATTAGTGCGTGGTGACTGCATTTGATTTTAGACGCACGAGTTAGCACATTTAAGAGCTCCATGGAGAGATACCTGATTTGCTGGGGCTTCGATTTGTTCAGAGCGGTCTTTCATCCATACCATTACGATACTGCTACAGTTCCTTTGCACCCTAACAAAGGAGCTTACGGGAGCACAACGCCGAAGTTACCAGCGCCTCTGCACCCGAAGCACAACGTCGATAATTGCTGCAACTATAGGGCTGGTACAGCTGTTATGATGGTTTCTGTGTGTTCTTCTGAGCGAATAGTAGGGCTTCCAAAATTGCAATCAGCTCGGCTGTTGTACTAGTGGAGTGTGCCTCGAGCTTTTAGAGTCCTTGTTGTTTGCTTCGGCGTACCCAATAAGTTTTACAAGCGTCTTCAATAGACTTGGACCCATTTGTACGAATATATACAATGCCTACATCGTGATAGTGAGACAGAAAGTCCAAGGCCATTGCCTGAGTTCGTGAGTTAGGCTTTGGTTTTGAAATGTTTAACTGGTCCTGGCATAAATCTGCAGTCGCTGTTTCGGATGGTCTGGTATAATGTGGTAATGCAGTACAGAGAACTTCTCCACATATTGTGACTTAACTCCTGTATCTCCATATAATTCACCTAAGAAGGGTGGAAGTTGCTTATTTATCTAATATCGGCGCCTCACACATTAGGGTGTTAATTTCAGTGTTTTGTAGTTAAGGGGCCCATATTCGTCGAGAGAGAACCGCAGGAGGAATTTCCTATAGAGGAATATTCGTCGCAGCTTTAACGGTGGTTCATTCGCTTCAACCAGTAATGCATTCGTGGTTAACATGAACGTCCCAGTAACTATACGCAAGTATAGTTAGGTTCGAGTCTCTGGGGCGTGTCGTTCGGATGATGATCAGTAGTACAGGCTCAGGACGACATTCTCGTCAACAATTCACAGTGCTGACACTTGAATCGCCCAGGAGATGTCAACAGTATGAAAGCTTGAAAAGAACGTCGTTCTGTTGCTCATAGCACTGCGAGCTGTCGTTTCGTGTGTGAATCAACGCCCCATGGAAACGGGTGGCTTTATTGACGCCGTTCACGCCACTCCCTGAGGCCTTTTCGTGTCGATTCTGAACGGCGGTGAGTCCGAAATGTTTTCATAGGCTACTCATAAGAAAACAGCGTGATTTCACCACTGGGATTAGGAATTCTGACCCTCATCGCAGAGGCGCCGAAAGAAAGGGTGAAATATGGGTAAAGGATGGTGTGACCACCTTCCTGTCGTACGACATGTACATGGTAGCGTTGGCCAGAATTGTGGTAGAATTTGGACCAATGTGACGTCATCAACCTGCCTTACAGGTCACATGACCTTCTGTGCAAGGGCATTTCTTTCATATGTATCGACGACTTGCTGTTTGAGGCCTCATCGAGCCTGAGGGTGAGGACACAGAGCGCCACGCTTTTGCACCACTGTGGAGGAAAGTTGTAGGCACCTTATAGCCAAATTTAAAACTTCTGCATCGCAATGGGTGACAGTTATGGGGATCAGAAAAAAGTGTGGCGCAGTGTCGATTACAGTTTTCATTGACAGCAACTGGGCTGTACACATCTTCCGAGAAATACATCTAAAAATTCTCATTTTACTTTACGTTTATAAGCCGTATAATTTCGCTGTAAGTATCATAACTACCTTTTTTTTACGGTCTTGACGTGATGTTGTTGTTGAAACATATTTCAGTTTTTTGTAAACCTGGTCATTTATGTAATATCACGCACATTATCTCTCTTTCGTATATTTATCCCGTCATGTGGAGTCAGTCGATTTTTTTCCTTGAGTTGACAAATCTATTTTTATTTCAACTTTGCGGCAAGATGTCCTTCTTGTCAGCACACTCATCAGTTAACTTCAGTGAGTGAAACTGTGTGTACCATCTGTCTGTGAACAGTGTAAACTTCCATATAAAAATTTATTCCATTTAGCTGCCGAAAGGTTTAATTATTCTATATGATAGGCTTATTTCGGCATTAGTACCATTTTCTAATGCAACCTACAAATAATACTAACAGCGTGGATGTCGTGTACTTAGTGGAAATTTAAGTAAAAGATGTCTGGTAGTTTTACTTCCGTCTAGGTTTTCTTGATATATGGACATACCGTCATATACGTTTCACTTGTACTACCGCCAAGTAGACGATATCTGCACCGTTCGTATAAATTTCAGGTTGTGCTAGAAAATGGCACTAATGCTGAAAAACGTCTATACTACAGACTGAATAAACCGTTAATTTTTGTGACAAATGTAACACTGTGTCATTACAGTGTACGAAAAAGGCAACGACAACGACGGCACACCACGAAGGAATTATCCGGATGGGACGGAAATCGATAGACGTGAGATACATGAACAGTCAAACAAATGATTATAGTTTCAGAAAAATTGGATGATTTATTCAGGAGAAATAGCTTCACGAACTGAGCAAGTCAATAAAGCGTTGGTCCACCTCTGTCCCCTATGCTTTTCATTGATTGATGGAAGTGTTGGACGTCCACTCGAGAGATATCATATCGAATTCTGTCCAAATTGCGAGTTAGATCGTGAAGATCCAGAACTGGTTGGAAACCCTGCCCGTAATGCTCCTGAAGTTCTCATTTCGGGATGGAGCTGGCGACCTTGCTGGCCAAAGTAGGGTTTGGCGAGCACGAAGACAAGCAGCAGAAACTCTCGCCGTGTGCGGGCGGGCATTGTCATGTTGAAATGTAAGCCCGGATGACCTGCCACGAAGGGCAACACAAAGCGGCGTAGAATATCGTCGACGTTCAGCTGTGCTGTAAGGATGCCGCTGATGACAAACAAATGAAAGGTCACACCAGACCATCGCTCATAGTTTTCGGGCCGTATAGCGGGCGACAGTGAGAATGCTATCCCGTCACTGTCTGGGGTGTCTCCAGACAAGTCTTCGATGGTTATCGGGATTCAGTTCGAAGCGGGGCTCATCACTGAAGACAGTTTTATACCAATCAATGAGATTCTGTGGTGTGGAAAACCGCCTAAAAACCACACTGAGGCTGGCTGGCGTGTCAGAGGACGGGCAGATATCCGCCTCCCGGTCAGGCTGACCTCCGAGACTCGCAGGTTAATTTGCACTAATTTGCTGCGCGTTAAGGTATACCAGCAGATCCAATATACTATACCTTAGGAAGATTTAATTTTCACACAAATTTCAATTCAGTCACGTATAATCCTCAGAATGACGTAATTGTCACAAACATTACAGCAAATTATTTTTACGAAACTCATCTTGCGATCACTGATGGATGTGGTTATGCAACAACAGTGCAGTTTCCTCGTAGCGGCAGTGCCCCCGTGCCAGGCAGCGGTTTATGTGCGTGTATGAGTGTACGCGTGCTTGTGGGGGATCCGGTGTGTGGGTGTGGGTGTTTGTACACGAGCGTGCACGTGCCCGCGTATCGACCGCTAGCATCTCGGGGGGACGCGCAGAGACGAGGGGGTTGCTAGGCGGCCGTTTACGCAAATCAACGACGCCGTGTCGGGGGCGGAGCCACAAACAGGTGGGCGAGGAGGCGGGGGCGGCAGGCGACAGGCGGCGGAAGGGAGGCCCAGGCATGCAGAGAATTCTGGCTCGGGTTCACGCTAGTGATGGACACAGCCGAGGACTTCAAGGAATCCAGAATTCTGTTGTCAGAACGGATTTTCATTCTGCAGCGGAGTGTGCTTTGAAACGAAGTTTCTTTGCAGATTAAAACTGTGTGCCACACCGCGACTCGAACGCGGCACCTTTGTCTTTCGCTGCCAAATTCTCTACCGACTGAGCTATCTAAGCTCGACCCAGGATCCATCCTCACAGTCTTACTTCCGCCAGTACCTCGACTTATACCTTCCAAACATGAATCGTGCTTGGGTGGCTCAGTTGAGGTAACTCCACGGAAGAGAAACATCCCGCGTTCGAGTCTCGCACTGGCAATAGTTTTATTATCACACGAGGTTTCCGAACAATCTAGTGACACATAACGAGCACGGATTCAGAAAATATCGTTCTTATGAAACGCAACAGTCTCCGTATTCGCACTTAATAATCAGTGCTATCGACACGGGATGTAACCGCTATTTGGCTACACAACACGTTTTTATTACAGAATCTGGATTTCAGACTTAGGTCATTATCAAGTGTTTGAAGTATTGTAAATAATTAGACTTGAATAGAACCCAAGTTATCGTCACAACATGTATCTTCGTTTATGTTAGCCAATGCTGCCAAAAGTAAATGGTAGAACATTTGTGTAATACGCTAATTTACTGGAAATTAGCGTGACTCACTTGATATGGTTGTGGAATGAAGTAGATGACCAAATCACAGATTTTAAACTTCGCTACACTGTGTTTAAGCAGTCACTGACACACTCCGTGTCGATAGCACTGATTATTACGTGCGAATACGGAGACTGTTGCGAATCCGTCCTCGTTATGTGTCACTAGATTCTTTTGTTCGATGTATTTCGTATTTTTAGAACACACAATTTGTTACGAAATCCTATTACTATGTCAATCACTCTGTTCATTCCTGATAAAAAAAAATTTGGAGGGAACTTTTTTTCATTTTTTTAGCAAACTAATAAGCAAGCATCATACAAATGCAGATGAAATATTTTGTTGTTGTTTCGCTAAGCATGAATGGAAGTTCACATACGTGGACTTCAAGACTTACTTAATGTGGAAATGTACTAGTGTTTTCTTTGTATTTTCTTTCTTTCTCGTTTCTTCAGTAAAAATGTATTATGTGTCCAGAATTAAAACAGCAAACCGCTATTTCCCCATCCTGTGTCTATTTCACAATCTAATCATACTAACTGTCGACAGATGGCCTTTCGACCGTGTTCTGCACGGAAGATGGCATTCTAGTCGACGGACAACTACGCCACCGGTGACATCAGGGCGCCTATGAAACGGCGTTGACTTTGCCGGGTACTCTCACATCCCAAATGGCTGTGTGCCCTGCCACAGACGGTTCAGTATGGCACAGAGAAGACACTAAAAGAATGGAAGCAGGACGGTCGCAAACTGATGTGGCCCGATGGCTTAATGTGAATCGTTCTGTTGCTTCTCGGATGTGGCTACAGTTTACAAGAGACCGAAACTCTATCCCGAAGATCAGGGAAGGGCCGACCATATGCGACATCAGAAAGAGTTGTAATGGCACGAAGGTACCGCGTTAGTACTGTTCAGCAACTGGCATCTGGCCTTGCACTGGACGTGTTGTATCGAAGCAAATGGTGTGCAGAAGACTTGGACAGAGTGGCCTTTATTGTTGGACACCTGCTGAATGTGTACCTCTGACGCGTCTTCACAGAAGGGAACGTCTAGAGTGGAGTCGTCAACATGCCACCAGGACCGATGTTCTTTTCACAGATGAGTCCCGATTTGGTCAGGAGAAAGATTCTCGATGGATTCGTATCTGGTGGGAACGTGGAACACGATTTCGGGACCCAGGCGTTGTGGAGAGAGACCGGTATCGAGGAGGATCCCTAATGGTGTAGGCAATGATTATGTTGAGCACTGGGACAACTCTTCACGAAACTGTCGGGTGAATCGGCAATGTTTAACTGTTGTCAGACATCGTGACCAGATCTTGGGACCTCATGTGAGGTTGTTGCGAGGTGCTATAGCCCAGACTTCGTACTGATGGACGATAATGCTCGACATCTTAGAAAACAGGTGGTTCATGTTTTCTTGGAAATGAAGGTATTACGCACAAGGCGTGGCCTGCTTGCTTTTCCGATTTGAATCTCAAAGAGCATGTCTGCGATGCACTAGGGAGACGGGTTGCATCTTGTCAGCATCCAGCAACCACTCTCCAAGACTTTCGAGCCGATCTGCAGGGCCGGCCGCGGTGGCCCAGCGGTTCTAGGCGCTTCAGTCCGGAACCACGCAGCTGCTGCGGTCGCAGGTTCGAATCCTGCCTCGGGCATGGATGTGTCTGATGTCCTTAGGTTAGTTAGGTTTAAGTAGTTCTAAGTCTAGGGGACTGATGACCTCAGATGTTAAGTCCCATAGTACTTAGAGCCATTTGAAACATTTGATCTGCAGGAAGGCGTTACTGCTTCAACATGAGACTGAAGACATCATTCGCAGCATTCCCCATCGTTGTCAGCCCTGTATTGCTGCCAGAGGTGGTCACGTCCCATACTGAGCATATTAACCAGTTGTCGGAATGTGTGTGCAAATCCGTTAAGACGACAGAAATGAAGAACACTTTTGCCTACCTTTATGCATATTGCAGTTGTCTACGTTCTGTGTTCTTTACATTGGTTCTACTTTACTATCACGTGTTTAGACTATTTTGTGGCAAAATAAACGCAACCTTGCAAAATTTCCGTTTGTTGCTTTAATTTTGGGCACCAATGTATACATTTTATTCAAAGCAGTAAACTGAATATGCTAACGCACACAGAATATAGGATATTTAATGCTAATATATTTGAAATATATGATTTCCGATACAGATTTTTGTTGATACTTTAGAAATGTATCATAAAAGTAAAAGAACGGTAATCATGCAATAATTTCTGCCATGTACTAACTTGCTACTTCCAGTAAATAAAACTTTATATTTTATGATAAGCTTCAAAAGAATTATTTTTTGCACTGTATACATACATGCCACGCATCTTCGAATTTCAGCCAGGTTTCCTGCATTTGAAGCGCTCCTTGTCTCCGTAAATTTTGGTCGTTAGTCAACATTGTAAAACATGACTTCTGAAATTGGTTCAACACAGCTCTTCTTGGCTTATTATTCGCATTTTTCCATCATTTACATCTGTGCTGTTAGAGTAATTCACTGCGCAAGAACGTCCTCGTTTCCCAGCTATTGACACGATATCTAAACGTTCTTATTGTTTCATCAAGCTAAGCAGGGCAGTCTTCAGTCAAAAACGAGAATTCGTCATTATTACAATCCGATAATTCTGCACTGATATCGTTAAGAAGAGCTTCTAATTGCTCATCAGTTAATATTTCAAGCATTACTGTAGACAGTAGGAATAAGGGTTATTTCGGTATTCCATCATCAAAGACAAAATTGAAATTAGCAGATTGGCCATGTGACCTTCAGAAAAGTCTCATTTCACAGTAACGAACAAATTTACAAATGTGCACTAATTATCAACATCTAGAATAGGTAGCGAACGTTAGGTAAAAAACACCGATTCTCAGTACAATATTTAAGCATCATAATTATTTACATACGTACTCGATTTTTAGAAGTAACCGTTTTTTGCGTTGTTGTTGTTGTGATCTTCAGTCCTGAGACTGGTTTGATGCAGCTCTCCGTGCTACTCTATCCTGTGCAAGCTTCTTCATCTCCCAGTACCTACTGCAGCCTACATCCTTCTGAATCTGCTTAGTGTATTCATCTTTTGGTCTCCCTCTACGATTTTTACCGTCCACCATGCCCTCCAGTACTAAATTGGTGATCCCTTGATGCCTCAGAACATGTCCTACCAACCAATCCCTTCTTCTAGTCAAGTTGTGCCACAAACTCCTCTCTTCCCCAGTTCTATTCAAAACCTCC
This sequence comes from Schistocerca piceifrons, assembly GCF_021461385.2. Classification (NCBI taxonomy): domain Eukaryota; kingdom Metazoa; phylum Arthropoda; class Insecta; order Orthoptera; family Acrididae; genus Schistocerca; species Schistocerca piceifrons. The sequence continues at coordinate 299,937,613 of NC_060143.1, forward strand.
TCATTAGTTATGTGATCTACCCATCTAATCTTCAGCATTCTTCTGTAGCACCGCATTTCGAAAGCTTCTATTCTCTTCTTGTCTAAACTATTTATCGTCCGTGTTTCACTTCCATACATGGCTACACTCCACACAAATACTTTCAGAAACGACTTCCTGACTATACTTGATGTTAACAAATTACTCTTCTTCAGAAACTCTTTCCTTGCCATTGCCAGTCTACATTTTATATCCTCTCTACTTCGACCATCATCAGTTATTTTGCTCCCCAAATAGCAAAACTCCTTTACTACTTTAAGTGTCTCATTTCCTAATCTAATTCCGGCAGCATCACCCGATTTAATTCGACTACATTATATTATCCTCGTTTTGCTTTTGTTGATGTTCATCTTATATCCTCTTTTCAAGACACTGTCCATTCCGTTCAACTGCTCTTCCAAGTCCTTTGCTGTCTCTGGGGAGAATTACAATGTCGACGGCGAACCTCAAAGTTTTTATTTCATCTCCATGGATTTTAATTCCTACTCCGAATTTTTCTTTTGTTTCCTTCACTGCTTGCTCAATATACAGATTGAATAACATCGGGGAGAGGTTACAACCCTGTCTCACTCCCTTCCCAACCACTGCTTTCCTTTCGTGTCCCTCGACTCTTGTAACTGCCATCTGGTTTCTGTACAAATTGTAAATAGCCTTTCGCTCCCTGTATTTTTCCCCTGCCACCCTCAGAATTTGAAAGAGAATATTCCAGTCAACATGTCAAAAGCATTCTCTAAGTCTATAAATGCTAGAAACATAGATTTGTCTTTTCTTAATCAATTTTCTAAGATAAGTCGTAGGGTCAGTATTGCCTCACGTGTTCCAATATTTCTACGGAATCCAAACTGATCTTCCCCGAGGTCGGCATCTACCAGTTTTTCCATTCGTCTGTGAAGAATTCGTATTAGTATTTTGCAGCCGTGGCTTATTAAAGTGATAGTTCGGTAATTTTCACATCTGTAAACACCTGTTTTCTTTGGGATTGGTATTATTACGCTTTCTTGAAGGCTGAGGGTATATCGCCTGTCCCATACATCTTGCTCACTAGGTGGTAGAGTTTTGTTACGCCTGGCTCTCCCAAGGCTGTCATTAGTTCTAATGGGATGTTGTCTACTGCCGGGTCCTTGTTTCGACTCAGGTATTTCGGTGCTTTGTCTAACTCTTCACACAGTATCGTATCTCCGATTTCATCTTCATCTAAATTCTCTTCCATTTCTATAATATTGTCCTCAAGAACATCTCCCTTGTATAGACCCTCTATATACTCCTTCCACCTTTCTGCTTTCCCTTCTTTGCTTAGTACTGGGTTTGCATCTGAGCTCTTAATATTCTTGCAAGTCGTTCTCTTTACTCCAAAGGTCTCTTTAATTTTCCTGTAGGCAGCATCTATCTTACCCCTAGTGATATGTGCCTCTACATCCTTACATTTGTCCTCTAGCCATCCCTGCTTAGCGTGCGTATGACCAGCTATAAACTAAAACAGAAGTTGTTCCTTGCAAGGTGCTGCGCCCTGGTTTTAAAAGTAAGAACCAGAATGTCCACACTCATGAACCATCGGTCTATAAGCGTAAAAATACGGCTACTTACGGAGATAAAAAGTACTGAACGAATGTCCACATGTGTGGATCGATGCAACGGAGAGATTAAACATGTCAGTGGAGTACTTGTATTTCCTTGTGTGTTGGTGTGATGTATGCAACTTTCCAGTCATGAGGTACCGATCTTTCGTCGAGCGAGTGGTTATATGTGATTGCTAAAGATATTTCATCAATATACTCTGAAAGGAACCTAACTGGTATACAGTCTGAATCAAAAGACATTTTTTTGGCGAGTTATTTAATATGCTTTGATACAACAATGGTTTTTACACTGGCGAGGGAAAACATTGTGACCACTGTCCACCGCGGTACTAAATACCGCCTGATGATGATACAGAAGTGTGACACGGTAAGAAATGTAGAAAAGCGGAGCAGAGACGAGAGGGGAATCATTCTATCGACGATACGCGTGCCAAGTGGGGACAACCACTGACATAAGCGTCCTTGTCAAAGGGTGGATTGTTATGGTCAGCCGCCTGTGCGCCAGCATCTCGGAAACGCAAAGCTCATCGGCTGTTCTCGTGCTATCGTCATGAACGTCTATTGAAAATGGCGAATGGCGGTGCAACCATGATTAGCGGACAAGATGATGTCGGACGGCCATGTCTCAACGCAGAACATGGAGGTCGGGTGTTTGCCCGTTCTGTAATGTAGGACAGGCGCCGATATGTGTCAGATCTGTCGACAGAGTACAGTGCTGGAACAGGCATGAGTGTTTCAGAGCGCACCATTCAGCGCTCAGTGTTGAGCATGGCGCTCGGCAGCAGTTGCCCCGTACGTGTTTCCAAGTTGATCCAACTACATAGTCGAATACAGTGGGAGTGGGCACGGGAGAATGGACGTTGTATCAATAGAACCGTGTCGCGTGGCCGGATGAACACTTTTCTTGTTACATGAGGTCGGTGGTCGTGACCAAAGCTGTCATCTAGGCGAAGAGCTGCTGGAAACGTGCATCCCGACGCTGAGGTAGACCAGCTGGGACAGTCTGACGTTATGGTGGACATTTATATGGGCTTCCGTGGAACCTGTAGTATGAATCGAAGGCACCATGATAGCTGTGGATTATGAGAACATTATTGTGGACGTCCTGCAACGGTTTGTGCCTGATTCTTCCCCAGTGTCGATGGCATCTTCCAGCAGGATAACTGTCCGTGTTACAAGGACAAAATCGTGTATTGGTGCTTTGAGGAGCATGCTAGTGAACTCTCGCTGATGTATTGTCCATCAGATTTGTTATTTTATTTTATTTTATTTACATGTCAAGTTCCGTAGGACCAAATTGAGGAGCAAATCTCCAAGGTCATGGAACATGTCAGTACACAAAATTACAACGTAAAAGTAATAACAGATAAAAATAAAATGTTTATGAAAAAAGTCATGCCATAAGTTTAAGTAAATGCAACCAACAATGCAACAAGAATCAGCTTAGTTTTTTAAGGAACTCATGACAGAATAGGAGTGACCCTTGATGAAACTCTTCAGTTTCGGTTTGAAAGCTTGTGGATTACTGCTAAGATTTTTGAATTATTGTGGTAGCTTATTGAAAATGGATGCAGCAGTGAGAAAGACTGATCCAAATTCAGGTTGGATTAATGCCGAGTATTAACTGAGTGGAAGCAGCTTATTCATAGGAATACGGTGATGTTGTTAACAAGAAACGCCAGTAAATAATATATACATAGAGAAGCCAATGTCAAAATACCCAGACTAGTGAACAGGGGTCGACAAGAGGTTCGTGAACTTACACCACTAATTGCCCGAACTGCCAGTTTCTGAGCCAAAAATATCCTTTTAGAGTGGGAAGAGCTACGCCAAAATATACCATACGATAAAAGCGAATGAAAATAAGCAAAGTAGACTAATTTTCGTTTCGAACAATCACTTACTTCAGATACCGTTCGAATAATAAAAATGGCAGCATTAAGTCTTTGAACAAGATCCTGAACGTGGGCTTTCCACGATAGTTTACTATCAATCTGAACACATAGAAATTTGAACTGTTCAGTTTCACTAATCGTATGCCCATTCTGTGAAATTATAACGTCGGGTTTTGATGAATTGTGTGTTAAAAACAGTAAAAACTGAAGCTTACTGTGGTTTAGCGTTAGTTAACTTTCTACAAGCCGTGAGATTAAGTTATGAGCTGTACTATTTGAAACCGAACCATTGTTGCCCACAACATCCTTTACTACCAAGCTAGTGTCATCAGTAAACACCAATATTTTAGAGTTACCTGTAATAGTAGAGGCATTTCACTTATTTAAATAGGGAACAGGAGTGGTCCCAACACTGATCCCTTGGGCACCCCCCCCCCTCCCCCCTATTTGACCGTACCCCACTCAGACCCCATATCACAGCTATTTTCAGCACTGTGAATAATGACCTTTTGTTGTCTGTTGCTGAAGTAAGAGGTGAACCAGTTGTGAGCTACTCCCCTTATTCCGTAATGGTCCAACTTCTGGGGCAATATTTTATGACAAGACATTCAAGCGCCTTAGTTAAATCAAAAAATATGCCTAGCGTTCGAAACCTTTCGTTTAACCCATCCAGTACCTCTCAGAGAAAAGAGAGTATAGCATTTTAAGTTGTCAAACGACTTCTAAAGCTGATCTGTACATTTGTTAGAAAATCGTGTGATATAAAATGATCAATCATCCTTACATACACAGCCTTTTCAGTAACTTTATAGAAACACTGATGACATAGAAATAAATCTAAAATTGTCTACATTATCCATTTCTCCCTTTGTATAAAGCGGCTTTACTACTGAGTACTTTAATTGTTCAGGAAACTGACCATTCCTGAAGCAAAAATTACAAATATGGCTAAATACAGGGCTAACATGTTAGTACAGTACTTTAATATTTTGCTTGGTGCTCCATCATATCCATGAGAGTCCTTGGTCTTCAGTGATTTAATTATTGACTCAATCTACCCCTTGTCTGCATCACAGATGAGTATTTCAGATATCAATCTCGGAAAGGCATTTTCCAAGAGAGTTATATAATTCCCTTTAGAAACTAAATTTGTATTTAACTGACCAGCAATGCTCAGAAAATGATTGTTAAATAATGTACATGTATCTCATTTATCCGTAGCAGAAATATTTTTACTACGAACTGACTTTCTATCGTCGACCTTGTGCTGCTGACCAGACACTTCCTTCACAACTAACCATATGGTTTTTATTGTATCCTGTGAATTAGCTATTCTATTTGCATACCACATACTCTTTGCCTTCCTAATAACATTTTTAAACACCTTACAGTACTGTTTGTAATGGCCTACTGTAGCTTGATTGCGACTTCTTCTGCCGACCCGAGTGGCCAAGCGGTTCTAGGCGCTTCAGTCTGGAACCGCGCGACCGCTACGGTCACAGGTTAGAATCCTGCATCGGGCATGGATGTGTGTGATGTCCTTAGGTAGTTAGGTTTAAGTAGTTCTAAGTTCTAGGGGACTGATGACCTCAGATGTTAAGTCCCATAGTGCTCAGAGCCATTTTTTGTGACTACTTCTAACATTTTAATATAATTCTCGCTTTGTTCTGCATGATAACCTTATCCTACTAGTCGGCCACCCAGGCTGCCTTTTACTGTTAGTACCCTGTTTAGAACGTTCTAATGGAAAGCAACTCTCAAAGAGGATGGGAAATGTATTAAGGAAAGCATTATATTTGTCATGTATGTTATCTGCACTATAAACATCCTGCCTCTCTTGTTCCTTGATGAGGTTTAAAAAGCTCTCTATCGCTGTTAGATTAGCTTACCTACATAGTTTCTAATTATATGTGACATTTGTTTGTGTACAAAAGCCTTTTAGTGTTAAAATTTGTGCATCATGGTGTGAAAGGCCATTCACCCTTTTACTAACAGAATGACCATATAGTAATGAAGAATGAATACAAATATTGTCTATGGCTGTGCTACTGTTCCCTTCTTGCGTCCTTGTTGGAAAAAGCAAAGTCTGCATCAGATCATATGAATTTAGGAGATCTACCAACATCTTTTTCCTTGCACCATCATATACAAAATTAATATTGAAGTCACCACATATAACTACTTTCTGGTACTTCCTATAAAGTAAATCAAGAGCCCTCTCAAACCTGAGCAGAATTGTCCTGACGTCAGAGTTAGGGGACCTATAAACAATTAGATGTTTAGTTTCACTTAACTTGTCTGTCTGCAGTCAATGGAACGTCGAACATGTGCCTGTTCTTGCGAGATTGTTCTTCCAGAACAAACTGTCAATCCAGTGTTTTATAAAAATGCCCCTGACAGGCAAAGGTAAAGGGTGAATCGAGTAAGTCGGACATTGTATGACAACACCCCATGTCGCAGGCCCACTTCCATAATTTTTGACATCAAAAGGGATTCCCGTTGTTCCGAAGCCGCCCTATTCGCCTGATCTGAGTTCTTGCGACTCTTTTCTTTTCCCGAAACTGAAAAACGTCTTAAAAGAACGTCGTTTTCGGATTCTGGAGAACATTGAAAAGAATGTGATCGACATGTTAAGGGCACTACCAGTTGAAGCATTTCAGGCTTGCTACCAAGACTGTGAACAACAACTCCGCCGGTGTATAGTTGCCGAATGGAGCTGCTTTAAAGGGCGCAATACTTTTGTTTGAAAGAAAAAAAGACTTTGGAAGATAAAAAATCAGTTTCATTACTTTACTCACACACTTCGTATCTGAAATGCTTGTGGTCGCCAGCTTCACGCTCGCAAACAATTGGTTAGTAATTTACTGTAGCTGTGTGTCTTGTGCGTAGGCATCTGGTGTCACACACCTCCAAATCTACCAGGGACTTGTTGAATCCATGGCAAGCAGAACTGCTGCTGTTTTGCGTTCCAAAGGTGGTCCAACGAGCTATTAGCCCATTGAGTCCCAACAATATGAGAAAATATTTTTCTAACTTTTTACAGAATTTACCTTTATCATCTTAATAAGCATCCAACCCTAGGAACAAAATATCAAAAAGTAAACGATCAATTATTTTAAGAAGGTAATTTGATTTTGGAGTATAATTTCAAAATTTTTCGCAAAATAACCTTTGTTGTCACACTAAGCAACGAGTAGATGAAGAAATTGGCCAAAAGTAAATTGTCAATTGTTTTAGAGTTGTGCTTTCACTTTTCAACCGTAGAGTCACACAATTTTCTGCCATCCGCCATTTCAAAACATATATTTGACAGAAATTTCGCATGTTTCGTAGGCACAGTCCCTCATCTCGAGACGTTCATGAACTCGTTAGGCCTGAAACAAGTTACAGTCCTGAATATCAACCAAGAAAGGATCTAAAATTTAATGAATTTATACCATAAGTACATATTTCTCCAGTGTTTTCATTTCTAAACCACTTACAACGCTTGTAACTCAAATTTATGTTACGAAAACTTTAGATATACTTACTTTCATTCTCAGTGATCTCCTCATTATCATCACTGTTAAAAGAAAACAAATGTCATATGTGCTATAGTCACGTAGCACAGTCTCTGTAGCGACTGTTGCTTTGAAGGCTGTAAGTGACCCCTACAACGTACTATATTCGTAGGACTACCTCAGTACACCTCTAGATGTCTTTATTCTGCAATAGCGTCGATAGTTTCATGCGGAAGACACTGATACTTAAAGTAATAATAATAATAATAATAATATGGTTTTAGACAGAAATCACCGGTACTTGAGAGAGTTAAGGAAGTGGATCGTCAGTGTACTTCGATGTTACTCATGTTCCAGCTTTTGTTGAGTCGAAATATACATTTTCTGTGGTGAATAAATCAAGGATCCATGTTTACTAACTCCGCATTAGTGGAGCTTATTTTGGTAAGATTACCATCGTTATCACTCCATGAACATATTGGTTGTCAGCGTCATCGCAGGAATAGACCGTTGGATATCCACTTTTGGGCATAGGCATCTCTTAGAATTTTCCACGGATTGCAGTCTTAAGAGAGAGAATTCCTCATAATATGGACTCATTGCGCTACGCGTCTCACGGTTTCTTTGCATCAGTACAACTTCTCATTAATTTTGATTCACTCACTGTGATTCATTCACGGTTTTCCCATTTAAGCACTCTGTCGTTGTCGCCTTCTAGACGGTCACAGGTGAGTGCAGAAAATGCCAAGGCTGCTGAAGACGTTAAAGAGTGATGGCCAGTCCGTTGCCAGCATCCAGTGTCGTTTCTCTCAAAGCAATGCGCCGTCTCTCAGAAGGAATGTCACATTACTCTGAACGGCTTCTGACCTGTGGCGTCTGCTGTTAACAGACTGCGTCGGTAGGCTCATTTTGACTATAATGGCTCTGAGCACTATGGGACTTAACTTCTGAGGTCATCAGTCCCCTAGAACTTAGAACTACTTAAACCTAACTAACCTAAGGACATCATACACATCCACGCCCGAGGCAGGATTCGAACCTGCGACAGTAGCGGTCGCGCAGCTCCAGACTGTAGCGCCTAGAACCGCTCGGCCACTCCGGCCGGCTTTTGACTAGACCACGGTCCTCTGTCGCTACCGCAGCTGATAAAAGGGGTGCAGTAAGAATCTGGAGTAATCTGCACAACTTAACACGCACGTCTCTTAGGACAGACACTGTTGACTACCCACAGCTGTACGAAATATTTTGAAATTAATTAAGTGAATGCGAATTTCTTGACATCAGTTGTATTAGCTATAAATCGACTACCCAATAGCAGCATAGGAAACTTTGTGACACACCAGGATTCGAAGCCGGATTTTCCACTTATCGCGAGCGGTCGCATTAACCACTTCCGCTATCTGTGCATACTCCCCAGATCGACACAAACATCACACATCTTACACTGTCCACATCCCTACATCGTAGTCTATTAAATTCGTCACCCAACGGTCGCAACATTATTTGGACCCCCGCAACAGGGAGAATGAAACAACGACCAATAAAGACCAGTGTCGTTCTCCTCGTGTGGCCGCCTAAAGTTGTAATGCGAGGGCGTTCTAGTAAGTAATGCAACAACTTTTCTTATGAAAGCAGGTTTGTTTTATTCCGGATTCCAGTACAGCATGTTATTCCTCCCTCTTTTGGGAACAAACCCGTATTTTTCATCGTAATCTCCGTTCAATGCGACGGCCTTTCGCCGCCTTATTGTGAAGCCTGTATACCCGCACGGTTTCACTCTAAGGCCGGCGTAGAAACCTACGTCTTGCTGCATCAGTAACCGCCCCACCATCCACGTACATCATTCATAGGACCAAATACATGGAAGTCGAAAGGACGACCAAATATATGGAAGTCAGAAGGTGCGAGACCCATCTGCAGGGTGAATGAGGGAGAACAGTCCAGTGAAGTTTTGTGAGCTCCTCTCGGATGCGCAGACTTGTGTGAGGCCTTGCATTATCGTGCAGAAGGAGAAGGTTGTTGGCATGTTTCTGGCAACGAACACGCTGAAGTCGTTTCCTCAGTTTCCTGAGGGTTGCATAATATACTTCAGAGTTGATCGTTGAATCGTGAGGGAGGACATGAAACGGAATAACTCCTTAAAAGTCCCAACAGACAGTCGCCATCACTTTACCGGCTGAGAGTGCGTCTTTGAATTTTTTATTCGGAGGAGGGGTGGTGTGGAGCCATTCTCTGGATCACCTTTTTGTTTCCGGTTCGAAGTGATGAACCCATGTTTCATCGCCTGTGACTATGTTCGACAAAAAATTGTCACCATCAGCCTCGTAACGGCACGGATTGTCCTTCGTTGATCTTTATGGTCTTCTGTTAGCTGGCGAGGATCCCAACGTGCACATACCTTTGAGTACCCCAGTTGGTGGACGAGTGTATCAGCACTACCAACAGAGACGTCCAGTTGAGCAGCGAGGTATTTGATTGTGATCTGCGTATCACTTCGAATGAGAGTGTCCGCACGGTCCAACATTGCAGGATTCACAGCTGTGTGCTGCTGGGCGGCACGCGGGAGCTTAGACAGGTTAGTGTAACCTTGTTGCAATAATGACAGACGCCTCCCAATGACTCATCGAGGTTTTGTTCACTGTCAGGTCTCCTTAGACATTCTACAAGCGCTTATAAATATCCGCGATGCTTTGCTTTTCGCCAAAAGAATCACATAGACAGCTGTCTGCCTGGAACACACCTCCGTTACAGACGCCACTTTAAAGTCTACGTATTGCGCCGTCACCTATCGGAACTTCATGAAAATATAGGGACTGAATCGGGAATATTGCACGATGTTCCACAACAAATTCCGCATTTTTTCAGCCGCAGTGGACCAAGAAGAAAATTGTGTTGCATTACTTACTGCGCGTCCCTCGTACTTACACGCATCTCTGAAAGAACAAACTCTATTGATCTTCCGCACTTGTACGAATTATTTCGAATTTGCGTGGGTCTGGGCAACGTGCACGGATAGCTGAAGTGGTTAAGGCAACCGCTCGCGATAAGCTGGAAATCCGGGTTCAACTACTGGAGTGGCACAAATCCTCTAAGCAGGTAGTAGATCTTTATCTAAAACAGCTAAAGTCGAGGAATTCTCAGTCAGCGAGTTATTTTCATAATATGCAGAAATTGTGGCGTGACAGCAACAACAGCAAAGAAACTGAGCATGGAGACATGAAGTCTGATGTAGAGCAGTGAGAACGCGAATGGAACGACTTGCGTTTAGTAGGAGGAAATATGTAACTCATCTGTTAACCCTTCTTCTAACAAGAAGAACCAAAAGAAGATGAAGCTGTACCGTGTGGCCTTGCAAGCAGCTTGTTTACAGCTGCGAATGAAGCAGTGAATTTTAAAAAAAATGTTCAAATGTGTGTCAATTCCTTAGGGACCAAACTGCTGAGGTCATCGGTCCTTAGACTTACACTCTACTTAAACTAACTTATGCTAAGGACACCACACACAGCCTTGCTCGAGGGAGGACTCGAACCTCCGGCGGGAGGGGCCGCGTAATCCGTGAAATGGCGGCTCAAACAGCGCTGCCACGCCGCGCGGCTAGTCACCTTAACATATGTTAGTCAGAGATTATCACGAGGTTGCAGGTGTCCACGAAAAGCCATACTACAGTCCTAACAATGGGAGGAACCCAAATTTGACAGATCGAAATTCTTTCTGCATTAAAGATTTACAGACAAACAGTAAAACGAGAACTAAGCACTGCAATCAGTAAGAAAAAATGCACTGGCATGCAGTTTCAGGTTTATTTGTGAGCAAGCATCGATTAAAGTTAAAAGTCGCAAAATGGTGTCAAGGAAGCCACAATAGACGGGCGAGAAGGAGTCATACTAGGCATGAGAAGCTGCAGTGGAACATGATGGCGTGGTACCTAGCTTGCAGGCCGTAGCATCTCGCTGTGTTACGCAGACGGTAACCGTTGGTTGTCTTCCAGTCGCACGTGTGACGTAGCTCATTTACGTCTCACCGATAGTAAACGCCAAATTCGGTTTGCAAAGACTCTCACTAACCCTACAAGTGACTGAAGACTTAGAGCCAGACTGTCGCGAACATGGCGGCTACCACGCGGTTCAAAAATGGTTCAAATGGCTCTGAGCGCTATGGGACTTAACTGCTGAGGTCATCAGTTCCCTAGAACTTAGAACTACTTAAGCCTAACCTAAGGACATCACGCACATCCATGCCCGAGGCAGGATTCGAACCTACGACCGTAGCGGTCTCGCAGTTCCAAACTGTAGCGCCTAGAACCGCTCGGCCACTTCGGCCGGCTGCCACGCGGTCCTCTGGGATTAACACTGACTACACTGATAAGCTAGAAGTTTATGACCAGTGCACACCGCAACGCTGGAGGCCACCTGGTGGTGTTAACGCTGCAGCAAAAGTATGTAAGCGGAGCTCCACTAAGGTAACCGATTTTGACAAAGGGCAGATTATTATCACGCAGAGCCTGTGAACGAGTATCTCCAGAACGGTGAAGATGGTCATCTGTTCACTTGCTTCCGTCATGAGCATCTACTGAAAGAGGTAGCAGCACAGTGAAACTACCACTAGGCGCTAAATGGTTCGAAGTCCACGATTGTTCACAGAAAGTGGCTTCGGAGGCTTGTCTGCTCTGTAAAGTAGGATAGATGGTGATCTGTGGCATTTTTGCCGAAAGAGCACAATGCTGGTGCACGCACGAGTATTTCGAAGCAGATCGTTCATCGTACGTTGTTGAACATGGAGCTCCACAGCCGACCATCCGTACATGTTCACATTTTCCCCAACGACATCGTCAAATACGACTGCAGTGGGCGCGGAACCATCGGAATTCGACGATCTCTTCGGGTGAGCCACATTTTTGGTACACTAGGTCGATGGTCGTCTCCACAAACGCCATCATGGAGGTGACGGTCGGCTCGAAACGTGCAGCGCGCCATGGACGCAGGCTGGTGGGAGCAGCATTACGCTATGGGAGACATTGTCATGCGCTTGCATGGGAGCTGTGGTAGTAATCGAAGACACGCTGACAGCTGCCAACCACCTGTATCGCTTCGTGCTTGATGTCTTCCCCGAAGGCGATGTCATCTTTGAGCAGCACAACTGTCCGTGTGTCGGAGACGGAACCATCCTACAGTGGTTTGAGGAGCATTATAGTGAACACATTTTGATGTCTCGGCGATCAAATTCTCCTGATGTAAATCCTATGAAACGTATCTCGGTCGCAATTGGGCGTCACCACCGCGCACGCACATTAGCGGCCTGTTATTTATGCAAATTACACGGCCTGTGCGCAGACATCTAATGCCACAAATCTTCACAAACCGACTAACAAACTGTCGGATCGCTGATATGTAGAATCAGTGATGTATTTAATTTCAAAGACGGACAAACAAGGTATTGAGCAGGTGGTCATAATGTTTTGGCTCATCAGTGTACGCGTGCGCTACGTGATGGTTGTTCAAAATGGCTCTGAGCACTATGGGACTTAACATCTGAGTCATCATAACCTAAGGACATCAGACACATCCATGCCCGAGGCAGGATTCGAGCCTGCTACCGTAGCGGTAGCGCGGTTCCAGACTGAAGCGCCTAGAACCGCTCAGCCACAGTAACCGGCCTGTGATTGTTCCCGGACGCCGACAAAAGTGAGCGTGAGTGACCCTGCTGGGCCCTGTTTAAAAACACCACACCAGCAAGAAAAGGTAGGCACTATTTTCTATTGACAACCTGAATGTCCGTTCCTACAAAAAGCCATGTCCCACTTAGAAACGAGTTCTGAGGAAACTCACCAAATCTGTTAGACTGTCATTACCTGTCTGATCCTAACAGCCAGCTACCTCCCACGAACGTACGCCTGCTCCCTTGGCGTCCTTCCTCAGACACCATAGCCTCTAATGGACACTACCGTTTTGGTGACCACCACCACTAACAGCTACAGTTCGAAAGGCGTTGTATTAAAATTAACCTGCCCATAAATGACTCCAGTACTGAGGCAATGACGACACGTAGTTTCCGAAACACTCTAGTCGCGGGGACTCATAGGAAATCGAGAGTCATGGTTTTTTATTTTAATTTACAACTTGATTCTCTAACAAATTAACTGTAGTGTGACAGTATCAATAACGGTGAACTCAATGAAGATGTCCTCCAACAAGTCAACGAGGAAAAAATACCAATAAAGAACATAATTAATCGAAGAGGTTGAATTATTTGGCACTACTTTTAACATTAGTGTTGCTGAAAACTATATTTGAAGTGATGGTGGAGGAAAGAATAGCAGGTGTCCATTTACAAATGGGTGTGCAACGCAGATCGTTGATGACATGGGATGCAGCATTTATGCTGAAATGAACACGATAGCTGGCAACGGGCATGAACAGAGAGATGCATCAAATCAACGTTAACCCTTTAATTGGGAAAGATGGCTTGCTCGTTTGTTTGTTAGACGGATATAGACATACGCAGCATTTTGTGGCTTGTAGCTAAAGGGAAAGATTAGATTAGATTAGATTTACTTTCATTCCAATTGATCCGTAGTGAGGAGGTCCTCCAGGATGTGGAACATGTCAGAAAAACAACAATACATGACAAATATTTAAACTAAAACAAATAAGCTAATGTACCATTCCACAGGTCCCAAGTGGAATGATCGTCATTTTTTAATGAACACTAAGAGTCATTTTACAAATACTATTGCACTGAATTTAAAATAAAAAAGTTTTTTATTTATTTATAAGGTAAGAAACATGTAATACAACTACTGTAATACTTATTTACAATGAACACATTACTGCACTGAAATGGTGCAGAAGTTAGATTATACTTACACACACACACACACACACACACACACACACACACACACACACACACACACAAATTTTCAGTGAACACATTACTGCACTGAAATTGTGCAGAAGATATGTTGTACTTATATACAAATCAGTTGGTTTTCCTCAGAAATTCATCAATGGAGTAGAAGGAGTTGGCCACCAATAAATCCTTTAGGCTTCTCTTAAACTGAATTTCATTGGTTGTTAAGCTTTTTATGGCTGCTGGCAAGTTATTGAAAATGTGTGTTCCTGAATAATGCACACCTTTTTGTACAAGACTAAGTGACTTTAAATCCTTGTGAAGATTATTCTTATTTCTAGTATTGATTCCATGAATTGAGCTATTGGTTTGAAAAAGTGATATATTTTTAATGACAAATTTCATTAAGGAATAAATATATTGGGAAGCTGTAGTTAGTATCCCTAGTTCCCTAAACAGGCTTCTGCAGGATGTTCTTGAGTTCACACCACATATAATTCTTACTGCACGTCCTTGTGCCCGGAAAACTTTAGCTTGGCTTGATGAATTACCCCAGAAAATAATCCCATATGACATTATGGAATGAAAGTAAGCATAGTATGCCAGCTTTTTCATTTTTATATCCCCTATGTCTGACAAAATTCGCATTGCAAACAGAGATTTGTTAAGACGCTTCAGCAGTTCTGTGGTGTGCTCCTCCCAGTTGAATTTATTATCAAGCTGTAATCCCAAGAATTTAACACCGTCCACTTCTTCTATCTTCTTGTCATCATATGTTAGACATATACTCTTGGGACACCCCTTACAAGTTCTGAACTGCATGTAGTGTGTTTTTTCAAAGTTTACCGACAAAGAATTGGCTAGGAACCAGTGATTAATGTCCACAAATATTTTATTGGCTGATCTTTCTAAGACTACACTTGATTTGCTATTTATTGCAATGTTTGTATCATCAGCAAACAAAACAAACTTGGCATCTGGTAATGTTACTGATGAAAGGTCATTGATATACACAAGAAAAAGTAAGGGCCCCAAAATGGAACCTTGTGGGACCCCACATGTAATTAGTTCCCAGTTGGATGATGCCTGATAGCTTGATACATGTCTCTTTCCTAATAACACCCTTTGTTTCCTGCCAGAGATATAAGATTTGAACCATTTTGCAGCATTTCCTGTTACACTATAATATTCTAGTTTACTTAAAAGGATATTGTGATTTACACAGTCAAATGCCTTTGACAGATCACAAAATATACCAGTTGCCTGCAATTTTTTGTCTAATGAATTAAGTACATTTTCACTGTAAGTGTAGATAGCCTTCTCAATATCAGAACCTTTTAGAAATCCAAACTGTGACTTTGACAGTATGTTATTTGAGATAAGATGGTTATAAAGACGACTGTACATTACTTTTTCGAAAATTTTTGAGAATGCTGGCAACAGTGAAATTGGACGGAAATTTGATGCTATTTCTTTATCTCCCTTCTTAAACAGTGGCTTAACTTCAGCATATTTCAGCCATTCAGGAAATATTCCACTGATAAACGACTGGTTACACAGATAGCTTAATATGTTACTTAGCTCAGAATCACATTCTTTAATTAACTTTGTTGATATTTCATCATACCCACTAGATGTTTTTGATTTTAAAGATTTTATGATGGACATTATTTCTGTTGGGGTAGTGAGGGTCAAATTCATATTATGGAAGTTACTTGAAATGTCTGGTCTAAGGTAATCCATAGCAGCATCTACCGAACCTGACAACCCCATCTTTTCAGTAACAGTTATAAAATGTTTGTTAAAAAGTTCTGCAACACTATACACATCTGTCACCAATGCATCATTTACTCTTAATGCTATTTGTTCCTCTTCATGTCTGGTTCTACCGGTCTCCTCCTTCACTATATCCCATATTGTCTTTATTTTGTTATCTGATATGACTATCTTTTCCTTGTAATATATTTGCTTTGACATCCGTATTACAGTCTTTAATATTTTGCAGTATTTCTTATAATGTGCTATAGCATCAACATTGGAAATGTTTCGGATTGACAGATACAGTTTTCTTTTTGTTTTACAAGATACCCCTATTCCTCGAGTAATCCATGGCTTCTTTGTAGACTTTGCTCTAACCTTGGTAAGTTTTGGGGGAAAGCAGTGTTCAAATAAGGTAAGCACTTTATTAGCAAAAATGTTATATTTTTCATTCATGCCATGAGCACTGTAAACATCAGTCCAGTGAATGTCTCTGAGGAGTGTCCTAAAATAATCAATTTTTGGCTTACTGATTACCCTCTTGAGCTCAGATTTAACAGATTTTATATCTTGTTCAGTATTAACATTTAACAGAAGGAACTGCATGTCATGGTCTGAGAGGCCATTGACTATTGGTTTTGTAATATAATTTTGTTCATTTGACTTTTCTATAAAGATATTATCAATGGCTGTTTGTGAGCAAGTGGTTATCCTAGTGGGGAACTTTACTGTGGGAATTAAGTTGAATGATAGTGTTACTAACTCAAATAGGTTCTTATTGGGAGAGTCTTTAAGGACATCTACATTGAAATCACCAGCAACCACTATTTCTTTGTTTTTGGTTGTTAAATGGGCCAGTACAGCTTCAAGGTGGTTTACAAACAGATTAAAGTTACCTGCAGGTGCTCGATATACACTTAATATTATGAAAGATTTTTTGTGAAATTCTAATTCTGTTGCACATGCTTCCATATGCTGTTCTAGGCAAAATTTATGAATGTCTATGTTCTTAAATTTATGACAGTTCCTGATGAATGTGGCAACTCCTCCTTTCTCCATTTCTGATCTACAATAGTGAGATGCTAACCTAAACCCTGTAACACTTAAAAGTTCTATACCAGTGGTCACATGATGTTCAGAGAGGCAGATTATGTCAGCTGGGTTTGAAGACTCTAATTCATCTATGCAGATAGTTAATTCATTAATTTTATTTCTCAGTCCTCGAATATTTTGATGCAATAAAGATAGCTGACATTTCACATTGACTGACTTAAAATTGGATGGAGTTAAAATATCTGCTGACAGTTGAAAATTCTTAACCAATGGCTGTTTATGTTGATGTAATAAGCTGGAATTATGTTTTTTGATTTCTTTCTCAAACTGAAGGTTTGTCTCAGTTCTAACCTCTCTTAAAATTTGTTTTCTTTCTGTCCTCCCTACCCTAAAAAAGGGTCTTTTCTGAATCCTATAACCACTGGTATTTTACCACTCATGACAGTGCCTCCCCCCTTTAACTTTCCTGCTATTTCCCCAGCCAATTTACCCTTCCCCTTCCTGTTGAGGTGAGGGGAAGGGTAAATTGGCTGGGGAAAGACTAGATTCAGGTCGGCAGGTGTTAGAATGCTATTAATTAATGCTGCCTCCACTATATGACAACTCTCGTTAGTCAAGATAATGTAGTCTCGCCCAGTTTTAATGTTTTTCATTGTTTACACTGGTAAGAACACGGGTTTCGGCAGTAATTATCCTGAATGGAAAATAATTTCTCGTGTTGCTTTGGAATGTGCTCGTGATTTGCTCGAAAGGGGTTGTTGTATGAGGGCTATTTTTATCATCAACTTCTGATCTGCCGCGAAATTGAAACCACAGTGAAAATCAATAACGTTCTATTTGCAGCGTTTAGCTACACCTTTCCGTTACTTTTCTAGATAGTTGTTGCTCCGACTTAGACATCTGTCGTAGCGTGGTACCGACTTTCCAACACCTTCATAACAGAGGGCAACCGCCTGTGAATTCTGCCAATTCCCTACACTGGTTTGAAGTTTTTGTCTGTCCAAAATGTTGTCCTCATAGACAGCTGCTCCTGCGAAAAAAGAGATGAAAATCAGGGAGAGCCAAGTCCAGGCTGTATGGTGGGTGATCAAATACTTCCCATCGTCCCATCGAAAACGCTGTAGGAGCGTATTCATTGCACCTGTAGTATGCAGCTGAGAATTGTCGCGAAGAAAGAAACGCTTGACACATTATGTGAACTGCATGAAATCACGCGAAACCCCTCGGCAGGACTTCAAATTTGATGAGAGACACTACTATCCATGTATCTTTACGTGCTCACTGTGACGAAAGTGCGACCTGACGCGATAAGCAAGCATACTGTAAGCTTATTATAAAACATTATTTGCATAAGAGAAAACTGAATACATTGATTTCGGCAACTTTCTCCTCATGTAACATGTACCTTATATAACGTATTCAACTGCTCGGCAAAACTGACTATTGGTTGGCCCTGTGTTGCGGGTATGAGCAGTGTCGCGAAATAAAACTCAACTTCATGAAATGCAAAATTTGGAATAAAAGAAACTGAATCTAATTAAATGCCAAAAGAACCTTATTGTGTAGTCAATGAAAACTATATAACTAAAACTCAGTATCGAAGTAAATTATGAACGTTGCGTGATGTGAAGTGTAATGATTGACTTGGAATATCCGCAAAAATAAATTACTGCACTACATGGAAGAAAACAACTGTTTGAAATTACCAGTACATTTCAATGAAAATTAATATACTTGCTAGCACTACATCAGACAATCGCGTCTATACACCATTTGCTCAAGAATGCAAGGTGAGACCTGCCCTGAAATAAAAGTGACTCACCTTTTGCTCAGCGTGCTGTTTTTGTGTCTGGAGTACTGTCGTTCTCGAAAGCAAATGGTTCAAATGGCTCTGAGCACTATGGGACTAAACATCTGTGGTCATCAGTCCCCTAGATCTTAGAACTAAAACCTAACTAACCTAAGGACATCACACACATCCATGCCCGAGGCAGGATTCGAACCTGCGAAAGCAAATACAAATCAGCAGATGCTGCTCACTACTAATTTCTTACTTTTTGCTTATTAGAGACAATCTGCGACTTTATGTGGCGTAAGGCGCACACGACACAACACAAAACTTTACTATGAATCATGGAGGTAGGTTTTATTTTAAAGAAATCGTTTTTTTAGAAATGAAATTCTGATTTTCACAAAATCACCGCTGAACATAAGAAGACTCTAAGGATTACAAAATTCTGTCATTACAACAATTACAAATATACCTTTAAAATTCCTCCAAAATCTTCTCCATCAGTATAAAGAACAAGAAAGTGATACAAATGAAGTTTCATCTCCATAACAAAGTATTACAAGTTGTTTCTCCCAGATTCAGAAATAACTCAACTGATTGCTATTACGTCTTCGATAATAATACCCCATAGCTGCACAACCGACTGATTAGCAAATCAGTCAAAGCTGGAACTAAACACAGAGTCAGGGTTCTTATTCGCTACTCATGTAGTACGGTCATTCATCTTTGTGCCAGTACAGTAAAGATGAATTATTTACAATGATGCAAAACATATGAGAACCTTGCAAAACCAGAGACACCGCGCAATACATCCGCGCAAAGCTTCATCAGATTTTCACTGTGCTTTTAACTTCGCAACCGATCAGAGGATGGAAAGAAAAGCAGCCCTCATATTTATCTGTACAAGTGGTACACTAGTTCAGATTTGGCCGACAGACTTAGAAGGACATAAGAATTTGGGAGACGTGGATAGCACCGATTCCTAGTTGCAATGATAAAGATTGAAAAAGTGTCGGCTACTGTGGGAATCAGCACCGACACAAACAATGTGAGAAACTGCGATGGCCGGTGGCGGGAATCCAAAATGATCTGTACATCTGACTAATAGAATTATTTATTTCTAAAAATTAAGCCGGCCGGTGTGGCCGTGCAGTTCTAGGCGTTTCAGTCTGGAACCGCGTGACCGCTATGATCGCAGGTTCGAATCCTGCCTCGGGCATGGATGTGTGTGATGTCTTTAGGTTAGTTAGGTTTAATTAGTTCTAAGTTCTAGGCGACTGATGACCTCAGAAGTCGCATAGTGCTCAGAGCCATTTGAACCATTTTTCTAAAAATTAAAGGAACATAAGTTATCGTTATGGGGTGGGTTGATGTGCTACCCGTGCCTCCTACAAGCAGTTACCTTACCCACTACTACTAGTCGCAGAATGCAGGCCAAGTATCGTCTTTCTATTACTCACAAGGGAACCTCCCCATCGCACCCCCCTCAGATTTAGTTATAAGTTGGCACAGTGGCTAGGCCTTGAAAAACTGAACGCAGATCAATCAAGAAAACAGGATGAAGTTGTATGGAACTATGAAAAAAATAAGCAAAATATACAAACTGAGTAGTCCATGCGCAA
The DNA here is from genome assembly GCF_021461385.2 of Schistocerca piceifrons. Taxonomy (NCBI): domain Eukaryota; kingdom Metazoa; phylum Arthropoda; class Insecta; order Orthoptera; family Acrididae; genus Schistocerca; species Schistocerca piceifrons. The sequence goes on from NC_060143.1 coordinate 299,957,698, forward strand.
GATAGGCAACACCAAGGTTCATATGATGTTACGAGCGCCGTGGTCCCGTGGTTAGCGTGAGCAGCTGTGGAGTGATGGGTTCTTGGTTTAATTCTACCTTGGAGTGAAAAGTTTAACTTTTTATTTTCAGACAATTATCAAAGTTCAGGCACTCACACATAAACAACTTCGCTCTCCAAAATTCCAGGACATGTTCAGATTTGCTTGGACATATGCAGGATTTGACGGTTTACACACGGAAAAATTTGAAAACGTTAAAAACAAATGTTTTGACAGAGCACAGGGAAAACTGTGCGACTCAAACTGCTGCATTCATTTGTTGCAGTTTATGTGACAAACTCTTATGTTTACATCATTTTTTGGGAGTGATTATCACATCCACAAGAAAACCTAAATCGGGTAAGGTAGAAGAATCTTTTTACCCATTCGCCAAGTGTACAAGTTAGGTGGGTCGACAAAATATTCCTGTCATGTGACGCACATGCCGTCACCAGAGTCGTATAGAATATATCAGACGTGTTTTCCTGTGGAGGAATCGGTTGACCTATGACCTTGCGATCAAATGTTTTCGGTTCCCATTGGAGAGGCACGTCCTTTCGTCTACTAATCGCACGGTTTTGCGGTGCGGTCGCAAAACACAGACACTAAACTTATTACAGTGAACAGAGACGTCAATGAACGAACGGACAGATCATAACTTTGCGAAAATAAAGAAAGTAAAGTTTTCACTCAAGGGAAGACTTGAACCAAAGACCTCTCGTTCCGCAGCTGCTCACGCTAACCACGGGACCATGGCGCTCCTGAGTTCGTATTATCCTTGATGTTACCTATGTTGCACATGGACTACTCAGTTTGTGTATTTTGCGTATTTTTTTCATAGTTCCACAGAACTTTTTCCTGTTTTCTCGATTGATCTGTGTTCAGTTTTTCAAGGCCTATCCACTGTGCCAACTTATAACTAAATCTGAGGGGGGTGCGATGGGGAGGTTCCCTTGTCAGTACTGATGCTCCAGAAGTCTGCGACCGTCCTGGGCTCGACCAACGATGGGCGGGTGGTTAAGTCAGCGTTGACAGGGGGCGCTGAACTCTGTCTCCATGGAGGTGTGGTGCTGACCTTTTCATTGGTGCCCGGATCAGCGCCTTCTTGATGCCGTTCCGCGGCGCTGCACTGGTCAGTGTGCAGTCGATGCTTTATGATGGCACAATTAGTCTCGGGAAACAGTTGTCCGCGCGCTCTCCACAACAAAGATCATCGGTTGTACGTCCACCTCGAACACCAAGAGTGACTCGTCTCATAGTCATCTGTCTCCAGAATTGTTGCCAAGAAGGACGAGAAAAAGAGACCATCGAAGATGTGCGGGGTATGCATGACAAGAGAGCTTACAAAAGAGACACATTGTTGTGTGTAATGTCGACGTCGTTTATGTCACAGTTGATCACACAGAAAAAGAACAGTAATTTAATTCTCTTTTTCAATACATACTGTTCTTTCAGTGTTTACCACCAAGTCTTCGTTGAAAGTAAAGTAGCAAGTGTTTTTAACCCCTTCGTGGGATGTTACATCTGTGATCGAATCGTCAGGTGGGTCTTAACAGGCCGCCAATATGGGTACAGACTCCTTTCGTAGACGACCGCTTCGGTAACAGAATCAAATGATTTCTGCAGCCGCCATCAACACGTTGACAGATACTGACCATGTAGCTGCTTGTTGCAAGTCATTCCAGACAAAAATAAATACTAGAGAACAGTAATTAAACCGGGAGCAGTTTACGGCTCTGGATGCCTAACACTGAAAAAAGAGAACAAGAAGAACTCGAAAAGAAAGAAAGCAAAAAGAAAAATTGGTGGACCACAAAAGAACAAAAATAGCAAGTGGACGAAGATGAGAAATGAAATCGATTCAGAAACGTAGAAACAATCACAGGCACAATAAGATAGAGGAGATTAAAGTTTTAGGTCATATTTACATAATGAATGGCCTTGGACTAACGAAAAAAATTTTAAATTTCATTTTCAAAGTAAAGAAATTGGCCATGTAGGAATAGGACTCACGCTCTGACGGTTCGTTACAAACTTAGTTATGTATACCATAGACAGTTCGTGGAGAATCTCGACGATTTTTGCCTGTTATTGACATTGATACTGGCAGGATACTGGTCACTGGAATTCCAAGAATTTCGAGTGTTTTAGTTTTAGGACTGAAGTAGGATAAAAAATGACAAAAAAGTTCTTCGTGTGATATAATTATAAATTAATAATTTTCGGGTTTTTTCTTTTACTTGTACTATGAAACCTTGCTTGCTGCCAAATTTCATGATTCCATGTCAACTGGAAGTACCCTATAGGGTTTGTTGACTGAATTCGCGAGTATCAAAATATGTGACGTAAATGGCCGTACGTTTTGATTGCATTGACACAGAAACTTCAATTTCTTATACCCAAAAGGAACCGTAGACTTTAATGTGTGACGTGAATTTCAACTTTATACGTCTACTCGTTCCTGAGAAAAAGGATTTTCGTCGGACAAACAGATAGACAGACAGAAATACAGACGGACAACATCCTATCAGATTTCCGTTTTCACCGAGTGAACTGTCTGACTCCAATTCATTGCTGGATGTCTGGAACAGAAAAGAAGGGATTCGAGATAACTTAACGTCAAAGAAGAGGAAAATTTGAGGCTACTGATCAACACTGAAAAATTTCTTGTCCGACAACAAAAACCATAACGTAGAAGGGTGATGTCAAATGAACAGGGGTAGGTCATCAGCCAATGCATGAATAAGTGCTGGGAACATAAGAAGAAAGAGACTGAACCTTAGTCAGCCCGCATCTCGTGGTCGTGCGGTAGCGTTTTCGCTTCCCATGCCCGGGTTCCCGGGTTCGATTCCCGGCGGGGTCAGGGATTTTCTCTGCCTCGTGATGGCTGGGTGTTGTGTGCTGTCCTTAGGTTAGTTAGGTTTAAGTAGTTCTAAGTTCTAGGGGACTGATGACCATAGATGTTATGTCCCATAGTGCTCAGAGCCATTTGAATTGAACCTTAGTCGTATGTTCTAAACTGTCTAACGATCCTAACTCACTTCAGTTACGGCCCATATATCGAAGTCAACAAAGAATTGTTTTTGACGAGGAACCGAGGCACGTAGCACGCTTGCGTCAGCCGGCACTAACGGAAATTACCTACCGAGGCAGCGGAGCGCGCCCGAGAAATACCCACTCAACAGGTCAGATTCGGTGACCGTAATGACAACAGATGTCAATAGAGAATCAGGGCATCACTGAGAGCTGCCTGCCTACGGCAGCAGGTGGTCGCCCGAATCTCGCGAGATCTCGCGGGCGGCGTCCCGGCCGCCATTAGGCTGTTAATTGGCGGTGCCGGGTTACTGGCAGCAGGAAGCGGCGGACAAGTGCCGCTAATTGGACGCGGCCCTTCTTGTTCTCGGCGACCTCTCCCCCCCTCTTAAGCCCTCACATTATGCATCTGGCGCCCGGCGCCGCCAGACAGACGCGGGGGTCGGGGACGCGCTGCGGCGCCAGCACTCGCCGGCGCGCCGCTTAAGCTGCAGCTTCCGGAATCGCTTGGCGGGCGCCGGCGCTCAGTCGATATCGCTGCGAGGGGCGCTGGGCCGCTGCCGGCGCCTGCCTTCACTCCCTCCGCTAGATCTACGTAAATACTCCGCAGGCTAGTGCGCAGCAGTGGCGGAGGGTACTTCGTGACAATAAAAACACACACTCCAATCACATTCCCGAATCCCTGAATAACCACCTTTTGCAGCGCGGCTCCACGGATGACGGTTATCGCTGAAACAACCGGTTTACGATCGTAGCGTTTTTCTTCAACGCCACTTCAACCGGACTACTAAAACCCCGCAAAATGAGCAATTTAAGAAATAACCGATTTTTCGGTTTTTTATTCCTATTATTTCCTGTATTAAACGTAGAAATCGAAGAAAGATTGAAAAATTTTGAGTCCCTCAGTTTTAAGATACATACACTCAAAATATTAAATTAGATAGGCATATAAAAGAAAACATAGCTCGTCCACTGTATGCTGCTTTTCTCAAAAAATGTTAAGTCTTTGACTACAACGAAAAATCACCAGTGTTCTCTTATTGATTCCAATTATTTGAAACTCTGCTCAAAAATCATGTAACAATCTGCGATCATGCGATGTCTAACTGGACGTTATAATGATCATTCCTAAAGAGTGAACACTGAGGTTCAAGAACTTTGTTAATCTGTCCATTCTCAAGAGGTGCAAGAAGATATGTTGACACCGGCAGCTGATCAGCTGTTTTCAATGAAAAGCTATAAAGAAACTGTTAAGTTTATCCCTATATTATGTCACAAATTCGTTATGGCTCCTCTCTTTTTTAATCTTTTAAAGCAAATGGAGCACTGTACTTCATTTATACTGCACTTCCGGAAGGGGATGTTGCCATTCTGTAATACAACGGATGTCTGAAGACAACAGTGAGAAACTAACGTATAGACCAGATGAGGCAAGTCTTGCACACTACATGTACACACGTTGAAGCGACTCAACAGAGCCGTTCCATAAGCACTTCCCCCCAACTAAAGCCGTTATGGCCGGCCGGAGTGGCCGCGCGGTTCTAGGCGCTTCAGTCTGGGGCCGAGCGACCGCTACGTTCGCAGGTTCGAATCCTGCCTCGGGCATGGATGTGAGTGATGTCCTTAGGTTAGTTAGGTTCAAATAGTTCTGAGTCCTAGGGGACTGATGACCTCCACGGTTAAGTCCCATAGTGCTCAGAGCCATTTGAACCATTTAAAGTCATTATGAATTATGTGGACCACCGTGTAACTGTGGGTGAGCGTAAGAACCACCCCAGAACGCTTGAGTAGGTGGACTTACGGCAGAAAAATGTTTTTTCTTGCCTCAAAACCAAGTATTTTGCAAAAGGTCATCAGTGTTTGATTGTATCACGTCATTTATTATGTTCCACGTTTCCACATATACCTATACCTATTTCTTTCCCTGAACCGTCTTGCGTGTATGAATGTAAACAAATGAACATTTGAATGTCTTTTCCATTAATTTGTTGTGGAAGTTGAGTTGGTCGTCGTCTGCTAGAGCGAGGGCTGGGTGCTCGCTGTTTGGAGGGGAGAGCAGGATGACCAACTCAAGATCCTTATACCTGGGCAGAGAGGTCTATTCTTCCTGGAGATGGTATTGTTGGTTTGTCAGGTTGGTGACGGAAGGTCTCTCTGGTTTCCGTTTTCACGTGGAAGCCGGTGGAACCTTTGTGGGGGGGAAGGCATTCTGCTGCTAGTTACTGGAGATTAGTCCTATGTTGCTTTGCTAGGAACTTCCGTTGTAAATAGCCTGATATATTTAAGTTTTCTTAATCTGAAACACTATGAATCTCCCAGTGCCTTTGTGCTATGACGTAGCAGTAGTAGCTGACGATTATGCGCAATTTTTGCGCTGATCGGACTTGGCTTTGCTCCAGTAGAACAACGTGGTGCAATTCACACACCACAGAACTTTTCAGCGTGCTTAAGTCAGGATAACGTCCCCACGCTTTGTGTGAAAAGTAAGGGTGATTATTTCTTCATGCGTATGTGTTTTTCAATTTCTTTACACCTTTGATTTTTAAACTAATCGTCGTGCCTTTTATTCGAATTGTAATGGATGTCGTTATTTGAAGAGCCACCTGCTCAACCTTTCATGTACAATAAGTTTCTTTCGGTGTGACTTTAAGTAATTAAATTTATGGTATTGTTTGTGAATTCTCGGAGTTCTCATGCAAGTGCGGAAATATGGCGGAACAAGTCTATTGTGTGAGAACTACGTTGTTAAGGAATATGTGGAGGCCTTCCGCCAGACCAGATCATCCCCCATCGATGTGATTTATGCGCCTGCTATTCTGTGATGGTTACGCACTCTCTCTGCCCACCTTTCCTCCTTTGCATGCGAGTGCTGGTTGTGGTTTCTTGCTAGAGTCCATCTTCTGAGTCTGAACCGAATCACTCAGTGTGTGGCCATCCCCTTGTTACTAAATGTCCTTTTCCTTCCGTTGAATTTTACAAGTGTTACGATCTTCTCATTAAAGAGAAGCAGGTTATTTTGTTCCAAGATCAGGCAACTGTTTTTCTCTTACAATGTAGTTGATTCCCTCCATTACTGAGCACTATTAATTGAATAAACCAATGATAAGCTGTACACCATCAATCCTGCGTATTATTTCACGACCGTAAATTCGCGGCCGGCCGGAGTGGCCGAGCGGTTAAAGGCGCTACAGTTTGGAACCGCACGACCGCTACGGTCGCAGGTTCGAATCCTGCCTCGGGCATGGATGTGTGTGATGTCCTTAGGCTAGTTAGGTTTAAGTAGTTCTAAGTTCTAGGGGACTTATGACCACAGCAGTTGAGTCCCATAGTGCTCAGAGCCATTTGAACCATTTTTGAACCGTAAATTCGCGGTTGCAGTTGTAAAATCAATATGAGTACTCTGTTCATTTTTATATTTTTTGACGAGTCATTGCATAAGGGCAGTAATAAAAGAAATGGTGAAAATCACCAGAACAACTTAATTAAGTGATCAAGGAAAAAGGGGGAAAACAATTGTAGATCCCTTTTTTTTTATAAAAAATTTCCAGCTTGGTCGATTATCTTGTCTTAAGAGTCGGCATAGGTTGGTGGCGGCCCTGAAATTCCATCATGTTACTCGTAATTGTAAGTATGAATGCCCCAAGGTACTATAATCAGCATACCGATTCATGGGTCCTAGGTCATGTTGCTAGTGCAGACTCTGTGCAAGACCTAAGCATCCTACTTACAACGTACCATCTAATAGGCCACCCCACATGAGAACAGGAACATTATTGTGTAAGCAATTGTTGCTCCTTTTCGTCGGCACTGTTATTATAATAGCACTGATCACTTTCCGATTTACTATAATACTACTATACTACTACTATAATAACGCAATATTTCAAAAAAATGTAAATTTTCAAATAAAAGTTACTCGTTCTTTAAATAACGTTTATTTAACAGAGAAATATTTTAGCACTTCCGCAATGACTAATTGATTTTTTACGCGGTTATTAGTAAAAAATAAAAACACCTGTGATAATTGATAGCAGAGAAATGCCGAAAAATACCGATTATTCAGAACAGAAATATCGTTATCGGTTTCAACTGGTCGGGTATTGACATCCCTACGCAGAGAACTGAGAGAGGTGCGGGAAGAGAGTCAGTGGGGTTCTGCAAGATACCGACAGGTATGTGGGTGGAGCCATGCCGACTCCAGTACCGCGTCCAGATGCGCTGGGTTTCCCGACAGAGGATGCATGGCGCGAACAGCCCGTTCGAGGAGGCGTCACATATTTTCGACTGGGTTTAAATTGGGGGTGTGCCAATAGAGTACGGTAAACTCATCCCGGTGTTCTTCGAACGACACTGCATTGTCCTACTGGTAGATGCCACCGTAGATGCCACCGTTCCGAGTAGTAACATATTGCATGTAGTGGTGGACATGATCCCTAGGGATAGAGGCATACTTGTGTTGATCCAGTGTGCCTTCCAGAATGATGAGATCGCCTAGGCAATGCCATGAAAACATTCCCCCAAACCATAACGCTTCCTCCTCTGGCTAGGACACTTCAGACAATTTCTGCAGCGTATTTGCTTTCGGACGTTTCATTCCGATGGAGCATAAAACGTGATCCATCTGAAAGAGCCACCTCATGGACGTCCAGTTGTGGTATTCGAGTACAAATTCCGGCCTTTGTCGCCAATGAACAGTAGCCAGCATGGTGCATTAAGCAGACTGCAGTTGCGGATGCCCATACACAGCTACGTTCGCTGAAGGGTCGTTCAGGGGACACTGTTATTAACTCCTTGCTTCATCTGGGTGTTCAGTTGCTCAATAGTCGCACGTATATTCGCACGTACATATCTCCGCAGCCATCAATGTCGCTGACATCCGTGGCCCGTCACAGTTGCCTCGGCACCGCTTTTGGATAGCGCCATTGTGCCACGCACGATATACTTCACCGACGGCAGCACGCGAGCTTGCAGTCTCAGCAGTTTCGGAACTGTTTCCACCGTTGCAACAAAAGCCAATGTTCATGACCTTTTGAACGTCACATAAATCACTCCGCTTCCGCATTGCGACAGTGACTGCACTGTTTTCCGCGTCCCCCCTACACGCTTTGTATAATCTCCACTGCTAGAGCCGCCACCTGTGACTGGTTATTGCACGTTGAGAGCGAACACAGGAGGTGGTCACATTAACGGAACTGGACCGTGTAATTTCGTGTGGCTCAAGAGCATGGTGCAAAACCCTAAATTGGACACCACTTTTCCGCCTTTTGTGTCCCTTACGTATGCCTGTAATCCAACCAGAGAAAAAGTTCCCATAGTTTAGCGTGGAATCCGAACCATGTATCATTCTGGTAAATATTCACGTCATTGAGAGATAGAGGCCGGGTTAAACGTAGACTGAAAATTTCGATGGTCTCCCGGTACTCGATACGCGACTTTCCGGTCTCCAGGCATGCACTTTGCCGCTAGAGCACCTGACCGATACTTAGTAGCAATGTCTGCGAATCAACATTGTATTGAATGAGGGAGAAATTACAGTTTATGTCCGAAGGGTAATATCTCTCATCTCACTCTCGTTATACCTACGTGAGATATACAATACTCGCAATAGAAGTACGCTTTTTCTTTTTTTTTTCTTCTGACTGGTTTGAGGCGTTTCACCACTATTACCCCTCATCTGTCAATCTCTTCATCTCAGAGAAACGTACTCAACTTCCTCTGTTATTTGCTGTCTACACTGTTGTTGCTGCGGTCGTTAGTCCGAAGACTGGTTTGAAGCAGCTCTCCATGCTGCTCTATCCTGTGCAAGCTTCTCCATCTCCAAATACCTACTGCAACCTCAATCCTTCTGAATCTGCTTACTGTATTCATCTCTTTCGCTCCCTCTACGATTTTCATCCCTACACTTTCTTGCGGTATTAAATTGGTGGTCCGTTGATGTCTCAGAATGTATGCTATCAATCGATCCCCTCTTTTATCAAGTTGTGCCACAAATTTATTGTCTCCCCAGTTCCCTTCAGTAACTCCTCGTTAGTTACGCTATCTACCCATTTAATCTACAGCATTCTTCTGTACCATCACATTTGAAAAGCTTCTATTCTCTTCTGGTCTTAACTGTTTATCGTCCATGATACACTCCATGTAAATAGTTTTAGAAAAGACTTCTTAGCACTCAAATCTATATTGGATGTTAAGAAATTTCTTTGTTGCAGAAATGCTTTTCTTGTCTTTGCTTGTCTACATTTTAAATTCTCTCTACTTCGGCCATCATCCGTTATTTTGTTGGCCGAATAGTAAACCTCATCTACTACATTAAGTGTCTCATTTCCTAATCTAATTACCTGAGCGTCACCTGATTTAATTCGACTAAATTCCATTGTTTTGCTTTCGTTGATGTTCATCTTACAGGGTGTTTCAAAAATGACCAGTATATTTGAAACGGCAATAAAAACTAAACGAGCAGCGATAAAAATACACCGTTTGTTGCAATATGCTTGGGACAACAGTACATTTTCAGGCGGACAAACTTTCGAAATTACAGTAGTTACAATTTTCAACAACAGATGGCACTGCAAGTGATGTGAAAGATATAGAAGACAACGCAGTCTGTGGGTGCGCCATTCTGTACGTCGTCTTTCTGCTGTAAGCGTGTGCTGTTCACAACGTGCAAGTGTGCTGTAGACAACATGGTTTATTCCTTAGAACAGAGGATTTTTCTGGTGTTGGAATTCCACCGCCTAGAACACAGTGTTGTTGTAACAAGACGAAGTTTTCAACGGAGATTTAATGTAACCAAAGGACCGAAAAGCGGTACAATAAAGGATCCGTTCGAAAAATTTCAACGGACTGGGAACGTGACGGATGAACGTGCTGGAAAGGTAGGGCGACCGCGTACGGCAACCACAGAGGGCAACGCGCAGCTAGTGCAGCAGATGATCCAACAGCGGCCTCGGGTTTCCGTTCGCCGTGTTGCAGCTGCGGTCCAAATGACGCCAACGTCCACGTATCGTCTCATGTGCCAGAGTTTACACCTCTATCCATACAAAATTCAAACGCGGCAACTCCTCAGCGCCGCTACCATTGCTGCACGAGAGACATTCGCTAACGATATAGTGCACAGGATTGATGACGGCGATATGCACGTGGGCAGCATTTGGTTTACTGACGAAGCTTATTTTTACCTGGATGGCTTCGTCAATAAACAGAACTGGCGCATATGGGGAACCGAAAAGCCCCATGTTGCAGTCCCATCGTCCCTGCATCCTCAAAAAGTACTGGTCTGGGCCGCCATTTCTTCCAAAGGAATCATTGGCCCATTTTTCAGATCCGAAACGATTACTGCATCACGCTATCTGGACATTCTTCGTGAATTTGTGGCGGTACAAACTGCCTTAGACGACACTGCGAACACCTCGTGGTTTATGCAAGATGGTGCCCGGCCACATCGCACGGCCGACGCCTTTAATTTCCTGAATGAATATTTCGATGATCGTGTGATTGCTTTGGGCTATCCGAAACATACAGGAGGCGGCGTGGATTGGCCTCCCTATTCGCCAGACATGAACCCCTGTGACTTCTTTCTGTGGGGACACTTGAAAGACCAGGTGTACCGCCAGAATCCAGAAACAATTGAACAGCTGAAGCAGTACATCTCATCTGCATGTGAAGCCATTCCGCCAGACACGTTGTCAAAGGTTTCGGGTAATTTCATTCAGAGACTACGCCATATTATTGCTACGCATGGTGGATATGTGGAAAATATCGTACTATAGAGTTTCCCAGACCGCAGCGCCATCTGTTGTTGAAAATTGTAACTACTGTAATTTCGAAAGTTTGTCTGCCTGAAAATGTACTGTTGTCCCAAGCATATTGCAACAAACGGTGTATTTCTATCGCTGCTCGTTTAGTTTTTATTGCCGTTTCAAATATACCGGTCATTTTTGAAACACCCTGTATATGCTCTTATCAAGGCACTGTCCACTGCGTTCAACTGCTCTTCCAAGTCCGTTGTGTCTCTGAAAGAATTACAATGTCATTGGCAAACCTCAGTTTTTTTTCTCTCCCTGAAAATTAATACCTATTCCAATTTTTGCTTTGGTTTCCTTACTGAGTCCTTAATATACAGATTGACTAACAGTGCTTCCCTTACATGCAACTCAACTGTTATCACTGCCACCTGTTTTCTGTACAAGTTGCGAATAGCCTTTCACTCCCTGTGACCTTCAGAATTTCAAAGACAGTATTCCAATTAACATTGTCAGAAGACTGCTCTAAGCCTACAAAAGCTATAAACGTAGGTTTGCCTTCTTTAACCTATCTTCTGAGACAGGTCATAGGTTCAGTATTGCCTCGCGTGTTACTGCATTTCTACGGAACCCAAACTGATCTTCCCCGATGTAGACGTTTTTCCGGTTTTTCCATTCTTCTGTAAAGAATCCGTATCAGCATTTTGCAGCCATGACTTATTAAACTGCTAGTTCGGTAATTTTCATACCTGTCAGCAGCCGCTTTCTTTGGGATTGGAGTTGTTACATTCTTCGTGAAGTATGAGAGTATTTTGCGTGTCTCATACGTCTTGCACACTAGACGAAATAATTTTGTCAGGGTTGGCTGTTCCAAGGCTGTCAGTAGTTCTGACGGAATGTCGCGTACTCTAGGGGCCTTGTTTCGATTTAAGGCTTTCAGTGCACTGTTACATTCTTCTCGCAGTATCGTATCTCCCATTTCATCTTCATCTACGTACTCTTTCCTTTCTAAACACTTATAAGCCAAAATATTATTACCAACTTCTTAATAGCGGCAACAGCGATTCTGCGTGTCATCGATTCGACAAGTCCTTGGTTGGTTTACGGCTGTACGTGGCGCCAATTCCCGTAAATTACGAGTCGGTAGTTTGTGTGTGTTGTATGCACAGAAACCACAACGCTGGGAAACAGTAGCGAAATGACGAAAGACTGAAGGGATACACGCCTGGTGCAGTGTCCGACAGTTGACTCTGAACGTAACCGAGTATAACATACTGCGCACAGGTAGGCTGATAGAGGTGTTATTGTTTGGTTACACGTTGAAAAACGAGCACTGGAGGGGGTCACATCCACTAGGTATCTGGGTGTGTGCGTAACGAAGGTTTTAAAGTGAAACAACCACATAAAGCTAGTCGTGAGAAAGGCAGGTGCCAAACTGACGTTCATTGGGAACAATTCTAAGCATGTGCGATTCACCCACGAAGGATGTAGCTTTAATTGCAAAACTCCTTTTCGGCCGATACTTGAAATTGCGGCCAGTGTGGAACCACTACCAGAACGGATCGAAAGAGGTAAGAGATAATATCCAAAGAAGGGCAGCGCTTTTAGTCACAGTTTCATTTAGCAAGCGCGAAAGCCTTAGGGAGATGCTCATCCAATTCCAGTGGCAGAAGCTACAAGAGAGGCGTTGTGCATCACGGTGTGGTTTACGGTCAAAATTCCACGAGGGTACGTTTCTAAAGAGTCAATAATCGTTTCCTTCTGTGTATATCTTGTGAAATGACCATGAAAGTAAGTGTAGAGACAATCACGCTCAGACGGAGGCGTACCAACAAACGTTCTTCCTATGCACCAACTCGCGACTGGAGCAGGAAAAACAGTAAGAGACAATAGAGTATTCTCCATCGCACACCATAAGATATGTATAAAGATATGTATAACCTTCGAAGCAATCTGCAGTTGGATATCAGGTTGTAATTGCATATACGGACATGGTTGTTAACAAATCAAAACTGGTATCGTGTTTCCTTGTGAAGTTTAACGATACTCTAATTGCATTTCTAACTGTTTTGTTTCGCATAAGGGTCTCCTGTTCTTAATTTACATACTTACATGTATTATAATGTGAACGATCTTTCAAGTGAACAATGCGAGTGGTATGTTTAAGTGAATGCTATCTGATGAAAGGAGTCGGCAAATCCATCTGAAATTATGTAACTGTATGCCAGTTAACTTTTACTAAAAATAATTAAAAAACCTAAAGCTATGTACTAAAGAAACTATCACGTGGAACGTTGTATTGTACGGGCAGTGAATAGTACTACAATGCGTGACATCACAGTATCTTGCAATTCTAACACACAAAGCTAACAGAGTAAAAAATCCGCCATAAAATTACAGACTGAACATTGAAATTATTAACACCCAAAATGCTTCTGCAAATTTACGTACCCAAACTGACTAAGTAAAATTCCGAACACTGAATGGCACATACGCTGACATATGACACAGCACTGTAAGATTAAAACTGTCTGACAAAAGAAATGAGATCTGAACTAAACTTTAAGTGAACAAACCTTTATGATAATTTGTAATCCAGTGCTTGACTGTGAATAATCTTACTATGTCCTAATAATTATTTTAAATTACTTTCGCGACTTACCCTGTAGCAACGGAAATTCCGTTCTGCTCGACGGTGGTGAATGCTAGAACCCAGCGCAGGACCAAGCCAGCTGAAGAAAACCTCACCCAAGTGCAATGCAAGGGAAAGCGGCTATACTAAGCACATCATGCTTTAAGCTTTAAGTAACTATGTTCCGTCAAGTCCAGTGCGGTGACACTCTATTGCAAACTAAAATTGTACTTATGGGACGGTGAAAGAAATTAAACGTAATGAATGACGTAGAAGATACCAGAATTAAAAAAAAATTGTATTATGAAACTGCCTTTCAACGATTAGAACAATCTTAACGAAATTTACTTCTTATACAAAAAATTTAACATTGCCATTTAACTTGTTAATGCAATGGTAAATGAGTGGTGAATCTATGAGTGAGTCCAAGCCATGTGCGTTTAATCACGTCTTGTTAATCAAACTAACCGACCCGAAACAGAAAAAAGTACCGAAAATTTGCCTTTCTCAAATTCATCGTAAATTACGCGCGAGCAAGCAGTGTAGCGGCAACATTACCTGAATATCTTAGTACTTCTAAAAGCAGTCTTTAAAAAATCATATTTCCAAAAACCAACATCCTCTGCGTCTGCTTCTCTGTCTACTGCTAGTTATTTTCCCAAACTGCTCAGCAGCATGACCAACACCAGACTCTATCAGTTGATAAACGCGAATGCTACACTGGCAACGACAAACTACTGAAACCAAAGATCACATTGCTTGTACTCATGATCTCTGTGGCGTAACATATCAACTAGTAGAGATATATTTCTGGAAAATATAGCGTAAAAACATGAAATGTGATTCGTCGAATAAAAAGAGAACTCACATCACTGTCATCGACTGCCAAAAATAAGCTAGAGCGCTTACATCGCCTTAAACATTCAAATGAAGAAAGTGACAGCGTAAAATTTTCTTTTTGTGTATGTTGGACGTAAACATCTCGTACATCATCTGTTCTTTGAGCAGATTCTTTTATGTTTTCATGTGTTTTTGATTTCCTGTATAATGCGCCAGCAGCTCTCTTACGGTAGTACACCAGAAGGCATGCACAAATTATCTAAAATGTAAACCTTAGCAACTAGTTTGGAACACGTCTCGCGTTCAGGCGCGTTCGGTGGCTGCAGGAGCAGGCCGCACGGCGACCCCGCTCGCTGGCGGTGGGAGCACTTCCGTAGACGAACATTAGGAACCTTCCCAGCTGTGACGCCACAGGCCAGTGCTTTTGTTACGTCTTTCTCCACAGCAGAAAAGTTACCAACGGCGTGGAAAGTGGAGCAGCTCCGTGCCACCACACAATGCACTACCTCTCACAGAACTCGCTTAAGTTTTCAGAAAAATCTCGGTCTCCATTGTCATTACTCTCAGCTTTCAGTACGTAGCACTGGAGAGAGGTGCAGATTCTTTCACTGTGAGTGTTATGGTCTAATACGTTTCTTACAGGAGTTCCCTTGCCCTGAATTCCTCGTTTCTTTATTAGCCGACAGAAAACCTTTTTCCATTAAACAATTCCCGAACACACGAGACTGAGAAGGTGCTTGACCCAATAATGTTCTGCATCTACACACTCCGCAAGCTACCGTGCGGTGCGTGGGGGAGGGTACCCTGCACCAGTACTAGTCATTTCCGTCCCTGTTCCACTGGTAGTGCGAGGGAAAAACGGCTGTCTAAAACCTCCGTATCACCCTTAATTTCTCTTATCTAAGTTTCGCAGTCCTTGCGCGAAATTTATGTTGACGACAATAGATTCGTTCTGCAGTCAGCTTCAAATGCCGATTCCCTAAATCTTCTCAATAGCGCACACTCCGCTGCAGAGTGAAAATCTCATTCTGGAAATTTCTCAACAGTGTTCGTTGCAAAGACATTGCCTTAACACTAAAGATTCCCATTTGAGGTCTCGAAGCATCTCCGCAGCTCTCGTATGTTGTTCGAACCTACCGGTAACAGATCTAGCAGCTCCTCTTCGAATTTCGTCGACGTTTTCTTTTAATCCGACCTACTACGTATCTCGGACACTCCAGCAGTACTCAATAATAGGTCGCACTAGCGTTCTATGTGCCATCTCCTTTACAGATGAATCAAACTTTCCCAAAATTCTCCCAACAACCTGATGCCGACCATTCGCCTACGCTACCCCAATCCTCACATGCTTATTCCATTTCATATACACTACTGGTCATTAAAATTGCTACACCACGAAGACGACGTGCTGCAGGCGCGAAATTTATCCGACAGGAAGAAGATGCTGTGATATGCAAATGATTAGCTTTTCAGAGCATTCACACAAGGTTGGCGCCGGTGGTGACACCTACAACGTGCTGACATGAGGAAAGTTTCCAACCGATTTCTCATACACAAGCAGCAGGTGACCGGCGTTTTGCCTGGTGAAACGTTGTTGTGATGCCTCGTGCAAGGAGGAGAAATGCGTACCATCACGTTTCCGACTTTGACAAAGGTCGGATTGTAGCCTATCGCGATTGCGGTTTATCGTATCGCAACATTGCTGCTAGCGTTGGTAGAGATCCAATGACTGTTATCAGAATATGGAATCGGTGGGTTCAGGAGGGTAATATGGAACGCCGTGCTGGATCCCAAGGGCCTCGTTACACTAGCAGTCGAGATGACAGGCATCTTATCCGCATGGCTGTAACGGATCGGGCAGCCGCGTCTCGATCCCTGAGTCAACAGATGGAGACGTTTGAAAGACAACACCCACCTGCACGAACAGTTCGACGACGTTTGCAGCAGCATGGACTATCAGCTCGGAAACCATGGCTGCGGTTACCCTTGACGCTGCATGACAGATAGGAGCGCCTGCGATGGTGTGCTCAACGACGAAACTGGGTGCACGAATGGCAAAACATTTTACGGTACAGTATCATGATGATCACATCCGTGTTTGGCGACATCACGGTGAACGCACATTGGAAGTGTGTATTCGTCATCGCCATACTGGCGTATCACCCTGCGTGGGTTGCCATAGGTTACACATCTCGGTCACCTCTTGTTCGCATTGAAGGCACTTTGAACAGTAGACGTTACAATTCAGATGTGTTACGACCCGTGGCTCTACCCTTCATTCGATCCCTGTGAAGCCCTACATTTCAGGAGGATAATGCACGATATGTTGCAGGTCCTGTACGGGACTTTCTGGATACAGAAAATGTTCGACTGCTGCCCTGGCGAGCACATTCTCCAGATCTCTACGAGAGATTACCGAAAGACCGGTTCCGTATCTTCAGTTTGGACAAGAGCGACTTCCGCCAAAGCTCTATGCCATTCGCAACAGCCAAGAGATGGCGCCACAGTGTGCCCAAGAAGGGATATGTCACGTCAGGAGCGGTGTGAGGTACATGGTTTTTCTTGGAATTGGCTTAGTGAAGGAAATAGTAAATAGATGCTACTCTCAAATTATCGACAACATTCAAAATATTACATTAAGTAAAGTATAAGTTTCTGTCCAACAAATGTCATAATACATTGTTTTACAAAAATATTATGAAACTTCCTGGCAGATTAAAACTGTGTGCCCGACCGAGACTCGAACTCGGGACCTTTGCCTTTCGCGGGCAAGTGCTCTACCATCTGAGCTACCGAAGCACGACTCACGCCCGGTACTCACAGCTTCACTTCTGCCAGTATCTCGTCTCCTACCTTCCAAACTTTACAGAAGCTCTCCTGCGAAACTTGCAGAACTAGCACTCCTGAAAGAAAGGATATAGCGGAGACATGGCTTAGCCACAGCCTGGGGGATGTTTCCAGAATGAGATTTTCACTCTGCAGCGGAGTGTGCGCTGATATGAAACTTCCTGGCAGATTAAAACTGTGTGCCCGACCGAGACTCGAACTCGGGACCTTTGCCTTTCGCGGGCAAGTGCTCTACCATCTGAGCTACCGAAGCACGACTCACGCCCGGTACTCACAGCTTCACTTCTGCCAGTATCTCGTCTCCTACCTTCCAAACTTTACAGAAGCTCTCCTGCGAAACTTGCAGAACTAGCACTCCTGAAAGAAAGGATATAGCGGAGACATGGCTTAGCCACAGCCTGGGGGATGTTTCCAGAATGAGATTTTCACTCTGCAGCGGAGTGTGCGCTGATATGAAACTTCCTGGCAGATTAAAACTGTGTGCCCGACCGAGACTCGAACTCGGGACCTTTGCCTTTCGCGGGCAAGTGCTCTACCATCTGAGCTACCGAAGCACGACTCACGCCCGGTACTCACAGCTTCACTTCTGCCAGTATCTCGTCTCCTACCTTCCAAACTTTACAGAAGCTCTCCTGCGAAACTTGCAGAACTAGCACTCCTGAAAGAAAGGATATAGCGGAGACATGGCTTAGCCACAGCCTGGGGGATGTTTCCAGAATGAGATTTTCACTCTGCAGCGGAGTGTGCGCTGATATGAAACTTCCTGGCAGATTAAAACTGTGTGCCCGACCGAGACTCGAACTCGGGACCTTTGCCTTTCGCGGGCAAGTGCTCTACCATCTGAGCTACCGAAGCACGACTCACGCCCGGTACTCACAGCTTCACTTCTGCCAGTATCTCGTCTCCTACCTTCCAAACTTTACAGAAGCTCTCCTGCGAAATTTGCAGAACTAGCACTCCTGAAAGAAAGGATATAGCGGAGACATGGCTTAGCCACAGCCTGGGGGATGTTTCCAGAATGAGATTTTCACTCTGCAGCGGAGTGTGCGCTGATATGAAACTTCCTGGCAGATTAAAACTGTGTGCCCGACCGAGACTCGAACTCGGGACCTTTGCCTTTCGCGGGCAAGTGCTCTACCATCTGAGCTACCGAAGCACGACTCACGCCCGGTACTCACAGCTTCACTTCTGCCAGTATCTCGTCTCCTACCTTCCAAACTTTACAGAAGCTCTCCTGCGAAACTTGCAGAACTAGCACTCCTGAAAGAAAGGATATAGCGGAGACATGGCTTAGCCACAGCCTGGGGGATGTTTCCAGAATGAGATTTTCACTCTGCAGCGGAGTGTGCGCTGATATGAAACTTCCTGGCAGATTAAAACTGTGTGCCCGACCGAGACTCGAACTCGGGACCTTTGCCTTTCGCGGGCAAGTGCTCTACCATCTGAGCTACCGAAGCACGACTCACGCCCGGTACTCACAGCTTCACTTCTGCCAGTATCTCGTCTCCTACCTTCCAAACTTTACAGAAGCTCTCCTGCGAAACTTGCAGAACTAGCACTCCTGAAAGAAAGGATATAGCGGAGACATGGCTTAGCCACAGCCTGGGGGATGTTTCCAGAATGAGATTTTCACTCTGCAGCGGAGTGTGCGCTGATATGAAACTTCCTGGCAGATTAAAACTGTGTGCCCGACCGAGACTCGAACTCGGAACCTTTGCCTTTCGCGGGCAAGTGCTCTACCATCTGAGCTACCGAAGCACGACTCACGCCCGGTACTCACAGCTTCACTTCTGCCAGTATCTCGTCTCCTACCTTCCAAACTTTACAGAAGCTCTCCTGCGAAACTTGCAGAACTAGCACTCCTGAAAGAAAGGATATAGCGGAGACATGGCTTAGCCACAGCCTGGGGGATGTTTCCAGAATGAGATTTTCACTCTGCAGCGGAGTGTGCGCTGATATGAAACTTCCTGGCAGATTAAAACTGTGTGCCCGACCGAGACTCGAACTCGGGACCTTTGCCTTTCGCGGGCAAGTGCTCTACCATCTGAGCTACCGAAGCACGACTCACGCCCGGTACTCACAGCTTCACTTCTGCCAGTATCTCGTCTCCTACCTTCCAAACTTTACAGAAGCTCTCCTGCGAAACTTGCAGAACTAGCACTCCTGAAAGAAAGGATATAGCGGAGACATGGCTTAGCCACAGCCTGGGGGATGTTTCCAGAATGAGATTTTCACTCTGCAGCGGAGTGTGCGCTGATATGAAACTTCCTGGCAGATTAAAACTGTGTGCCCGACCGAGACTCGAACTCGGGACCTTTGCCTTTCGCGGGCAAGTGCTCTACCATCTGAGCTACCGAAGCACGACTCACGCCCGGTACTCACAGCTTCACTTCTGCCAGTATCTCGTCTCCTACCTTCCAAACTTTACAGAAGCTCTCCTGCGAAACTTGCAGAACTAGCACTCCTGAAAGAAAGGATATAGCGGAGACATGGCTTAGCCACAGCCTGGGGGATGTTTCCAGAATGAGATTTTCACTCTGCAGCGGAGTGTGCGCTGATATGAAACTTCCTGGCAGATTAAAACTGTGTGCCCGACCGAGACTCGAACTCGGGACCTTTGCCTTTCGCGGGCAAGTGCTCTACCATCTGAGCTACCGAAGCACGACTCACGCCCGGTACTCACAGCTTCACTTCTGCCAGTATCTCGTCTCCTACCTTCCAAACTTTACAGAAGCTCTCCTGCGAAACTTGCAGAACTAGCACTCCTGAAAGAAAGGATATAGCGGAGACATGGCTTAGCCACAGCCTGGGGGATGTTTCCAGAATGAGATTTTCACTCTGCAGCGGAGTGTGCGCTGATATGAAACTTCCTGGCAGATTAAAACTGTGTGCCCGACCGAGACTCGAACTCGGGACCTTTGCCTTTCGCGGGCAAGTGCTCTACCATCTGAGCTACCGAAGCACGACTCACGCCCGGTACTCACAGCTTCACTTCTGCCAGTATCTCGTCTCCTACCTTCCAAACTTTACAGAAGCTCTCCTGCGAAACTTGCAGAACTAGCACTCCTGAAAGAAAGGATATAGCGGAGACATGGCTTAGCCACAGCCTGGGGGATGTTTCCAGAATGAGATTTTCACTCTGCAGCGGAGTGTGCGCTGATATGAAACTTCCTGGCAGATTAAAACTGTGTGCCCGACCGAGACTCGAACTCGGGACCTTTGCCTTTCGCGGGCAAGTGCTCTACCATCTGAGCTACCGAAGCACGACTCACGCCCGGTACTCACAGCTTCACTTCTGCCAGTATCTCGTCTCCTACCTTCCAAACTTTACAGAAGCTCTCCTGCGAAACTTGCAGAACTAGCACTCCTGAAAGAAAGGATATAGCGGAGACATGGCTTAGCCACAGCCTGGGGGATGTTTCCAGAATGAGATTTTCACTCTGCAGCGGAGTGTGCGCTGATATGAAACTTCCTGGCAGATTAAAACTGTGTGCCCGACCGAGACTCGAACTCGGGACCTTTGCCTTTCGCGGGCAAGTGCTCTACCATCTGAGCTACCGAAGCACGACTCACGCCCGGTACTCACAGCTTCACTTCTGCCAGTATCTCGTCTCCTACCTTCCAAACTTTACAGAAGCTCTCCTGCGAAACTTGCAGAACTAGCACTCCTGAAAGAAAGGATATAGCGGAGACATGGCTTAGCCACAGCCTGGGGGATGTTTCCAGAATGAGATTTTCACTCTGCAGCGGAGTGTGCGCTGATATGAAACTTCCTGGCAGATTAAAACTGTGTGCCCGACCGAGACTCGAACTCGGGACCTTTGCCTTTCGCGGGCAAGTGCTCTACCATCTGAGCTACCGAAGCACGACTCACGCCCGGTACTCACAGCTTCACTTCTGCCAGTATCTCGTCTCCTACCTTCCAAACTTTACAGAAGCTCTCCTGCGAAACTTGCAGAACTAGCACTCCTGAAAGAAAGGATATAGCGGAGACATGGCTTAGCCACAGCCTGGGGGATGTTTCCAGAATGAGATTTTCACTCTGCAGCGGAGTGTGCGCTGATATGAAACTTCCTGGCAGATTAAAACTGTGTGCCCGACCGAGACTCGAACTCGGGACCTTTGCCTTTCGCGGGCAAGTGCTCTACCATCTGAGCTACCGAAGCACGACTCACGCCCGGTACTCACAGCTTCACTTCTGCCAGTATCTCGTCTCCTACCTTCCAAACTTTACAGAAGCTCTCCTGCGAAACTTGCAGAACTAGCACTCCTGAAAGAAAGGATATAGCGGAGACATGGCTTAGCCACAGCCTGGGGGATGTTTCCAGAATGAGATTTTCACTCTGCAGCGGAGTGTGCGCTGATATGAAACTTCCTGGCAGATTAAAACTGTGTGCCCGACCGAGACTCGAACTCGGGACCTTTGCCTTTCGCGGGCAAGTGCTCTACCATCTGAGCTACCGAAGCACGACTCACGCCCGGTACTCACAGCTTCACTTCTGCCAGTATCTCGTCTCCTACCTTCCAAACTTTACAGAAGCTCTCCTGCGAAACTTGCAGAACTAGCACTCCTGAAAGAAAGGATATAGCGGAGACATGGCTTAGCCACAGCCTGGGGGATGTTTCCAGAATGAGATTTTCACTCTGCAGCGGAGTGTGCGCTGATATGAAACTTCCTGGCAGATTAAAACTGTGTGCCCGACCGAGACTCGAACTCGGGACCTTTGCCTTTCGCGGGCAAGTGCTCTACCATCTGAGCTACCGAAGCACGACTCACGCCCGGTACTCACAGCTTCACTTCTGCCAGTATCTCGTCTCCTACCTTCCAAACTTTACAGAAGCTCTCCTGCGAAACTTGCAGAACTAGCACTCCTGAAAGAAAGGATATAGCGGAGACATGGCTTAGCCACAGCCTGGGGGATGTTTCCAGAATGAGATTTTCACTCTGCAGCGGAGTGTGCGCTGATATGAAACTTCCTGGCAGATTAAAACTGTGTGCCCGACCGAGACTCGAACTCGGGACCTTTGCCTTTCGCGGGCAAGTGCTCTACCATCTGAGCTACCGAAGCACGACTCACGCCCGGTACTCACAGCTTCACTTCTGCCAGTATCTCGTCTCCTACCTTCCAAACTTTACAGAAGCTCTCCTGCGAAACTTGCAGAACTAGCACTCCTGAAAGAAAGGGTATAGCGGAGACATGGCTTAGCCACAGCCTGGGGGATGTTTCCAGAATGAGATTTTCACTCTGCAGCGGAGTGTGCGCTGATATGAAACTTCCTGGCAGATTAAAACTGTGTGCCCGACCGAGACTCGAACTCGGGACCTTTGCCTTTCGCGGGCAAGTGCTCTACCATCTGAGCTACCGAAGCACGACTCACGCCCGGTACTCACAGCTTCACTTCCGCCAGTATCTCGTCTCCTACCTTCCAAACTTTACAGAAGCTCTCCTGCGAAACTTGCAGAACTTGCAGAGTTCGAGTCTCGGTCGGGCACACAGTTTTAATCTGCCAGGAAGTTTCATATCAGCGCACACTCCGCTGCAGAGTGAAAATCTCATTCTGGAAACATCCCCCAGGCTGTGGCTAAGCCATGTCTCCGCTATATCCTTTCTTTCAGGAGTGCTAGTTCTGCAAGTTTCGCAGGAGAGCTTCTGTAAAGTTTGGAAGGTAGGAGACGAGATACTGGCAGAAGTGAAGCTGTGAGTACCGGGCGTGAGTCGTGCTTCGGTAGCTCAGATGGTAGAGCACTTGCCCGCGAAAGGCAAAGGTCCCGAGTTCGAGTCTCGGTCGGGCACACAGTTTTAATCTGCCAGGAAGTTTCATATCAGCGCACACTCCGCTGCAGAGTGAAAATCTCATTCTGGAAACATCCCCCAGGCTGTGGCTAAGCCATGTCTCCGCTATATCCTTTCTTTCAGGAGTGCTAGTTCTGCAAGTTTCGCAGGAGAGCTTCTGTAAAGTTTGGAAGGTAGGAGACGAGATACTGGCAGAAGTGAAGCTGTGAGTACCGGGCGTGAGTCGTGCTTCGGTAGCTCAGATGGTAGAGCACTTGCCCGCGAAAGGCAAAGGTCCCGAGTTCGAGTCTCGGTCGGGCACACAGTTTTAATCTGCCAGGAAGTTTCATATCAGCGCACACTCCGCTGCAGAGTGAAAATCTCATTCTGGAAACATCCCCCAGGCTGTGGCTAAGCCATGTCTCCGCTATATCCTTTCTTTCAGGAGTGCTAGTTCTGCAAGTTTCGCAGGAGAGCTTCTGTAAAGTTTGGAAGGTAGGAGACGAGATACTGGCAGAAGTGAAGCTGTGAGTACCGGGCGTGAGTCGTGCTTCGGTAGCTCAGATGGTAGAGCACTTGCCCGCGAAAGGCAAAGGTCCCGAGTTCGAGTCTCGGTCGGGCACACAGTTTTAATCTGCCAGGAAGTTTCATATCAGCGCACACTCCGCTGCAGAGTGAAAATCTCATTCTGGAAACATCCCCCAGGCTGTGGCTAAGCCATGTCTCCGCTATATCCTTTCTTTCAGGAGTGCTAGTTCTGCAAGTTTCGCAGGAGAGCTTCTGTAAAGTTTGGAAGGTAGGAGACGAGATACTGGCAGAAGTGAAGCTGTGAGTACCGGGCGTGAGTCGTGCTTCGGTAGCTCAGATGGTAGAGCACTTGCCCGCGAAAGGCAAAGGTCCCGAGTTCGAGTCTCGGTCGGGCACACAGTTTTAATCTGCCAGGAAGTTTCATATCAGCGCACACTCCGCTGCAGAGTGAAAATCTCATTCTGGAAACATCCCCCAGGCTGTGGCTAAGCCATGTCTCCGCTATATCCTTTCTTTCAGGAGTGCTAGTTCTGCAAGTTTCGCAGGAGAGCTTCTGTAAAGTTTGGAAGGTAGGAGACGAGATACTGGCAGAAGTGAAGCTGTGAGTACCGGGCGTGAGTCGTGCTTCGGTAGCTCAGATGGTAGAGCACTTGCCCGCGAAAGGCAAAGGTCCCGAGTTCGAGTCTCGGTCGGGCACACAGTTTTAATCTGCCAGGAAGTTTCATATCAGCGCACACTCCGCTGCAGAGTGAAAATCTCATTCTGGAAACATCCCCCAGGCTGTGGCTAAGCCATGTCTCCGCTATATCCTTTCTTTCAGGAGTGCTAGTTCTGCAAGTTTCGCAGGAGAGCTTCTGTAAAGTTTGGAAGGTAGGAGACGAGATACTGGCAGAAGTGAAGCTGTGAGTACCGGGCGTGAGTCGTGCTTCGGTAGCTCAGATGGTAGAGCACTTGCCCGCGAAAGGCAAAGGTCCCGAGTTCGAGTCTCGGTCGGGCACACAGTTTTAATCTGCCAGGAAGTTTCATATCAGCGCACACTCCGCTGCAGAGTGAAAATCTCATTCTGGAAACATCCCCCAGGCTGTGGCTAAGCCATGTCTCCGCTATATCCTTTCTTTCAGGAGTGCTAGTTCTGCAAGTTTCGCAGGAGAGCTTCTGTAAAGTTTGGAAGGTAGGAGACGAGATACTGGCAGAAGTGAAGCTGTGAGTACCGGGCGTGAGTCGTGCTTCGGTAGCTCAGATGGTAGAGCACTTGCCCGCGAAAGGCAAAGGTCCCGAGTTCGAGTCTCGGTCGGGCACACAGTTTTAATCTGCCAGGAAGTTTCATATCAGCGCACACTCCGCTGCAGAGTGAAAATCTCATTCTGGAAACATCCCCCAGGCTGTGGCTAAGCCATGTCTCCGCTATATCCTTTCTTTCAGGAGTGCTAGTTCTGCAAGTTTCGCAGGAGAGCTTCTGTAAAGTTTGGAAGGTAGGAGACGAGATACTGGCAGAAGTGAAGCTGTGAGTACCGGGCGTGAGTCGTGCTTCGGTAGCTCAGATGGTAGAGCACTTGCCCGCGAAAGGCAAAGGTCCCGAGTTCGAGTCTCGGTCGGGCACACAGTTTTAATCTGCCAGGAAGTTTCATATCAGCGCACACTCCGCTGCAGAGTGAAAATCTCATTCTGGAAACATCCCCCAGGCTGTGGCTAAGCCATGTCTCCGCTATATCCTTTCTTTCAGGAGTGCTAGTTCTGCAAGTTTCGCAGGAGAGCTTCTGTAAAGTTTGGAAGGTAGGAGACGAGATACTGGCAGAAGTGAAGCTGTGAGTACCGGGCGTGAGTCGTGCTTCGGTAGCTCAGATGGTAGAGCACTTGCCCGCGAAAGGCAAAGGTCCCGAGTTCGAGTCTCGGTCGGGCACACAGTTTTAATCTGCCAGGAAGTTTCATATCAGCGCACACTCCGCTGCAGAGTGAAAATCTCATTCTGGAAACATCCCCCAGGCTGTGGCTAAGCCATGTCTCCGCTATATCCTTTCTTTCAGGAGTGCTAGTTCTGCAAGTTTCGCAGGAGAGCTTCTGTAAAGTTTGGAAGGTAGGAGACGAGATACTGGCAGAAGTGAAGCTGTGAGTACCGGGCGTGAGTCGTGCTTCGGTAGCTCAGATGGTAGAGCACTTGCCCGCGAAAGGCAAAGGTCCCGAGTTCGAGTCTCGGTCGGGCACACAGTTTTAATCTGCCAGGAAGTTTCATATCAGCGCACACTCCGCTGCAGAGTGAAAATCTCATTCTGGAAACATCCCCCAGGCTGTGGCTAAGCCATGTCTCCGCTATATCCTTTCTTTCAGGAGTGCTAGTTCTGCAAGTTTCGCAGGAGAGCTTCTGTAAAGTTTGGAAGGTAGGAGACGAGATACTGGCAGAAGTGAAGCTGTGAGTACCGGGCGTGAGTCGTGCTTCGGTAGCTCAGATGGTAGAGCACTTGCCCGCGAAAGGCAAAGGTCCCGAGTTCGAGTCTCGGTCAGGCACACAGTTTTAATCTGCCAGGAAGTTTCATATCAGCGCACACTCCGCTGCAGAGTGAAAATCTCATTCTGGAAACATCCCCCAGGCTGTGGCTAAGCCATGTCTCCGCTATATCCTTTCTTTCAGGAGTGCTAGTTCTGCAAGTTTCGCAGGAGAGCTTCTGTAAAGTTTGGAAGGTAGGAGACGAGATACTGGCAGAAGTGAAGCTGTGAGTACCGGCCGTGAGTCGTGCTTCGGTAGCTCAGATGGTAGAGCACTTGCCCGCGAAAGGCAAAGGTCCCGAGTTCGAGTCTCGGTCGGGCACACAGTTTTAATCTGCCAGGAAGTTTCATATCAGCGCACACTCCGCTGCAGAGTGAAAATCTCATTCTGGAAACATCCCCCAGGCTGTGGCTAAGCCATGTCTCCGCTATATCCTTTCTTTCAGGAGTGCTAGTTCTGCAAGTTTCGCAGGAGAGCTTCTGTAAAGTTTGGAAGGTAGGAGACGAGATACTGGCAGAAGTGAAGCTGTGAGTACCGGGCGTGAGTCGTGCTTCGGTAGCTCAGATGGTAGAGCACTTGCCCGCGAAAGGCAAAGGTCCCGAGTTCGAGTCTCGGTCGGGCACACAGTTTTAATCTGCCAGGAAGTTTCATATCAGCGCACACTCCGCTGCAGAGTGAAAATCTCATTCTGGAAACATCCCCCAGGCTGTGGCTAAGCCATGTCTCCGCTATATCCTTTCTTTCAGGAGTGCTAGTTCTGCAAGTTTCGCAGGAGAGCTTCTGTAAAGTTTGGAAGGTAGGAGACGAGATACTGGCAGAAGTGAAGCTGTGAGTACCGGGCGTGAGTCGTGCTTCGGTAGCTCAGATGGTAGAGCACTTGCCCGCGAAAGGCAAAGGTCCCGAGTTCGAGTCTCGGTCAGGCACACAGTTTTAATCTGCCAGGAAGTTTCATATCAGCGCACACTCCGCTGCAGAGTGAAAATCTCATTCTGGAAACATCCCCCAGGCTGTGGCTAAGCCATGTCTCCGCTATATCCTTTCTTTCAGGAGTGCTAGTTCTGCAAGTTTCGCAGGAGAGCTTCTGTAAAGTTTGGAAGGTAGGAGACGAGATACTGGCAGAAGTGAAGCTGTGAGTACCGGGCGTGAGTCGTGCTTCGGTAGCTCAGATGGTAGAGCACTTGCCCGCGAAAGGCAAAGGTCCCGAGTTCGAGTCTCGGTCGGGCACACAGTTTTAATCTGCCAGGAAGTTTCATATCAGCGCACACTCCGCTGCAGAGTGAAAATCTCATTCTGGAAACATCCCCCAGGCTGTGGCTAAGCCATGTCTCCGCTATATCCTTTCTTTCAGGAGTGCTAGTTCTGCAAGTTTCGCAGGAGAGCTTCTGTAAAGTTTGGAAGGTAGGAGACGAGATACTGGCAGAAGTGAAGCTGTGAGTACCGGGCGTGAGTCGTGCTTCGGTAGCTCAGATGGTAGAGCACTTGCCCGCGAAAGGCAAAGGTCCCGAGTTCGAGTCTCGGTCGGGCACACAGTTTTAATCTGCCAGGAAGTTTCATATCAGCGCACACTCCGCTGCAGAGTGAAAATCTCATTCTGGAAACATCCCCCAGGCTGTGGCTAAGCCATGTCTCCGCTATATCCTTTCTTTCAGGAGTGCTAGTTCTGCAAGTTTCGCAGGAGAGCTTCTGTAAAGTTTGGAAGGTAGGAGACGAGATACTGGCAGAAGTGAAGCTGTGAGTACCGGGCGTGAGTCGTGCTTCGGTAGCTCAGATGGTAGAGCACTTGCCCGCGAAAGGCAAAGGTCCCGAGTTCGAGTCTCGGTCGGGCACACAGTTTTAATCTGCCAGGAAGTTTCATATCAGCGCACACTCCGCTGCAGAGTGAAAATCTCATTCTGGAAACATCCCCCAGGCTGTGGCTAAGCCATGTCTCCGCTATATCCTTTCTTTCAGGAGTGCTAGTTCTGCAAGTTTCGCAGGAGAGCTTCTGTAAAGTTTGGAAGGTAGGAGACGAGATACTGGCAGAAGTGAAGCTGTGAGTACCGGGCGTGAGTCGTGCTTCGGTAGCTCAGATGGTAGAGCACTTGCCCGCGAAAGGCAAAGGTCCCGAGTTCGAGTCTCGGTCGGGCACACAGTTTTAATCTGCCAGGAAGTTTCATATCAGCGCACACTCCGCTGCAGAGTGAAAATCTCATTCTGGAAACATCCCCCAGGCTGTGGCTAAGCCATGTCTCCGCTATATCCTTTCTTTCAGGAGTGCTAGTTCTGCAAGTTTCGCAGGAGAGCTTCTGTAAAGTTTGGAAGGTAGGAGACGAGATACTGGCAGAAGTGAAGCTGTGAGTACCGGGCGTGAGTCGTGCTTCGGTAGCTCAGATGGTAGAGCACTTGCCCGCGAAAGGCAAAGGTCCCGAGTTCGAGTCTCGGTCGGGCACACAGTTTTAATCTGCCAGGAAGTTTCATATCAGCGCACACTCCGCTGCAGAGTGAAAATCTCATTCTGGAAACATCCCCCAGGCTGTGGCTAAGCCATGTCTCCGCTATATCCTTTCTTTCAGGAGTGCTAGTTCTGCAAGTTTCGCAGGAGCGCTTCTGTAAAGTTTGGAAGGTAGGAGACGAGATACTGGCAGAAGTGAAGCTGTGAGTACCGGGCGTGAGTCGTGCTTCGGTAGCTCAGATGGTAGAGCACTTGCCCGCGAAAGGCAAAGGTCCCGAGTTCGAGTCTCGGTCGGGCACACAGTTTTAATCTGCCAGGAAGTTTCATATCAGCGCACACTCCGCTGCAGAGTGAAAATCTCATTCTGGAAACATCCCCCAGGCTGTGGCTAAGCCATGTCTCCGCTATATCCTTTCTTTCAGGAGTGCTAGTTCTGCAAGTTTCGCAGGAGAGCTTCTGTAAAGTTTGGAAGGTAGGAGACGAGATACTGGCAGAAGTGAAGCTGTGAGTACCGGGCGTGAGTCGTGCTTCGGTAGCTCAGATGGTAGAGCACTTGCCCGCGAAAGGCAAAGGTCCCGAGTTCGAGTCTCGGTCGGGCACACAGTTTTAATCTGCCAGGAAGTTTCATATCAGCGCACACTCCGCTGCAGAGTGAAAATCTCATTCTGGAAACATCCCCCAGGCTGTGGCTAAGCCATGTCTCCGCTATATCCTTTCTTTCAGGAGTGCTAGTTCTGCAAGTTTCGCAGGAGAGCTTCTGTAAAGTTTGGAAGGTAGGAGACGAGATACTGGCAGAAGTGAAGCTGTGAGTACCGGGCGTG
The DNA here is from genome assembly GCF_021461385.2 of Schistocerca piceifrons. Classification (NCBI taxonomy): domain Eukaryota; kingdom Metazoa; phylum Arthropoda; class Insecta; order Orthoptera; family Acrididae; genus Schistocerca; species Schistocerca piceifrons. Next base: position 299,986,867 of record NC_060143.1, read on the forward strand.
AGTCGTGCTTCGGTAGCTCAGATGGTAGAGCACTTGCCCGCGAAAGGCAAAGGTCCCGAGTTCGAGTCTCGGTCGGGCACACAGTTTTAATCTGCCAGGAAGTTTCATATCAGCGCACACTCCGCTGCAGAGTGAAAATCTCATTCTGGAAACATCCCCCAGGCTGTGGCTAAGCCATGTCTCCGCTATATCCTTTCTTTCAGGAGTGCTAGTTCTGCAAGTTTCGCAGGAGAGCTTCTGTAAAGTTTGGAAGGTAGGAGACGAGATACTGGCAGAAGTGAAGCTGTGAGTACCGGGCGTGAGTCGTGCTTCGGTAGCTCAGATGGTAGAGCACTTGCCCGCGAAAGGCAAAGGTCCCGAGTTCGAGTCTCGGTCGGGCACACAGTTTTAATCTGCCAGGAAGTTTCATATCAGCGCACACTCCGCTGCAGAGTGAAAATCTCATTCTGGAAACATCCCCCAGGCTGTGGCTAAGCCATGTCTCCGCTATATCCTTTCTTTCAGGAGTGCTAGTTCTGCAAGTTTCGCAGGAGAGCTTCTGTAAAGTTTGGAAGGTAGGAGACGAGATACTGGCAGAAGTGAAGCTGTGAGTACCGGGCGTGAGTCGTGCTTCGGTAGCTCAGATGGTAGAGCACTTGCCCGCGAAAGGCAAAGGTCCCGAGTTCGAGTCTCGGTCGGGCACACAGTTTTAATCTGCCAGGAAGTTTCATATCAGCGCACACTCCGCTGCAGAGTGAAAATCTCATTCTGGAAACATCCCCCAGGCTGTGGCTAAGCCATGTCTCCGCTATATCCTTTCTTTCAGGAGTGCTAGTTCTGCAAGTTTCGCAGGAGAGCTTCTGTAAAGTTTGGAAGGTAGGAGACGAGATACTGGCAGAAGTGAAGCTGTGAGTACCGGGCGTGAGTCGTGCTTCGGTAGCTCAGATGGTAGAGCACTTGCCCGCGAAAGGCAAAGGTCCCGAGTTCGAGTCTCGGTCGGGCACACAGTTTTAATCTGCCAGGAAGTTTCATATCAGCGCACACTCCGCTGCAGAGTGAAAATCTCATTCTGGAAACATCCCCCAGGCTGTGGCTAAGCCATGTCTCCGCTATATCCTTTCTTTCAGGAGTGCTAGTTCTGCAAGTTTCGCAGGAGAGCTTCTGTAAAGTTTGGAAGGTAGGAGACGAGATACTGGCAGAAGTGAAGCTGTGAGTACCGGGCGTGAGTCGTGCTTCGGTAGCTCAGATGGTAGAGCACTTGCCCGCGAAAGGCAAAGGTCCCGAGTTCGAGTCTCGGTCAGGCACACAGTTTTAATCTGCCAGGAAGTTTCATATCAGCGCACACTCCGCTGCAGAGTGAAAATCTCATTCTGGAAACATCCCCCAGGCTGTGGCTAAGCCATGTCTCCGCTATATCCTTTCTTTCAGGAGTGCTAGTTCTGCAAGTTTCGCAGGAGAGCTTCTGTAAAGTTTGGAAGGTAGGAGACGAGATACTGGCAGAAGTGAAGCTGTGAGTACCGGGCGTGAGTCGTGCTTCGGTAGCTCAGATGGTAGAGCACTTGCCCGCGAAAGGCAAAGGTCCCGAGTTCGAGTCTCGGTCGGGCACACAGTTTTAATCTGCCAGGAAGTTTCATATCAGCGCACACTCCGCTGCAGAGTGAAAATCTCATTCTGGAAACATCCCCCAGGCTGTGGCTAAGCCATGTCTCCGCTATATCCTTTCTTTCAGGAGTGCTAGTTCTGCAAGTTTCGCAGGAGAGCTTCTGTAAAGTTTGGAAGGTAGGAGACGAGATACTGGCAGAAGTGAAGCTGTGAGTACCGGGCGTGAGTCGTGCTTCGGTAGCTCAGATGGTAGAGCACTTGCCCGCGAAAGGCAAAGGTCCCGAGTTCGAGTCTCGGTCGGGCACACAGTTTTAATCTGCCAGGAAGTTTCATATCAGCGCACACTCCGCTGCAGAGTGAAAATCTCATTCTGGAAACATCCCCCAGGCTGTGGCTAAGCCATGTCTCCGCTATATCCTTTCTTTCAGGAGTGCTAGTTCTGCAAGTTTCGCAGGAGAGCTTCTGTAAAGTTTGGAAGGTAGGAGACGAGATACTGGCAGAAGTGAAGCTGTGAGTACCGGGCGTGAGTCGTGCTTCGGTAGCTCAGATGGTAGAGCACTTGCCCGCGAAAGGCAAAGGTCCCGAGTTCGAGTCTCGGTCGGGCACACAGTTTTAATCTGCCAGGAAGTTTCATATCAGCGCACACTCCGCTGCAGAGTGAAAATCTCATTCTGGAAACATCCCCCAGGCTGTGGCTAAGCCATGTCTCCGCTATATCCTTTCTTTCAGGAGTGCTAGTTCTGCAAGTTTCGCAGGAGAGCTTCTGTAAAGTTTGGAAGGTAGGAGACGAGATACTGGCAGAAGTGAAGCTGTGAGTACCGGGCGTGAGTCGTGCTTCGGTAGCTCAGATGGTAGAGCACTTGCCCGCGAAAGGCAAAGGTCCCGAGTTCGAGTCTCGGTCGGGCACACAGTTTTAATCTGCCAGGAAGTTTCATATCAGCGCACACTCCGCTGCAGAGTGAAAATCTCATTCTGGAAACATCCCCCAGGCTGTGGCTAAGCCATGTCTCCGCTATATCCTTTCTTTCAGGAGTGCTAGTTCTGCAAGTTTCGCAGGAGAGCTTCTGTAAAGTTTGGAAGGTAGGAGACGAGATACTGGCAGAAGTGAAGCTGTGAGTACCGGGCGTGAGTCGTGCTTTGGTAGCTCAGATGGTAGAGCACTTGCCCGCGAAAGGCAAAGGTCCCGAGTTCGAGTCTCGGTCGGGCACACAGTTTTAATCTGCCAGGAAGTTTCATATCAGCGCACACTCCGCTGCAGAGTGAAAATCTCATTCTGGAAACATCCCCCAGGCTGTGGCTAAGCCATGTCTCCGCTATATCCTTTCTTTCAGGAGTGCTAGTTCTGCAAGTTTCGCAGGAGCGCTTCTGTAAAGTTTGGAAGGTAGGAGACGAGATACTGGCAGAAGTGAAGCTGTGAGTACCGGGCGTGAGTCGTGCTTCGGTAGCTCAGATGGTAGAGCACTTGCCCGCGAAAGGCAAAGGTCCCGAGTTCGAGTCTCGGTCGGGCACACAGTTTTAATCTGCCAGGAAGTTTCATATCAGCGCACACTCCGCTGCAGAGTGAAAATCTCATTCTGGAAACATCCCCCAGGCTGTGGCTAAGCCATGTCTCCGCTATATCCTTTCTTTCAGGAGTGCTAGTTCTGCAAGTTTCGCAGGAGAGCTTCTGTAAAGTTTGGAAGGTAGGAGACGAGATACTGGCAGAAGTGAAGCTGTGAGTACCGGGCGTGAGTCGTGCTTCGGTAGCTCAGATGGTAGAGCACTTGCCCGCGAAAGGCAAAGGTCCCGAGTTCGAGTCTCGGTCGGGCACACAGTTTTAATCTGCCAGGAAGTTTCATATCAGCGCACACTCCGCTGCAGAGTGAAAATCTCATTCTGGAAACATCCCCCAGGCTGTGGCTAAGCCATGTCTCCGCTATATCCTTTCTTTCAGGAGTGCTAGTTCTGCAAGTTTCGCAGGAGAGCTTCTGTAAAGTTTGGAAGGTAGGAGACGAGATACTGGCAGAAGTGAAGCTGTGAGTACCGGGCGTGAGTCGTGCTTCGGTAGCTCAGATGGTAGAGCACTTGCCCGCGAAAGGCAAAGGTCCCGAGTTCGAGTCTCGGTCGGGCACACAGTTTTAATCTGCCAGGAAGTTTCATATCAGCGCACACTCCGCTGCAGAGTGAAAATCTCATTCTGGAAACATCCCCCAGGCTGTGGCTAAGCCATGTCTCCGCTATATCCTTTCTTTCAGGAGTGCTAGTTCTGCAAGTTTCGCAGGAGAGCTTCTGTAAAGTTTGGAAGGTAGGAGACGAGATACTGGCAGAAGTGAAGCTGTGAGTACCGGGCGTGAGTCGTGCTTCGGTAGCTCAGATGGTAGAGCACTTGCCCGCGAAAGGCAAAGGTCCCGAGTTCGAGTCTCGGTCGGGCACACAGTTTTAATCTGCCAGGAAGTTTCATATCAGCGCACACTCCGCTGCAGAGTGAAAATCTCATTCTGGAAACATCCCCCAGGCTGTGGCTAAGCCATGTCTCCGCTATATCCTTTCTTTCAGGAGTGCTAGTTCTGCAAGTTTCGCAGGAGAGCTTCTGTAAAGTTTGGAAGGTAGGAGACGAGATACTGGCAGAAGTGAAGCTGTGAGTACCGGGCGTGAGTCGTGCTTCGGTAGCTCAGATGGTAGAGCACTTGCCCGCGAAAGGCAAAGGTCCCGAGTTCGAGTCTCGGTCGGGCACACAGTTTTAATCTGCCAGGAAGTTTCATATCAGCGCACACTCCGCTGCAGAGTGAAAATCTCATTCTGGAAACATCCCCCAGGCTGTGGCTAAGCCATGTCTCCGCTATATCCTTTCTTTCAGGAGTGCTAGTTCTGCAAGTTTCGCAGGAGAGCTTCTGTAAAGTTTGGAAGGTAGGAGACGAGATACTGGCAGAAGTGAAGCTGTGAGTACCGGGCGTGAGTCGTGCTTCGGTAGCTCAGATGGTAGAGCACTTGCCCGCGAAAGGCAAAGGTCCCGAGTTCGAGTCTCGGTCGGGCACACAGTTTTAATCTGCCAGGAAGTTTCATATCAGCGCACACTCCGCTGCAGAGTGAAAATCTCATTCTGGAAACATCCCCCAGGCTGTGGCTAAGCCATGTCTCCGCTATATCCTTTCTTTCAGGAGTGCTAGTTCTGCAAGTTTCGCAGGAGAGCTTCTGTAAAGTTTGGAAGGTAGGAGACGAGATACTGGCAGAAGTGAAGCTGTGAGTACCGGGCGTGAGTCGTGCTTCGGTAGCTCAGATGGTAGAGCACTTGCCCGCGAAAGGCAAAGGTCCCGAGTTCGAGTCTCGGTCGGGCACACAGTTTTAATCTGCCAGGAAGTTTCATATCAGCGCACACTCCGCTGCAGAGTGAAAATCTCATTCTGGAAACATCCCCCAGGCTGTGGCTAAGCCATGTCTCCGCTATATCCTTTCTTTCAGGAGTGCTAGTTCTGCAAGTTTCGCAGGAGAGCTTCTGTAAAGTTTGGAAGGTAGGAGACGAGATACTGGCAGAAGTGAAGCTGTGAGTACCGGGCGTGAGTCGTGCTTCGGTAGCTCAGATGGTAGAGCACTTGCCCGCGAAAGGCAAAGGTCCCGAGTTCGAGTCTCGGTCGGGCACACAGTTTTAATCTGCCAGGAAGTTTCATATCAGCGCACACTCCGCTGCAGAGTGAAAATCTCATTCTGGAAACATCCCCCAGGCTGTGGCTAAGCCATGTCTCCGCTATATCCTTTCTTTCAGGAGTGCTAGTTCTGCAAGTTTCGCAGGAGAGCTTCTGTAAAGTTTGGAAGGTAGGAGACGAGATACTGGCAGAAGTGAAGCTGTGAGTACCGGGCGTGAGTCGTGCTTCGGTAGCTCAGATGGTAGAGCACTTGCCCGCGAAAGGCAAAGGTCCCGAGTTCGAGTCTCGGTCGGGCTCACAGTTTTAATCTGCCAGGAAGTTTCATATCAGCGCACACTCCGCTGCAGAGTGAAAATCTCATTCTGGAAACATCCCCCAGGCTGTGGCTAAGCCATGTCTCCGCTATATCCTTTCTTTCAGGAGTGCTAGTTCTGCAAGTTTCGCAGGAGAGCTTCTGTAAAGTTTGGAAGGTAGGAGACGAGATACTGGCAGAAGTGAAGCTGTGAGTACCGGGCGTGAGTCGTGCTTCGGTAGCTCAGATGGTAGAGCACTTGCCCGCGAAAGGCAAAGGTCCTGAGTTCGAGTCTCGGTCGGGCACACAGTTTTAATCTGCCAGGAAGTTTCATATCAGCGCACACTCCGCTGCAGAGTGAAAATCTCATTCTGGAAACATCCCCCAGGCTGTGGCTAAGCCATGTCTCCGCTATATCCTTTCTTTCAGGACTGCTAGTTCTGCAAGTTTCGCAGGAGAGCTTCTGTAAAGTTTGGAAGGTAGGAGACGAGATACTGGCAGAAGTGAAGCTGTGAGTACCGGGCGTGAGTCGTGCTTCGGTAGCTCAGATGGTAGAGCACTTGCCCGCGAAAGGCAAAGGTCCCGAGTTCGAGTCTCGGTCGGGCACACAGTTTTAATCTGCCAGGAAGTTTCATATCAGCGCACACTCCGCTGCAGAGTGAAAATCTCATTCTGGAAACATCCCCCAGGCTGTGGCTAAGCCATGTCTCCGCTATATCCTTTCTTTCAGGAGTGCTAGTTCTGCAAGTTTCGCAGGAGAGCTTCTGTAAAGTTTGGAAGGTAGGAGACGAGATACTGGCAGAAGTGAAGCTGTGAGTACCGGGCGTGAGTCGTGCTTCGGTAGCTCAGATGGTAGAGCACTTGCCCGCGAAAGGCAAAGGTCCCGAGTTCGAGTCTCGGTCGGGCACACAGTTTTAATCTGCCAGGAAGTTTCATATCAGCGCACACTCCGCTGCAGAGTGAAAATCTCATTCTGGAAACATCCCCCAGGCTGTGGCTAAGCCATGTCTCCGCTATATCCTTTCTTTCAGGAGTGCTAGTTCTGCAAGTTTCGCAGGAGAGCTTCTGTAAAGTTTGGAAGGTAGGAGACGAGATACTGGCAGAAGTGAAGCTGTGAGTACCGGGCGTGAGTCGTGCTTCGGTAGCTCAGATGGTAGAGCACTTGCCCGCGAAAGGCAAAGGTCCCGAGTTCGAGTCTCGGTCGGGCACACAGTTTTAATCTGCCAGGAAGTTTCATATCAGCGCACACTCCGCTGCAGAGTGAAAATCTCATTCTAAAAATATTATGTTTTGTTATGTTCTGCCTGATTGTTGTTGACAACACTCAAAACATTCAGTTACATAAAATATTAATTTCTGTCCAATAAATGTCATCAACACACTATTGGCGGAATATTATATTTTATTACGTTCTGTCTGATTGTTGTACCGGTTTCGCTTAATTTTCAGAAGATACAATGAAATGTCGTGTGACGAGGGCCTCCCGTCGGGTAGACCGTTCGCCTGATGCAAGTCTTTCGATTTGACGCCACTTCGGCGACTTACGCGTCGATGAGGATGAAATGATGATGATTAGGACAACACAATACCCAGTCCCTGAGCGGAGAAAATCTTTGACCCGGCCGAGAATCGAACCTGGGCCCATTGGATTGACTGTGAAAAGAAATATTGGAGGAGAAGATTACAAAAACTGAAAACTTATTATGATTATAATGAAGCACAGGAAATTTCAAAACATTACATTCAAACGAATAAAATTCATTAAGTAAGACACTTCGCTATTGTTTTTAAATAAATAAAATATTTAGTATGCAACAAGCCTTTTTTTTTTTTTTTTTTTTTTTTTTTTTTTTTTTTTTTAGTGGACCGGTGGGGGCTCGGGGGGCAAAGTGGGCAGGGGTCGAAACCTGAGGCCTGGCCACAGTGTCCCCCTCTCCACCACCGAGCCTGTGGTGCTTAGGGAAGTGGGAGAAACAGGAATCAACAGTAGTGGAAGGCGTTGTTATTTATTTATTTGCATGTGTTTTTGTAATATTCACTAAATAGCATGAAATTATGGGAACACATATGCGAAGGAGAAAAGAAATATAAATTCTAGGTAAGGAAAAAGAAAGGGAAAAGGAAAAGCAACAAGAAATAAAATCCGCGCAATCTGCGACGCGCTCTCCCATCCGCGGAGGTTAGAAGTAGAATAGATCGTAGGCGGTGGAAACTCAGACACCGCCGGGGGAGGAGGGGTGGGTGCCCTCTGTGCCAGGCACCCCCCAACTCAGTGGAGGTCTAACAAAGACCGCTCGAAGATAGTTAGCAAATAATGTTCGGTAACGTGGCGTGTTTTCGAGAGCTGCATGGGCTGTTCGTAAATAGGTCCAGAAGTCGAGGCGGGATTTAGGTCCCTCATTAAAGAGATAAGCGACCGCCCACCCTTTGACCCACGTAATAGCATGACATTTGGCGGCGGGAAAATGTCGGTCCTCCTGGTATAGAAACATTCGAGGCTCGACTGTGTCTGATGGCACCCGGAGATAGCAGGCAATGATTTGCTGCACGAAGCGCCATACCTCTTGCGATGAGGCGCATGTCAGACGGTGTTCATCAGTGTCCAGTTGCTGGCAAAGGAGACAAAGAGGGGATTCTGACAAGCCAATGTTGTGCAGGCGCTGCTTCGTGGCAAATTTCCTGTTGACTATGTGATACCACAGCGCCCGGACGTTCGTAGGGAGGAAGGGCTGGTGGACGGTAGTCCACACTATGGGCCACTGGATGGAGGGGTGTTTGGTCTCCATCACATTCCGGGGAACACAGCGCAGCAACAGGCTGTAAAAATCCTTAGTCCTAGGTGGGCGTGTAACTGGGAGACTGGTATGTATGTAACTGTAGTCGACGAAAAAGGTCGAAAGATGGGACAAATGAGGCACGATATGGCCGTCAGACACTGGTGGTGAGGTGGAAGCAGGTAGGAGGACCTCAAGCAAGCTGCGTGTTAGAGATGTACCCTGGCCCATCCACTGTTTTCTCATGGTACTCATGTACAAGGCTGCAGCTCGCATACGGACATTGACGAGCCCGACGCCACCATACCGTGTGGGCAGGGTAAGTGTCTCATAACGGACTTTAAACATTGAACCAGCCGTGAGGTAATAGCCAAAAGCCGCCTGAAGGTTGCGCCCAATTGCAGTTGGCAGAGGGAGAACTTGCGCGATGTGAACCAATTTTGATGCCACATAAAGATTAATAAACGCAACTCGTTGAAGTGTGTCCTGGCGGCGCAAGAGGTTCTGGCGGACGTCGTTGCGGATGACGTGTAACAGGCGACGGAAATTCGTTGCCGCCGTGCGTGTGACCGTGGGGGTAAAGGTAATGCCCAGGTACCGGAAAGTCCGCACAAGCGGCAGTGGTGCCACTTCACCCTCCTGGAGGCCTCGTCCAATGTGCATTGCAGAAGATTTGGCGACATTCATGGCACTGCCAGCGGCAGCCCCATAACGGGTAATCAATTCGAGGACATCCCGAATCTCAGAGCCGGAGCGAATGAGGAGGAGGAGGTCATCAGCATATGCCCGACAGCGAAACGTGTGTTGGCGTAGGGTGAGGCCAGAGAGCTTGGTCGTCAAGCCCCCAATAAGGGGCTCAAGGGCAATAGTATACAGGAGGGTAGAGAGGGGGCACCCCTGCCGTATCGAACGGCAGATAGGTACCGGCCCTGCTATACGTCCATTGACTTGGACACGTGAACTGGCACTGTCGTAAAGACGCCGGATGACGTCGAGAAACGGAGGGGGGATGCCCATTCGGGCTGCCACCGAAAACAGGAAACGATGACGCACTTTATCGAAGGCGCTGTCGAAGTCTATAGCGACGACCGCTGCCCGGAGCCTGCAGGCCGCCGCTATCGCAATTAAGTCGCGGCATTCCCCTGTGGCAGTCTGTATGTTAATCTGTCCGCCAGGCGTCGTTTGTTCTGGCGAGAGGATATGAGGGAGTGTAGTTCGGAGCCGCATTGCCAGTAAGCGCGCGAAAATCTTGTAATCGGCATTGAGGAGGGTGAGCGGTCTGTAACTCGTGACCATCGAACCACGGGCTGGTTTGTGGACTGGTATAATGATGCCCTCAGCAAAGGCGGGTGGGATTGCTTGGTCAGATGTTATCAGTTCTTGATACATGGTCGTCCATCGTGGGGCCATGAGGTCCCGAAAGGTACGGTAAAACTCAATCGGTAAGCCGTCAATGCCGGGCGATCTGTTGACTGCACCCTTGGCGATTGCTTTGTTGACTTCGTCTAGCGTGACCGCCACTGTCAAAGCATCCGCCTCCGTGTGGGGGAGGGTGCGCGTGACGTAATTCAAAATGGAGTCGTCTGCTGCAGTTTCAGCGTCGTCATCACTATAAGTACGACGGTAGTGCTCGACGAATGCGCGGACGATGTCATTCTGAGTGGTCACCTGCGTTCCATGAGGTATTGTCAGAGTGCTGATGATCTGCCGACGACGCCTTCGGTTGTCGGACACTATATCATGCATGGATGGAATTTCTAAATCCGCGTGATCGTGGCGCCGCGTCCGTATCACGACCCCTTGCAATTTCCGGCGTGCCAGCGCAATTATCTTCGCCTTAGTTCTTTGCCGTTCCAACTGGTTGTCCGGGGTTGGCGGTTGAGCATCCAGATCTCGGAGAATCGCGTAATAGAAGTCAACAGTGGTGCGATGCCAGTCGGCCATGTCCTTCCCGTATCTCATCAGTGTCCTCCGGATCGCCGGCTTGGCGCAGTCCAACCACCATGTCAATGTCGAGCGGTAGCGGGGAAGGCGTCGTTCGCAGGCTGTCCACGTTTCAGTGACTTGTTGGCGACACGCCAGGTCATGCAAGTGTGAGGTATTGAGTTTCCATGGCGCACGGCTGTGCCATACTGATTGCGGCGGAAGGAGGACCGTACAGATGTAAGCGCAATGGTCGGAAAAGGCCAGCGGCCAGCGTTCGGCGCCCCGTATCGCAGATCTAAGAGTTTGTGAGACATATATCCTGTCTAGTCGGCTTGCGGAATGACTTGTAAGAAAGGTATGGCCAGAAAGGTCGCCGTGTTGTACTTCCCAGGTATGGTGAAGCAGGAGGTCTCGCACCACTATACGTAGCTCCTGGCATGTAGTATAGTGGGGAATCTGATCTTTAGGATGCAGAACGCTGTTAAAGTCACCTCCTAGGAGGCAATGGTCATAACGCCCTAAAAACAGCGGAGCGATTTCCTCGGAATAAAACTGGGCTCTTTCATGCCGTCGGTCGGTGCCTGAGGGAGCGTAGACATTAATGATGCGTGTCCCCATGGCAGTGAGTGCCATGCCCCGAGCTGATGGAAGGAAGGCGACATCGGTCACAGAAATCCCGTGGCGGACGTAGATGGCCACCCCGCGGCCCATAGGATCACTCGCGGAGGCGTGGGCGGTATAACCATTAATATGCGGGAGACTAGCCAAGTGAACTTCCTGCAGAAGGGCGAAATCAATATCCGAAGCCCAGAACATCTCCTGCATAAGGCGGATTTTCACCCTGGAACGGATGTTGTTGGTGTTGATGGTTGCTACCCGGTAGGCCTGGTGTCGGATTGCTGGTGGCTGGTCCATTCCGCCGTCCGCGCAAGGGTGTGGGCGTCGCAGCGGAACGTTATCCCGCTGGGCCGCAGGAGAGCCTGGGGAGAGTATGTTTAGTGGTGCGGCCGTGACGGCGCAGGGTCCCGTAACGGCTCCTGCTCCGTGACCTCCTCCTCGTGCCACGCCGTGGAAGCGGAAACTGGTGTATCGTCCATTTTGTCTTCAGAAGATGTTGTAATTGTGCGTGGTGTAGTGTCGCCTGTGAGACGTTCATGATTTAGGTCAGCGTCAGCACGGGGCGCAGGCACACCAATAGATGTCTCCGCGCTCATTACGTCTTCGTCAGCAGTAGCGGGTTCTGAGGCTTCGTGCTGGTCGACGGGTACGTCCTCCTCGACTTGTAACGTCTCCTCTTGGCCGGAAACGGTGCGACGTCTTCGCTTGCGACGTTTCGGGGAACGTTGTTTCCTTGTGCGACCCTCCGTGTCCGACGACGGAAGGGAGTCACGTCGTTCTGGCAGAAAGGCCGCTGTAGGAACGATGAGCGAGTCGATCTCCATCGTGTTTCCGAGATCAGGGTCAGCGTCTGGTTGCGTCGGCATCTTCGGAGCGGCGTCAATGGCCGGCCGAGGCGGCGGGTCGTCCAAGGCGCCCTCCGTCAGTGTCTGGTCGGTCTCGTTGGTGGCGTCGTTTGTGGTGACCGGGCGACGTTGCAAAGTGGTAGGAGAAGCCAGAGCAGCGGCGTAGGTCACCGGTAGCACTGTAGGTTGCGACGTGGGTGGTAATACGCCGTTGTAGGCATTCGGATCTAAGGTGGCCTTCTTTGCCGCACCCGGAACAAGTCCGAGGCTGGCCATCGTATATAATTATGGCACGGCATCCGCCGATCTGTAAGTAGGACGGGACGTGGCTTCGGAGATCTATGGTGACCTGTCGGACCCCGTTTAGGACAGGATACGTCCGAAACTGTGTCCACTTCTCCGCAGTGTGGCCGTGGACTGTGCCGTATGGGCGTAGTGCCGCGACGACTTCCTCAGCTGGAAGTTCGAATGGCAATTCGAAAATGCGTATCGTTCGCATACCTAAGCCTGCGTGGTCGACGGTTACCTCCCCCACATTGCCATCAGCGTGACAGAAGCGGAGCCCCTGTTTGGTCTGACGTAGTATGCGTTCGCACGCCGCGTCGTTAATGATTTTCACATAGACCGTGCTGCTCACGATGGACAAATGTATGCCTATAATATCGGTCGCCGGGATCTTCACTTCCTCTCGCAGAAAACGCTCCACCTCAAGTGCTTTGGGTCGGGCATAATCGTTGCAGAAAGTAAATCGGAGTGTTGATTTACGGTAACGGTTCGCCATGGATCGTACAAGGTAAGCCGGCACTTAAGCAACGGCCGTCAGAAAGTAAACAAGGCGAGCTCGCGCGCCGCACGAAGTCAACACGTACGCGTCCGCTCTGTTGCCCTGCCGAAGGCAGACTGGCCACTCAGCTACCGGGGTCGGACAGAAGATACAATGTATAGTTGCTTGAAAACGTTTGAAAAATGTATTACTGCCTTGAGCTGCTGGTAGAATTATGTATTTATGCACCCAGTTCTGGTCGACTGAACGTCATCAGGTTCCTATACACCACCAGCAGCTACCACAAGTGACCAGCTGCACATATTTAGTGGGAGTGCATAAAAAATTGTGGTCATACATTTTTATTGTTTAAAAAGTTTGATCTGTAACTGATTCTGAGCAATTTATTTTTGATTACAGCCATTTATGACTGAATGACTAAATTTTACATGTTTGTAATACAACTGTTGTATAGTTAATTGGCACAGTGAGACATATCATTACTGTATGAATCTCATGCATTGTTAATTGGCAGTTGCAGTACAATTAATTAACTGCGCTACTTTTGAATGTTTATTCTATCTTACAATTGCTGTCTGTTGATGTTTATGACCCACGCTACAAACTTCTAGGACTTGTAGAGTGAAGTGAGTACATCATATACTGTGAATAGGAACCCATGTCCGGAAACATCCTTTCCGCGCTACAGCCGTTTGAAAAAATGTTTGCTAGGTAAGTAAGCAACAGGGTAGTCATGGTGGAGAGGTTCAAAATGGCTCTGAGCACTATGGGACTTAACATCTGAGGTCATCAGTCCCCTAGAACTTAGAACTACTTAAACCTAACTAACCTAAGGACATCACACACATTCATGCCCAAGGCAGGATTCGAACCTGCGACCGTAGCGGTCGCGTGGTTCCAGACTGAAGCGCCTAAAACCGCTCGGCCACATCGGCTGACTGGTGGGGAGGGGTGGGAAGTGCTTACGTCTGATCGGCTCATGTCATTTTATGTCTATCCTACCTCTCTGAGCTGGTTCGAGCCTCATTGTCTGTGAGTGTTAGAGCAACATGGCTGAGTACACGACACGATCCTTCTGAATGGCGAAGCTCACGGTAATGAGAGCTGCTCGTCGCCTTTTTCAAGATTGTTCTCCACAAAGTCCGACTGCACCGCATACCCTTGTCGCCACAGTTACGCAACGGCTTCGACAAAGGGTACCTTCACCGTCAGCAGGCGTGACTGTGGTGTTCCAAGGAGACGCTGCGCACTGGAGCTGGAAGAGGCCGTACTGCATCAGGATGAAGAGAACCCGTCAACGAGTACATGAGCGCTATATCTGGTTGTTGAGTGGAATCGTAAAAGAAGTAATGTACTGAGTCACGCCTCATCGATTACTTGTAAAAGTGCTCGCGTTACCAACATGTTTTCAAATGGTTGTAGCACGGAAACGGTACTTTTCCGGACATAGATTCCAATTCAAAATACTCCCATCTATACGTCCTAGAAGTTCTTAACGGGAATTTCCGAATACCCAGTATCAGGCTAGTGGCGACTGCACTACTACGGTAAATCATTTCAGACACTTTGTCAAATATAACAGTTCCGTCATTTTACCTGCAATACTCGCAACTTCTTGCACCCTTGATATTCTGTCCAAATTTTAGTTAGATAACTAAAATAGTTTCATTATTTCATATCTGTCCCAAACGTTACTCTTACCACTGTTTTCGCACACGTCCCCAAAGCGTTTGTCGTCAGTCCCTTCACTGCAATCGTTCAAAAACGAGTCGGCATCATTTTGCTTGGGTGGGTCCACTAGCATCGCATGCTACGATCACGTGAACAGCCTGCAGGGGTTGACAGCAAACAGAAACAAAATATGCGGCTTTCTCGTAATCGTCAAAGATGTGTAATAATCTTTTGGACAGTTTTTCTTTTCCACGGTACTTTAATAAGCGAACATCTACATCAAAGAGGTACCTAGTTCAGAGGAAAATTTAGATATTCGTTTACATACAAAGAATTTTAATCATCTGCACATTAATAAAAATGTGAGGTGGCATCTGAGGTGTCCGAGATATGGATCCCTTACACATTTACTTGTATTTTTATTAGCGATTGGTGTGCTTAAGGTTTGGACAGCATATTGTTACGTAAGTGGAAGAAGTGAAAAAGTAGTTCCAAAAATCTCCACAGGAATATGCTCAGTTGTATGTGCAGATTAGAATCGTTCAGAAAATCCACTGTGTTTCTGTTGCAGGTCTGTGTGTACCGGTACCCAGACTCGCTGAAGTTCCATACAATTATATCTCATTACGCACATTACCATTTATGTTCGAAAATGAGCATTGTTGACCCTGTGTATTGATAGTGTGTTGTATTATTAAGCAGGCAGATATAAACAACAGGTCGTTCAGTAATCATCTCGTAAATTCTAGAGTCCTGGTGGCCACTGCCTCTACGCTAAACACTGGTGTGTTCCGAGGGAGGGAGTCATGCCACGGAGACACACTCGTGCTTCCTACAGCCAACTGCGTGTGTTTGAAAGGGGTCAGATTGTGGTTTTCAGAGGGGTGCGATGGTCCTTTCGGAGAATTGCCACACAAGTTGGACATACCGCGTCAGTTCTGCAACAATGCTGGTATGAGTGGTCACGTGAACATTCTCACATCCTTAGACGAGGTTCTGGACGTCCATGCAGCATAGACGCCCGCCACGAACGTGATATTGTAAGGGAAGTAGTAACAGACTGTATCTTTGGCACAGAAAGTAGAACATGCTGCTGCAAAACTTTTTGATAAATTATCATATGAAATATAATGTGTGAAAATCATATCTCCTTGACAACTCTTTCTACACCATAGATGCCGTGCGGAATTAGCCGAGCGGTCTAAGGCGCTGCAGTCATGGACTGTGTGGCTGGTCCCGGCGGGGGTTCGAGTCCTCCCTCGGGCATGGGTGTGTGTGTTTGTCCTTAGGATAATTTAGGTTAAGTAGTATGCGAGCTTAGGGACTGATGACCTTAGCAGTTAAGTCCCATAAGATTTCACACACATTGAACATTTTTTTACACCACAGATGAATTATTGAATAGGAATAAACAAATCTATAGGTATAATGTATGCATTTTGTGCCACTTAAGGGAATGGGGTAGGTAATAAAAATTTTAAGCTTAAAAAAAAGCCCTTGATTCATGTGTGCATTTCTTATGCCCTTGACACGTTTAACATCATGACGGTTACCGTGAGATTCATCAATGGAACACGTAAATAACTAACAAACTAACTACCACACACGAACAGTTTCGAAGAGGTTGTTAGCAGTGGGACTATGGGCACAAACGCCTTTAACCTGTATTCCACTTCCCAACATCGACGTGCGCAGCACGACTGGTAGCGTCAGAGGATCACTTGGAAGATAGTCTTCAGCGAGGAAAGCAGATACTGTCTGCACACAGGTTGATCGTTTGCGCGTACTAATGTAGACCTGGTGAGTGCTGAGTCGTAGAGTGCATTCGTCCAAGACACACTCCCCCCACCCTAGGCCTTATTGTCTGGAGTGCGATAAGCTACAACTCTTCTTCACATTTGGTGTTTTTGGAAGTTACGCTAATAAGCGCTCGGTACCTGCAGCATGTTAGACCCATTGTTTTGGTGCTCCGACATCAGGAGGGTGATGTGTTGTTCCAACAGAATAATGCTCGCTCACACAATGCCTGTGGAACTGAACGTGCTCTGCAAGACGTATAGCAACTTTCCTGCGCAGCACGATCTCTGAACTTGTCTCTGATCGAGCACATGTGGGATATGATGAGACAAGTGACTTGTGTGACTCGTCAACCAACAACTCTTACAGAACTACATGAACAGATCAAACAGACATAGAGTAATGTACCCAAGGACAGTATTTGCCACCTGTACAATCGACTGAATGCCACAGTCAGTGCCTGCATTGGCGCCCTTGGAGGCTACACCGCGTACTAATACGTGTGCTTCAGCATAGGTCGATACCTGGTACCTCAGAACCGCTTGTGCTATTGATCTGTAAGCGTAATCATTTCATGTACTCCATATGGAGTGTTGCCACAATAAATCTTGAGTGAATTGGAAACCTATCAAAGTGTATACTATTTTTTTCTAGCAGTGTGATTAGAGTTTTTAATGAGAAGGTGGAACGCATATATCATTGTAGAGCCATTTACGACATGTCAAAAAATATTTTAATCGTATCTGGCCATTAAAGTTACACAGCTGTTATTAATTTCAGTGTGAGCTTGAGAGGTCTATACTTTCCAGCTGCACGATAGAGGTTTTTTCTGAGTAAACTGTTGATGGAATTCATGGTACTGTCGTGGAAGAACGTTGCTTTAATATTTGTTGAGCAACAGAAAGACATACTGGGAAACTGTAAAAAAATTTTGAAAAAAAGAAATAAAATGGCTCTGAGCACTATGGGACTTAACTTCTAAGGTCATCAGTCCCCTAGAACTTAGAACTACTTAAACCTAACTAACCTAAGGACATCACACACATCCATGCCCGAGGCAGGATTCGAATCTGCCACCGTAGCGGTCGCGCGGTTCCAGACTGTAGCGCCTGGAACCGCTCGGCCACCCCGGCCGGCTTTTTTTGAAAGCTTTCCCTGGCCAGTGCCCAGCCAGGACAAGAGAGGCTCAAACGTGATATCGTAGTCAGAATGTCAAACGGGTAGGGCAGCTGGTACTGCAAATATCATGGCACACAACAACAAAGGCCATTGCCACATATCACTCAAGTGAGGTGCCTGAATCCATAATTCAGCAGTTCGACGTCACTGTGAAGGAAACGTAACATGATTCTGACAACACTACGAGTTACTATAACAATCTTACATAAGAACGCCTTTCAGCCCATTCACATCGGAAGAAGAGCCAAGCTGAAAAGTGAGCCACATCTGAGACACTGAGAAGCGGTGAAGAACGCTGATGAACCCAGAAAACTAGGCCAAATTCAGCCATGCTCGCTAAGAGATGATATCATTGACTCCGACAGACAACTACATATACTCGCTCTCCCGAGCCCTACTCTATTCCATCTACAGTGGTCCAGCTCCAAAGCAGGACATGTGATATGCTGACTACCGTTCACCAGATAACTACTACGTTCGAGGCTGTAGCTAGCCTGAGTTGTGAGCTGCCGGCCTCTGCTCTGCTGATAAGAAGACTTAGTCTGCCATCACCATGGCTCACTGGGGGCCAGACTGGTGGTGTTCGGCACACTGTGAAACTGCTGCTGTACCGGGAAGGTGCTCTAGCTGCAGATACCCCCCCCCCCCTGCCCTCTGCAATCTGCAGAAACTGGCGTTAGTGATCTTTCTCTGATCGAGATGCCATCTTCACAAATGCACCCTAGTGATACATGTCTTCGAACTATGGGGCATCACTACCAGACAAGCAATGCCTGCCATTAGCTGCACCGGCCACCTAGAACGGCCTCACTTCTGCTGCGTTAGCATCCGTGACATTGACGGCTTCAAGACTGTTGATGTGGACGCACCAGCGTATTTCAGTCCTGTGTGCTGTGTCGCTGCCGTAACTTCTACCGTGTAGAGGATGCTTCAGTTGTAAAACCAAAAATAATTAATGTCTAAACCGCTAATGCTGTCTCACTAGAGCCCAGAGCGTACGACAGGCTCTCACTACTGTGGTCGACGCTCCATCATCCTGCTTCCGCAAGGGTCACAATCCACGAACCGTTACACATCCACAGATCTTAAGATAATGAGAATTTAATATGAATTTATGCTAAAAATTTTGTTTTTCGCAAAAAAAGAAAATTAAAAAAAATGTAGTACATAGCAATAAAATGCGCTTTTGCATGCTGCACATGAATTTTTTATTTACACACTCATGCATGTTTCAGTTTTCAGATACTGGTTTTTACACATAAAACACTTCACATAAATATGTGATAACAAAACTGAAAATTAATTACGTAAAATCTTGAACTCGTTACCAGAAGATTACGCAGTTTTTCTTCACATGAAAAATCGGTTGAAAGTTGAAGTTTTCCGTGTAAAGTGAGCGCAGTTTCATATCTTATTAATTCAAATGTTATTTTCGGTGTATAGTGTCATTTATTCCTGTAATTGATGCCACAGATATACAGGGTGAACCGACAAACTGCAGAGACAGATTCCTGACCGGAAATGGAGGAAAAAAGTCCTAGGGATGTATGTCCAGAAATGTACCGTTGCCACAGTGTGGCGCTGACGAATGACAGCTTGCCTGACCACGTGCCATGTGTTCCTCGTGCGTTACAGGCCGTGTGACTGACACAGTTTACTATAAGCAGCAAAATGGTCCGGTATTCATGTCGGGAACAAGCCGAGATGGCTTTTGTGTACGGCCAAGCAGATGGAAACGGTCGAGTGGCAGCATGGCTATACTAAAACAAGTACCCTCACAGACACCAATCACTTCAAGAAACATCTCAAGTACTTTTTGCGCTTTTGTGTGATCTGGGTCCCTTCAGACAGACGAACATGCAAGGAGGCGGCGGATTGTGCGTACACCTGATTTGGAGGACCGGGTTTTGCCTTACGTCCGTTTCCATTTGCTTGACCGTACACAAAAACTATCTCAGCTTGTTCCCGAGATGAATATCGAACCGTTCTGCTGCTTACAGTACACTACGACAATCACACAGACTGCAAGACACAACAAACGGCACAAGGTCAGAGCAACTTTCATTCGTCAACGCCATTTACTGTATCAACGATGCATTTCCAGACACATATTCATGGACCCTTTATTCGTCCATTTGCAGTCAGTTTGTCGGTTTTATTAATGTTCACCATATACAGGGTGGTCCATTGATAGTGACCGGGCCAAATATCTCTCGAAATAAGCATCAAACGAAAATAAACTACAAAGAACGAAACTCATCTAGCTTGAAGGGGGAAAACAAGATGGCTCTATGGTTGGCCGGCTAGGTGGCGCTGCCACATAGGTCAAACAGATATCAACCGCGTTTTTTTTTTTTTAAATAGGAACCCCCATTTTTTATTACATATTCGTGTAGTACGTAAAGAAATATGAATGTTTTAGTTACACCACTTTTTTCGCTTTGTGACAGATGGCGCTGTAATAGTCACAAACGTATAAGTACTTGATATCACGTAACATTCCGCCAATGCGGACGGTATTTGCTTCGTGATACATTACCCGTGTTAAAATGGACCATTTACCAATTGCGGAAAAGGTCGATATCGTGTTGATGTATGGCTATTGTGATCAAAATGCCCAACGGGCGTGTGCTACTATATATGCTGCTCGGTCCAGGGACGACATCATCCAAGTGTCCAGACCGTTCGCCGGATAGTTACGTTATTTAAGGAAACAGGAAGTGTTGAGCCACATGTGAAACGTCAACCACGACCTGCAACAAATGATGATGCACAAGTAGGTGTTTTAGCTGCTGTCGCGGCTAATCCGCACATCAGTAGCAGACCAATTGCGCGAGAATCGGGAATCTCAAAAACGTCGGTGTTGAGAATGCTACATCAACATCGATTGCACCCGTACCATATTTCTATGCACCAGGAATCGCATGGCGACGACTTTGAACGACGTGTACAGTTCTGCCACTGGGCACAAGAGAAATTACGGGACGATGACAGATTTTTTGCACGCGTTCTATTTAGCGACGAAGCGTCATTCATCAACAGCGGTAACGTAAACTGGCATAATATGCACTATTGGGCAACGGAAAACCCACTATGGCAGCGACAAGTGGAACATAGCGACCTTGGCGGGTTAATGTATGGTGCGGCATTATGGAAGGAAGGATATTTGGCCCCCATTTTAGCGATGACAATCTAAATGGTGCAATGTATTCCGATTTCCTACGTAGTGTTCTACCGATGTTACTACAAAATGTTTCACTGCATGACAGAATGGGATGTACTTTCAACATGATAGATGTCCGGCACATAGCTCGTGTGCGGTTGAAGCGGTATTGAATAGCGTATTTCATGAGAGGTGGATTGGTCGTCGAAGCACCATACCATGGCCCACACATTCACCGTATCTGGCGTCCCCGGATTTCTTTCTGTGGGGAAAGTTGAAGGATATTTACTATCGTGATCCACCGAAAACGCCTGACAACAAGCGTCAGCGCATTGTCAATGCATGTGCGAACATTGCGGAAGGCGAACTACTCGCTATTGATAGGAATGTCGTTACCCGTATTGCCAAATGCATTGAGGTTGACGGACATCATTTTGAGCATTTATTGCATTAATGTGGTATTTACAAGTAATCACGCTGTAACAGCATGCGTTCTCAGAAATGATAAGTTCACAAAGGTACATGTATCACATTGGAACAACCGAAATAAAATGTTCAAACGTACCTACGTTCTGTATTTTAATTTAAAAACCTACCTGTTACCAACTGTTCGTCTAAAATTGTGAGCCATATGTTTGTAACTATTACAGCGCCATCTATCACAAAGCAAAAAAAGTAGTCCAACTAAAACATTCATATTTCTTTACGTACTACATGAATAGGTAATAAAAAAATGGGGGTTCCTATTTGAAAAACGCAGCTGATATCCGTTTGACCTATGGCAGCGCCATCTAGCGGGCCAACCATAGCGCCATCTGCTTTCCCCCTTCAAGCTAGACAAGTTTCGTTCTTTGTAGTTTTTTCGTTTGATGCTTATTTCGTGAGATTTTTGGCCCGGTTACGATCAATGGACCACCCTGTATATATATGGTGGCTCACCTAACTGCCACCTCAAATATCTCAGGAACAACAATAGATATTCAAAAACGGTTTTCACGAGCATGAATGTACGGCAGGGGCTGAGGAAACCAAATACTATGCGATTTTTAAAACGTAAACAAATACTGTTTTCAACACAGACTAGTGTATTTTTAAATAGACACCCCGTATTATTTCGTATGCAATCAATAGCACGAAAAATCACAGAAATACTGGCGTTGGTTGCATCGCAATACGCCAATTACATCCCGAGAAATTGTGAAGCAAATTTGACGCTTGAAATAAATGAAGCGCACAAGCGTGCACCCCACGCTGCCGGTAATCGTGATGTGGGTGACGCACTACGCCCGTGGAGGGTTAATGTATGGTGTGGTATTGTATGACAACACTTCATTGGCCCATATTTCATTGATGTCACTCACAAAGGGGGATAGTTATCCCCTTCTTGAGCTGTACCTTACTTGAACTGGTCCACCTCTTACATGTGTCACATAATGTGGTACCAGAATGATGGATGTCCTGCGCGTAGTATTTATTGTTGCGAAATGACAGCGAGAGGTACAATTAGTGGTAACACACTTGGTTTCACGTTTCTAAACCTCATAAGTTCTGAATTACGTGGCTTGTAAAGAATAGCAACGGCGTCACAGTTTCTGACGTAACGCATCGTATGTAGTACTGTGCTCAGAGCAGGGGTCGCCCGCACTGGCGCCTGTAAACTGCCGTAAACATACCAGCATCACCACGGCACACTATACCTTCAGTGTACAAGTGCCTCCTAATCTGGTCTGCTGAACTGCCCCCGTACTGTAACGTAATTCACATACGTTGCCACATTAAAACCTGTTTTCTTGTGGCTTCTTGTATTTGTCGTCATCTAGTCGATATGCCGGCCCTCAGTAATGAAGAAAAACTAGATATTATTTTAATTTATGGCGAATGTCACAGAAACGCAACTTCAGCGCAAGCGCTACCCAGAACGGCGGTGTCCGTCACGTCGAACCATTGGCAACATCTGCAAGACACTCACGGAAACAGGAAGCTGGGCTCCCACAAAACGTAGACGTACAACGCCAGCGGCTGGCAATGGAAACGAAATTGCTGTTCCGGCTGCTGTAGTGCACAATCCTCAGGTGGGTGTACGAGTAATTGCACGAGGTGTAGGAATAAGCCACAGTAGTGTGCGCAGAATGTTGTATCGGCATCGGTTTCATCCGTTCCATATCTCACTGCGCCAAGAACTGTACGGGAATGACTTTGAATCCCACACTGCTTTCTGTCGTTTTGCACTTCTGCAGTTACAATATAATCCAGTATTTCTAAGCAATACGTTGTTTACGGACGAGGCTTTATTTACAAATCATGGTAATGTGAATCTGCGGAACATGCACTACTGGTCCGTGCAAAATCCCCACTGGATTCGGCAAGTTGCTCATCAACGACAGTGGAGTGTCAACGTTTGGTGCGGTATCATTGCTAACTGTGTTGTAGGTCCCTCTTTTTGCCGAGGAACATTGAATGGACAGCGATATGCATCATTTCTTCAACACACACTAGCGCTCCTGATGGAGGATCTAGGATTGGAAACTCGTCTATCGATGTTGTTCCAACATGATGGATGTCCCTCACACAATGGAAAAGTTGCCAGATACGTTCTAGATGCGACATTTCCAAATAGATGGATGGACCGGCACGGTCTCCCGACTTGGAGCCATTAGACTTCTTTCTCTGGGGCGCAGTGAGAAACAGAGTGTATCAAGAACCCCCAACGACAGTAGAGGATATGCACTATCGTATTACTGCGGCGTGTGAGGTAATATCTGTAGGAACTCTACAATCTGTGCAATACTCTCTCGTTAACCGTCTGCAAACATGTATTGATGCAAACGGAGGGCGCTTCGAACGTATGTTGACGTGACATAGTTTCATTGGTCAAGATGTGGGACTATTTTCTATGCTGCATGCAATGCACTACAATACTGTTTCTGTGGGCGACAGGGCACTAGTAAATGTGTTTAGCAAAGTGAATTCAAGTGTGATATCTCTAATTGTAGGTCTACTTTAATTTCGCTAGAATAAACATACACTTACAATCTGAAAAACGTAACTTTGCGTTGGACGTGTTACTTGTTTATTATGGTGGACTGTGCATACCTTCCCATTGTGTGAGCCCCTGACACAGGTAGCATAAGGTGCACGTTTGAGTCACAGGACGTGCTCTAGCTGTGCGCTTCATTTACTTCAAGTGTTAACTTCGCTTCGCAATTTCTCTGGATGTAATCGACGTATAGAGATGCAACCAACGCCATTATTTCTGTGATTTTTCATGCTATTGATTGCATACGAAATGATAAGAGGTGTCCATTTAAAAACACACAAGTCTGTGTTGAAAATAGTATTTGTTTACGTTTTAAAATTTCGCAAAGTATTTGGTTTCCTAGCCCCTGCCGTACGTTACACACGTTACAGAGATGTATAAAATTAGAAGAGGAATGGGATTTGTGATCACCTATTAGTATGTTCGTCTACTATGTATTCAGTTTTTGTGAACAGTGAGTAGCTTGTCATATTCCCTTGGTCTTCTAACAGTAACTTCTGCCTTTGTTTAGTATACATGATCGTTTTGTTGTGAAGTTAGCAGATGTATCTCCTTATTTATTCTAAGTATTTTCATGTCTTAATACTCTTGTAGTTCGTCTGCGATTCATTTCTCTTAAATAATCTGAAATACTTGCTTGGCTTATCCGATTCATCCAGACTCTGAAAAGTGTTCAAAGGTGTGTGAATTCCTAAGGGACCAAACTTCTGAGGTCATCGGTCCCTAGACTTACAAAAAAATGGTTCAAATGGCTCTGAGCACTATGGGACTTAACATCTTAGGTCATCAGTCCCCTAGAACTTAGAACTACTTAAACCTAACTAACCTAAGGACATCACACACATCCATGCCCGAGGCAGGACTCGAACCTGCGACCGTAGCGGTCGCACGGTTCCAGACTGTAGCGCCTAGAACCGCTCGGCTACTTCGGCCGGCTCCGGCGGGAGGGGCCGCGCAAACCGTGCAGGGCGCCTAAGACCCCGCGGCCACTCCACGCGGCTCTTCCAGACTCTGACATGTCCTTTGTACCTGGTGTCGAATGTTCTGCCGGTTTGTCTTACATAGCTTCCGTCAGCTGACGTGATGCATAGTAACTGCATATCGCTGTCTTATTTTAGATGCTTCCGTCTTTTGTTGTTATTCGAATGTATTTTTGAATGACGTGTGTGTTCTTAAAGCTATATGTTTGTCATTTGTTGCGATGTTTTTGTCTGTATGTCATTGTGTGTCACTCTGAATCTTCTTTCCTGTTGTCATGTACGCTTTTGTTCGTTGTTGTCAGCACTTGGTTTGTGCGGAGCTACGTTGTTTTGTTGTTTGTGACTATGAGTGTGTAAAATGTTTAGTAATTGTATTTCTTGTTTTCCATTTTTTTGTTCAGTTTTGTGACAAGATTAGTATTGGCCCACTGTTCGTTGCTATTTGTATGGTGATATTTTGTTCTTCCTGGTAGTTTTCTTTGCTGACTGGTATTGTACTGATTCTATGGAGCATGTATCTGAGTGCTGTTTTCTATTACATTATCTGTCCGTCTTTCCTCATGTAATACTCTCATTTGAATACTTTGAACACGTTACATAATCCACTCTGTTCAAAATTTTCACCAAGAGGAAATAATGTGCCACTTCCCAACCTACCTTCGTGGAAGTGATTACTGTATCGTAATTCCGTTCGTGGGAAACATTCTCATTAGTTTCATGTCGCAGAATGGGCAACAGCATCGGGTTCACAAGGTAACAAAATCGTCCACGCTCACGTAAGCTTTATGCAATTGTTTGGATGATGCCGTTATGCAATCTGACCATGGAAATGTTGCTACGTACGGATGTGCAGTGATACTGCCTGTTCACGTGAGTGAGAGTACAGACTTTCTGTGTCACTTGTATCGTGAAATAGCAGGACAATATCAGGATCATTTAAAGCATTGGTAATTTTATTCTGTCGAGTCGGGGAAGAAATTCGGAGGTTTTCACAGAGCAAGAGAGGCAATGGTCAGCAGGAGTGAGACCAGCTCTTACTTACATATTTGTTGCACAAGGCGCGAGAAATTTCCATCATTTAAGTTTTATGAAAAATGCTACCTTTTTCGTCCGTCGCCTTTCCGCTGATGCGACAGCAGTCGACCGGTGCACGGTGGAATAGGCCACATCATCATCAGCAGAGCTGCCCTGCCAATCAAATCACGCCGCAGGATCAAAAAATGGCTCTGAGCACTATGCGACTTAAATTCTGAGGTCATCAGTCGCCTAGAACTTAGAACTAATTAAACCTAACTAACCTAAGGACATGACACACATCCATGCCCGAGGCAGGATTCAAACATGTGACCGTAGCGGTCGCTCGGTTCCAGACTGTAGCGCCTAGAACCGCTCGGCCACTTCGGCCGGCGCCGCAGGATCACCTGACTTGTGGGACTGAGGGCTCTCGGAACTGCGGCCGAAAAACTTCTCTCTCTTTTGTTCCGAGACACTGCCGGAGCAGACACTAAATGGGTTAGCCTTTTTTACCTTTGCACATCCCTTCTCCTCCGAGATGTGACCTGGTATACTGGAGTTACCTTCTCTCGTTCCGTGGCAATCCTCACGGTGTAATCCCCACGCCAAAATAAGTCAATGCCGTTTCTTTTTTTGAGGTTAAGTACCGTATGTTAAGTGCGAGCCCATACCGCCTCGCAATCCTGAGTACACCCCTGCCTGCTAGCTGCAGATTGCTTACAGAAAGTTCCTTTATTAATTGCGAAAACCGTGAAGCGCAACGGAGTAGTGACAGAAAATTCTAAGATAAACGTTGATGGTGTTCGGACAGTAACCACCCACAAATTTACTTTCAGTTCCTTTATTCAAAGAGTACCGTTACCGGTTTGGAATCGTTATGATTCATCTTCAGATGATTTACATGCCTCCCTTACAACATGTAGTTCGCTTTCTACAGATTAACTGTCCTAAAATATAAATAATAAATAATTATAAGCTCCCCACACGCAGATGGTTGCGTTACAGATTTTCATTTGATGTGACTTATGTGAAATATCGGTTTGGAGTGTTTGTTTTCATAACATTCGTCCAACAGATGTGAATACATTCCCACTGCATTCTTATCGTTGCACACGCAAATTTTTCTCACTGAATACTTTAGATTTGTCACAGAAAAGATTTTACCACGCACCACATGTTTTGATACTTATGAGTATCAAAGATGCTATGATATATTGTAACATTTACAGATGTCCTATGTTCGGAAAAAGATCATATATTCAACTATGCAACTGAAACGCCTTTTGCACTAGTACAGAGAGACATTGATTTTGTGAGTTTTTGTGCAGATACTGTTACATTA
Source organism: Schistocerca piceifrons (assembly GCF_021461385.2). NCBI lineage: Eukaryota > Metazoa > Arthropoda > Insecta > Orthoptera > Acrididae > Schistocerca > Schistocerca piceifrons. Next base: position 300,013,490 of record NC_060143.1, read on the forward strand.
ATTATAAAGTTGTTCCATTTTTTATAGTACTGTATAGGTAAAACAGTCCCAACACCATCAACATTTGTCTTCAAATAACAACCACTGTCTCCAACCATGTCATCATATGACAAAATTGCAAATCCTAAGATGTTTTGATCTTATGTTAAATTAGTAAATGGGTCGAAGCTATCTGTCCAGACTCTCTGTGACCATAATGGCATTGAAACGGAAGATGACACATAAAAGGCTGAAATACTGAACGTCTTTTTCCAAGACTGTTTTTCAGAGGAAGGTCACCCTATAGTGCCTCCTTTAAACCGTCACACGAACGCAAATTGGCTGACATCAAAATATGTGACCATGACATAGAAAAGCAACTGAAATAGTTTGACGGAATACCATTGCACCTGACAGGACACCAGTACGATTCTATACAGCATTCCCGTCTTCTAGCAGCAGTGCACTGTACGTCTTTGGAGGAGCGCAGTGTTCCTGATGAGTGGAGAAAAAGACAGGTCACTCCGGTTTTCAAGAAGGGTCGAACAGACACACAAAATTATAGGCGTATAACTCTGACATCGGTCAGTTACAGAATTTTTGGAAGTGATTTCTGCTCGCGTATTATGACATTTGTGAATACCGAAAACCATGATTCCGAAAACAAATATTGTATGAAACCCAGCTCGCTCTGTTCGTCCACGAGACCCAGAAAGCAGTATATGCAGCCGGTACTTACTTTGTTCCTTGACTTCTCGAAGGCATTCTACGCAGTTCCATACTGCCGCCAACGAACAAAATTTGAACGTACGGAATATCAGAACACCTGTGTGACTGTATTGAAGAATTTCTAGGAAACAGAACACAGAATGCCATTCTGAACAGTGAGAAGTCTTCAGATGTGCCCCAGGGTAGTGTTATAGGACCATTACTTTTCACAGTAATGTAAATGATAAAGTATATGACGTCGAAATTTCCACGAGGCTTTTCACGGATGATGCTGTTGTATACAGAGAAGTCTCAACTCTGAATAACTGCAGAGAGCGCAAGAAGGCGCTTGTTGCTGGGAGTGGCAATTGACACTGAAACGTCCCCTTAGAAAAATTAATGAATTACTGTGCTGGTAAACCCCTTACGTTATTTGATTTTCAAACAGCTGAGCAAAACTCAACGTACTCAGACATTTCTCTCTTTACTTATTCTTATCATCACTAAACTGACACACAATATTTTTAGCACAACGCAATCTGACTTTCAATAATCCATACAACAGAATAGCCGTGACTAACAATAACCTATACCTATCATGAATCTCTTACTTCACAAAAATCTTCGTTACTCGAACTACTGTAATACAGCGAGCGCCAATACTGCCAGCTAAATAAAGGATTCTAACTACTGAAGGCACTAACTATTGATAGGCATAGTTAGCAAAAAAAAAAGAAAAGAAATGGCTCTGAGCACTATGGGGCTTAACAGCTATGGTCATCAGTCCCCTAGAACTTAGAACTACTTAAACGTAACTAACCTAAGGACATCACACAACACCCAGTCATCACGAGGCAGAGAAAATCCCTGACCCCGCCGGGAATCGAACCCGGGAACCCGGGCGCGAGAAGCGAGAACGCTACCGCACGACCACGAGCTGCGGACCCATAGTTAGCAAATGAAAGATTTTGATATAGAACAAACAATGTATTTACCTTAATAGTGTTCAAAAGTCATAATATATACATCAGTTCATGACATCCAGTCTTACAAATGTACTCTTCCAGATCATCCGCTCTCAAAACTCGCCATCTCTCTCCCCACATCCACCACTGCCGGCGGTTCACCTCCAACTGCGCAACGCTACGCGCTGTTCACATCCAACTGTCCAACACTACAATGGCGAATATTCCAAAAATGCCAACCAGCCACAGACTACACACAGCACAACCAGTGATTTTCGTACAGAGCGCTACGTGACGTTACCAACATAAAAACCTAAACAGCCTACTTACAACTCTTAACATAAACAAATGTAATGTATTGCGAATACACAGGCAGAAAGACACTTTATTGTATTATTATGAAATTGCAGAACATTAACTGGAAACAGTTACTTCCATAAAATATCTACGAGTATGCGTACAGAGCGATTTGAAGTGGGACGCCCACATACAATTAATTGCGAGTAGGGCAGATACCAGACTGAGATTTATTGGAAGACGCCTTAGGAAATGTAGTTTATCAACAAAGGAAGTAGCTTACAAAACACTAGCTCGACGAGTACTTGAACATTGCTCGTCGGTATGGGATTCTTATCAGATAGAGCTGATAGAGGAGATGAAAAGGAGAGCAGGGTGTTTTGCGCACGTTCATTTAGTAAGCACGAAAGCATGACGGAGACGCTCAACCAACTTCAGTAGCAGACGCTGCGAGAGAGGTGCTGTGCATCACAGTGTGCTTTATTGTTAAATTTCGAGAGGGTACGCTCTTGGAAGAGTCGAAAAATGTATTACTTCCTGCTACGTATATCTCGCGAAAACACACGAAGATAAAATTAGAGACGTTCAAGTCAACATGGATGCTTTCCAGCAATCGTTGAAACCCCAAACAATTTGCAACAGAAACAGGAAAGAGGGTAACTGACAGTGGTGCGTAACGTACCATTCGCAACACACCGCCAGATGGCTTCCGGAGTATAGATGTAGATGTAGAAGATGGCTTAATGATGGAAATGCAGTCTCCTTGTTGTCCAGTTCACCTGCCTTTCTTGGGAGACAGAGAAGGACAGTTTAGAGTGGCAGTTCTACCACTTGGCTGGCTGACTGAAGACGAAAGCGTAAAGTGTAGGCTCTGAGCCGTTTAGGCAGTCAGTACTGATGGGTTTACACATTGCCTTCTGGCTTCTTTCGTATACATACTTACTCTGCTAATAGTCGTAATAGTTAAGATGGTTAAGTACGATATCTTCTCTCTTTGAGAGCATCATTTTCTCCACCCATGACGATTTACCCAGTTGTATCCAACTGCATCCAATAGCTATTTGATGAGCATCGATACAATAAATGTAACTTTGTTTTCAGATAATGCTCTTGTGGTGATCCCCGTGGCGGCCCCGCAAACACCTCAGAAAACCGTTGCGCCACTTATCACTTCACACTGATGTCTCAGTAGCACCTGCTTAAAAATATCTTTTATTTTCTTCAAATTCTCGCCCATGTGTTGACTGACCATCCAATTGCGTACATATATCGTAACATACAGGGTGTTTCAAAATGACTATACCTATTACAAGTATTATGTTGTCAAAACTATCGATCTCTGCGGCTCGGTTATTGGAGGAACGTATACATTGTCTACTTTATATTCATTGTCGCTGGAAGTCAGTCGTCTTCTGTTTGCGCAGCAGAAATCATTTTGTGTTCTCGAGTTTGTGAAGTGTGATTCCGCGATTGCAGTGCAAACACTGTTCAGGTCTGAGATACCAAACTGATCCTTCGAATGGATGGAACATTCGGAGATTGTATCGACAGTTTGTAGACACTTAAGACGTGTGCCGGCCGAAGTGGCCGTGCGGTTAAAGGCGCTGCAGTCTGGAACCGCAAGACCGCTACGGTCGCAGGTTCGAATCCTGCCTCGGGCATGGGTGTTTGTGATGTCCTTAGGTTAGTTAGGTTTAACTGGTTCTAAGTTCTAGGGGACTAATGACCTCAGCAGTTGAGTCCCATAGTGCTCAGAGCCATTTGAACCACTTGAACTTAAGACGTGCATGTAAAGGAAAGGGTTCTGGCTTCCCTCGTGGGGGATGAGGAAATGGCGCACAAATTTTGTCTACACCTACAGGGATACTCTGAAAATCACACTTAGTGCCTGGCAGAGGATTCATCGAACCACCATCACAATAATGATCTATTATTGCAGTCTCGAACAGCGCGCAGAAAAAACCAACACCTATATCTTTTCGTGCGAGCTCTCATTTCCCTTTCTCATTTGATTATGATGATCGTTTCTCCCTATATAGGTCGGTGTCAACAAAATATTTTCGCATTCGGAAGAGAAAGTTGGTGATCGAAATTTCTTCAGAAGTTTCCCTCTCAAAGGAAAAAGGCCATTGCTTTAATAAAGTCTACCCAAATCCTGTATCATGTCAGTTACAGCCTCTCGCCATTATCGATAGTACAAAACGTGCTGCTCTTCTTTGAACTTTCAAAATGTACCCTGTTAATCCTAACTGGTAAGAATCCCACACCACGCAGCAGCACTCAAAAAGAGGACGGAAAACCGAAGTGTAGGAAATATCTTTAATAAATTTGCGGCATCTTCTAAGTGTTCTGCCAACAAAATGCACTCTTTGGTTCGCCTTTCCCACACATTTTCTAAATGTTCTTTCCAATTTAAGTTGTTCGTAATTGTCATTCCTAGGTACAGGGTGACAATTATGGAACTATAAGAAAAAAAACTAAATTATTTACAAACAGCGGCGTGCACACACTTTATTCAACATGTGAACATAATTACAGATAATCGGATTTATAGTATGACGTGTACGATTTGTCCGCCATCATTGGCGATGATGTGGCGCAGACGAATAGCGAAATTCTGCATGGCCCGCCGAAATGTCGGAACATCGATGCTGTCGATGAACTTCTGAATGGCTGTTTTCAGCTCAGCTTTGTTTTTGGGGTTACTTCTGTACACCTTGTCTTTAATATAGCAGCACGAAAAGGAGTCGCATGTGTTAAGATCCGGAGAACAAGACGGCCCATCGAGGCCCATGCCAGTGGCCTCTGAGTACCCCAGAGCCAGAATGCGGTCCCCAGAGTGGTCCTCCAGGACATCAGACACTCTCCAGCTTCGATGGGACAGAGCTCCGTGTTGCATGAACCACATCCTGTCGAAATCAGTGTCACTTTGGATAATGGGGATGAAATCATCTTCCAAAACCTTCACGTACAGTTCGGTAGTCGCCGTGCCATCAAGGAATATCGCACAGATTATTCCGTGACTGGACATTGCACACCACACAGTCACCTGTTGAGGGTGAAGAGACTTCCCTATAGCGAAATGCAGATTCTCAGTTCCCCAAATGCACCAATTTTGCTTACTGACGAACCCATTCAAATCAAAGTGGGCTTAGACGCAAAACCAAAGCATATTAAGTCCCATCATGCCCCGCGGCCAACTGTGTAGTTTGAACATTCCAACACAAAACGTTCAGAAGTTATGATGATTTTATTTCGTATAGTTCAATAATCGTCTTCCTGTATTTAATTGAATTTACGGCATTTAAATTTGACTGATTTATTGTGTAACCGAAGTTTAACGCATTCCTCTTTGTACTCATGTGCATGACTTCACACTTTTCATTATTTAAGGTCAACTGGCAGTTTTCACCTTACAGGTATATTTTCTAAATCGTTTAGCAATTAGTTTTAGTCCTCTGATCTTCTGAATTCAAACCGCTCTTCAACATTGTCCTAGAAAACCAGCTCTTCGTTCCAGTCGGTAGTTACAACTGCCTGCAGTAACTTATTGGCTTGTTTACATACGTCGCTTGCTTACGAAACCGTACAAGCTACAGCTGTTACAGGCTCTACGGCAGGACGACAAACGAAAACGTCTGGCATTTTCCGACGAGCTTCAGAACGCTATTGACAATGACACGACTTTCACACACCGCGTTGTGTTCAGTGACGAAGCGACTTTCCACCTTAGTGGGAAAGTAAACGAACACTGTGTTCTAATTTGGGACCTACAAAACCGACGTGCACAGACTGAGAATGTACGAGATGCTCCCAATGTCAATGGTTTTGTGTTATGTTCCATCATCTGTTTACAGCTCATTCCTCTTTGGTGGAAACACGGTTAATAGTCAGCAGTATCTTGCTGTGTTACAATACTAGTTGTTTTCAAGACTGAATGAAGACAACTTCATTTTTCAGGAAGACGAGGCACGGCCTTACTGGAGCCGCCAAATGCGTGAATATCTGAATGAAACTCTACCGAGTCGCTGGACTGGTTGTCAGACAGCTAGTGACTAAGCACTTTTCAGCTGGTCTCCACGGTCACCAGAACCACAGAACTAAGAAAATGGATGAACATGATCCGTACTTCTGCAACATCAGTGACGATGGATATTTTTCGTATCGCTGGTGGAGGACGTATTCAAGTACGTAATCTAAACTTGAGAGATTCGTAAATATGTGCCGCAAGTTTCACAGTTTTATGTCTTACTGTTAAATAAATATATGCGTGCGAAATACTTATGTTTTTCTTGAAACATCCTGTAACTGGTTTCAGTGAAGGAAATTCGTTGATGATCAAATGATGATGAGAAGGTCGGCAATGATGATTCGTCACCCGCTGTGACCTCTTTTCACTCAAAGGGAGACTTGATTGGATCTTTGCTTACTTTCATACAGGTACTCGTAGAAAGTGCGGGAAAGCAACGAGGGGAAGGGAAAGAGAATGAAGGATGTCTGAAAGAGCGGATGTTAACAACTGACCTGTTTGTAGTCGCTGCAGGAAGCTGTTCTTGCAGGCTGCTGCCGGTATAGCTCCCACAGCAAGCGCGAGAACCTGCAAACAGCAAGCCAGTCAGGAGGAGCAAATAAAAAAGGAAGGAAGGCAAAATAGGGTTTAACGTAGCGGCCGCATCGAGATAATTAGAGACGGAGCACAGACAGTGCTCTTTCAAAGGAATGAACTCGGCATTTCCCTGGAGCGATTTAGGAACATCACAAAAACTTAAATCTGTATGTTCGAATGTAGATTCGAATGCGAGTCCAGCGTGACAACCAACGGTAAAGATGATTAGTTCGTACCTTCGGAGTCCTCTAACGGCAGCACCTATACACTACTGGCCATTAAAATTGCTACACCACGAAGATGACATGTTACAGACGCGAAATTTAACCGACAGGAAGAAGATGCTCTGATATGTAAATGATTAGGTTTCCAGAGCGTTCACACAAAGTTGGCGCCGGTGGCGACACCTACAACGTGCTGACATGAGGAAAGTTTCCAACCGATTTCTCACCCACAAACAGCAGCTGACCGGCGTTGCCTGGTGAGACGTTGTTGTGATGCCTCGTGTAAGGAGGAGAAATGCGTACCATCACGTTTCTGACTTTGGTAAAGGTCGGATTGTAGCCTATCGCGATTGCGGTTTATCGTATCGCGACATTGCTGCTCGCGTTGGTCGAGATCCAATGACTGTTAGCAGAATATGGAAACGGTCGGTTCAGGAGGGTAATACGGAACGCCGTGCTGGATCCCAACGGCCTCGTATCACTAGCAGTCGAGATGACAGGCGTCTTATCGGCATGGCTGTAACGGATCTCGATCCCTGAGTCAACAGATGGGGACGTTTGCAAGACAACAACCATCTGCACGAACAGTTCGACGACGTTTGCAGCAGCATGGACTATCAGCTCCGAGACCATGGCTGCGGTTACCCTTGACGCTGCATCACAGACAGGAGCGCCTGCGATGGTGCAGTGAGCGACGAACCTGGGTGCACGAAAGGCAAAACGTCATTTTTTCGGATGAATCCAGGTTGTGTTTACAGCATCGTGATGGTCGCATCCGTGTTTGGCAACATCAAGGTGAACGCACATTGGAAGCGTGTATTCGTCATCGCCATACTGGCGTATCACCCGGCGTGATGGTTTCGCATTGGCGGCACTTTGAACAGTGGACGTTACATTTCAAATGTTTTACGACCCGTGGCTCTACCCTTCATTCGATCCCTGGGAAATCCTACATTTCAGCAGGATAATGCACGACCGCATGTTGCAGGTCCTGTACGGGCCTTTCTGCATACAGAAAATGTTCGACTGCTGCCCTGGCCAGCACATTCTCCAGATCTCTCAACAATTGAGGTGAAGTCAATGGTGGCCGAGCAACTGGCTCGTCACAATACGCCAGTCACTACTCTTTATAAACTGTGGTATCGTGTTGAAGCTGCATGGGCAACTGTACCTGTACACGCCATCCAACCTCTGTTTGACTCAATGCCCAGGCATATCAAGGCCGTTATTACGCCCAGAGGTGGTTGTTCTGGGTACTGATTTCTCAGAGTCTATGCACCCAAACTGCGTGAAAACATAATCACATGTCTGTTCTAGCATAATGTATTTGTCCAATGAATACCCGTTTATCATCTGCATTTCTTTTTGGTGCAGCAATTTTAATGGCCAGTAGTGTTTATAAAATCTCTCGGTGTTCAAGACGCGTCATGTCTAAGTTAAATGTCAAGCTTTCATTATTGATAATACTGGACATAATGAGCAGTATTTATATTTACGTATCAGGTTCTCATTTTTTACTTTTTCGCAGTATGCAGTGTGTAGCTGACCCTCCTCCGTTACCAAGGTCGCTAACGCAAGCTTGTGAGGTGGCGCACGTCTTGCAAGTAAACCAGTTCGAATCCTGGCGGCGGATGAAATTTCCACTGGCAATATTTGGCTGACAAGGGGAGGAAAGGCGTTGGCGTAAAGTTCCCTATAACCAGTCTTTGCGCCAGCGACCTGGATTAAATTCGAAATCTCTCTGCAGTGTCTCAGGAACTGAGTGCATATGACACTATCGATGATGGTCCGTCTGTCGGAAGCGGACGCTACGCTCGTCGGCTACCTTAGTGCCTTCCGAGAGAAGTAGGCTATGTGCTAGCACCAGCTTTCACCATCTTTCTTCCTTAATCCATCACAACACGAACCCTTTACTACACTGTACAGACATTCATCACAGTCGTCCAAACGACACAAATACACGCTTGACACCTTAAACAGGTCGGAGGAAGGCAACGGCGAGCGACCTTCCACAAGGACACTGCCACGAGCGGTGATGCAGAAGGGTGGGTAGCGATTGCGTTTGAAAAGGTTTACTGTTGTCCAACAGCGCGAGAGCAGGTTCAGTACTACATCAGCAAACAGCAAACAGATCGACCGTGCACGAGGAGTTCTATTATAAACTCATCGACTGCGCACGAGTGTTTTGTATGGTACTGGGTAATGTTTACAGTGGACTGTTGGTAGTGCCGGCCGAAGTGGCCGTGCGGTTAAAGGCGCTGCAGTCTGGAACCGCAAGACCGCTACGGTCGCAGGTTCGAATCCTGCCTCGGGTATGGATGTTTGTGATGTCCTTAGGTTAGTTAGGTTTAACTAGTTCTAAGTTCTAGGGGACTAATGACCTCAGCAGTTGAGTCCCATAGTGCTCAGAGCCATTTGAACCATTTGAACTGTTGGTAGCTCTGTTATCATTAGTCACTTTCTCTGAATGCTGTGCTATGTGTGCCAGTTCCTACTCCCCGTATGTGAGTAGTAAGTTAGAAACGGATTGTAACTTGACATTTGAAAGAGAATGTAAGATGATCGTTGTTGAAAGGAATAAATATCGAAAAGATAGGTAATCACAACGTGGAGTAGTTGCACATTAAAAATACGCGAGTCGCTTATTTACTTAAACTATTCTTCAATCATCATTCTGTTTACTAATGTTCACAGCCATGAAGGCACTGATAACTTAAACAGACAAATCACTTCCAGTTGTGTAGACAGACGGCTATTTCTGAATTATATGAGTGACCTTTAAAATTAATTCGTAAAGAAGTGCCTCTAATAGACTAGATATTTCCAGCCAAGATATCACTAACATTAAAAACGTATTTATCAGGCCAGAATGTCTATTTTTCCGCCACTACTGAAAATGTTAAGTGAAGTTCATATGTTTTGGAGGAAATGTCTATTTTCAGTACAAAAAAGAAAATATACGTCTCGTCAGCAGCTCCAACTTTAATATCTGAAAGTAATTTACTACTGACTTGTAACAGTGGCAAAAATTTTGTTGGCGGTACCTTCGGCTACTGCTGCTAACGCATTTAACAAATTATGGGCCTGAGTATTTTATTTTCAGTTTTCAATAAGTATTTTCAATGAGTCGGCCGCTAGTGGTCTCGCGGTAGCGTTCTCGCACTCGAGCACGGGGTCCCGGGTTCGATTCCCGGCGGGACAGCGATTTTCATCTGCCTCGAGATGACTGGGTGTTGTTGTGTCGTCTTCATCATCATCCTTCATCCTCATTACGGTCGGAGGAAGGCAACGACAAACCACCTCCAATAGGACCGTGCCTAGTACGGCGGTGCGGGTCTCCCGCATCGTTCCCCTACACTCTGTCAAGCAGCATGGGACTTCATTTCTATTCCATTTTTAATAATGCCTATGAATGGTCTAGCTTAGCGATCATATAGAACCTTTAGTCTCAGAAAAGAGGAAGGAAAGTGCTGTAGTGCCATCTTAACTTTTATTTTCCTCCGCAAGCAGCCGACTTCACTCAAACATTGATCACCACTCGAAGTTGATCTATTTCGAAAAGTGACCGCGCGTGGAGTTGACTCTTCCAGAGCGGGTGAAATTTTGGGTTTGCACTCCGTCAGGATCACCTGGTGCAGGATTCCTGCATATGCTATCCTCCCCAAATGTCCTGAGTACACGATTATTTATTTATTACATAGTATAGTTGAATATCAGGTAAAACGATGAGCCAAAACGTTATGACCGCATATTTAATAACATTTTGGTCCACCAGCTGCGATTCTGCCTAGCGTGCATCCGACAAGTGTTTCGGAGATTTCCGGAGGTATGTAGCACCGGATGTCTATCGACAGGTGCCGTAATTCCCGTAAAATACGAGACAATGGCCTGTGGTCGCAAAACTGGCGCTCGATAGCGTCTCAGATATGTTCCATCGGGTTCAGATCTGGCGAATTTGGCGGCCAAGACATCAAAGTCAGCTCACTGTCATGTTCCTAAAACCACTGTTGCACGATTCTGGCGTTGTGGCACGGAGAATTAGCCTGCTGAGAGATGCCGTCGTTGTCGGAGAAGACATCAGGCTTGGATGGTTGCAGGTGGTCCGCAACAATGTTCACGTGGTCCACAGCTGTCACGGCGCCTTTGATTACCGCTGCAAGTCCCATGGCACACCAGTAGAGGTCGCCATAGCATAATACTGCCAATATCTGCTTGCGACCTCGACACGGTGAATGTTTCGGCCAGCCATTCGCCTAGATGACAGAGCAACCAGACACAACTATTGACTTTGTGTAACAAGAAACTTGATACATCCGACAATGTGACACGGTTCCATTGATATATGATCATATCTCGATGAATGCGTACCCTCTGCAACCGTAACTGACGATGTCGTTCGGTAGACATGGGAACACAAAGTGGCTACCTGTTGCGGAGCTTCCGTTTCAACAATGTCCTCTCAATGGTGTTCTCCGATACACTTTTGCCTCCACCAGTATTGCACTCTGACGTCATATCTGTCAGAGATCGGCGCCTATGCTGCTTTGCAGAGCGGACAAGCCTCCGATCTTCAAGTTCTCAGATAAGGTAAGGACGTCAACATATCGTCGCCTACTAGTGGTTTCGCTGTCTTTCAAGAACTATCCATTAGATGCTGATCACAGTAGCATGCGAACAACCGACCGGCGTCTCTGTTTCCAAGATCCTCGTTCCCAGGTGCCAGGCCATGACAAACTGCCCTTTCTCAAAGTAGCTTATATCGTGGATTTTCCCATTTGTGGCCAGTACCGTCGCTAGAGTGATTCCCCACTCGTCCCTGCTCCGCTTATAAACTTGCTTTACCTTGTCACCTGCGCTCAACTTCACCAGCCGGCTTTCAGTCTCGCGGTGGGCAGTGGTCAAAACGTTTTGGCCAAGCAGCGTCTGTATACACACAAAGACTGACAAACGCCTTGTGGTTGATGATGCAGTGTAATAACTGAAACTGGTTGTAATAATAAAGGCTTTTCATGGAAGCTGAACGTGTTAGAATGTGTTTTGCGGTATGTATCTTCAGGCTTAGTCTTCAAGCTGTAGTGCACCACTCACTCCTATTGACTATATATTGTACTGTTGTTGTTGTGGTCTGCATGCTACTCTATCCTGTGCAAGCCTCTTCGTCTCCGAATAACTACTGCAACCTATGTACTTCTGAATCTGTCTACTGTATTCATCACTTGCTCTCCCTCCACGATCTTTTTTTTTATCTCCCCCCCCCCCTTTCTCATACTGTCCTCCAATACTAAACTGGTGATCCATTGATGCCACAGAATGTGTCCTATCAACCGATCTCATCTTTTAGTCAAGTTGTGCCGTAATTCTCTTGTGTCCCTAATTTTCTTATCTGCCTATTCTGTTCAGTACCTCCTCATCAGCTACGCGATCTACCCATCTAATCTTCAGCATTCTTCTGTAGCATCATATTTCAAAAACCTCTATTCTCTTTTCGTCTAAACTGTTTATCGTTCATTTTTCACTTACATACATGGCTACACTCCAGACAAATACCAAGAAAAGACTTCCTAATAGTTAAATCTATGTTCGATATTAACAAAGTTCTCTTCTTCAGAACGCTTTCCTTACAATTGGCAGGCTACACTTTACCCTCTCTGCTTCGTCCATCATTGGTTATTCTACTTCCCAAATAGCAGAACTCATCTACTACTTTTAGTGTCTCGTTTCCTACTCTCATTTCCTCAGCATCTCCTGATTTAATTCGACTGTATTCCATTACTCTTGTTTTACTTTCGTTGGTGTTAATCTTATATCCTTTTATCAAGACACTGTCCATTGTTTTCAACTGCTCTTCCAAGTCCTTTGCTTTCTCCATCACGATTACAATATCATCCGCAAAATCTCAGTTTGTATTTCTTCTCCCTGAACCTTAATTCCTACTCCAAATTTACGCTACTGCTTGCTCATTGTTCAGATTGAATAAAGTAGGGGATAGGTTACAACCTTTTCTCAGTCCTTCTTAGCTCCCTTCTCAATCATTGCTTCCCTTTCATGCTCCTCGACTCTTATAATTGTCGCCTGGTTTCCGTCAAAGCTGTAAATAAACTTTCTCTCCCTGTATTTTACTCCTGCTACCTTCAGAATTTCAAAGAGTGTATTTCTATCAACAATGCCATAAATGTAGGTTTTCCATTCCTTAACCAATGTTGTAAGAGAAGCCGTACAGTCACAACTACTTCGCGTGTTCCTGCATTTCTCCGGAATCCAAGCTGATCTTCCCTCAGGTCGGGTTTCATCAGATTTTTTCCATTCTTGTATAAGGAATTCGTGTTAGTATTTTGCAACCATGACTTACTAAACATGTAGTTCGGTAATATTCACACCTGTCAGTAACTGCTTTCTTTTGAATTGGAGTTGTTACATTCTTCGTGAAGTCTGAGAGTATTTCGCCTATCTTATACATCTTGTACACCAGATAGAATAGTTTTGTCATGGCTAGCTCACCTAAGGTTATCAGTACTTCTGACGGAATATCGTCTGTTCAAAGGGTCTTTCTTTGACTTAGGTCTTTAAGTGCTCTGTGAAATTCTTCTCGCAGTAACATATCTCCCATCTCATTTTCATCTATATGTTTTATAAATTTAAATAGTCTATTAGTAAGTCTGTCCTCGAAGCATTAGTCTGGAGTGTAGCGCCGTAGGAAGAGATGTACTGGAAATAGTACAGACAATAAAGACAAGCGGGGAACAGAAGCTTCTCAAATACTGTGCTACAGAAAAATGAAGAAGTTTAAACGATTAAATCGGATCCTAATGAAAGTAACTCCCAATGGCCCAGCGGCTTGGTGCAAGTCTTTCAATTGGACATCATTTTGACGACTTGCGTCACCTAACCTCACGGAGTGATCCTCCGAGGGAAACTGGACCTACAATTCAACGTGGAATCTTCGCATCAAATCAGGTGAATGTTAGGTTAACAGCAGACTAGTGTATTCTTTCAGCCGACACTGTTTTGGTCTCGCGACTATACGGCTTCCAGGCTCGCATTTTACGACTAAATCATCAGTCCCGTGTTGTAAAACTGAATCAGTTCGGTAAGAGAAGAGCACTATGGGGCAACGTATCTAAAATGAAGAGACATGTTAACAGGACACATCCTGAACCATAACCTTGCTGAACAAGGAGCATGCATGTTACTTTTAGATCGCTACATATCATCCAACCATGAGCAGAATAGCCTATTTTATTTAGCACTATTTCTAGGTTTTCATAGCTTTCTTTCATATGTACAAAATGTCCAACAGGTATAGATGCACACGTTACCACTGTGTAATACAACAGCCCTTAAATTAGTTTTGGATGAACCAATAAACAGCCTCCAGTCTTTCTTTTTGTATTCGATACCGGACTGATTCATCAGACCAGGAATGTCTGACCAGTACACTAAATCACCTTGTTGTTGGAAAAACTTGGAAAATTGCAGCTCTCTCTCTCTATACATGTATATGTTGGTTCCAACTGCCAATAAGTTCTTTTCTTTTAATCTAGAGCCAAGCAGATCAGCTTTTTCTTTCATTAAGCCCAAATCGCTAACCAAATCGTTAAGCTCGGCCTGAGTAAACAATTTGGGCTCTAGACTTCCTGTATTACAATGGAATTCATCATCATCTGGTTCATGTAACTCAGATTGTACATCAGAAAATACTTCTGTTGGAATAGAATTTAAATCATCTGGTGGTTCAGGAACTGCCAATCTACACCATGCCCTACTGGTCGGATGGCGGACGGAAGGTTAGGGTAGCTTATTACCTTCTTGTTTTTCGAATTATGAAGAGTAATGTCAATACTGCTAAAGTAGCAATCATCGGAATGATTTCTTGCTTCTCTAGATATCATAGGAACAGCAAATCTAAAGACTTTTTTCTCTTTTTGGACCATTTTCTTAGATCTTCAACACACACATAACATACCTTAAGTGGGACCCAGGATTTATCTTGATCACCAAATTTAGATTCAAAGTATAAAAGCTGTTCAATTCTTTAGAAAATCGCCTAATTTAATACATTTAACCGTAAAATGTGAGCAAGTGGTGGGTGATACAGTTTTTTAAGTACCATATTTGGATTTCCCACCCTAAAAAACATAGTAATAAGGTATTTTCAGCAAAAAAACAGTTTTTCTATCATTGGCCTGTGTAATTAGACTCAGTTCTGTAATAAACACACCAAGAACAATTTTACATCCCCGCTTTATTTCGAAATGCATGGCACATAAAATAAAAATTGGTTGTGAGGCAAAGAAACGTGTATAGGCAAGCGTATTGAAATACAGAGATATGTAAACAGGCAGAATACGGCGCTGCGGTCAGCAACGCTTTTATAAGACAACAAGTGTCTGTCGCAGTTTGTTAGATCGGTTACTGCTGCTACAATGACAGGTTATCAAGATTTAAATGAGTCTGAACGTGGTGTTATAGTGGACGCACGATCGGTGAGACACAGCATTTACGAAGCAGCGATGAAATGTGGATTTTCCCGTACGACCGCGTCACGAGTATACCGTGAATATCCGAAATCCGTGAAAACATCAAACGTCTGATATCGCTGCGGCGGTAAAAAGATCCTGCAGGAACGGGACCAACGACGACTGAAGAGAATCGTTCAGCGTGACAGAATTGCAACCCTTCTGCAAATTGCTGCAGATTTCAATACTGGGTCATCAATAATTCTCAGCGTGCGAACCATTCAACGAAATATCATCGACTGGGAGCCGAAGGCCCACTCGTGTACCATTGATGACTGCACGACACAAAGCCTTACGCCTCGCCTGGGCGCGTTAGCACCGACACTAGACTGTTGAGGACTGGAAACATGTTGCCTGGTCGGACGAGTCTCGTTTCAAATTGTATATGGCGGATTGACGTGTACGGGTACGGAGACAACCTCATGAATACATGTACCTTGCATGTCAGGAGGGAACTGACTGTTCAAGCTGGTGTAGGTTCTGTAATGGTGTGGGGCGCGTGCAGTTGAAGTGATATGAGACGACTGAAACGTCTAGGTGCGACTCTGACAGTTGACACGTTCGTAAGCATCCTGTCTTATCACCTACATGTCCACTGTGCATTCCGACGGGCTTGGGCAATTCCATCAGGCTAGTGAGACCACACGTCGATAATTGCTACAGGAACACACTTCTGAGTTTAAACACTTCTGTTGGCCACCAAACTCCACAGACAAGAACATTACTGAGTATATCTGGGATGCCTTGCAACGTGCTCTTCAGAAGAGATCTCCACTCCCTCGTACTCTTCAAGGGGGCTCTACACGATATTAGGCTCGCGGACCAGTTTCTTTGGCTCTTCAGTGCATGTTAAAAAAATGTTATACAAACTCGTCTGTCTTCCATCGTCCGAGTGTCGTCAGTACGTGGCAGAACGCGCCCTGGCTCGGATGCAGGCTTCAATTCGTAGTGGCAGACCATCGGTTAGATCGTCAAGCCTTAGTCTAAATCGTGTCACTTTTCAATGCCGCTTTCGCGTAACTCGCACAGAGTACGTGGCCGTTGTCGACGTCCAAAAACACACATACTCACACGCACACACACACACACACACACACACACACACACACACACACACACACACACACACACAAACACACACTTTCGTTTGGGTCTGTGGTTGGGAAACGGGCAACCCACTCCATAATGGTAATCCTAGCATGCTGAAGGAACGTGTCCATTCAAACAGCATAATGAGCACGCGAGCGAACATGCTTCAAGGCGATATTGTCACCAAAATGTTGGCTCTACGGTCCCACTATTGGTTGCAGAATCTCATACCTGTACCGTAGGGTAGTGACATTGCTCTTAACAACCACGACAGGTGCACGTTAGCCCCCGTGCGATGCCACCAAAAAATCGCACTCCACCACTATTTTGTTGCACATGGAGGAGGGGGGCGCAGTGTTGGAAACGTTAGATATTACCAGGTTGTCTCTAAACACTCTGTCTGTAATAATTAGGATAAAAGCAGTTCCGAGTTCTGTCCGTAAACAACATCTGACGCCAGTCCTGGGTCGCCCAACCTCCATTATTTCTTGCCCGTATGTAATGGAGTACATGGTGCTGGTTGTATGACGTGGTGGTCTCCATGGTTGCCGGGAATGGACGTTCACATCATGCAGTCGTCTCCTAATGGTCTTATGTGATACATGACGACTTGAAACATCTTCGAACGTCGAACTTAGTACTCGAGCACTCAGCACACGATTCCTTTGACTCGAAAGTCCCTTGCACATGTCCAACTTGGACGGTCTGTTTAGTGTAAGTCATTAACTAAATGTCAATTGTAACCTATTACATGTCGGAATCAAACCACTTTGACTCCGATCTACCTGTCGAGCAAGTTTCCTAGTTGACAAGGCTTCTGCTCGTAGAGTGATGATGCAGACCCGTTCATTAATCGCGACTGTTCTACGTGGTATGATGGATGTCTATGCTACTGTTCCACGGACGTCCCGAATACGTCCATACCTGTGGTTTGCTTTCAGCTGAAATGCTGCGATGTATTCGAATGGGGCTTCTATTTGTAGGTAGCGCTTATGGCAACTTTGTGTATATTTACAAACAACGCTAACGGTAGTAGTAGGGAGCTGGGGGTTTGGGTGCAGTTTTGATATCAAATTGATACGCAAATTAATTAAATTGATCAATTAATCATCTCCACCGCCGCCCCCCCCCCTCGCCCATCCCTGCCCCCAACCACTCCCACCTTCGCCCCCAGATGACATCACGTATTTTCTCAGCTGCACATGTGCCCCAGACCCTCCTCCCCCTCCCCTCTCCACCCTTCCGCCCTCTGCCTCCAGCCTAACCTATTGGTGCGAATTTCGAATTTTGGCGGGAATTTCGAATTTTTGTGGGAATTTCGACTTTTGGGGAAATTTCTTTGTCCCACGGCTGTGCTCATGTGCCCACCCGACCCCTACCTGGGAATTGGCGGGAAATACAAATTTGAGAGGGAATTTGTTTTTCTCCACTCGCGTGACCAGAATTTGGTGGGACACGCTCAGTATTTGCTGAGCTGTCGTTGTGGAAGCATCACGATGTATTCGATCAACCAGATAAATGTGAAGGATAGAGCAGCTTTCAATAGCTGCATTACATGTACACATTCGAAGGAGGACTGTAGCCACAGGTCACCACATGGGGAATCAAAGACTGTGATAATGGAAGAGTGTAGACGAAAGAAGCAGAAGAATTCAGTTCAGCAGATTTCGACAATGCAGAGGGATGGAGCTAAGATGCATGTCGTAACCGTTACATGCTCATCCGCATGCCCAAACTGCCGAGATATTCCACATGAAATATTCACTATCCCAAAACGGAATACGCGGACAGTTGATGCCAGTTCGCTTCAGTGGAAGCATATTCGTATACGCGATATATACAATTGAAGAGCAACTGCTCATCCCCATCCAGTTCCCCTCCATCAACCCATCCTCGTGGCTGTGCGGAATGTGTTCAATCGAAGAGCTATTCGTGCCAGACCAGGAGCAGGTTAACAGCCATGTTGCCTGTAAGCATACAGCCGACGACTGCACCGATTGCCTCCTACGTGCAGAATGGAAAGGACTCATATTGGCTGAGTGTCTGAAGAAGAAGAGGAATTCAGCGGATATTGGCTATGCAGCAGAATGGTACCAAGATACATTCTGTAAGTCAGGCAGACCAATGCTGTTGTTACAACTGCCAGCCATTTTTGAAATTCACAGTCAGTTTTCCACGCACAAAAGTCGTCTGCCTCTGATCCAGAGGACCAAACAACTCGTATAGTTCACAATTCTACCACATGAAGCACTTAAAATTGGTAATAGCCAATAGGAACGCCGCATCCGATGACAACGGGGATATAAGGTGGGCCCAGCAGCTCTGCAGCCTCAGTTGCAGACAGTCATCCAGAATAAAGGGCCAGTTGAGATCGTCCACCGCCGTCCAGCCGCAGCATCAAAGGAACACGAAGAAGCCGCGGAAGAGTAAGTACCCCCTGCTTAATGTCTGTCTTTATGCCGTGTGAGGGTCTTTGTGTTTCTATCATCGCTTGTAACGGTTATTCTTCTTTGCTCATCAGCGGATGCGACGTCCTCCAGCCTATCAGGGTCTGCAACAGCGACATGTCCCAGCCCGTCGGATCCGCAGCAGCGGCAGCATCCTCGTATCCTGTCACGCACCTGGTCAGCTTGATGGAGCAGGACAATCAGCTGTTATTGTCTGTTGAAGATACCCAGCCAGCCCCCTGAGGTCCTAATCAGCATGACGCAGGTCGGTATTGGCCTCCAACATACGCGCCATCACAGAATATTCCAGTGATGCTGCACGGACAGAGTGAAGATGTAGTGGATGACAAGATACCAACTAAGCATTGTGCACCACCACTCTTCTCTCCAGTGTATAATTTAACCGCTGGTGGTTCGAAATGTTTACGTACTGGTATAGAAGGAGCCACAGACAGAAAGTGGCGTATTGTTATAGAGATCGAGAATGCAGCTAAATGTATTAAAGGGCGGTTTATGGATGTGGAATGGGATGGACTCTGTCGTGCAAAAGCGTATATCATGCAACAGCTGACCGCCGAGTATCGCCCGAGCCGTCCTTCTCCGGACATTTACTGTGCTGCTCTAACTTTATCCTTTACAACAGTGTACAATGACTCTGCACTCCGTGTGAAATCGGATGGCACATCCTTTTATCTACAGCAATCCATTGTTAAAAACATTTTCCATCTAAAGGTGATGCTATCCATTGTGTTGGAAAGACTGAACAGATGGCTGCCTTGTGTTAAAGCTGTGTGTAGAGACATTAGAGAATAGCTAAGTATGAACAGTTAGCGTGTAGACGACTTCGAACAGAGGGTCAGTATGGTGCTGGTGAATACTAATGTACTGCCACTAAGTTTGAGGGAAAAATATGCTGAATTCTGTGCTTACAAGGAGGCTACATTTTCTGTATTTTGTACTGGCGTTAAGATAAAGAAAGAAACAGTTGATGTGCATCCTGTCTATGATTACTGAACAAAAAAAATGTATATAACCATGTATATGCTTTTTATTTCCGACCTCTTGTTATATTGCAAGTATTCACTGGAAGTTTTTGTAGTCCAATCTGAGGTAGCAAGTTGAGACGAACAGTTTGGTACGGGACAGATGCGGTCGATCAAGTCGGGAAACTGTCTCAAATTGTCCTACAAAAACTACGTAAGCTACAGCGCATGCACGTCGAACTAGTTTTTCTACATTCTCGCGCTCTATTCGCACAAACCATTAGTTCTAGAGAAAAAAAATGAATGAGACCTTTTTTGTAGGAAATTTAATAGAGTTTAATTTTGTACTGCGACACTTTTTCGCTGGAGGGTGCGGTTTTCGAGTTATTCAAGAAAAACATACAAAAGTGATGTGTTCCATCTCGGAAACCATTCGGAATAGGGCATACGTATACATGAAGTTTTCTGTTCAGGTTCACTAATACTATAACCCCTCAAAGTACCTTTCCTCCTGACTCACCCTGTATTATATCGCAATTAATGATGAGATAACTTACTCTAAGATGCAACACAGAAAAGATTTATCCTCGAACTGTTCAGTAGTAGCTGGAAGAAATGGTTTGTTAATCAAAAATGAAGAAAATAACTTCTCTTCAGCTTCAATACTGCTTAATTACAAGAGAAAAAGAATCAACTTACAATCATTAACTTAACGCGATAGAATCGGCACTGCATCGCTACTGTAGCGGAAACTACGTCTTCATTCATCATCATAAGAGCAATTCTAAAACAAAAATGTTAGAACAGAAAAACACTTAAGTATTGAAGTAACTTATTTTAAACAGTTATCTATAACATGCATCAAAATGTAGCAGATCAATTTGCATCAATCTGAAAAGAGAAAAGCAGTCAAAATCCGTAACATAATATCTGTATACAAGTCATGGATCAATTTTTTTACACGACCGAAAAGAAGTATGCACAAACAGAACACCTATGTAACCAGTACAGCTGTGTGTTGCTTCGTTTAAAGAGTGTGCATTCTCTACCACGTCTTATTCCGTAAAATAACTGCAAAAAAGAAAAAAAATGTCCCCTCACTAAATCATATATAATGCCTCTTGTGTCTTCCTCATAACAACATATTTCATTAAACTTCAGCGTAATGTCGTACGATTCATAATTTGCTTCACCTATGCCATAACTGCACAATACTATACCATAGCTGTACCATAATAAATCATAATAACGTCATAAGCCTCACATGACAGTCCTTAAGCAGAATCCCTCATCATGTTCCATATTTATATCGGACAGTAATCCCTAGATTCGTCATGTTTATGCATACAAGTCTGAAATTATCACTCTTCAAGTGCTGCTTGAATAACAGAACAAGTATCAGTCGGAAATATTCCTAGATAAACTACTGCCCATCATAAATACATTTCTCAATTCACAGCCACTCATACATAATGTCTTACCCAGCTTCCTATACCTCCAAAATTCACGATCTACGTCGGAAAATATGTACCTATAGAAAATGTCATCTTATGCAAGTTCCTAAACTATAACACAGTATTCTGTCTGGTAAGGGTGAAGCAAAACGTACATCACAAGTTACCAGATGTCACAAGAAACTTCTTCTTTCGAATAACCCATTTGGAAGGTATGATGAATCAACTTTGGCTGCTCTTCATTGTATTAGATGTCCTTAGTTTCCAAATTCCCTTCATCGTTTTAGAGTGTTGTTCCCTTTCTTCTTCAGTCAACTTTCGTCAAGTTGTTTTCTTTCTTTCCTGAAATTCTGCCTTTTGAGCTGCCTTTCTGTAATGTGTTCTGTTTTCTATTGTGTCTACTGTAATTCCAGCGTTTTCCATGTTCTTTTCAGTCTCAATGAACCATGTGGACTTGGATTTATAGCTATTGAGTAACGTGAATATCCGCTTGGTTAGTCTGTTGCTATCCATTCTGAATATACACTACTGGTCAATAAAATTGCTACAGCGAGAAGATGACGTGCTACAGGCGCGAAATTTAACCGAGAGGAAGAAGATGCTGTGATCTGCAAATGATTAGCTTTTCAGAGCATTCACACAAGGTTGGCGCCAGTGGCGACACCTACAACGTGCTGACATGAGGAAAGTTTCCAACCGATTTCTCATACACAAACAGCACTTGACCGGCGTTGCCTGGTGAAACGTTACTGTGATGCCTCGTGTAAGGAGGAGAAATGCGTACCATCACGTCTCCGACTTTGATAAAGGTCGGATTGGTGCCTATCGCGATTGCGGTTTATCGTATCGCGACGTTGCTGCTCGCGTTGGTCGAGATCTAATGACTGTTAGCAGAATATGGAATCGGTGGGTTCGGGAGGGTGATACGGAACGCCGTGCTGGATCCCAACGGCCTCGCATCACTAGCAGTCGAGATGAAAGACATGTTATCCGCATGGCTATAACGGATCGTGCAACCACGTCTCGTTCCCTGAGTCAACAGATGGGGACGTTTGTAAGACAACAACCATCTGCACGAACAGTTCGACGACGTTTGTAGCAGCATGGACTATCAGCTCAGAGACCACGGCTGCGGTTACCCTTGACGCTGTATCTCAGACAGGAGCGCCTGCCATGGTGTACTCAACGACGAACCTGGGTGCACGAATGGCAAAACGTCACTTTTTCGGATGAATCCAGGTTTTGTTTACAGCATCATGATGGTCGCATCCGTATTTGGCGACATCGCGGTGAACGCACATCGGAAGCGTGTATTCGTCATCGATATACTGGCGTATCACCCAGCGTGTGGGAAGGTTACACGTCTCGGTCACCTCTTGTTCCCATTGACGGCACTTTGAACAGTGGACGTTACATTTCAGATGTGTTACAACCCGTGGCTCTACTCTTCATTCGATCCCTGCCAAACCCTAAGTTTCAGCAGGATAATGCCTGACCGCATGTTGCAGGTCCTATACGGGCCTTTCTGGATACAGAAAATGTTCGACTGCTGCCCTGGCCAGCACATTCTCCAGATCTCTCACCAATTGTAAACGTGTGGTCAATGGTGGCCGAGCAACTGGCTCGTCACAATACGCCAGTCACTACTCTTGATAAACTGTGGTATCGTGTTGAAGCTGCGTGGGCAGCTGTATCTGTACACGCCATCCAAGCTCTGTTTGACTCAATGCGCAGGCGTATCAAGGCCGTTATTACGGCCAGAGGTGGTTGTTGTGGTTACTGATTTCTCAGGATCTATGCACCCAAATTGCGTGAAAATGTAAATACATGTCAGTTCTAGAATATTATATTTGTCCAATGAATAGCCGTTTATCATCTGCATTTCTTCTTGGTGTAGCAATTTTAATGGCCAGTAGTGTAGTTCTAAGTCTAGGGGACTGATGACCTCAGATGTTAAGTCCCATAGTGGTCAAAGCCATTTGAACCATTTGAACGTCACCTTCCTGTGCACTACAGCATCGTCAGCAAACAACCGCAGATTGCTGCCACCCTGTCCGCTAAATCATTTTGTATACAGAAAATAATAACCATCTTATCACACTTCCCTGGGCATTCGAGGCGATACCTCGCCGCGGAGTACAATGTACAGGGTTCTGTAACTTACGACGTCTTTGAGCCACTCATATCTTTTGACCTATTCCATATGGTTGTACCTTCGTTAACAGCCTGCAGTGGGGCAGCGTGACAAATGGTTTTCGTAAATTCTAGGAATATATAATCTGCCTCCTGCCCCTCGTGCATAATTCGCAGTATATCATGTGAGAAAGGGACCAACTGAGTTTCGCATGCATTATGCTTTCTAAGACCGTGCTCATTCGAGGACAGATACTTTTCCATCTCAAGGAAATTTTTAATATTCGAACTGAGAATCTGCTAAAGAATTCTGTAGCGAACTATGTTAGGGATATTGGTCTGTAATTTTGTGGGCCCGTTCTTTCACTCTTCTTATATACAGGAGTTACCTGCTCTTTTTTCCATGCACTTCACAGCGGTTTCCAGAGTAGATGTAGATGCACATGCGGTATAGAAATGTACAGCTTCTGTTGTCTCCAGCTCTCAACTTAGCAGCGTTCCGATTATTCCGCAGACTTGTGCGCAAGCGGTAGCGTTTGTGATCGGGCAGCGACTGTACCGGCACGCGGCTGGGGCCGAGTGGCGACTCCTGTAGGGCCCGGATTCCTTCCCTTTGCTCTCCTCTCCTTGCTCTGTCGCGCCAGCAGCGGTCCTCCACACTCCACTGCCCTGGCGCCTCACGCATCACGCACTTGCGTGACCCGCACACCTGGACTCGCATTCCTCAGCAACCACCCTGTAACGACACGCGAGCCAATCACGTACCTACATAATGCGTTTGTATGTGTTGCAGCGATGCCTTAAACTTGTACAAAGAATGTGCTCTTTCTCTCGCGATACATTATTTACCTGACCTATTTTGCTTAGAGCCATCAGACCCCATCTTACATCTTACCAGGGGTTCACACATACAGTATCTTTTTAGACCTTAATTTCCTAAGAAATAACCATTTTAATACAACAAATAGTATTAAAACAATTTGAGTCTGTAGCGACAATGTCAATAAATTATACTGATTATGAAGTAATAAAATTAATGCTGGCAGTGCTTGTACTACTGATGCTGCCGCCACTAACGGTGATAACAGTAATCATAATAATAATGGAAATAATAACCATAATGGCAGTGGCAGATATGAGAAGAATTTATGTGTGTGCAAAAGAGATCTTTTCTGATATAAAAAATTCTGGGGAAAGGAAATTAAAGGCGTCTGCGCTAGCTAAATGGTTCAAATGGCTCTGAGCACTATGGGACTTAACATCTATGGTCATCAGTCCCCTAGAACTTAGAACTACTTAAACCTAACTAACCTAAGGACATCACACACATCCATGCCCGAGGCAGGATTCGAACCGGCGACCGTAGCTGTCACGCAGTTCCAGACTGAAGCGCCTAGAACCGCACGGCCACACCGGGCGGCGCTCTAGCTAAGAAAACTGGGAAATGAGAAAGGTCTGGTTGGAAATTGAGATGTAAAAGGGTAATGAGTGCGTACAGGAACAATGGAAATCATTATTGTTGCATTAGCAGATGTGCTATTAACTGTCTTTGAAGTTATAGACGTTATTCAGTTCTGTATCATAATGCAGGAGGCTATCCCAGGGTAGGGTTTCCGCTACCGAGAAGGACTTTGGGAAAGCAGCTGAATCGTGGAGTGAGACAGAAGATTTTGGTCTGATGGGTAGGGGTGTTTCTGCCATGTTGTTCAGACAAGAGCGTTACGGTCTAGGAGACGTATGAGAGTCAGTGTTGACTGGTAAGACAGTAGAGAAGACGTAGGGTATGGAAATCTCTGAGCCTGTTTGCCAGCAGCCAGGATAGCTGTGCATATGACGGTGAAATATGATCAGAGGGTCGAACATCACGGATATAACGAAGGCAGGCATTCAAAACTAGTTCCAGGCTCAATGAGCTTTCCAGAGAAAGGCCTTCCAGGATAATTTCGGCGTAATTGTGAGTCTAAGTATTTGTACAAGTTTCTTTTTGAGGTGAGAGGGAAATAGATTTTCATATTTTTGTAAGACTTTGAAAGGGGCTAACGCCTTCTTGCACACTGGAGTTACGTGCTCAGTCCAGTTTAGATTTTATTACTACCAGATTCTTTGCTAGGAGAGAGAAGTAGATATTCATCCCATTACGCTACGTTATTTATAAAGCCATTCAGTGGACACGAATCACTCATAAAAACGAAAACAAGGAGCTGCCACTTGGGGTTAAAGATGGTAGATATTCCCGATATTTATGGCTAATGAGCCAAAAATGACGAAGCAGTACCGTCTGGGTTTTGGATGGATTGAGCTTCAAGCCTAGATCCTGCGCCCATTTTGATAGAGCACACAGGTCGGTGTTGAGATTCCCGACAGCTGTCGTTAGGTTTATTGGATTTGCTCTTACAGACAGCTGGAGGTCTTCAGCGTACATGTGGTGTTTGGAGTTGGAAAAAACTGATGACACAGCAATGACATACAATAGAGGAATATTGGACCAAATACCGAACACTGGGGAACTCGTGATGCTACCTACTTCCAATGTGACTTCATGGTGGCGGACCTGGCGCGTCACTGGCTAGATGTCGGGTATGAGAGAAACTATCGGACCATACATACTATCTAAATGCGTTAATTCTGTAAATCTTTTAGAGTAATGCAACCTAGTACAGTGTCCTGGACGGGGGATGGGGGTGGGGGAGGGGTTGGGCGTTGTTCATCAGGAGAGGAGGGTTCCAAATGATTGGAAAAGAGCACAGATAGTCCCAGTCTTCAAGAAGGGTCGTCGAGCAGATGCGCAAAACTATAGACCTATATCTCTTACGTCGATCTCTTGTAGAATTTTAGAACATGTTTTTTGCTCGCGTATCATGTCATTTCTGGAAACCCAGAATCTACTATGTAGTAATCAACATGGATTCCGGAAACAGCGATCGTGTGAGACCCAACTCGCCTTATTTGTTCATGAGACCCAGAAAATATTAGATACAGGCTCCCAGGTAGATGCTATTTTTCTTGATTTCCGGAAGGCGTTCGATACAGTTCCGCACTGTCGCCTGATAAGCAAAGTAAGAGCCTACGGAATATCAGACCAGCTGTGTGGCTGGATTGAGGAGTTTTTGGCAAACAGAACACAGCATGTTGTTATCAATGGAGAGACGTCTACAGACGTTAAAGTAACCTCTGGCGTGCCACAGGGGAGTGTTATGGGACCATTGCTTTTCACAATATATATAAATGACTTAGTAGATAGTGTCGGAAGTTCCATGCGGCTTTTCGCGGATGATGCTGTAGTATACAGAGAAGTTGCTGCATTAGAAAATTGTAGCGAAATACAGGAAGATCTGCAGCGGATAGGCACTTGGTGCAGGGAGTGGCAACTGACCCTGAACATAGACAAATGTAATGTATTGCGAATACATAGAAAGAAGGATCCTTTATTGTATGATTATATGATAGCGGAACAAACACTGGTAGCAGTTACTTCTGTAAAATATCTGGGAGTATGCGTACGGAACGATTTGAAGTGGAATGATCATATAAAACTAATTGTTGGTAAGGCGGGTACCAGGTTGAGATTCATTGGGAGAGTGCTTAGAAAATGTAGTCCATCAACAAAGGAGGTGGCTTACAAAACACTCGTTCGACCTATACTTGAGTATTGCTCATCAGTGTGGGATCCGTACCAGGTCGGGTTGACGGAGGAGATAGAGAAGATCCAAAGAAGAGCGGCGCGTTTCGTCACTGGGTTATTTGGTAACCGTGATAGCGTTACGGAGATGTTTAATAAACTCAAGTGGCAGACTCTGCAAGAGAGGCGCTCTGCATCGCGGTGTAGCTTGGTCGCCAGGTTTCGAGAGGGTGCGTTTCTGGATGAGGTATCGAATATATTGCTTCCCCCTACTTATACTTCCCGAGGAGATCACGAATGTAAAATTAGAGAGATTAGAGCGCGCACGGAGGCTTTCAGACAGTCGTTCTTCCCGCGAAGCATACGCGACTGGAACAGGAAAGGGAGGTAATGACAGTGGCACGTAAAGTGCCCTCCGCCACACACCGTTGGGTGGCTTGCGGAGTATCAATGTAGATGTAGATGTAGAAGGGACATGGTATGATAAGTGTGACGCACGGAATTGTCATAGGACCCCTCTTCTTCTTTTACATATATAAATGATCTGATGGATAGAGTAAGCAGTAATTTGCGAGTGTTTGTTGATGACGCCGTTGTTTACAGGAAAGTGGCGTCATTAGGTGTCTGTAGAAAGATACAGGACGACTTTTCAACATTTCTGTTTGGTGTGATGAATGGCAGCTTGCTTTAAATGTTGAAAAATGTACATTAATGCAGACGATTAGAAAAAGCAATCCAGTAATGTTCGAATAAAGTATTAGTGGCGAACTGTTTGACCCAGTTGGTCGAGTAAATATCTAGCCATCCGTTTGTTGGGAGTATTCTAGGAAGGTGTAGCTCATCTGTGAAGAGGATTGTATATAGGACACTAGTGCGACCCACTGTTTGGGAACCATATTAGGTCATACTAAAGAAGAACATCGAAAAAGTTCTCTAACGTGCTTCAAATTTTGTTCAATCAGCACGCGAGTGTTAAGGAAATGCTTCATGAACTCAAAGGCGAATCGCTGGAAGGATGATGGCGTTGTTTCTGCGAAACTCTATTGAGAAAATTTAGAGAACCGGTTTTTGCTGCTGAATGCAGTACGACTCTGTAGGCGCCAACTTCCATTTCACTTAAGAACCGAGAAGATAAGAAAAATTAAGGTTCATACGGAGGCATGTAGACAGCATTTTTTCCCTCACTCCCTCTGCGAGCGGTACAAGACGGGAAATGACTAGTAGTGGTACAACGTACCCTCCTCCATCCACCTTATGGCGCCTTGCGGAGTATGTGTGTGTTTAGATGTGGTTATAGCTGCATTTGTTCCCTACGTGAAGTTGCATATGGAGGATTACGTTGGTGAACTGTGATAGCAAATCCTAACAGTCGGAACCTGATGGTTTGCTGTTTGTTGAAAGAGAGTTTTTCTCAGCTCATGTCTTCTAAAGATATCTCGTTGTCCCTAGTGGAATTATTACCCATAGTTCGCGGCTTCCAATGTAGTTACTTTCAGCTATGAAAAGACGATGCCCTTTCTGTCACCACCTCTCCTGTGTCGATATGTCTATAAAAATAGTGTCAATAAGAATGCTGCTGTTTTACACAATTCTTCAAACTGTATGGGGGTGAGAGACATCGTATGAAACTGCAAGTATCTGTAGTGTATTTGTACACAGGTATGTCCTAAGACATTTAAATATAAATTTCTACGTAGCAATACCCCATCCTGGTTAGCATGCAAGAAATTTCATAATGAGCCATGTTATTTCATGAACAGATCAAATGCAGTAGGACAGTTTAGCGAAATGTGGCGTTAACAGGCTGTGGCACCGGACGACCTAGGCGAGTTCTTTTGCTAACAGCTCTACATCGTCTGCAGCGCCTCTCCTGTGCTAGTGACCATACCGGTTGGACCCCAGTCCCACGGAGTGGCCGCGTGGTCTGAGCGCCAGGTCACCCACCCACCGATTGCACGGTCCCTCCCGCCGGAGGTTCGGGTCCTCCCTCGGGTGTGAGTGTTGTTCTTAGCATAGGTTAGTTTAAGTAGTGTGTAAGTTTAGGGACCGATGACCTAAGCAGTTTGATCCCTTAGGAAGCCACACACATTTGAAAATTTTTGGTAGGACCCTAGACGAACCGTGGTCTGGTGAGACGAGTCCTGATTTCAGTTCATAAGAGCTGGCGGTAAGGGTTCGAGTGTGGCGCAGACCCCACGAAGCCATGGACCCGAGTTGTCAACCAGGCACTGTGGTGGCTCCATAATGGGTGTGTTTACATGGAATTTACTGGGTCCTCTGGTCCAAGTGAACCGATTATTAACTGGAAGTGGTTACGTTCGGCTACTGGAAGACCACCTGCAGCCAAACAACGACAGCATTTTTATGGATGCCAATAGGCCATGTCACTGCGGCACAATATTCCGCGACTGGTTTGAAGAATATCCTGGACAATTAAAGCGAATGCTTTGGCCACTCACATCGCCCGCTATGAATTCCGTCAGACATTTATGGCATATAATTGAGGGGTGAGTTAGTGCACAAAATCCTTGGCTGGCTCCACTTTTTTATATAATTATATGATAGCGGCACTTTATGGACAAACTGGACAATGATCCTCTACGGATGCAAACATGGATGGAATGGCGCGTGTTCTCAGGTTCTGCTGCTGTAGACACGGAGCTACAGCGACGCACGAGCGTCCAGCGTCCAGCGGGCAGCAGTGGGCGCTGGCCAATGCGGATGGGGGAATATCCATATCCTGCTTGGTTACGAGCGCAGCCTACGTCCGCCGCGGAGCACGGAGCTGCGGGCAGCGTGCCACAGCCCGGCACACGCCTCACCGGCAGCCAACCATTAGGACGGCTGGTCCCTCCACTTCCACATAGATCACGGCACTTCCCACATGGGCCCTGCACCAGGTGCCGGCACCTGTTGCACCGTTACCGGTTCGATACTCTGACACTGCTCTGCTCCAACTGTATTCTGTTCGTCGCAAGTTGGACGCGAAAATCGACATTGTGCTGTGTACTGCTCTGTGTGTGTTGTTACATTATTGGAGCCTCCTTCCTGCGGAACGGAAATTACTCCCTGTGCAGTGCAGTCGTGTACTTACCATTAAGTGAGGGGCTGAGAGTATAAGTGGTGCAAATGCTTGTCGATGCAAACTGAGTAAATGACAGTCAAAGTTAAAAGGCTGTTTACACACAGTCTAGTCACATCAATATGACCGCCGTCTGTGTTGGACGTCAGTATGCAATAACCACTAACAGAGGGTAGGTGGCGGTACTAGCAATAAACGATATTTAAACCCTGCTGGGAGACGAAGGAACCAGTGCAACCATTGTCGTAATACGGAAAACGGAAGATATATTCTGAAAGTTGGACGTTCATTTTTTTGGAAAGTTGGCCACTGATTCTACAGCGGCGTGCATGCACAAATTTTGAGTCTGAGATATTATTATTGCTAGTGGTAGTGAGCGAACAGTTATTGACAGTAGTCGGAGACAGCCTGGTGTGGAAGAAAGCCGTATGTCAGGAGAGGTCGGGCCTGCCCTATCCGTGCTAAAAATGGTTCAAATGGCTCTGAGCACTATGGGACTTTACACCTGAGGTCATCAGTCCCCTAGAGCGTAGAACTACTTAAAACTAACTAACCTAAGGACATCACACACATCCATGCCCGAGGCAGGATTCGAACCTGCGACCGTAGCAGTCCCGTGGTTCCAGACTGAATCGCGTAAAACCGCTCGGCCACAGTGGCCGGCCTGTCTGTGCTAGTAACGCTGGAGGAGATTTGGTACTAAACGAGGATTTCTGGTAATTTCGCTTTTTGCTGCACGTAGTTCTTGCTTGGTTGCGTGCTGGAGGGATTTTGTCAGATATGTGTGCGCATACGTTGAGAGTAATCTTCGTATCTTCGTTGTGACCAAGCATGTGATTATTGATTGTAGACATTGTGGAATAATTAAAGTTTTCAAACTCTTCCAAACTGTTCAAAGTAAAGAAAGGACCGAGTAACTTCTGTCAACGTATGAATCTCAATTTCCAGAGTATACAAAATTAAAAGTTGTTATTGATTCCTTTCATTTTTTAAACCGCTTAAGCCTTGTTGAACAAACCCCTCCTGGTCATTCAATTTCTAAATTAAAAAAAAAATAGGAGTAATAACATCAGTAGTTGTAACCATGCACTGCACTCTGTTTGGATCGCAGTATTTCTTTTGAATTGTTTTAGCATGTTGCTGGTCATTCAGTTGCAGCAGCAAGACGACTTAAATTGTCTGTTGCGTACTGGAGCATTGCAGTATAATTGTTAGGAGACTTTAGAGAATATTTTTAAATTCGCAGTCAGATACTAGGCAACTGATTTTTCATGATTTGTAGGAAGAGTAATTAATTTCTGTTTTTTGTTCTCTATCAGAATACTGACACGTCCGATAGTAAGAGGTTCCAGAAAATGGTTCAATACTGGCATGTCGGAATAATACAAGTTGTCATAATACAAGTTGTACTGCTGCATATCAGATTTTATGATAACGATATTAAAGTTTCACTAGATTGACTTGCAATTTTCAGAGAAAAGATTAAGTAACGATAATATTGTCAGAGATAGAGCTTTAGATATTTCCGTACCCCTTTCACCAGGCTAATAATGATTATTAAAATTTTTGATAGTTCAAACGAACAACTTTCACCTGGCGACCATCCCAGGATTTCGTTTTGTTGGATGATTTCACATTTAGGGATACTTCGTCTTGCTACTGCATTTGCAAAATTTTATGCAATAGTAGTTGGTCAGTAGTTGTTACACACCATTTTTGTTGCTTGTGTGTTGCTTTGCATTACTTCAAAATCTTTTATAGCAGCAGTTTTCTGGTTCAGGATTCGTTTATTAATTTTATAACAACAAGGCTAACAGTTTTGTGTTAAGATATTTGTTTTGTATTTTTGTGTCGTTTTCTCTATTGATACAATGACAGAGGAATTTAGAGCACAGGCAGAATGGTCAAGACTGTAGAAGTAGCTCCAAACGAAGTTTCGGAAAATTTGAGACATAGTGTAGAAAATTCTTCTTAGGATGATGAAGTCAGGGACCTTTCGAACAATACTGTGAATCATCGGAGTGTAGGTTATTATTTGCTAATCGTGTGTGATGAACTTCAGGAAACCACACGCACTTCAGAAAGGCAAAATACACAATCCGATTTTGTTATGAGAGACTCAGGTATTGCTTCTACTTCTACAGAACAAAGTAATTTTCAGTTGTTGGGATTAAAAAATCTGATGACGAACTTCATAGAGAGATCAAAGTATCTAGTAACAAACAAGAAGAAAACTTCAAGTTGTTTCAGGGTGAGATTAATGACAATTAAAATCGTAAATTCGAGGAAATATCAAAACGGTACGTAAAGAACTGAAGCCAGATATTAATAATCTTGAGTCAACATTTGATCATGTACAGTTTCTTGATATTGTTAAGTTGACACAACAGACGTCACAACAAGAATTGCAAATAGAGGAATTAGCACAAATGTTTGAGTCATTAGAGTTACACAATAACACTGAAGTTTCAACGACGCAATATCAGCTGATGACTGTTGACAAACAATCATTCGAGAGAGTGATGCAAATGAATATTGAATCAGATAAAAGGTCGGACGGCACTCACCTGGTTCCGTTCGCTGATACCGAAGAATTTAAGTAACTGCAACGTTTTAAAGAAGATCAGATGACGACAAATCAGCAAAATAAAAGTTACGGGAGAAAGATACAGGAACAACGTACTAGTATCGAAGAAAAGTCGGTCTAAACTACCAAATGATTCCACAAAATTGCCTCCAGTCCTTTTATTAAAGAATAAACCACCAACAGATCGTATAAAACAATTGATAACCTTCCCTACACAAGCATGTTTAAAACACCGTGAAGTAATCAATTTAGCGGTGGATTAATTTAGAAAGCCACAGAGATAAGGAAGAAGCTACAGAACCCATGAGTGAACATCAAGAGCTTACAGGTAGATCAGAAAGTGTTACTTCGATCGCATCGTTTGTCTCATAAAGGAAACTATTTAAGCAGCAAATTTTTCTTGGTTGATGAAGGTTCTTTTCACAAGGAGCGAATAGCACATGCAAATACAGTGGAACTTGAAACCTTATGCACATTTAAATTACGAGGTCTTCATCATGAACCAAACATTAAAGTATACAAAGAGTAATAGCGTAAGGGGATTACCGTTCTTTGGTAAACAGATGCAGTGGCGAGCATAGGCGTACCAGCTGTTGCAGTGCACTTTCTTACTTAAGCTTTCAGCATTGTTTCATACCCTTCAACTAATCTGTATATCTGTTAATGTGTCTTTTACTTTCAGCATATTTAATAGCGGATTTTTAATGAGTAGTGACGATCTGTGATGTCTGTTGCCTGAGGGAAAGTACTTTGAATTTGCTAAACGTAGTATGACAAGGTCATAATACAGTGAAAATAAACAATTTTTTTGCGTCTGTATTTGTACTACGACGATATGGAATGGTAAGCCGTCTCTGAACAACTTGTATTCAGGCGGTATTATTCTGATTTCACTGGTGAAGTATGTGATTGAAATGTAATAATGTTATCTTAGTTCATGAGCTTGGGAATTTTCTTTTGAGATCTTGGTATAGCAGATTAGACTTGGTTTCGAGGTTATAAGATAATCATTTTCTCTTCAGGAAGATAGTTTGCACATAAAATGAAGTATCTTGTAACTCCACTGCATCGGTCCCAAGCCTGGGGCCTCACCACACAAGAGGTGAAGAAGGAGCAAGGGAAGGAGTAACAACTTCGTTAAAAAGCCAAGGTTCACCTGGCCCGTGTGATAGTACCTTGTAAGGGCTCCTTGCTAGGACTACAGTGGAGACCTAAACCGTAGTGAAGGCGGAGGGAATAGTTCTCGGTACAGCGGAACTAGCGGAAGAGGCAACCAAAGAAAAAAAATCCACTTGGCGTCTAGCTTGAAACAAGCGGCTAAGTGGTCAGCATCTGTCCACCAGTGGTGCAGCTGAAACCCGTTTCTCGGAGATAATAAGCTCGGTTAGAATCCTTAGGCGACTTGTTCCCCTAACCCAACAGACAATCAACAATGGATACGCACCTTGTAAGAAGTTTTACCCCAGGGTGTAACCAGTCTCCAATTTCTAAGGAAATTAAAAGTAGGCATTCAGATTCTGGAGGCCTAGAATGAGTCGGAGTATCCTGAAACATGCCTTAAGCAAGCAGCAAATAAAATTAAATACAAAAATATAAACTATTTGGCAACTTTCAACGTAAACTGACTTCTAAAAACAGGAAAACTTAAAACAATAATAAATTTTATAAAACAGAAAAATTGAATGGTAACAGCACTCCAAGAAACAAGGTATACTGATGAACATTCATTTGATTCACAGGGATTCAGAATCTTCGAAGGGAAGCCTGGAAAAAGAGTTATGAAGAATGTACTCCAATTTGGCACAGGATTCATTGTAAACCAAAAGATATAGAAGTCAATTGTAGAATTTAAATCTATCAATGAAAGACTTTCAACGTTAACCTTCAAATCAGTAAAGAAACTGTCTATCATTGTAAATACACATGCACCAACAAATGAGAAAAACAGAACACAAAAAGAACAAACAGAATTTTTTTGGCAGGAACTGTCAAACACCTTAGATCAGATTTCTTCCAAAACCACAATAATATTGCTGGGAGACTTTAATGCTCAAATCGCAAAGAACGTCATCACCAATTCATTGCAGGCAAATTCCATGCACATAAAAGAACCAGTGCAAATGGAGAAAAACTTATTAGTTTATGCAGAGAACATGACATAGTTCTAAAATCTACACCTTGCAAAAAATTCCCTATGAAACAAACTACATGGGCTTCTCCGAATCCAGTCTGTGGAGAAAAACAACTTGATCATTTTGCTATAAGCAGACAGTCTACATCAGTGATACTCAATGTAAAAGGTGCTAAGAGTGCAGGTTTGGATTTAGATCACTATCCATCATTAAATTCAAAATTAGGCCAATATATAAAAGAAAGAGCCAATATCAACCTAAAAAGTTTGATGCTCAGAAATTAACTAAGGAAGATAATTTCAGGACACTTTTGGACAAGAGAACACCTAAAACATGGGAACAACTTCAAAAAGACACAGTACAGACAGCAGAAGAAATCATTCTCCTTACCAAAAAATGGAAACATGCATGGTGGAATGATGAGTGTGACGGACTAATCCTAACAAGACAACAAACTTGGAACATATGGAATGCAATTAAAAATGATAAAAATAGGAACTCCCTAAAAGAAGCCCAGAAGGAAGCATCAAAAGGCCTTATAAAGATCAAAGTACAACACATGAAAGAGCAACTAGCATCAATAGACTCCAACTTCAAACAGAACAATGCTAGGTACTTTTACAAAACTTTCAAAAGTAGCTTAAAGAAATACACTCGACCTAGTCTACTTTTCATGGAACCAAAAACGCAGAAAACTGCATATAATAGCACAGAGAACTGTAGGATACATGCCGAATACTTTGAAGAACTGCATTAACCAATCAGGGTAGCTGAGAGCGCTATTGCACTGCTTCCTGGACTTGAGTAGGCGCGCCGGCCCCGGATCGAATCTGCCTGGCAGATTAATGACAAGGGCCGGTGTGCCGGCCAGCCTGGATGTGGGCTTTAGGCGAATTTCACGTCCTACTAGGTGAATACTGGGCCGGTCCCGACAATCCGCCTCAGTTACATGGCTTGCAGACAATGAACACATTCACACTATTCCATGGAATACTCTGGATCTCTGGATGCAAACAGTTGGGGTACACTAATTCCATCCTGTGGAGGGGGGGGGGGGGGGGTGGGGGGGATAGGGGGTGACAGCAG
This sequence comes from Schistocerca piceifrons, assembly GCF_021461385.2. Classification (NCBI taxonomy): domain Eukaryota; kingdom Metazoa; phylum Arthropoda; class Insecta; order Orthoptera; family Acrididae; genus Schistocerca; species Schistocerca piceifrons. Next base: position 300,049,397 of record NC_060143.1, read on the forward strand.
GAAGGGCATCCGGCCACCTCTTGAAATTAACATGCCAAATGCGATTAACCTTGGTCGACCCTGAGTAACCGTGGGACAAGGCACAAGCGATAGATATACTTTGAAGAACTACATTAACTGTGATCCACTGAAAGAAAAATTTAATTTCGATATTGTAAACCCAACACTACCGGACTCAAAGCCTCCAAACACAGAAGAAATCAAAGAAATCATAAAAGGCCTTAAAATAATAAAGCACCTCGAGAGGATAATATAGTTGCTGAACTATGGAGGTACTCTAGTGACAACATGATACAATGTCTATCAGAAATACTCAAAGAAATCTGGACGACACACAGCTTACCGCCTGAATGGACATCTTCATCAATACATCCACTAAATGAAATAGGGAAGAAAACAGACTCTTACCAGTGACCTATAAGATCATATCTAAAGCACTTTTAAAAAGAGCAGAAGATATACTTGAAAAACAACTAGAAGAGTATCAGGCTGGATTTAAAAGGGAAGGTCATGTGCAGAACAAATATTAAACTTAAAGGATATAATAGAAATGAGGAAAACGAGGAACTTAAAATATGTAATTACTTTTGTGGATTTTAAAGAAGCCTATGATTCAATTGACAGAAATACACTGCTTGATATCTTAAAAGAATTGGGACTCGATACTAAAACAACTGGAATAATTAAAGCAACTTTGACAAATACAAAATCGAAAGTAAAATTTAGGGATGAGCTCTCAAAATCGTTTCACATAAAGTCGGGTGTCCGACAGGGAGATGGTATGTCACCTCTGCTTTTCAATTGTGTGTTAGAGAAGGTAGTTCGAGAATGGAGGAAGGCCATCAATACTAAAGGGATTCGACTAGGAAGAAACCAAAACAAGATCACTGTTGACTGTTAAGCCTTGGCAGATGACGTGGCATTGATTACACATTCGCTAGATAGTGCCCAAGAACAAATAAGAGAACTGTAAAAACAAGCAGCCAAAGTAGGACTACAAATATCCTTTGAAAAAACAAACTTCATGACAAACATCTTTGATGTTCCTCAAAATATTGCAGTTCTCAACAATACAATACAGAAAACAGATTCCTTTAAACACCTAGGAGAGTGGATTACATACAATGCAAAAGAAAAGACAGCTATAGAAACTAGAGTGCACAAAATGGAAAGAGTGTTTCAAATGACCAAAAACGTTAATAACAAAAAATCCTTGTCCTGGACACTACCAAAAACTGGCGAACCCTGAAGTTCTGTACACGGCAGAAACACTTAAACTAACAAGAAACGGAGATCTAAGGATTTTAAGGTAAATACTGAGAGCTAAAAGAAAGGGTAATGCTGAATACAGGTTAAGACCAAACAGAGAGATATATCTGAAAACTGAAAAACTAACTGATGTAATGAGGAAGAGAAGACTACAATTTTTTGGAGATACACTACTGGCCATTAAAATTGCTACACCAAGAAGAAATGCAGATGATAAACGGGTATTCATTGGACAAATATATTATACTAGAACTGACATGTGATTACATTTTCACTCATTTTGGGTGCATAGATAATGAGAAATCAGTACCCAGAACAACCATCTCTGGCCGTAATAACGGCCTTGATACGCCTGGGCATTGAGTCAAGCAGAGCTTGGATGGCTTGTACAGGTACAGCTGCCCATGCAGCTTCAACACGATACCACAGTTCATCAAGAGTAGTGACTGGCGTATTGTGACGAGCCAGTTGCTCGGCCACCATTGACCAGACGTTTTCAATTGGTGAGAGATCTGGAGAATGTGCTGGCCATCACAGCAGTCGAACATTTTCTGTATCTAGAAAGGACCGTACAGGACCTGCAACATGCGGTCGTGCATTATCCTGCTGAAACGTAGGGTTTGGCAGGGATCGAATGAAGAGTAGAGCCACGGGTCGTAACACATCTGAAATGTAACGTCCACTGTTCAAAGTGCCGTCAATGCTAACAAGAGGTGACCGAGACGTGTAACCAATGGCACCCCATACCATCACGCCGGGTGATACGCCAGTATGGCGATGACGAATACGAGCTTCCAGTATGCGTTCACCGCGATGTTGCCAAACACGGATGCAACCATCATGATGCTGTCATCAGAACCTGGATTCATCTGAAAAAATGACGTTTTGCCATTCGTGCTTCCAGGTTCGTCGTTGAGTACACCATCGCAGGCGCTCCTGTCGGTGATGCAGCGTCAAGGGTAACCGCAGCCATGGTCTCCGAGCTGCTGCAAACGTCGTCGAACTGTTCGTGCAGATGATTGTTGTCTCGCAAACGTCCCCATTTGTTGACTCAGGGATCGAGACGTGGCTGCACGATCCGTTACAGCCATGCGGATAAGATGCCTGTCATCTCGGCTGCTAGTGATACGAGGCCGTTGGCATCCAGCACGGCGTTCCGTATTACCCTCCTGAACCCACCGATTACATATTCTGCTAACAGTCATTGGATCTCGACCAGCGCGAGCAGCAATGTCACGATACGATAAACCGCAATCGCTATAGGCTACAATCCGACCTTGATCAAAGTCGGAAACGTGATGGGCATTTCTCCTCCTTACACGAGGCACCACAACAACGTTTCACCAGGCAACGCAGACCAACTGCTGTTTGTGTATGAGAAATCGGTTGGAGACTTTCCTCATCTCAACACGTTGTAGATGTCGCCACCGGCGCCAACCTTGTGCCAATGCTCTGAAAAGATAATCATTTGCATATCACAGAATCTTCTTCCTGTAGTTTAAAGTTCGCGTCTGTAGCACGTCATCTTCGTGGTGTAGCAATTTTAATGGCCAGTAGTGTACTTAAACCTAACTAACCTAAGGATACCACAAACATCCATGCCCGACGCTGGATTCGAACTTGCGACCGGAAGCGTCTAGAACGGTTCGATCGCAACAGCCGGCTCAAGGTGACGTCGTTGAGTGACTATAGGAGGATAAAAGATGCCTAAGAAAAAGTTTGCAGTTGGTGTGGTGAATTGTAGATCGTTCTAAATGTTGAAAAATGTAACTTAGTGCAGATGAGTTGAAAAAACAATCCTGTAATGTTCGAATACAGGAGTCCGCACGCTTGACATAGACACATCGCTAAAATAAAAAATGGTTCAAATGGCTCTGAGCACTATGGGACTCAACTGCTGAGGTCATTAGTCCCCTAGAACTTAGAACTAGTTAAACTTAACTAACCTAAGGACATCACAAACATCCATGCCCGAGGCAGGATTCGAACCTGCGATCGTATCGGTCTTGCGGTTCCAGACTGCAGCGCCTTTAACCGCACGGCCACTTCGGCCGGCTCGCTTAAATATCTAGGCCTAACGTTGGATAGCGGTATGAAATGGAATGAGCATGTGATGATTGTGGTAGGGAAGGGGTATGGTCAACTTCGCTTTACTGGGAGAATTTTAGAGAAGTCTGATTCATCTGTAAATCAGACCGCATGTAGGACGCTAGTCGCGACCTATTTTTGAGTACTGCTCGAGTGTCTGGAATCCATACCAGGTCTTATTAAAGGAAGACATCGAAGCAATTCTGAGGCGAGCTGCTGGGTTTGCTACCGGTAGGTTCGAAAAACACGTTAAGTGTTGCGGAGATGCTTCGGGGACTCAAATGCGAATCACCGGGGGTAGGCGACGTACTTTTCGAGGACCACTGTCAAAAAAAATTGGGGAACCTGCATTTCAAGCTGGCTGTGGAACAATTCCGCTGACGCCAGCGTACATTTCGCATATGGACCACGAAGATGAGAGAAATAGGGGCACCACCAGTGTCTCCTCAACGACCGTTCAGCGGACATTGGTGCTTATGGGCCTCCGTAGCAGGCACCTGGTAAATCGGCCCTCGCTGACATCGGCGACGAATACCGCAACAGGGCGTTCACTGCGTGGCTGCAGGTGGCCTTTTCAGATGAATCACGTTTTATGCTCCATCGGACAGATGGCCATTGACCTCAACGGCGTGAAACATCTGAAAGCAAACACCCTGCATGCGTTATGGTCTGAGGCCTTCTGGAAGACACGGTGGATAAACACAAGTGTTCATCTGTTCTTGGGGATCATGTTCACCTCTACATACAGTTTGTTTTGTCGGCATGATGGCCTCTACCAGCAGGACAATGAAACGTGTGTTACAGCTTGTAGTGTATATGGGTCGTTTGAAGAGCACCGGGGTGGGTTTACCGTACTCTCCTGACCACCAAATTCACTGGATGTGAACCCAATCGAGAATCCGTGGAACCGCCCCATCGGGCTGTTGGCGCCATAGGTCCTCAAACGAGTAACCCAGCGCAGCTGGCCACGGCTTGGACTCGGCATGGCTCCACATCCCAGTCAGTACCATCCAGAATCTGGCTGACTCTCTTTCTGCACATCTCGTAGCAGTCCAGGCTGAAAAAGGTGATTAATCAGGAATTTCTCAGGTGGTCACATTAATCTGACTCAACCATGTAGAATCGCTTAGTAGTGGAAAGGCATCAGGACAGGATGAGATACTGTACCTGCAAGATTCTACAAAAATTATACGAAAGAACTTCCTCCACTTCTAGCAACATTTTATCGTAGATCGCCTGAGTAACTAGCGACCTGAAATAACGCAGGCCATTCCCGGTTTGGGTGGTAAAATGAATTCATATAATTATAGGCCTATATTGTTGACATAAATCTGTTTGCAGAATTATGAAACATGTTTTCTGGATGACTTTCCCGAAATCCTTTTTCTAGACCTATCCAGTCCTTTTCCTTCACCCCTCTTCCTTCCCCTTCAACCCCTCTGCTTGAAGAACGAGCCACTGGCTGCGAAAGCTTGCCTAATTACAATCATCGTTTGTGTGCGTATTCTGCCGCCGCTTGGAGAGTAGATTTTTTGTCTGTCCAATTAAATTATGTTTTATGCTCAGGAGAATTACGTTTTTGAGGAACTAAAATGTCTTCTATAAAAATCAACAAGGAGTCCGAAATCAGAGATCTTGGGAATCTCAGCTCGCTCTATTCCTCTACAAAATCCATAGTGCTGTAGACAAAGGCGCCCACTTCGATGACGTGTTCCTCGATTTCAGGAACCAATCAGCACCATCGCCGGCCGAGGTGGCCGAGCGGTTCTAGGCGCTTCAGTCCGGAACCACGCGGCTAATACGGTTGCAGGTTCGAATCCTGTCTCGGGCGTGGATGTGTGTGATGTCCTTAGGTTAGTTAGATTTAAGTAGTGCTCAGAGCCATTTGAACCATTTTTCAACACCATCGAACACTGTTGTTTACAGAAAAAGTGCGAACTTACCGAGTATCGGACAAGATTCGCGACTGGATTCAAGAGTTCCTTACAGGCAGAACTTAACACGTCGCTCCTAACTGAAGAAAATCGATGGATGTAATGGTAACTTCCGGAGTATCCGAAGGAAGTGTCGTAGCACTTTTACTGCTTACAATGTATACGAATTCTATTGTAGAACGCGTAGGAAGTTCTTTAACACTGTTCGCAGATGATGCGGTTTTCTATAAGACCGTTCCTATGACAGAAGACAGTATCGATTTGCAGAATGACCCGCAGAGGACTGATGAATGGTGTGGGATCTGGCAGTTGACCCTGAACGTAATTAAATGTAACATATTGCGTATACACTGAAAAACAAATGCACTATAGTGCGACTGCACTACTTATGACAAATTGCTGGAAATGGCATCTACTGTAAAATATGTAGGAGGAACTATGGAGAGCGACCTTAAGTGGAATGACCGCATAAAACAAACAGTAGGAAAAGCAGATACCAGACTTAGATTCCTAGGAAGAACCTTAAGGAAATGTAACTCATCGACGAATGAAGTGGCAGACAAGTCTCTTCTTCGACCGATTTTTGAGAATTATTCATCAATATTGGATCCTTGCCAGATAGGACTGACGAAAGAGAGAGAGAGAGAGAGAGAGAGAGAGAGAGAGAGAGAGAGAGAGAGAGAGATAGCTCGCAAGAGAGAGAAGATCCAAGAAGAGCATCGTGGTTCATCATGGATTCGTGTAGTTGGCGCGAGAGCGTTACAGAATACAAATTGGAGTGGCAGATGTTACAAGACAAGCGCCGTGCCTCGCGGAGACATTTAGTTCTGAAATTTCGAGAGAGAACTTTTCTGGAAGAGTCGGGCAACATATTACTTCCTCCCACATAAATATCGCGTAATTATCGCGACGAGAAAATTCGAGAAATTAGAGCTAATAGGAAGGCTTACCGACAATAATTTTTTGCACGCGCCATACGCGACTGGCACATGGAATGGGATATCAGATAGTCGTACCAGAAGTATCTTCCGCCACACGCCATTACGTGGATTACGAAGTATGATGTAAATGTAGTTGTAGATGTTGGAATGTCCGGTCGTTGTATTGAACTTACTCTTCCTGTAGGCCAGCCATGTAGAGTACGTCTACAACCAATTTAGGAGGATTGGGGAAAGGCCAACTTATCAGCTTCAGGCTGAAGAAAGATTCCTGTCATCCGGAGGTAGACGCCACAGGCCCCGCCAGGAAATGAAATGTTACACAACCTCTTTTGCATAATCTGTGTGGAATAGTACGAATGTATCGCTTGGTCCAGATGCTGTTTTCCCTTTGAGCGACATTAGCTGCTTCTTCAAATTGGCAGCAGTGAGTGATCCAGCCGCAGGGTACATTTGCGAAGTACTACATGTGAAAGCGGACCGACAGGAGAAACTGGTCTTCCGCAGAGCTGTTTGGGCGCATATGGGCGGCGCGGTGGCGTCAGTATTGAGATTTCGCGTGGGTGTGCTCCGATAGGCGATCTGACGGCAGGGGGAAAGCGAAGCGGCAGTAAGAGTGCCGTCCCGGTTTCCGCTCGGCCCCTCTCGCTGCTTCCGAAGCCCGGGGCCTGTGTGTCTGCTCCATCTGTCGGGGAAAGGTGCCGTGGCCGCAGACGCACTCTCACCTGTGGGAGAGGTCGCGCCGCTCCCTGGTCCACTGGCCTCATCACAATCCGGCGGAACTCTACACCTGCCTCGAGGAGAGATCTCAGGCGATCTCACGGGAGACTGTCGCCCCCGTCGCTGCATCCGCTCCCAGTGGCAGCGAGACGCTACAGATCAGTCGCTTACCTTATGGCTTTTAGGGTTGATTTCCACCTGCATTTGCCTCCCACGCAGGAAAAGGCACGCACGAAGCTGTACGCTTCCTTCTCGAGACGTGCGCGTGCGTGACTCCACCCACACCTAGACAGAATCGTGCACACTGTTCTAGTGATCAAGATGTCAGCTTCGCTTCCAGCGACTATCACCGCAATAGATATAAGCTCACCGGAAAAAAATAGTCACCCCAGTGCCTGAAGATGGCACAGAGGTCGATTCACGTGCTCAATCATGCGCGCACTACGTCTAGACGAGCAAATGGCAGTAGCGGTCAGTGAAACATATATGAAAAAATTGGACATGGTAGGTAAACATTTGTAAACGTAAGGATGCGACACAGCGACAAAAAGGAGCCACGAAACATGACATCAGAATTGTGGCCACAAACGCATTTCAAGACCTGTATGCCAAAAGTGCTTCCAAGCCCGAGAGGAATTGCTACAGCTAGTGAAGGAATGTCCGTCCCGACCTGGTAGCGAGGGACGTTACGACGGGAACTGCATGTAATAAACATTTTGATTCGTTCTGGTATATAGAGCGTGTCGAGGGGACGCCGAAAACAGTGCAGTCGTTGGAAACGGAGTGATTTATTTGATGTCCAATAGGGCATTACCATTGGTTTTCGGACCAAGGCTGGAAGCACTTTAGAAACGGCTAAGTTTGTAAACCGTTCACGTGTCGCCGTGGCTGAAGTACACAGTACATAGCAAAATGGCGCTATCCAAACTGGTGCCGAGGCAACTGTGGTGGATCATGGGCCATAGATGACAAGAGTGAACGACGACTTCAGAGATGTGTACGGACAAACAGTTGTGCAACAGTTGAGCAAGTGCCTGCTTAGTGTCTCCTCAACGACAGTTCACCGAACGTTGTTGCTACGTGTAGGCCTTCGCAGCAGACACATGGTCCATGCTCTCATACTAACGTCGGCGACCAAGGCTGGACTTGGCACGCCACTACCGCGGCTGAAGGTCCACTGAGCTGCAACATGTGGCCTTTTAGATGGATTACGTTTTATGCTTCATCAGACACATGGCCGTTGGCATGTACGGCTTGAAAGGCTGAAAACAAATACCCTGCTACAATCGTCGAGACACGATGGCACCTACCAGGAGGACAGTGCAATGAGCCACATACCTCGCAGAGTACATGTGTGGTTCGAAGAGCATCTGGATGAGTTTACCATACCCTTCTGGCCACGAAACTCATCGGACCGAAACCCAGTTGAGAATATGCGAGACCACTTCGATCGGGTGGTTCGAGTCATGGACCCTCAATCGACAAACGTAGTGCTGCTGACCACGGCACTAGTGCCGAAACGACCCCGCACCCTTGCCGGTACCTACCAAAACATCATGGCTTTTCCTGGACGTCTCACACGACAAAAAGGTGATTATTCAGGCTTTTCAAAAGTGGTCACATTAATTTAACTCAGTGTATTTTGAACAGCGTGTGCAACATACCGCGGCCGGTCGGTGTGGCATGGCGGTTCTAGGCGCTTCTGTCTGGAACCGCGCGACCGATATGGTCGAAGGTTCGAATCCATTCTCGGGCATGGATGTGTGTGATGTCCTTAGGTTAGTTAGGTTTAAGTAATTTAAGTTCTAGGGGACCGATGACCTCAGATGTTAAGTCCCATAGTGCTCAGAGTCATTTGAACCATTTGAGCAACATACCGCCAAAAATCCCTGCAATTTATTTGCTCTTGGGGATAGAATCATCAGTGAGTGCCATCAGTTGTATATAGCATACCTGAAGAAACGTGATGTTTTTCAACAGCTTTCTACAGAATAATTAATGATTCATGTAAGACACCTTTTCAGGATTTCATTCCCATTTTCTAGAGCAACCACTTACAAGGGCGTGCTCAAAAGTAATGCCTGCGAACTTTTTATGTGGAAGCTCTCAAAGCTCTTTAAATAAATAGACGTTGTTAACATTCTACGATTTTATTGTTCATGTCTACATATTTACAGTCTTAGAGCGCTCTAAATTGTAGCTTGTAACATGCAGTGTGTAACGTACCTATGTCGCTGGTTGAGGTTTGTGACAAAACAACTTTAACACACTACGGCCGCACTGCCATACATACTCTGACTGGTTGATGGATGAACATCCGTGTTTACAGTTGTTAGTTCAAGCTGCCACCATATTACTGCGCGTTTTCGCTTATAAGCCAGTAATAAAATGACCTCTAGTAGCCATTATTAAAGTATTCCGTGACTTCGGAAAGGAGTTCCCATTAACATAAAATGTCTGAAAGGTAGCAGAGCAAGTTTTATATGTAAACCAAAACCGTTTCTCCCGGACTACCTCCTCTATTCCAAGGACTAATTTCCATGTAAAAACTGGTAGCTGGTAACTTGTAATTAAAAATAAATAAATAAAAGTGTAGTTGCATCAGAGACTAAAATCATATGTTTATTAATGTTAACATTAAAAGCGTAAACATATCGCGTAAACTTAATCGTTCCACATCATTTCTATAAAAGAATCGTTCAAATTATCTATGGAACATGTAACTAACTCTCAAAAGATCGTGATTATTTACACGCTAATGTTAAAAAACAGCAATTGTTTGCTTACACACTTACAGGTACTGTGCGTCCTTCAACACGCCTACGTTCGCATACACACAAACTATCACTAACACTGTTTACGTGAAATCAGAACATTGTACAATCATGTTATGACAGTGTTGCTTTTAAAAGAGTTTGGATGCGATTCCTGTTCTCGTGGATTACCGTGTTTACACTATGGCAAGTTGAAAAAGAGAGAGAGAGAGAGAGAGAGAGAGAGACAGTTGGAGAAAGAGGGTGAAATTTATACGTGCGTATGAACAACCCCTTCCCTCAAATATTTATCTCTTCTTCGTATCTCCTCTGTGTTACCACAGATGACGTGTCATTGATCTCATTTGTACTAAGATTGCAATACATACGAGGTGCCTATTTACTTCCACCGCCCTGAGTGGAATGTGTAACTTCTAAAAAAATTTCGCCAACCTGGAGTCGTTATCCCCTGCGTAGAAAACAGCACGTAGTTCATGAATCCGCAATATTGACGCTGTAAGAAACTCTTTGCGAGGAACTGTTATTTTAGGAATGATTAAATTTCCATTCAGTTTGTTTATACGGGGTGCAACTCGCTTTTTATTGACAGAACACGAGAAACTGCGCAGTGACATTTCTTTTTAGAGTCACCAATTCTATTCTTCAACAAATTTATGAACTGCATATTTCCGTAATTAGTATCACGCTTTTCTCAACTATATGTCCAAATAACCATTCCTTGATAATAAAGTATTAACTAACACCAACCGCGGTAGACCACATGTCCGTCTTCCGACACTGCCGAACCAGCTCTATTCACAGACTAGAGATTGCAAATTAAGTCTTAACTGATACTGCGGCGGACAACATGTCCGTCCTCCGAGACTGTCGTATGAGTTATGATCTTATATCCGAACCTCTTCGCCCGCAATCCAAATTAGGCACGATCCGAAGATCACCGAAGTGCTTCGTCTGCCTTTTCGTTTTGCAGTTGTTTATTATTCTGTTGGTTATTAATACTTGTGAAATAATGTGGAATGGTAGTACGCTATTGAGAGATGCTAAAATATGAAATGCAAGTAAATACTTGGTTTAATATTAATAACAGCCGGCCGTTGTGGCCGAACGGTTCTGGGCGCTCCAGTCCGGAACCGTGCGACTGCTACGGTCGCAGGTTCGAATCCTGCCTCGAGCATGGATGCGTGTGACTTCCTTAGGTTAGTTAGATTTAAGTAGTTCTAAGTTCTTGGAGACAGATGACCTCAGATGTTAATTCTCATAGTGCTCAGAGCCATTTGAACCATTTGATTAATAATAGAAAATTGTCATTTTGGCGCGCAACTTCCGAATGCAGCAGCCAATCACGGAGACCACAATTTAGGCGGTCTTCCTCACGATATCCGGTCCGCAGCTCGTGGTCTTGCGGTAGCTTTCTCACTTCCCGCGCACGGGGTCTCGGGTTAGATTCCTGGCGGAGTCAGGGATTTTTCCTGCGTCGAGATGACTGGTTGTTGTTGGGTCGTCTTCATCATTATTCATCCCCCTTATGGCCGGAGGAAGACAATGGCAAACCACCTCTGCCTAGTACAGCGGTGCGGGTCTCCCGCATCGTCCCCTACGCTCCTCGGAGTGTGGGACTTCACCATCATCTCGCGATACCCGTACCGAACAAACCATCTGTCATCGGTAGCTCACAGCGCATTACGTTGTCTTGGCACAGTTGTCTTCTCAAGTGCTCTGAAAAGAGCTTTCTGTAGCCGTATATGATTGTTGCAAAGTCCGAAATATTACATTACAAGTGACAGTTTGATGTAGAGAGAAACGAAACAACTTTGACTGTATCTACACTTTTCGAGAAGCAATACTGTGTAAAATTTTTGTACTGTGCTTTGGTTTAACGTAGCTTGTGAGTGCTGTTTCGCGTGTGTGTGAATTTTTGCGCAGCGAAGGAGGCACAATATCTGTGAGTGCACTGAAAGAAAAAAAAAATCTCAACACCAAAAATGATTAATGTAGAATAACGAACAATCGGAAATACATTCGTCTAGGTACTGTAACATATTTGAGCGATGAACATTGTAAAGTCACAAGTTAATGTAAGTGCAAGATAATCCATTGCAAATGTAAAATGCTGCTACATTAATAACCGGTATAAACACCAGAATGTTGAACATAAGCATGCAAACGTGTATGCGTCGTGTTTTACAGGTGGCAAATGTCAGTTTGTGGGATGGAGTTCCACGTCTGTTCAACTTAGTCGGTCAATACAGGGACGGCTAGTGCTGTTTGTGGATTACGCTGGAGTTATCATCCGATAAAATTCCCTATGTGCTCGATTCGAGACAAATCTGTTGATCGAGTAGGCCAAGGCAACACGTCCACTCTCTGTAGAGCATATTGTGTTGCAACAGTGGTATGGGAGTGAGCGTTATCTTCTTGAAAAACTATGTATGGAGTGCTGTTCATGAATAGCCTCCTACTAAGCAACACACGGCCATCACTGGCACCGAGATAGAACCAGCTTTCATTAGATAACACAATAGACCTCTACCCTGCCTTCCAGTGAGCTCTCTCTTGATACCACTGAAGTCGCAAACGGCAGTGGCTTAGGGTCAGTGGAGTGCACGTTACAGGACCGTCGGCTCGGAGCTGTCCTTGCAGTAACCGATCTGTAACAGTCCGCTGTGCCACTGCGGTGCCAACTGCTACTTAAATTGCTATTGCAGATGCAGTGCGAAGCGCCAGAGGTGGACGCTGAATGCGATGGTCTTCCCCCTCGGTAGTGCAATATGGCCGTGCGGAGCCCGGTCTTCTTGAGACCGTGCATTCTCGTGAACACCTCTGTCAGCAATCAAATACAGTGGTAACATTTCTGAGAAGTCTTTCTGCGATAACGCAGAAGGAACACCCATCATCTCGTAGCCTCATTACACGACCACTTTCAAGCTCAGTGAGGTGCTGATAATGGCGACTTTGTCGCCTTGTACGCATTCTTGACTAACATTAATTCATCACTTCCAATCTCAAAGACAACTAACGGTCACAACCGTTACAGCATGTATTTAAAGCCAACTTGATTTGCATCCTCGTAGGGCCACTAGTAACGCCACTTTCATGCGGCTCGCGCGAAGTTTTAATAGACATCATATTTCACATGTGGCAACACGCCTACCAACTTTCGTTTGTGTCACACAGATACAAAAGATATACTACACTGAAGCGCCAAAGAAACTGGTACACGTATGCATATTCAAATACAGAGATATGTAAAAAGGCAGAATACGACGCTGCGTCCAGCAACGCCCATATAAGACAAAAAGTGTCTGGCGCGGTTGTTAGATCGGTTACTGCTGCTACAATGGCAGGTTATCAAGATTCAAGTGAGTCTTAACGCGGTGTTATAATCAGCGCACGAGCGATGCGACACACAATCTCCGAGGTAGCGATGAAATGGAGATTTTACCGTACGACTGTAGCATGAATATCAGGAATCCGGAAAACATCAAATATCCGACATCGCTGCGGCCGGAAAAAGATCCTGCAGGAACGAGACCAACGACGACTGAAGAGAATCGTCCAGCGTGATAGAAGTGCAACCCTTCCGCAAATTGTTGCAGGTTTCAATGCTGGGCCATCGACAAGTGTCAGCGTGCGAACCATTCAACGAAACATCACCGATATGTGCTTTCGGAGCCGAAGGCCCCCTCGTGCACCCTTGATGATTGCACGAAACAAAACCTTGCGCCTCGCCTGGGTCTGTCAACATCGGCATTGGACTGTTGATGACTGGAGATATGTTGCCTGGTCGGACGAGTCTTGTTTCAAGTTGCATTGAGCAGATGGACGTGTACGCGTATGGAGACAACCTCATGAATCCACGGACCCCCCATGTCAGCGGGGAACTGTTCCAGCTGGTGGAGGCTCTGTAATGGTGTGGGGCGTGTGGAGCTGGAGTGATAGGTGACCCCCGATACGACTCTGACAGGTGACACGTACGAAAGCATCCTGTCTGATTACCTGCATCCATTCATGTCCATTGTTCAGTCCGACGGACTTGGACAATTCCAGGAGGGCAGTGCGACATCCGGAATTGCTATAGAGTGGATCCACGGACACTCTTCTGATTTTAAACACTTCCGCTGGCCACCAAACTCCCGAAGCATGAACATTATTGGGATGCCTAGCAACGTGCCGTTCATAAGAGATCGCCACCCCCTCGTACTCTAACGGATTTATGGACAGCACTGCTGGGTTCATGGTGTCAATGCCCTCCACCACTACTCCAGACGTTAGTGTAGTCCATATGACGTCGTATTGGGGCAGTACTGCGAGCTCGCGGAGGCCCTACACAATATTAGGCAGGTGTACCAGTTTATTTGGCTCTCAGTGCTCAACGTCTAAAAAAATGCAGGATTTGTATTTTCTGAATGCACTCAAACCATAAAAAGACGACTGCAGGACAAGAGCAGGAGAACAACGCAGTCGCTGACATCAGCAATGGAAACAGTTGCACTTGAAAATGGGAATTAATTCCTGAAGTGCATCGTGCTATGCGTGAAGAAAACTTAACTGGTGGAATGTTTTGTTAGTTAAATCGGTAAGCTTACCTTAGGTAAATTTGAGTTAATACCTGTGGCGTCTTTTCTTGTTATTGTGTCCTTATTGGTCTCCTATTGTGTTTAATCACAAAGGAAATGATTTGTAGAAATATATATAGGGGAGAGAGAGAGGGGGGGGGGGGGGGGGGGGGAGAAAGAGAGAAAGATTAGGGAGAGAGAGATGGGAGAGACGTAAAGGTAAAAAGTGGTTCGCGTAAGTAATTAATGGATGTGACGACTGCCGCGAGCGACCTGCTCCCATTAAACTCGCTGTATAAGGCAGGCAATTCAGCCCGGTGTCGCTCGCCGCTAAGGGAGAGGAGGAACCGCTTGTTGTGAGATGCGGGCGGACAGGCATTGTGGGCCGCTGAGTCAGACCTCAAGCACGCAGGTAAATCTCCCTCCCTCCCTCTCGCTCTCTCTCTCTCTCTCTCCCTCCCCCTCTCTCTCTTCTTCTCCCGACTGGGGTACCTGGAATGTGCGACGCCCTTAAAGGGCAACGCCGCATCTCCACCGCCGGACAGGCGCACACATTTCTCTCCTCGACGGTATCCTCAATCAGCTGTTCGTTCCCCTCCGCTGCCGCTGTTTCAGAGGAACGAAGGCGGTCTTTTTTGTCCATTATGGAAGCTCTGCAGCTCGCTGGAGCTCGGACGCGTTACCTAGGATTAAATCGTCGACACACGGGAGGAGTTAGCTGATGCTAATGTGGCACTCTAAAAGAGTTTTATGATGTCACTTCCTGCTACTTCACGTTGAGGAGCCATTTCGCCACGTGAAACTCAGAATAGGTTCTGCGATTTTTCGGTGACATATCACATAAAGTAGAATCAACAGGAAGCAAGAACGCTCCCTACTTAACAAGCGGAAAGGTTGTGGCTCACAGAAAGTAAGATGCTGTGTTGTAATTGTCGTGTTCAGTAGAAGCCCGTATTCGGTACGTTTTGTGTGGTATCTTACACCCCATGTTTCTAAGCACCAGCAAGTTTAATGTCTCGAGAACGATTTGATACTGCTACTATTTGTTGCAAAAAAACTACGGGAAGCGTCATATTGGTGGTTAAAGAATTTTCGTATTTAGTTACCATCGCGTTATAACCGGCGTGTTATCAGAGTAAGCCGTTTTAAGGCAACGGCGCATTAAAGATACCTGGAAAATGTATCGTTCTAGTTAGGAGTTGTTACAGTTAGATGTAAATTAATAACATATCGGCGTTTAAAGCCTAGAGAAGATTGTAAGATAAAATCCGAAACATCTTAAAATGAAGCTACAGCATAGCTCACGCCGGCGCCGTAGTTACAAACGCGATAAAAAAGAAAAACATAGCGGTTGCACCCTAGACGACTGGAAAACCGTGGCATTGTCAGATGAGTCCCAATTCAGTTTGTAACAGCTGTTCGCAGCGTTCGAGTGTGGCACAGTCCCCTCGAAGCCATGGTCTCAAGTTGTCAAGCAAGCTGGTGGTGGCTGCATAATGGTGTGACCTGTGGTTACATGGAATGGCGTGAGTCCTGTGGTCCAGCTGGACCGATCATTCTCTGGAAATGGTTACGTACGGCAATTTGGAAACCATTTGCAGCCATTCAAGGATATCATATTCCGAAACAACGATGGAACTTTTATGGATGACAGTGCGCTATGTCACTGGGTCAGAAATGTTCGCGATTGTTTTGAAGAACATTCTGGACATTTCGAGCGAATGATTTGGCCACCCAGATCGCCCGACATGAACCCCATCGAACATTTATGGGAGATAATCGAGAGGTGAGTTCGTGCACAAAATCCTGCACTGGTAACACTTCTGCAATTGTGGACGCCTGTAGAGGCAGCATGGCTCATGATGTCTGCAGGAGACGTCCAACCCCTTGTTGAGTCCATGCCACGCCGAGTACCTGCGCCACACCGAGCAAAGGAGAATCGGCACGATATCAGGAGGTGTCCAATGACTTCTGTCACCTCAGGAAACATCTCTTTTTTTCTCCTTATTGTTATTCCTTGTTGTTACATCATTAGTTTCGAACGGACCTTATATGTGCGCTCTTTACTTCATTGCTAAAAAGGCGGACTGGCCGGGCTTGTATACAGGGTGGTCCATTGATAGTGACCGGGCCAAATATCTCACGAAATAAGCCTCAAACGAAAAAACTACATAGAATGAAACTCATCTAGCTTGAAGGGCGAAACCAGATGGCGCTATGGTTGGCCAGCTAGATGGCGCTGCCATAGGTCAAACGCATATCAACAGCGTTTTTTTTAATAGGAACCCCCATTTTTTATTACATATTCGTATATTAAGTAAAGAAACATGTTTGCTTTAGTTGGACCACTTTTTTCGCTTTGTGATTGATGGCGCTGTAATAGTCACAAACGTATAAGTACGTGGTATCACGTAACATACTGCCAGTGCGGACGGTATTTGCTTCGTGATACATTACCCGTGTTAAAATGGACCGTTTACCAGTTGCGGAAAAGGTCGATATGGTGCTGGTGTATGGCTTTTGTGATCAAAATGCCCAACGGGCGTGTGCTATGTATGCTACTCGGTATCCTGGATGACATCATCCAATCGTCGGGACTGTTCGCCAGATAGTTACCTTATTTAAGGAAACAGGAAGTGTTCAGCCACACGTGAAACGTCAACCACAACCTGCAACAAATGATGATGCCCAAGTCGGTGTTTTAGCTGCTGTCCCGGCTAATCCGCACATCAGTAGCAGACAAATTACGCGAGAATCGGGAATCTCAAAAATGTCTGTGTTGAGAATGCTACATCAACATCGATTGCACCCGTATCATATTTCTACGCACCAGGAATTGCATGGCGACGACTTTGAACGTTGTGTACAGTTCTGCCACTGGGCACAAGAGAAATTACGGGACGATGACAGATATTTTTGCACGCCTTCTATTTAGCGACGAAGGGTCATTCACCAACAGCGGTAACGTAAACCGGCATAATATGCACTATTGGGCAACGGAAAATCCACGATGGCTGCGACAAGTGGAACATCAGCGACCTTGGCGGGTCAATGTATGGTGCGGCATTATGGGAGGGAGGATAATTGGCCCCCATTTTATCGATGGCAATCTAAATGGTGCAATGTATGCTGATTTCCTACGTAGTGTTCTACCGATGTTACTACAAGATGTTTCACTGCATGACAGAATGGCGATGTACTTCCAACATAATGGATGTCCGGCACATATCTCGCGTACTGTTGGAGCGGTATTGAATAGCATATTTCAAGAGAGGTGGATTGGCCTGCACGTTCACCGGATCTGACGTCCCCGGATTTATTTCTGTGGGGAAAGTTGAAGGATATTTGGTATCGTGATCCACCGACAACGCCTGACAACATGCGTCAGCGCATTGTCAATGCATGTGTGAACATTACGGAAGGCGAACTACTCGCTGTTGAGAGGAATGTCGTTACACGTATGGCCAAATGCATTGAGGTTGACGGACATCATTTTGAGCATTTATTGCATTAATGTGGTATTTACAGGTAATCACGCTGTAACAGCATGCGTTCTCAGAAATGATAAATTCACAGAGGTACATGTATCACACTGGAACAACAGAAATGAAATGTTCAAACGTACCTACGTTCTGCATTTTATTTTAAAAAACCTACCTGTTACCAACTCTTCGTCTAAAATTGTGAGCCATATGTTTGTGACTATTACAGCGCCATCTATCACAAAGCGAAAAAGTGGCCTAACTAAAACATTCATATTTCTTTACGTGCTATACGAATATGTAATAAAAATGGGGGTTTCTATTTTAAAAAAAACGCAGTTGATATCCGTTTGACCGATGGCAGCGCCATCTAGCGGGCCAAACATAGCGCCATCTGGTTTCCCCCTTCAAGCTAGACGAGTTTCGTTCTTTGTAGTTTTTTCGTTTGACGCTTATTTTGTGAGATATTTGGCCTGTCACGATCAGTGGACCACCCTGTATATGTAAAGCCGGGACACCTGGCAACCGTAGTTACGATTACACTCCAGCCACAAAATGCAACAGGCAGGTTCTAAGAATCCAGTGTCTGTTTCTTTGTTTCACGTGTGAGACCTTGTGACTGCGGATAAATACTTCTCCGTTTCTCAATAAAACGTCTGTCTCTGGATCAGGGCTACCACCGGGCCTCGCTGCCTCGCAAAGGACCCGAGGTCAGTTCCCGGTACCATAAAGAACTTTTCCTTCGTGGGAGAACTGGAACGAGGTTGCTATTAGCTACATCAATGACAAATAGGGGCTCCAAGTTTTAGGAAGCAGACAACGATTGGGAGAGCGGAACGCCCATCACACGTTCCTAATGAATACCGCATCTAGTGACGTCTTAGGTAGATGGTGACACGGCGCACGGCCACGATCGCTTCGCCTTTAGATTTCTAGGGCACGCTTCCATTCTTCTCGTCAGTGATCTGTCAATCATCTGCATCTCCAATACTGGAATACCACTCAAGGGTATGAGAAGAAAGATAGATTGTTATGGTACTGTTAACTGGGAGACCCAGAACGGGTTGTTCAACCGCCTAATCGGAAAGGATATTCTTCTTCTGCTCTCCATGGCCCCTCTCCATGCGATGAATGAAAGTTGCGTCTGAAGTGCGTCTGTTTAGTGCAGGTGATTGTCATGGATGTGTATATAGCGTGGTGTCACATTTCTGTCGTGTGAAGATCAGAGAGGGGTGGCGGTGGGGGAGAAACACGATGCCGGCACACAGTCTACGCCTCACTAAAAGCACCAAAGTGACCGCCGAGCTTAGCGAAGATACCACCGTCAACAGTGCCACATGCCCTCACATCATGAGACACTGGAGAGACGTTTAGAGTTTAATTCAGGACACTGAGGCAAAGAGTGGCGATGAGGAGTTGTATTCTGCCACCTATCAACCCCTTGCCAGGCTTTCTGATGGTGGTGCTTGGGTTATTCCGCCACCAGAACCAGTATCAAAGAAAACTGTCTTTCTTGGAAAATGAGTCAACAGAAATGCTAAAAAATCGGAACTGGAGAAGTCTGAACATCGAACCGTTATACGTCACAAAAACCTTTTTAGTGAGGGGACTGTATAGGGCTTCTTGCTGTTAATGTTGTATATTAATGACTTTGCTGTAAATATTATTAGTAACATTAGACTTTTCGCAGATGATGCAATTATCTGTACTGAAGTACAGTCTGAAAGAAGTTGCACAAATTTTGAATCAGATCCTGGTGCGATTTTAAAGTGGGGCAAATATTCGCAAACGTAAAATTGTGCACTTCACAAAACGAAAAAAAAACTAGTATCGTATGATTATAATGTCAGTGAGTCGCAGCTGGAATCGGAAAAATCATACAAATACCTAGGCGTAACACTTCGTAGGGATATGAAATGCAACGATCACAGAGGCTCAGCCGTGGGTAAAGCAGGTGGCATACTTCGGTTTATTGGTAGAATAATGGGCAAGTGCAATCAGTCTACAAAGGAGATTGTTTGCAAATCACTCGTGTGACCCACCTTAGAATTTTCTCGAGTGTGTGTGTTCAGTACCAGATAGAATTGGCAGGTCAAAATGTTCAATGCGTGTGAAATCTACGAGTGGGAAGAAACGTTAATAAGAGAGGTTTTGATCCTACGTAAAATCAGTGAATGGTTCGAAAACTTTTACTCATTCACTCACTGAACAGAAGGCCGAAATACTGAATTCGCTCTTCCGAAAATGTTTCATCGCGTAAGATCGTAACGCGGTCCCTCCTGTCAGCCGTCGTACGAACGTTGAAATGGCAGATACTGAGATCAGCCATTCATCGTAGGTCGCTAGAGCAACGAAGGGTACCTAGTGATCGCAAAAAAGCACAAGTCACTCCCGTTTTCATGCAGTGTCTTGAAACAAATGCACATAATTAAAGGCCTATACGTTGACGTCAGTCTGTTATAGAGTTATGAAACATGTTTTATGCTCAAGAATTATGACTGCTTTGGGAAACGGAAATATCTTCTATAAACATCATCATGGATTCCGAAAACAGAGATCTTGCGAAACTCAACTCACTCTGTTCCTCCATGAAATCCATAGCGCTTTAGGAAAAGGCTCTCAAGTTGGCACCGTGTTCCTTGACTTCAGGAAGGCATTTGACACCGTCTCGCACTGCCGTTTAGAAAAAACAATGAGCGTATCGAGTATCGAACCGGATTTGGTGCTGGATTCAAGAGATCCTTGCCGATAAAACTCAACACTTCGCTCTTAATGGAACAAAATCGACAGATGTAAAGGTTATTTCCGGAATACCCGAAGAAAGGACCGATACTATTTGCTATGTATGTAAAGGATCTAGTAGAAGGCTCGGACGCTCGTTGAGACAGCTCGCAGATGATGAGGTTGTCTATAAGAAAGAAGAACCACAGAAGAGATTATCCATATGCGGAGTGAATTGGAAGGGGTTGATGAACTGTGCAGGCGCTGGCAGTTGACCTTGAACGTAGATAAACGTAACATACTGAGCGTACATACGGAAAGAAAACCACCAGTGGACAACTACACTATTAATTTCAATTTGTTGGAAACACAATCTAACGTAAAATACCTGGGAGTAACTATCCAGACATACCTTAACTGGCATGATCACATAAAACAAATAGTAGAAAAACCGGACGTCAGTTTGTCATCCGTGGTAAGGACCTTAAGAAAATGTAGCTCATCCACGTAGGAAATGGCTTACAAGGCGTCTGTTCGACCGATTCTTGAGCATTGCTCATCAAATGGAATCCGTATGAAGTAGGACTGATGGAAGAGACGGAGAAAATTCAATGAAGAACTGCGCGTTTCGTCACGGGATCATTTAGTCCGCGTGAGAGCATTACAGAGATGCTCAACAAGTGGCAGACATTACAAGAGAAGCGTTGAGCATCACAAAGATGGTTGGTTGTTTTGGGGGAAGAGACCAAACTACGAGGTAATCGGTCTCATCGGATTAGGGAAGGACGGGGAAGGAATTTGGCCGTGCCCTTTCAAAGGAACCATCCCGGCATTTGCCTGGAGCGATTTAGGGAAATCAGGATGGCCGGACGCGGGATTGAACCGTCGTCCTCCCGAATGCGAATCCAGTGTGCTAACCACTGATCACGGAGATGTTTACTATTGAAACTGCAAGGAGCATTCTCAGAGAAGTGTTGGACAACATATTTTTTAATCCCACATACATGTCGCGAAATGATCGCGACGACAAAAATAGAGAAATTAGAGCGAATGCAAAGGCCTGCCGACAATCATTCTTGCCAGGCGGCATTTGCGAATGGAACAGGGAAGGGCGAATAAGTTTGTGGTATCAGGAGCACCGTTCGCCACACACCATTTGATGGTTTGCGATGTATGATGAAGAGGTAGATGTAGATGCGAGAAACTTTGTGTCACCTTGGCTTTCTATGTGCACCAAACGCTCCTCATGTGGAATCCAACGAAGGACTGCGCGTTTCGTCACGTGATAATTTAGTCCACATTTGCAACACACAGCATAGCTCTATCTAATATTTGATGAAAGGGAACTCTGCCATTTACTTCACAGTGATTTCAAGTGTACAATACATTTTGCAATTTACGCCGTAATTTTACATGGGCAATACCCATACGTATGCTTGGCGTGTTTGTTTGTGTCACGTGCGGACCCTGGAAGGTCGGAAAGAACGCGAAGAAAATGAGTAGCAATTTATGCAGCCGAGAGGACGGCGGTGGTCTTGTGGGAGCTGTCAGCTGCAGGCACGTCAGGTAGCGGGCGCACCGGGACTCACCAGAGCCCTCTCCCACGCTCCTGCCATGTAGCATTCCAACGGGAGAGGCGCCCTCCACATATCCTGCCTGTCCCCCCTCCCCTCTGTCTCCGCCCCCCCCCCCCCCCCATCGTAGGCAGCCGCAGTCTCCACGTCTCCGGCTGCTGGCCTTTGCCGAGTGCGGCCAACTTTAGACTACTCGGCAACCCCGTTGGGCTCTTCCTCCACTCACAGTCGTAACGAATACTGACTATCACATGAAGTGTATAACAAACAGTACCTTACATACTGCTCATACACACAGTCCATCTTCAACTGTGGAACCATTTTTGGAGGTTCTACGCACGAAACATGGACACAGTATTCAAATTACAGAAAAGGGCTATTACAATAATAATTAGAAATAGGAACTGAGCTTACTGTAAATGTCTGTATAAATAGCAGGGTATTCTAACTGCAGGATGTGTGCACATTTACCAATATGTTATGAGAATGAAGAAGAACGTCAGCAGTTACGTCACAAACATCAGATTTCATGGTTGTGGATCGAGAGTCAGACTTATCTTACAGGAGTGCACTGCCAAAAAACACAAAGCCGTGTGTTTTACAAGGGAAAAAAGGGTAATAAACAGTCCAGAGAGATTGAAGACACGACTAAAATCCAAATATTTGTTTTTGTTTCAAAAATTCAAATATTTAAATATAATTCACACCCCAAATTCAAGGACTACTTTTTAGAAAATACACATTAGTGAACGGTACAAATAAACATTATTTAATAATAAACAACTGTCATTCTACAGCAAATTTTCGTAGTCTAATACACTACTGGCCATTAAAATTGCTACACCACGAAGATGTGCTACAGATGCGAAATTTAACCGACAGGAAGAAGATGTTGTGATATGCAAGTGATTAGCTTTTCAGAGCACGCACACAAGGTTGGTGACGGTGGCGACACCTACAACGTGCTGGCATGAGGAAAGTTTCCAACCGATTTCTCATACACAAACAGCAGTTGACCGGCGTTGCCTGCTGAATCATTGTTGTGATGCGTCGTGTAAGGAGGAGAAATGCGTACCATCACGTTTCCGACTTTGATAAAGGTCGGATTGTAGCCTATCGCGATTGCGGTTTATCGTATCGCGACATTGCTGCTTGCGTTGGTCGAGATCCAATGATTGTTAGCAGAATATGGAATCGGTGGCTTCAGGAGAGTAATACGGAACGCCGTGCTGGATCCCAACGGCCTGCAGTCGAGATGACAGGCGTCTTATTCGGATGGCTGTAACGGATCGTGCAGTCACGTCTCGATGCCTGAGTCAACAGATGGGGACGTTTGCAAGACAACAACCCTCTGCACGAACAGTTCGACGACGCTTGCAGCAGCATGGACTATCAGCTCAGAGACCATGGCTGCGCTTACCCTTGACGCTGCATCACAGACAGGAGCGCCTGCGATGGTGTATTCAACGGCGAACTTGGATGCACGAATAGCAAAACGTCATTTTTCGGATGAATCCAAGCTCTGTTTACAGCATCATGATGGTCACATCCGTGTTTGGCGACATCGCGGTGAACGCACATTGGAAGCGTGTATTCGTCATCGCCATACTGGCGTATCACCCGGCGTGATGGTATGGGGTGCGACTGGTTACACTTCTCGGTCACCTCTTGTTCGCATTGACGGAACTTTGAGTAGTGGACGATACATTTCAGATGTGTTACGACCCGTGGCTCTACCCTTCATTCGATCCCTGCGTAACCCTACATTTCAGCAGGTTAATGCACGACAGTATGTTGCAGGTCCTGTACGGGCCTTTCTGGATACAGAAAATATTCGACTGCTGCCCTGGCCAGCACATTCTCCAGATGTCTCACCAATTGAAAACGTGTGGTCAATGGTGGCTGAGCAACTGTCTCCTCACAATACGCCAGTCACTACTGTGTTATCGTGTTGAAGCTGCATGGGCAGCTATACGTGTACACGCCATCCAAGCTCCGTTTGACTCAATGCTCAGGCGTATCAAGGCCGTTATTACGGCCAGAGGTGGTTGTTCTGGGCACTGATTTCTCTGGATATATGCACCCAAATTGAATGAAAATGTCATCACATGTCAGTTTTAGTATAATATATTTGTCCAATGAATACCCGTTTATAATCTGCATTTCTTCTTGGTGTAGCAATTTTAATGGCCAGTAGTGTAGTTTAATCATTATTATTGTAAAAGCCTATTCCCTCGAAAATTTTGGATAATTCTAACCTTTTTGTATTGTCTTGTTTTCAGCAACTCAAGCACTGTAGTGATGTGCTCACTGAGCAAACGGGACGCTACAAAGAATTCAATAGAATGCCGGGAGTATCGGTAAGGTCCTGACACTAGTCGATTGTGTGCGTATGTGTGTTTGTGTGTGTGTGTGTGTATATATGTGTGTGCAGTACAGTGTAATTTAGTGTCTGCTAGTGTATAGTGTCAGCAGTGACTGGTTATGTGACACAAATGAACTGTGTTAAAATATAAACAAATGTCACTGTATAAAGAACAAAGAACACATTCTCACACTGCAAGAAAACTACCACACTCATAAGACCAAACCACAACAGAAAAAATGATTGATATTGAAATTAGTGTTAAGGTCCAATGGAACCAAACTGCTGAGGTCATCGGTCCTTACGCGTACGCACCACATAACCTAACTCAACCTAACTTACACACACACACACCCATGCCGCAGGGAGGACTCGAGCCTCCGCCGGGGGGAGTCGCGCAAACAGTGGCAAGATGCCTCAGACCGCACGGCAGGAAAAAAAGAAAAAAAAAATCAGACCAGACTAGCAAACTATACACTTTTTCAATTGATAGACCAGTTATTATAATATTAAATATGGATACACCCCTACACGTATATCACCCATCCACGCTACCGCCACTTAGTTCCCATCCACCACTACCATCATTGCACAATTCTTTCCTGCATAATCACCACTCATCCTCCTGAACTCTAAGAACCACTCTGCCCCCCCCCCCCCTCCGTTCATACCTCTGTTGAATATGTAAAATACCTTTCTTAATTTACACTGAGTCGCCGCTGCTCCTGCACAACACTTTGCTGAATATGGAACATGTGTAATTACAGTACTAATACTCTTGTGAGATTTACAAAAGTGAAGTGAAATAGAATAAACACAAATGCAGCGTAAGAAAAAGTGGGTTCAAAAAGGATGAAAACCTGCAGTATCTGAATTTGCGATGAAGTTTTTGATGTCAGCTTCCATTGACAACGAAGAAAATCACAATGGACTTCAGAATACATAAACAAGAGGAAAAAACATCGTAAGTAACTTCTACGTCAATGTTATACGGAAATTCTGTTTTTGAACTACAAATACCAACATTGTGGAGACGTATTATATATATCATAGTTCAAGAATGACCATAGAAATTTATAAATAACGCATCTGTCAAAAATTCGCATTAACTGCAACTAGATTAAGACGGGAAAACGAATAATAATTGATTTATGACGGCTACTGCGTAAGATGGGAATGCAAACAAACGTTTTTTCAAGAGTTCCTCTAATAATTCGTATTCTGGAAGTTCAAATCCCGGTCTTGTAATCATGATTTAGGCTGTAAATGATTTCCCTAAACTGCTTAAGACAAATGCCGGGACGCTTCCTTTGTAAAGAAGGCCAATTTCTTCCCCATTGTTCATCTGTCCGAGCTTGTGTTGCGTCTTTAATGATCATCTCGTTGACATGACAGAATGCCATAACCTACCTTACTGAACGGATAAAAATGTTACCCGGTCACCCTGTGCCAGTTGTAGGTTTCCTATTTAATACCGTCCATGAATAAAAATACTATGATTTGCAATATTTCATGCAATTATTGGTAGAATTAAACACTTTAAAATTTTGTTACAAACTCCTCATTAAGAGATATAATCTTATTGTTAAAATTTAAATGTAGGAAGTAAAGTATTAAATTTAGAAACTGCGTACATATCTTGAGACAGCATTTTTTTCTTTATCGTATTTCGGGCTGGCAGTACCGCAATACGCCACTCTGCAGCCTACAGATAAAATTTTAAAAACATAATGAGAAGATATAATGCAGAATTCTTTTTTTGTGGCAGTTTATTAATACACAGCGTCACCGAATCAGATCCGGTCCAACTGTCTCGGTGGACAAGTGAGAGGAGACTCAAAACAACGGCTGAATAACAGCCGAGCATAGCACTTTGAAGGTGTGGCGGTGGAACTTTTAAGTTCCATGCCACTCTCCGACGGTTGAATGATGCAGTATAACACACTATGCGCATATTACCCAGACTATACTCATACAGTATTTGAGAATGAGAGCACTGGAGACTTCCAACGAACTATGCGCTTAATGAAAAATGTTTTCGAAACAACAGAGTGAGCCAGAAGTCCGTTAACGTTTGAAAATGAACTAATTCATGGAGTAAGACGGGTGGAGAGGGAAAACTTGAGCACACGTGCCTAAATGACATGGAGGTTTACTGAAACGAAGCAAGAGTGCAAAAACCGGCCAACGGATGGAGCTACACAGCAACACGCCAGTGACGCCGCGTGAGAATCGTCAGCGTGACAGCTGTGAGGTGCGCCAAAGTAAGGAAGATTGGGTTTAACGTCCGTCGACATCGAGGTCACTAGAGACGGAGCACAAACTCGGATTGTGTCAAGGTTGGGGAAGTTGGGGTTGGGTTGGGTTGTTTGGGGAAGGAGACCAGACAGCGAAGTCATCGGTCTCATCGGATTAGGGATTGGGGAAGGAAGTCGGCCGTGCCCTTTCAAAGGAACCATCCCAGCATTTGCCTGGAGCGATTTTGGGAAATCACGGAAAACTTAAATTAGGATGGCCCGTCGCGGGGTTGAAGGATGGGGAAGGAAATCGCCCGTTCCCTTTAAAAGGAACCATCTTGACATTTAGGGAAATGATGGAAAAGCTAAATCTGCATGCCCGGACTTTAGTTTGAAACGTCGTCGTCCCGAATGCGAGAGGTACACCGATATGTCACAGAATCGCATCATCCCTGGCTGACAAACACCTGATGAAAGTGCGACTTTTATGCAGCGTGGGGCTCTATGCCATATTGGTACACGTGTGAAAGGGCTCTTGTACACACTGTTTGGTGAGGATCGCGTGCTTCCATTTCCGTTGTGCTTGGCCATCCTGGTCTCCAGACCTCAACCCGTGTGATTGTTGGTTGTGGGGTTACCTGAAGTTGACAGTCGACCACGAATGTCCAACCTCATTAGGGACCCTACAAGATAACAGCCGACCGAAATTTCTCACCGTACGTACTGATACGCTGTACAGTGCTGTTCACAGCATTGTCTTTCGACTTTAGGTATTGTTGATGAGTGACGGCCGACGTGCTGAGAATTTGTTGTAAAGAACGTTTCTACTTAAGATCTTTTGTTATGCTAATTATTGCTGCTGTATCGTAGGAAGCGCCGTCTGTTGGTCATTTTGTGCATTGTTTTGGTTTCAATAAAACCCCGTGTCATTCCAAGCACCTGTGTTACTTTTTGCCACTATCTGCATTATTCCATAAAGTATTGAATTTTCAAATGTTAAGCAACTTTCATGTTACCTAGTATTTCTCGCTGATACCCCTTGCAAAATAATGAAAGGAAAAAAATATATGTAGCTTACTCTGTTTTTACTGTTCATGTAGTAAAATTTCAACATCAGAAATGACGTTTTAATCTATTACTTTCTTACTACTAAGGCGGCACTCATATATACCGCTGAATGTATCTGCAAAATTATATCGTTGTACGATACGTAGTTGAAGGGGCGTCATCAGCATGGGAGTTAGCTTCTTTAAAAAATAGAGGGTGGGGTGGGGGTGATTGGTTTTCGTCAAAACGTGTTCACCGGCTTTTTGTTATAAAATTTATTTTGAACAAACGCTCGAAGTTTAATTACGTGCCCCAAAGAGACTCAACCTTCAAGAAATGCTAATGTTTCGAAGGAAGGTCAGCGGTGCGAGAAAGCAGGCCCTCTAATTGGAGCTGAGGTCAGTGCCACTACAGGAAGAGCTGACGCCGAAGTTCCTGTGAGCAGTCGTTGGCGGGTCGTCACTGCCAGCGCCTAGCAGGCCAGAGGCTGGCTGGGCCAGGTGGTAACGAGTTGGGCGCGCTGCGTTGTGAAAGACGGGCCGGCCGGTATGCGGGCGCCGCGGTTGCGTCACCACACAGGCGCCACCCACGCCCGCTCCACTGTGACCCAGACGTGTGTGGCCGACTAGAGCACGGCCCACAGCTCGCCCCACTGACGCACTGTCGACGCTATACAAACATCCGCCGCCTCTTCTCGCCAACGTATTTGGCCGCCGGTAGATTCGAGTCGGATGAGAGAGGGCAAAAGTGCTGCTGGCAGAGCGTGAAAATGCTTTCTTGACTGGAAGTGTAGTCAGTTAAGTCTTCTCATGAGGTCATTCAAGTAGGTCAGTTTTTCTTTCTGTATCAGACATTCTAGTTTTATCTGGTCGGTGTTGTTGTTCTTCTTCTTGTTGCTTTAGTCGTCTTCAGTCCGAAGCAGCTCTCCATGCTGCTCTCCCCTGAGGAAGCCTCTTCATCTCCGAATAACTGCTGCAACTTCGTCCTTCTGAATCTTCTTACTCTATTACTCTCTTGGTACCCCTCTACGATCTCTACCCCGACACATCCCTCCAACACTAAACTGGTGACCTCTTGATGTCTCAGGATGTTTCCTACCAGCCGATCCCTTCTTCTGGTCAGGTCATCCCATAAATTTCTTTTCTCCCCAATTCTACTGAGTACCGCCTCATCAGTTACGTGATCCACCCAGCTAATATCCCGCATTGCTCTGTGGCATCACATTTCAAAAACCTCTATTCTCTTCTTGTCTAAGCTGTTTATCGTCCGCTGGCCTGGGTGGCCGAGCGGTTCTAGGCGCTACTGTCT
The DNA here is from genome assembly GCF_021461385.2 of Schistocerca piceifrons. Classification (NCBI taxonomy): domain Eukaryota; kingdom Metazoa; phylum Arthropoda; class Insecta; order Orthoptera; family Acrididae; genus Schistocerca; species Schistocerca piceifrons. Next base: position 300,078,410 of record NC_060143.1, read on the forward strand.
GGAACCGCGGTATGGATGTGTGTGATGTCCTTAGATTAGTTAGGTTTAAGTAGTTCTAAGTTGTAGCTGACTGATGACCTCAGAAGTTAAGTCCCATAGTGCTTAGAGCCATTTGAACAATTTTTTTTTGTTTGTCGTCCGTATTTCACTTCCATACATAGCTACATACAAATGCTTTCAGAAAAGACTTAATAGCATAAATCTACAGTCAGTGTCAACAAATTTCTCTTCTTCAAAAACGCCTCTCTTGTCATTGCTAGACTACATTTTAAATCCTCTCTACTTCGGCCATCATCAGTTATTTTGCAGCCCAAATAGCAAAACTCATCTATTACTTTAAGTGTCTCGTTTCCTAATCTAATTCCCTCAGTATCACCTGATTTAATTCGGTCACATCCCATTACCTGTGTTTTGCTTTTGCTAATGTTCATCTTATATCCTCCTTTCCAGATACAGTCCATTCCGTTGAACTGCTCTTCCAAATCTTTTGCCATCTGTGACAGAATTGCAATGACATCGGCATACCTCAAATCTTGCATTTACTCTCCCTGAACTTTAATTCCTACTCCAAATTTGTCTTTGGTTTCCTTTACTGCTTGTTTCATGTGCAGATTGAATAACATCAGGGATTTGCAAGAACCTTGTGTCACTCTGTTCCGAACCACAGTTTCGCTTTCATGGCCGTCGATTCTTATAACTGCCATCTGATTTCTGTACAAGTTGTTAATAGTGTTTTGCTTCCTGAATTTTACCCCTCCTACCTTCAGAACTGCAAAGAGAGTATTCAGTCAACCTTGTCAAAAGCTTTCATTAAGTCTAAAAACGCTGTAATCATAGGTTTGCCGCTCCTTAACCTATCTTTTAAGATAAGTCGTAGGTTCAGTGCTCTCGTGTTTCTACATTTCTCTTGAATCCAAACCGATCTCCCCCGAGGTCGGCTTCTCCAGTTTTTCCATTCTCGAGTTAACAATTTACGTTAGCATTTTACATCCATGACTTATCAAACTAATAGTTAGGTAAATTTCACATCTCTCAGCAACTGCTATCAATGGAATTATTACATTGTTCTTAAAAATAGAGTTCCATAAAAAATACATCAGTTGCTGAGCGCATCTTCAGGGATAAATATAAAATTCTGTGTGATGGAATAAAAATCTTGTCGCCCGCATCTGCCTACTGACAACCAGTTATCAAACTAACTGTAGAATTCAGAATATGCAATAATAACTTTAAATGGTACAGAAGCAGTAATTTTAGTGATGAAGGAAATGGGATCTCAGCGTTGGTATACCGCAAAGCAATTCGCTAAGATGTTCGTATTACAACGGGAGAAGTAAAGCCGGAGGCTTTCCTGTATCGCAGACATGCTACTATCCCTGGTAACAAAACATCACAATGACGTACTTCAACGATCCACAGGTGCATTATTCGCTGTGAAAGGCAATGACAGCAGCAGTTATCGCCACATTAATACCGCCCAAATATTGGGGCTTTCTGTGCCTCACTACCAACTCGCCTGTTGTTTGACTGAAGAGTCCCTGACCCCATTCGCAACACATGTACACATATACAGGACGTTTCAAAATAAATATACGGGTTTTAAGGTCTTATGCTTTGCAAAGCTTTCACATTCTACTAAGAATTATAAATAATACATCAAGCGAAAGAGAAACTCAAAAAGTTTTTCTTACAAATTTCAATGTGATCACCATCCGTCACACTGCGAGTCTACAGCCCACTTCTTGTCAAACCTTGATAAGTGGATTTCAGGCGTAGTTGTTGTAACAATACTGTTGCTAAAGTCGGGTAGATCAGCTGATAGCGAAGGCACATACACATGATCCTTTATAAACACTCAAAGATAAAAATCGCACGGCGTCATATCGTGTGTGAACGTGGAGATCATGCAAAACAAGCTGTCATCTAGCTCACTGGTGTTTATTAGCGGTCGGGTACAACGTCGTTTAACCAGTCGCCAACCGAGATATGCGAGTGAGGCGGCGCACCATCTTGCTGCCAAATAAAGTTCTGTGGTTCAGCTTTTTCCACCTGAGGAAAGACGCATAGTTTTAGCGCATCAAGATAAGAACACCAGTAACAGTTGCTTTACCGACCAAGAAAAGCCCCTAATCGTTTGTCGGGATATGGAACCAAAAACATTCAATTTAGGGGATTCTCGTTGCAGCTGTATCATCTCGCGGGGATTTACTGACCCACAAATTAACACATTGTTTGTGTTCCCATGAAATGTGCTTCATCACTGAAGTCGACACTACCCAGAAAATCTTCCTCATAGTGCAGCAACATTTCATTTGGAAAGTTAGCACGTATACCGTAGTCTTCAGGCTTTAGACCTTCTAAGAATTGTAAACGATAAGAACGTGGTTGTAAGCGTATCCTTAAAAGTCCGCACACAGACGCCACTGGTACTGCTAATTCACGATTAGCCTTCCGAACCGATTTCTTGGAGCTACACGTGAAAGACTCTCACTGCTTCAACACGTTCCTCAGTCACTCTTTGTCGTTCCATACTGTTCCCTTCACATACAAGTATACAAACAAAACTGACTTGCTCTTTCACTTGATGTATTATTTATGACTGTAAGTTGAATATAATAACAGCTACAAAGCCTTAAAACAGGTATATTCATTTTGAAACAACATGTACCTGTAAATTAATATCATTGTACGGCAGTCAGTTCAGGAGATATGACCTCATAAACATCGAGATGCTTGAAAAACCAGCTTTTCCTAAAACGGAGGGCAAATTACCCAGATTATACGAGTTTAGTGTTTGATAATACAGGACTTAGCGACTTCCGCCGAACTGTACACATTATTCAAAACCTTTTCTAACCTTTGTTCCTAGTTCATTGGTTGGTTGTTACGGGGGGGGGGGGGGGGGACAACAAGTCTGCGAGGTCATCTGTCCCTTTGCCATTAGTCTATACATAAATAACCTCATCAGTTCCGAGCAGATATAAAAATTGCAAGTGACCTATTACGATGCTAACTGTTTTGTGTTAATGCAAATTAACAATATTAACAGTGGATGACCCTCAAAAATTATTTTTGAAACCATATTGAACTTTTAAAGATGGTACCACGTACCTAAGGACTTAAGTAGTGCAATTATACATTCAATTTTGCACCTTCATGCCGCTTCTTTTTTTTTTATTTAAAGCAGTCATATACATTACTCCTGTTCCTCATATTTGCTGTAGATTTCAAGACAGGTCAAAATAAGCACTTGGTATGAAAATTTCAACGAATGCAAGTAAACAATTGAAAATGCTGAAACAAAATGATCATAGTAAAATGTTTCTAAGCCTTTTTCCTTTTACTCATATTACCACATGGATCAGTATTAAGTTAACATTGCTTGTCATAATTTAATTCGGATTTTTGTGGACTGTGTAAAGCAATTCCTGACAGTAGGAAGGAAAGGAATGTTTTCATTGCTCACACAGTGCAAAGGTAAGGTCTCTGCAGCCTTCTGCCCAGCATTTTGGCTTGTTCTTGTGAACATGGTAGTTAAGCCCGGTAGTCAAGCTAAAAATAAATATGTACAGGGTGTCTCTGCTAAGAGTCATCAGGCACATTTTCTCTGCTGTTTTGCCGACTTTTTCAACTTCCTTTTTTCGATGTGTAGCTGGAGTGCGCCCAAAGAAATACCGCTTATAACGCTTTTAATGCAATGTCCAGTGTCTGCGAATAGCGTCGGTTTGTTTCCTATTACAAACAATCTGATTTTTAAAGTAGAAATTTACGTTCCCATTCGATATAGCGAGAAAAAGTTAGTCTATTGCGATAGTTGTGTTATCGATATGTATAAACAGAGACAGTAAAACTCGAAGAATATCCAGTACGCCAGCAGCTACTGAGCAGCACTGCTTCTGCACGGCGGTAGCAGTCAGTGCGAGCCTGGGCTGTGCTGTCTCTTCTGAAGTGCTGGATATGCTTCGAGTTTTAGTGTCTCCGTTTATACATATCGATAAAACAAGTATCGTAAAAGACTATTCTGGGACCGCTCTATAGAATGGGCACGTAAAATGCCGATTTGATAATCATTTTGTTTGTGTTGGGAAACAAACCGTCGATTTCTGCCCGTACTGTGAGTCACATGAGAGACGCGATGAGCAATATTTGTATGGGATGACTCCAGCTACACACAGCAAAAACGAAATTGCAAACATCTGCCGATACACCAGAGAAAAATCGCCTGAGGACTCTTACGAAAGGCACGCTGTATGTATTTACCTAAACTATGTTGGCATTGAGTTCCGACGTATCATATATAATTCCCAAAAGTTTAAAGCTTAAAAATCCATCATAACATGAATTTATAGTTACCTATTAACTGAGAAATGACAGTACAGCTTTAATAAGATATTAAAGCATCTAAAAATACATGTCATTAGAAACAGTAAGTTTTTACCTTTATTTCGCCGAGACATGCTGCACAGTCGCAGAGTCCAAAGTTTGCAATCTGTACTGCCACCTCGTAGTGCTCGTCAGATGGACGAACAAGTAAGCAAGCTGTGGCAAGTGCCATGTGTATCGTACACGACGCCACAGTACAGAAAAGGTTCTGCTGCGTACGCGCCGGAGAAAAAATAAAATAAAATAAAATCCCGAGGTATCATACTGACACTGGAGGACCGAAGAGGATAAACTGAATCTAATAAAATCAACATAATTACGACTTTGTGTCATTATGCTTGACATCAAAATTTCAACAAATTAACTCTGTTGTAAAGTAATCAGGCGTTTGAAACTGTTTTACACATGGGAGTAGCCGTCTGGGCGTTGAGAGGCACAGGTCAGCATGAGCCGAAAATTATGTCCACATGGTTCATAAAGTGCCGCTGCACCTTTGGAATGCAACATAGCAGCGATTTTGTGTGGCATGGATTCGACAAGTCATTCATGGAGGCACATAGTTTCAGATTTCAGGAAACAAGTGATACGGTTCCCAGGTAGACCTTTTCTTATTTTTATTTTTTGCTAGGAGAGAGGGGAGGGGGGGAGGAGTGAGGCTGCACTTAACCTAGAGACTTTTCGTGGACAGACATAGTACTTGTCACAGCAACAGAGACTGTACTTCCTAGTAACAAAAAACAAATAGAGCGAAAAAAATCCAGAAAATCCGACTACAGGTTCATGATGCTGACGAGATGACGAGATTATTGATACTCCGGACCTGCCAACCGCGTGGTTAAAAAGTTTTTTAATTGAGTCAAATTAGTTCCAGTATAAAAACTAATTTTCTCTGGCCAACAATCACCACTGGTTGGTGGACTGTTGGGTGGAGAGGACCAAGCATTTTTCCCTTTCACCATTCATTCTGTATTATAATCGCTCAAGATAGCTAATTTTCTATACGTTGGAGCCACCAATTTCTGCATCCCCCTCCGCAATCCACGTCATGGTGTGCGGTGAAGGGTACTTCTCGTACTACTAACTAATCGCCATACGCTGTTCCACTTGCGAATTGGAAATGGGAAGAATGATTATCGGTAAGTCTCTTATTGTCTCTAATTTCTCGAATTCCTAACGTCTGTTGAATTTCTAACGTCTGTCAATTGAGTTGGCCGAGCACCCCGGTAACGCTCTCGCGGTGACTGAGCGATCCCGTGACGAAACGCTCTTCTCTTCGTTGGATCTTCTCTGGCTCTTCTAACTGTCCTACCCGATAAAATTCCCACTCTGATGAACAATACTGAAGAATCGGTCGAACAAGCGCCTTGTAGGCCAATTCCTTCGTCGAATAATTAAAATGTCCTTAAGATTCTTACTAGGAATCTTAAGTGTGGAATATTTTACGACAGATACTGCTCCCGGTAATTTGTCGTCAATAGGGCAGTGGTATAGTAGTGGTTGTCTTTTGCTATGTCAACGCAATACGTTACATTTGTTTACATTCAGTATCAACTGCCAGAGCCTGCGCCATTCATCAATACTCTGCAGCTCGTTATGCAAATCGACACTGCCTTCTAGCGTTGCTACTTTCTTATAGACAACCACGTCGTCTACGAAGAGTTTTAAAGAGTATCCACTACATCATTAATATACTTTGTAAACAATAACCGTCCTGTCACGCTTCCCTGGGGTACTCCGGAATTAGCCGGCCGGAGTGGCCGTGCGGTTCTAGGCGCTACAGTCTGGAGCCGAGCGACCGCTACGGTCGCAGGTTCGAGTCCTGCTTCGGGCATGGATGGGTGTGATGTCCTTAGGTTAGTTAGGTTTAATTAGTTCTAAGTTCTAGGCGACTGATGACTTTAGAAGTTAAGTCGCATAGTGCTCGGAGCCATTTGAACCATTTACTCCGGAATTATCTTGTAAGGTGGCAGATTTTATAACCTTACATGATATTTATTCAGAAAATATGACAAATACAACGCAGATAGAGATAGCCATTTGGCAGAACGATACTAGTATCAACATATCAAGGTTAATACTGGTACGTAAGATTTTAGAACCGTGTATACTATCATTGGGAAAGTGGTTTGGACGGACACAGGAAAGAGTTGTTTGTGATATCGAACAAGCGAGGTGGCCGGCAACTGGCCGGTGTTTGACACGGCGGCTGCTTTCTCGGTGAGTGGCACTTGTGACCATAGGAGGTATTTGGGGAGCCTGAGACCTCACAGGTGGAAGAATAGAGAGAGGGCGTATGTGCGGGACAGAGAGAGATTGTTTCCTGCCGTTGCGGCTAACGGGACACAAATACGGCGCGCCCATTTAAGGTGGGAGATCCGCGCGAAATTTTGAGTCCTGATTGACCGAAAAGCGTAGGAATACATGTGAAAGGAACGGCAAAGTTTGCCGGCAACAAGAGCCGCGCGAAAATTTAGAGTCCTGTTTGGCCAAAAAACGCGTATGGATACATGTGCGAGGAACGGCACAGTTTGGCGGCAACAAGATTGGGACTCTCGTGTCGGCGGTGGTGCGAGGCGGACACTGAGGGTCTGCTCTGCAAGAGCTCTCACAGGGAAAAGGCGACGTCACGCTGGTGCCTGGGACGACTGTCGTAATCTACGTGCGGAAGTATGGTGATATTAGAGCAAACAGAAATAGGTAATTGCAATTGAAAGTGCTCTTTGCTTGAGCTCTCTGATTCGGTGTCCGTGTAGGTGGAACTTCAGTAAAATCACTTACGTGGCCAGTATTAACCTAAGTAAGTTAGAGAAAGGGACGATTAGGGATAGAGTCTCCATTGTGCCAATAGTAGGACAGTTAGTTTAGGGAATTAATTTGATTGTAATGTTTTAGGTTAGGAATATTGCTCATCCTGTTTCTTAATGGATAAATGTAAGATTTAATTATATTAGAACAAATAAGCCCTCGGCCACAAATATCAAGTCAAAATTGACCAGGTTTCGAAGCTACTATGAGCGTCGTCTTCAGAATTAACTGTTGTAAAACATATTAGGTATATAATACATTAATAAAATTAAAGTTTGTACTGACTGGGAAGAGATGCAGTACTTACAATTCGCATTTTAAAAAATCTAAGTCGGAAAGGCGACGTCATGAATAGTTGTAAATAAGACTCTTGTTGCAACCCTTGTTGACTCAATTACGAGCAGCCCTTAGCGCCTCGCCATCTTATTTACAACTATTCATGTCGTCGCCTTTCTGGCTTAGATTTTTTAAAATGCGACTTGTAAGTACTGTATCTCTTTCCAGTCAGTACCAACTTTAATTTTATTAATGTATTATATACGTAATATGTTTTAGCACAGTTAATTTAACTCTGAAGACGACGCTCATAGTAGCGTCGAAACCTGGTCAATTTTGATTTAATATTTGTGACCGAGGGCTTATTTGTTCTAATATAATTCTGACGCGGTCACTGAACCTTAGCAGCTATGTTCAAAGTTTTATGTATGATTTAATAACAGATCGTGATCAAAGCATTATTACTTCCGTAGGTAGCAAACTACAAATAGAATAAGAGTTTTATTAATAAAATAAATTATCATATTAATTATATGCAAACGATACTGGGGGTACATTCGCGCATTTAAACAGAGCCGAGGTCAGATAGCAGGAAAGAAACAAGAAGTTATACCCCCGTACGTTGCAACCTTTAGACCTACTGTTCCGTTAAGACCGACGTGTTGAGGTCTATCGGCAAGGACGTCTTGAATCCAGTCGTAAATTTGGTCCTGTACTCGATAAGCTCGAGTTTTTTCCGCTAACCGGCAGTGCGGGTCGGTGTCAAATGCGTTCCTCAAGTCAAGGAGTCCGGCGTTACCCTGAGCGCAGTTGGCTACTACGCTATGGATCTCATCGAGTTACAGAGTGAGCTGAGTTAGGGAAGGTATTTGTTTGCACAATCTTTGTTGATTTTTATAGAGAAGATCTTCCTTCTCCAAAAAGGTCATAATTCTTGAGCAAATAACATGTTCCATAATACTGCAACAGATTAACGTCAACGTAATAGGTCGATAGTTGTGTTGATATGTCCTGCGGCCCTTGGAAACGGGAAAGACTTGTGCTCTTTTCCAGTCGCTACGTACAATTCGTTGTGCCAGGCAATCTACGATAAACCGCTGCTGGAAGCGGAGGAAGTTCTTTCGCATAATCTTTGTAGAATATTACAGGTCTCTCGTCTGGTACTGATGACTCTCCACTACTAAGCGACTGTAGTTGCTTTTCTGCTCCGCGATTGGTAATTTCATTATCTGCCACTTCGACGTTTGTGCAATGACGAAAGAAGGGACTGTGTTACTATCTTCTCGAAGCTGCAAGTGACTGCATACCAAAGAGCACAGAGCAGGCAGGCCTCCGAATGCCACGTCCTGTGATGAGGCGTCGACATAAGACACCGACACTTTCTCTGCTACTGGTGGTTGCAGCGTCCCTCGGCCACATTCCTTAGACGTTCACGACGGTAGCAGCGCACGCGAACAAACGACCTCATTCGTCGTTTACGAGATGCTTGTTCTCAAGCGGCAGACCATGACAGTCTACCCTTCGACAAAGACACTTATGTAAATTGAAGGTGGAGAGGGGGAGAAAGGAAAGGAAAGGGAGGGGATCACTGCCGTCAACTGCATCGGGACATTAAGCGGAATCAGTGACGACCAGCGAAAATGTGTAACGGGCCGGGATTCGAACCCGGTATTTTTTTTCTTTGTTAAGCAAAGGGAGGAGTGGGGACAAAGTGGGCTGGGGTCGCTACCCGAGGTCTGGCCACCACGTCCCGTACCAACCCTCCAGGTAACGAGAAAGGTTAGGAAACGTGGAGTAGAGGTACAATAAATAACGTTTACTTATTTATTTTCCTTTTCGTTCTTTTTTGTTATTTTTATTTATTTATTTATTTATGTTAGTCATTCATATCAGGGAAACGGGGTCAAGCGAGGAGGGCGCAGCAAGACGTCAGACTGATTGAGAATATCAACGGTTCTTTTCTTTTCCGAAAGAACATTTCAATTTCGAGTGAATATATCAGTTCTAAGTGTGGAAGAGGCGGAGACCAACTCTACATGACAGGAACACCCCAGCTCTGGGGTGAGTTAAGGAAGACACAGCAGAGGAAACTGGAGAAAACTTGTCTGTATTTTGGATTGCGGACAACTGCACAATAGTGTTCATTGAGGGACTGCCAAAAGTCACGTATATTTTTCTCGCCATCAGCAAACAAGTAGCGTGTCCACAAATCCACCTCAAAGAGTGTGTCTTCGCTTGCGAGAAGTATCCCGCGTCCGGAAAGAGGAGTAGTTGAATAGGTATCTGATGAGGTATCGTACGGTCGCTCCAAGAACTATACAACTCTCGCTGATCTGCACACCAGGCGGTGCTTGTCTATGTGCAGAACATCACAGTCGACACACAACGGGGTGTCATCGAGGTGAATGCTGTGAAGGCGTGACCGGCATACATTGACAGTAATGTACCATGCAGACTGGACATCAGTGTCAAGATACGGAACGCCCACCGACCGCCAAACGGCACGTCAGTGGACGTGGGGAAGCTTCCCTTGACCTGTGCTGCTCAAGGAAACCACAGATCGCCTTCGTGGATATTAGTTGCGCGGGTAGTATCACGTCCGTACGACGTAGTTCAGTTCAAGGAAAAAGTGGCGGATGTAAAAGAAGGGCGGCGGGACTTCCGAAAGTTGGATAGGTGCTGATAGAGTGGTGCAAGAGCCTCCAGCGAGAGGCTACTTAGGCACGTAGGACTACGGCACCACAACGTCATGTGAGAGCCAATGAAAGGGGCTACCGCATTGTCAGGCATATGATACAGACCTAAACCGCCCCTGCATCACGGGAGAGTGAGGGCTTCGTACCTTATCTTGAACAGCTAGCCGTGGCAAACAAACGAACCCAATGCGGCTAGCATGTGGCGGGCCATGGGTGGCCGAATACGAAGTGTCTATGCCACGTGGGGGATACGTGAAGCCAAATATACATTTATGTATCGTATGCGTTGCAGAAGAACGAGTGCTCGTAGTTGGGAAAGTAGACGTTGGCAGTTGAGGGCAGTTGTCCATCGCAGATCACTTGGGAAATCGACGCCTAAACATCGGAGAGTATCAGCAACACTCAAAGAGACGGCACTGTCCGCAAGAAGTCCTGCACATATAGCCATGGCGCTCGATTTGCGGACGTTAAGGCGGCTACCAGAAGCTTCGCCGTAGGTGGTGACCCCTGCCAATGGCCCCCTGACCTCAGCAACGCTACGAAGAAAGATGGTGAGATCGTCTGCATATGCAGTGCAGTTGAATACATGGCAACCTAGAGACATCCCAGAGAGGCTTTGACGGAGGCCGCATAGCAACGGTTCCATGGCGAATACATGCAACAGTGCAGAGAGCGGGCAGCCTGGACGCACTGATCGACGGCTCGAGATGAGAGCTGTACGACGGCCACTGTATAGTACACGAGATGTAGCTCCAAGTAGGAGACGCATTACCAGGTCAACGGTAGTATGAGGGTAGACCATATTGCGGAGCACCTCTTCCAAGAAGTCATGATCGACTCCATCGAACGTCTGGCTAAAGACAAAAGCTGCCAAAAGTCCAGGCATACGACGAGCGCGAGCAAGAGTGACTGTGTCCCGATAGCGGCAGAGGGACTACGGACGATATTGGTGTCTCCCAAAGAAGTCTAATCGGGGGTACAAGATACCGAGCTCTCCGTTTAAGCCGCATAGCCAACAGTCGGGTAATGATCTTTGTGTCACTGTTGAGTAATGTCAAAAGGTGGTAATCGCAAACTCGTGACGAACTCCGAGACTTGTGGATGGCAATGAGGAAACCATCGAGGAAATCGTCTGCAATCGACACGAAAGGTGACATAATATCTTGAAAAATTTCCGTTCACACTGGAGCCAGAAGGGGACGAAATGTCCGATAAAACTCCACTGAGGGGCCATCAGGGCCAGGTGACCTGGTCGTAGAGCCAGCCTCGATAGCGTCATGGACATCGTCCTCCGTGACGTTAGCAATCAGATCCATCGTCGGATGCACGGGAACCAAGCCAAAGGCGAGTTGGGACACCGCTGTAATGTTGGCAGGGCGGTCAAGTTGTTTAGAGTACAGCGTAACATACACTACTGGTCATTAAAACTGCTACACCAAGAACAAATGCAGATGATAAACGGGTATTCATTGGACAAATATATTATACTAGAACTGACATGTGATTACATTTTCACGCAATTTGGGTGCATGAATCCTGAGAAATCGGTACCCAGAACAACCACCTCTGGCCGTAATAACAGCCTTGATACGCCTGGCCATGAGTCAAACAAGCTTGGATGGCGTGTACAGGTACCGCTGCCCATTCAGCTTCAACACGATACCACAGTTCATCAAGAGTAGTGACTGGCGTATTGTGACGAGCCATTCGCTCGGCCACCATTGACCAGACGTTTTCAATCGGTGAGAGATCTGGAGAATGTGCTGGCCAGGGCAGCAGTCGAACATTTCCTGTACCCAGAAAGGCCCGTACAGGACCTGCAACATGCTGTAGTGCATTATCCTGCTGAAACGTAGGGTTTCGTAGGGATAGATTGAAGGGTAGAGCCACGGGTAGTAACACATCTGAAATGTAACGTCCACTGTTCAAAGTTCCGTCAATGCGGACAAGAGGTGACCGAGACGTGTAACCAATGGCACCCCATACCATCACACCGGGTGATACACCAGTATGGCGATGACGAATACACGCTTCCAATGTGCGTTCATCGCGATGTCGCCAAACACGGATGCGACCATCATGACGCTGTAAACAGAACCTGGATTCATCCGAAACAATGACGTTTTGCCCTTCGTGCACCCAGGTTCATCGTTGAGTACACCATCGCAGGCGCTCCTGTCTGTGCTGCAAACGTCGTCGAACTGTTGGTGCAGATGGCTGTTGTCTTGCAAACGTCCCCATCTATTGATTCAAGGATCGAGACGTGGCTGCACGATCCGTTACAGCCATGCGGATAAGATGCCTGTCATCTCCACTGCTAGTGATACGAGGTCGTTGGGATCCAGCACGGCGTTCCGTGTTACCCTCCTGAACCCACAGATTCCATATGCTCCTAACAGTCATTGGATCTCGACCAACGCGAGCAGAAATGTCGCGATACGATAAACCACAATCGCGATAGGCTACAATCCGACCTTTATCAAAGTCGGATATGTGATGGTACGCATTTTTCCTCCTTACACGAGGCATCACAAGAACGTTTCACCAGGCAACGCCGGTCAACTGCTGTTTGTGTATGAGAAATCGGTTGGAAACTTTCCTCATGTCAGCAAGTTGTAGGTGTCGCCACCGGCACCAACCTTGTGTGAATGCTCTGAAAAGTCATTTGCATATCATAGCATCTTCTTCCTATCGGTTAAATTCCGCGTCTGTAGCACGTCATCTTCGTGGTGTAGCAATTTTAATGGCCAGTTGTGTATGTGCATGTGGGCGGACCCTATATCCTGTTGCGTATCAAAACGCTGCCCACCATCAGAACATTAATCAAATTCCTCCGACTGCTTCGTCGTTCCGCAATGACATGATACATAGATGGGCACTCTTGCACAAACCATCGTGTGTGCGCGCCCTCAGCACAGCTCCTTCAAGGTGGCGGCGAGAGAGGGACGTGAGCTGTGCCTTGGCACGATTCGCCATCGCCTGGCGCTCTGTCGAATACGACATCATAGTGCAGTCCTGGACAATAGTGAAATAGAATTCCTGAGTCCGTCGCTGCCACGCCGCAACTTCCCTTCCGTAACCAATCAAGGCCTTGCGAAGAGCAGGCTTTGCACAGAGCGCCTACCAAGACAGGACAGACTGATAGGCGTCCGGCGTCGACGAAAAGCTGTCCACGTGGTCTCGATGAGCTGCCGGCAGTCGGGTAAAGTAAGATGGATCGTGCTCAGTTTTCCATGATCCACGGCCGCGCCACACCCTTTGGCGGCAGAGATTGATGGCGCAGATATAAGCGCCATGATCAGAGAACGTAGTGGGCCAGAAGTCAACGGCCTGCACCCCATTGACAATATATCGGGAGATGTAAACACGATCGAGTCGGTTGAAAGAATGGCTAGTGAAATGCGTAAATCCTGGACGATCGCCATGAACATACTCCCAAGAATCCACTAGTATTAGGTGCTGGAGAATTGTCGCTAGCGCCGCGCACGGAGAGTGACGTGGTAGTTGGTCTTTGGGTGGCTGGGTGCAGTTGAAATCGCCTCCCATGATCAGTGCATCCTGCCGACCCAGGAAGAGAAGCGTGACTGTCTCTGAGAAGAAGGTCGAACGTTTACGGCGGCAACCCGAACGAGATGGCGCATAGACATTGACGATCCTGACGCCACTTAACGTGAGAGACATACCTCTGGCATCAGGGAGATAGGTAACATCAGCGAGGGTACCGTCACGTAAGAGGATCGCCACCTCATACCAGTAGGAGAAGCATGAAGGACATGTGCCGTAAAACCATGGGGAGCACAGAAAGCTGCAACATGCACCTCCTGAAGGAGAGCTTCGTCAATGTCCACGGCATACAGCATGTTATGGAGTAAAGCTAGTTTGTGATGTACGCGAATAGTGTTGTCATTGACCGTGGCTGTGCGATAAATCCTGAAAGCTGCCATCACCGGGAGGAAGACCCGGGGGAAGCACAGAGAACTCCCTGTTAGACCACCACAGAAGATCACATCACTGTGACGGGGAGAGAGCCGACCCCACCAAGGGGTTCCACCTCCAGAATGTCCATCCTCGGTATCGTCGTCGTCCGCCCACAAGACAGACGTGTCATCGGGCAAGTTCAGTGGCACTATCGGAGGTGCGCCCAGAGATAGTGTCAGACACAGAAAGGGAGGCAATCGCATCAGACGCAGGCGGGGAATGTTGGTGTCCGGAGGTGGACGCTGACTGGAGATAGAGGCAGGGAAGGATTTCGCGTCATGAAGCGTAAGGGCATGAGAGGACAGCGCACCATCTGTAGCAGGGTCGTCATCTTGTGCAGACTTCCGATGGACGCAGTCGTCAGAAGGGGTACGGCGTTGTCTCTTCCGTTTCCTCGGCGACCGTTGCTTCCTAACAAGCTGTTCCGTGTCGGATGGCGGGCGGCTATCGCTCGACAGAAAGGCGGAGGCAGGTACACCTCCATGATCGACAACCACGGGGTCTGCAAAGACACCTAGTGCCTGCTGACGGTCGTCATTCATTTGTTTTGCCTCCGCCAGGCGTATAGGAGAGACAGGTGAAACGTCCATCGCGTCGTCGAGTGGACACCATAGCGATTGATTCAAAGGGAGCGTTGCAGGCAACACCCCCGCAGAAGCGTAAGACAGAGGTAACACTGTGGGCGCCGCAGTAGGAGCGACGTCTCCGATCGGCGTCTGAACCAGGCTGCGTCGCAGACATTCAGAACGGACGTGGCTTTCCTGGCCACAACCTGCACAGGTGCGTGGCAGGCCATCGTACATGACCCTGCAGGCGGCAGTAACCAAGTAGAAAGGAACGTGTTTCCGTTGTTCAGTTTTTATCTAACTGGCGCTGTTGAGGACACGGTACGCTTCGAACGTCTTCCTAATTTCAGCCACGTGACTGACAACGTTGCCGTAACGTTTAAACGAGGCGACCACAACGTCCGACGGTGCTTCAAACTAGAGTTGGAAAACCCGTAACGTTCGGAGGCCAAAACCAGTATGATCAATCATGACAGTCCCTACATGTCCGACAGAGGATCAGAACTTGAGGTCGTTAGGGTAACGCCGCAAGACGTCGGCGCACAGCAAGTCATTCGCCAGCTTTATGCATAGAGTAGTACTGAGGATCGAAAAACGTATTCCGAGAACATCTTGTGGTGGGAGGCGCATTTCCTCCCGTATAGAACGTTCAACTTCATACGCCTTCGGTGGTTCGTGATCTAACGGAAAAGTTAATTTAATTGTCGGTAATAAACGCCATGATGGTCAATGGCGTCGGTCTCTGAAACAAAGCGCTACGCGGATGTAAAAAACACGCACTCGCTAGCAAGCAGCACAATAGGCGAGACGAAAACAGGGCGTGCGCACTTCACCACAGCCAAAGGCCGGCTTGACCGACTGGGCCATGCAGGACACAGCGTTATACCAGCTGCGCGGACTATCTCGGTACGCCCCACGGCCAATCCACACTCCGATCCAGTGCCGAGATAGACTAAATTATATGAGTGTGTGGTGTCTGTTTCTTCGGACATGTCCGAAAAAGCAGACATCACGCCTTCGTATAAAAGACACTTATGTCAGTGGATTTTCCCATCTGAGGTCTCTATCGTCGTTAGAATGAGTCTCCTCTCATTTCTGCTTCCTTACCGTGTCACGTGACTGCATGGTCACAAGCAGCATTCAGTACCGCGGTGGGCAGCTGTCGTAAGGTTTTAGTTCGTGAATGTACTTTTATTTTCACATACATAGTCAGCAAGTCACCATATGGCACATAGCGGAGGGTCCCTTGCACCACAACTAGTTACTGGCTTTCATGTTCCATTCGGACATGGAGCCAGGGGAAGAAATCTACATCCCGATCTGCATGATTACTCTATAATTCGCAGTCAACCCGCTGGCAGAGGATTCGTCTGACCACGTTCAAGTTATTTCTCCGTCGTTCCACTCTCTAACAGCGCGCCGGGAAAAAAGTTTTAAATACTTCTGTGCAAGCCCTGATTTGTCTTATTTTATTATCACGATCATTTCGCCCTATGTAGGTGGGCGCAAAGAAAAAATATTTTCGTATTCGAAGGAGAAAGTTGATGATTGAAGCTCCATGAGATGCTCATGTCGCAACGAAAAACGCTTTTATTTTAATGATTGCCACCCCAATTCGTGCATTATAGACATGCCACGTCTCCCCTATTTCGCTATAATACAAAACGAGCTGCCCTTCATTGAACTTTTTCGATGTCCTCCGTCACCCCTTCTGACACGGATCGCATACCGCTCAACAATACTCTCGAAGATAAATGGCTCTGAGCACTATGGGACTCAACTGCTGAGGTCATTACTCACTCTCGAAGATAACGGATAAGAGTTGTGTAGGCAGTTTCTTCAGTAGACCTGTTAATTTAGTAAGTGTTTTTCCAGTAAATCGTAGTCCTTCGTTTGCTGTCTCCATAACATTATCTGTGTGATCGTTCCAATTTAAGTTAGTCATAATTGTAATCCGTAAGTATTTAATTGAATTTACAGCTTTTAGATTTGTTTGATTTATCGTGTAATCGAAATTTATTGGTTTCCTTGTAGTATTTACATGGATGACTTCACACTTTCCATTATTTAAACTGCACCCTACAGATCTCCTGCCTAAATAATTTTGCGTTTTATTTTCATCATCTGATGACTTTACACAACAGTAAATAACAGCATCGTCAGCAAACAGACTAAGAGCGCTGCTCAGACTCTCTCCTAAATCGTTTATGAAGTTCAGGAGCACCAGAGAGTCTACAACACTTCCTTGGTGAATGCCAAATAGTATTCCTGTTCTACTTGATGACTTTCCGTCTGATACAACGAACTGTGAGCTTTCTGACAAGTAATCACGAATTCACTCGCACAACTGAGACGGTACTTCTTAGACACGCAGTTTGATTAGAAGTCGCTTGTGAGGAACGGTGTCAAGAGCCTTCTGGAAATCTAAAAATATGGAATCAGTTTGACATCTTCTGTCGATAGCACTCATTACTTCGGGAGAATAAGGAGGTAGCTGTGTTTGACAGGAACGATTCTTTCGGAATCCTTGTTGGCTGTTTGTCAATAAATAGTTTTCTTCGAGGTAATTAATGATCTTTGAACACAGCATATGTTCCAAAGTCCTACTGCAAACCACCGTTAGTGTTATGGGTTCGTAATTCAGCGGATTACTCCTGTTTCTTTTCTTGGGTATTGGTGTGACCTATGCAACTTTCCGGATCTTTCGTCGAGCGAGAGGTTGCATTTGATTGTTACGTGTGGAGCTGTTGTATCAGCATACCGTGAAAGGAACCTAAACGGCATACATTCTGTACCAGAGGCCTTGCCTGCATAAATGTACGCGTGTTATTCGAATCGAATCATTGGAGCTGCAGGAGCGTTGGACTGCGAAAGGGTTGGCCGGCACAAAGAAAGTTCAAGGGCCGCCCGCCGTAAGCGGCCGTATCCGCCTCGCGAGTGAGGCCCCCTCCCGGCTAACTCGCGCCGTCCACACAGAAGAAGCGATGCCGTGATGTGACGTAACGTAGTGGCACGCCTCGCTGTTAGCCAGCGTGAGTCGCAACTTGGAAGCAAGACCCGGGTTTTTGGCATTGTCGGGCGACGAAAAGCCTGTAATCACTGCACAGCAAATACTCTTGCTTGAGGACGCTGTCGTGACTTCGGACAAGATGAGCAGTTGCCGTTTCCATAACATTGGTACTTATATTTCGTCGTAAACAGTATGGGACAGTCGGTAAGCGTTGATGCAGAACACGTCTGTGTTATTTTATTCTCCAACTTAGTTTCAGCGACAATATCACCATCATCAGTGAATTTTTTTCTTTGTTCTAAAACATGCAAAATTAGCATCGTCACAAACTTTTTTTTTGACTCATCTATCTTCTGATAAGTCTGATACGGCCTGCCACAAACTTCACTCCCGTGCCAATGTCTTCATCCAACCTACGTCCTCAATTATTGGCTGGATGTATTCTAGTCCCTGTTTCTCTCTACAGTTTTTACTCTCTACAGCTCCCTCTAGTACCATGGGCGTTATTCCGTGATATCTTAACAGATGTCTTATCATCCTGTCTTACATTACAATTATTACCTGTTTAATTCCAGATACTGTGTTGTTTGAATTACCTTTATAACAGCTTATCTGTTTTTAGGCTAAAGCAAGATTTTTAATTTTGTTACCGCTTTTTCGGCGTACTTTCTGTGTTTTGCTGCCGTTTTTTCGGGCATACAGCATGTCACTTGCAACAGTATGCAAAAACAAATATAAAAATGTCAACTTACACACGTCAATGTTATACTGTTGAGAATTGTGGTAGTGCTATGGATACATTTTGGTGGCATTAGATTGCTGTGTCATGTTCTCACGTTCGTTGGCAACGTAAAACCAATGCTGTGACTTAAAAGTATATGACGTATTATAAAACTGTCCACACAATACAGTACTGGAACCAAACACTACACGTGTAATAACGCTTTGTAATGTTCGTAAAGATGCTAATTTTGCACGATTTAAAATAAAGAAAAAACCTACTGATCATGACAATATTTTTACTGATACTAGTAGTTTGGGGAAGGAAGTAAAACTAAAAGTGCTCTGTATCAAGGAGGATAGTCTATTATTTATCTGCAAAACACGGGCCAACGGAAGATTTTCAAGATACAATGATTTATTGATGATAAATTCTTTTTAATTCAATCCCAGTAAATAATTTATCTGACCTTGTAGCCTATTTCTCTGTTTCATAACTTAGAATGTTGTCAGAGAATCCATCAGACACGATTTATTAAAGAATCGAACTCCCATGTAAAAAACAGATAAAAAGTCTGATTACTTTACAAATGAGTAAATTTCTTATAAATTTGATGTTAAGCATGTAAATAAAAATAAGTTTAGCACAGTGATTGGAATGGTATACTTGCGTTGCAGATCTCCTGTAACCACTTGGTTTTTTTGATTTGTGATTTTTTGCAACAAATGAACTGTTCGTGTATAAATAACTTGAAACTATTTCAGTTTAGCGTCGTATATTATAGTTCTTTATGAGTTACATATGACTCATGGGGTGCCAGACTAATTATGCCAGGGCTACCATTTAATACGAGAGTAAGAATTATGGGTTGGTACTCCCGTCAGTCCTTAATTCTATAATATTCTTTGTGAAAGTGACGTTATTGCTTTCCTTGATTATTTCCAGAGTCCCAATTTGAGATTGTTTGTGCTGTAACCTAGTGATGCTGAGAAGCAAGAAAAATCACGTAGTAGTTATGAGGATGAACAAAGACGTTTTCGGAAGCTTTTAGATCAAGATATGGACTTGAGTGATGAAGATGAGGGTATGAATAATGAGGATATTACGTTATTATTTAGTGTCAACTTAAATGAATTTTTACAAGTCGAGCTGCAAGTGAAACTGGGTGTGTGTATGGGAGCAGCTAGAAATGTAAGAATCGTGACTCGTATTTTCGTGTAGAATGATTGTTCACGCGGCACAGAGCATACATGTGTTTGAGGCACAAAGCGCTGTTATCAACGATCTTTTCAGCTTAATTTTTGTTACGGTATCAGCTGGAGAACTGAAATGAAAATTCTATGCAAGCTATAATGCACAGAGTGCGTAATATATAAAAGTAAATAATAAATTAATAATAAAAAGAAGAAAAGTTCAAGAAGCTTCAGCCTCGTGAGTTGTATATAATTTACGGTTGCAGGTGCCTTGATTTTTTCTTGAGCCCTTGAAAACCTCAAGCGACGAACAAGGCTTGTTACTGAGGCCATGGTCCTCTGTAACTCACAGTCATAGCGTGATGGTGTGACATGCCACGGCACCACAGAGCTTCAAATGGAAATGTGCCCGTGACTAGTATTTACCTCACGTGGTCAAAAGAAAAAAATTTCTGTGAGTTGATTTTAACTCACGTATCACTCAGTATGTTCGAAAAGGTTTGAAATTATGTTTAAAGTTAGTTGCAAGTCGCTGGAAGAGTATAATCTGAGTTATTTGTGCTCCGTTTTAAGCAAAAGCTAGTTTCTCACGCATATCAATGTTTATGATATAATTTTACACGCACTTTCAATGGTGTATATGGACACTAACTGCAAAATCCGTTAGGGATATAATCAGCAGTAAAGAAGTAACAAATTAAAACGCCATGGAT
Organism: Schistocerca piceifrons; assembly: GCF_021461385.2. Lineage (NCBI taxonomy): Eukaryota > Metazoa > Arthropoda > Insecta > Orthoptera > Acrididae > Schistocerca > Schistocerca piceifrons. The sequence continues at coordinate 300,098,751 of NC_060143.1, forward strand.
GGTGCTGAAGTTTTACTCCACGAACAGCGGAAGTGAAAAAAGCGATAATCTATTCATTATCTCGTGCGGGGTGACAGCGAGAAAAAGTTTCGAAAAAGTTTCAAAGTAACAGCGCTTTAAATTTTTTAATTCGGTCATAAATTATTTGAAATATTGAAAATTAAGTTTTTGTTGCCCCTGGAAGCAGATAGACAGGTAACGTGAAAAATGGGGCTGTGCACCGTCCTACGGGTTAGCCATTTAATACTGCTGATAAACAGTTCATTTCATCCAAAATAGAGGTCTGGGAACAAAAAACTGATCTTTTGATTAAAAAAACCACAAGATACTGAACACAGTTTGAGATTTGTCTTTGATTTATTTTATATCCCTTTTTTCCACCAATTCATTGGGATCCGACCTTGATCGACAGTGTCTCCATCATATTTATGTTGTGATAACATATGCCGCCGTACATATAGACTTCCATGTAATGGCGGATTAAGGAACGATTCTGATCGAGAGGCACGAAGAGTGGGAGAAGTTGAGAATCTTTTTCATACATGTGAAACATACCCTTAGAAAAATTATGAATGACAGTGTTGGAAAAACTCTTACGTTATTTGATACAGAAACAGCTGAGTAAAACTCAACGTATTCAGTTTTCTCTTTACTTATTCTGATCATCACTTAACTGACATACAATATTTTTAGCGCAACGCAATCTTAAATAATCCCTACAAAAGAATAGCCCTGACTAACAATAACCTATACCTTTCATGAATCACTTACCTCACAAAATTCTTCGTTACCCGAACTACTGCGATACAGCGAACGCCAAATCCGGTCTTACAAATTTCCCTTTACTGGCGGACACACGTCCAGATCACAAAACTCTGGCATCTCTCTCCCCACATCCAACACTGCTGGCGGCTCACCTCCAACTGCGCAACGCTACGCGCTGTTCACATCCCAACACTACAATAGCGAATATTCCAACAATGCCAACCAGCCACAGACTGCACACAGCACAGTCAGTGATTTTCATTCAGAGCGCTACATGGCGTTACCGACATAAAAAACTAAACAGCCTACTTACACATGGATTGCTTTTATCGAAATGAGGTTGCACCACTTTATTAGACATATATTCGTTTACGAAAAACATGTTTTTGTTTGGTAATAAATTAAAAATGGTGGTTGCAGCTCCTGTCAAAAAATACGCTTCGTGGCGCGTCCTGGTTTGCGCGAAGCGTTGCACAGACTCGTGGCTATTTCGGAAACACATAAAAGCACAAAATTCTTAAATTAGAATGAATTTGGAGGGAGTGGGGCATGTCAATGGGATTCTGAAAAATATTTGAAAAAAGGCAGCTATTTGAAAAAAATGTCAATTTCTTGCCATGTTTTTCTAAATTCAAAAGTTTAAAACATATTTAAAATTCGAATAGAAAAAAGTTTTCGCTCAGCCCGCAAAATTTAGTTATCTTTCATTTACAAAAATCAAATGAATCGATTAAACAATCGAGGTTCTAGAGCCCTTCGCGTACTGAAAAATGTTCCGAGAAAAACGCCTATAAAATTTCGAGTAACAAAAAACACATTGTTCAAAACTTACGGTTAGTTTGGGATACTAGGTCCATATATAGAGGCCTCCTTCCACTTCCTCAAACATGCACTGATTCTGGATTTGGTGCTGCGCTTTTTTCGGTACTGGTTCTTTTAGCAAATTGAGACGTTCCCTGCTCCGTGGCGGCCACGAGTTTTCTGTCAAAAAAATGGCTCTGAGCACTATGGGACTTAACTTCTGAGGTCATGAGTCCGCTAGAACTTAGAACTACTTAAAACGAACTAACCTAAGGACATCATACACATCCATGCCCGAGGCAGGATTCGAACCTGCGACCGTAGTGGTCGCACGGTTCCAGACTGTAGCGCCAAGAACCGCTTGGCCGTTTTCTGTCAGATAACTGCACGAAGTTTTTGCTGTTCGTCTCTACAACGTTTCCTAACACGTTCACGGTCTTTTTGACCCACAATGTAGGTGTCTCGGTACCAGTTTCCAAATGCACGCGTTGAACATCTCGTTGTCATTTTGTGTATTGGCATAGGTGAATCTTTTAAAGAAATCTTCATTGGACAGAGATTTGTGTACCGGCTGATTCTTTTCTTGATCTAATTCATCGACCATCTGCAGCTGCTCATGTTTCGGTCGGCGCACGGTTCCGTTCAACATACTTTAACTTCCACACTGAAGCGCGAAAGAAACTGGTATAGGCATGGGTATTCAAATACAGAGATATGTAAACAGGCAAAATACGGCGCTGCGGTCGGCAATGCCTATATATGGCAACAAGTGCCTAGCGCAGTTGATAGCTTGGTTACCGTTGCTACAATGGCAGGTTATCGAGATATAAGTGAGTTTGAGCGTGGTGTTTCGGTCAGCGCACGAGGGATGGGACACAGTATCTCCGAGGTGGCGATGAAGTTGGAATTTTCTAGTACGATCATTTCACAAGTGTACCGTGAATATTAGGAATCCGGTAAAACGTCAAATCTCCGACATCGCTGCGGCCGGAAAAAGAGCCTGCAAGAATGTGACCAACGACGACTGAAGAGAATCGTTCAAAGTGACAGAAGTACAAATCTTCCGTAAATTGCTGCAGATTTCATGGCTGGGCCACCAACAAGTGTTAGCGTGCGAACCATTCAACGAAACATCATCGATATGGGCTTTCGGAGCCGTAGGTCACTCGTATACACTTAACAACTGCACGACCCAAAGTTTTACGCCTCGCCTGGACCCGTCAACATCGACATTGGACTTTTGATAACTGGAAATATGTTGCCTGATCGGACGAGTCTCGTTTCAAATTGTATCGAGCGGATGGAGACGGATGGAGGTTTGGAGACAACCTCATGAATCCATCGACCCTGCGTGTCTGCAGGGGCCTGATAAAGCTGGTGGAGGCTCTGTAATGGTGTGGCGAGTGTCTATATACGACTCTGACAGATGACATGTAGGTAAGCATCCTTTCTGATCACCTGCATCCATTCATGTGCATTGTGTATTCCGACGGACTTGGAAAATTGCAGCAGGACAATCCGATACCCACACGACCCGAATTGCTAAGAGTGGTTCCAGGAACACTCTTCTGAGTTTAAACGCTTACGCTGGCTGCTAAACTTCTCAGACATGAGCATTATTGAGCATATCTGGGATGTCGCGCAACGTGTTGTTCAGAAGAGTTCTCCACTCCCTCGAGACCTACGGACTTATGGACAGCGCTGCAGGATTCATGAAGTCAATTCCCTCCAGCTCTACTTCAGACGTTAGTCGAGTCCATGCCACGTCGTGTTGCGGCACTTCTGAGTGCTCACGGGGGCCCTGCACGATAATAGGCAGGTGTACCAGTTTCTTTGGAGCTTTAGTATAAAATACTTTAACAATAGAAAAATCCTTTCACAAGCATTATCTGCTTGCTTCACGGATTCAAATTATGTATTAAAAATCCAGTTTTTCATCGCTCTCGACCAGAACTCCCCCTTCAAGCTTCTATAAGTCAGATTACGATAAATGCCGTACAAGAAGGCGAATATTTCAGTGGTGTGCTACGACTGAAGTATGATTTCAGCGTCTTCTTCTTCTTAAGAAAGAGGAAGACAAAGGGAGGGTAGTAAAAATGAATTATGAGTATCATCTTAGAATGAAGTTAAACGTTAATAGTTTGTTCGGTATTTATTGCAAAGTTACCGATCAAATTTCTAGCTCCGACAGAAGCCGAAAATAAAAATTGAAAATAGAGAAAGTATCACAAGCTGTTATGAGTTACATTTCAAACCTGTCCACAGCATAGTATGGAACAAAGGACATAGTCAAATTTTGTGATGTATGTGCAGGATGAGGACACTTAATCTGCATTCACCGTGATTTTTTTTTTTTTGAGCACATTGTACAAGTTTTAGCAACAAAGGGAAAAATTTCTCTCAGAAGTGACAATTCTTAGGATATTATTTCCTAAAAGCATTCTTGGTTTCCTGACAAAGAATGATAAGATAGTTCTTAGCAGTCTGATAAGATTTACAGTAGCAGTTTCAAAAACTAACCACAGATCAACAATGAAAGTATTATTTTTAGTGTTGTTGTTGTTGTGGTCTTCAGTCCTGAGACTGGTTTGATGCAGCTCTCCATGCTACTCTATCCTGTGCAAGCTTCTTCATCTCCCAGTACCTACTGCAACCTACATCCTTCTGAATCTGCTTAGTGTATTGATCTCTTGGTCTCCCTCTACGATTTTTACCCTCCACGCTGCCCTCCAATGCTAAATTTGTGATCCCTTGATGCCTCAAAACATATCCTACCAACCGATCCCTTCTTCTAGTCAAGTTGTGCCACAAACTTCTCTTCTCCCCAATCCTATTCAATACCTCCTCATTAGTTACGTGATCTACCCACCTTATCTTCAGCATTCTTCTGTAGCACCACATTTCGAAAGCTTCTATTTTCTTCTTGTCCAAAATGGTTATCGTCCATGTTTCACTTCCATACATGGCTACACTCCATACAAATACTTTCAGAAACGACTTCCTGACACTTAAATCTATACTCGATGTTAACAAATTTCTCTTCTTCAGAAACGATTTCCTTGCCATTGCCAGTCTACATTTTATATCCTCTCTACTTCGACCATCATTAGTTATTTTACTCCCTAAATAGCAAAACTCCTTTACTACTTGAAGTGTCTCATTTCCTAATCTAATCCCCTCAGCATCACCCGATTTAATTTGACTACATTCCATTATCCTCGTTTTTCTTTTGTTGATGTTCATCTTATATCCTCCTTTCAAGACACTGTCCATTCCGTTCAACTGCTCTTCCAAGTCCTTTGCTGTCTCTGACAGAATTACAATGTCATCGGCGAACCTCAAAGTTTTTATTTCTTCTCCATGGATTTTAATACCTACTCCGAATTTTTCTTTTGTTTCCTTTACTGCTTGCTCAATATACAGATTTTTAGTGATTAAGTATAAAATTATTTATAACTCTTACATTACCGGTAGTGAGATATGTTTATGGACATTTTTGGTGCAGAATAATTTGTCATTTCTGTGTTTCTGAAATCAAGAAGGTCGTCCTTTATTATTAATACCAAAGAAATATCGTTTAGTTACTTTAAAGCATGTTCATTTTTATGCATAAAAGATAATCAATTTTTTTGTAATTGTTGATGACTAAAAAATCACGCTGATGATCAATTAAAAAGATATTTTTTTTCGAAAGAATGGGCTATGTACCGGCACGAAAACCTTACATCGCTTCCAATAGTAATAATATAAACTCTTTGTTTGGTTTATCCACAAACAACAATTTTGTACGTCCAACAATAAAGTGTCAGGAAAATCAGGTGTAGAAGGCATGTGCAGCATAATACTACACATCGTGAATTAGCTGTCGGTTCTCCAGTGGTTGTAATCAATTTTTGTTATCGTTTATTTATAACATGCATCCGTGCGTCTGAATAAGACTTAGTGCAGCCATACCAATTTCGCCCAGCTCTTTAACGTAACGTATTCAGTGGACTGTTAACATATAAACGAAGCGTGAATGAGTAGAATGGTCAGAAACAGTCCGAAAAGCTTGTAAGGATGTTGCAGGATAGGTTTCGCAGAGAAATAATTGTTAAGAATTCAATACGTTGCGGCGCTTGCAAGTCAATTAGCATCGAAGTTAGCAAATTAGGCCGCTGCGTTCGCAATTTCAAGTCATCCGTCAAGCTACATTTAATGTCAGTTGCTCTCATAGCGCAGATGACAGCGCACGAGACTGGCTCATGTTCGATACTTGGTACCGTCCCATGTCCAATTTGTGTACCGCTCTCTTGTTCAGCTTTAGAAAACCAAATGAGGGACACGTTTCGCTATACCGTCTCTGGTGGGCCGCTTGAATTAGCTCGCGCAACTGCCTGGTTGGCTAACTTCAGTACCAATTGACTTGGAAAAGGCGCAACGTATCGCTTTTTTCCTAACATTTGTTTCTCAGCACATCCTATCCTGCAATACCACTACAAGCTTTTCGAACTGTTTCAGACCACCTTGCATTTGCCAGCAGACCGGAGAACCGTAATTTTAAAATTTCCGTTGTTAGTGTTTTCGGTTTGTTATACCACTCGGTAGGCTGTGCAGCATTCGAAACCACATTCCAAAATACTATGTGTAACGAGCTCATTTGCGGGTGTATTCTCTGTTTATGTGCAGACCAGTGAAGTTAGTAACAATCACAGTGTGTTTCATTCTCCTGGTTTCTCACTCGATCTTTCCGCTCAACAAACGCACTTCTTGCAAATTGCACACTCACGCACACGCATTTATCGCTTCTGCCCAAAACAAGAGAAAAGTTAGTTGTGCTTGTCTAAGAAGACCGTATATGATATTCACAAGTATATGACATTCCTGTACCGTGTGCTGCATTATATCACATAGCAGCGCTATTATAAATAAAGCTGTTGGCACAGTTTATTTTATCATATTGACTTACTATTATTTTTGTTGTTAGTACTATTCCCAGGAATTTTTATCTGCTTTCATACTGATGTTAGCTTTCCAGTGGAGTATACTGTATACTAATTCCAATGAATTCCTTTTATTCAACGAAGCTCTAGCTACTCAGATGCACTGGTCATGCAGTGATGTAATTTATCCCTGCTACAGCTGACATTCAAATAAATAAACGTACAACAGCAAGAAACAATGCTAACTGGTACTCAACTCAAATCTATGTAGCTCACAAAAACACCACACTGTTAACAATGCTTAAAGTAATATTATTACCACTCTAGCTGCATAACAGATCTGATTCTGTGTTACTACACTGTCTTCTATCAGAAATAAAAAAATGTCCAAATCTAAATCCGAAAGTCCTGAAGTTGGCTTTCTGTGGCTCTATAAATGCTTCTGGCAAATACTCCCAGTGATCTTAGACAACGTCACTAATGATTACCTTACACAGATTTGTCCATTTGAGCTAGTGATTCATCTGTGATGATCTCGATGTCGTGGTATGGCGTAACCAGCAGTTTTAGAGCAGAGGCAACTGACTATTCTGTAGAACTGACTGACTGACTGACTGACTGACTCACTGGTCATACCGGACTCGAGAGTCCATTACCGCAGCAACGTATTTTCGCCATCTGTCCCTGTCTGGGGCTATTTCCTTCCATTCACCTTCAATACCTAGGCTCCTCAAATCAGCTTTCACATTGTCCTCCCACCTACGCCTCGGTCTCCCCACAGGACGTTTTCCTTCTAGGTGCCCTATCAGTACTCAGCGCGCTGCCCTGCCCTCATCCATTCGAGCTACGTGAACCGCCCATCGCAGCCTACGCGATTTAATAATACTGATTATGTCAGGGCTTTAATAGAGTTCGTGAACCTCTTCGTTATGCAGTTTTCGCCACTCTCCGCTAATGTCATCCCTTTTTGCTCCGAAAATTTTCCTCAAAATTTTGTTTTCAAATACTCGTAACGGCTTTTCATTATGCACAGTGAGAGACCAAGTCTCACACCCATACAGCATGACTGGTAGAATAATAGTTTTGTATATTCTAATCTTTAAATTCCTAGACAATACCCGTGATGAAAGTAATCTATTCGGTGAGAAGTAGCACGCATTTCCCGCCCGTAATTTCTTCTTCAGTTCGGATTCAATCTCATTTCTCGAAGTGATGTCCACGCCTAGATATTTAAATGTGTTCACTTTTTGAAACTGCATGTCTCCAACTCTTAACATTTACTGATCTCCTGCTGTTGGCATTCTAGTAGTAACCAGGTATTTAGTTTTGTCTTCACTTATCCGTAAACCTACATCTTCACTAGCCTTGGTTAACACATTCGCATTTGCTGTTACAGATTCTTTCCTATCGCTAATGGTGTTTAGGTCATCTGCATACCCTAACATCTTCATACTTCCATTTAACTCCACACCCTCTGAATTATCTGCTGCCATTTGTATAATATATTCTAGGACTGAATTAAAAAGTAGCGGAGACAGGGCATCTCCCTGCATAAGTCCGTTCTTTATTACAAATTCTTCTGACTCCAATTTCCCCACGCGTACTCTACCTTTTGTGTTTTTCAAACTCGCTTCTATAAATCGAACATACTTCTTTGGTATTCCAAGTTCCAAAAGAATTCTGTACAATTTTGATTACAGTACTGAATCATATGCTTTTGTAAAATCTATGAAAAGGTTATGAACTGGTTTATTGTATTCCCATTTCTTTTCCAAAATTTGACGCAGGGTGAATATTTGGTCTATGTTGATCTGTTCCTCCGAAAGCCAGCTTGGTAATCTCCCACAATTTCATCCGCATATGGGGTAAGCCTGCTAAGCAGGATATTCGAGAAAATTTTGGAATATACCGGTAATAGCGATATCCCTGTATAATTACTACAATCCATTTTGTCGACTTTCTTAAAAATTGGGATCAGAATCGACTCCTGTCACTCTTCAGGCATCATCTCTGAGTTCCATACTTAAGTTATCACTTTGTGAACTACTTCCACCAGTTTCTGTCCCCATTTTTAACTAATTCTGCAGTTATGCAATCTGATCCTGGTGCTTTATGGTTTTTCAATTTGTTGTTTGCATCTCTTACTTCCTTTAACGTTGGCTCAGGTATCTGGGGTTCTGCTGTATGTATTTCGTACGCCTGCTCATTTCCTGCTTCCTGGTGTACATTTAATAGATGCTCAAAATACGACCTCCATTTACTTAATGTAGCACTGGGGTCTGTCAGTATTCCCCCGGCATCCCCTCGAAGTGCATATGTCCTAGCCTTGAACCCCTTCCTGTACCCATTTATGTCTAGGTAAAGTTCCCTAACATTTTTGTTTTACTGTTTGCTTCCATTTTTTTAATTTGATTGTTCAAATAATCCCTCTTCTTTGCCCGTAGCTTACGACCAACTTCCCTTCTCATGTTCAAGAACTCCTCTCGTTTTCTGTCTCCCATTCTATCTCAATCTAATCGCGCTTTTCTCCTTTTCTCTACCAATTTCTTGCATTCCTCATCAAACGACGGTTTCCTCCTGTTCTTCTTAATTGTAGCTATTGTGACCTCCGCTGCCTCTTTGATATTATTCCTCACAGTGATCCACTGTTTATTTACATCCTCGTCTTGATCTTTGTGTGTCTTGAGAGCATGAAACCTATTTGAAACTTCTATCATGTACCTTCTTCTAAAGTTTTCATCATTTAGCTTGTCAGTGTCGAACCTAAGAAGTTCTGCATTGTGACACCTTGATGTTGCTGTAGATAGGCGTTGGTGAACTTTGGCAACTACAAGAAAATGATCAGAATCGCAGTCTGTTCCCCTGAAAGTCCGAACGTTTTCTATACTAGTGTGCCATCTCCGATCTACAAGAACATGATCAATTTGGTTTCGGGTGTGTCCATCCGCAGAGACCCAAGTTGCTTTATGAATGTCCTTCCTTTTGAAGTATGTGCTTTCAACAATCATGTCTTTTGAAACAACAAAATTAACCACCTTTGTGCCATTATCATTCGAAATGTTATGCAAACTTTTTTTCCCAATTGTAGGCCGGAATGCTTCCTCCTTCCCTATCTTCGCATTAAAATCACCTATGATTAATTTTGTATCGTACGAGGAGATCTCATCCCACAGTTGATCTAGTTCTTCATAAAAGCCGTCTTTAACAACCTCTTCAGTGTCCTCAGTTGGTGCGTGTACATTAATTACTGCTAGTCTATTCCACCTGCCGGACAACACTATAACTGATAGTTGGTCACTGCTGAACCTTATATCTCTGATTGCGTGAAGCACTTTTCTCTGTACTGCGAAACCTGTTCCGAAACTGTGAGCTTTCGCGCCTCCACAGAAAAATGTATAGTTATCCCTCTTTATGCTACCCTCCCCCCGCCACCGAGTTTCTTGAATAGCTGTAACGTCTACATCGTATCTATCTAATTCGTCTAATAATGTCTGGAACGTTCCTGGCCTGTTCAAACATTTAACGGTTCACGGTCCCAACCTGAAAGTTCCTTTCGGCCTGAATCTCTTCGAAGTAGGTTCCGCCCGGAAACCCGAATGGGAACCTAGTTTACCTCCGGAATATTTTACTTCAAAGGGACCCATGCCCATTAATGTTGCTGATTCTTGATGAATAGATTTGATAGTAATAGAAGAAGAAACAGGGATGGTTCATCACGCCATCGCCTGCTCCCCACCGGCTGTCCGCGACTGCTTGTTTTTTGTATTCGCGGCTACCCTTCATATCTGAAGGCCGTATCCCCTATCCACAACCTGGGGACGCGCTGTGCCGTGGTGGTAGGGGCCCACGAGACAGACTATTCTGTAGAAACAGAAAAAAATTGTCCTCACTAAAAATGTGTTGCCTGATTCTTTTGCACATCTCCAACTTTTTTGAGAGTGAATCTATCATTGATACTTTTTGTTATTTAAACGTTTTATGAAATTTATTCGCAATTGCGGAATATTTCTGACAATATCTGAACTGCCACATGAAAATTTCTGCCGGACTGAGACTCGAACCCGAATTTCCCGCTTCCAGAACAGTCCCAAACTTCCATATATGTCATATGTCTATGATCGCATTGCTCACAACTTTACTTGGATTCCCACCACTAGATTTCAAGGAGGCAAACGTGTTCAACGTCTGGGTTGGTGTTCTGCTCTGGCACAAATTTTCATGTGTAATCAAGGATAATATCTCCATACCTAGTGCGGGGAAGATCAGGAAGATCCCGCAGTTGCGAATAAATTTACTACAGATGCAAGATCGTCACCAATGTTTATTTCTTCAGACATTGTTAAAAATAAGTACTTAAACTTTCCTCTCTGCACTATGTATTTTACAGATTTGGATTGGCTTGTGAACCTCAGTGATACATATAGCCGTACCGTAAATGCAACCATAATGGAGGGATATCTGTCGAGAGGCCAGACAAACCTGTCTTTCCTGGAGAGGGTCAGCAGCTTCTTCAGTAGTTGCAGCTGCCACAGCCTGGATGACTGACTCATCTGCCAGTGTAATATTAATCAACGGGATGTTTTCACTAGGAACAGGGCTGGAAATTGATACTCAGGAAAGGAGAACAAGGAAGAATAGTTGGATAACATGCACTGAGGGAAAGGAATGAAGGCAGAACTACCTTTGTAGAATTTTGCACAAGGCATACTCTACTAATCACTAACACTAGGTTTAAGAATCACGAAAGAAGGTTATATCCATGGAACAAACCTGGAGACACCGAGAAATTTGAGATGGATTACATAGTGGTAAAATTTTAAACTGCAGAACATTTCTGGGGCCATATGTGAACTCTGATTATAAGTTATTGGTTATGAACTGCAGATTGAAACTGAAGAAATTGGAGGAAGCTAGGAAATTAATGAGATGAGACCTGAATAATTTAAAAGAACCAGAAGCTGTTTGAAAGGGAGCATCAGGCAAGAATTGACTGAAACAGACGAAAGGAATACAATAGAGGACAAAATGGTGGTCTTCGAATAAGAAATAACAAACGTGTTAGAGGAAAAAATGGGATGAAACAACGCTTGGTAGAAATGCCTGGATATCACAGGAGGTATTGAATGTAACGGAAGAAAGAAGAAAATATGAAAATGGAGGGTGTGAGGCGGGCAAAAGGGAATCCAAATATCTAAGAAATGAAGTTCGCAGGCAGTGCAACATGGTTCAAATGGCTCTGAGCACTATGGGACTCAACATCTGAGGTCATCAGTCCCCTACAACTTAGAACTACTTAAACCTAACTTAACCTAAGGACATCACACCCATCCATGCCCGAGGTAGGATTCGAACCTGCGACCGCAGCAGTCGCGCGGTTCCGGACTGAGGGGCCTAGAACCGCTCGGCCACCGCGACCGGCCAGGCAATGCAAAATCTCTAAGCAGGAATGATTAGAGGAAAAATACATGGTTACGGAAGCATGCGTAACTAGGAGAAAGATAGATACCGCTTATAGGAAGTTACAGACTTTGGAGAAAAGAGAAGCATCTCTTTGATTATGAATATTTCAAATAGAAAACTGGTAACACGCAAAGAAGGAATCTGAAAGGTGTAAGGAAGATATACACAAGAGAAATTAGTTTGAATGCTATGTCATAGAAAGGAAGAGGAGGGAAATGAGAAACTGGAGAAATGGCAGTGCTGTCAGGGATGGCAAAAGGACTCGGAAGTCAGTTGACCCAAATGGGCAGTGTCTTGAAAGAGCTTATAAAATGAAGAAATGAGGTGATGGATTGTAGACAAATTAAATAAGACGATTATAAGGAAATTAGATTAGGAAATATGTCATTAAAAGTAGTAGACGAGTTTTCTTATTTGGTCATCGAAATAGCTAATGATGCCAAAAGTGTAGAAGATATACAAGTAAAATGCTGACTGGATACAGCAAGAAAAACATTGGTGAAAAAGAGAAATTTGCTAACATAAGTTGTAAATTTAAGATTTTAGGTGTCTTTTCCGAAGGTATTTGTGTGGAGTGCAGCCTTGTATGGAAGCGAATTGTGGACGATGAACAATTCACACAAAAAGAAGCATTTGAAATACAGTGTTACAGAAGAGCGTTGAAGATTAATTAAGTACTTGTTCTGCTCAGTTGTTGAATGCACGATATTTCGACACCCGACCTATCTGTCTTCAGATGCTCCGAGTTTTGTTACTCTGTGTAATCTGTCTTCCTGGACTCTAAGCACACTGTGAGGTATTGTTGGTCTCACGCTTCGATTTATAGCTGATTGTGAGATCGATTTCCGATACGCTCTACACCTTTGTTTTTCACATCTCACACTGATATAATATGTAAGATGACCATGGATTTTCACTCGTAGAGTGTGAAATGGGACGTCAGGACGAAAGTAGATTTGTTTAATTAATTTCTGTATTCCAGCCTTCAGTTATAATACACCAGCAACAGCTTGATGAAGGCGTCCAGTAGTGTATCATGTGAAACAATAGGCGTCTGGCATTGCTGACAGTGCAAATAGCGGGGCAGCACAGCATCACTCGAATGCTGCTGTCACCGACGTCTCCACTTGTGACTGTGATGACAATGCAGCAGCGCAGCTGACGGTACTATGGAGGTGGCTGTGACCTCCATCCACTGAGCAGGCGGTTGTTGCTCTCGTGACTCAGGGCAGGATTCCCTGATCCATGGTCGAACAGCGGACAATGTACTGCATTTCAGGATGTCACTCCCGGTATCATAGGCTTGTGGGGTAGGGTATGATTTTGAGATGAGGCTATTTAAGTACACAAATGGCTGAGTACTTACTATGTTTGTTTAGGGCTTAAGACATGTACTCTAAACACTTCCATGGTGGCAAGTGAGGAAAGGCTTCCATCGTTTCGCTAGTGTATTTCAGCGTCGCTGCTGCTATGTTGCACCCAGCTGGCTCTGCTTCACAACACTTGTTGATCGTGTTTTGCTTCGTAACATGCAACACTCTTGTCTGCCTGTGGCTGGCTCTGTTGCAACTCACTTCTGCTCTGGCGTACTTCTTGACCGAATATGGTGAATACGCCACATTGCCCTCCTTTTTATCAAGACCTGGTCCTTCGGGTCGACCAAACTAGATTATCCTTTACACCAGTGTTCTTGGCGACTGGCCCTTCTGGCTCAGTTTCGCCTCTTAAGAAGTATTCTGACAATCGGTTTCCTTAATCCTGTCACTAAATCTTACACATTTCTACAGGGCACCTTGCCCTGCTCCTTAATTAAAAACACCATGGAACTTGTTTCATTACTAGGCTTCTTCCACAATAACTTCTAACTCTCTATTCCCCAACTTACAAGCTAAAATGAATCAATTATCTCGATACTATCCCCTTGTTCGATCGTTTTCCTTCTGCTAGTATTATGCTCGAAGTATCCAATGCCGTGTAATCTGAATGATGGCATGGTCTGAAGTCAGTTTTGTGCTTTGTGTTCTATGTACCAAACCAAAGACTACACCCAGCAGACCAAGTGTCTCTGTGATGACCGGTATGACAATAGTCAGTGCTGTCTTTTACCAGTATTGGTTTTCCCAGTATAAATTTACATGCTGCACTAAGGTCTTCAGGGAAACTCGTTCCTCCTGCTGCTTCAGAAGCGTGTTTATAGACTTCATTAATTCCGGTCCTAGAGTCTGATTTACGCTGACTAGCTTTGCCGCAGGTAGCACTTCCGTGGGCTCATCTGGCCAATACAAATGAGGCTGCGTAATATTAAGCTGAGCTATCCCTGAAATCGTGGCGGGGAGATGGAAAGAAGGCCCAATTATCACGCACATTGTCCCTTTTAATAACAAACCACTCCTATTTAATTCGAGTCTCTTTGCTGATGCAAGCTTCCCCTGCTTGAAACGACTAGCCACTACTACCATCTTGCCAAAGGTAGAGTACCACCAATGCGCCTCGACCAGCTGAAAGTACAATTCCGGCTCAATCACATGTTCATTGGATTCTCTTACCTCCTTTTAATCCCGTTAGCAATTTCATTGTTCATGAATCCTGCCTCTCTTTTACTATCGTACTTGGACATACTGTGATCCCTTCGGTAGAATTTTTGTAACCTTGCTTTCTCCAGTCCAACATATCTTCCCTTTTTCTTTTGGAATTAATAATAGTCTCTGCGTTTTTATTCTTACAAATTTCTTCAACATCCCCCACTTGACAGGTTACGCATGAGCTATGTAGCACTCATAACGTGCTTGTTTCCCTGTTACTGGTATAGAAACGGAAATATAAACTTTTGCTCCATCAGTTCTCACGGATACTCTGGCTACCTTGAAATAAAAAGGTAAGCTTTTGTGCTCTGGTGCCGGCCGCGGTGGCCGTGCGGTTCTAGCCACTTCAGCCCGGAACCGCGTGACTGCTACGGTCGCAGGTTCGAATCCTGCCTCGGGCATGGATGTGTGTGATGTCCTTAGGTTAGTTCGGTTTAAGTAGTTCTAAATTCTAGGGGACTGATGACCTCAGATGTTGAGTCCCATAGTGCTCAGAGCCATTTGAACCATTTTTTTGTGCTCCGGTTCTGAAACCAACCCCAATTCCCGCAGTAGATCCTTCTGTACTTTCCTTACACCCTCTAAATACTGCTTTGGTGGCAACAAGTTTGCCCCTAGTGACCTCTTACAGCCCGCTGCATAGCCTCCTCTAGTTCTGTTACTTTCCTTAGTGCTTCCCAAACAATATCTTCTACAGACTGCAACCATCTTGTCATCACAACTTCCATATTTAAGACATCTACTTCGGTTTGTAGTTCCCTGATATTCTAGTTAACTGCCTCTTCTGTAGCTCTGGCATACTGAATTACTTCTCCTGTCAGTTGTCGCAGTAGTCGTGTGTTATTCAATATGTCCTCTCTAAACTTGCAATCTGCGTAGTGTGCCACCACCCACGGCTTTATTCCCTTTTGCCCACTGCTTCACCTCTTCTCTGGTGTCGTTCACCCTTCCAATGTCTTCCTCATCAGCATTGGCAAATGTTGTTTTGATAAGCAGACCTCCGGCGTCGATCCAAGCCCTCTTCCTTAACGTATGTGGAATAACGCCCAGCACCCAATCCGCCTCAGTCGTTAATTTCTTGTACGTTCCATGTACTCTTTCAGATACCCCGACACTTCCTTTGGGTATCCCTTGCTTTTCCGTTCCCTGACGAAATTTGTCGAATGCTTCTTCAATCTTCTCGCCTCGTTACGCATCTCTCATGCGTTGAATGCCACTTGTATCACCCAGTACGCTTTTATCCCGAAGACCAGTAGTCCCTCTATGAACCCCAAAGTCTCGCCTTCTCCGCTCCTCACCAATGGCAGGAATACCTATCGCTTTCCTTCTCCTGAAATTCATTGGTACGCTGCAGCTGCTTATACTAGTTACACTAAATTTATACCTAACCAAAAAAAGGTATTATATAATTGTCTCCTAGGCTTTAATTCAGACGGGTTTCTCTTTAATGTTCCATTTACAAACTATTATTTATCTTCTGATACCCTTCTCCTCACTCTCCCTTTCAGATTCGCAACTCAATTGCCTGGGATAACTTCCAGACTCCCCTGCAGAGGTTTCAACCGCCCTACATGCACAATTGTCGTTTTAGTTGGCAACTGAATCTTGACGTTTGGCGGCGATGTAATCACTACCACTTGGTATGGCCCCTCCTACTTTACGAAAGACTTTTTCGTCTTTCCCTTCGGTGTATACGAAGTTGTTAGCATCACTTACTGACCAACCTTATACTGTGACATTCTTACCGTACGGCCCACAACTTCTTCCTGTTTCTCCAGTGCTCGTGTATTCGCCCTCCGTACTCTATCCCAAATTTCCCTAACTTCTCTGTAAAATTCCTTAACAGACTCTCTATTCTTCTCTGTCTTAGTTTTCAATATGTCGAACGGTAATGGCATTTTACGACCATATACTACTTCACATGGCGATAATCCTGCATTTACATGCTGCTTTGAGTTGTACGTGGAGACGACAATCTTCAAATAGACATCCCAGTTGGTGTGATGTAAGTCAACATAACATCCAAGCATCTTCCTGATTGTCCTATTTACTCTTTCAGTTCTTCCATTTGCTTGTGGACAGAGAGGAGTCGTCCTTAACTTATTCACGTCCATTACTTCCTTGAACAGATCTGATGTGAAGTTCGTTCCGTGGTCTGTTAGTATGGTTCCAGGTACTCCAAACTTTGGTATCCAATTCTTCACAAGTGCTTGTGCCACTGTTGCTGCCTGCTGATTTGACATCACATTCTATGTATCTTGAAAAATGGTATATAATTGTGAATACATACTTATCCCTGCTGGTGTTTTACTGAATGGGCCTAAAAATAGTTCTAATGCTGCAAGTAACCTCTGTAACCTCTGTAATGATACTTCCGTTCGACACAAATCCGCTCTGTGTGCACACTGTATGCAGTTTCGCACATGCCGGTTTTTGTCCATCTGCCTATTCCTCCACCAATACCTTTCTGATAGTCTCCTGTTGGTAGATCTGCAACCTCCATGACCCGCTAATATGTGATCATGAACTTCTTGAAACAATCAATTCCTTAGTTTCACTGGTACCACTACCTGCAGTCCCAGCCTGTTTCTTTGCATAGCAACCCATCCTGGATGCAAAGCTGTGACTGTTTAAAATACTGCTTACATTCGTCACCTGCTCTTTGTGCAGTTTTCCCTTCCTTATGCTCGTTATTTCCAACATGTAATAACGTTACTTTTCTAGTGAAAACATCCGCATTTCCGTGCTTCTTCTCAGGTTTATACATGACTTCGAAATCAAATTCACTTAGTCTTACTGCCCATCGTCTCAATCTACTGGAAGGATCCTTTAACCGCCAAAACCATTTTAATGCTGCATCATCTGTCATTACTCTAAACTTTTTACCATACATATATCATTTGAAATATGTGATTCCGTAAATGAGGCCTAACATCCCTTTCTCTGAAGAATTTAGTTGTCTTGATGCGTAATATATCGGATGTTCTACACCTTCTACCTCTTGTGACGACACACAGTCATGTGCATGGTCTGGTGGACTACATGATAAAACAAATTCCCTATAAAAATCCGGAAATACAAACATCGGGCTAAATGTTAAAGCTTCTATTAGCTCCTCAAAGGCATGCTGGCACTCTCCTGACCTCACAAGTTTAGTACCCTTTTTTAACAACTGTGTCAACAGTCTAGCAATATCCACAAATTCTGTTACGAACTGGTGGTAATAGTTCGTGACTCCTAAGAACGATTGCAAATCCTGAAAATATTCTGATACAGGAAATTCACGTACAGCTCTAATTAATCTTTGGTCTGTCTTAACTCTATAATTATTTATGGTATGACCTAGGTCTGCTACCTCTTCTATCACAAAATTAGGCTTTTCTGTACTCAGTTGTTAGCTTCTCTGTTTTTAATGTTAGAAGTACTTAATCGCTGCATATGCTGTTCCATATTGCTCCCACAGATGATAATGCCATCAAGATAAACTAAGCATTTTCTTGCTTGTAAACCTCTGAGTACTCTGGCTAGCAATCTCGAAAACGTTGCAGGTCCATTTTTAAATTCGAATTTCATTATTCTGGATTGGTAGTGTTCCCAGGACGTCGGAAACGCTGTTTTGTGTGGGTTGTGCGGTGCAACCTCCATCTTGTGAAATCACTCTTCAAAATCCATTGTCGAAAAGTATTTGCATTTTCTTAAATGGCCAAAGGTTTCTCTGGTGTTTGGCAAAGGGTAGGTGCCCGTTACGGTTTTCGCATGTAGATGTCTTAAACCACAATAAAATCTATATTTTCGTGTTGCAGCCATAGACTTTTTTTTGGAATGATGTTTATTCTAGCACCCCATGTACTGTTACTTTCTTCAATTATTCTAACTTTCAGTTGTTGATCGATAAATTCCTTCAAAATTGGATGTAAGTAGCTAGCTATTCTGTATGGTTTGTGGTAGACTGGTGATACATTCCCGTTAGTATGTGGTGCTGTGCTATAGGACAGCTGTTAATGGCCCTTTCAGATATAATTAATTCTTAAATTTCAAAAGTATTTTTTCCATCCATTCCCTACTGCTTACCTCTAGGTGCTTCACTTTTCCTCGTAATGCAGTTTCAATAGCGTTCGGTGATTGTCTGTGCCTCGTGTCCCATTCTTCTTCCTCCAGGATATCCGTATTAGCGATTAACAACCCCTTTGTTAATCCTATGTCGTCTGCGCTAAAATCATCTAAAAAACAAGTACCTTCTTTTCATCCTCAATTTCTTGTATGTGTACAATATCCCTTTTAACAAAGCACCCCGCCTCAACTAATACTTCATTCTCTCATTCTCTTCTAACAGTTCCACCACACAAAATTCGCATCAGCGAGCAGGACTCAACGCTGATCGAAAGTAATTTCTCAATACCATTAGCTACACAATCTTGCGAATCAAGTCTTAGCGTGATCAAAAAATTTTAAAATGTGTGTGAAATCTTATGTGACTTAACTGCTAAGGTCATCAGTCCCTAAGCTGACACACTACTTAACCTGAATTATCCTAAGGAGAAACACACACACACACCCATGCCCGAGGGAGGACTCGAACCTCCCCAGGGACCAGCCGCACACTGAGTCAACAGATAGGGACGTTTACAAGACAACAACCATCTGCACGAACAGTTCAACGACGTTTGCAGCAGCATGGACAATCAGCTCGGAGACCATCGCTGCTGTTACCCTTGACGCTGCATCACAGAGAGGAGCGCTTGCGATGGTGTAGTCAACGACGAACCTGGGTGCACGAATGGCAAAACGTCATTAGTTCGGGTGAATCCAGGTTCTGTTTACAGCATCATGATGGTCGCATCCGTGTTAGACGACAACGCGGTGAACGCACATTGGAAGCGCGTATTCGTCATCGTCATACTGGCGTATCACCCGGCGTGATGGTATGGGGTGCCATTGGTTACACGTCTCGGTCACGTCTTGTTCGCATTGACGGCACTTTGAACAGTGGACGTTACATTTCAGATGTGTTACGACCCGTGGCCCTACCCTTCATTCGATCCGTGGTAAATCCTACATTTCAGCAGGATAATGCACGACTGCATGTTGCAGGTCCTGTACGGGCCTTTCTGGATACAGAAAATGTTCGACTGCTGCCTTGGCCAGCACATTCTCCAGATCTCTCACCAATTGAGATGAGGTCAATGGTGGCCGAGCAACTGGCTCGTCACAATACGCCAGTCACTACTCTTGATGAAGTGTGGTATTGTGTTGAAGCTGCATGGGCAGTTGTACCTGTACACGCCATCCAAGCTCTGTTTGACTCAATGCCCAGGCGTATCAAGGCCGTTATTACAGCCAGAGGTGGCTGTTCTGGGTACTGATTTCTCAGGATCTATGCACCCAAACTGCGTGAAAATGTAATCAGATGTGAGTTCTAGTATAATATATTTGTCCAATGAATACCCGTTTATCATCTGCATTTCTTCTTGGTGTATCAATTTTAATGGCCAGTAGTGTAACAATATGCGCACTGCTTCCAGCTCTGACACAACTTGCATCTTTGCTTCAGTGGAAGCTTTTTCCTTCACATCACTCATTTTGAAGCCAAGATTCACAAGACGGGAAAACAAAATATTTTAACTTAATTGTTACGTCTAATCATGAGACATCTCGACTTCCGGCATTGCCTAGCCGTATGCAACTAACAATGCATAAAATTTTACTGGAACTGATTCTGTACATGGAGCTGAGTGGCCTCTGCACTGTGCACATCTGACAGGCGCTAACCAATCGTTACCTCCATTACCTTTAAAACTAGACAAATCCACTGGTTCTCTGCTCACAATAAAATCTACTTTACAAAGTTCACGACATCAAACCTTTCTCTGTGAGCAAAATGCAATCAATTTTTGTGGGATTCACTGTACTGTAGGCTGTAGGTTTAGACGTTCCTCTAAGAAGGTGCCGTAACTGATCTGACACCACTGTTAGATGGCCCGTCGATTGTCACCCATGGAGAGTTAAATGAGATGTTAGGGTAAGAGTAGATTTGTTTAGAACTTCTTTATTTCGGCCCTCGGCCATAGTAAATCAGGAACATCTTGGTCCAGTTGACTCACATGTGAAACAATAGACGTCCAGCATTGCTGACAGCGCAAGGAGCGGGCCCAAGCGTGGCATTACTCGAATGCCGCTGTCAGCGACGTCTGCGGCTGTGACCATGATGGCAGGCTGGCAGCACGGCTGACAATGCCACGGAGGCGGCCGTGACCCCCTCCAGTGAGCGGGCAGCTCCCTGCTCCAGCGGCAGCTGCTCTCATGACACAGGGCAGGCTGCCCTGTCCTGTGGTCGAACAGTGGATCCCATTCTGCATTTCGGGATGTCACTCTGGGTGTCACAGGCTCGTGGTGTAGGCCTTGATACTGAGACAAGAATATTTTAGTACACAAATGGCTGAGTACTTACAAGCTCCGGACTGTGTTAGTTTAGGGCTTAAGGCATGTACTCTAAACTGTTCGGGTGGCAATTGATGAAATACTTCCAGCCTTCTGCTAGCTTACTTCAGTGTTGACTGTTGCTATACCGGGCCCCGCTGGCTCTGCTTTGGAAAGCCTCTGGGCCATATTTTGCTTTGCAACCCATAACATCCTTGTCTGCCTGCAGCTGGCTCTGTTTGAACTGACTTCCACCGTGGCGTACTCTTTGGCCCAATACGGTCGATACGCTACAAATAAACTTGCTCGAGATGGAAAAGCTTCTGTCCTTTAATCAGCATAGTTCCAGAAAGAATCTTGTGAACGTTAGCTTTAAGATGAGTGACACCAAGAAAGAAGCTTCGACAGAACTAGAGATGCAAGGTGTGTCAGAGCTTGCCGTTTTCTCACATGATGTCCGGAGAACCGTGAATGAAGAGCAACAGACAAACTCGATATTACTACATTTCGGAGAAGCTTTTGACGTGGTGCCCCACCGCAGACTGTTAATGAAGGTAAGAACACATGGAATAGATTACAAGTAAGTGAATTAAGTAACAGGACTCATTACGTTGTCTTCGATAGCGATTATTCATCAGAGACAAGGGTATCGTCAGGAGTGCCCCAGAGAAGTGTGATAGACACGCTGTTATTTTATATATTCACAAATGATCTGATGGACAGGGTAACCAGCAATCTGTGGCTCTTTGCTGATGATGCTGTGGTGTACGTGAAGGTGTCAGTGATGAGGGACTGTTGGATAATACGGGATGACTTAGATAAAATTTCTAGTTGGTGCGATGAATGGCACTTAGCTCTAAATGTAGGAAAATGTAAGTTAATACAGATGAGTAGGGAAAACACACCTGTAATATTCGAATACAGCGTTAGTTTTGTCCTGCTCGAAGCAGTCACGTAGCTTAAACATATAGAAATTGAAAGAACATGTAAGGATTGTAGTGGGAAGACGAATGATCGACTTCTGTTTACAGGGAGAATTTTAGGAAACTGTGGTTCACATCTAAAGGTGACTTGCAGATGGACACTAATGCAACCCATTCTTGAGTGCCACTCGAACGTTTGAAATCCACACCAGGCCGGACTGAAGGAAGACATCAAAGCAGTTCGGAGGCGGGCCGATGGCTTTGCTAGCGGTGGCTCCGAACAACGCACAAGTATTGTGGAGTTGCTTCGGGAACTCAAATGGGAGTCCCTGGGGGAAGGCGACGTTCTTGTCGAGGAAGAACATCGGCAAAATTTAGAGAACTGGCATTTGCTGCTTAATGCAGAGCAATTCTACTGCAGCCGACGAATGGACCACGAAGGCAAGGTAAGAGAAATTAGGGCTTGTACGGAGGCCTATGGACAGTCGTTTTACCCTCGGTCTGTTTGCGTACGCCCCATACGGTGGCATGCGGAGTGTGTATGTGGATGTAGATCTTCCATGATATGGTCATTCCCTCAACTTTTCCCAGCTCTGGAGGATGTTACGGCCGACAAAATGTAGGAAGCACAGCATTCATCAATCACTCCGAGGAAACCTGTGAGATCACAATGGTGAAGATTATATGAGTAGACTGAATAACTATTACGGAGAGACCGAATGGAATTCTGTACTTGCAAAAGGAAATTTATGACACGTATTGAGTAAAAGAAATGATTGATTGACTTGACTGAGGCATCAAGGAATCGTCAATTTGCGCATGGAGAGATGTGGGAGGGGTAAAAATTGTACACGAAGACCAAAGGTTGAATACTGTAAGAAGATTGAAATGGGTGTAGATCAGGGCCGTTTCTACAATTATGAGCCTCGCAAGAAATTCCTAAAATAGGATACATAACCTCTCATGTCTGCCTATCCTCACCCATTCTCACGTCAGCAAACGCTCAAATTTTGTTTCTCACAACACGTCCTTGCGAGATTTAAGGTGTCTTTCTTCGAGTTCTGCCTTTAAAGAATTTATTTTCTACATTTCTGTTACGCTCCCTCTCCTGTCACCATAAGCAGAGCCTTTCTCATCTACATCTACAACATACTCCGCAAGCAACCTAACGGTGTGTGGGGGATGGTACTTCTAGAACCACTAACTGATTCCACCCTACCCTGGTTCACTCGTGAATGGCGAGTGGGAAGAATGATTGTCGGTAAGCTTCTGTATTAGCTCTAATTTCTCGAATTTTCTCGCCGTGGTCATTTCGCGATATGTTTGTGGGAGGAAGTAATATCTTATCCTGCTCTCCCTGATAAGATTTCTCTCGAAATTTCAATAACAAACCTCTCGGTGACGCATAACGCCCTCTTTGTAACGTCTTCCACTGGACTTCGTTGAGCATATCTGTAATGCTCTCGCGCCGACTAAAAGATCACACGAAGAAACGCCCGACCCTTCGTTATATCTTCTCTATCTCTTCTGACGGCCCTACCTGTGAGGGATTTCAGATTGATGAACAATACTCATTCTTTCTATGAATCTAGTCTGGCATCTGTTTGTCCTGCTGTTTGTTTAACGTAGTCATTCCACCTAAGATCGCTTTGGATAGTTCCTCTTAGATATTTTATAGTAGATACAGTTTTCAGCAATTTGCAGTAGCGGATTTCTTTTTCTGTGTATGTACAGGATGTACCATTTATTTACGTTCACGTCAATTGCCAGAGTCTGCACCATTCATCATCCTCTGCAAGTCATTATGCAAGTCGATACTGTCTTTTGCCGTTGCTACTTTCTCTTGGACAACTGCATCATCTGCGAACACTCTTAAAGAGCTTCCGAGGCTTCTAACAGATCATTTGTGTACTCTGTAAACAGTAACGGTCCTATCACACTTTCTCGGAGTACTCTGGAAATTAATTTTACGTCTGTCGTTTTTCTTCCCTAAGAGCGACTTGTTGCGTTTCTGTCTGCCAGGAAGTGTAGAATGCAGTCGCAAATGTGGTGCGATACTCGCTAAGCTCGTATCGTTGTCACTAAACGGCACTCCTGGACGGTGTCAAATACCTTCCTGAAGTCAAGGAAAACGGCATCAAACTGAGCGCCGTCGTCTACAGCGCTATGGATCTCCTGGAGGAACAGGGTGACTTGTTTCGCAAGGTCTTTGTTTGCGGAATCCACGTCGATTTTTATAGAAGGGCTGCTGCTAGAAAGGGAGCTAGTTCTTTCGCACAATCTTTATAGAATCTCCTATTCAGATATCCGTTCTTTACTCATTGTGGAACGTAAGTAGATTTTAAATTTTTTGAAGGACTTCAACCTTTGACCATAAACACCAAGCCCCAGAAGTGTTTTTTTTAACATTTTCAGCTTCGAGAAAGTATGATCCGCCTTATGAAACAACTATAGGCTCTGTTAGATACATTAGTTGGGTTGTGCATACTCCAACCGTCCAGAAATTTCCGAGACTAGTCTTATTCCTGGCGTATAAGCGGTGTCAGCCGAGTAACTACGGCGGTAGCTTAAACTAGCAAGTGTCAACAACAGATGTGCATTCGACCAGACAGCTGTGAACAGGCAGAGTTAAGCAGTGGACGTGCGGCTGCATTGTCTCAACGATGCAGTGTCGGCAATCGCAGTGGAGTAAATCAAGTGTTCATAACGTCGTTCCGAACAACGACGCGCGGACGACTGCAGCGACTTCACTGAAATGCAAACAGCGGATGATTACGATTTGGAAAAATACATCACAGGTGACGAGATATGGTGTTACCGATATGTAACTACCACGAAACGACAAAATGCAGAAACTAACATGGAGGGTCAATGACCTGACTACGTAACCGAAATCCAAACCAGTGCGACGCGCGAATTGAGCGACATCCCAAAGAAGGATTTCTCTGATGGGTTCGTATGGTTGTTTGACCGCTCTTTGGGATCTACTCAAATGGGGGGAGACACTGTACAACACCTGAAGCATTAAACCCACCATCTTAACTTTTCTGTATTTTTTATTAATCCAGTTTCGAAGCTATTTGCACTGACGCGGTACGTCGAAGTAGTTCAATATCAGCTCTCTTTAACCTTCTTATCGCTGGACAGTTTTCGTAATTATGCGGTGATTCTGCTCCGCCTGTCCTCTTATAAAGGGACTGTGCCTACACGTCATCACGGAATTCGTCCAAATGTGTGGTACATCCAGTTCTTGGCCGGAAATGAATGTGACCGACGTAGGAGCTCCAAATGGTCAAGTGATTAAAAAAAATCGTTTTTGGCTCGGTTCGGGCGAGGGATAAGCTCTTTACTTTTGCGTAGTTTCCTGGCAGTTGTTAGCACAGCGGAAAAAGTAGAGAACGCTAATTCTAGGATCGCTGGTTCTAGTCTCTATGCGTAAACTTTCTTTTTATTATTAACTTTTACGTTGCTTACACTGCAAGTAAACCAACGAAATGCTTAATATATTACATTTAATGTTATTAAATCCTGTGTGTAGCAGAACAAATTTCATTTGTTAATTTATTCGCGGGAGGAACGAACAAATTCACAGCTCTACGACGAGATTTTTCAAGATGAAGATAAATGGCGAACGTGGAGTATTAAAGAGTCCCCCGCCTCCCCCTCCCCTCCCCCAGCAATAAAAGTACACTGTAAGTGCAATTTTGCGATGCCTGTTTTTCTCGTCAGTTAAAGAATTTGATCAGAAAGCTTCAAAACCTCTGGTATCTCGTCGAGATAAGACTGCATGAAAAAACATTCCACTGTAAATCACTAGCTATCCTCACCAATGTTTGTCGAAATGATGCGTGATGCATGGTTTACTGCCAAACTGTGCGACAAGACAGAACTGTTTTCGAATGTAAACCATTTTTGTTTTTGATTAGACACTTTAAAACAACAATATAATTTCAAAAACGCGGCATCTACAACGAATCCAAGATGCCGAGAAAATTACTGCTCCCCCCGCTTTTACGGTGAAATCATCAACTGTAAAATAATAAAAGTATCTAATTTTATACACGAAGTTCACGTGTACGTTTTATACTGTTTTACATGAAATTTATTTGCAATCCCAAATTTACATTGCCTTTCCTTTTCATGTCATTTATGAAAATATTAATAATCTAATGTGCTGAGCATTATCTCAGTTTATTTGCAGTATAAGTGAAGTACAAACTGAAAAAAAAAGGATTGAGCATATAGGAATCGAGAGCCTGATCTCTGGATTTACCGTTCTGTACTCCCACTACGCCAAACGCTGCATGGAGCCTGCGCTAACGTAAATGGCTAATAACTCGTCCGACCCGCGGCAAAAGTGCTACTTTCTTTTTTCAAATTTTTGATCATTTGGAGCGCACACTTTTGTCACTTTCATTTCTAGCTAAGACCTGCATATAACATAAATTTGGACGAAATCGGCGAAGATGTGTAGGCGTGGTCCCGGTGCCTGAGTAAACAACAAACCGCGACGTGACGCATTTCTTAACAATATAAGGGCCCCCGCTATGCCCAATACCGTTGCCTAGCGTTTGCTTAGTTTGAGACGAGACGGTTAGCGAGCAGCACGAATGTATCGCTCTCTAGTCAGCAAGACCCTAAGAAAGCCGTGAAATGCAATGACAGCGCAGCGCAACAAAAGCAGTTACAAGGTAAGCCACCAAGAATCATATGTGCTCTCCCAAATCGTGGCCAAAAGCAAAACAAGGGCTTGAAATCGACTGCATATTTTTTCGGACGCACAACGTAAATTATCAAAAGCGTATTGGGTTATGAAGAGGCAGATTTTCGACATGATAGTTATATTGACGATAATTTGATTTTGTAAACCAATCATCAAAATTGTTTATCGCGTTTTCTCTGGAGATGTTTATCTTGGAGAAAAGCTTTTATTGCTTTTGTTTTTCTCTAGTGCTGGGTCGGCAGGGGACGCTAGCAACTTTGGCGATCTAATGATGGTCTGCGCAATAGTCCTGTCGCTATTAGCGTCATTTTTTATTCTGTGTTTCATTTCGGTGGTAACTAGCTCATAGCACTAAATATCTTTTATATGTGACCCCTTACACCCCGGTCTTGTAAATCAAGTAATCCAGTTGAGGACCAGTCCATCAAGTTCTCGACAAACGAGCCATATATCGAAGGCAATCTCGTCAGCAATATCGCCTGCCATCGCTTGCTCTCATGAGCGATTTACCAAGCAACTTCTACCAGTACTACGAATGCCATTATGACAGGAAGTTATGTCATGTCTAGCAGCAGTAGCACTTGATCTGCATAAGTCAACTAACACTAAAACTAAACTAAACTCCTCCCGAACAGGCTATGAATGTCCAACGGTACTGACCGGCCGCCGTGTCATCCTCAGCTCATAGGTGTCACTGGATGCGGATACGGAGGGGCATGTGGTCAGCACACCGCTCTCCCGGCCGTATGTCAGTTTCCGAGACCGGAGCCGCTACTTTTCAATCAAGTAGCTCCTCAGTTTGCCTCACAAGGTCTGAATGGACCCCGCTTGCGAAAAACAATCGCCAGACAGGATGGTTGCCCATCCAAGTGCTACCCCAGCCCGACAACGCTTAACTTCGGTCATCTGACGGGAACCGGTGTTACCATTGTGGCAAGGCCGTTGGCCAATTAACACTAGGAAATGGAAAAAAGAAAACGGGAGTTACTTGGCTATGGATTCCACTATCTTTTTCCAGTCCTTCTCTCCACTTTAATTTGCACTTATCCTTTGTGTCTTTCGGGTACTAGGACATCCCTTGTTATCAGTTACGCCCCTTGTCCAGGTTCCGACAGTTAAAAAAGATGACAGTTGCAGCGGAGAACTGCATCAAAGCAGTTTTCGTACTGAAGACCTCAACAATAACATTTAAACATTTGAATACAGCTGCTATGAACCAACACTGACCCAAGACGGGCTAATTTCCGAGACGCTTGCAAGCGTTGTACACTGAAAAGCCAAAGATACTGGTACACCTGCCTAATGTCGTGTAGGGCCCCCGCGAGCACTCAAAAGTGACGCAACACGACGTAGCATGGACTTGACTAATGTCTGAAGTAGTGCTGGAGGGAAATGACACCATGAGTCCTGCAGTGCTGTCCATAAATCCGTAACAGTACGAGGGAGTGGAGATTTCTTCTGAACTGCACGTTGCAAGGCATCCCAGATATGCTCACTAATGTTCATGTCTGGGGAATTTGGTGACCAGCGGAAGTGTTTAAACCCAGAAGAGAGTTCCTGGAGCCACTCTGTAGCATGTCTGGACTTTTGTGTGTTGCTCTGTCCTGCTGGATTTGCCCAAGTCTGTCGGAATGCACGATCGACATGAATGGATGCAGGTGATCAGACAGGATGCTTACGTGCGTGTCACCTGTGAGAGTCGTATGTAGACGTACCAGGAGTCCCATATCACTCTTACTGCACACGCCCCACACCATTACCGAGCCTTCACCGGCTTGAACAGGTCCCTGCTGACATGCGGGGTCCATGGATGCATGAGGTTGTATCCATACCCGTCCACGTCCATCTGCTCTATACAATTTGAAACGAGACTTACCCGACCAGGCAACATGTTTCCAGTTACCAACAGTCCAATATCGGTGTTGACGGGCCCAGACGAGGCGTAAAGCTTTGTGTCTTGTAGTCATCATGGGTACACGAGTGGGCGTTGGCTCCGAATGACCATACCCATGATGTTTAGATGAATTGTTAGCACGCTGACACTTGTTGATGGCGTATCATTCAAATATGTAGCAATTTGATAAGGGTTTGAATTTCTGTCACGTTGAACGATTCTCTTCCGTTGGTCCCGTTCTCGCAGGATCTTTTTCCGGCTGCAGCGATGTGGAGACATGATGTTTTACCAGATTCCTGATATTCACGGTACACTCGTGAAATGATTGTATGGGAAAATCTCAGTTCATCACTACCTCGGAGATGTTGTGTCCCATCGCTCCTGCGCTGACGACAACACCACGTTCAAACTCATACCTGCCATTTTAGCAGCAGTAACGATCTAACAACTGCACCAGACACTTCTTGTCTTATAAAAGCGTTGCCGTCCGCAGCCGTATTCTGCCTGTTTACATATCTCTGTATTTGAATACGCATGTCTGTCCCAGTTTCTTTGGCGCTTCAGTGTGTATCGAAGGCGCGACTGTCACTGAGCCAAATATCACTTTTGTGTACAGCGACGACATATCATCTGCGGCAAAGACTCTCACTTCGAGTGAGACATTAAAATAAACGACATTAAAGTAATGTCTCGTGTCGTGTTAATATTAAAGTTAATAACAAAATGTCAGTGCACATGGCTTTTACAATGTTCGAGTTTTTTTTATTGTTTCTACAAATTACAGCAGGATACTTGACTCTGAAAGGAGACTTCTAGACTCCGTATACACAATAAAGAGTCGTTTCGCTGGGTGTTCCCGAGCGCGGTGGCGCAGTGGTCAGCAGGCTGGACTCGCATTCGGGAGGACGACGGTTCAATCCCGCGTCCGGCCATCCTGATTTAAGTTTTCCGTAATTTCCCTACATCACTTCAGATAAATGCCGGGATTATTCCTTTGAAAGGGCATGGCCGATTTGCTTTCCCTTCGTTCCGTAATCCGAGCTTGTGCTCTGTATCTAATGACCTCGTTGTCGACGGGAAGTTAAACACCAGTCTCCTCTTCCTCCTCCTCCGCGGTGTGTTCATACATGCCAACCGATTGCATAAAAATTGCGGGAAATTATAGACTTGGTTTGACAACAGAATTTATAATTTCAGTAGTCTTATAGAGATGACTGAAACTTGTTCAGTTTCGAGTAGTATTATTCTCACGTGGTGATTTGATTCCTAGATTGAGCACTGTGCAAAATTGTTTAGATTTCTATTATGAGTATCATTTTCTGCCCACTTATGACACTAGAAATTGTGTAGATTGTAACTGACATACGAGTGTCAAACTGGGCTCAAAAGCTCGTGATTTTGACTTCCCATTGCAGTTATGTTATATCAGATATAGGAAAAGAACAATTATAAGAAAAAAACACGTGGATCGATCCCTGTACATTGACAATACATCAGAGTATCATCCTGGTTTCCTGCTACGTTAAAGAATAGACATAGGAAAACACATCTTCAGAAAGTGGATTATATATCAACATTGTTCGGGAGTACTAAGTTTTCTGTCGTGAAGTATGTTATGTAATTGTGATTAATGGCAGTGATCCTATAGGTGGTGACAACGAGGTTATAGAAATGGATAAAGCTCATATTACATCTCGAAAATACGTCAAAGAGCGACTCCTCGCGAAAGAAAGTGAACAGATTTTGGTGTTTGGAGGTATAGGGAGGGAATCCAGGAAATCTATCATTGTTAAAAGTTATTCCAGAAATTAACAAAATTTGGTGCCTCTTATTAAGAACTTTATCTTACCCGGAATAAAAGTTATTCTGGAAGTTGTGGAATACTTTGAAGAAAGAAGGATTTGATCACGAATTTGTGAACCATTCAACTGAATTTGTGTCTTCCGTGCATCCGTCGGTTCACACGATTATGGAAATCTTTGAATTTATGGCTCTAAACCGAAGTACCTGTACTTCTAAAATTTTGCACTTATGTGGTATAAAACGTCCTTGTGAGTCTCTCCCAATTTTTTTGAGAGATATAGCTAGTGTGTACCACGGCTAAGGGGTAAAAGGACTCCTCCCCTCAGCGTAATTGTCCAGGATGAAGATATCGATGACGAGTAAGATAAGTTAAATTACATTTGATGTTATTCATGTGTGGTCGTTGTTGCCAACGCTTTAATCAAAATCCATGTAGTCATCTTCTGCCATTGAAGTTCTCATCACTGTAAACAAAATCGATATCTGGCTCCGTGACAGTCGCTCCTTCGATATACATCGCTTGCAAGATTGGAAATCACCCTAGCCACTAACAGAACTTTAATAAGTCTTAACTTTGAACGTACAGGAGCCATATTTTCTCGTTGTTAACATAGGTTCACGGTAATAAGCCAGCTTAATAAATTTTCACTAGCATGAAACAAAAAAATATTAATATTTTTATAAATACATTCATGGAACAAACGCAGATAATAATAGTTTACAGTTTAAAATATAACATATTTCTGCAAACAGAAACCACTCCTTTTGAGGCATCTAAAGTCTAGTTCCCAAAAATACCGATACTTTACATCTTACATATAGTCAGCATCGATGTGATTCAGACCATTTACCGAAAACATGTATCGATACTTCAGGAAGCTTTGCCTCCTCTAGTACCAGCACGCTTTCAGATGTACGGCAAAATTTTAGCGTCACTTCCCTGCGCACAGTGCACTGCCAACAAAGTCATGTTGGGAGCGGCACGTGAGAGTACGTGGGAGCGGAAATGAGTCCGCGCAGCCTCAGAGGACAGGTCTAGTGAGACAGGCACGAGGCCTCGCCCCCGACCTTGACCACAGAAGCAGTATTTCTAGCAGGTATTGACTGCCTTTCCCGGAGCTCATTAATAATCTCCGGAGGCCAGAGCAATCAGCTACTTCCAGCGCTCGGGGTCATGGAGAGCGACCCTGCCAGACGGGAAGACTACCGTCTCCTGCTCATATGCTTGCGCCGTAATGGAGCCGATCCAGTTAACGCTTTACTCAGTCCAGGAGCGCATAAGTTCTAAATACCAGTAATACCGACGGCAAAACTGTTTTAAGAAGGAGCAAAAGGGATTTTTGTCTCTCTTCATTTCTTTCTTTTCTCCAAAGCTATTCTTACTCATCTGATGGGATCGTCGTTTCTGTTGACTTCGCTTCTATTTTAATGGACCTATCTTGCTTCAGTTTTACAATGGTTTTCCATTGTAATGTTTGTGGAGATCAGTAATATTTACGTCGGTAATAACAAAAGTATTTGCATGTACTATCATTGGTAAAAGTGAGTTAACGTGATGCGCATCATGGTCATGGCCGAGGTGGGTGTTTTGTGTCTCATCACGATACTGACATTCGTAGCCTAGGCGCAGCCACATCAGAGGGGTGTCTGTGGTGAGGTCAGACAAACACGTGGTTTTTGAAGGTCAGCAACTTTTTCTGTAGTTGGAGCAGCACCGGTCAGGATGAATGACAAACTAGGCCTTGTAACACTACCGAGCATGGCCTCGCCATATTGATACTGCAGTCGTCAGTATGGTAATGGCGGGAATACTGGGGAGGAGGGGATGGGGAAAAATTGTAGAGGGAGACCAAGGTTTGAATACAGTGAGCAGTTTTAAATGGATGTAGTTATGCACAGATGGAGGAGCTTACAGAGGACAGTCTGGTGTGCGGGGCCGCATCAAACCAGTATTCGCACTGAAGCATTAACAACGTTACGATGATTCCCACATGTACTGAACGCTACACGGCAACAAACGAACAGCTTCAAGAAATGGCTGAAATGGCTCTGACCACTGTGGGACTTAACTTCTGAGGTCATCAGTCCCCTAGAACGTAGAACTACTTAAACCTAACCAACCTAAGGACATCACACACATCCATGCCCGAGGCAGGATTCGAACCTGCGACCGTAGCGGTCGCGCGGTTCCACACTGTAGAGCCTAGAACCGCTCGGCCACCTCGGCCGGCAGAACAGTTTCCTTTCGTCAGTTTGGCAAAGCTTTCTGTGCACGCAACCCTATCGGCCATTTATGTTTTAATAACAAGCGTTTTTTAGAATCCTTTGTAATTGGTGCAGCAAGAGCCTAAAACACTACATGTTCCGTTTGGATCGTTTATGTGGCTGACTAATTGAATTGCTGGTTACAAATAAGTATACAGGAACCAAAAAAAGAGATAAAAACGAAATGTTTAATTTGAATTGCAACGAAGTCTCATAGATGCATGACTTACGTAATAGATGCCATTGATAGACGTTTGTGGACCATAATTCAACTGCCGTTTTTTAACTGCCCCACCTTGTGGAACAGGAAAAGATTTCTCATGTCGACCGTCTTTGCTAAAAGTTTCGCTCCAGATATAGACAAGAATTATTCTATTCGAAAGCACGCTGTCAAGAAGTACATACTTCAATTAGTAATAGTTGCTTGAAAGTCTTGATACATAAAAAAGTCATAAGTCGGATGAAACAACAAGTTCATTGTTTTTAGGCCCTTATCTCCACAGTGCTTTTCGAAGGTGTAAACCTCCATCATCTGGTGAATTTATCTAGATTAACATGGCATGTATTTGTTGCGTTACGACTTTGGCGTAATCTGTGGCCCTTTATCCAGTGATAACAAGCTCCTGTCAGTGTGCTGGCATGTTGTGTTGTATTAAATACACCACCGCACTTTGTAATCACCGAGGGAGACATTACGCCGAAGTCGTGACAAAACACATATATGTTATATTAATCCACATAAATCCACGTGATGATGGAGCTTTACACGTCCGAAACACATTGTGGAAATAGATAAACAGTGAGTGGTAACAGAAAACTTGTTATTTCATTCAATTTCAATGACAGACATAGTACAACCTAACCAAAAATGTTCTCACTTCAAAGTTATAAGATTAACCAATCAGCAAAACACTTAGCTTTTTGCATTCTCTTATCGAAATCAGTGTTTCGTTGTCTAGAGAAATGTTACTCTTTTTCACAGTACAGTAGGATGCAAGCAACACAATTCTGGTGTCCCATCATGCATGTACTACATCTCCCCACCCTCCACAGCTATGTGTCATGGATGAATTGTGAGACCAATTAGATTGACACTTTAATGAAAAGTTTACATTTATATATATTTTCATGAGGTAGTGCCACATGGCTTGTATGTATTTAAAAAATGTTACGTTACTCCCTTGAACTGCTGGTAAAATTCATAATTTTCACAACTAGATTCGTCCGACTGATCATCATCCGGTTCTTAACTGCAACATTGTTTTTATTCTTTTAACACGTCGGTAGAGGTAGCTGCTGTATATCTAATGCTATGTTACCTTGATTTATGCAAGTTAACCATAATTAGGCTCAGACGCTTATTGTCTATGACATTCTGTTGACACTGTCATTCTAGTGCCAAGTCTTCCTACGTAAGAGTTATGTATGTTATAATATGAACTATTAGTAAACTTACATTAACTGTAGACTTCATGAAACATGATTTTAAATCAACACACGTCTCTGTGTTTGTTAAGAACCCTGAAATGGTCAAGCATTATTTGCAACTGCCGCTTTAGTTTGTTACGTGAGATGTTGATATAACTACTTGTCTGCGAAATTGAGCGTGTTACATCTCTTATACTCTAACCTATTTAGACAATTCTGGTAGGCATACATTTTACGTATCCGTACGTCCTGTCTCATAAAAGTTACTTTAAGATGGAGACAGTGGACATACGAATGCGACTATAATTCATTTCATACTAATGCCTATGAGTACATGTAAGCTGTTACTTCTATGCATTTTATTTTCTGTCTCCGCAACTGTGATTGTAATTCGCACAAGTTGCTATTAGATTCAATATACAGAATATCTGTTATGACTGTCACATGTACACACATCAAAAAAAGTTTTGCATCACCTCGGTTCCGAGATTTCCGGAACTTGAACAGAAAATTGGAATAGAGATCAACATAAACATCATTCCCGCCCTTTTTTTGCTCATAGAAACCACACATTGCATGTTGTACCATCATACAGCGAGACCTTCAGAGGTGGTGGTCCAGATTGCTGTTAACACCGGTACCTGTAATACCCAGTATCACGTACTCTTGCATTGATGCATGCCTGTATTCGTCGTGGCGTGCTACCCACAAGTTCATCAAGGCACTGACTGTCCCACTCCTCAACGGCGATTCGCGATTCGGCGTAGAATCCTCAGAGTGGTTAGTGGGTCACGCCGTCCATAAACAGCCCTTTTCAATCCCAGGCATGTTCGATAGGGTTCATGTCTGGAGAACATGCTGGTGACTCTAGTCGAGCGATGCCCTTATCCTGAAGGAAGTCATTCACAAGATGTGCACGATGGGGGCGCGAACTGTCGTCCACGTAGACAAATGCCTCGCCAATACGCTTCTGATATGGTTGCACTATCGGACGGAGGATGGCATTACGTATCGTACAGCCATTAAAGCGCATTCCGTGGCGTACGTCGGCCCCACATAATGCCACCCCAAAACAGCAGGGAACCTCCACTTTCCTGCACTCGCTGGACAATGTGTCTAAGGCGTTCAGCCTGACCGGGTTGCCTACAAACACTGAAACACGTATGTATTCAGTGTATTCATTAACAGCGATGGCGAGGCATGACAGAATCTCTGACCAGAGAGTTATTTATCGTTGCTAGTCTGCGCTTGACTGCGCGAGAGTTCAGTTGCGTGTAGCGAGTCGGCAGAGCGAGTTGTCAGTTGTGAGTTGGACTCAGTCGGAAGTTGTGTGTGAGGAGTCGGCAGTAGCTGTAGCGAATGGACGTTTGTACTGAGCGGGCGTCGACATGGGTCTCTGGTCACAGTTCTGGACGAGGTATATTGTTATCGAAGGTAATGAAGCAGCATTGCGCTCAGCTAATAACATATGTTAATTGTAATTAATTTGTTCAAGAATTGCCCCAATAATAATTTTTCTACAAAGGAACCTTTTTAAAGAAAAGATTCATTTCAAGTTAAATAATATTTCCTATGCATTCCCTCCAAGAATCAAAATTAAATGTGGGCCAGCATTGCACTGAGCTGTGCCGAAAATAAGAGCAGATATATATGCAGTTTACTGAGGTAAGAATTTTGGTTTCTCTATTCAGGTTTAATTATTTCACAGGGCCGAAGGTCAGCGCAGCTGCCCTTATAAAATTTATCAGGTTCATCTTAACGTTAATTTTGTGGACTTAACATTTTTGCACATTTTTTATTATCATTGAGTTTTATTACTGTGGGAAGCTAACATTTGGCTCTATTTGCATTATCATTCAAATCATTTTCTATTAAACTTGCGGGGAGGTTACAACACGTCTCCGACGATTGTTTGGTTGAAGGCATATGCGACACTCATCGGTGAACAGAATGTGATGCCAATCCTGAGCGGTCCATTCGGCATATTGCTGGGCACATCTGTACCGCGCTGCATGGTGTGATTGCAAAGATGGACCTCGCCATGGACGTCGGGAGTGAAGTTGCGCATCGTTCAGCCTATTGAGCACAGTTTCAGTAGTAATACGACGTCCTGCGGCTGCACGAAAAGCATTATTCAACATGTTGGCGTTGCTATCAGGTTCCTCCGAGCCATAATCCGTAGGTAGCTGTCATGCACTGCAGTAGTAGCCCTTGGGTGGCCCGAGCGAGGCATGTCATCGACTGTTTCTGTCTCTTAGTATCTCCTCCATGTCCGAACAACATCACTTTGGTTCACTCCGAGAGGACTGTACACTTCCCTTGTTGAGAGACCTTCCTGGCACAAAGTAAGAATGCGGACGCGATCGAACCGCGCTATTGGCTGTCTAGATATGATTGAACTATAGACAATACGGGCCTTTTACCTCCTTCCTGGTGGAATGACTGGAACTGATCGGCCGTCGGACCCCCTCTGTCTAATAGGCGCTGTTCATACATGGTTGTTTACATCTTTGGGGGGGGGGGGGGGGTTAGTGACATCTCTGCGCCTGTGATGCAATATACACAGTCTACATCTATCTTCAGGAGTTCTGGGAACAGGGGTGATGAAAAACTTTTTTTGATGTGTGTATGTATCGTAGCCGACGGCACACGACTTGTTCGTAGCGACATAGTAGCTACTATCGATGTATGAAGACCTCTATGATCACCTTTGGTTCTACCAGTGAACAATGATCAGCTACGCAGTGGGGTCTATGTAAGATGAGTCTGTTCACAGCTTTAGCGCCGATTACAGTTAGAGCACGAAAGATTACAATACCTAGCACGGTTTTTTAAATAG
The DNA here is from genome assembly GCF_021461385.2 of Schistocerca piceifrons. NCBI lineage: Eukaryota > Metazoa > Arthropoda > Insecta > Orthoptera > Acrididae > Schistocerca > Schistocerca piceifrons. The sequence goes on from NC_060143.1 coordinate 300,135,573, forward strand.
ATTGACGATGTAATTTGTATTACGATATGATAGTATGCAACGAATGTGGACCATTTACGTTCTTATGATACATGGTTTTCTTACAGATTCAAATCTCTGTGTTACGCTTTTATTTTCTGTATCTAGATCAAGATTTTATCATTTGTATGTAATGATCTTATATTTCACCTGGAATGAAGCTGTGAATACTTTTATGGGTGCACATGACATTTAAGGGAAAAACACGTCACACCAAGCAGTTATCCGAATGGGCAGATGTGATGCATATGTACAGAGAAACAAATGATTAAAATATCAGAAAACATTGATCATTTATTCAAGAGTTAATGATTCACGCACTGAGCAAGTCAATAATGTGTTGGTCCACCTCTAGCCCTTGTGCAAACAGTTTTTCGCCTTGGTAATGATTGATAGAGTTATTGGATATACTCCTGAGGGATATTGTGCAAAATTCTGTCCAATTGGTGCGTTACAGCGTCAAAATCCTGAGCTGAGCTCAGTCCGAAGCGGGACTCACCCCGGAAGACAATTCTCCTCCAGTCACTGAGATTCCAAGCCGAAAAAGTGTCTGGAGACGCCCCAGACATCGATGTGATACCAGCCTGACTGCCAGCCTCCATACTGCCCGACAGCCAGGATTGATGGTCTGGAGTACTATTTCTTATCCTAGCAGGACCTCTTTGGTTGTCACTTACAGCACTGCAGTATGCCGACCATATTCTACACTCTGATTCCTTGCCCTTCATGGCAAATCATCCTGGACGTATATTTCAGCAAGATAATGCCCGCCCGCACACAGCGAGGGTTTATACTGCTTGTCTTCATGCTTGTGAAACCCTGTGTCGGCCAGCAAGGTCACCGGAACTCTTTCCTATCGAGAACGTTTGGATCATTATGGGCAGGGCCCTCCAAACAGCTTGGGATTATGACAATCTAACACGCCGATTGGACATAATTTTGCATGATATCACTACGTACTAGCGGATATCCTGGGTGAGATAACAATCTTGTCACATTTAGTGCCAGGTTTTTGGGCAGCTTGGGTACCCCTCTCTACCTCCCCCCCCCCCCCCCTCCTCAAACCTGGAAAAGCACCTGGATCTGGTCAAGGTCAAACAGGGGAATCACCACACACACACACACACACACACACACACACACACATCTTATATAGTTGTGCAGTAGTGGTCATGTGATACAAAACTGGTGGGGGAAACTCTCCCGACCTCTGTCAGCCAATGGGGACATACCAAAATGGTCGAAAACCGAGTCAACCAATGACATTGGAGTTCTCCCTCCTCCTCTCATCCTTCTCTCCCCTTTATCGTCCTTTATAATTGGCTCAACTGTGTAGTCCTCTTCACTCAAGGTCTGAGAACCATGGGGAGAGGTTCAGGTCTGTTGTAAACAATAATTCTATAGAGGCAGGATTTGGAAATAATAACAACTGTATAGCAGTTCAACTGTGACCTTGACGAATGCCTGGTGGCTCTCCATGAAAGGGAGTGGTGGTCACGAAGGAGTCCAACGTGCAACGTGCACTGGATGTGTAATCTGATCCCAGAAACAGTGAACATAACCTACATTCGCGATCGAAAATTCTGAAGCGAAGTTTTTCGCTGTTTTCCCTTCTGCTACTTCTCATTACTTTCGTCTTTCCTCTATTTACTCTCTGTCTGATATTATCCCGCCAGTCACATACATTCTACACTGGAACATGAGTAGTTCTTCTGCTGCTAGTTCCTCCAATGATTTTAAAAAGTAGTTTTGGGGACTAACCTCCGCCCGAACAGGGCAAGAAGACCCAACGATACCGACCGGCCGCCGTGTCATCCTCAGCCTACAGGCGTCACTGGATGCGGATATAGAGGGGCATGTGGTCAGCACACCGCTCTCCCGGCCGTATGTCAGTTTCCGAGACTGGAGCAGCTACTTCTCAATCAAGTAGCTCCTTAGTTGGCCTCACAAGGAATGAGTGTAATCAGCTTGCCAACAGCGCTCGGCAGACTTGATGGTCACCCATCCAAGGGCTAGTCAAGTCCGACAGCGGTTAACTTCGGTGATCTGACGAGAAGCGGTGTTACCAAGGCGGCAAGGCAGTTGGCTTTCGGGGAAATTACTTGCCCGTAATGTCGATCTAGTCAGCTCCAGTTGCCACACATGTAGGAAAGTCTGGTTCATTTTCTTCTGGCCGAACAAAATCTCCGTCTCACTGTAGCCAGAAACTGGCTGAGACTACAATAGTGTGTAGGTCTATGCACATGGTCGGTCTGGAGATGAAATGTTACGATACGTTTTCGACAACAAGGGACATATCTGGCTAGGTCCAGGTCAGTTGCAGAGGCGCGTCTAACGACTGAGACACAGGAGACGGGTTGTTACAGCACAGCGCCCACAACACAACACACGCCCTCATTCCCGACGACGCCTCAGCCGCGCTTCCCCAGCCGGCTGACACTGTGGGAAGCTTCCCGAGCCGTCGGCAGTACGGAAGCGGTGCCTGGCGTTCATTAACCTCGGTATGCACTCCCAGCGGCTCTGCGCTGCGCTGCGCAGCCTTACGCACCAGCTAAGACCGAGCAACGGGAAACGGCACCAGGCGGAGTGACGCACTAACAGCATGCGGCGTAGGGCGGTTGCGAACTTAGCCCACTGAGTGAGTGTCCATTCTTAAAATACGTTCGTTTACTGTTTCATTCTGTATGATAGCTTTTTGTATTGCAGTCTTCTTATCAAAACCAATTTGATAAGATCGCTATGTAAACACAATTACTGGATTGCTAATTTCGGCAATATGTACAGTCGTCCTGAGATCCGTAAAACATTGCAGTGGCAGGTACATCATACACCACTCTGTCACATGAAGACTACACAGTAGGCATAGAGTTGAGCTACTACAGCGAGATGCCAGGTGTGCTATCATAAGATCTGTACAACTTCACACAGGTCCATGAGACATCTTTGCGCATCACGATTCTGGGCTCATCGTACTTATTTTCATGACTGTGCTCAAGGCAGTGCTTTGCAACAGCTGATTTTTGACGGCTTTAGTTGGGTATGTCGTTGCTGTTCCTAGCATCGCTCTTAATCCTTGCATGCAACGATGGAAACACGTCGGTTTCACCTTGGCGGAGACTGGTGTCTTTGATTCAATAATTCACAGTCTGGTTAGAGTTCACGGAACAAGTACACATTATAGCAGAAATTGCATAATTGAAGAAGACGGTTAGACAAGTTGTCGAAACATTGTGCAGAAAATGGAAATAAAAACTCAGCAGAACACTCGCAAGCAACTCCTAATCAATCGCTTCGAGAATATCTGAGAGATGACATCAGTGAAATAGTATATTTGAAATAAAAGACCAATAGAGTCAGGAAAATGTCTTCTTCTCTCTAGAAATTAAAGGAAGTAACTTAATACCTATAACCCCATTTACGCGAGTGCGTACTTCTCTGAATCGACTACTCGTGGCTACTGCAGTAGCTGAAACAAGTCCTCGTATCACCCTCATAACGATTTCCCAACAATGAACGCGCGTGGCCAGTTTTCACTCTGTCAAACAGAATAATAAATGCTTACATCTTGTAGCTTGACGTTCTTCTTCTTTTCATTTCTCAATAAGTTTTCTCGCTTCCTTTACCTCTCTTCGTATTATTGCGCTGTACAGGATGCCGGAGTTAAACATACTCTATCTTTCTTGCCATACGGCCCGACAGCCTGGAGTGACGGTCTGCGGTGCTGTTTCCTTACACAGCAGCGCTCGTTTGGTTGTCACCCGCGGCATTTATTCAGCACAGCGGTACATCGGCGATGTTCTGTGCTCCGTTTCGTTGCCCTTCATGACAAGCCATCCTGGCAAACATTTCAGCAAGATAATGTTCGCCCACAGACGACGGGAATTTCTACTGCTTCGTGTTTGCCAAACCCTGACTTGACCGGTAAGGTCACCGGAACTCTCCCCAGTTGAGAGCGTTTCGAGCATTATGGGCAGGGCCCTCCAACCAGCACCTTATCTTGACGTTATAACGCACCAGTTGGACAGAATTTGGCACGATATCGCTGAAGAGGGCATCCAACAACTCTGTCAATCAATGCCAAGTTGAGTAACTGCTTGGGTAACGGCCAGAGGTGGACTAAAGCGGTATTGACTTCATCAGTTTATGAAGCTAATTCTCTTGAATAAATCGTCCAGTTTTTCTGAAGCTGTTCTCTGTATATGTACATCCCATCTACCGACCTCCGTCCCATTCGAGTAATTCCTTCGTAGTCCCCTGTATACATACTGAGACATGCTGCCTGTATAGCCGTCCACAATTGCGAATGTGTTATCGCTACAGGATTTGAAACATAAGCGTGTCTCTACATCTGAAAGATGATGTCTATTGAAATTTCGCTCCTGTCGCGTAACATTGGCGCTAGTAGCACCATTATATATATATGTATATATATATATATATATATATATATATATATATAAAAGCACTCCGTCTACAGGTCACGAGTGGCCTACTGGGACCATCCGACCGCCGTGTCATCCTCAGTGGAGGATGCGGATAGGAGGGGCGAGGGGTCAGCACACTGCTCTCCCGGTCGTTATGATGGTATTCTTGACCGAAGCCGCTTCTATTCGGTCGAGTAGCTCCTCAATTGGCATCACGAGGCTTAGTGCACCCGAAAAATGGCAACAGCGCATGGCGGCTGGATGGTCAGCCATCCAAGCGCCGGCCACGCCCGACAACACTTAACTTCGGTGATCTCACGGGAACCAATGTATCCACTGCGGCAAGGCCGTTGCCTAGTAGCGCCACTATGAGGATACAAATCACGTTTTCTTCAAATACACGCTGTAACAGTCGTGAATGTTAGTTGCCTTGGAGATTGTACATGGTAAATTGTGTAACCTCCCCACCGTAATTTTTAAAAGGAATAATGACAATACTTAATACAAATGGGAGCCAAGTGTAACCTCCCCACAAAAATTTACAAGACAGAAATATTATTTATGAATGCCAATGGACATTGCTCTATGCGTAACCTGCCCACAATGAAATGTACTGACAATGGCAACAAAATGTGAAATTCGCAATCTGACTCAAATATAAATTCTTCACAAAAAAATTAAAGTCCATTCAGTGATAAGAAAATTCAATTAAACCGAAATATCGGTCTTTGGCCCTGTGTAAAACAATCAGAATTAGAGTCTTACCTCAGAATAACTGGATGTCAAATTTCTGCTCTTTTTTGTGCGCACGGCTTGGAGGAACTGCATTGCAAATAATAATATTTCTTTTTTTTGGTGATTTTACTGAAATTTTTCTTCAAAAGAAGTGGAATGAAATGGGAAGTGCAACGAAATCTTTAGTTCAATAAAAAATAAAATTTTTTAAAAAATGCTTTTGAAATTAAAATTATTATTGGGGCACTTGTTGGAGAATAATTACAATAAATAAATTTTTATATTATCTAATGATTATATTAATTAACAGTATACCTCATTCAGCATCTTGACCATTGTTGCCGACCGCCTGCATCACACAACCGTACTGGGCTGCTACTACTGACCGACCGCTCTGCATGACGACTACTAGCGTACTGCACGCGACGACTACTGACAGAGTACTGCTCTGCAACTAGACAGAGCTACAGACTCGCAACGACTACTTGACAGACTCGCAACGACTGACTGACAGACTGACAACGACTGACTGACCGACTCGCAACGACTGACTGACAGACTGAGAACCGCTCGCAACACTCGCGCGGTCAAGCGCATACTCTCTGGTCACAGATGCTACAATGCCTCGCCATCGCTGCTGCTATGTTACATACGTGTTTCAATTGTTGTTCATCAATAATGTTTTTAAAGCGAAAAAGACGCCATTATCAGTACTTCACTAAGTTTGAATGAGGTCGTGCAATAGACCTACGGGAAGCTGCAGAAAGACTGGACAGGAATGTAGCCGGTGTACATGATTGCTGGCAGCAGTGGTCACGGGAATGTACGGTCGCAAGAAGACCGGGCTCCGGACTGCCACGTAGCACTACCGAGAGGGAAGACCACCGTGTTTGGCGTATGGCTCTGGCACATCCCACTGCATCTACAACAGCAACTTCAGCAGCAGTTGGCACCACGGTGACACAACGAACTGCTACAAAAGGGTTACTACAAGGACAGCTCCGAGCCAGACGCCCTGTAGCGTGCGTTCCACTGACTCCAAAACACCACCATCGGTGACTTCAATGGTGTCAAGAGAGAGCTCATTGGAAGGCAGTGTGGAGGTCTGTTGTGTTTTATGATGAAATCTGGTTCTACCTCGTTGCCAGAGATGGCTGTGTGTTGGTTACAAGGAGACCAGTTGAGGCCTGCATCCAACCAGGCTGCGTGCTAGACAGACTGGACCTACACCTGGAGCTATGGTCTGGGCTTAGATTTCGTATGGCAGCAGGAGCACCATCATGGTTATCCCACTCCCCCTGACTGCAAATTTGTACATCAGTCTAGTGATTCAACGTGTTGTGCTGTCATTCATGACAGCTTTCCATGGGGTGTTTTCCAACAGAAAGTTGGCTGAAACCAGATGTAAACAGCAATGAAATCCTAAACTCAGATTGGAATGTATACCGCAGAGACAGGCTGGACAGTGAAGGGGGAGGCGTGTTTATATCGATAAGAAGTGCAATAGTATCGAAGGAAATAGACGGAGATCCGAAATGTGAAATAATTTGGGTGAAGGTCACGGTTAAAGCAGGCTCAGACATGGTAATTGGATGTCTCTATAGGCCCCCTCGCTCAGCAGCTGTTGTGGCTGAGCACCTGAAGGATAATTTGGAAAATATTTCGAGTAGATTTCCCCACCATGTTATATTTCTGGGTGGAGATGTTAATTTGCCGGATATGGACTGGGAGACTCAAACGTTCATAACGGGTGGCAGGGACAAAGAATCCAGTGAATTTTTTTTAAAGTGCTTTATGTGAAAACTGCCTTGAGCAGTTAAACAGAGAACCAACTCGTGGCGATAACATATTATACCTTCTGGTGACAAACAGACCCGAACTATTTGAAACAGTTAACGCAGAACAGGGAATCAGCGATCATAAAGCGGTTACTGCATCGATGATTTCAGCTGTAAATAGAAATATTAGAAAAGGTAGGAAGATTTTTCTGTTTAGCAAAAGCGACAAAAAGCAGATTTCAGAGTACTTGATGGCTCAACACAAACGTTTTGTCCCAAGTAAAGATAGTGTTGAGGATCAGTGGACAAAGTTCAAAACCATCGTACAATATGCGTTAGATGAGTATGTGCCAAGAAAAATCGTAAGAGATGGAAAAGGGCCACCGTGGCTCCACAACCGAGTTAGAAAACTGCTAAGGAAGCAAAGGGAACTTCACAGCAAACATAAACATAGCCAAAGCCTTGCACACAAACAAACATTACGCGAAGCGAAATGTAGTGTGAGGAGGGCTATGCGAGAGGCGTTCAATGAATTCGAAAGTAAAGTTCCATGTACTGACTTGGCAGAAAATCCTAAGAAATTTTGCTCTTATGTCAAAGCGGTAGGTGGATCAAAACAAAATGTCCAGACACTCTGTGACCATAATGGTACTGAAACAGAGGATGACAGACTAAAGGCCGAAATACTAAATGTCTTTTCCCAAAGCTGTTTCACATAGGAAGACTGCACTGTAGTTCCTTCTCTAGACTGTTGCACAGATGACAAAACGGTAGATATCGAAATAAATGACGGAGGGATAGAGAAACAAATAAAATCGTTCAGAAGAGGAAAGGCCGCTTGACCTGATGGGATACCAGTTCGACTTTACGCAGAGTACGTGAAGGAACTTACCCCCCTTCTTGCCGCGGTGTACCGTAGGTCTCTAGAAGAGCGTAGCGTTCCAAAAGATTGGAAAAGGGCACAGGTCATCCTCGTTTTCAAGAAGGGACGTCGAACAGATGTGCAGAGCTATAGATCTACATCTCTAACGTCGATCAGTTGTTGAATTTGGGAACATGTTTTATGTTCGAGTATAATGACTTTTCTGGAAACTAGAAATCTACTCTGTAGGAATCAGCATGTGTTTCGAAAAAGACGATAGTTTCAAACCCAGATTGCGCTTCCCGTCCACGAGACTCAGAGGGCCATAGACACGGGTTCCCAGGTAGATGCCGTCTTTCGTGACTTCCGCAAGGCGTTCGATACAGTTCCACACAGTCGTTTAATGAACAAAGTAAGAGCATATGGACTATCAGACCAATTGTGTGATTGGATTGAAGAGTTCCTAGATAACAGAACGCAGCATGTCATTCTCAATGGAGAGGTCTTCCGAAGTAAGAGTGATTTCAGGTGTGCCGCAGGGGAGTGTCGTAGGACCGTTTCTATTCACAATATACATAAATGACCTTGTTGATGACATCGGAAGTTCATTGAGGCTTTTCGCGGATGATGCTATGGTATATCGAGAGGTTGTAACAATGGAAAATTGTACTGAAATGCAGGAGGATCTGCAGCGAATTGACGCATGGTGCAGGGAATGGCAATTGAATCTCAATGTAGACAAGTGTAATGTGCTGCGAATACATAGAAAGAAAGATCCCTTATCATTTAGCTACAATATAGCAGGTCAGCAACTGGAAGCAGTTAATTCCAAAAATTATCTGGGAGTACGCATTAGGAGTGACTTAAAATGGAATGATCATATAAAGTTGATCGTCGGTAAAGCAGATGCCAGACTGAGATTCATTGGAAGAATCCTAAGGAAATGCAATCCGAAAACAAAAAGAAGTAGGTTACAGTACGCTTGTTCGCCCACTGCCTGAATACTGCTCAGCAGTGTGGGATCCGTACCAGACAGGGTTGATAGAAGAGATAGATAAGATCTAACGGAGGGCAGCGCGCTTCGTTACAGGATCTTTTAGTAATCGCGAAAGCGTTACGGAGATGATGGATATACTCCAGTGGAAGACTTTGCAGGAGAGACGCTCAGTAGCTCGGTACGGGCTTTTGTTGAAGTTTGGAGAACATACCTTCACCGAGGAGTAGAGCAGAATATTGCTCTCTCATACGTATATCTCGCGAAGAACCATGAGGATAAAATCAGAGAGTTTAGAGCCCACACAGAGGCATACCGACAATCCTTCTTTCCACGAACAATACGAGACTGGAATAGAAGGGAGAACCGATAGAGGTACTCAAGGTACCCTCCGCCACACACCGTCAGATGGCTTGCGCAGTATGTATGTGGATGTAGATGTAGAAGAACGCTCGCTCAAATACCGCTGTTGCAAACCAACATGCTCTACAAAGTGTTGTCATGTTGCCTTGGCCTGCTCGATCCGCAGATGTGTCTCCAATCGAGCACATATGGGACATCATCAGATGACAACTCCAGTGTCGTCCACATCCAGGATTAACCGTCGCTGTATTGACCGACTAAGTGCAACAGGCATGGAACCACATCCCACAAATCGGCATCTGGTTCCTGTACAACAGAATGGATGATCGTCTGCACCCTTATATTCAACATTCTGGTGGTTACATCGATTATTAATGTACCAGCATTTCACATTAGGAACACCTTATCTCGTGCTTACGTTAACCGGTGATCTTGCAATGGTAATCACATAGATATGTTACCTAGACAAAGGTATTCCCAAAGTTTCATTACTCTACATTAATTATTTTTCGATGTTGCTATCTTTTTCCGTCAGTGTAGCACAGACACTATGCTGTTATGCTTTTCTGTTACCTGCCCGTCGAATCAGTTTCTCCGCAGGGGAAATCAACGCTGGCGACTAAAAGTACTGCACTGCACATGTGTGCCATCGTAAATAACGCCTGACCGCATTGTAACAGCCCAGGCGGCGGCGCGGCATTGAAAGTCAATGAAAGGAAAGCAGAACTGGTCTTGCTGCTAATGGGTCGGGCACGCAGGTATGCGCTGTCGATTTGTGCGTGGTCGATACACAGGAAAGGGATATCTGGCACCTATTGCGCGTATCTTATGGCTCCCTAGGCTGTCCGTACAGCGACGTAAGAAAGACAGACAGATGAATGTGTTGATATGTTACTGTTATTACTACATTAGAGTAAAGGTTGATGAAAGGCAAACCTACCTTTATAGCATTTGTAGATTTAGAGAGAACGTTTGACGATTGGAATACTCTCCGAAATTCTGAAGGTAGTAGGAATAAAATACAAAGAGGGAAAGGTTACTCACAACTGTAGTTGCTGTTACAAGAGTTGAAGGACATGAAAGGGAAGTAGTAGTTGAGAAGAGGCTGAGAAGTAGTAGTTGAGAAGGGGCTGAGACAGGTTTCTAGCCTATCTCGTGTGTTATTCAGTTTGCACACTGAGTAAGCAGTAAAGGTGTGTGTGTGTGTGTGTGTGTGTGTGTGTGGTTGTGGTTGTGGTTGTGGTTTATGGGCGCTCAACATCGAGGTTATCAGCGCCCACACGAATATAAACTGAAACGAATGTTGTTAAAAAGTAGAAAATGCGATAAAAGAACTAAAAGACAAACAGACATCAAATCGCACTCTCTCTCTCCCAGTCTCACCCGCGATGACACTAGCTCACAACATGGAGAGCAACGCCACAAATGGGGAGATGTGCAGAAAATGTCAATTGAAACACAACGACGACAAGACGTAAACTAAAAGAGATTCACAGGAATATGTGGCTGGCTGATCACTTACCGAAGACACGGAGACCCAGCCACCCTGATAACACTTTAAAAAAATGGGTGTGAAATCTTATGGGACTTAACTGCTAAGGTCATCAGTCCCTAAGCTTACACACTACTTAACGTAAATTATCCTAAGGGTGAACATACACACCCACACCCGAGGGAGGACTCGAACCTCCGCTGGGACCAGCCGCACAGAACACTTTAAAAACGGCACCCTAAAATTTAAGGGAACAAGTCGAACAATCCACAAAATTTTAAAAGTCGTAAAATTTTCATTTGATTGCCAACTAAAAAGCAATGAAGGAAACCAGGGAGAAATCTGGGGAAGCAATTAGTCCCGGAAAAAACTCTGAGATTTACAAATGACATTGTAATTGCCTCTAAGATAGAAAAGGTCTTGGAGTAGCAGCTAAACTTGTAAAATGTCTTGAAGATAAGTTATAAGATTGAGATCAATAAAATTAAAACAAAGTTAATGGAGTGTAATCGAAATGAAGCAGGCGATGCTGAGGGAATTAGAATAGGAAATGAGACATAAATAGTAGTAGTTGAGTTTAGCTATTTGGCCAGAAAAATAACTGATAATGACCAAATTAGATAGGATATAAAATGCAGACTGGTAATAGCATTTAAATATTTCCAGAATAGGGAATTTTGCTAACGTTCAATATAAATTTAAATGTTAGAGGGTCTTTTCTGAAGGTATTTGTCTGTAATTAGACTTGTACGTAGGTGTAATGTGAAAAATTAGCAGTTCATAAAAGAAAGAAAAAGTCACTTTTGAAATGTGATGGTACAGGAAAATCGTGAAAAAAGGCCTGTTAGATCGAATAATTAATGATGAGATACTTCACTGATTTGGGGAAAAAAGAAATTAAAGGTAAAACTCAACTAAAAGAAGGGATTGGTTGACAAGACTCATCCAGAGGCATCAAGGGATGGTCAGTTTGACAATGTAGGAACGTTTTTTTTGTGGCGCGGAGTGGATATGGGGATTGATAGTGAGAGCCTTAGGAATGAAGACAGTAAGCGGATTCAAATGGATGAAGGTTCAGAGAACTACATCAAACCAGTCATCAGACTTATGACTACGAGAAGAATAGGAAGATTGTTGTTTTGTTTCAAATCTTAGTGTGCGATGGAAAGACGTTAATTGTTTCAGAATAAAGTGATAAGTATCTTTGGAGAGGGTGACTACAAATAATTTAGTTGCGAGATGAAACAGAAACATTTTGTAAAAGCATTCGTAATTTTATTTACAATACCACAGGTGTCGCTTATGATGGAAAATTATGTACTTAATTGCTTTAGTTATAGCTAATACATCTAGTAACACAGATTAACTAATCAAGCTGCATAGTACAAAAAATCGTTCTACCTGAAATACCTAATAAATTCCTAACTGTATCACTTGAATCCTGGGTTCTAGGTGTTCGGTTTTTGCCAAACTGTTTAGTATTTCATCCCAGTGTTCGGTTTTCTGTACCGAAGTATTAGTGGTTCGGTACTTTAGTATTCCATTCACATCACTAACTTATTTACTGATTTGCAAAATCATTTCAATAAACTTTTGATAAGCTATTGCCAACCGGCAAGTGCTGCATTTGGAACAGTTACAAAGTAAAGCTTTTACGTTTACAAACTCGTTTTCGCGGAAAACGTTTATAGCCGGAGACATACGTAACATAAAAAAGTATCAAAAGGATAATGGTGGTCCCATGCAGCAAGCAACGTCTATGTGGAAAGAGTTTTTGGTCACATGAATCATTTGTAGTCTGACGCCAGAAACAAACAGAGTATCGGTATGGTAAAAGCAGAGTTATGTATTTGTAATTGGAAGTTCGCAACATGTCACGACAGTTACCAAAAAATTAAATGTAACAAAAAATTGTTGAAAGCTGCAACTACCAATAATGAATATAATTTTTAATGTTTACTAACAAGGAATAATTGAGTGTGAGGTTGCAATTTAAATCTTTGGTAAAGCTCATTAGAAAGTATTGTGTTTACAATTGTTGTTGTTGTTGTTGTGGTCTTCAGTCCTGAGACTGGTTTGATGCAGCTCTCGATGCTACTCTATCCTGTGCAAGCTTCTTCGTCTCCCAGTACCTACTGCAACCTACATCCTTCTGAATCTGCTTGGTGTATTCATCTCTTGGTCTCCCTCTACGATTTTTACCCTCCACGCTGCCCTCCAATACTAAATTGGTGATCCCTTGATGCCTCAGAACATGTCCTACCAACCGATCCCTTCTTCTAGTTAAGTTGTGCCACAAACTTCTCTTCTCCCCAATCCAATTCAATACCTCCTCATTAGTTATGTGATCTACCCATCTAATCTTCAGCATTCTTCTGTAGCACCACATTTCGAAAGCTTCTATTCTCTTCTTGTCTAAACTATTTATCGTCCACGTTTCACTTCCATACATGGCTACACTCCATACAAATACTTTCAGAAACGACTTCCTGACATTTAATTCTATACTCGATGTTAACAAATTTCTCTTCTTCAGAAACGCTTTCCTTGCCATTGCCAGTCTACATTTTATATCCTCTCTGCTTCGACCATCATCAGTTATTTTGCTCCCCAAACAGCAAAATTCCTTTACTACTTTAAGTGTCTCATTTCCTAATCTAATTCTCTCAGCATCACCCGACTTAATTCGACTACATTCCATTATCCTCGTTTTGCTTTTGTTGATGTTCATCTTATATCCTCCCTTCAAGACACTACCCATTCCGTTCAACTGCTCTTCCAAGTTCTTTGCTGTCTCTGACAGAATTACAATGTCATCGGCGAACCTCAAAGTTTTTATTTCTTCTCCATTGATTTTAATTCCTACTCCGAAGTTTTCTTTTGTTTCCTTCACTGCTTGCTCAATATGCAGATTGAATAACATCGGAGAGAGGCTACAACCCTGTCTCACTCCCTTCCCAACCACTGCTTCCCTTTCATGTCCCTCGACTCTTGTAACTGGTATCTGGTTTCTGTACAAATTGTAAAGAGGCTTTCACTCCCTGTATTTTACCCCTGCCATCTTCAGAATTTGAAAGAGCGTATTCCAGTCAACATTGTCAAAAGCTTTCTCTAAGTCTACAAATGCTAGAAACGTAGGTTTGCCTTTCCTTAATCTAGCTTCTAAGATAAATCGTAGGGTCAGTATTGCCTCACGTGTTCCAATATTTTTACGGAATCAAAACTGATATTCCCCGAGGTCGGCTTCTACTAGTTTTTCTATTCGTCTGTAAAGAATTTGCGTTAGTATTTTGCAGCTGGGTCTTATTAAAAGAAAATGAGTGTGCGGCAGGTACAAAGATCAACCTTCTATGGGCTGTATGTACTACTCTTCACAAATTGGACATCGTCGACATCCAAGAAATGTTCAAAATAAACCGTTAACTTGCACCATGAACACTGAAAGAAAAATGGTGCACTACAGTGATCACTAAGGTTCGTATCGTCAAGATCGAAGGTGAACTCCTTGGGGGCCACAAACCGTGCAGCACGTTCAGCTAGCTAACCTCTCTTAAAGAATACATATAGAATCATGAAGCAGTCTGTCTTGGAGCTTATCGCGAAACCAGCTATCTCTTATGGCATGGAACAAACAAAGATCCAGAGTTTGAATTTGGCCACTGGTCGCAGGTGGTATGAACTGCAATGTCACATACATTTTAGGACCTATAAAGCAGTATGATTTTTATACGCAGACGAGGAGTCAAGCAAATGCAAGTCGTTTTGACTAGTTATTGGCCAAAAGAAGTTGTCATGCCATAGTTGTAGTTCTCTTACAACCCAATTTCCCACTCTTGCTTGCTGTGATGTAAATATTCCCTACTTGAAAACATATTCCCCTTGCAAGGTGACGCACACGAGAAAGAAGCATAACGGCCAGAGCACCTCCAGCTTGTCGCTAGCAGTCGGCGTAATTGTATACGTACGCGTTAAGGCATTGGTGTTAGTTGATCTCGATACAACTCTCTTGGTAACCCTAATTTGCAGAGTTCCTTTATAGGCATTTCCTCTTAAAATGCCGACTAATCGAAGTTGGAAACAAATTCCCATTGAACGACGAGATAAGTTTGTTTATCGTGAAGTTCACGCTTTTTATTTGAAATTTCGCAATCTTACATCTGAAGCACTATCTGACGTTATGCATCCATCTGTTCTTTCCTTTTGAAATCTCTGTAATCTCCATCGCGCACAGCTTGATGTGCATAACATAATGTCCTGTAAATTGTATCGATCATCCTTGAAACGCGCAAACATCCGTTTTTGTAAAAGTGCGCCTTGTCGCCTCTTGAATATCCGCGGTTTGTATTATGCACTACTCGGTTATATTACTGCAGACTTATTCGAAATATGTTGGAAATTACGGTATATTAATAATTTTTATTTATGGGCCGTCTGACAGCAACTGAATAAAACACAACTTTAGTGCCATACGCGCTTCGCCTTTATTTTCTGCAAGGCATCATCAGTGGCCTGGAATATGTACATGTGTTAGCTATTTTATTTACATTTATTTCATTGTGCCTATAGGTTATAAACAGTTCTGGTGGTTGGTATTTCCTATTAAGTAGTAGTGTTTTGAACTGTACTTACAGGTTGCGTGGACAATTTCCTACATATTACGCTCCTGTTGCATTTTTGGTGTTGTTCTTCTTCTTATGAACGCCAATTTGCGGTTTTTTCCCCATCCACAACACTATGCACTGAACGCTTGTTTTAAAGCAATGTTTTGGTTTCTGTTGCCGACTGTAAAATGTTTTTGCCAAAGATCGAATGTTATTGCCAAACTTATGAGTGTAACTATTGAAGTATCTGTGGCCTGTTCGTGTATGCATTTGTGTGTGCGTTTGTGTATGTGTGTGTGTGTGTGTGTGTTTTTTTTTTTTTTGGTGTGATATATATATTTTTTGTGCTGTGTGTGTGTGTGTCTCCAGATGATGTGGGGAAGAGGTTTCTTTTTTTTATTATTTTTTGTTTTATGTTATCATTTCCTCTACTAAGTGTAATAGGGAGCCTGTGCTGATGTGTGTTTGTTCATTTATCACATGTTTGTTTTCTGCTATGGCTTTCTGGATGTGGAAGTTTTCTTGCATTTGTATAAGATCTTTGTCATGGTTGCTTATTCTCATTATTTCCATTTCTTGTTCCATGTTTGTAGGATGATGGTTGTAGTGTTTTAAATGCTCTGCAAATGTGGAATGGTTTGTTTCATACTTCCAACATCTGATATGTTCTTTGCATCTTGTTTGAAAATTCCTGCACATTCAAGTTTATATATTCCTGATTGTTGGAATTTGTCTCTCTTGGTAGCTGGCTGGCTTAGGTGTGATTGAAGGGTTTGCCCAGGCTTATATGCTATTTTGAAGCCCTGTCTCTTTAGGATGTTTGCAACTCTGTGTGTTAGTTTATGTGTGTAGGTCATGGTGTACCATCTGGTTCTTTTCTGTGTGGTGTTGTCATTGTGTGTTTGTAAGTTTTCAGCTTGTGAGTTCTTTTGTATTGTGGAACTGTTGTGTTTGTTTTTTATTTGTGTTTTTATTTTTTGATTGAGCTCGTGTACCACATGTGTGTCATACCCGTTGTTCCTAGCTATTTGTATGATTGTACTCATTTCTTGTTCATAGTATCTCTTGCTGAGTGGGATTCTGTTTAATCTATGTAACATGTGTCTTATTGCTGCAAGTTTCTGGCTGTGGGGGTGGTTGGATGTGGAATGTATTATTGTGTCTGTGGCTGTTGGTTTTCTAAAGATGTTAAATGTATGTTTACCATTTTCTTTTTTAATTGTAATGTCAAGAAAATTTAATTGATTTTCTTTTTCTTTTTCAAGTGTGAATTTTATGTTCTGATGAGCTTTGTTTATTTCTGAATGGAGTTCATCTATTTTTTCACTTGGCTCATCTACCAGACAAATAATGTCATCCACGTATCTGTACCAATATATGATTTTGAAACTTTCATTTGTGGTTGTCTTATCAAATATTTGATTTTCTAGGTGACTGATGAAAATGTTTGCTAGTGTTCCTGATATTGGGGATCCTGTGGGCAGTCCATCAGTTTGTAGATAATATTCTTTCTCAAACTGAAAGTAGTTTTGTTCAGTTGTCAGTCTGAGCATATCTGTTATTTCTTTTATTGCATCTGTGGTGATGTTGCTGTGGGATGAGAGATTTTGTTCTATGATTTCTATTGTTTCTGTGATAGGGATGGAGGTATACATATTTTCTATATCGAATGAAATCAGTGATGCTGTGTGTGGTACCTGTATGTTCTGTATGTTTTCTATTAGGTTTCCTGTGTTTATCACTGTTCTGTTGTTTTCTACTTTATAGTGTTTTGTAACTAACTTTTGGAGGTGTTTGGCTATGTGGTATGTTGGGGCTTTCTTGAAGTTGATAACAGCTCTCATTGGCATTCCGTCTTTATGTACTTTCGGTTGACCGCGGAGTGTCGGTGCTTGTGGGTTTTTCTGTGTTAAGTAGTATTTCTGTTCGTCTGAGAGTGTGTGTTCAATGTTTTTCAGTGTTCGTTTCACATTTGCCTGGAATCGTGTAGTTGGATCTGACTTCAGCTTTTGTATGGCGTTGGTGTTTATGTATTCCTTGGTTTTTGTGATGTATTGCTCTTTATCCATGAGTACTGTTACATTTCCCTTGTCTGCTCTTGTTATTAATACGTTATTGTCTGTTAACTTTTGTTTTAACCTTTTCATAGTAGCTGCTTTTGTTTGGTTATTCTTATTGTGTGTCTGCTGTGTTTGTTTTATTATGCCTTTTATTTCTTCTTTTACTAGTTCTCTTGTCAGTCCTATGTTTATTTCACAATTATTTTGTTGTTCTTCACGTGTAAGGATGTGTTCGGTTTCTACTATGAGATTTTCTGTGTATTGATTGTTCACTTTGCTATTGGTGCAGTGTTTCAAACCTTTTTCCAAGAGCATTTTTTCGTTTTCGAGTAGTTCTGTCTCTGTTAGGTTAATTAAGCGTGGATGGAATGTGTGTTGGTGTTCATGTGGTTTCACATTTAAAATGTAAATGTGTTTTTGCGTCTTTTTTACTGTTAGTTTCATTATCTTCTGTTTATGTTTAGTTTGTGAATGTTTCATTGCTGTGTATGTGTTGTGTTCAGTTTTTTCTACTATTGCCATGAAAACTGCGGCGTTTCCTACGTTTTTTGCCAATTCTAGATGAGTCTCATAGAGCATCATGTTTAGGTGCTGTTTTTTCGAATAGAGCATCTTAATTTCATGTAGTAACCAATATCGTTCTGCAAATGATTTCAACTTTTGTGCCACAGTAGAAGTGTTTTTAACCTTTACATTAATGTAACTTGGAGTTAAATCGTTCTTTTTGCATGTTTTGTTGAATTTTATATGCTGTATCGTCGTACCAGAACTGTTTATAACCTATAGGCACAATGACATAAATGTAAATAAAATAGCTAACATATGTACATATTCCAGGCCACTGATGATGCCTTGCAGAAAATAAAGGCGAAACGTGCCTCGCACTAAAATTGTGTTTTATTCAGTTGCTGTCAGACGGTCCATAAGTAAAAAATATTAATATACCGTAATATTACACGCAACTGAGGAAGACAGGACTATAAAAGTTGAAGATGATGGAAATTATTTTCTTTTTTTTTTACTGTGATCGGATGATCTTCCATGTACATAGTTGTGTTTAGTACCCGCTCATTCGACAACGATTGTCCTTCACTATGTTTCACTGGAGACAGGATTTGAGGCCTCTTGTCCGACAAAGTCGATGAAGTACATTTTTTTCTCTTGTTAAGCGTATACCGTCATCACTGTACTGCTCATGTACATTGTCTGCACAGTCGAGCTTATGCGACACCACACACACCACTGACTCACAGAAACGCAAATATTTCTTCTGTCACCTCTTTCTCACTCTGCGGAATTCCTTGGGTTCCTTTCTGACGAAATGTCAACTTCGGTAATTGTTGTTGTAGGAATAGTGCAATGTTTGCTTTGTTTATCGTTGCCATTGCTATTTTTTGTATCAACGTATCTAGCATTGTAGCACTGTTGTGAGTTACTCGTCGACTAAACACTTCACTTACGCTCCGTAGCCTCACGCTGTACTCCCCATTGGATACCTTCAGTCCCGCCCCCTATTGTCATTAGCAGCCAATATTGTGGTTACATGGTAGACAATAAGTGGGGCGCTGAATGACGTAAGCAACACTGGTGTTTTGCGACCTCGCACACAAGTGATCGCTAGTAAGTGCTGTTCAAAATGGCTCTGAGCACTATGGGACTTAACTTCTGAGGTCATCAGTCCCCTAGAACTTAGATCTACTTAAACCTAACTAACCTAAGGACATCACACACATCCATGCCCGAGGCAGGATTCGAACCTGCGACCGTAGCGGTCGCGCTGTTCCAGACTGTGGCGCCTAGATCCGCTCGGCCGTCCCGGTCGGAGGTAAGTGCTGGCTCAAATGGCTCTGAGCACTATGGGACTTAACTTCTGAGGTCATCAGTCCCCTAGATCTTAGATCTACTTAAACCTAACTAACCTAAGGACATCACACACACCCAAGCCCGAGGCTGGATTCGAACCTGCGACCGTAGCGGTCGCGCGGTTCCAGACTGTAGCGCCTAGAACCGTCCAGCCACCTCGGCTGATGTAAGTGCTGTATTGTGTTACTCTCAGCTCAGCAAATCTTTTCGTCAAACAATGTTCAGTAATTTTGTCAAATTAGTCTGGCAACCCTATCCGCTCCCGATGTGGGACTAACAACAAAAATATTACTACGTAAAAATAGCTTAACAGTATGGGAGAAAAAAAAAAGAATTTTCTCTGTAGTATAGTCAATATTATATTACTATTTCCTCCAGAAACATACGTCATGTAACACAAAATTTAAGTATGGAGCCACTAGTTATTAGGTCACGGAAGGACAACAATGAAAGATTGAAAAATACTGGTTAGTGTATATAAACAGTAGAATAAGTGAACTATTTTATTTTATTTTGACTTATACTGTTCAGTAGATTTCATATTATCAATGAATTTATGTTTTAAGGAACACCAGTGGGCCTTAGCTTTGAATTGTGATTCAAATCAGTCCAAGCTGCAGTATCCAACATTCCGAAAATTAACGGAACAGATGGTGAGGTACAGATTTTTTTCATTTCTTGGTTGATTTCAGTTCTTACGGCTTGGCATTAAAAGCGTGCGTGACCCGGGCGAGAAGATTTATTTTAGAGACAAGATATCTGTTCGCGACTACCGTTTTTTCAGAGAGCGCTGTACCTCTTTTTCTAAGTCGCTGATGTGACTGCCTGGTTTGCTGCCACTTGTTTAAAGGCCGCTGTAAAGTCATCAGGTCGCCCACAGCCCGCAAATAAGCCCTACTCAGCCGCGGACGAAAGCTGACAACCGGCTGTTGCGACACGTCTCGCTCGCCACAACGCAGACGTATTTCGCTCTAAATGCCTCCCGGACCCTGAACTTTCCTCCCCCGCGCGGCGCGTCCGCCCAAATTTCGTAAATCGTGGTGCAGCGGCGCGCGCCGTGACATTATCTTAACGAGAAATCTATTCTTCTGTGGCATTCAGGGAGGTAGTATCCTTTCCAACAGAATAGTTTGAATCTAATGCGGCCTGTCGTCGTTTGGGGAAGGCTGCATAGTGCCAGGACGCCTGAATTGTAAGGGAAAACATGCGTTACGTACAGTTTTTCTCAAAATCGCGCTTACATCAGTGCAATTTTTCGTGCGCACTGGGCGCATTCGTTAATTGGCGAAAGAGGCAGAGGGGACGCGTACTTCTGACATGTGAGCAAGTGCTACCGTGCGCATGCACCAAAGTCTCCCCATCCCAGTTCGGCAGACACGTGTAGGTGCAACAGCAGCGCTCCTAGCGGTTCTGTTCGTTCACTGCTTTTTTATCATTTTTTTAAATATATATTTCACGGTTCAAGGATTCAGTTTTCCCCGCGAGTTAAAGTTTGCCGTTGTTTAAGTACTTTGGCTGTGTTGTCTAATGAGAATCATTTGCAATTTGAAGACGATTATGGTGAGTTTACTAGCTTGTGACTAGTTATTTCCGCGGACTATAAAGACAGAGTGAATCGGAATTATAGTTTATAGTTTCTCAGAAATAAGACCAACCAAGAACAACAAAGGCAAAACTGAACAAACTAAAACTCCTTTGTTTGTATTTCTGACAAGCACGTATTGATAAAAAGTAGTGATTCTGGCGCCCTTGATATGCAGAAATCGTCTTGGTTCCTTTGCAGGCCTTTCTGACGCATGAACATTTGCTTTGACGAGAAAAAAAAAAAAAACACTGAACTTGTGCTAATAATTGGAGAACCTGCTTCCACTGCTGTACAGATACTACAGAACCATAGGTTTGCACCATACAGCGCGAGAAATTCCATATCACTCCGATATCTAGCGCACCACTCAATCATTCTTCTCTGGAGTTTGTAGGCTGAAGGTAAACAGAAAGTGACTAAACAATATAATGACAAAATATGATGTTCATCCAACCCCCTATGCACACACACACACACACACACACACACACACACACACACACACAGTCACACGCTGATGCAGTTTGACTAACGTGTACAAGTTGTCACGAGGATTTGTGATTGTGAACAAGAAACTTCATACGGATATATATTCCATATTACGAATGGTTTCGGGAAGACGACGGTTCAAATCCGAGTCCGGCCATCCTGATTCAGGTTTTCCGTGATTTCCCTAAATTGCTTCAGGCAAATGCCGGGATGGTTCCTTTGAAAGACCGCTTTCCTTCCCCATCCTTTCCTAACCTGATGGGACCGATCACCTCGCTGCTTGGTCTCTTAGCCCAAACTAACCAACCGAATGGTTTCCGAGATGGAAAACAATTATATTGTAAATCTTCATTCTTTCCCGGCGATCTGTTGACATCTTGGATATTCGGGAATCCAGCCGGATGTTCGCGTCGTTCTCGCACGATATTTCAACAGCGTGCCTCGCTGTCTTCTTCAGGTGCCAGCTGAGACTACCAGTCTCAGGTAGCACCTGAAGAAGACAGCGCGTCGCGCGAGACTTCAATATTCTCTCGCTCCCTTCGCCGAAAGTATTAGTCCTATGACTACAATCTTTTTTGTATGAGATCTGATGTAGTTTGGTTTCGTAATGCGACAAATTTTCACTGGAGGGTGTGGTTTTCGTGTTATTCAAGAAAAACGTACAAATGTGATATTGTGTTGTATCTCGGAAACCATTCGGAATAGAGCATACGTCCTTGTGAAGTTGTTTACTCAGAATCACTAATACTGTCATCCTGAAACCATGTACTTTTCCTCGTGACCTAACCTTTTTGTGAACGGATAAGTCATGCGTTCAGCGATTCTTTTCCATGTACCTCTAAAGTGCTACGTGCTCAGAAATAAACACATATTCACACATTCTTGAATTATTGACTCCAAACACTAAGCATGAAGTAAGGCAAATGTTTCGTTTGCGTTAAGTGGTAATCAACCTACATTAATGTTGTTTTTCAGGGATTTCACCAGAGCCTAGAAACCTTTGTGTGATGGTGTTACATTTCGATGCACATTGGACTGGAACTTCGAACTTGAGTAATTGTCTCCGGTAGCGAGAATTCCACGTGTCATGGCTAATCTTGTCGACACTGGAATAGCGTCTCTGTATTTTGCATTTTCCTTCTATATAGGTAGCCTAGAGGGATGAGGTATTACTTGGAGATCACTAATATACTTATTAAACACAATATTCTTTGCCAACATTATCTCTTCCACCACTTTCAGAAACGCACTGCACAAAATATATTAATTATCGCAGTACTTTCGCTTCTCTTTGCGATTTAGCCTTTCTTTCAAAATATACCTGTTGCGGCGACAGCTGCGGCTAGTAAAATTGACGTTCGGACTGATCAAAGGACTCCAGACGGAGAAATTCATTTACCTTCTCAAGTGGTCTTTACAACAAAATGTGTGGTACTGGAAACGACATGGCGGTAGGTTGTGGTTTTAACGAGTCTTCTTGAAGGGGCGTATGTGTGTGTGTGTGTGTGTGTGTGTGTGTGTGTGTGTGTGTGTGTTGGTGGCGTTGGTGGGTGAGTAAGTAAGAGAGAGAGAGAGAGAGAGAGAGAGAGAGGAGAGAGAGACAAAGAAAGTATAAGTGTTTTGCGGCTACTTCATCTCGTTCGTCTGTACGTCAATGAGAGAATGCAGTAAACCTATAATTCAAGACATATACTGATACCAGGCATTTGAAATCGAGCAAATTGCGAACTTGTCATTCAAGACCGTACTGGTTTCACCTTTGTCAAAGCTGGGTCGCAGAGAGGGTTAGCACACACTGTAAGTAGGCTGTTTAGGTTTTTATGTTGGTAACGTCACCTAGCGCTCTGTATGAAAATCACTGGCTGTGCTGTGTGCAGTCTGTGGCTGGTGGGCATTGTTGAAATAGTCGATATTGTAGTGTTTGTTGGGCAGTTGGCTGTTAACAGCGCGTAGCGTTGCGCAGTTGGAGGTGAGCCGCCAGCAGTAATGGATGTGGGGAGAGAGATTGCGGAGTTTTGAGAGCGGATGATCTGGACGTGTGTCCATCAGAGACAGTATATTTGTAAGACTGGATGTCATGAACTGATATATACATATATATATATATATATATATATATATATATATATATATATATATATATATATACTTTTGAACACTATTATGGTAAAAAAATTGTTTGTTCTCTATCAAAATCGTACATTTGCTAAGTATGCCTATCAGTAGTTAGTGCCTTCAGTAGTTGGAATCTTTTATTTAGCTGACAGTATTGGCGCTCGCTGTTTTGCAGTAGTTTGAGTAACGAAGATTTTTGTGAGGTAAGTGATTCATGAAAGGTATAGGTTATTGTTAGTCAGAGCCATTCTTTTGTAGGGATTTTTGAAAGTCAAATTGCGTTGCGCTAAAAATATTGTGTGGTAGTTTAAGCACAGTCATTTATAATTTTTCTAAGGGGACGTTTCAACACGACAACAAAATCCACGGTACCTTAAACTTGGTCAGCATACCATACTCAAGAGAACATTTTATTTCATTTTATTTGAATACTTCCAAAGGACACGTGCGAATAATGCGCACACTGTCCTGATCAGCCACCGTTCGATAGTGTAATACTGGAGAAATAAGTAAATGCATGTTCTTATTAATAAAAAGTATTATATTGTGGAATCACAATCTGTAACGAAGAGACCAGCTTAAGTCTGTGCAGCAGGAGATTGCAAACTTTCTATCATTTATGATGTACGTGCCCATATGCACTGATGAGCCAAACTGGTACCTCTGCCTAATATCGTGTAGGACCACCACGAGCACGCAGAAGTGCCGCAACTCGATGTGGCATTGACTCCAATAATGTCTGAAGTAGTGCTGGTGGGAATTGACACCATGAATCCTGCAGGGCTGTCCATAAGCCCGTAGGAGTACGAGGGAGTGGAGATCTTTTCTGAACAGCACGTTACAAGGCATCACAGATATGCTTGATAATGTTCATGTCTGGGGAGTTTGGTGGGCGGCGGAAGTGTTTAAACTCAGAAGAATATCCCTCGAGCCACTCTGTAGCAATCCTGGTCGTGTGGGGTGTCCCACTGTCCTGCTGGAATTGCACAAATCCGTTAGAATGCACGATGGACATGAATGGATGCAGGTGATCAGACGGGATCCTTACGTATGCGTCACCTGTCAGAGTCGTATCTAGACGTAACAGAGGTCTCATATCACTCTAACTGCACACGCCCCACACTATACAGAGCCTCCAACAGCGTGAACAGTCCCCTGCTGACATGCACGGTCCATGGTTTCATGAGGATGTCTCCATATCCGTACACGTCCATCCTCTCGATACAATTTGAAACGTGACTCGTCCGACCAGGCAACATGTTTCCAGTCATCAACAGTCCAATGTCGGTGTTGACGGGAGCAGGCGTGGCGTAAAGCTTTTTGTCGTGCGGTAATCAAGGGCACACGAGTGGCATTCGGCTCCGAGAGCCGGTACCGATGATGTTTCGTTGAATGGTTCGCACGCTGACACTTGTTGATAGCACAGCATTGAAATCTTCAGGAATTTGCGTAAGGGTTGCACTTGTGTCACGTTGAACGATTATCTTTAGTCGTCGTTGGTCCCGTTCGCGCAGGATCTTTTTTTCGTCCGCAGCGATGGCGGAGATTTGACTTTTTACCGAACTCCTGACATTCACGGTACACTCGTGAAATGGTCGTACGGGAAAATCCCCACTTCATCGCTACCTCGGAGATGCTGTGTCCCATGACTCATGCGCCGACTATAACAGCACGTTCAAACCCACTTAAATCTTGACAACCTACCATTGTAGAAGCAATAACCGATCTAAGAATTGGGCCAGACATTTGTTGTCTTACACAGGCGTTGCCGACCGCAGTACCATATTCTGCCTGTTCACATATCTCTGTACTTGAAATTACATGCCTATACAATTTTCTTTGGCGCTTTAGTGTATTTGAAAATAGTATGGGGCGCTGCCACCAATATCAACAACGTTATACTGAACTGAAGCAAATGTCACAGTATTATTATATTGTCTAACTTTCCTACACACATCTCAGTATAGTCATTATTCTACACTATGAGATTTTGAAGTTCTTCAAAAACTTTACTGTGATGTAAGCTAACCTTTCCCTTGTGACAACACATGGTAGCGGAGTAGTCACTGGACTCCCCTGCAAACCGAGAGAGGTGGGATTAGCACACTGGAGTCACATTCGGGAGGACGACGGTTCAGACCCACGTCCGGCCATCCTGGTTTAGGTTTCCCGTGATTTCCCTGAATCGTTTCAGACAAATGCTGGGATGGTTCTTTGAAAGGGCACGGCCGATTTCCTTCCCCATCCCTACCTAATCCGTTGGGACCAATGACCTTGCTGTTTGGTCCCCTCCCCCAAATCAACCAGCCAACCAGCTCACCTGCAAACAATTCTGCAGAGCAATGTATTAACATTTGGTTGACTTTACCAACACTGTTTGTTTGCACTTGATTGTCTTTAGGAAGGAGACGGACAGTACATAAAGTTTTTGGAAGTTCATGTAGTTATCTCCTTGATGGAAGTGAAGTGCGTAAGTTGGTCACACAGAATCGTCGTCTTGCATTAATTGTTGCCGTTGGGCTGTGAGTCGGTCTTGTATGCGATTGCACTGAGCTTTTCTACCATGGTGAAGGTAAAGTTGTCTTTGTTCTTCGCTTTGTGTAGCATTTCCTCTTCTGCGGTCAGTGGCACGTCCCAATGCCCTCTCGTTGGAGGCTTCCCTGTCGGTCTGCGTATTGTGCCCCATGCAATCGTGGAATCATGAAAAACACACATGCAATCGTGGAATCATGAAAAACACAAGAGAAAAGTTAGCAGATATTCGAGAGTTTTTGGTTTTTTATTATTATTCATTTGTTAAGAATAATTAATAAAAGCTAAAATATTCCAGGTAGTAAATATTTGTTTTACCTTTGCTGGTGATGCACATTAAAAGTATTGACGTTAGGAGAAGTGTGACGTAATGTTGTAAACACTGCAAAATAATGACGAGCCGGCCAGAGTGGCCGTGCGGTTCTAGGCGCTTCAGTCTGGAGCCGAGCGACCGCTACGGTCGCAGGTTCGAATCCTGCCTCGGGCATGGATGTGTGTGATGTCCTTAGGTTAGTTAGGCTTAACTAGTTCTAAGTTCTAGGCGACTGATGACCTCAGAAGTTAAGTCGCATAGTGCTCAGAGCCATTTGAACCATTTGAATAATGACGAATTAAAAGTTAAAGAAATCGAGTTATAAACTAAGATATAAAAGTAAACGGTACTTTCCTGTGACGATGAGTGTTGATGTAATTCAGTTTATTCTCGCGGTACACAACGGTTGCTTAAAGAATGAAAACAACTCCAACCGCTGTTGTGCATAATAGTAAAATTAGATTGTCAATACATGGAGCCCTCGAAATTCTTTACATCGACGCGCATGACCGAAATCCCGTGATAGGCTGTGCTTGTGTAAGGAATTTAAACAACTGCAACAACTGCCACTCATATTAGTTCAACAAATTGTCAATATATGGCACCATCTACGCTGTTTTTACAAAAATGTATTCAGGATAAATTTTTAACGAAAAAATAACTTTAAACTATTCGTGTATTTTTTGTAATTACTGGTTAACAAAATCTTGAAAGTGATGTATCAACCACTAATTTTGATTAAGTGATATAGGAAATATAGCATATCGAGAAAAAAAAACACCGTTGAGAAATGATATATTGGATTATTTTTGTAGATGAACTGATGTAATTCCAACAGTGATATTGAAACAGACAATTTTCAAATTGCAAGTTTGTGTTCATCGTTTCGTTTTGTTACCCCGTTGCAAATCATGGACCAATTTTTCACGCAATAGTAGGTATTGATACTAAGACAAAGAATTTAATAGAGACTACACAAATCGCGACACCAAGTATCTGATCAGGTGAACAATTACTGGCAACTGAAGCGGATTTTTATTCTATAAAAAGTAAGGCTAAGTTTACAACTTCCACAAAGTGCAGGTTTTTATCGAATCTCAAAGAACGAGGCGAGCGTTAGCTATTTTGGTAGATTAGTTTTCCATGTCTATGTTATAATAAAGGATGTACATGACGACTTTGTTAAATTGGAAAAAATTGCAGGAAGCGACCCCTGAGAGGATAAGGAGCGAATAAGGTCATACGGTATGTACAGTACATATGCCCAAAATTGCGTTTCAAGGAAAGTACAACCAGTTAAAAGGCGAGATAAAGGGATTTGACAGTCTAGGTTTTAATGATTGAAAGCACACATGAGAACACACCAGGTAAGTCGGAATACCCTGTCTGTAATAGTGTTCTGGCTGCACTCTCAACAGGGCAGTAGAGTGGACACCATCAGCTTGTAGCCACATTACACTTTGTAGCTGCAAAGGCCATTTCCAGCAGGAGAGGCAGGAAGAGCAATCTCCGCACACACATTAAGGCTGAAGCAGTGCTGCTGGTTCGCTGTCACCATACCATGGCGATCCTCGGTGTCGTGAAGGCTGACGATACAGCCCGTCTAAAGATAGCCTCATCTGTGAATGGGATGAATGACAGAAATCCCAGGACCGTGGTGGCCTGTACGATGAATCGGCGACAAAACCTTCGCTGCAGAGGCACGTCCGTAAACCTGTACGGATTGAAGGTCCTAGTTCACACAGAAATGGCGTGGCACGGACGTCTGGCGGCGACGAGACAGGGACGTGGCGAGGACGAGACAAGAACAATTCACACTGAACTGGCGAGGTCAGAGAGAAGGGGGACGATCGTACAACGTATTGATCAGCGTACGTCATCATCATCAAACTAATATATTGGCGCACTGGATCTTTTGTAACTCGTTAATGCTGAGCAGCGAAGAAAATATTTGGTACATCCGTTATGGATGAAAAATGTGAAGAAATGTGGCACATTTGACGTAGTGAAAGAACTGAACACGCATCCCGAACGTTCCAGGTATTTTTACACAATGTCTCAAAAGCGTTTCCATACTGCGTTAGAAAAAGTGAAGCAAAGAATTAAGAGAGAAGCAACGAAACTGGAATGTTTCATCGTAATTCCTGCTTTTCATACGGTTTCCATTTCAAGGCAAGGCTAAGCTTCGTTGATTATGTGAGAGATGTTCAAAATATTACGACATTTTTCCAAAATCTGATAACCTGTTAATATTTCGCTGCTGTTGACCAGAAATTCCTCGTTATGGGGCATACTTTACTATGATAGAGATTTTGCCCTTATAGAGATTAATAAAATATCCTTTCACCCATAAAACAGGATTCTAGCCATTGTCAACGCCAAAAACATCGGATTCTCTCTGTGAAAGATGAAACTAAAGGACTTCAGGGAACTTCGGCCCCTAGATCACGCGTTACACAGAGGCTCAATCAATATAAGTATGTCTGGCCACACGTTTCATCAGATAACCCTATTACACTAAGGGGAAGGAAAAGTCATGACATTCAACAAGCGGGAATTTGTAAAGTCTCTACAAAGCAGCCGAGAGGAGATGGAAGGAGAAATCTGCCGCCAGATTAACAGAGTTTTCCCTATTTTGTGTAATAAAATTCTGCCAGTAGAAAGTGTAAAAAAAGCCTTGGTACACTATACCCCAGCCGAAAAACGGAATTTCTGTGGGAAAGTACCAGATTAATAGTGAATTTAGACGTCTATCTGCCAAAACCCATTGATTGAGAATAGAAAATGTAACGCTGAATGTATATGTTGAGTGTAATTGCAACAGGAAGAGTGTTAAATTTTTCCGTATATTGTGCTGCTGGTCGTGCAGATTTGAATTGAAGTAAACATTGAGTGTTTCGGCTGATGTTGCTGTACTTTCTCGAAATAAGGTTTTTATTTCCACAATAAGCAACACAGAGAAAACCGGAGTGTTTCGACGGTACAACATTGTAACTACAGAAACTCAACGTTGTTCGTTCCTGAAAAAAAAAAAAAGATAATGCTGTTTTTTTCAAAGAGAACATAAGTAATTGTGTAATAACTGCTACAAAAGTATGCAGAATGGCGTTTTACCTCATATACATTAACTGCATCAAGGAATCTCAAATATGTAAACACAAAATAGGTAAGATAATAGGTAACCTTGAAACATGAAAAACACAAAAAAATGGTTCAAATGGCTCTGAGCACTATGGGACTTAACTTCTGCGGTCATCAGTCCCCTAGATCTTAGAACTACTTAAACCTAACTAACCTAAGGACATCACACACATCCATGCCCGAGGCAGGATTCGAACCTGCGAACTTAGCGGTCGCTCGGCTCCAGACTGAAGCGCCTAGAACCGCACGGCCACTCTGGCCGGCTCAAAAACACAGGCTACTTTAATTATATCAGTAGCAGAATCCCATTGCTCATTCATTGCTTGCCGGAACACACGCCATTTCTTCGCCTACATATAAACGAAAGTACTTACTGAATGCTTCGTGAATGAAACTCTTAGTGTAGACAAGAAAAATTTACGTATACAGTATATAGCGAATTCTGCGCTGGATCTCCCATTGGTTGCCTCTAATTTTAGAATGAAAATAGCTGCTAATGCAGTATTAACATAAAATGTGATTGTAAATGACTTCATAAAACACATACGAAAAAGAAACCCGAGCCACAATCGCGGGGCCGAAGGATCGAGTGTTGCACGTTATAGCTCGTCGCACCCAAATGTCAAAAATTGTCACATATTTAGTCGAGACTGGAAAGAGGTATCGCTCTTCTTCCACCGTCAAAAACAATTTCGATATGTTACCTATATCTCGTACGTAGCAACCTATGTGCTAAAACTCTCCAATCGTAAGCTGCCTAGCGACTTGACTCTTGTCATCTTTCAAAATATTATGTAAATTTATGGTGGATGGGGGAGAAAGGATAGGAAAGCGAAGTAACTATTGATGTCAGTTGCATCGGGACTTTGCACGGGATCAGAGGCGAGAAATGAAAATGTGTGCCGGACCGGGATCGAACCCGGGATCTTTTTTTATCACAATTGCGCGGCCCCTGCGGTACTCCCTCGGCCGACCCACATTCTCACCTATCTAACGTTCTTGGACGACAAGAGACGGTGCGGTATTGGGTTGCAAGGCACACACGTCTCTCAATTCAGTTAACTTGCACGTTGTGTGTATCCGATCCTCTTCTCTGGGTAATCAGCTACGCCGATCTCCCACAAGCTTCTTCTCCGAAGACTATAGCTGGTTAAGGGAATTTATTAAAATACTTCTCTAGTCTTCAAATAATTTGTGTACTCGTAGAATAAAAAAATAGTTGAAATGGCTCTGAGCACTATGGGACTTAACATCTGAGGTCATCAGTCCCCTAGAACTTAGAACTACTTAAACCTAACTAATCTAGGGACATCACACACCTCCATGCCCGAGACAGGATTCGAACCTGCGACCGTAGCGGTCGCACGGTTCCAGACTGAAGCGCCTAGAACCGCTCGGTCACAACGGCCGGCACTCGTAGAATAATTTTCAGTTCCATCACCTTATATTTTCAACTTTCACAGGAAATAACGTCTGCGAGCTAACTTATTCTTTGAACATTAGAATCATTTACACTTTTTCAAAATAGCTTACACGTGTCTCGCTTCGATCGTAACCAAGACATGAAATAATTTAAAAGTCTCTATTCTCAAGCGAGTCCAATACACGAGTGTCCTTAGGAAACTACTTTCAACTGTCCACTAGTCTTTTTTAGAATCGCCACAGACACTAACACATCAAAGAATACGACATAGTTATTCGTTGAGTTCTCCTCACGTCTTCTGTGACGCTGGCGGCAAACACTTGTCGGCGTCAGTGACTTGCCCCTCTTACAGTCTTCAAATAACAGACTTCCGACCTGCACATAGAAACAGGTGGATTTGGTAGAAACGTTCTCACTCTCGTGCACTCGTACCTAAAATATCGGGTGTTGGAGACGGTTGAAGGCCGAGTGTTTCTAGAATTTACACCGAAATTCTTGAGGCACTACAGCTGGCGCCACCTATCCGCAGTCCCCATCCATGTCTTCCATGCTCGCTCCTTTGAGGTTCCAGGAGGACTCCGAACTTAATTGCACATCCTCGCTGAAGATGGTGGATTCGCTGCCTATTAAGGTGTATCAGTTATATAAATGCGTGGTGTCTGTTCTTTCTGACATGTTTGCCTGGATGGGTAATGGACCTGCCTTCTTCAGTGTGGATGCACAGGTATTTCCGACCTCCTACGAGAGTCTCAAAGCAGCAAGCATGACGGCAATGGACAGAGACTGCAGCTAGGTGGCGCTCGGTGGGAATGAGGGTCGGTTGACAGGCGCACCGAGACGTCCGCGCACCTGCAATGAAGGATGGGTTCCAGATGTCACAGTGGTTGTAGCACCTGCCTAGTATGCAGGAAACATGGGTTCGAATTCCTGTCTGGCACACATTTTAACTCGTCACCGCTGATTCTACGTAATATCCCGATGCAACTTGCGTAAGTAATTCCGTTCCTTTTACCGCTTCCACTTTCAGTTTGCATCGAATGAGAAAACCTGCATACTGGAGAACACGCGCGAATATTTTACGTGGAAAGTAAAAGTTTTACTGATTAACTGTTTTCAGAGACAGCTGTAGCTTTGATTCTTCCGCGTATTAGTCTTTTTCATGCACATCCGACGCAGCGACGCGTCCCCGCCACGCCATCTTTGTGTGAACTGCTTCACTTGTTAACATGGAGGTGGTACGAAACAGCGGCTCGTCCCTGCTAGACGGCAGCGCCACGCCTTTTCGGTGTGAACTGGGCTTAAGTGACACGCATAGTGACAGTTACCGTGGAGAATGTTCCACACGATTGTCTAGCTTACACCATGCTGGAGGGCCACCTGACTCGTGCTGTCACTGAAGTCACTGTCGAAGGTATTTTTTCTCCACTGTCAAGTGGGTGTACCTTGCTTGCAATATATTTGCAGCCATATATCTGTATGACTTCTGCTCCTTTCCCCTCAGGGATAGTTCCCTGCATTTTGGCCATATTTAATAAAATCACCGTGTATATATGTACCATTACTGTTCACAATGCTTAATATTCTGACATTAATTTATCAGCGACGTACTTCCAGCCAGCAGCTCTCATTATTACTCATGAAAGAATACAAATCACTTAAAACAATATTTATGCTACTAGCGATCTTAACTACTACTTTCTTGATCAAAATTAGAAAATTAAAAAACTAATCCGTAAACCAAACTCTCAAACTCTATCACGAAACTGTATCCATTAGACTAACTTGACAGCTTTGTCACAACTTGTTGAACGAATAGCGACTGAGGTGGTAAAAGTCATGGGATACCTCGTAATATCGTGTCGGGCCTCCTTTTGGCTGGTGTAGTGCAGCAAGTCGACATGGCACGGACTCAAGTCGATGGCAGTTCCTTGCGGAAATATTGAGCCATACTACCTCTATAACCGTCCATAATTGCGAAAGTGTTGCCAGTGCAAGATTTTCTGCACCAACTGACCATTTGATTATGTCCCACAAATCTTCGATGGGATTCATGTCGGGCGATCTGGGTGGTCAGATCATTCTCTCGAATTGTCCAGAATGTTCTTCACACCAGCTGCGAACAATTCTGGCCCGGTGACTTGACGCATTGTAATCCTTAAAAATTTTATCGGTTTTTGGCAACACGAAGTCAATAAATGGGTGCAAATGGTCTCCAAGTTGCAGAAAATAACCATTTCCACTCAATGAACTGTTCAGTTGGACAGAGGATGCAGTCCATTCCATGTAAACACTGCTCACATCATGATGGAGCCAACACTAATCGCACAGTGCCCTGTTGATAACTTGCGCGCGCAACCTCATGGGCTCTGCGCCAGACTCAAACCCTACCATAGATTCTAACTAGCTGAAATCGGGACTCATTTGACCAGGCCACGGTTCCCCAGTCGTGTAGGGGTGCAACTGGTATGGTCACGAGTTCAGAAGAGGCAGTGCTGGCGATGACGTGCTGTTATCAAAGGCACTCTCGTCGGTCGTCTGCTGCCATAGCTCATAATTTAGCCGCAGTGTCCTAACGGATACGTCCGTAGTACGTCCCATATTGGTTGCTACTCAGCGGTTTGTCTGTTAGCAACGACAACTTCACGCAAACGCTGTTGCTCTCGGTCGTTATGTGAACGCATTCGGCCACAGCGTCATCCGTTGTCAGAGATAATGCCTGATTTGTGCCATTCTCAGCACACTCTTGACACTGTGGATCTCGGAATATTGAATTACCTACAGATGTCCGAAATGCAATGTGCCGTAAGTCTAGCTCCAACTACCATTCCGCGTTCGAAGTCTGTTAAGGCCTGTGAGGCCATAAACACGTCAGAAACCTTTGCACATGAATCAGCTGAGAGCAAATGACAGCTCCGCCACTGCACTGTCCTTCTATACCTTATGTACGCAATACTACCGCCATCTGTATACGGGCATATCCCCGTCCCATGTCTTTTGTCACCTCGGTCCTCAGTGTATAAGGATGACTGAAGCGACAGAGAAAGCAGTTGTTCACTGAGATTTGAAACAAGAACTGGCTCTGAGCACTATGAGACTTAACAGGTGAGGTCATCAGTCCCCTGGAACTTAGAACTGCTTAAACCTAACTAACCTAAGGACATCACTCACATCCATGCCCGAGGCAAGATTCGAACCTGCGACCGTAGCGGTTGCGCGGTTCCAGACTGAAGCGCCTAGAACCGCTCGGCCACTTCGGCCGGCTGAAACAAGAACTACACGAGTTAAAGATTTAACAGAAACAGTGAAAAATTTCAACACGTTTGAATAACAACGAAATAATTGATACATAAATAATCAGCATAAGAACATGTAGTGTAAGTGCCCTGAGATCGGAAAGCAATCGCCAAGCGTGCTAAGCGTAGTTATGTTTACGTTACCATTGTTACTTATATATTTGTTTGCTTAAAGGGTTGAAGGATTCTGGGTTTACCAATACAGCAAGCGTTGCATGTGCTTTGAAGGTATCAATTTACGTTTTCTACAGTTTCTGACGAATTTAAACATAAATTTCACTGATGTCCTTAATAACACATAATTAAATGCAGTGGTTTCTTAGGTTAACCGGCATAGCGTTGAACTTAAAAGAACACGTTAACGTTCCGAGTTACCCGCGTATAGCCGGGCAGTGTCAAACAGAGGACACGACGAGGCTGACCGCATGCTGTCGGAGGGGACTGTGGTGCAAACAGTTTCGTTGCAAGAACATAGCCGACACCCACACGATTTACGGCCCTGATATGTTCTAGAAAAAACTTGGTTCCCCAACGCTAAGAGATGCTTCCAACTGAAAGCACGATGGTTCTTTGGAGGGGTTTGTGGCAGTATTTTTCAAAGATAGTAATTATAAGAGCAAAAAATTAACTTTTCACGTACTGCAAGATATTTAGTTAACAGACATTTGACTTCATCCCTCCTGCATCATGCAACGATATCGTAAACCATGAAAAATGAAGCCTATAGATTCTACATCTACATCTACATCCATACTCCGCAAGCCACCTGACGGTGTGTGGCGGAGGGTACCTTGAATACCTCTATCGGTTCTCCTTTCTATTCCCATCTTACTTCTATTTTTGTTCAGTACGTAAGCACCGGTTTCTAGCTTTTCTGTGATGAAATTTCTGCTTTTTTTAACTGTTTTCGTCTCGGACTTCACCACCTTATTTCTGAGTGCGGTAATGCTAGTAAAAGTTGCAGAAACAAAGTATTTCCGCCGACAGATATCCAGAGAGACTCGCGGAAATATACGAAGCCGACCACTGACCTACTGAAACGTCTCGTTGTAGCACTGTTCACGCAGTTACTACTTGCAAATGCGTAGCGTGAGCTCACGACGCGATAGTTAAGGAGCGTTCCTGGCCGACGCAACAGCGTGACTCGTGTACCCCAGGAAGGAGACATCTTGGCACTATGGAGATCTCTGCTGTTCGTCCCTCCCGCACATGCCTCTTCTGTGGGTATTTCGTCCCGGTCTGTGTGTAGTATTAACCCACAGGAGGTTTCGCCTACTGATTCTTGGGTTTTGTCGTCAAGTGCTTCTAGTGTTTATGCGTCTTCACGATTGGCAGTTTCATGGGCAGTGTCCTCTTCTTGTGGACTCCTCTCTTTAAAGGTGGAGAAGTGCCACTGGCCGTTTGTGACGGTCCCGGTCGTCATTGGTTTGTCCGAGTTGGTTGAGAAGTGGGTTGCCAGAAACCCAAGTCTTGTCGTAGAATTTCGCTGCTGTCTGGCGAAATCTGTCAATGACGAGTGGTTCCTCCGCTACTTCATGGAGATATTTGGCGGGGAAATATCGTGACACATGGTAAATCCTTCTGAGAGCCTTGTTTTGCAGCTTCTGCAATTGGTCAATGTGTGTTTTTGCTGCATTTCCTCAGGCTGTACACGGATAGTCCATTATTGGTCATACACACGTTCTGAAGAGATGCAGTCCGTTTGTTGGAGGGAGCGTCGAGTTCTCGTTGATGAGTGGGTATAGTTGACCCAGTCTCTGAGACGATTTCCGCCAGGCTGCGTCGATACGTTTCTTCCAGGTGAGTCCTCTATCAAGTATGACTCCCAGATACTTTGCAGAGTCAGTCCACTGAGTGTTGGTGCCGAAGAGCTGTACATTTGGTGTCACCGGACGGCGTCTTTTAGTGAGCAGCAGAGCTTGGCTTTTGGTGGCGTTGAAACCAATTCTCTTCTTCGTTGCCTCGTCGCTCCCACACCGCAACTGATCCTTTTATACCCCGTGTAAGCGATACTACCGCCATCTGTATATGTGCATAACATTATTCCCTGACTTTTCTCACCTCGGTGTATTTGACATATACGTGTTTACGCTGTTGGCAAATTGCACTTATTTTACGCCAATATTCAACCGAAAATATACGTTGAACGAAATTTTATTACAGGTATTTTTTTACTGTTAGCCTGCAAGTATTTCCGCTGTGACGTCGGAATGCGCGAATTTTGCTTCACACTTTATATATACTAAATTTACTTAAGTAGTATTTTTGATCTACTGTGTATTTATTACGGAGTCAGACTGGTGATATTCATAACAAACGTGTTGCTCTCACAGTTTCTTACTTCATTCAGCGCTCTCTTTGCAAAAGGCAGCAAGTGGGAGACCAGTAGCTTCATATCAGTTGTAAGCGTTTTATTTCACGCAGATTCGAAAAGAAAACGAAGTATTTCTGGCTTCCGCAATGTTAATCGGGCAGTGAACGCAAAAAAGCGGCCTGGTTGTTCCAGGAATATCGCCATGTTTGGTCTAGAGCAGACGGGCTGACTCAGCTGCGGCGAACACGTAGAGGCGACTGCCCGCCAGATTTCTTGTTAGCGCGCAGCACCAGTGTTTTCTGCAGCAGCAGCAGCAGCGACAGCCAAAACAAACGCAGGCTGACCTCATCAGCGCGAGTGATAAACAAGCGAACGGCCGCTCTGAGGGAGACGACCATTCACGGACCTGGGCCAGCCAGCCGTGAGTCACGTGCAGGGCCGTAGCTCATTACCAGGGGCAGGCGCATGGCCTCGACCAAGACAGCCGTGAGAAGGCAGCCGACTGCCGCTCATTTCTCTTTTGACACCAGCCAGCGAGGAAGTGTAAAAGGAAGGCTGTGCGCTGTTTAGCGCGGTGTATTCACGCACAGAAGCGAGGATAGAGGAAAGCGTCTCGCTCACGTCGAGGTGACCTGTGACGGAAGGCAGGTATGTTAGAATTCCTCGTGCCATCGTCGGGGTCATTCTATATTTACATCTACGAGGGGCGTCCAATAAGTAATGCAACACATTTCTTCTCGGCCAGTTTCTGTTAAGGAAAAATCCAAAGGAATTTGTTGTGGGACATCGTGGAATATTTCAGCTTAAGCCCCTATAGATTCGTGAAGTTCTTACAGGCGGTGGCGCTATACATAGCCATCACAGTGGCCATTTAACGGAAGTGCGATCTAAAATGGTTCAAATGGCTCTGAGCACTATGGACTTAACATCTGAGGTCATCAGTCCCCTAGAACTTAGAACTACTTAAACCTAACTAACCTAAGGACATCACACACATCCATGCCCGAGGCAGGATTCGAACCTGCGACCGTAGCAGTCACGCAGTTCCGGACTGAAGCGCCTAGAACCGCTCGGCCAACGCGGCCGGCAAGTGAGATCTAAGCAGAGAGCTGTCACTGAATTTCGTTTGGTGGAAAATAAGAGCATAGCAGATATTCATAAGCTCCTGCAGGATGTCTGCGGAAACCTGACAGTGAACAATAGCACGGTGAATCATTGGGCGAGGAGTCTGACGTCATCACAACAACGTCACAGAAATCTGTACGAACTTCCGTGTGCTGGCTGGCCACACAGTGCTGTGATACCTGCGATACTGAAGCGTGTGGACACTGTCATTCGAGGTAATCGACGGCTCACAAGAACTTCAGTGCCCAACTGGATGTCTGTTGGTAGTGCTGACACACTCGTCCACCAGTTGGGGTACTCAAAGCTGTGTACCCCCTGGGTTCATCGCTACCTAACAAAAGACCTTAAAGAGCAACGAACAGCCATCTGCTCGGAATTGCTTCTACATTAAGAGGCTGATCGTGACACTTTTTTTGTCGAACATCGTCTCAGGCGACCGGAAACAAAACGGCAGTCCATGGAGTGGCACCACATCCAAAGGAAAAGATCAAAGCCGCCACCTCAGCTGGCGACTCTGAAGGGGTTATTGTGTTTGACGTCCCCCTCATGGTGGAACGATCAACTCTGAAGTGTGTTGTTCTACCATCAGGAACCTGAAGAAACCACCTCAGGTTGTTCGTCGCCACAAAAGTCCAAACAAGCTTCTCCCTCTCCAAAACAATCAGGGCCTCACACAAGTCTGCACATCCGAGAGGAGCTCATAAAGCTTCGCTGCAGTGTTCTTCCTCAGCCACCCTGGAGCTCAGACCTCGCACCTTCTGACTTCCATCTGTTTGGCCGAATGAAAGATGCACTCCGCGGGAAGCGGAACGTGGTGCACAAGATATTGGCTCCAACGTCGACCAATAGAATAGTACCATGCGAGCAAACAATGCCTCCCATTAAGATGTAAGGCCGTTGTACTTTTTGTGGCCAAAAGAATCGAGTGGTGTGGAATCCTGAATAAAACCAACTTGTTTTTGAGAAAAAATTGAGTTAGATTGCTTAGTTTCTACACCTCGCGTTGCTGGAGATTCTCTCGCTAAGTGTAGGCTCCTGTAATAATATTAAATTGCGAGTCTGCACCGCACAAAATATTTTCCAAGTAAAACGTTGCTTGCCAGCCATTTCATCCACTGAAGTCGTTACTTAATGTAAGTAATGTACAAGTATTACTTCAGAATTTTCTATACGGGGATTAATCTACACTAACTGATCATAAGTATCCGGCCACTCCAATGTAATATGGTATTGGCCCTAGAAGTCACGAGAGGCGGAACCGCCATCGTAAAAGGAGATGGAAAGTAACGTCAGTAGAGATGCAGCAATAGCAGAATGGGTCGGTTAGGAGAGCTCAGTGACCATGTACGTGGTCTAGTTACTGGATGTCACCTGGGTAACAGTCCATCAGGGATACTCCAGCCGTTCTAAAGTGGCCCAAGTCGACTACTGGTGACGCGATTATGAAGTAGAAACGCCAAGGAACAGCCACAGCTCAGCCAAGACCAGACAGACGTCTTATACTGACGGATAGGGACATCGGGGATTGCGGTGGAGGCGGTGGGGGGGGGGGGGGAGGTTGAGTGGTATAAAAGTCGAAATACATCAAGGGAAGGAACAAATTGTGAGTTCTGAAGTGCTACCAGCTGTCACATTGGCGCAGTGACTGTGTAGGGAGTTAAAAAGTGCAATGATCCAGCATCTCCTCATAAGCCACACTCATCTGCAGCCAATGACAACAAGGGACTCTTCAGGTTGCATAAAGCGCGAGGATACTGAGCACTGGATGACTGCAGATTGGAGTAATTAATCTGGCTGTATCGTTTGTCAAACCGATGGACGTGTTTGAGTTTGGCGAAAGCCTGCGGAAAGTTGCCTGGCATCATGTCTAATGCTATCAGTTAAGTATGAAGGATGTAGTTTTACAGTACAGGGGTGTTCTTCATAGTTACCTTGTGATTCTCTTATTGCACTTAAGTAAGCGCTAAATGCGGAAGCACATAAACATATTTTACAGCAGTCTGTCCTGCATACGGTAGAGGAACAGCTGGCAGACGATAATTGTTTGTATCATCATGACAGTGCCCCCTGTCATAAGACCACACGTGTGATGAAATTGTTCATAATTAGTAACATTCCTAAATTGCACTGGCCGGCCCACACTCCCAATCTCAACCCCACGGAATACCTATGGGATGAGTCTGAATGTCCACTTCGTTCCAGACCCCAGCATCCAACAACACTATCTCCTCTGGATTCGGATTGCAAGGCCACACTGGATTTTTTGTATGTTTTGGATGGCGGCAGCGGCTCTTGAGTTACTGCACTGACAGCAACCACTTTAACTAGTAAACCTTCACCTTGACTACCTGCCCCATGTGTCTGCTAAACTGATTTTGCCCTTAAACTGTGTTTGTTGTTGATAGTCTGCATTGGAAGCTATCACAGTTATATGAATATAAATGAATCTGAAAGCTGAAATAGTGTTAATGAAATGATGGTCCAGTCATTATTTTTGTCAAATG
Source organism: Schistocerca piceifrons (assembly GCF_021461385.2). NCBI lineage: Eukaryota > Metazoa > Arthropoda > Insecta > Orthoptera > Acrididae > Schistocerca > Schistocerca piceifrons. The sequence goes on from NC_060143.1 coordinate 300,175,597, forward strand.
TTAATGGGTGATTAATACACTACTGGCCATTAAAATTGCTACACTATGAAGAAATGCAGATGATAAACGGGTATTCATTGGACAAATATATTATACTATAACTAAGATGTGATTACATTTTCACTCAATTTGGGTGCATAGATCCTGAGAAATCAGTACCCAGAACAACCACCTCTGGCCGTAATAACGGCCTTGATACGCCTAGGCATTGAGTCAAATAGAAGTTGGATGGCATGTACAGGTACAGCTGCCCATGCAGCTTCAACACGATACCACAGTTCATCAAGAGTAGTAACTGACGTATTGTGACGAGCCAGTTGCTTGGCCACCATTGTCCAGACGTTTTCAATTGGTGAGAGATCTGGAGAATGTGCTGGCCAGGGCAGCAGTCGAACATTTTCTGTATCCAGAAAGGCCCGTGCAGGACCTGCAACATGCGGTCGTGCATTATCCTGCTAAAATGTAGGGTTTCGCAGGGATCGAATGAAGGGTAGAGCCACGGCTCGTAACACATCTGAAATGTAACGTCCACTGTTCAAAGTGCCGTCAATGCGAACAAGAGGTGACCGAGATGTGTAACCAATGGCACCCCATACCATCACGCCGGGTGATACGCCAGTATGACGATGACGATTACACCCTTCCAATGTGCGTTCACCACGATGTCGCCTAACACGGATGCGACCATCATGATGCTGTAAACAGAACCTAGATTCATCCGAAAAAATGACGTTTTGCCATTCGTGCACCCAGGTTCATCGTTGAGCACACCATCGCTGGCGCTGCTGTCTGTGATGCAGCGTCAAGGGTAACCGCAGCCATGGTCTCCGAGCTGATAGTCCATGCTGCTGCAAACGTCGTCGAACTGTTCGTGCAGATGGTTGTTGTCTCGCAAACGTCCCCATCTGTTGACTCAGAGATCGAGACGTGGCTGCAAGGTCCGTTACACCCATGCGGATAAGATGCCTGTAATCTCGGCTGCTAGTGATACGAGGCCGTTTGGATCAGCTCGGCGTTTCGTATTACCCTCCTGAACCCACCGATTCCATATTCTGCTAACAGTCATTGGATCTCGACCAACGCGAACTGCAGTGTCGCGATACGATAAACCGGAATCGCGATAGGCTACAATCCGACCTTTATCAAAGTAGAAAACGTGATGGTATGCATTTCTCCTCCTCACACGAGGCATCACAACAACGTTTCATCAGGCAACGCCGGTCAACTGCTGTTTGTGTATAAGAAATCGGTTGGAAACTTTCCTCACGTCAGCACGTTGTAGGTGTCGCCACCGGTGCCAACCTTGTCTGAATGCTCTGAAAAGCTAATCATTTGCATATCACAGCGTCTTCTTCCTGTCGTTTAAATTTCGCGTCTTTAGCACGTCATCTTCGCGGTGTAGCAGTTTTAATGGGCAGTAGTGTATATCAAAACAGGATTGACCTTTTATAAAAGTTACGGCGCAAGTTTATTGATTAAAATGTGACAAAAAATATGTGGTAAGCATGATGACAAAAATAAACATGATCTATTGGTAGCACAAATATGCAACGAACAGTTGACAACTCTGGGGCGGCTGGTTGGCAAAGACTAGGGTTTGTCTGATTGAACTATTTACTCTGTCCCTAAATATGAAAAACGCAGTCTGAAATTACCTAATAGTGAATGGACCTTGATGGATTTATTCTATACAGAAGTTATACTACGTAATGAACTGAGAACAAGTGGCGAGATTGCGATCTTGTTTGCCGTAACAGCCAGAGCAGCAATACAACACCCGTTTCTCGATGTGCAGCACTGCGTCAGGTGATAGTCGTGGTTCAAGCATCCGCAGAGCAGTGATGTGCAGTGTCTGTAATTCCCTATCGCAGGCACGAAATATGCAAAGTCGTGGCTAGCGATCTGTTAGACGTATAGCAATTACTCTCTAATATGATATCTTGATAGAACCCAGCATGTGACAGTCACAATCTCCGGTTATACCAAGGACCAATTTGACTCACTTATACGGCAGTGCTCACAAGGAGATCAAATGTCAAAGCAGCATACCTGTCGCAAATAAGAGTGCCCTTGGCACAGTGAATTGTCCAAGATGACTGAAGTCTAAGCTGTCGGTAGAGCTAAGCCATCACCACAGGCACCCAGTCAACACCAGCGCTAATGAGGAGTCTCGGTCAGGACAAGTGTCCGAAATGCACCCCATTCCCTTTACATCAAACTCTCGGCTAACTCCACAAACGAACTCCCGCAACTACCCCCACACGCGTTTTGTGCCAATCATAAGACTTCACGATCTCCCTGTCTCCTCTCTAACTCATCTGCTCTACTCATTGGCCAATCCTAACCACAGTTAACAATATTCTTCTCTCTCCAGGAGAGACTAGCAGATTCCCGTACAGAGAGTAGGAGAAGTTGTACTCTCGACTTGTTTCTTTCCCGCTGCCACTTTAGGCAGCGTGTTATTTTGAGTTTCCAAATGTCTCTAAAATGAACATCACATTTATCATGGAGATTATTATGTGGACGGCTTGAATGTTACCGCTTGTCCGACCATGGTTCCTTACTAAACTAAGAGAAACGCTTTTGTGTCTCAACATAGATCATTTCAGAGCCAACATAAATGTTATATTCCTTCTAAAATTGTTTATAAGGCTTCCCTAAAAACTCTTCAGGCCAATAGACGGCACGACCTGATGTTGCCTCCCTCGATAGCGTCCGGTCCACGGTGAACATGGAAAAACACGAATTTTTATGACCGCCATCTCTGTTTTCAAACGGGATTTACGGTGCTGTCATAACACGTTGGGCTGGTGACCCCTGTCCCTGCTGTGGCAAGAGGCGCCTGACAAGTAGGTCAAGTAGACTGTTGTTTCGCCTCTTTGACCAAACACATTGTCTGTACACCACCGTGAGAAGTTCTTGGGCCAAGCATTCTATCCCCAGTAAATGTTCGAGATGTTCCTTTCCCTCACAGCTGAACATGGCTTTGAAGCCCCAAACGTCAACTGCAAGATTTGTTGTTAAATCGCCAAACTGTCTGATTGTTCCGAACTCCAGAAAAATAGTATTCGACAAGAGCCACCACAAGGACCCTGCATGCGTTAACAATGAACCCACATCCATCAATGCCTGCTCTTGTTGATAACTTCCTGTCGTCTCACAAACATCATGCCTTGGGTGAAAATTCAACATTAAATTATACACTTAATTATGGAGAATAGTGAAAGAGTGATTCATTCTCCCTCAGGTTCTTGGAGAACAATGGGCTTCTATTCCTTCAAAGTTACTCAGAAACCTTATTCCACGTGTGTCCAACACGGTTCACGCCGTCATAAAGGCGAAGGGTGGACACACTCCATGTTAACGTCCACCAATAGTTGTCCCAAAACTTTTGAACAGATGGTGTACTAATCGAAACTGTCAAGGTTTTCAGACCGATAAGGAATTGTGAAGAATAGGTCTAATAAGAGTTGTGAAACCCATTTATTTTGTGGATGTACTACATATCGTGAGAATTATTCCAGTGACTCTCAGTCTGTCGTCTGATTTTCCTACAATTTGTTTTTGAGGTACTTCCGCTTTAGGCCACGCCGGTAGTTAGTTCAAGACATTTTACAGCATTTAGAGAGGTCACAGTTCGTAGTAATTGACGGAAAGTTGTCGAGTAAAACACAAATGATTTCTGACGTTCCCGGGAGTAGTGTTATAGGCTCTTTACTGTTCCTTATCTATATAAACGATTTGAGAGACAATCTGAGCAGCCGTCTTAGGTTGTTCGCAAATGACGCTGTCGTTTATCGACTAATAAAGTCATCAGAAGATCAAAACAAATTGCAAAACGATTTAGAAAAGACATCTGTATAGGGCGAAAATTGGCAGTTGACCCTAAATAACGAAAAGTGTGATGCCATCCACATGAGTGCTAAAAGGAATCCGTTAAACTTCGGAAACACGATAATTCAGTCAAATATAAAGGCCACAAATTCAACTATATACTTACGAATTACAATTACGAACAATTTAAATTGGAAGGGGCACGTAGAATATGTTGTGGGGAAGACTGCGTTTTATTGGCGGCACACTTAGAAAATGTAACAGATCTACTAAGGAGACTGCCTACACTATGCTTTTCCGTCCTCTTTTAGAATACTGCTGCGCGGTATGGGATCCTTACCAGATAGGATTGACAGAGTACATAAAAAAAGTTCAAAGAAGGGCAGCACGTTTTGTATTATCGCGAAATATGGGAGAGAGTGTCAATGAAATGATACAGGATTTTGGTGGACATCATTAAAACAAAGGTGTTTTTTGTTGCGACGGAATTCCAATCACCAACTTTGTCCTCCGAATGCGAAAATATTTTGTTGACGCCGACCTAAATAAGGAGAAATGATCACCATGATAAAATAAGGGAAATCAGAGCTCTTATGGAAAGACATAGGTGTTCGTTCTTTCCGCACGCTACACGAGATTGGAATAATAAAGAATTGTGAAGATGTTCTGCCAGGCACTTAAATGTGATTTGCAGAGTATCCATGTAGTTGTAGATGAAGTTTTACTCCTTCCAGTGATTTGTCGGATATAGTGCACAGTCTAAACCCATTAACGTGACCACTTGTCAAAAGCCTGAGTAGCCACTTATTGCAGGGCGAGCCGCGGAGACATGTGCAGGAAGAGAATCTGTTAGTTTCTGGAAGGTACCGACAAGAGTGTAGAGCCATGCCGACTCCAGTGCCTTGACCAGCTGTGCTGGGTTTCTCGGTTGAGGATTCATCGCGCGAACAGCCCGACTGAGGTGATCCCACAGATTCTCCTTTCGGCTTAAAGCCGGGGAGTTTGGTGTCAGGGGAGAACATGAAACTCATCCTGCTGCTCTTCGAACCACAGACGCACACTGCAGACTGTCGCCGACCGGGGAGGCCGAGCGGTTCTAGGCGCTACAGTCTGGAACCGCGCGACCGCTACGGTCGCAGGTTCGAATCCTGCCTCGGGCATGGATGTGTGTGATATTCTTAGGTTAGTTAGGTTTCAGTAGTTCTAAGTTCTAGGGGACTGATGACCTCAGATTTTAAGTCCCGTTGGTGCTCAGAGCCATTTGAACCATTTTTTGCAGACTGTCTGACACTTTGCATTGTCCTGCTGCTAGACGCCATCATGCCGAGAAGGAACGTACTTAATGTAGCGTTGGACATGGTCCCCAAGGATAGATACAAGTCTGTGTTCATGTGTTGTGCGTTCCAGAATAACCAGAACATCCAGCGATTTCCACGAAAAACATTCTGCAGACCATAACGCTCCCTCCTCCACCATTTTTTTTTGTGGTTTTAGGGCGCACAACTACAATGGTCAGTAGCGCCCAGACTAAGTTAGCAATGCACTGCGAGGCACAAGGTTAAAACAGCAACTAAAAGGGACAACACTATAAAAGACACATTAACATGCAAAGGATTAAAAAAAAACAGGGTGTTTCCTTTCAGCCATTTCAGAAGAACACGCCAACGGCCACCTGTACTGTGAAGCGTTAAACGTGGTTCATCTGAAACGATCTCCTGTCACCACTCAGCAGAGAATCAGGTGCGTTCGTTGCCGATGTACTGCAGACAGCATGGATGCATGGATCAGGCGCCTGCTCCTGTAGAGTTGCCAGGTCCAGAAACAAAAATCCAGGATCTTGTCTGTATTTATCCAGACATTTTGCCCTAAAAGCTTGACTACTTTCTTTTACTAAGAAGTAGAGTCATTTGGTACTTTAAGTCGTTTATTAATAATCAGCTGAAGTCAGTGTTTTGCGAGATCAGCCTTAAAAGTGATTGAACTAAAAAAAGTCAGTAAACAGCCTTATAATTTGATAGTTATGACAGCAAAAATTTGCTCAGCCTTCTTAATTGCGCAGCATTCCTTCTGAGATAATCTTATGTCAAAATAAACGGATATCTACTTTCTTAGGACAGAAAACGAAAAGTTATTCCATAAGTTTGGTCATTTCAAATAGATTTATAGAGAGATAACCATACTCTGTAGTTAAGCATCTATTTTTCTCATCTCTACCCACTTTATCAAGGATTTTATTTTTCTCGGCAATAATTTCATGGAACTCTTGACAAGATAATTTGAAATTATGCAACAACCAACACATGTTTGTGATTGTGTCAGTTGACAATTTATTGCATTCCTCCACTGGGCGTTTACGACAGAGAACACCATTTCGAAGTTGGCATTATCGGCTGGAACTGCAAGACAATGTTCTAACCATTTCAATAATTTCGAATAAAAGTCTTCATTATGATGTGACTTGAAATGAGCTGTCCACATTTCATGAGCCTAAGGCTTCTTAAAGGCAGAGTAGTCTTTTTTTATGAAATTCATGAAATTTCGCCACCGATGAAAGAATTTGCTGTTATTCAATTATACGTTTTCTCTAGAAGAGCGGTGGTTGGTGTAGCTTCTTATTTCTCCTCATACCTATTGCTCGCGCTTACATCATTAGATTGGAACGGACCTTGGTTATGCTCAACAGTTCCACGTATGTTCGCCACTACACATCCCCGCAGCCGTTGTTGGCCCCTGTCATCTATGTACCGTGGTGCTCAACAGTTACCTCGGCGCCTGTTTTGGATAGCGCCATTTTGCCATGCACGGTATACTTTCACCGCGGCGGCACGCGGACACTATACAGATTTAGTCGTTTCGGAAATGTCTCCACTCTTGGCCCGAAAGACAGTGATCTTGCCAGTTTCGACGTCAAATAAACCGCTCCGTTTTCCCATTACGACACTGTTCACCGGGGACGGCAGGGTGGTTCAAATGGCTCTGAGCACTATTGGACTTAACATCTGAGGTCATCAGTCCCCTAGAACTAAGAACTACTTAAACCTAACCAACCTAAGGACATCACACACATCCATGCCTGAGGCAGGATTTGAACCTGCGACCGTAGCGGTCTCGTGGTTCCAGACTGAAGCGCCTAGAACCGTTCGGCCACTCCGGCCGGCTACGGCTGGGTGGCTGAGCGGTTCTAGGCGCTTCAGTCTGGAACCGCGCGAGCGCTACGGTCGCAGGTTCGAATCCTGCCTCAGGCATGGATGTGTGTGATGTCCTTAAGTTAGTTAGGTTTAAGTAGTTCTAAGTTCTACGGGACTGATGACCTCAGATGTTAAGTCCCATAGTGCTCAGAGCCATTTGAACCATTTGTTCTCCGCGTCTCTCCGACACGTTTTACATATCCTCCACTGCTAGTGCTGCCAGCTGCCGTCCATAGATGATTACTGCTAGTTGACGTCGAACATAGGTGGTGCTCACATTTATGTGACTGCACTGTGTATAGAGGGTGAAACACGTAAAACTTGCACCGCAAATACTGCGGAAATGGAAAGTGCTATTGATGAGCGGTTTTCAAAGAATGGCCTCGTATTGTAAGCCAATCAAAGTGTATTTTTTCTGGAAACATACACTTTTTAAAATGGGATAATGCCTGTTGATATTAACAAACTAAAAGAAAGGTAAGCTAGAATGTCAGTGGTGTTTGTTGCCGGTTTCTAGTGCGAGTCGTTCACGAGGTACCATATTTTGAAAAATTTCCACACCGATATTTGTTTATACCATTCAACCTGCTTAGTTGCTGGACACGATATTGTTGTGCTTGCTTTCGATGTGCTTGTTTGTTCCTTGAGTGGACTGAGACTTGCTAGTCAGTTAATGTGTGACAGTCCAAGCAGCTGGTTATTGGTAGACGATGGGATTTATCATGCAGAAAAAGGCGATATGCTCATGGTGCATGGAGTGTGGGAAGAGTGCATTTCGTTCTTGTCTTGTGTACTTGACAAGACATCCCAGTAACCTCAACCATCTCTGCAGCTATTTATCAACCTCCTCAGTCAATTACGTGAAAGTGGTAGTATAACACCCAGACAACATAACAGAAGAGAACAAGTGACGTCAGAAGAGAGTGAAATTAACGTTTCTGCTGCTGTTGCAGTTGATCCGCACGTTAGTTTCCGCGCAATCGCACGAGGAAGGGGCATGAGTCTGGCAAGTGTCCTACGCATTCTGCATCGAAATAGGTTCCACCCCTATCACATCTCTCTCCATCACGAGATGTATGTACACGATTATGAGAATCGTGTCGAATTCTGTACATGGGCACTAAGACAGGATACTGCAGATGTATCAACTATCTTGTTTAGTGATGAAGCCACATTTACCAGTCATGGCCAGGTAAACCGCCGAAACATGCACTATTGGTCTGTTGGCAATCGCCGTGGCTTCGTCAGGTGGAGCGTCAGCGTCCGTGGAGTGTAAACGTGTCGTTTGGGACAGTGCACTATCAGTTCATAGGCCCGTTTCACAGAGACGAAACACTCAACGCGCACAGGTATTGCAGGCTCCTAACTGACCATCTTCCACGGATGCTAGGTGTCGTTCCTCTGCAGACTGGGAGGAACCTGTGGCATCAACACGATGGCTGTCCAGCCCATACTGCACGAAGTACTACAGCATGTCTTCACGAATTGTTTCTGAATCGTTGGATTGGACGCAGAGGACCTGTACCTTGGGTGGCCCGTTCCCGGATTTGACGCCTGTAGATTTCTTTCTGTGAGGAAAGCTTAAAGACATTGTCTACAAGGACATGCCAACAAGATCCGATCATGTGAACTACGTATTATTTCAGCCTGCGTGGACATCTCCGCTGAAATGCTAACACGTTTGCAGCAGTTGTCCATATCAAACTGGAAGCTTGTATTGCCACTGCCGATAGTCATTTTGAACACAACGTGTGATGGTCAGTTGTCTCGTTAGTGGTCAGAATCCACATAGGTAGTGTATGCACTTGTTCTTTAGTGTGTGCCACTACAGGTATTGTACAAGCGTCCGTGTTAGATGTTTGGTTTTTGATGTTTTGTTTGTGGGGCGCTCAACTGCGCGGTCATCAGCTGCTGTACAAAGTCCCAATTTTTACACAGTCCAACTTTTAAAAAATCCAATCTATCCACTGTCACGAATGATGATGATGATGATGAATGATGAGGACAAACAAACACCCAGGCTCTGGGCAGAGTTAAGTCCCAATCCGGCTGGGAATCGAACCCGGGACCCTGTGATCCAGAGGCACAACACTATCCACTTTTTTTTTTTTTTTTTTAGAATCTCATTTTTTTCGTTATTGTTCGTTGCATTTGTTTAGGGCGGACGTCCCATGACATCCGTTCAAGTTCATCGTTGATGCAGGCTCTCAGTTTTTTATTACAGAGGGCAGCTAACCCTCTGACCGAACACGCTTGAGCTGCCGTGCCGGCTCCACTAGACCATGAGCTGTAGACAAGCGTCGGCGTGGGAATTCTTCAAAATACAATATCTCCTAAACGACTCGCACTGGAATCCTGCAACAAACATCACTGACATTCTAGCTTATCCTACTTTTAGTTTTGTTTACACAGTGTGTAAGTATTATTACAGTCTGTTTATTGGCTAATAATATGGGTCCCTGACTACCATTACATTCTGTGAAAACCGCACTTACCTCTCTCTATTTCCGCAATATTTGCGGTGCAAGTTTTAGGTGATTCATCCTTGTGCAACTGCACCGTTTGCGAATAGCGTCAAGAATCTTCTGAGGTTACTCAGTAGATCATTCCTAGATACTCTAAACGATGACAGCCCTATCACATACCTCTAGGTTAATTTCGTAACTACTTCATCATCGGTCGATTTTGTTCTGTCTAGTACAACGTGTTCTGTTCTATCTGCCGAGAAGTGCTGTATCCAGTTACAAATGTGATCCGATACTCGATAAGCTCGTATTTTTTTTTATTACTAAACTGCAGTGCGGGACGGTTTCAATGCCGTACTGAAGTCGAGGAACACGGCATTCACCAGGACATAGTTGTCTACAACACTCTGGATCTTATCGACGAATAGCGTGACTTGAGTTTCTCAAGGTCTCTGTTTGCGAAATTTGTGGTAAGGACTATGGGACCAATCTCTGAGGTCATGGTCCCTAGGCTTACGCACTGCTTAATCTAACTTTAACTAATTTACGCTAAGGACAACACACACACCCAGGCACGAGGTAGGACAGGGGGAGCCGCGCGAACCGTGGCAAGGCGCCCGTAGACCACATGGCTACCCCGCGTGGCTGTTTGCGAAACCTATGTTGATTTTTATCGTTCTAAAAAAATTAACCAAGTGCGATTATGACTCGGCCTCTGAGGGTTCCGTACAAACTCAATTATGCACATAGATAGTTCATCCTTCCCGGAAATCGGGACTCTAGACCATTTTTACCTGTTATGGATATAGATACTGGCAAGATATCTGAGCTAGGAATTTCAAGACTTTTGAAAATGTTTTAATTTTAAGTTTTCAGTTTAAATTTTTTGTTTAATTTAGAATTTTTAGTTGTAGTTCCTAAAAAAACAACAGAATCTTAACAGACAGACAGTCAGGTAACAAATGAAACAAAATATTTGATTCTTGTGATATAATTAGAAATTAATAATTATCGAATTTTTTCCTTTACTATTACGGTGAAACCTTTCTTTTTGACATGTTTTTTGAGTCGAGGCCAATAGGAAGTACCCTACAGGTTTCAATTAGTGAATTTGGGAGTATCAAAATATGTGACACAAATGGCCGTATCTTTTGATTGCATTAACGTTGAAACTTAAGTATTTTACACCCAAGAGACCGCAAACCTTATTATGTGACATAAATTTTAACTGGATACATCTACCCGTTCTTGAGAAAGAGAATTCTTTACAGTCGGACAGATAGACAGACGAACAATGAAGTGAACCTATGACGGTCTCGCTTATACCGGTTGAGGTAAGGAGCCCTAAAAATGTCATAATACGTGATCATATAACATGTTCCATAATTCTGCAACAGATTGACGTTACGGATATAGATCTATAGTTTGGTGCTACTGTTCGACTACCCTTCTTGAATACAGGCATGACCTGCGTCTTTCTTCAGGTACTAGAATAGGAGCAAGTTCTTTATCCTAACCTCAGAAGAATGTCTCCGGAATCTCATCTGGGTCAGATGCCTTTTACTCTATACGGAGATTTTCCTTGACAAAATAACGATAAATATGCAACTGCGATGAAATTAACTGAAGATGGGAGGGTACTGGTACACATTCCGTCGTCGAGAAACGAAAAATGGTGGTTGGCTACTGTTTTATGACTGATTCTAGCGTTTGGCACAAAACTGATCGCGGTCCTCTTACGTGGTACTCATTTATGGGAATTGTAACGCCGCAACAAAATTAACCCCTTGTAGGGTTATTCAGTTAGAAAAGCACGCCGTAAATTAAAAGCATTAACACAGGCGCCACTTTGTCACTTTTGTGTTGACATTACACACCTGCTGGCCACTGAAACATAAATCGTACTGAATCACGCATCGACATTAGCCTTGATCTGTGTACGGACTCGTACTGTGAAGAAAGAATTCCTGTACTTCTTTGGAGAAAGAGGCGAGTCAGTGTCGACAGATGGCGGCCACTGAGCAGCGGATGACGAAGCGAGTTGGCGAGGCGTGCAGAATGGCAGCTCTCTCCTCGCCGGACAAGTGGTTGGAACTGTTGATGTCATCCCGAGAGCCTGGTGCCGTGCCAGGGATGAATGCACAGCCCACTGCCGGAGAGAGCTCCACTGTCCTACACATTCGCTTCCATGACGTCACTACATCTGCACCATACTCAGCAGGCTACCCAACGGTGTGTGGCGGAGAGTGTTTCTGGTATTAAAAAGGTTTTGGAGCAGTCCCTCGCTAAAGGGAAAATGAAAGCAAGTACCAAGACTACAGAGAAGACACCAACTTCAACAAAACCTACTAGGGAGCTTCATTTGATGCTTCTGACAGATCTTTAACACCTGGGGCACGTAAAGAGACCAGGGTAAAGTGCTTCAGTTACTTTCACTGGTGTTAGGAGCTTTGCAAAGGTATCGACGATGATATCTGGAAAGTTTTTAAACATGACTTCTGTATCAAAAGGTTCAAAGACTGAGCAGTTTTCTTGTTAGCATGAAACGTGTGCAGAGTAACCGACATCTATGCAGCACTCTTTACTTTTGAAACAAACATTTGGTGTGAATAAAGGCTGTGTTACTAATTCGTTAAATTTTACCGTTTATTTACAACCCATTATTAGGAACTCCGAAAATCCGAAATTAGGAACTATATTTTCCGGATGTAAGACTAACAAATTTCATTTCTTTCTTCTGCTGTTACAGGACGAGAACATTTTTGGAAGACTTTTTAAAAGAATGGTGTTTAAATATTCCCTAGAAACAATATACAATATTTTCCATAACATAAACATGCTAATTCACATACAATGGTACCCGATAATAGGGCACTTTTTCCGACAGTGGTGGATTTTTTTCCCTACGTAAACACAATATGTTACGTTTATTTACGATCGGGTTCAACCGCCACAGCTTGCACAGTTAATCAGTTCTCTGCAGGTCATTCTGCGAATCGATACTGTCTTCTGGCGTTGTTACTTTCTTGTAGACACCCGTATCATCTGCGAACACTTACTGGTAGACCATTTACGTATATTGTAAACAGTAAAGGTGCCATCGCACTTCCTTGGGGTACTCCGGACGTTACATTTACAACTGTTGATTTTGTTAAGCTAAGAACAACGTTTTGAGTTCTATCTCCAAGGAAGTCATGAATCCAGTCGCATGTCTGGTCCTATGTTCGGTAAGCTCGAATTTATTTTTATGCACTAAACGGTAGTGCGGTCCTTCTTTCATAACAAACGCAATATGGCGATTAATGTGGCATCTGCTGCATTAGGCCGGCCGAAGTGGCCGTGCGGTTAAAGGCGCTGCAGTCTGGAACCGCAAGACCGCTACGGTCGCAGGTTCGAATCCTGCCCCGGGCATGGATGTTTGTGATGTCCTTAGGTTAGTTAGGTTTAACTAGTTCTAAGTTCTAGGGGACTAATGACCTCAGCAGTTGAGTCCCATAGTGCTCAGAGCCATCTTCCATCTGCTGCATTAGTCCACACCTCAGTTATATCCGTACCTTATTCGTTGAAACTTGTTACATGTCTGAACACGCTCTAAAAAGAAATATGTCCAAGGCATGCAGAGTGAACAAGAACTCCACCGTACAACTTTCAGAAGTGGCAGTACGGGCAACAATAAGAAAAAAATTCTAGTAAACCGGGGATCTAAAATGCATACATTACGATTTGTGAGCACTGTGATACTGTGAAACACACCTCTTCTACTGCAAGCTCCTTGCTTCCATATTTTGGGAGAAGGTATGAAGGGAAAAAACAAGAAAAAAGGCAAGTAAGTTCGGGATCTAAAATGGATAACTTAAGACCCGTGAGCACTTGACCAGCAGAAGAAATGTATTTCACAGAAGCGAAGATGAAACTTTTAAGGTACGCATTTTAGAGCCCATGTTTAATGGAGTTTTTCTTGTGCTGGTCCACATTACCACCTCTCAAAATATGGAAAGCAAAGAGATTTCAGTAGAAGAGATGTATTTCACAGTATTGAAAATGAACGTGTGCTCTTGTTGTCGTTGTTGTGTTCTTCAGTCCTGAGACTGGTTTGATGCAGCTCTCCATGCTACTCTATCCTGTGCAAGCTTCTTCATCTCCCAGTACCTACCGCAACCTGCGTCCTTCTGAATCTGCTTAGTATATTCATCTCTTGGTCTCCCTCTACGATTTTTACCCTCCACGCTGCCCTCCAGTACTAAATTGGAGATCGCTTGATGCCTCAGAACATGTCCTACCAACTGATACCTTCTTCTAGTCACGTTGTGCCACAAACTTCTCTTCTCCCGAATCCTATTCAATACTTCCCATCTAATCTTCAGCATTCTTCTGTAGCACCACATTTCAAAAGCTTCTACTCTCTTCTTGTCCAGACTATTTATCGTCCACGTTTCACTTCCATACATGGCTACACTCCATACAAATACTTTCAGAAATGACTTCCTGATACTTAAATCTATACTCGATGTTAACAAATTTCTCTTCTTCAGAAACGCTTTCCTTGCCATTGCCAGTCTACATTTTATATCCTCTCTTCTTCGACCGTCATCAGTTATTTTGCTCCCCAAATAGCAAAACTCCTTTACTATTTTAAGTGTCTCATTTCCTAATCTAATTTCCTCAGCATCACCCGACTTAATTCGACTACATTCCATTATTCTCGTTTTGCTTCTGTTGATGTTCATCTTGTATCCTCCTTTCAAGACACTATCCATTCCGTTCAACTGCTCTTCCAAGTCCTTTGCTGTCTCTGACAGAATTACAATGTCATCGGCGAATCTCAAAGTTTTTATTTCTTCTCCATTGATTTTAATTCCTACTCCGAATTTTTCTTTTGTTTCCTTCACTGCTTGCTCAATATACAGATTGGATAACATCGGGGAGAGACTACAACCCTGTCTCACTCCCTTCCCAACCACTGCATCCCTTTCATGTCCCTCGACTCTTATAACTGCCATCTGGTTTCTGTACAAATTGTAAATAGCCTTTGGCTCCCTGTATTTTACCCCTGCCACCTTCAGAATTTGAAAGAGAGTATTCCAGTCAGCATTGTCAAAAGCTTTCTCTAAGTCTACAAATGCTTGAAACGTAGGTTTGCCCTTCCTTAATCTAGCTTCTAAGATAAGTCGTAGGGTCAGTATTGCCTTACGTGTTCCAACATTTCTACGGAATCCAAACAGATCTTCCCCGAGGTCGGCTTCTACTAGTTTTTCCATTCGTCCGTGTCTTGTGACAGCCAGAGCGAGAGCACCAGCAGCAGCGAGTACTGTTTGTATAAAGCGTTTTTGTACTTATTTGCTGCGCTTAGCTTTTAAATAGTTTTTTCTGGGAAAACCTAGCGTAGTTTTCGCGTCTCGTATTTCAGTGAGTGTTTCTTGATTATCAGAGTAGCTCATCAGAAGATTATCTTGGGAATTTGTCACCGTATAGAGTAGGGTAAACATAGTCATGTGTAGGGACTGTGGTTGTTGTGAGCGGACGCAAGGAGAATTGGCCACTCTTCGGGGGCAGGTGGAGGCTTTGTCTGTTAGGCTCATCGAGCTCGAGGCGCAGGCGTCGGCTCGTAGTGGCGTTGGGGCAACTGTGGTGAGACCTATGCCTACTTCGGTGGCCTTGGAATCACATGGAACCCCTGATGTCGCTGCGTCTTCCGGCAGTGAGCATCTTACCGGTCAGCCATCACTCCAGGGTGAATGGCGGACAGTGGTGGGCTCGCGCGTGCCTGGCCGAAAGGCGAAGGTGGGATCTGGCCGCGTGGCAGCTGCCTTACCCCTTTCCAACAGGTACGGGGTGCTTCCTAGTGGTGATGACATCGTTTCCGAGCCACCACAGGATGCCTCGCCTGTTGGGCCAGTGGCCGATTCTCCGGCAAGGTCCCGACAGTCACAGAGGGCGGGCCTATTAGTTATAGGGAGCTCCAACGTTAGGCGGGTTATGGAGCCCCTCAGGAAAATAGCGGGTAGGTCGGGGAAGAATGCCAGTGTGCACTCGGTGTGCTTGCCGGGGGGTCTCGTCCGTAATGTGGAGGATGCCCTTCCGGCAGCTATTGAACGCACTGGGTGTGACCGGCTGCAGATAGTAGCACATGTCGGAACGAATGACGCCTGCCGCTTGGGTTCTGAGGCCATCCTTGGTTCCTTCCGGCGGCTGGCTGATTTGGTGAAGACAACCAGCATCGCACGCGGAGTGCAAGCTGAGCTTAATATCTGCAGCATAGTGCCCAGAGTCGATCGCGGTCCTCTGGTTTGGAGCCGTGTGGAGGGTCTAAACCAGAGGCTCAGACGACTCTGCGATTATAATGGTTGCAAATTCATCGACCTCCGTTATTGGGTGGAGAACTGTAGGGCCCCCCTAGACAGGTCAGGCATGCACTACACACCGGAAGCAGCTACTAGGGTAGCAGAGTACGTGTGGCGTGCACACGGGGGTTTTTTAGGTTAGAGGGACCCCCCCTTGGGGGAAACGATAAAATACCTGACGGCTTACCAGAGAGGACATTATCATCGTTGATAAAGAACGTCCGTCCCCAGAGACCAAAAACAGGAAAAGTTAACGTAATATTGGTAAACTGCAGGAGTATCCAGGGCAAGGTTCCTGAATTAGTATCTCTTATTGAAGGAAATAGTGCGCATATAGTATTAGGAACGGAAAGTTGGTTAAAACCGGAAGTGAACAGTAACGAAATCCTAGACACAGAATGGAATATATACCGCAAGGATAGGATAAACGCCAATGGTGGAGGAGTATTTATAGCAGTAAAGAATTCAATAATATCCAGTGAAGTTATTAGCGAATGCGAATGTGAAATAATCTGGGTTAAGTTAAGTATCAAAGGTGGGTCAGATATGATAGTCGGATGCTTCTATAGACCACCTGCATCAGCAACCGTAGTAGTTGAGCGCCTCAGAGAGAACCTGCAGAACGTCGTGAAGAAGTTTCGTGATCATACTATTGTAATAGGGGGAGACTTCAATCTATCAGGTATAGAATGGGATAGTCACACAATCAGAACTGGAGCCAGGGACAGAGACTCTTGTGACATTATCCTGACTGCCTTGTCCGAGAATTACTTCGAGCAGATAGTTAGAGAACCAACTCGTGAAGCTAACGTTTTAGACCTCATAGCAACAAATAGACCGGAACTTTTCGACTCCGTGAATGTAGAAGAGGGTATCAGTGATCATAAGTCAGTGGTTGCAATCAATGACTACAAGTGTAATAAGAAATGCCAAGAAAGGAAGGAAAATATATTTGCTTAACAAGAGTGATAGGGCACAAATCGCAGAATATCTGAGTGACCACCATCAAACGTTCATTTCTGAGGAAGAGGATGTGGAACAAAAATGGAAAAAATTCAGAAACATCGTCCAGTACGCCTTAGATAAGTTCGTACCGACTAAGGTTGTAACACCACAGCTCTTATGCTGTATGGATTCATTTTGCTTTATTTAATGTTACATTGTTGATCGCCTGTGAATGTGTTCAAATCGATAGCATAAAATTGTGTATTCTTTTCTTTGTCAAACCTTTGATGTCGTGATTTGATTCTATGCAAAGTAGTGTATCTGCAATTTGTATTCTTTGTCCCATTTGGAGGGAACAGAACTTATTGTATGTAATTGTAATTTTGTGTGAATAATTTTTTGTAGAAGTGTCAATATGTGAAAATGTTCTGTTTTATTTAATGTATTTGTTTGCTGTTATGTAAATTGCTGATCCTCACTTAGGATTCTTAGTTAGTTTGTATGTAAATGGTGTAGTGATTCCCCTCTGGAACGGAAATGCGTAGCACGCGCAAATTGTGGTTGGCATAGGTGGAAAAGGTGGAACTGATAGTCAGTCGGAGACGAGCCACCAGTCGGAAAGGAGCTACCAGTCTGTGCACTGTCAATGTAAAGGTGCATATCATGCTGATTCAGAGAGAGGCTTTTACTGCTTCTTTCCAATGCCTCGGATGGGTGGATAAATAGCTGGATCTACTCTGGAATTTGTATGAATCATCGCCATGAAGATACGATAAAGTCCGGCAATTCTACCTGCAATTCCACCTACCAACATGCAGTTGCCACCACATTGCGCAATCACTGTAACGTAATACTATATTGATGTACAGTGAAGGATCAGCCTAACGGATTTGTTAATGTGCTGAAATATAAGGTAATTCATATCGGAATTTATTTACCTACCTTGATTTTACTCCTCATCATAACACCTCTTAGGGTCCTCTCCGTTTGAAGAAAAGTGATTACCGAGTGTCCTTACTGAAAGTACGTTGAAGCCTAGAGCTTTGTTAAATAATGCCTCTTGAACTTATTAGAAAGATAGTTAAAGCTAATGTGGTAACAGAGTGAGTTAAAGCAAATGTTATTTGTCCAATAATAACTTTCCTATTGAAACTGTTATTTAAAGTGCTGTTACCAACTTCAAACTTTAGGCTGAGTCTTATAAAGTAAATGATCACGTTGTTGCCTGTAGTAAATTCTAAAAAGGAGAGTCAGTTCCTTGCAATTTTGTCAACATTGTGTTTCGTTGTAGTAAAAGTGAGAAAGCTGCAGTTGTGAAACGTTACATTCTCATGTATGCCAAGTGTTTATCTTTCTTGTGTGCATATTAACAGTATAAAGACCACTCAGTTTTTGTAAACCCTGAAAGTGATAGTGTTTTTTTTCTGTACCTGTTATAATTTTGAAAATAGTTCCTGCTGCTCTAACTGTTAGCTTCAATCTTAAAACATATGTGTGTTAGAGTTCATTGTACTCGCGTGTTGCTAAGTCTAGGTTGTGTCTGTTGTGTTTTCCATTATAGTTACTTATACCTACTTTCATAAACGAGAATGTTAATCTTTCTCTTGCCTAATTAGGCTGGCGACCGTTTCCCTTATTCTATAAACAGTATAGCTAGGCAAAATTTTGTTTGTCACTATTCCAATATTAACGTAATTCTGACTTTCATTTCCGATAAGCCACTTCCATTAGGAACAATACGGTCAACTTAACAAAATTCCTCTCAGAGGGTAACACTGCTCTGTTGCTTTGTGCCATAGTTACTTTTACAAAATTGTTTTATGTTACAACCTGCTTCTGGCATTGAGGTTATGGTACAGTAGTTAACAGACGGGGAGTGTTATAAGGTCCAAAGCGAGGGGAAAGATCCACCGTGGTATAACAATCATGTACGAAAGGTACTACGGAAACAAAGAAAGCTTCATCATAGGTTTAAGAGTAGTCGAATCATAGCTGATAAGGAAAAGCTGAACGAAGCGAAAAAGAGCGTAAAGAGAGCAATGAGAGAAGCATTCAACGAATTCGAACATAAAACATTGGCAAACAATCTAAACAAGAACCCTAAAAAGTTTTGGTCATATGTAAAATCGGTAAGCGGATCTAAATCCCCTATTCAGACACTCGTTGACCACGATGGCACCGAAACAGAGGACGACCGAAGAAAGGCAGAATACTGAATTCAGTGTTCCGAAACTGTTTCACTGCGGAAAATCGTAACACGGTCCCTGACTTCAGCCGTCGCACGGACGCCAAAATGGAAAATATTGAAATAAACGATATCGGAATTGAAAAACAACTGCTATCACTTAGTAGCGGAAAAGCATCCGGACCAGACGAGATACCCTTAAGATTCTACAGTGATTATGCTAAAGAACTTGCCCCCTTTCTATCAGCAATTTATCGTAGATCGCTGGAAGAACGTAAAGTACCTAGCGACTGGAAGAAAGCGCAGGTCGTTCCCATTTTCAGGAAGGGTCATAAATCAGATGCGAATAATTATAGGCCTATTTCGCTTACGTCAATCTGTTGTAGAATAATGGAACATGTTTTGTGTTCTCGTATTATGACGTTCTTAGATAATACAAATCTCCTTCATCATAACCAACATGGATTCCGCAAACAGAGATCATGTGAAACTCAGCTCGCCCTATTTGCCCAAGAAATTCACAGTGCCGTAGACACTGGCGAGCAGATTGATGCCGTATTCCTGGACTTCAGGAAGGCATTTGATACGGTTCCGCACTTACGTTTAGTGAAAAAAATACGAGCTTACGGAATATCGGACCAGGTTTGTGATTGGATTCAGGATTTCCTAGAAGAAAGAACACAACATGTCATTCTTAACGGTTCAAAATCTGCAGATGTAGAGGTAATTTCGGGAGTACCGCAGGGAAGCGTGATAGGACCTTTATTGTTTACAATATACATAAATGACTTAGTTGACAACATCGGTAGCTCCGTGAGGCTATTTGTAGATGACACGGTTGTCTACAAGAAAGTAGCAACATCAGAAGACTCGTACGTACTCCAGGAGGACCTGCAGAGGATTAATGCATGGTGCGACAGCTGGCAGCTTTCCCTAAACGTAGATAAATGTAATATAATGCGCATACATAGGGGCAGAAATCCATTCCAGTACGATTATGCCATAGGTGGTAAATCATTGGAAGCGGTAACGACCGTAAAATACTTAGGAGTTACTATCCGGAGCGATCTGAAGTGGAATGATCACATAAAACAAATAGTGGGAAAAGCAGGCGCCAGGTTGAGATTCATAGGAAGAATTCTAAGAAAATGTGACTCATCGACGAAAGAAGTAGCTTACAAAACGCTTGTTCGTCCGATTCTTGAGTATTGCTCATCAGTATGGGACCCTTACCAGGTTGGATTAATAGAAGAGATAGACATGATCCAGCGAAAAGCAGCGCGATTCGTCATGGGGACATTTAGTCAGCGCGAGAGCGTTACGGAGATGCTGAACAAGCTCCAGTGGCGGACACTTCAAGAAAGGCGTTACGCAATACGGAGAGGTTTATTATCGAAATTACGAGAGAGCACATTCCGGGAAGAGATGGGCAACATATTACTACCGCCCACATATATCTCGCGTAATGATCACAACGAAAAGATCCGAGAAATTAGAGCAAATACGGAGACTTACAAGCAGTCGTTCTTCCCACGCACAATTCGTGAATGGAACAGGGAAGGGGGGATCAGATAGTGGTACAATAAGTACCCTCCGCCACACACCGTAAGGTGGCTCGCGGAGTATAGATGTAGATGTAGATGTAAAGAATTCGCGTTAGTATTTTTCAGCTGTGACTTATTAAACTGATAGTTCGGTAATTTTCACATCTGTCAACACCTGCTTTCTTTGGGATTGGAATTATTATATTCTTCTTGAAGTCTGAGGGTATTTCACCTGTCTCATACATCTTGCTCACCAGATGGTAGAGTTTTGTTAGGATTGGCTCTCCCAAGGCTTTCAGTGCTCTGTCAAACTCTTCACGCAGTACCGTATCTCCCATTTCGTCTTCATCTGCATCCTCTTCCATTTCCATAATATTGTCCTCAAGTACATCGCCCTTGTAGAGAGCCTCTATATACTCCTCCCACCTTTCTGCTTTCCCTTCTTTGCTTAGATCTGGGTTTCCATTTGAGCTCTTGATGTTCATGCAAGTGGTTCTCTTATCTCCTAACGTCTCTTTAATTTTCCTGTAGGCAGTGTCTATCTTACCCCTAGTAAGATAAGTCTCTACATCCTTACATTTGTCCTCTAGCCATCCCGGCTTAGCCATTTTGCACTTCCTGTCGATCTCATTTTTTAGACGTTTGTATTCCTTCTTGCCTGCTTCATTTACTGCATTTTTATATTTTCTCCTTTCATCAATTAAATTCAATATTTCTTCTGTTACCCAAGGATTTCTACTAGCCCTCGTGTTTTTACCTACTTGATCCTCTGCTGCCTTCACTACTTCATCCCTCAGAGCTACCCATTCTTCTTCTACTGTATTTCTTTCCCCCATTCCTGTCAATTGTTCCCTTATGCTCTTCCTGAAACTCTGCACAAACTCTGGTTTAGTCAGTTCATCCAGGTCCCATCTGCTTAAATTCCCACCTTTTTGCAGTTTCTTCAGTTTTAATCTACTGATCATAATCAACAGATTGTGGTCAGAGTCCACATCTGCCCATGGAAATGTCTTACAATTTAAAACCCGGTTCCTAAATCTCTGTCTTTCCATTATATAATCTATCTGAAAACTGTCAGTATCTCCAGACTTCTTCCATGTATACACCCTTCTTTTATGATTCTTGAACCGAGTGTTAGCTATGATTAAGTTATGCTCTGTGCAAAATTCTACCAGGCGGCTTCCTCTTTCATTTCTTAGCCCCAATCCATATTCACCTACTACGTTTCCTTCTCTCCATTTTCCTACTACCGAATTCCAGTCACCCATGACTATTAAATTTTCATCACCCTTCACTATCTGAATAATTTCTTTTATTTCATCATACATTTCTTCAATTTCTTCGTCATCTGCAGAGCTAGTTGGCATATAAACTTGTACTACTGTAGTAGGCGTGGGCTTCGTATCTATCTTTGCCGCTATAATGCGTTCACTATGCTGTTTGTAGTAGCTTACTCGCATTCCAATTTTCCTATTCATTATTAAACCTACTCTTGCATTACCCCTATTTGATTTTGTGTTTATAACCCTGTAGTCACCTGACCTGACCTCCTGCCACCGAACTTCATTAATTCCCACTACATCTAACTTTAACCTATCAATCTCCCTTTTTAAATTTTCTAACCTACCTGCCCGATTAAGGGATCTGACATTCCACGCTCCGATCCGTAGAACGCCAATTTTCTTTCTCCTGATAAGGAGATCCTCTTGAGTAGTCCCCGCCCGGAGATCCGAATGGGGGCTATTTTACCTCCGGAATATTTTACCCAAGATGACGTCATCATCATTCAACCATACAGTAAAGCTGCATGCCCTCGGGAAAAATTACGTCCGTACTTTCCCCTTGCTTTCAGCCGTTCGCAGTACCAGCACAGCAAGGCTGTTTTGGTTAGTGTTACAAGGCCAGATCAGTCAATCATCCAGACTGTTGCCCTTGCAACTACTGAAAAGGCTGCTGCCCCTCTTCAGGAACCACACGTTTGTCTGGCCTCTCAACAGATACCCCTCCGTTGTGGTGGCACCTACGGTACGGCTACCTGTATCGCTGAGGCACGCAAGCCTCCCCACCAACGGCAAGGTCCATGGTTCATGGGGTAAAGTATGCATTTTTGAGGCTATGATTACTAGACTCCTTTTTCTTTTCTTACTAAAACCACGTCGGAAAGTTTGTCGGTGTCGATCTGATTCACTCTATACAAAGCCTTAACGCAAGAAAATCTCCACGACAAGACTGAGATAATATATCCGTTCAAGAGATGGACTAAAATATTGGCAATATGTCGTAAATCTATGAGTGTGGTGCAGTGTCTTCAAGGAAACGATACCTACAGCAGAACGTCTACATAAAATTAGGCTTAGGCAATCCCCAAATGGCGAACAGTAATTTTGTCGCTTCGCTTGGTGAGTTGTTGACTTGTAGAAATCAAAAGGAAATATGGGTCAGGACGAGAAAGAAACCCCACTTAATCAACAGAGATCTTCCGATACTCGTAACGGAGATACTACTGCCACAGTATATAAGCGTTCCCCATCAGCGAAAAATAACAGATGCACATGGCTTGATGGACATTTGTTTATTGTTTATTCGGTACGAAAGCATTAAACTTAAGAAACTGTTAGCTAGTGATGATAGAGGAGCGCTATCGAATCAATAATTTATATATTTTCTTTAGGTTACGGATCACAAACTTTTTTAAAAAATGCGGCAGGTTATTAATTTAAGTTCATAAACATCTTCAGACTTCAGGCTGCTATGTAATTTTGACGATATTTACCGAGTACCATAAGCATATTGCCTCCGTCTTTATAAGAATGGGCTATTGCAATACGAATGACATGAAGAGACTGAAGAATACCGCAGACACATCTGGTAATGTACCGCCAAAATGCCTCTTGTTGGACACAGTAACGGTGACATCAGTGAAGATAAGAAAATTACGCTACCTGAAGGCAACAGTACTCACTCGATTCGGCTTAGTGGCGTGGTGTGGCGTGGCGAGCTGCCAGCAAAAAAGTCTTGTATCACTGACATGCCACAACATGCAAAACAAAGTTTTTCGTCAAAAATATTCAGAGAGAAAACAAATAATAAACAAATACACACTCTCTGCAACGGAACTCTTTTCTCTAGCCTCAAAGAACTACCAGACAACATCAAGCCATAAAAACTTACACTCACAATGGCATCCCACAGAGATTCAAAGTTCTTCACTCCCCCCCCCCCCCCTCCCACCCTCCTCAGCCATCTTGTTTTCGTGGTTCAAAAGCAGCGACAGTGAAACTTCAAATAGTTCTGTTTTTCACAGAGAAGATAAAAACAGTAAACGAAACATATTGCACACACAGACACACACACACACACACACACACACACGCACACACACAAACTCTTCCACACAGAGTTAATCAATCTTAGACCTAACCACAACATTTCCGGAAAGTAGGAAAACCAGAGGCTGTGGTATCAAAGTTGGTGCATAATTTCGTAGCGTATTTGTTTTGCGTGTTGGTATTCCGATTGCTACGGTTTTTTATCGATTGCCACTTTTTATTTGTAGTGCACTGTTGTTATTTGCGTGTCATATTGCATTTTGTCATTTACAGACAGTGAGTGGAACTGCGGACGCTCTAGAAAATGGAGTGTCAAGTGGAAAAATCGGAACTTTTCCCTACATATCCTTCTGTTTGATTTCAGTAGAGGGCTGACAGCAGCTGAGGCAGACAGAAACATTTGCGCCAGTTAGTTAGTTAGTTAGCTAGTTAGTTACGTGTTCCATTGATCAATAGCACGGAAAAACCGTTACGATGTGGAACGTGTCAAAGGCACAAGAATTGCGCACAGGAAAGAAGGTTTTTTTTTTTTTTTTTTTTACATTATAGTGTTCTGACAGTAGTACAAGTTTATATGCCAACTAGCTCTGCAGATGATGAAGAAATAGATGAAATGTATGACGAGATAAAAGAAATTATTCAGGTAGTGAAGGAAGACGAAAATTTAATAGTCATGGGTAACTGGAATTCGTCAGTAGGAAAAGGGAGAGAAGGAAACATAGTAGGTGAATATGGGTTGGGGGGAAGAAATGAAAGAGGAAGCCGCCTTGTAGAATTTTGCACAGAGCATAACTTAATCATAGCTAACACTTGGTTCAAGAATCATAAAAGAAGGTTGTATACCTGGAAGAATCCTGGAGATACTAAAAGGTATCAGATATATTATATAATGGTAAGACAGA
This sequence comes from Schistocerca piceifrons, assembly GCF_021461385.2. NCBI lineage: Eukaryota > Metazoa > Arthropoda > Insecta > Orthoptera > Acrididae > Schistocerca > Schistocerca piceifrons. The sequence goes on from NC_060143.1 coordinate 300,200,330, forward strand.
GATTTAGGAACCAGGTTTTAAATTGTAAGACATTTCCAGGGGCAGATGTCGATTCTGACCACAATCTATTGGTTATGAACTGCAGATTGAAACTGAAGAAACTGCAAAAAGGTGGGAATCTAAGGAGATGGGACCTCGATAAACTGAAAGAACCAGAGGTTGAAGAGAGTTTCAGGGAGAGCATAAGGGAACAATTGACAGGAATGGGGGAAAGAAATACAGTAGAAGAAGAATGGGTAGCTCTGAGAGATGAAGTAGTGAAGGCAGCAGACGATCAAGTAGGTAAAAAGGTGAGGGCTAATAGAAATCCTTGGGTAACAGAAGAAATATTGAATTTAATTGATGAAAGGAGAAAATATAAAAATGCAGTAAATGAAGCAGGCAAAAAGGAATACAAACGTCTAAAAAATGAGATCGACAGGAAGTGCAAAATGGCTAAGCAGGGATGGCTAGAGGACAAATGTAAGGATGTAGAGGCTTGTCTCACTAGGGGTAAGATAGATACTGCCTACAGGAAAATTAAAGAGACCTTTGGAGAGAAGAGAACCACTTGTATGAATGTCAAGAGCTCAGATGGCAATCCAGTTCTAAGCAAAGAAGGGAAGGCAGAAAGGTGGAAGGAGTATATAGAGGGTTTATACAATGGCGATGTACTTGAGGACAATATTATGGAAATGGAAGAGGATGTAGATGAAGACGATATGGCAGATAAGATACTGCGTGAAGAGTTTGACAGAGCACTGAAAGACCTGAGTCGAAACAAGGCCCCGGGAGTAGACAACATTCCATTAGAGCTACTGATGGCCTTGATAGAGCCAGTCATGACAGAACTCTACCATCTGATGAGCAAGATGTATGAGACAGGCGAAATACCCTCAGACTTCAAGAAGAATGTAATAATTCCAATCCCAAAGAAAGCAGGTGTTGACAGATGTGAAAATTACCGAACTATCAGTTTAATAAGTCACAGCTGCAAAATACTAACGCGAATTCTTTACAGACGAATGGAAAAACTAGTAGAAGCAGACCTCGGGGAAGATCAGTTTGGATTCCGTAGAAATGTTGGAACTCGTAAGGCAATACTGACCTTACGACTTATCTTAGAAGAAAGATTAAGAAAAGGCAAACCTACGTTTCTAGCATTTGTAGACTTAGAGAAAGCTTTTGACAATGTTAACTGGAATACTCTCTTTCAAATTCTGAAGGTGGCAGGTATAAAATACAGGGAGCCAAAGGCTATTTACAATTTGTACAGAAATCAGATGGCAGTTATAAGAGTCGAGGGGCATGAAAGGGAAGCAGTGGTTGGGAAAGGCGTGAGACAGGGTTGTAGCCTCTCCCCGATGTTATTCAATCTGTATATTGAGCAAGCAGTAAAGGAAACAAAAGAAAAATTCGTTGTAGGTATTAAAATCCATGGAGAAGAAGTAAAAACTTTGAGGTTCGCCGATGACATTGTAATTCTGTCAGAGACAGCAAAGGACTTGGAAGAGCAGTTGAACGGAATGGACAGTGTCTTGAAAGGAGGATATAAGAAGAACATCAACAAAAGCAAAACGAGGATAATGGAATGTAGTCGAATTAAGTCGAGTGATGCTGAGGGAATTAGATTAGGAAATGAGACACTTAAAGTAGTAAAGGAGTTTTGCTGTTTAGGGAGTAGAATAACTGATGATGGTCGAAGTAGAGAGGATATAAAATGTAGGCTGGCAATGGCAAGGAAATCGTTTCTGAAGAAGAGAAATTTGTTAACATCGAGTATAGATTTAAGTGTCAGGAAGTCGTTTCTGAAAGTATTTGTATGGAGTGTAGCCATGTATGGAAGTGAAACATGGACGACAACTAGTTTGGACAAGAAGAGAATAGAAGCTTTCGAAATGTGGTGCTACAGAAGAATGCTGAAGATAAGGTGGGTAGATCACGTAACTAATGAGGAGGTATTGTATAGGATTGGGGAGAAGAGAAGTTTGTCGCACAACTTGACTAGAAGAAGGGATCGGTTGGTAGGACATGTTCTGAGGCATCAAGGGATCACCAGTTTAGTATTGGAGGGCAGCGTAGAGGGTAAAAATCGTAGAGGGAGACCGAGAGATGAATACACTAAACAGATTCAGAAGGATGTAGGTTGCAGTAGGTACTGGGAGATGAGGAAGCTTGCACAGGATAGGGTAGCATGGAGAGCTGCATCAAACCAGTCTCAGGACTGAAGACCACAACAACAACAGTGTTATACCTATATATTTCTATTATCTATCCCATTCCCTTAAAATGGCACAAAATGCATATATTATATCTCCAGATTTATTTACTCATATTCAAGAATTCATCTATGGTATAGAAGGAGTTGCCAAGGAGGTATGAATCCATGTGTGGGAATAGTGCCACTGGACAAAGCATGGCAAGAAAATGGTTTTCTAGTTTTAAGGAGGATCTTTTTGACATTAGTGACTCTCCGTTTTCAGGAAGACCTTCAGGGTTTGATGAGGATCGTTTCAACGCCTTTATCCAAAACCAACCAAGTCCGTATACTTGAGAACTGGCGAATGTGATGAACTGTGATCATTCCACCATCGTCCAACATTTGAATACAGTGGAAAAGTTTCAGAAATTGTTTACCGCGTGCACTAAGTCAAAATAAAAAAAAATAAAAATCAGCGGATGGACTTTTGTGCGTCTCTGCTTGGTCGTCATCATTTGGCTCGTGAGAAGCACGGACTATTAGTGTCCTGTATCGTTACTGGTGACGAGAAATGGTGTCTTCATGCTAACACAAGGAAAAGAAAGGATTGGTTGAGCCTAGACAATGCACCAAGTACCCGTACACAAAGACCTGCACACATCCACAAAATATAATGTTATCCATCTGGTGGAACAGCGAAGGTGTCGTGTACTTCGGATTGCTCCCCCGAGGTGTAACCATCACTGCTGACATTTATTGTCAACAACTGAGACGTCTTGCAGACGCAATCCAAGAACAACGACCAGGAAGACTCCGTCAAGTGATGCTACTTCACGGCAACGCCGCCCTTGTTCTGCTCGACTGACAGAAAATACTGTACCGGAGTTGGGTTGGTAAGTTGTTCCCATCCACCATATTCACCTGATCTTGCGTCCTATAGAACAACTTTCAAGGAAGTTCCTTTCCGCATGAAAATGCGTTCCAAACATGGCTCGAAGAGTTCCTCACCTAAAGGCCATTTAACTTATTGAAAAAAGCGCTACGAACTTGTGCACGAACCCAATACTAACCGACTGATGATTCTGTAACTTCAGAAATACATGTCTGGGTAATAGAAGGAAAGAAAGATTGCGTTTTATCTCAACGCGGGCCCCTACCAAAAACAAATTTAAAAATGTTTATATCTGAGAGCTCTTTTAAACACGTTCCAACGTGAAATTCCCGGCAGCTTCCACTCAGTTTGAGATTCACCAATCTTTTCGCCCTTATCGGTTTCTCTGAAACGCATTTCACCCATAAAAGATCGGACATACCGATTGCGACAAAAAGTGTCTGTGCAGTAGATGTGAAGCACCCTGCTTATGTCGATACAGAAATTATTTACATCGAGAGGTAAGTGAAGAAAATCATCAGGAAGAGGATGAGTACAGTCGTGATGCAGTCAGCAAATAGCAGTTTAAACGGCGGGAGTCGGCCATATAGCGAAGAGTGCCGCGTAACTTCGGCGCCACGGACAGTCTGCTGTTACGTCACGGCTCACAGCCGTAATTATTGCTTCATCACTCGGCGAAGGTGCGCACGATTGGGTCGCACTATTTGGCAACCGAGTCACGGCGCCGTAGTTAACGGGAGCCGAGCCTGTGCCGTCAGTGACGTAAGCCACTAGCAGGAGCCACGCACGCGCTGTGGGAACAATCGGCTCTTTTTCAGAAAGTCTCCCTCGACCACGGGCAGCAGATTTCGTCTTCAGCTCGAATAATTAACTTTAACATCAAGCGAGGCACTGTATCTGTCTGTACGAACAATTATGTTTATTTGAAAATAGCTCTCCCGCCTACAGGCTGTAGCTTGTTCCTTACATCCAAATACTTTGGCACTTCGTCAGTTCACGGTGCGAGAGCATACCTGCATAATTAAATGGAAACTTAGCCTGAATTAATTTATTGCCTCTCCTTGGCCTGGTCAACATACGACGCGATATGAGCAAGACCCACAAATGTAACCTGGGGCCAAGAAGCAGTCGCCTTGTTACCACTAGACTAAGTCGTTTCGTGACAGATATTATTGCTAAGTGTATAAACTTTTTCTCTGCAGTCTGATTTTGGAGTGCTGTAGCTTTAGAACTTTGAAATACACTATTGGCCATTAAAATTGCTACACCATGAATATGACGTGCTACAAACGCGAAATTTAACCGACAGGAAGAAGATGCTGTGATATGCAAATGATTAGCTTTTCAGAGTATTCACACAAGGTTGGCGCCGGTGGCGACACCTACATCGTGCTGGCATGAGGAAAGTTTCCAACCGATTTTTCATACACAAACAGCGGTTGACCAGCGTTGCCTGGTGAAACGTTCTTGTGATGCCTCGTGTAAGGAGGAGAAATGCGTACCATCACGTTTCCCACTTTGATAAAGGTCGGAATGTAGCCTATCGCGATTCCGGTTTATCGTATCGCGACATTGCTGCTACCTTTGGTCGAGATCCAATGACTGTTAGCAGAATATGTAATCGGTGGGTTCAAGAGGGTAATACGGAACGCCATGCTGGATCCCAACGGCCTCGTATCACTAGCAGCCGAGATTACAGGCATCTTATCCGCATGGGTGTAACGGATCGTCCAGCCACGTGTCGATCCCTGAGTCAACAGATGGGGACGTTTGCGAGACAACAACCATCTGCACGAACAGTTCGACGACGTTTGCAGCAGCATGGACTATCAGCTCGGAGACCATGGCTGCAGTTACCCTTGACGCTGCATCACAGACAGCAGCGCCTGCGATGATGTGCTCAACGATGAACCTGGGTGCACGAATGGCAAAACATCATTTTTTCGGATGAATCTAGGTTCTGTTTACAGCATCATGATGGTCGCATCCGTGTTAGGCGACATTGTGGTGAACGCACATTGGAAGGGTGTATTCGTCATCGCCATACTGGCGTATCACCGGGCTTGATGGTATGGGGTGCCATTGGTTACACGTCTCGGTCACCTATTGTTCGCACTGACGGCACTTTGGACAGTGGACGTTACATTTCAGATGTATTACGACCCGTGGCTCTACCCTTCATTCGATCCCTGCGAAACCCTACATTTCAGCAGGATAATGCACGACCCCATGCTGCAAAACCTGTACGGGCCTCTCTGGATATAAAAAATGTTCGACTGCTGCCCTGGCCAGCACATTCTCCAGATCTCTCACCAATTGAAAACGTCTGGTCAACGGTGGCCGAGCAACTGGCTCGCCACAATACGCGTCACTACTCTTGATGAACTGTGGTATCGTGTTGCAACTGCGTGGGCAGCTGTACCTGTACACGCCATCCAATCTCTGTTTGAGTCAATGCCCAGACGTATCAAGGCCGTTATGACGGCCAGAGGTGGTTGTTCTGGGTACTGATTTCTCAGGATGTATGCACCCAAATTGAGTGAAAATGTAATCTCATGTCAGTTTTAGTATAATATATTTGTCCAACGAATACCCGTTTATCATCTGCATTTCTGCTTGGTGTAGTAGTTTTAATGGCCAGTAGTGTATGTGCCGTAGACTGATCCTGACAGGAGAAATCTTTCTACTGAGGAAGAAAACAACTACACTCAAGATCAGAAAAAACTGAAAACCTTGAACGACTAGAGATATGACGTTCATATTCACAGGACATGTACATTAGTATGTTCTGCAGAAATGATTATTTGCGTTTGAACCGTGCCGACCTACGGGTTCAAGCTCAGCATCGATATCGCGGCGCAACACCACCTACGGCTAAAATGTGCCTACAGTTCTCGTTGTCCCTAAAAAACCGAAGATAATGGATCAGAGTAACTTGAGCTGGCGTGTAGGATGCCTCACAGACGGATGCGCGAACCGTAAGGTTTAATCAGTGAGTTCGAAAGTGGGCGCATTATTGGCTTAAGAGAATGCGATACGTCCATCAAGTAAATTACTGTTCTTGTGGGCGAAGTGTCTTGGCAGTGCAACGGATGTGTGCTGAATGATTCACGGAAGGTTGTAGAACACAATGAGATGGGTCAGGTCGCAACACACAGACCGCCTCCCGTGAAGATCGACACCTAATCAGAATGGAATTGCAGGACAGATCTTCGTGCTCCTCGGCTGTGGTGCAACGGTGGAATAGTCAAACACATCGTACATTATCAAGGGTGACAGTCCTTTGCTATTTGTTACGACACGGGCTACGTGCGCTTACCTTTGACGAACGTGTAGAAACATGATAGACGGCAGTGGTGTATGGAACGACGTCACTGGAGACAGGAATGACATCAGGTAGTGTTTTCGGACGAATCCAGCTTCTGTTTGTTTGAAAATGATGGCCACATTTAGGTTCGCTGCAGGCAGCTTAAGCGACATCACAGTGGCTGCATTCGCACTAGACATACAATGCTAATTCACGGCCTTATGGGGTGGGGTGCTATTGGATACAACCATAAATCACAGCTGGTGCTTGTCCAGGGCACTGTGACCATTGTGACTTATGTGAATGACGTCCTGCAACCCGTAGCCATACCGTTTCTGCACAACACCCCAGACGCCATTTTTCAGCAAGACGATGGACGACGACATGTTGCTGCACGAACACGTGCCTCCTAGGTATCACAGGTTGTCAGCCTTTTCCTCTGTCCGCCAGAACTCCAGACTTGTCACCAATCTAAAATGTTGGGATATGGTGAAACGACGGATACAGTGCTGTGACCCAGTGCCAACCACCATAGATGAACTTTGGAACCAGGTGAATACAGCATGGAAGGCTATACAACAGGACGCCATTAACACCTTATACGAGGCGATGCCATCATGCATGGATCAAGTTATCAGGGCACACGGCGGACCTTCATCATTTCTGCAGAACATACTAATGTACATTTCCTGTGAATACGAACGTCCTGTTGTCCTATGTGTAGTCGTTCAAAATGTTCTGTCTCTCTCTCTCTTTTTGTGAACATGAGTGTATTACCGACGGAAGAAAAAGTACGATGGCTGAAATTTGTCACTTGTAGCGCTTCGTTTGGTGGACTACGAACACTTTAATTAGTGATCCAACCATCACACGAAACAGTAAGATGGAATTCAGATGAAATGTTTGTTTTCTTGGTTCCGAACGTCACTCAGTAGCTAGGATCACATTGTTGTCTGTCTGCCTGTCCGTCTGTTAAGCTCCGTTTTACTCACCAACGGGTAGAGGTAATAAGTTGAAGTTTATGTGAAAGTTTAAGGCCAATCGTCGCTTGGCGGTGCATAAAAATTTAAGCTTCTAAATCAGTGCAGTCAAATGATACGGCCATTTAAGTCGCATATTTTGATGCTCGGAAACTCACGCGACTAAGGCAATAGATGAACCGTCTGAAGTTTGTATGGGACCATCACAGTGCGAGTCCTGCTCACATTTGTCTGTTTTTTTTCTGTCGTCGAATAGTTATTTCCGTCGCCTTGAAATGCAATCTGACTAATCTGGAGTGCATGTAACATTGCTAATTTGTGCTGCGACACTGAATATGCCTAATTAAAAATAACAAATCTTTGAAACTGCAGTGGCAACTAGCGATTATGTTGACAGCTGTAAGCGGTACTTATCGTCTTCAAAAACTGTGTATCGAATATTATGATAATAGGATGTCGATCTGTTCTCTTTGGACCGACCGGTTGTGTTGATATTTCGTGTGCGCTTATTTTTGAAGTTTTAGTAAATATTAATGCAGTGTCTAGATTTTATTAGGTTTAAATGCGTTCAGTAGTGTAATAACTGTTTGGGGAAGTGAAGATTTTAAGTTCTGTGCCGTATTTTTACAGAAAATAGCCCAAAACCGTTACCGCTTAACAGCCATTTTAGGCCTCAATTTTGTGCGCGAAAATTAAGTGATTCGAGGTGTAATTAATTAAGTACATTAATATTATGTCTATATTAGAGCACTATAGAGCATAGTAAATAGGAATCTTTATTTATCGAAAGCTTAAAAAGTAGGTCTATATTGTAAACAATCATGAGTGTGAAGTGTTTTAGCTGCCGTAGGAAAGTTAGTTCTGGGGTGCTATGCAGCTGTTGTGACAGATCGTTTCACTAGGGGGAATGTAGTGGCATGGAAATTGGGTGACAAAATGAGACTCTTCCTAGGTACTGTAGAGTGTGTTCACGGGACATGAAAATAGCAGAGCAGCAGTTGAAGGTTAGAGCCCTTCAGGCTGAATTAGATAAAGCTAGGGATGAACTAATTAGGTTAAGAGGGGAGAAGGGTGAAGAGAAATGGGAAGTGGTAGCAGGGAACTGGGACCACAGAAAGAGGACAGTATCTGACAGTTTCATTGTTGGCACAAAAAATAGATTTGTTCTGCTGCCACAGTTAGGTAATGAAGAGCCTCATGTAGATGCAGGTGCAGCTGATGCTCAGGAGAATACAGTTAGGAAGCCTGTTGCTTCATAAAAAGTGGGACGTAGGAGGAAAATTCTGCTGTTAGGTAGCAGTCATGGAAGAGGTGTAGGCCAACGTCTGCAGGGAAAATTAGGTGACAGCTACCAGGTGAGAAACTTTTTCAAGCCTAGTGCATCTCTCAGCCAAGTGATAGAGGGCATAGGACTTTTGTGTAAAGGTTCCACCAAGGAGGATCACGTTGTAGTAGTGGGTGGAGCAGGGAACGGTATCGATAGGGACCAGGGCTACAATATTAAGAGTGGCCTGGTAAAAAAAGCATCAGCAACGAATCATACTAATGTTGAGTCTGGGTCTGTTTTCAAGCGGTACGATCGACCCAGTTGAACAGCTCTGTGAAGAGGGTCAATATGGAGTTGGATCGACTGCTTCAGGCTGGTGCTGGGCCAGGGAATGGTTTGGCTCCTACTGACACTATTGGTAGGTGGGGCTTTACTTTTCATGGCCTGCATCTCAGTATAAAAGGGAAGGATACACTGGCTACGTTGACAGCAAATTTTTTAAGGGAACTCATGGAAGTAGTTCTTTTTTAGGCTAATCTCATTATCTACACATTCAATATTGAGGCAAGATGTATCTGAAAATATTAAGCATAATACTTGTGAAGACAAAAAAGTAACAGTAAATTTACTACATCAACATTCAGAGGTTTAAAAAAACAAAATGAATGAATTTCAGATCTGTTTAGATGAGCTATAGTCTACGAATCCTGTTAATATTATTTGTATTTCTGAACATCATGTAGGTAGTGAAATTGAAATGCTTAATATGGAAGTGTATACCTTAGCTTCAAATTATTGTAGAAAAGAACTGGAGAAAGGAGGAGTTGCCACTTCCACTGGAAAGGGTCACAATTATAAAAACATTGGCATTCTTAAATACCGTAGTGATCAGCATTTTGAAGCATGTGCCACACACGAGGAAACACACAAAAGAAAAATAATTATGGTCACAATATACAGGATTCCAATGGTAATTTCCTGTTATTCACTAAACAGCTTGATGCAGTATTAAATTTCTTAAATTCCAAAAATGATGAACACATACTAAGTGGAGATTTTAATTTAAATTTTCTGGAGGACAGTTACTCAAGATCCAAACTAGAGCCTCTTACCACTTCTTATAATCTCATAATCTCATTGCCTTAGTACAGTTCCCAACCAGGGTTATGGGTACCAGCAGCACTGCTATTGATAACATTTTCATAGATACTACCACACTAGCAAATCGTAGTATAAATCCAATATTTAATGGCCTTTTGGATCATGATGCCCAGTTGCTTACATTTAATATAGTGAGATCTGATTCAACTAATAACAGGAAGTGGGAAACTATATGAATAATTAAATGAAACAGGAACTGAAGGTATAAAAAACTGTTTGAGGAATACAGACTGGAAAGATGTATACAATTCACCTGGGATGAATGAAAAATACACTCCTGGAAATGGAAAAAAGAACACATTGACACCGGTGTGTCAAACCCACCATACTTGCTCCGGACACTGCGAGAGGGCTGTACAAGCAATGATCGCACGCACGGCACAGCGGACACACCAGGAACCGCGGTGTTGGCCGTCGAATGGCGCTAGCTGCGCAGCATTTGTGCACCGCCGCCGTCAGTGTCAGCCAGTTTGCCGTGGCATACGGAGCTCCATCGCAGTCTTTAACACTGGTAGCATGCCGCGACAGCGTGGACGTGAACCGTATGTGCAGTTGACGGACTTTGAGCGAGGGCGTATAGTGGGCATGCGGGAGGCCGAGTGGACGTACCGCCGAATTGCTCAACACGTGGGGCGTGAGGTCTCCACAGTACATCGATGTTATCGCCAGTGGTCGGCGGAAGGTGCACGTGCCCGTCGACCTGGGACCGGACCGCAGCGACGCACGGATGCACGCCAAGACCGTAGGATCCTACGCAGTGCCGTAGGGGACCGCACCGCCACTTCCCAGCAAATTAGGGACACTGTTGCTCCTGAGGTATCGGCGAGGACCATTCGCAACCGTCTCCATGAAGCTGGGCTACGGTCCCGCACACCGTTAGGCCGCCTTCCGCTCACGCCCCAACATCGTGCAGCCCGCCTCCACTGGTGTCGCGACAGGCGTGAATGGAGGGACGAATGGAGACGTGTCGTCTTCAGCGATGAGAGTCGCTTCTGCCTTGGTGCCAATGATGGTCGTATGCGTGTTTGGCGCCGTGCAGGTGAGCGCCACAATCAGGACTGCATACGACCAAGGCACACAGGGCCAACACCCGGCATCATGGTGTGGGGAGCGATCTCCTACACTGAATAGTGCACGGTACATCCAAACCGTCATCGAACCCATCGTTCTACCATTCCTAGACCGGCAAGGGAACTTGCTGTTCCAACAGGACAATGCACGTCCGCATGTATCCCGTGCCACCCAACGTGCTCTAGAAGGTGTAAGTCAACTACCCTGGCCAGCAAGATCTCCGGATCTGTCCCCCATTGAGCATGTTTGGGACTGGATGAAGCGTCGTCTCACGCGGTCTACACGTCCAGCACGAACGCTGGTCCAACTGAGGCGCCAGGTGGAAATGGCATGTCAAGCCGTTCCACAGGACTACATCCAGCTTCTCTACGATCGTCTCCATGGGAGAATAGCAGCCTGCATTGCTGCGAAAGGTGGATATACACTGTACTAGTGCCGACATTGTGCATGCTCTGTTGCCTGTGTCTATGTGCCTGTGGTTCTGTTAGTGTGATCATGTGATGTATCTGACCCCAGGAATGTGTCAATAAAGTTTCCCCTTCCTGGGACAATGAATTCACGGTGTTCTTATTTCAATTTCCAGGAGTGTATAACTGTTTCTCTAAATTGGTCATAGGTCACATTGAAAACTGCTGCCCTAAGAAAGTAACCAAAGCAAATAGATTACATGTTTCAAAACCTTGGATTAAAAATGGAAGAAAAGTGTCTTGCAAAACAAAAAGAAGACTGTACTTAATGTTAAGGAAGAATTATTACTACAGAGCTAAATCAAATTACAAATGATATTGTAAAATTCTAAACAAAGTAATCAGAACCTAAAAATGTATCTATTTTCAAGGAAAATAAATGCCTCTAATAACAAGATAAACACTATATGGAACATAGTAAAAAGTGAACACAGGAAAACTAACCAGGGAAGTGAGGAAATTATGTTAGATGTAAATAATGAGTTGATTAGAGATACCTCCAAAATTGCAGACTCTTTCAACAACTTTTTACTTTCTGTAGCGGACAACTTACGTGTGCATAATTCCTCAGAAGACAGCTTAAAATATTTAAAAATGCATTTCTGCAGAAGTTTGACAAAATTCAACTATATCCTACCTCACTGAAAGAGATTACTAATATTATTGGCTCTCTTAAACAAATGTTCCAGTGGTTATAATGAAATCAGCGCTACCATAATTAAATGTGGCTCCTCAGAACTTTGTGACATACTGAGTTACTTATGTAATGAGTTCCTCTACAGAGGTACTTCTCCAGATAGACTTAAATATGCTATTGTCAAATCATTATACAAAAAAGGAGACAAATCATCAGTGGAAAACTTTCACTATTGGCAATATTTTCAAAAGTGTGTGAAAGTGTTATGTACAATAGACTTTATAAACACTTAGTACAGAAAAATATTCTCATATGTAATCAGTTTGGATTTAAGAGATGATTGTCAACTGTCCAAGCTATATTCACTTTTACAAATTATATATGAGAATCAACAAATCAAAAGTTATCACTTGGAATATTCTGTGATCTGGCTAAAGTTTTTGATTGTGTTAAGCATGATATCCGTATACAAAAGTTAAAATACTATGGGATCGCAGGAGTAGCAGGCTCATGGTTCTCTTCCTATCTTTTTAATAGAAAACAGTGTGTGTCTGTGTCAGGCTTACCACATAACAACAGTCATTTAAAATATGAAACCATCAGACAAGGGGTGCCCCAGGGCCTCTGTTTTAGTTGCCTTGTTGTTCCTATTATATATTAATGACCTTCCATATGCAGTGTCACAAAATGCAAATTTTGTCTTATTTGCAGGTGATGCAAGTATTGGTATAAAAAAGAGTACCCATGGTCTCATTGAGCAATCAGCTAATGAAATATTTGTATCAATGGGTGGTTCACAGCAAATGGATTGTCACTGAATTTTGACAAGACCCAGTACATACAGTTTAGTGCCTCACAAAGCGTACCTGACTCTATAAGTATAATGTATTCAAAGAATGAAATTAAAGCTGTAGAGAGTGTCAAATTTTTAGAGCTACAAATTGACCACAACCTAAATTGGAAAACTCACACTGTAGACTTAATGAATCGCCTCAGTTCAGCTACATTTGCAGTATGCATGATAACAGAAATAGGTGATTTAAAAATGAAGAAGTTAGTTTATTCGGCCTACTTCCATTAACTAGTGAGTTATGGAATCATCTTTTGGGGAAACTCCTCTCACAAAGAGAGCATTTTCAAAATTCAGAAAGGAGTCATTAGAATGATATCTGGTGTCAGTCCTAGATCATCATGCAGAGACCTCTTTAAGAAATTTGGTAGTCTAACTACTACTTATCAGTACATTAACTCACTGATGCCCATTATCATTTCCAACATGTCTCTTTTTACACAAAATAGTGCAAAAGATGATAATAATACCAGAACCAAAAACAAGCTGTATAAGAACTATAAAAGCATAACATTAGTACAAAAAGGAGTCAAATACATGGGTACTCATACGTCTAATAACTTACCAGAGCATATCAAAGGTCTTGTAAGTGATACAAATCGGTTTCAGAGTGAATTAAAGAACTTCCTCTTGGCCAACTCTTTCTACTCCATCGATGAATATCTTCACAAGGATTGTAGCTCATAACTACGTCTACATTATAATTGTACAATATCCATGATCTAAGGTATAAAAAAAGAAAACATTTAACTCTTTCCACATCCCAAAGACTCCTCTCCAAGGGATCCATGGAAAACGATAAATGTAATGTAATGTAACAGGATTTCTGGGTGTTCATTTATTATTTTTGTATCTCGTTATCGGTCTGTTTCGTTTACCAAGACATGGGATACCGATTAGTTCATTTATATTATGTAGAGGCGAGATTGTGTTGTTGTATCGGTCTTCGGTCCGATTAATTAGAACTTTTGCAATTATTATATTAAAATTAAGTACTAATTATGTACACTAAATGTACTGAATACTATTTAACTTTATCTTTTATCTTTATTTTTGGAGACAACGTTGCCTGGCATCTCTTCTGTACAATTGTGAGTCATAAGGAGGACTTCATAGCGAAAAGCTAAATGGTAGACGTCATCAATGTGAAGTTGTTGAGAAGAATGTGAATAAAACATAAATTCCAAGAAAACTTGATAGCTGATGAAAACTACTAGTTCTTCATAAATATATAATCGAATCAAGGTATTTATCTATATGGAAGACCAATGGATCTGAAGTTGCAAATTTGAAACACAATACGTTCTAATACAAAAAAAGGAAAAAATCGACGCACCACGAAGGAATTATCCGAACGGGATGGAAATAGGTAGATGTGATGTACATGTACAAAGAAACAAATCGTTACAATTCCAGAAGAAATGGATGATTCATTCAAGAAAAAGAGCTTCACAAACTGAGCATGTGAATAACGCATTGGTCCACCTCTGGCCCTTATGCAGGCAGTTATTTGGCTTGCCGCTGATTGTCTTCCTTGGGGAGATCATGCTACATTTTGTCCAAATGGCGCATTAGATCGTCAGAATACTTCTATACCGCATCCAATGACGCCATTGGCAGAGGATGACACGGCGTTCGGTCGGTCCCAGTTGGCCCATCTGTGATCAAAACGGAGGTGCTTAAGATAACTCAAGTGAGTATAAATAATGAAGTGGGGAAAATGGCGGCATTTGAAACATATGACAGCATAGCTGTGAAACACTGGCAACAGAGAAAAATGGAAAGGAATCTCTTGAAGCACTAGAGGTACGGTGCTGGAGACGCCTGTTACAATCAGAGTCCAGAAAATCGTGTAAAAAGATTGCAGTGGAAGATCATTCAGGAAGAAAACACAAGTGCAATAGTCAGATAATAGGACACGACTAATTCCTTTTAACTGTCCGAGAAGGAACGTTACAATGTAAGATAGCCCAAGGATGTCCGCGACTTAGCCGGGCGCTGTGGCCGAGCGGTTCTAGGCTCTTCAGTCTGGAACCGCGAGACCGCTACGGTTGCAGGTTCGAATCCTGCCTCGGGCGTGGATGTGTGTGATGTCCTTAGGTTAGTTAGGTTTATGTAGTTCTAAGTTCTGGGGGACTGATGATCACAGATGTTAAGTCCCATAGTGCTCAGAGCCATTTGAACCTGTTGTCCGCGATTTCTGTTTTTAAAGCAAGCTATAGACAATGCTGGAATCTTTAATTACGCAGAAATGAAGAAATGAGCTTCTAAAAGATCCAGGTGGAGAGCTGCTAGCGAATGCGAAGATTGATGACGAAGAAAACCACTGAATATTTCAACACTTATTGCAGAATGTTCTAGAAGTAGTACATAAAAAAATGTTCGACGCACTACGAAAGAATTATTCGAATGGGACAGAAAACGGTAGGTGTGATGTACATACACAGACAAGCAAATTTCGGAAAAAATTGATGATTATCCAAGAGAAAGTGCTTCACAAAGTGATTAAGTCAGTAACGCATAATGGCCCTCATGCAAGCAGTTAATCGGCTTGGCATTGATTGGCAGAGTTGTTCCATGTCCACCTGAGGGATTTCTGTCCAAACGGCGCATCAGATCGTCAAAATACCGAGCTGGTTGGACGACCCTTCCCATAGTAATCCAGACGTTCTCAATTGGGGAGAGATCCGGTGGGCGGGCGGGCATTATCTTGCTGAAGTGTAAAACTTTTGTTT
Source organism: Schistocerca piceifrons (assembly GCF_021461385.2). Lineage (NCBI taxonomy): Eukaryota > Metazoa > Arthropoda > Insecta > Orthoptera > Acrididae > Schistocerca > Schistocerca piceifrons. Next base: position 300,215,876 of record NC_060143.1, read on the forward strand.
ATTGGTGTATATTGCTTCTCTAATTCCTTGCCTTATGTCTTCGCTTCTTCTTACTTGAGTTACTTTGCGCACCACCGTTCTGAGCGCAGATGGGCCAACTGGGACCGACCAATCGCAGTGTCATCCTCTGCCAGTGGCGTCATTGGATGCGTTGTGGAAGTATAGGAGTCAGCACATAGTTATTTCGGCCGTTATCGATTTAGCAGACCTGATACTGCTACTCAGTCAAGTAGCTCCTCTATTTGCATCGTGAGGGTCAGTGTACACTACTCCAGTCGTCCCACCAAGGGAAAATCCCCGTCAGTATCAGAAATGGAACCTGGGTCCTTCGCACTTCAGCCAGTCACGCTGACCAATCAGCTGCAGAGGCAGGTGCGGTTATCACACTTCCTAAATATTTGGATGCTCTTGCTTGTTTCATTTCATTTTGTTTAATTTCACTGTATGTTTCTTCTGGTTCCTTACAGCACGCTTGTGTTTCTATCGATTTTGTGCTAAGTTCCGTTCTGTGCTCATCCCTTAGTACTGTAACCATTCAGTATTACTTGAGGAAAACACAGATTGGAATTCTGACTTTTACTATTGAGCGAGGAAATTATGTTTCGGTGTGCAAATATCGGGATGTCCTCATGATCAACCGTTCTTGGGAAGTGCCACCATCTACAGCCGCAAGCCACCGTAGGTTCCGTGGTGGAGCGTATCTTGTGACGCTACCTTTTCCGTTCCACTCGCTAATCGAGTGGTCCTTACGCGATATGTACGTTGGCGGCAGTAGAATTTTCTGCAGTCAGCTTCAAATGCCGTTTCTCCAAATTTTCGCTGTAGTGTTCCTCGGAAAGAAGGTCGCTTTCCTGAAGCAATTGTGTGATACTTGCCTGTCGTTCGGACCTACCGGTAACGAATCTAGCAGCCCGCCCCTGAAATGCTTCGACGTCTTCCTTCAACCCGACTTGGTTCGGATGCCAAGCACGCGACCAGTATTCAAGATTGCGTCGTACTAGTGTCCTACATGCGGTCTCCTTTGCAGGTGAACCAAGCTTTCCTAGAATTCTCCCAGTCCACCATTCGCATTTCCTACTACGATCCTTACATGCTCGTTCCATTTCATATCACTTTGCAACGCTACGTCTAGACACTTAATCTGTGTGACTGTCAAGCAGCACACGACCAGTGCTGTATTCGAACATTACGGGTTTGTTTTTCCCACTTATCTGTATTAAGTTACATTTTACGACATTTACATCTACCTGCCATTCATCACACAACCTAGAAATTTTGTCTGTGTCATCTTGTATCCTCCTTCAATCACTCATCTTACCGTACACCCCAGCATCTCCAGCAAACAGCAGCAGATTACTGCTCACCCTGCCTACCAGCTTATTTTGTGTGTACAGAGAATAATGTGTATTCTATCAGAGTTCCCGGAGACACTCTGACGATCCCCTTGTCTCTCATGAACACTCGCTGTCGGGGATAACGTACTGGGCTCTATTACTTAAGAAGTCTTTGAGCCACTCACATATCTGGAAACCTATCCTCTATGCTTTTACGTTCATTAACAGTCAGCAGTGTGGCAGCATGTCACATGCTTAATGGAAATTTAGAAATATGGAATCAGCCTTTTGCCCTTCTTCCGTGGTTCTCAGGATCTCAAGTGAGAAAAGGGCAAGCTGAGTTTCGCGGGAGCGATGGTTTCTAAAAACAATGCTGATTTGTGGACAGAAGCTTTTACCTCTCAAGGAAGTTTATTATACTCGAACTGAAATTATCTACAAGGATTCCGTAGCAAACCGATGTTAAAGATATTGGTCTGTAGTTTCGCGGGTCCTTTCCTTTATCCTTCTTATGTGCAGGAGTTCTCCTCTGTCCCTTGGAGCTTTGCTCTGGACGATTCGCGATAAATTAAGGGGACCAGTGCCGTAGAGCACTCTTTGTTAAACCGAACTGGAATTCCATCTGGACCTGGTGACTTAAATGTTTCAACTCTTTCAGTTGTTTCTCTACGCCAGAGGTGCCTATTACTACTTCCTCCTTATGACAGTCAGTACGACTGCAAAACGACGGTGTGTTTGTACAACTGTCCTGTGCGAACGATTTCTTAAACACAAAATTTGAAACTTCGGTTTTCCTTACGTTATCCACTACTGTCACATCAGACTGATCAACTGTGCAACGAGTCATTGGACAGAAGCCTTATACCCTCTTAGTGATTTGACGTAGGACCAGAATTTTCTCGAGTTCTCTGCCAGATCTTTTGCTAAGGTATGATAATGACAGACTTTGTATGCTTCGCGCATCGATCTTATCACAGACGCACGAATCTTTACTAACTGCAGTCTGTCGTCATTTGCGCGTCTCTTTCGAACCGAGAGTGCAATAGCATTAGTTTCCTCAGCAGTCCGCCCCAATAGCTGAACGATCAGCGGGCTGGACTGCCACGCACGGGGACCCGGGTTCGATTCTCGGCTGGGGAGGGAGATTTTCTCCACTCAGGAACTGGGTGTTGTGCTGTCCTCATCGTCATTTCATCCCCATTGTCGACGGACAAGTCGCCCAATGTGGCGTCGCACCCAATAAGACCTGCACTTAGCGGCCGAACTTCCCGACTGCGAAATCCCGGCCACTGATGCCATACTCTCATCTCCATGGTTTCCTCAGCGTATTCCGAATTTCCTTGGTTGTAGGTCTTTCCATCCTTAAAGCACTTACTCGGCACATACTGCTGTGTGCATCGTGGCGAGAGGATCGTTTCGGATTCAGCTGACTGAGGGTGACGGCATCAGCCGTACCTCTGACTACGATGTGCGGATACTTCTTCACCGCTCACCACCGAGGCGGTCCTGTGAATCACGATGTGGCGCTGACGCAACGTGTTTTGTCTTCGTGACTGCGCGGTCACGCCTGGCCTGTGGTAGATGGCAGCTGGTGCCTACGTCAGAAGCCGCGAGTACTCGCGTCCTCTGGGAGGCTGCCGCTGGCCGACGTCGGGCCAAGGACATGCTTGCCGGAAGCTCTCCGTCTCCTTCCAGCTGAACTCTGTGATGTCTCCGATGATGTCCTCCGCTCTTCCTGCTGTGAAATATCTCATCATCATGGCCAGCCTGCACGCAGCAGCGGCGAAGCTATAGATAAGGAAGGAAAGTACTTACCAAACTGGTATCACGCAAAGCGAGGGACTTGAACTCCCAAAAGATTAGGAATCAAGTTATTTACATCTACGTGTACGTCTACATTTATATACATACTCCGCAAGTGACCATGCGGAGAACGGCAGAGGATGCCTTGCACTACTACTAGTCGTTCTTTTTCCTTTTTCACTCGCAATTGGAGCGACGGAAAACTTACTGTCGAATCTTACCTGATTAGTAGGAAACTGAAGGTGTCGTTGTGAAATATCTGTGCTCTAAGCAATCAGTCTTCGGCTGATTGGGAAGTACTTACATGTAGTGTTCCTCAAGGTTCCATCCTGGATCCACTGCTTTTTCTTGCGTAAATTAATGACCTCTCGTCTGTACATTGCCACATGCCAGGTTTGTTTTGTTTGGAAAGACACAAACATTGCAATAAATAGCAATTCAAGTACAGATTTAGAAATGACTGTTAATATAATTTACACTGACATTAACAAATGGTTTAAAGCTAATTCACTTTCATTAAACTCTGATAAGACACACAATATGTGCTTGAGAACCTGTAAGAAATTTCCTTCCAGCATTTGTATAATATATGAAGGCATGCAGTTAGAAGGCGTTGACAGTGTTGAATTTCTGGGATTATAGCTCTACAATAAATTCAGTTGGCAAGGGAATACCACGGAACTGTTGAAGCGTCTAAAAAAGTCTGTATTTGCAATGTGAATGATGCGAGATGCAGGACGAATAAATATAAAAAAGTTTAATACTTTGCTTACTTACATTCTATTATGTCATATGGGATCATATTCTGTGGTAACTCGCTAAATCGAGGAAAAGTTTTTCGAGTGAAAAAACCTGTAGAAACCTGTTCAAGGAACTGGTTATTCTAACCACTGCTTCTCAATATTTTTATTCTTTAATGACATTTGTTGCAAATAATATGTCTCTATTTCCAACTAATAGCTCAATAGGTAGTACCGATACTAGGAATAAGAACAATCTACAGAAAGACCTAAAGTCACTTACCTTTGTCCTAAATGGGGTCCAATATTCAAGAACAGGCATTTTCAATAAACTACGAATAACCATTAAAAACTTGGTTTCAGACACAAGCACAAGGAAAAACGGAGTCGGCAAAATTTCTAACAACAGAGCCGCGTGTTACCACGGCAGGCACCGCAGACTGAGGGAAATGCTCGGAAAAATAAATACGTGTTATTTCTCAGACGGCAGTACTGATATATAGTACGTGTGTGGCGACTTGCGACAAATCAGCGCCCTGCTCGAAGACCGCGCGGTTCTGGAAGGTGCTTTGTTTAAGTGGTTGTTGGAGCAGCTACGGCTAATAGGTGGCCGCGGTGTGCACTTACCAGGGGGCGAAGCACTGCCGAGCCAACAAAGGAGCGGACACCGCCCGCCGCAGTGAAATTGCCCGCCTTGCCGCCTTCCTGTGGGAAAGCCCGACTTTGCGTCTGAGTGAGCCATCTTCCCACCGCAGCCATGAGAAACGGAGCAGGCAAGCCCTCTGTAGCGCCGGCCTGGAGTCTCACGCGTGGCCAACACCTGGCCGGAAACAACGCTGACGGTGCGTGTTTGCATCGCGGCAGTGCTCTGGTTTTAGTTTTCGTAAGCTCCTTGTACGTCACACAGGCGTCGTAGTAAACCGTCATCAATACAAAGAGTTGTTTGAACACCACAGTGCTTTACAAGGCACGGTCGTACTGGAAAAGCAGTACTCCGTCTTCAGGCCACAAGTGGTCCATCGGGACCATCCGACCGCCGTGTCATCCTCAGATGAGGATGCGGATAGGAGGGGCGTGTGGTCAGCACACCGCTCTCCCAGTCGTTATGATGGTTTTCTTTGACCAGAGCCGCTACTATTCGGTCGGGTAGCTCCTCATTTGGCATCACGAGGCTGAGTGCACCCCGAAAAATGGCAACAGCGCATGGCGGCCCGGATGGTCACCCGTCCAAGTGGCGGCCACGCCCGACAGCGCTTAACTTCGGTGATCTGACGGGAACCGGTGTATCCACTGCGGCAAGGCCGTTGCCCGTCGTACTGGAGATGATACTCTATGTGATCAAAAAACCGTTCTTCCTCAAGAGCTGAAAATGGTCAGGGTAGTGATGTTGGATGCTGTGGTCTGGAGCGAAGTGGACGTTCTAACTCATCCCAGTCATCCCAAAGGTGTTTCCTTCGGTTCAGATTGGGACTCACGGTGGGCCAGACCATTTCAGTAATGTTGTTGTCCACAGGGCATACCGTGGTTCAGCACTCCAAATCACTCCTTTCCAGTCATCCAAGACCCAGTGACGTTGCTCTTTGCACCGCCTCAAGCTTCACTTACCTTTGACCGCAGATATGTGTCGCTTGTGATGAGCTGCTCGACCACTGTACCCCGTTCTGTTCAGCCCCCTAGGCACATTTACTGTCGTAGCTGGACTGCTGGTAGCACTTTGAGGTTTACGAGCGGTTCCTTCTGCTGATTTCATTGGCTTCCTTACAAATAAGCTACGCAATGGCCGACGGTCCCTGTACTTTATGTCTGCCAGGTCACGGTTTAGCTGTCGTTGTTTTTTCGCGTCTCCATTTCAAAACACAACACCAACAGTTGACGTCCGCAACTCGTGGTCGTGCGGTACCGTTCTCGCTTCCCACGCCCGGGTTCCCGGGTTCGATTCCCGGCGGGGTCAGGGATTTTCTCTGCCTCGTGATGACTGGGTGTTGTGTGCTGTCCTTAGGTTAGTTAGGTTTAAGTAGTTCTAAGTTCTAGGGGACTGATGACCATAGATGTTAAGTCCCATAGTGCGCAGAGCCATGTGAACCAACAGTTGACCTCGGTAGCTTTAGAAGGGTTGAAACGTGCCTGGCGGATTTGTTACTCAGTGGACATCCAACGACTAGTCTACAGTCACTGAGCTGTCCTCAACGACCCATTCTGCAGTCACTGTTGCTCTGATGACAACGCAGTAGTTCACGCCTCCTTTTATACTGGATTGTCCACCCCTCATTACCACTTCCTCGTGGTCAGTTCCGCATTACGTAGGAGTGTCCGGACACTTTTGACCAGATGGTGGCTGAATCACGTCAGACGGTTGAGGGACAGAGTGGATGATCAATTACGAATATTTAGGCAATTTGCTATAAATTCGCGATGTGACGCTACCGATAAAGGTGACACAGCAGACAAACGAACTAATCCATTAGCATTTTATATTTTTATTTCTATGCAATATTTTATCTGAGAAAGTATTTCAGAAACGAAAATAGCTTCGTTTTATTTACATGAATTTTGTTTTGAAATCTTATATTATGGACACACAAACATCCGAGAACTTTTTAGGAATAAATCAAACTGTGTGACTGAAGCGTACGAGGGTGCTAGTAACTAGGCTGCACTCGTGAAAGTTCTCTGTTCCTGATGCATATTCCATTTCTTACGGTTGTCAAGCCCAGAATTCTCGATTTTTTGAAGTTCTCTACAACGACCATCACCATCCCCATAGAGTCGTTTTCACCGAACTGGCCGGGTGAGACGAGTCACTGTTCGTAGCTGTATGCTTTCCGATAAGAAATCTTTGGGAGGAGAGGGTTCCAATACTTCACTTTCTCTGTAGTTCCTCACTCTTAATTCCGTTTAAGGCTACAGAACGTTTCCTCTTCCCGCCCTCTTCAGGTCCGTGTCTAGTGAGACTGACGACGAGGAATGCAGATCCGAAGACCAGTGATTCCGAATTCAAACGCTGTGTTCTGGCGGATATTCGAGAATCTATGTAAGTGACGCAATGTAACCTCAAATGATTCGAGGTGCCGCAGTGGCTGAGGACTGGAAATATATTCAGCGGATGGGATTAATTTCAGATCCCTAGCAGACCGTAAAATAAATATTTCTCGTAGTCTGCCTAAATAATTTCAGTTGAGTATCCCCACGATTTTTCCAACAACGTAACGACGCATTTCTTCTTCTAGTACTGTCCAGTACGTAATCCCTGATGATAGCAACGTGGAAGGAGCACAGCACTTTCAGTCTTCCTTCGTAACAGTCAGAAATATAAATTATCAAAAAATTGATGCGATGTTTATTTGACCAACGTAATTACAATTACTCAATGGAAATCGTATCAAAATACAAGTAAAATAAAAGGAAAAACTTACGAAATAAAACGACGACGCACTTAAAAATCTAATGTGCTAAAAATCTTCTAAAAAAACATAAAATAAATATATTTTATTGTGAATACTCCGCTTTTATAGCGATGATATGGATGATTATTTCCTTTCTCACAGTTATTGTCAATTTTTAGAAGTGTGCACGATCCTTCGTTAAGATACGATGGAGCACTGCATACTCATTTCCATATATTTTTAATTCACTTCCAAGATTAGCTTCGTTAGACCCTTCGTAAGCATCCATAGAACCTTCTTAGACCAACGAATACGCCAGTGCTTTCAAAGAACCGAAGCAGTGACCGTTTATGATTGTCCTCATAGCAGCTGAAGCGGTCACACGACTGGAATGTCGCCTCCCTTTATCAGTGGTAGCAGTTCGATGAGTCACAACGACGCAGCTGCCGTATGAATTCCGCTGGTGAATGAACCTGGTACGGACTGCGTTCCACACAACATCAGCACAAAAAAACAAGACGCACAGTGGCTGCTGAGGCAGTGACCAACATAGAGCCATCGTTAATAAACAGGTACGAACGTCGTTTGTGCGTTGTAATGCAACAGACCGAGACTCACAAATAGTAGAACACGATATATTCTTTTAGTATACGAAGGCTATTCGAAAAGTAAGGTCCGTCCTCTCGCGAAACGGAAACCACAAACAATATTTAAAAATGTTTTATTTGCAACAGTTTGCTACACCTTTAAGCTACTTTACACAGTTGCCACTCCGAGTTAGACATTTTTCGAAGCGTTGCACCAACTTTCCAAAACGCTCGTCATACAAGGCCTGTGCTTTCCGCCACTTCTCTACGCTGGTCTGCAGTTCGTTGTGTGTGCCAAGATGTTGTCTTCATAGCCAGTGGTTCATGTGAGCACAGATGAACATCACAAGGAGCCAAGTGCGGCTATATGGTGGGTATCAAACACTTCCATCGACAACATTGCAGGAGTGTCCCCATTAACCACGCAGTGTGTGGCCGAGAATTGGCATGAATAAGGAAATGCTTGACAGTTACGTTATGTGGGGTTGCATTAAATCAGGCGAAATCTCTCAGCGGGCACCCATACTTAGAGGGAGACACCGTTTTTCTTGGCATCTTTACTTGCTCACTGTGTGCTCAGAAATTAAAAGAGCGTCGTGACGCGATCGACAGGCATACTAAAGACATTGCCCAACACATCTGAACAGAACTTCATCTGAAGTCCACTGTCGTTTCCACTTTGAGACCTATCAGACCTTACTTTTCGAATACATCTTTGGTTGTGTCATTTTGTATTTACGTTTGTGCTAATTCCTACCAGAGTTATTATTCGATGTCCAGCGATGTTTGGAATAATTGAAGACGGTCAAACTATTTCGTTTACGAAATCGCCATAGTATGAAATTTCATGAATGCACAAGCCCATTCTATTAAAATAATAGCTACAAGTTAAAAAAATGATGGTTCACTTAAGCGATACAATTTAGTAAAATTAACGGATAGAAGGCTCTAGAAAAATTCTGTGTAATGTCATGAAAAAATTATTGAAACTGTTAACAGTTCAGTAGATATGGATCTTCTACATAGTTCATAAGATAGTTGGGTGTACCAAATAATGTAACTAAGGCATTGAGTCTCTGTAAATGATGGTAATTAAAATATTTAAATACTTAAACATCAATCTGCATATTTGTTTGGTAATTAATAAAGAAATTTACTTTAATAAATTTAACATAGAAAAAATATTTATTTGTCGGAATTATTATTTGGAAATCTACTTATATTTCTTCTTGATCTTGACCATACATGTAAAAACCATTCTTTTTGATGTTGTCGAAATCTTATATATGTTACGGCGGCTGCGTCCACAGAGTGGTTGTAAGTTAACAATCGTATTTCATCAAGTCTTGTTAAAGTCGTGGTTCAGATAATTTGTTACAAAGTAATCTTGAAGATCGGATTTGGGTTTATCATCATGACAGAATCAACGGTTGTAAAAATTTTAGCATGTTTTTGCAGAATATTTAAAGATTAAATTGACAGTCGCATGAAAATGTAGTGAAGTTATTATTTACGACGAAAAACCTCGACCTGATTATTCTAGTTGTAAGTAAATTATTAACGTTATTTTTGTTCTAACTTTGCCCCATTAAATGTTGATGCTTGGTGGTACATTTCAGGTTACTTTTCGAACTAAATCACCTGCAAAGTAAAAATATTGTTGCAACAGCAAAATAAATATTTTCCGTGCAAAGAATCAGATGGTTATATTAAAATTTACAAGATCGATAAGTGAACGACTTCTGCAGACTGTCTTGTATTTCTAACCAAAGTTAACTGACATTTTTAATGTTCTTTTTGCGAAACATGTGTTTATGACATATGCATGTTATTGCTCACAACTTTCTGGATCGTTTGATAGTGCTCGTTCTAATTATATTAACATATTTGGAATTCAAATTACGTTTTTCGATCGCTGTTTTGGTGTTCAAGTTAAATGTTCCTATAGGTCATTGGAAGACAGAATGGTGCAATAATCAGAGTGACGTAACGGACTTTGTGGGAGTATTGGTTTATTAAGCTACGTCATCACACTTGAAATGTGGAGGTTTCAGTACAACACGTTGCATCGATTTCTTTATATCGCACATGTGAGTAATCACGCTATTACAGATGACGTAAGGACTCAGGTTACTTCAATACTGACAATCGAATACAGCCATATAGGTATATTTTAATTAACACTGAGACGATGAAAAACATCTCATAAAAGACTAATCTTCATATATAAAAATTCAGCCTGCGTTATGACTGCGCTAACAAAACTGTGAAAGTAGTCCACTGATTGACCTGAAATATTGACAAAATGTTGCATTCAAATATGCGCATGTTTTTATGTACCGATTTCTTAATGTTTGTGACAGATAAATAAATACATAATACATAAAGGGGAAACGTTGTTACCAAAATCTCGAAACATTCTTGGCAGATTTAGTTAAAATCTTACACGATTCTCTAATGAACATTCAGGTGAACATAGGCTACATATTTTTAATATATGTGATACATATGTAATATATGAAGAGGAAACATTTTACCAAATGTCTCATCAAATACTCGACCCATTTACTTCACATTAGTGTAATAAACATTGGATACATGCAAGGTATATATTTTACTATATGTAACACATTTAAGCACCAAAGAAATTAGTATAGACATATGTATTCAAATACAGAGATATGTAAACAGGCAGAAAACGGCGCTGCGGTCGGCAACGCCTATATAAGACAAAGAGCGTTTGGCGCAGTTAGTAGATCGGTTACTGCTGCTACAATGGCAGAATATCAAGATTCAAGCGAGTTAGAACGTGGTGTTATGGTCGGTGCACGAGCGATGGGACACAGCATCGGCGAGGTAACGTTGAAGTGAAGATTTTTCCGTATGACCATTTCACATCAGGAATTCGGTAAAACATCAAATCTCGGACATCGCTGCAGCCGGATAAAGATCCTGCAAGAACGTGCCCAACGACGACTGAAGAGAATCATTCAGCATGACGAAAGTGCAACCATTCCGCCAACTGCTGCAGATTTCAGTGCTGCGTCATCAACAAGTGTCAACGTGCGAGCCATTCAACGACACATCATCGATATGGGCTTTCGGAGCCGAAGGCCCACTCGTGTACCCTTGATGACTGCACGACACAAAGCTTTACGCCTCGCCTAGGGTCGTCGACACCCACATTGGACTGTTGACGAGTGGAAACATATTGCGTGGTCGGACGAGTCTCGTTTCAGATTGTATCGAGCGCATGGACGTGATGGAGTATGGAGACAACGTCATGAATCCATGGACCCTGCATGTCAGCAGGGAACTATTCAAGCTCGTGGAGGCTCCGTAATTGTGTGGGGCGTGTGCAGTTGGAGTGATATGGGACCCTGGTTACGTCTAGATACGACTTTGACAGTTGACACGTACTTCAGCATCCTGTCTGACCACATGCTTCCATTCATGTCCATTCCGGTCTTGGACAATTACAGCGGGACTGTGGGACACTCCACACGTCCAGAATTGCTACAGAGTGAGTCCAGGAACACTCTCCTGAGTTTACACATTTCTGCTGGCCACCAAACTTTCCAGACTAGAGCATTATTGAGCAGATGTGGGCTGCCTTGCAACGTGCTGTTCAGGAGAGATCTCCACTCCCTCGTACACTTGCGGATTTATGAACAGACCTGCAGGATTCATGCTGTCAATTCGCTCCAGCACTACTTTAGACAAGTCCATGCCACATCGTGTTGCGGCACTCCTGCGTGTTCGCGGGGGTCCTGCACAATATTTGGCAGGTTTACCAGTTTCTTTGGCTCTTCGGTGTATATAAACACAGTGATCAATCGGAACATTATGACCCAGACCAACTATCGATATAAACCCCTTCAGACGGTCTCAGCGCCACTTGGTAAGGAATGAGTGCCAGTCAGACACACGCACAGCTCATGTAGTATCAGTGAGCTAGCTTTCCATGTGTGAATGGGAAAGGTGCGCTATCTATCTGAGTTTGACTAAAGGAGAACTGTGATGACCTGGAGGCTCGGCACGAGCATTTCTGAAACTGCATGACTTGTCTGGTGTTCGAAGAGTGCTGTGGTGAGTGTCTTCAACACGTGGCGAAACCAAGGTGAGACCCCTTCCAGACGTCGTGGGGTTGGGTGGCCTTCTCTCATTATAGATGTTGGACGTCGTAGGTTGGACAGACTTGTGAAACAGTACAGGCGGTGAACTGTGGTCGAACTAACATTAGACTTTAATACTCGCCTGAAGCGATTTAGGGAAATCATGCAAAATCTAAATCAGGATGGCAGGACGCTGATTTGGACCGTCGTCCTTCTGAATGCGGGTCCAGTGTCCTAACCACTGCGCCACCTCGCTCGGTGTGCCAATGTTACCACCACGACATCGGCAACTACGATTGAAATGGGCACGTGACAATAGGCATTGGACGTTGGCGCACTTGTAAAGCGTTGCATGGTCTGATGGATCCCGATACCTTCGTCATCATGCCGATGTGAGAACGCGATCCGTTGTCTTCCAGGGGAACAGCTCCTTGCCACCTGTAGTGTGGGACGGAGACAAGCTGGCGGTGGCTTCATTATTCTCTGAGGAACATTCCCATGGGCATCCATGCGCCAGTGGAGCTCGCATAAGGTACCATGATGACCAAGGAGTATCGTACAATAGGTTCCAGATCACTTACACACCTTCACGACGACCATGTTTCCCTACGGAAGTGGCATTTTTCAAAAGGTAATGCGCCATGTCACAAGGCCAGAAGTGTGAGGGAGTGGCCAGATCTTAAACCGATCGAACACATCTGGTATGTCATTGAACGTGGCGTAAGAGCTCATCACCCCCTCCCCGGAATTTTCGGGAGTTAGGTGACTTGTGTGTACAGATGTGGTGCCAGCTTCCTCCAGCGACTTACCAAGGCCTCGTTGCTTACATGCCATGACACTCGCCACTTTTATCAGTGACAAAGGTGTACATATCGGCTATTAGGCATGTGATCATAATTTTCTGGCTGATCATTGGTGTATGCAGTAGAAAAACGTTGTTAGCATACAGAAAAGTTGTGTTTATGGCTGATCGTTTATGATTTGAATGCTACTAAAGAATCTGAATTTGCAGTAACAGTAATCAAGGATCATGATTAGTGAGAGTAGGGAAGAGAGGGGTGGGAGGAAATGTACATAGAGAGCGGAAAGGAGAAGATGGACAGAGAGAGGGGACAAGGGAAGATAGAGAGAGAGGGGCGAGAAAAAGATTGGTAACGAAAGGGGAGAAGAAGTGATGGACAGAGAGAGGGGCAGGAAGAATGGATGGAGAAAAATGGGAGGAGTTGATAGACGAGGGAGAGAGAGGAAGCTGGAGGAGATGGACAGCGTGGAGAGAACGAGATTAGAGGGGGCAGAAGGTGATGGATAACACAGGGAAAGGAAGAGAAGATTGACAAAAAGAGTGGGAGGTGCAAATGGACAGAGACATGGGGTAGAAGGAGCTTGTGACGTATATCCACTTCCTATAGATGTTTAGCAATTTTCCATTGAATCAGACCAAACAACAGCAATGTGGGGCTGGTTACAGCTAGTAACTTCTATTGTATTAACCTGAGCTACTTTAAACCAGAAATGACTTATTCATACTAAATACATAAAAGAATGTACACTGTTTTATAAGAATATACAGGGTGAACGAGAATTACACCAACAAAATTTCGGCTGTTGTTCAGGGATATTTTCTGAGTATTTGGGTACAAGCGACCAGTAGTCCCCGAGGGCTCGTTATAGAGTAATTCGGTATCGTCTGATTCCTTACTACTATTTCTCTTGTTGCCTGTACTGTGCTGAAAATATCTGCACAACAGAGCAACTGTCGAGGGTATGCGTTGTGTGTCATGTTTGGAAACAAATTTGTTCCAGTCACTAGCGATACTTAATCTTGACGATAGCGATGCCTATTTACCAGCGATGGTCTAAATCTTCAAAGAACTTCGTTTCAGAGATAACGGAAACACTTTATTATATATGACGAAAGGTTTCGTTGTCCGATACCTAGCCGTAATTAATGGGTGAAGTCTTCAAAGAAATGTTTATTGAGTTTAGCATGTGAACAGAATATTATTCTCCGATACGTATGTAGCAAATCACGTTGAAATGCGTTCAAAGACTGAAATCCACTCGCTTCATACAAACACATCGAGAAAACACAGGAATAACGACGGGATTTCAAGGTAGAAAGACAGAAAATTCGTTACGTGAAATATGCTTCACATTGGCACAATGCAGTACGGAGAACGCCGTGGCGTAAACGATGACACGATCCCTCGTAGATGTGTCGTAACGTGCGTTATAGCCTCTTACGCTACCCACTTATAATGAACAGTTAGTTCTCATACCGCTGAGCGTTAAAGAAACATGCGTGGTCATGGTGATAGTGAAGAAGCAATTTTTGTGACGTTCAATAACGACAAGATGACCCCTCAACATCGTTAAACATTTGATTGACACTACTGGTGAAATAAGTAGACGTCACTGTTTCCAACTCCCTTATTTTAGTGTAGCGAAAGTAACGACACTCTGTAAGAAACGCCTGATGACGTGTATTAGGTCATATGAAAAGAAGAAGGCAAGAAGTTAGGAAAAGGTCTGCTAGTATCAGACACGTAAGTTATTCAGAAATTACAATATTTTGTGAATGTTCAATTGGAACATTACTATACTTACAGGATGACAGTTACTGAACCATATGAAAAAAAACTTAAATTGGTTACAAACTACGGCGTGCACACACTTTATTAAAAATTTTAACGTCAGTACCGATATTCGGATTTAGGTTATGACATGTTCGACATGCCTACCATCATTGGCGATGATGTCGTGCAGACGAGTAGGGAAATTCTGCATGACCCTCTGAAATGTTGGAACATCGATGCTGTTTTCAGCTCAGCAGTGGTTTTGAGGTTATTGCTCTACGTCCTTGTCTTTAATATAGCCCCATGAAAAGGAATGCCATGGATTCAGATCCGGAGAATTTGGCGGCCAATCGGGGCCCACGTCAGTGGCCTCTGGGTACCCCAGAGCCAGAATGCGGTCCTCAGAGTGTTCCTCCGGGGCATCAAACACTTTCCTGATTCGATAAGGGTCGAGCTCCGTCTTGCATGAACCTCATATAGTCGAAATGAGGGTCACTTTGGGTAATGATGATGAAATCATCTTCCAAAACTTCAATTACTGTTTGGAAGTCACCGTGGCATCAAGGAATATGGCACCGATTATTCCGTGACTGGACATTGCACACCACCCACCACGCCCTGTTGCCAGCCGTAAAGTGGTGCAGTGGTTAGCACACTGGACTCGCATTCGGGAGGACGACGGTTCAATCCCGTCTCCGGCCATCCTGATTTAGGTTTTCCGTGATTTCCCTAAATCGTTTCAGGCGAATGCCGGGATGGTTCCTTTCAAAGGGCACGGCCGATTTCCTTCCCAATCCTTCCCTAACCCGAGCTTGCGCTCCGTCTCTAATGACCTCGTTGTCGACGGGACGTTAAACGCTAACCACCACCACCACCACCAGCCGTAAAATTTTAATGTCCTAATACAAATCGTTTAGAAGTTATGACGATTTTATTTACTATAGTTCAATAATTGTCTTTCTGTATGATACATTATTTAATGAACTTACAAACTCTCTGCCATAACAATATACATTCACAGATTTTTTAATATTTTTTGCACGATTTGGATTTTAGTAGTTTAAAATTTTGGAGGATTGCACCAGAAAAGAAACTGTAATGTGTGAAACCTACTTTATAGAGAATAATTTTAGCTCTGTCTAATCTATTGTATACATAAAACAAGAGCATATGTGTAAATGTGTGTATGTCCAGGATATCCACCCAGACCCATACATCGATTGAACAGAACATGGCACAGAAACAGTAGGTCTCATGTGTATCAGCACTGTGGAGTTTATAGCCTCCTAGCAGCAATAGGAGTGGAAACATGGGTAAAAACGAGTTTTTTTTCCGCCACTAGTATATAGACTGCCCTGCACAAGAGGTATGCTGTATGGGAACAGTGTTGGGCTGCCAAATCAACCTGCTTTACAGGGCATGCCAATGGGCATGGTTGCAGACAGGTTAAGATGGATGGGGAAAAGGATGGACATAGTAAGGCGACCAGGAAATTGACAGAGAGGGGGTTTCAAGGGGAGATCGGTGAGGCAGGTGGAAGGTGTAGAGGAGTTGTTGGCAGCTAGAAAAGGAAGAGGGGGAGGTGGAGATGAAAAGAGAGAAGGGGAGGAGATATGGTAAGAGTGAGGAGGAGGAGGAGGAGGAGGAAGAATATGATCAGAGAGGGGGGTGGAGGTAATGAAAAAAGAGAGGAGGAGAAGAAAGTGTGTCCTCCTCTCCTCATGGATACGAGTCTTAGCACTGTACCACTTTGCTTGGTTCAATTCGTTGAAAGCATGAAGAAAGGAATGTGATTATGTTTTATCTACATCGAACACAACGCTCACTAAGAACAGATTACTCTGCAATGCACTGTTGTTTCATATTATTGTGACCATTGGTTAAGTTAGATGTCTACGTGCAATAACCACTTACAGACGGCAGGTGGCAGCACTAGCAGTGTAGGGCATATGAAGTATGTAGAGGAGAGGGAGGTGCAACAGTATAGTCTTTGTTGTGATGTGGAAATAGAACGCTTTATCTGATGTCCAGAAGGGCATGATAATTGGGTTTTGGGCCAAAGATGGAAGCATTTCCCAAATAGCTAAGTTTGTAGACTGTTTGTTCCACCACCGTTAAAGTATACTGTGCATGGCAAAATGGCGCTATCCAAACCAGCGCCAAGACACATGTGGTGCACCACAGGCCATAGATGACACAGGTGAAAATGTCTGGAGAGATGTGTATAGGTGAATAGAAATGCTGCTGTTGAGCAACTGACCACCCGGATGAACAAAAAGTTTACCGAAAGTGTTTCCTTGACGAACGTTCAGCGAAAGTTGCTGCGTATGGGATTCCGCGCCTGGTTCATACACCCTCGTTGACTGCAGTTCATCGGGAACATAGGCTGGAGTTTACTTACAAGTATCACAACTGGGTGTCCACCGAGTGGTGACAGGTGGCCTTTCCAGATGAATTACGTTTTATGCTCGGACAGATGGCCGTTGGCTTGCACTGTGTAAAACGTCTGAAAGTTAAGGGTGCGAGGCGGAAGTGGTGGTGGTGGTGGGGGGTGGGGGGGGGGGCAGTGTTATGGCCTGGGGAATGTTTTCGGTGCATTCTGTAGGTATTCTGGAAGGCGCAGTGGATCAAAACAAGTATGCATCTGTTCTTGGGAACCACCTCCATCGCTACATGCAGCTCCTTCTTCCTTAGCACGACAGCATATATCAGCAGGACATTGCGAAGTGTCACACAGCTCACAGTGTATGTGCGTGATTTGAAGAGGACCAGATCGAGTTTACCGTACTTCTCTGGCTACCAAACTCCCCGGATGTAAACCCAATCGAGAATGTGTCGGACCACCTGGGTTGGGCTGTTCGCACCACGGATCTCCAACCGAGAAACCTAGCGCAGCTGGCCACAGTCTGAAGTTGGCATGGCTCTACATCACTGATGGTACCTTCCACAACCTCACTGACTCCCTTCCTGAATGTCTCTCAGCAGTCCACGCTGGAAAATGTGGTTAATCAGGCTTTTGACAGGTGGTCGCATTAAAGTGACTGGACAGCGTAGCGGATCCCTAGATACCTCACTTAATACTGGTTCTTGAAACTTTGTAAGTAGGCTTTCGAGGGATAGGCACCTGCTAACTCACTTTTTCAGAATCACCGTGACATTTTCTCCACAATCTATCTTGTGACAACTTGTAATGTCTTTCTTTGTATACGTTCTATATGGTTACTCCTGTTTGGTGCAGAATTCAAATCTTTGAACTGTATAACAGGATGGGCTGCAGGAGTGTTTTGTAAGCAGCCTCCTCTGTAGACTGGGTGTATTTTCCCAGTATCCGCCCTATGCACCAAAGTCTGCCAACTTCTGGGCCTACGATAGTGCCTAAGTGATATGCCATTTTATTTTCCTACAGATTGTTATAACCATGTATTTGTATAACTTAACTGACTCCAACTGTAACTCATTAATATCGTATTCATACACTGCGTTTTGCTTTCTTACAAAATTTTACGTTTATGAACATTCAAACAAGCTGCCAACTTTGGTAAACATAGAAATCTTAGAAGTATCTGAAAGCATATTTGTGCTGATTTTTCAAATAGTACCTCGTAATAGATAATTGAATCATTTGCAAAATATCTGAGGTTCATTAATATACAATATAAATAGCAGTGGTCCATGACAGCTCCCTTTTGGGTGCACCTGCAGTTATTTCTACACATATCGATGACTGTCCATTAGAATGACAGTAGTGTAGCTGTACCACTCCGAGCACAGGTTGAATTGGTGCCACATTTTCCACTTCCTACAATGGAGTCGTCGATGATGTACTTTGTTGCCAGTTTTCCCCTTCCGCATCCCTCTGATGTAACATGCCATCTGCCCTATATATAGAATGATGGGAAATTCAAAAAAATGGTGGAAAACGCAAGGTGTCCAATCGTCCCATATATAGAATCAATTACGACAAACCTGAGCACATCCCTCTGATGTCACAGGCCGCTCGTACTAAAATTGTGGGAAATTAAAAAATAAAAATGGGGAATTGCCCTACTGGTTGAGAATCGATGCTGGCAGACTTGGAAATCGAGCACAGCGCTACATCATTATCCGAAATGGCGGACCTGGCGATATGAGCTAAGGCTTACAATGTTAGAATACTATATACTGAGCCAACGTGGTGAACCTGGCTGTACAAGTATCAGCAGCATAGTTGCCAGATTACTTGTCCTATGTATAAAATCCACTTGTACTATAGAAAATTATCCCTGCCCCACATGTGCTGTATACACATTATCCACTCTAAGTTTAGAACTAATGAACTGAGCTGGCCTAAGTATAAAACTGTGTACTGTTTACGGAGTTTTTGCTACTGCTGGGATAGTATAGGGTTGTTCATTTGTTTGTTTAAACAAATGCAGGAGAACCCCTTCCGCAGTCACAAAATTCGTGAGCGTTGCGCCGCACCTGTCCGCACCAGAGAGCCAGAGAAGTTCCATGCTGCCACTGACAAGAATGAGTTACCTCGCAACCAGCTTTGTGCATGCAGCCAGTAGCGTTAAGTCCAGTCAACTGTCTGGCTATAAACTGGACACCAATACAGAACACGCCTAAGTTACAAATTTTGGGAAATTCAAAAATCCAGATAGTATGGAATAGAAGTAAAAAAGATGACCTTCATGGGTTTTGGTAAACCAAATAGCAATTTTGGAAACTGAGATCTCCATGTGTGAGAAAAGGCAAACTTACAACCAGCACATATGTTGACTCTTGCCAGGGAGACAAGGACGTTTAGTGTAAAAACTGTTCAACACTTGACATGCATACTGAGTAAAAGAAAGATGCATTATTGGGAATTATTAACTGAGAGAGAATAACAAACGAATGAATCAAGGAACAATAGGAATGGAAGCTGTCATGAAAGCTTCCCAGCTATCTTGCGACAGTGCAGATATCTTGCCCCGTATGCATAGATTTTACGCCTTGAAATTTTACCTTCAGAAAATGGATTTGGCGCATGGATAACATGATATGACCTAACAATAGTTGGCATCGAGCTCACGCAAAGAGCAACAAGAAGATGGGAGGTACTCGGAAGTAAGACAATGGAACATTGAACGTGTGCATGGAATTATTAATCACCAGTGATACCATCTACAAATGTAGGAATAGCATTTTATAGATCCAATCCATGCACGCACAGATGGTTTTGCCGACTGTTACCTGCTTTGCCTAATAAACTACAATTTTTAGCCAGTATGGAGACTGCACTGCCCTACAAACACGTAGTCTCAGAACTGGAAGAGCTCGTGTAGCAGCATCAGTGATGTCTTACCTTGTTTACTGAAAATTGGTTATCACATAAGAGCTTAACAGGGAAAGCGTATGCAATGTAACCCTGAATACAGTTTTCAGCTGTAAGCAAGAAGCATACTGTAATAATCAGCTGTAAATATCTTGAACCAAAACCACTTCATAACGGACTATGTTAATACGAGTCTGGCTTCCTGTACATGAATAAGGAAATAAATTGCCTGTAACTTACCTTGCCAGAAGCAGTGCAGCTGAGCATGTGGTGCATGCATACTCCCACAGATTCTTCATGTCTATTAATAGTTAGAGAGACCGAAAGATGCCATAATGTCCACGTTTGACAAGCTTTCTTGGAGGTCGATGTTGTCTTTCTTGCAACACCATGTTTTGGCCTGTGAAGTCTTGCATCCCTGGCTACTACCAATGGTAGCGCCAAATATTTAACATCTTGACAAGGGCACCATTACCTGACTTCACGCAACCACTGTTCGGTGGCTTCTCTCCAAAGTTTCGTCTACATATGGTATACTGTCTCGCACATAAAAGTCGTTCACGAAGCGGATCCGACAAGGCACACCTGCCAAACCTATCTCGACACCGTCCAGTGGGTCAGCCTGCTACGCTTTTCCTCCCGTAGAACAGACTTTTACAAAACCGAACGACAAGGGAAAAAGTTTCGCCTTCCTCAGGCCTAATGTCTTTCTCGTTTCTTTGGGAGAACACTACTCTTTTTCTAATGCTAAAATACTAGCTCCGCCCCGACGTGCTATCCATGGCTAAACAATTACTCATAAAAACAACACCTGGGTTTGTATTTATTGGAATCTTTTCTTAGATCATGTCCTCCTTCCCCCTCTCTTTGTTCGTCTCCTCCTCCTCCCCTCTCTGTATGTCTCCTCCAACCCCGTCTCTGCCCACCTCTTTCGATCTCCTCTGTCCATCCCCTCCTTCCCCTATCTCTGTTTATCTCCTCCTTCCCCCTCTCAATCTGTCCATCTCCTCCTACCCACTTCTCTCTGAACGTCATCCCCCCACTTCTATAAGCGGCTGGTAGTTCTTACTCCCACAGTATTGCTTTCCAGATCACAACTAATAAGTGTACCAAATTTGATTGAAGTCATTGCAGAGATTTAGAGTTAGCTTTCTACTCATAGCCTTGCCTGTCTACGCACGTGTAACATACATTTCACACATCTTTAACGTATCTGTACATATATTTTACCTATATCTCTAGCGAATTCTGCCCTACAGTTTCATTTTCACCAAGTTCAATTTTTATGACGTCTTACCTCCTGAATTAAGTACCGTACAATGATACTATTTTGCTGTTACATCCTGTGGTATAGATGGCTACTGTCTGCGAAACGTGCTGTGAATAAAGTACATAGTAAAGAAGTAATAAATCAAAACGTTTGCATGATGTTTTTGACGCATCTCAGTTTTTGACGTCATATCTCCTGAATTATGGGTCGTACAATACTATAATTTTCCTCGTACATTCAGTGTAATTTTTGAATACTGTCTGCAAAATTTGTCGGAAATGAAGGTAGTAGTAAATAAGTGATAAATTAAAACGTCACGCTTCACGCGGCGGTTTTACTACAGGAAGAGAGAAAATGTAGTAAGCGATAATTTTTTTCTCTTTCATCCCTTTGGGGGGGGGGGGGGTTGTCAGCAAGAAAAATGCCATAAAGGTTTGGTACTATGTAGAAAGTTACTTGCATGTAACAACGTGTTGTCATTCTCAAATATTGGATGAATAAAGAATGGATATACGCCCGTCATGGGCTACACTCCTTTCCATAGAACGACGGCTTTCACGACCGGATGACTCAGCTGCTGGCAAACTTTTCGGGATGTGAGGTCGTGGTCCAAGAAACTCTTCTGTTCCAGACGTTTCGTCCAGGACTGCGCAGGACATCCTCAGAGGTGCTCCTCCTCTGATTCTTGCCGACTCAGCGGTTGGACGTCTGAGAGCGACATAAATACTGTAGGAAAGGGGGCGTGATCAAAGTGACACGTGATGAGCAGAGATGATCCTTGTCCGAGATAAAACTTAACTATCGATTGTCGTCTTGTCAAAGATAAAAACTGTCTAGCAATTCTACAAATCTACTGTCTATATGTCTCCAAGCTTCATTGCCTCCTCCTTCCTATTAAAATTATCCTGATGTGGCTCTCGGACTTCTGATTGGTGTGTCAGCAAGACTCAGAGGAGGAGCGCCTCTGAGGATGTCCATCGCACCTGGACGAAACATCAGGAACTGAAGAGTTCCTTGGACCACAACCTCACATCCCGAAAGGTTTACCAGCAGCTACACTCCTGTGTCACCACCCAACCCTTTGATGGGTAGGTATATATAAGGTAGCCTAAGTGTTAATTCTGGCTATAAGCTATCTCCATGCCACATTTAACTCAAATCCGTCCACCCGTTCCAGTGTGAAGGAGTAATAAACATATTAACCAACACACACACGCACACACTCACAAACATTCTCATTTGTAACATATGTAATGTAACATCCTTAGAAAGAGCTAAGGATTTACAAATATAGTTGTTTTAAATCCCAAGTATATAAACGGAAATGAATGTGCAGTTACTGATCTCAATATACTTTTACAATGGTTTGATAAAATTTCTTCCCCATAAAAATCATTAAATAATCACTACTAGATCATTTCAGATAGCTACAACATACTGAATGAATGTAAAATTACATTGCAGTATCAGCCCAATATCGATGTGATTAAATGAAGTTGAAACTGGTTATACCGGGAGAAGGTGGAAGTGGATGAATTCATAAGAACTAATTGCAATAAATATGTCATATTAATTTCCTACAGACAAGTTTTTGCCAGAGTGGCGATAGATAAGCATCGAGTAACAGTTAACACACCGTCCAAAATAACATTTCAGATTGAGAAGATAAATCAGAAATTAGGAAATGGTTGTAAAATGCCAGTTGTGAGTCACATAAGTTTACAGATGTCTAGTTCGAAGACAAGTTCAAATCACCACATGTTCTCAGTCAAACAGAAAGTGAACAAAGACGTGATATCCTGAAGGTGAGATTTATACACAAACACACACACACACACACACACACACACACACACACATACTCAGAGAAGCTCACGAAAACAGTACTACATACGAGTAGTTCCCAACTAAGTGAACGTGAATGCCAGGTGCGCAGCAGGCTGCAAATTTACCAAAGTTCCATTGCTTGGTGGTTCATACCCTCATATTCACGCTACATAAAACCTCTGCAAGACCACCGGCTATACCACACAGCTCTGCTTCAGACAATGATAACAGAAGAATTAAGTTTGTCTCTCGAAAATGCAGCAGAAACAAAATCAAATTCTGGCGCGTTGGACACTCACTGGCTGAAGCCGACCAAAGTCCTTAGCTCATGCTAAGAGACTCCCACACTTCCTTGTTTATGGAAACGATACCTGGTGCCAACAGAAAGAGGGGACTTTCGACTGAACGACTGTGATCAAAACAAGTGACTTGCATTGAGTGTGGATCCTGCAGTACACGGAAGTTGGTGAGTTTCTGTCATTAGGACTGTTTTGAAAACGAATTGGAGCACACAGGGATGCGTAGCCACCTGAGGCCAGGTGAGGGAGGAATGATGTTAGAAAACATGCAGGTGCAGGTTCTATGCATATAATTTGAGCACCAAAAAGCCACGGGAAAGGTCGTCCTATTTCAAGACGTGTCATGTATGATGGCAGAACGTTGCAGCTAAACCCAACATATGGCACAAGAGTAGAAACAACGTCTAGCAGTCTGTTGCAGACTGGTACACGGTGAACATGCCAGCACGTTGGCCGACTATGATTGTGGCACGATAATCGATGCAAGGCACATGCGTCACAGCATAACGGATATTACACGAGAAACTGGGTCCTGAAGTCAACAGTACCTAAAGCCATCCTCTCACAGGTCTTGAGGATGAGGGGCTGGTGAAGTCACGGCATGGAATTCCACGTTCCGCTACAGTGTGAAGCGTGAAATGAAGAATCTGTCGCGTCAGATTTTTGTCTCGTGGGGAGGTATGTGGCCAACAAGATGCGGCATTGGTTTCACATCACACGCAGAACATGGGAGACGCCACATGGTACGGAGTTAAGCTCCATATTTGGTGTATTTTATCATAGAGGATATGGTATGAACATAAGCTGTTAAGCCGTTTCAGAACATCAGCGCATTGAGTAACTCTCAAAAATGCGTCATTTTAGGTATGATTTGTTATAATAAAGTGACAGGGAGCTACATATCGGTAATGCTTTTTGTGTTACATGACTTGTTGCTTCGATTTTGATACTGTAAATCTACACTGGTTGGGTAGTCTAGATGATGCTAATAGGTAATGTTATCTGACAAAAATTAATGAGACACGCCACAAAATAGTAAATTGGGGACTTAATGGCTACTAAATGAAGCAAATACCGCAATTAATGTAGTTTATTACATTCATGTGACTAACAAATCACCTTACAAGCAATAGCACTTCCAACATGAAACTTTAGCACATCTGACTAAAGGGTCTGGGATAAGATTCTAATTATCACACATCAAAATGAAATAATTGTATTCACTAAGTTTTGCTGTGATTCTCGTGATGTTAGTATAAAAAATACATAGCGTTAGAGAAAGGAATGTGTTGCACTGTGGCTGGAGCTGAAAGCTTATTGGTCATACAAATCTGAAAGTAAGTCTTCATAGTGAAGCTTGAAGTTATTTAACATCAGTAAGAATGACTTTACTGCCACTAAGGATAATCTCACTGTTGCGGCTCGATCTCACCATATCAGTCTGTAGGTGGAGGCTGAAAAGGCTGCAGAATCAGTCACTGGCAGTATATCAAAGAATGACCCGCACCTGCGGTTAAGTTCAAGTCTGCCCGAAATCTTCCTATATCCGTCGGCCCAGTTGCTCAAAGATAGATCCTGGAAGTGGCAAAGGCCGGTGGGGGCAGGCGTCTGTCAGCGAAGTCTGACAGAGAAGACTCCTGTAGGTGAAGTGATTTTGAACCGACCGGTTCTTAAAAAGGAGGACTCGTATTTTCGTGTTTTGCATTCATTACTTTGGACTGGTTAGGCTACGGACATTACGAGCATCGACCGCTTAAACAGACAACCTGTAACTCTCTTCCTACCATTTCGCGCTAACAACAGACATCTCATTCTCTTTCTGTCTCTTTCCGTGGGCAATGAAGTGTGAGCTTAGCAGCACAGTCGTGTTTTTCTCTCTGATTTTAAGCTTATGTACACTAGCCAACACTGGTAGTTAGTATATTGCGTAAACACTTAGTTTTTGTAGACTCAACATTTGGTGGTGTCCCGCCACCTTACAAAATTGTTCCAAACTGTGGGCTAGATGTTGTCTATAGTGTCCGCTGGGTAAAAAAAAAAAAATTAAAAAAAAAATATATATATATTATTCTTCGTTTTTCTCACAATAGTGCAATAGTGCCTTTCTTGGACCTTGCTAAAATAGCATTTCTACTCTTTCCATCTCTGAGTTGTAAAAAGGTCATGAGAGATCATGGGTTGCACCCAGCATCCAACTGTGGTATCTCAACGAAAAGTTTGGTCAGCCGAATAGCATTGACCTGCGCCTCTGCTGCACGTCCTGAGAAATCCCATGGGGTAGACTCCCTGTCTGGCTACGTGACATCACTGCTCACCCGAACACTAGCAGTTCATTGCACTGTGCTTCCAAAGTGGCTTTGCACTTATATAAATCACGCAATTCTGAGTGAAGTACGAATTACGTTAATTAAGTACTGGCAATAACTGATACTAATACGGATTTTGTTTCTTGGTGATGATTAATTATCCTGATCTGAAGAGCCCTTAAATTCTGATTTTATATTACTTACGGAACAGTCATGGGAAAATAGGTTGTGTAAGTATACAATTTCTCATAGTTAAATATCAAGTAATGACATTTGTAGATAAAGGCGTTACACAGGGTATGCTATTAAACTGAGGCAGTGTGGCGATGTTGAGGCTGTGACACATTATGTAGCATCGTGAACTAAGAGGAGTTACGTGGCAGGCTTGCATCCACCTACTTCAAAATCCTTTTCACCTTTTGTTTTTTAAAAGATTCTGGGGTTTTCTTACTAATTTGATAGAAGTATTATCTGCAAGTGTCGATGTTGTTTATTATAAATAATGTATTTGCTGCAATCCTTATTACATAGCCCAACAACTGGAGCATTTCCCCCGTGGCCAGATATCTTAACATCACTGCCGGTCGATGTCAGAAAGTGAGCACAAGTTACACACTGAAAGTTTTTGCTATTACAAAACTTCGTGCAAAATACGTAAACCTTTTCTAGATTTTATGAACTGCCTCATGTTCACCAGCAAATATCTTTTCGAATGATGCCTCTTCCATTTTAATGAAATTACGAAAGGGATCTTGATACTGAAACTTTGGTGGAACACTTTACTTCATAGTGATGATAGGCAGTACTACATTGAGGACGTGGATGCTGTGATCGTGCAGACTGACATTAAACAATATATTTCATCTACATTCAGTTTAAAATCGAAAATGAGACGAAGATACAATTGAGTTAAGAAACAACTTCTGCTAGTATACATCCCAGATCGGTGCACAGCATTTGTGGTGTTCCTCTACCAGCAATTCGCTGTTCCAGCCATCGACGAGTCCAGAATCTTCCTCGCGATTTTCTCCACTCTTCTTCGACAGTCGCTAACAGAGTTAACGCACCCGTTTTATGCGCATCAATTTTCGTAAAAACACTTTGTGATTTGCACGCAGGATGCAGCCGAGACCTGCCACTGAAGAGCACTGCGGTCGGAAGTGAAGATGCGGAGCTCGTTTCGTGGGATGTAGCAGATCGTTTCAGAGCATGCAGCAACCGGAACAGATACCACGCCTGCGATGAGAAACCTGTCCGATGTGGGGTCAGCTTAAGATGGATTTTCAGTATTGCAGGGAATTAGTTTACACACACGTAAACCAGCGCACATGACGGCCATAAGTGTTTGACGAACGGACGTCGCGTGCTCACTAATAGCTGTAGGGGTAGATGGACCGTCTGCTGTGTATCAGATCACCACAGATTTGAAAGTGGTGAGTTAGTAACCCATTTCTGCCAGCACTGTATGCAGACGAATGCACTGCATACATTTCAGCACGCAGCGATCGAACATTGCATACAGTGTTTTCCCTCGAATTTTGGGCACGTAATGTAGGTGAAGTCTGTGGTGCTTGAATAATGTGTAGGAGGCCTTCATCCAGCAGTACTGGCTGACAATGACGAATGATAATAATGAAATAAGACCTACGGAAATAAATTTTGAAGTTGACCTCATTTTCCTTAACGAGCAAGTTTCAGCTTTTTTGTGCCCAATATTCATCGCTAAATGAGTATCGATTTAAGAACAAAAAGGTTTACTTACCTTTCTTGTACGAGGACCATTCAATAAGTAATGCAACACCACTTTTTCTCTTCCTCTTCGTCTTTCGAATACCCCATCTGGAGGGTACGATGAATCAACTCTGGCTACTCTTCATTGTATTAGATTTCCGTAGTTTCCAAATTTGCTTCATCCTTTTAGAGTGTTGTTCCCTTTCTTCTTGAGTTAACTTTCGTCTAGTTGTTTTCTTTCTCTCCTGAAATTCTGCCTTTTGAACCGCCTTTCTGAAAATTTGGAAATTTGTGGTAAGGTGTTATGAGACCAAACTGCTGAGGTCATCGGTCCCTAAGCTTATGCACTACTTAATCTAACTTAAACTAACTTACACTAAGGACAACACTCACACCCATTCCCGAGGGAGGACTCGAACCTCCGACGGAGCGAGTCGCCCGGCCCGTGACAAGACGCCTAGACAGTGTGGTCTGCCTTTCTGAAACGTGTTCTGTTTCCTATTGTGTCTATTGTAATTACAGCTTTTTCCATGTCCTTTTCAGTCTCTATGAACCATACGGGCTTGGATTTGTAGCTATTGAGTAATGTGAATATCCGCTTGGTTAGTCTGTTGTTATCGTTTCTGAATATATGTCCAAAAAAACTGTAGTCTTCTTTTCCGAATTACATCAGTTAGTTTTTCAGTTTTCAGGTGTAGCTCTCTGTTTGGTCTTAACCTGTATTCAGCATTATCGTTTTTTTTAGCTCCCAGTATTTTCCTTAAAATTCTTCTTTCGATCTTCTCTAGTTTCTCAAGATCTCCATTTCTTGTTAGTTTAAGCGTTTCTGCTGCATACAGAGCTTCAGTTCTGGCCACTGTTTGGTAGTGTCTTAATTTCGTGTTCCAGGACAAGGATTTTTTTGTTATAAACGTTTTTCGGTCTTATGAAACACTCTCTCCATTTTGTGCACTCTAGTTTCTATAGCTGTCTTTTTTTTGCACTGTGTGTAATCCACTCTCCTAGGTATTTAAAGGAATCTGTTTGTGTACTGTACTGTTGTGAACTGCAATATTTTGAGGAGCATCACAGATGTTTGTCATGAACTTTGTTTTTTAAAAGGATATTTGTAGTCCTACTTTGGCTGCTTGTTTTTGCAGTTCTCTTATTTGTTCTTCGGCATTATCTAGCGAATCTGAAATCAATGCCATGTCATCTGCGAAGGCTAAACAGTCGACAGTGAGCTTGTTTGGATTTCTTCTTATTTGAATCCCTTTAGTATTGATGGCCTTCCTCCATTCTCGAACTACCTTCTCTAACACACAGTTGAAAAGCAGAGGTGACATACCATCTCCCTGTCGATCACCTGACCTTATTTCAAACGATTTTGAGAGCTCTCCTCCAAATTTTACTTTGATTTTGTATTTGTCAAAGTTGCTTTATTTCAGTTGTTTTAGTATCGAGTCCCAATTCTTTTAAGATATCAAACAGTGTATTTTTGTCAATTGAATCATAGGTTTTTTTTAAATCATCAAAAGTAATTACATATTTTAATTTCCTGATTTTCCTCATTTCTGTTGTGTTCTTTAAGTTTAATATTTGCTCTGCACATGACCTTCCCTTCCTAAATCCAGACTGATACTCTCCTAGCTGTTTGTCAAGAATCTCTTCTGCTCTTTTTCAAAGCGCCTTACACAATTTCAGTTAAAAAATTGCAGAATTTGTTGTGGAACATTGTGAAATATTCCCGCTTCAGCCCCTGTAGACTCGTGAAGTTCTGATTGGTGGTAGCGCTTTATGTAAGCTTCAAAATGGCGTCTGTAATGGAGGCTCCTTCCAAGCAAAGAGCTGTTATTGAGTCTTTCCTGGCGGAAAACCAGATCATCGCAGATATTCATAGGAGCTCGAAAAATGTCTATGGAGGCTTGACAGTGAAAAAAAAGCGCAATGAGTAGTTGGGCGAGGCAACTGTCATCATCGGAATAACGTCACGCAAAGCTGTCGGATGTTACGCGTGCCAGCCAGCCGCACACTGCTGTGGTTCCTGGAATGTTGGAACGTGCGGACGCTCTCATTTGAGGTGGTCGACAGACAGCAGACACCTCGCTCCTGAATTGAACGTGTTTGTTGGCAGTGCTGCTACAGTCGTCCACTAGTTGGAGGGTCCAAAGATGTGTGCCCTCCTGAGTTTCTCGCCACCTAACAGAAGACAATCTGTGCGGAATCGTTTGCGCATTACGAGGGTCATCATGGCAGTTATTTGTCGAACAACGTGGTAGATGTCGAAATATGGTTAACTTCAAACCAGAAACAAAACAGTAGTCCATGGAGTGACCCCATACTACCTCTCCCCCAAGGAAAAGTTTGAAGTCGGATCCTTAGTCAGTGAAGTCATGGCGACGGTCTTCCAATACTCTGAAGAGACTATTCTGTTTGATGTCCTCAGTGCAACGATCAACATTGTAGTGTGCTTTTCAGAAATCTGAAGAGACGACTTCAGCATGATAGTCGCCACAAAAGTGCACACGAACTTCTCTTTCTCCACGACAACGCAAAGGCTCACACAAGTCTGTGCACTCGAGAGGAGCTCACAAAACTTTATTGATCTGTTCTTCTTCATCCAGATCAGTCCGGATCTCGCACATTCCGACTTCCATCTGTTTGGCCGAAAGAAGGATGCACTCCGGAGGAAGCAGTAAGCAGATGTCGGGTGGCTTATTGATGTTGTTGTTGTTGTTGTGGTCTTCAGTCCTGACGCTGGTTTGATACAGCTCTCCATGCTACCCTATCCCGTGTAAGCTTCTTCATCTCCCAGTACTTACTCCATCCTATATCCTTCTGAATCTGCTTAGTGTATTCATCTCTTCGTCTCCCTCTACGATTTTTACCCTCCACGCTGCCCGCCAATGCTAAATTTGTGATCTCTTGATGCCTCAGAACATGTCCTACCAACCGGCCCCTCCTTCTTGTTAAGTTGTGCCACAAACTCCTCTTCTCACCAATTCTATTCAATACCTCCTCATTAGTTATGTGATCTACCCATCTAATCTTCAGCATTCTTCTGTAGCACCACATTTCGAAAGCTTCTATTCTCTTCTTGTCCAAACTATTTATCGTCCATGTTTCACCTCCATACATGGCTACACTCCATACAAATACTTTCAGAAACGACTTCCTGATACTTAAATCTATACTCGATGTTAACAAATTTCTCTTCTTCAGAAACGCTTTCCTTGCCATTGCCAGTCTACTTTCTATATCCTCTCTACTTAAGTTGCTCCCCAAATAGCAAAACTCCTTTACTACTATAAGTGTCTCATTTCCTAATTTAATTCCCTCAGCATCACCCGACTTAATTCGACTACATTCCATTGCCCTCGTTTTGCTTTTGTTGATGTTCATCTTATACCCTCCTTTCAAGACACTGTCCATTCCGTTCAACTGCTCTTCCAAGTTTTAACATTTTTAAATGTTCGGGTAATAAGTTGCCGTCTCTTTATCTAAGAATAGATGATGAATGCAGCTAGCCGCTATCTCTGTGTAATGTCTTGTCTGTACAGACGTGTATCTGTTGCCTTTAAAATCCCTTCACCTGCACACCTAAATCTATACAGTAAAGTAAGGCCCTCCCAGTTCTTGGCTGATCCGTGATAAAACAGGCGAAAAATTAGACTAATGGAGGATTATTAGTATTAGCTCTATTTTCATTCGCTCTCTCTCTTTCTCTCCTTTATCTATGTGCAGTTTTTAATATAACATTTCATTACGTGAAATCAGCCAAATAGAATCTTTGGTGGAGTCCTTCGTCTTGGTAATCAGCGGTTGGCTTGCTGTAAGAGATCTTTACATTTATTATTACTGTTAAACACTGCAGTCAGTCGGGAGAATCAATCGTTTGGACAATTTGTTCCTTTTACGAAAGATTGCGAGTTCCAGATGTGTACGAAGCCTTTTTGGACGATTTACCACAGACTCAGTGATTGCAGGCTCTCTTCGACACAGCTGAAACTTCCCCACTAATTACAGGGCCAACTGATCAACAAATGATTCAGAAAAACTCATTCATTCATTCACTCCAGAACAAAAAAGTCACAAACCGTATTTATGGAGGAAATCGCGTATTAAATCCATCTCCATTACCTGTCCAGGTCTCCGGTGATTCCACGCCTTAATTATTTTCCTTTTACAGTCTCTTTCTCTTCAAACAAACCGCTAGCGGCACAAATGTTAATGCGCTCGCTTTAGCGAGAAGAAAAGCAGAATATGTATCTCTCAGAAACACGTCAATCCCTCAACAGATACTCCAGAAGCTGTCTTAGTTACCCCTCTAACAACCATGGATAATGCATATATGCATCTCTGTTATTTCAAAGAATAAATGCACTAGAAAATACTTTGGCGTCGACGAGCTATCGCCGCATATATTACGAGAAAATCAGATCAGATAACTTTTCCAAAGTGAATGAATGTGGATGGTTTAATTGAAAATGATCAATTGGTGCGTGGTAGAGGTTATTTTTGCTGTGGGACATTACAAAGTCCTTTGCTGTCTCTGACAGAATTACAATGTCATCGGCGAACCTCAAAGTTTTTATTTCTTCTCCATGGATTTTAATACCTACTCCGAATTTTTCCTTTGTTTCCTTTACTGCTTTCCTTGCAATTGCCAGTCTACATTTTATATCCTCTCTACTTTGACCATCATCAGTTACTTAGCTCCCAAAATAGCAAAACTCCTTTACTACTTTAAGTGTCTCATTTCCTAATCTAATTCCCTCAGCATCACCCGACTTAATTCGACTACATTCCATTATCCTCGTTTTGCTTTTGTTGATGTTCATCTTATATCCTCCTTTCAAGACACTGTCCATTCCGTTCAACAGCTCTTCCAAGTCCTTTGCTAGCTCTGACAGAATTACAATGTCATCGGCGAACCTCAACGTTTTTATTTCTTCTCCATGGACTTTAATACCTACTCCGAATTTTTCTTTTGTTTCCTTTACTGCTTGCTCAATATACAGATTGAATAACATCGGGGACAGGCTACAACCCTGTCTCACTCCCTTCCCAACCACTGCTTCCCTTTCATGTCCCTCGACTCTTATAACTGCCATCTGGTTTCTGTACAAATTGTAAATAGCCTTTCGCTCCCTGTATTTTACCCCTACCATCTTTTGAATTTGAAAGAGAGTATTCCAGTCAACATTGTCAAAAGCTTTCTCTAAGTCTACAAGTGCTAGAAATTTAGGTTTGCCTTTCCTTAATCTGTTTTCTAAGATAAGTCGTAAGGTCAGTATTGCCTCACGTGTTCCAACATTTCTGTGGAATCCAAACTGATCTTCGCCGAGGTCGGCTTCTACCAGTTTTTCCATTCGTCTGTTAAGAATTCGCGTTAGTATTTTGTATCTGTGACTTATTAAACTGATAGTTCGGTAATTTTCACATCTGTCAACACCTGCTTTCTTTGGGATTGGAATTATTATATTCTTCTTGAAGTCTGAGGGTATTTCACGTGTCTCATACATCTTGCTCACCAGATGGTAGAGTTTTGTTAGGATTGGCTCTCCCAAGGCTGTCAGTAGTTCTAGTGGAATGTTGTCTACTCCCGGGGCCATGTTTCGACTCAGGTCTTTCAGTGCTCTGTCAAACTCTTCACGCAGTATCGTATCTCCCATTTCATCTTCATCTACATGCATAGGTGTAAAAAAAAAAAAAAGCAGCTAAAGATGGCGAGGTACACTGCACAGCGGTATCAGCTCGTGTTCTGCCACCAGTCTTCGCTATGACACAACAGTATTTTCAAAGTATCAATCACTAGTAGTAGAGTGATGCTGAAAACGAGCAGTAAATTTTTCCAATACATTTTATAAATGGTTCAAATGGCTCTGAGCACTATGGGACTTAACTTCTGAGGTCATCAGTCCCCTAGAACTTAGAACTACTTAAACCTAACTAACCTAAGGACATCACACACATCCATGCCCGAGGCAGGTTTCGAACCTGCGACCGTAGCGGTCGCGCGGTTCCAGACTATACATTTTATAGTGTCTCAAAATAAATGAATTCAGGTGGCAGACAAATCGACGATTCAAGTCCGTCCAGCGCGCTGGAATATTTCCAGTAGACAGTATCTTTCAATTTACCCACGGAAAGTCGTCACAAGGAGTAAGATCATGTGAATTTGGAAGTTAATCCATGCCTGGCCAGTATATTTGGCGTAATCCCACACAGTCATTCGATTCCCGAAGAGTAAATCAAGAAAGCGCAACACTTCTTCAAATTGTCCAAAACTGTAACGCAACATTTAGTAAATAAAGTTTCTATCACGAAAAATGGTCCGGTAATGTCTCTGGTACATACTGCAGCCCAAGCAATAACTTTGGGAAAGTGCAGTAGTTGCTATTTAGAGATGGAGATTCTCGGAGCCCCAAAATAGTCATTTACTTATTCACGAATTCATTATGGTGGACGTGTGCTTCATCTGTGACCAAGATGCAGCCAACGTTAAATCCTTCATTTTTTAGTGGGTGTGAGAATCTGATTTGCGAAGTGGCCCTTTTCGCACAGAGCATATAACCTTGTGACTTCGCATTTTGTATGGAAACACACGACTGTATCTCAACAATGAATGAGTACTGGAGCGCTTGAAACCAGTCTCTGATGAATTCTTTGGACGAAATTCCTCGGACGTTTTTGCATAAGTCCTGAAACGATGGCGACCTATTCAGGAGTAACTGCAGTTCCGTACTAGATAATCAGCCCATGGCCTGTTCTTCCGAATTTGGCGAAGAGTTTGCGAATGGTTTTCGCGTCGGGACGTTTTGGAACATTAAGTCGTGTGTGAAAACTACGCCTTGTTGCCGTAATACTGTGTTCTAATCTGTCACATTCCAGTTCCAGAAACACACCGTGTTCAGTGGAATATATGATTTCAACCACCGTTCACGTTTCAGGGGCGGAACTGATCGCTCTAGGCTCCGGAATACGTTACGATAGGCAGCGCTTGTTGTGATTAAGGCGCCATCCGCTTCAGCTTCTGTAAGCCCTACTCCGAAATATCTATATAAAAGTGTGAAAGATTTTACAATAGACGGGTCGTTTATTGTGTTCTTTGTTGGAGCCCATGTAGCTTTTCATATGCTGCTGGGACCACGGCGCGATCGGCGGTCACTGACGGAGAAAGGTGTGCACGATGAGCCGAGAGCAATCCACACGTATCCGAAAATATTTTGACGTTATTGCTAGAGGAAGATGTTTTACACTTGAGCAGTGTTACTCTTCAATGACCGTTCGAGTTCTGCGCAGTCTTACCATCGTCCCAGTCGCTTACCGTTTGGAGTGTGAAATAAAAAGTTTCTGTAACCCAGAAACTTGTGATCATCAGCGTGATCTGAAAATATAACCCGCTCATAATCCTCTTTAGAATATTGTTTTAAGGACAATGGAAGACAGTCTGTGGTGTCACCACCAGACACCACATTTGCTAGGTGGTAGCCTTTAAATCGGCCGCGGTCCGGTAGTATACGTCGGACCCGCGTGTCGCCACTATCAGTGATTGCAGACCGAGCGCCGCCACACGGCAGGTCTAGAGAGACTTCCTAGCACTCGCCCCAGTTGTACAGCCGACTTTGCTAGCGATGGTTCACTGACAAATTACGTTCTCATTTGCCGAGACGATAGTTAGCATAGCCTTCAGCTACGTCATTTGCTACGACCTAGCAAGGCGCCATTATCATTTGCTATTTATCTTGTGATGCATGTGCCGTCAGACCGATGTTACCAATTATGGATTAAAGTTGAGTATTCCAGAAGCTACGTACTTTTCTTGCTAGTATAATTACTTTACCTGTTACAGACCTCACGCCAGCCTGCGTGAGCTTAAACGCGTGCCTTTCGGCTACCTCCTAGTGGCTTGGCTGTCTTGCCAAGTCACAACACAGTCATTGAGATATCTGAATTTTTTACGAGAATTCGTGCTATTCCCCGGACGGCAGGATTCTAATTAGGCCTTATCAGTGTTTTACTTCCATATAACTGAAGAAAAAATTGCAACCAACCACACGATTTGAAAGAATCACTTACTTTACCGTAAGTAGTTTCGGATCTGGGATTATTGTCAGACAACAGCGATGATTTCTCGTACAAATTTCACAGTTTTGGCTCATAATGTAACATGCATTCACGATTTTCTTGTTTACAAAAGCTTTTACTTGAGGAAAGGTATTGATTTAGACGTTGCAGCATGGAAGGCCAAGAACTCCGCTTGCATGTGGTGCTCATGCATGCGTTCCAATCTGTCACCCAAACGCAGACTTCTCCCACTGCCATGCCACGCTGTCCGAGTGGGAAGAGAAGTGCCACATGCAGCATGTGACTTTGTTTCATGCATTATTGAATCTTTTTGGCTCAATGAAGATATAATAAAATATATATCTGGTGCAAAATATCGGCGTACGGATAGACACCGGCAGTTCCTGCAGATTTTCGTCACTCAGGTGGCCATATGTGCAACGGTCTTGCCGCAGTGGATATACCGAAGTTCAGCGTTGTCGGGCGTCGCCGGCACTTGGATGGGTGACCATCCGGGCCGCCATGCGCCGTTGGCATTTTTCGGGGTGCACTCAGCCTCGTGATGCCAATTGAGGAGCTACTCGACCGAATAGTAACGGCTCCGGGCAAAGAAAACCATCATAGCGATCGGGAGAGGAACACTCCTCTCCCGATCGTTATGATGGTTTTCTTTGCCCGGATTCTCTGTAAGTTGTTTGACAGGGGCGAACACACGCAAAATCCAGACAAGCAACAGGTGGGGTTTTACAAAATATTTTGTTGATAATGAAAGAGCTAAAAATTATAATGATCGACAGACGATTTGTGTGGAATTCATTGCATTGGTGTTAAAAATGAAGGCGTGATTTAACTGACCACATTCCTCTCCTATCCGCATCCTCAGCTGGGGATAACACGGCCGTGTTATCCCCAGCCCACCATTGGATGGTCCGGATGGGCCACTTGTGGCTTGAAGATGGAGTGCTTGTAGGTGGCCACGTAATCGTGACTTATTCAGTCTCGTGATCGAAAAAGCCTTTGACGCACATAATGTCGATCGAGACGCTCACATAACGCTTGGTACCTCATTATGGATACGTGGAAACTCGTCCGAGGAACCATAACGTAGAAGTTCTGGACAGTTTTAACGTAAAAGAATTCGTATTTTAAATGGCAATTACACTGGGGATCGAGCAGTACAGGGTCGCTTTCAACTGAAGTGACAAGTGATCTCGAAAACTGCTCGAAAACAGATGAACAGATAGAAAGCTATTCCTATAATTTTTTGAACGCCACAATGGATTGCTCAGAATTAGCGTTTCCCTTAACACCACTGAGCTTAGTTAAATGACCAGTGTTCCTTGTCAGAAGTTGTTCCTTCCATCGCTATTTTCTAATTGGATGTATCCATTTTCGCCTTGAAATCAGAAAATGGAAGTAGACGGAATAAAAATCAGAAAAAGCTGGTTCACACCTTGGAAGACCAGTCTACAATCATCTCTATTTAAAATGCAAGTTCTGCTATCTATTCCGAATATTCTAAATTTTCGTTATTGCTTTCCTTCATAAATTCAAAAATAGTGTGTCTTAAATCGAAAAGTTGTTCCAGGCATGTCTTTTAACTTGACACTCTTACTTTTCAGCAATGTATAACGTCTCCAAAGTCTTCGTTCAACTACATCAAAAAGTGATGCAACTGGTGATGTGCTAATGCATGCTACTAAAGAAAATTTACTATTCGCACTAACAGTTAAATCACGCCTTCATTTTTAACACCAATGCAATGAATTCCACACAAATCGTCTGTCGATCATTATAATTTTTAGCTCTTTCATTATCAACAAAATATTTTGTAAAACCCCACCTGTTGCTTGTCTGGATTTTGCGTGTGTTCGCCCCTGTCAAACAACTTACAGAGAATCGGGAGTGGACACGTACGCTAGAATGGATAACGCTAGATTGAAATGTCGCCCTGTCACCCCTTATCAATCTGCGGTGGTATTCTTGATGATAAATCACACCTATTTTTAATTCCAAACATGAACCATAACGAGCATTTAGGGGGTTGAATGATATCAGACAATTACACAGAAATAAAATAAAGCAAAGGGTGAATTCAGGATGAAATTACTGAAAGTAAAAGCTCTACTGAATCAATAAATTTATTATCAACTTCAGGCCAATGCTAAATAAAAACACAAATGAACCATTTACAAATTACTCTCCTAGCTGGGATCGGCAGTAAACTGTGTCAAAATCGGTACAAAACGCGATCTCTTATAAATTGGCTGACCGACTGACATCGACACAAAACGGAAAATAAGAAGAATCGCTACAGCCCTAAGTATGGTGAAACCTCAGTGGAAACAGCAATTGCACGTGATCCAGCTATTTAACGCTGCTCCTAACGCAGGCCGATGCGGGAGCGATCTCACCGAAACACTGCTGCTGTGGCTGCGGTCTCCGGCGGGCGACGGCGCGGCCGTAGAGTCCGGGTGCGCCGCCTCGGAAATTACACTCTTACAATACCTGGACAACAGACTGCTTTCCGTAAACTTTCCAAACTGCGACAGTCTTCCCATCAGCAAAGAGCTTACAAGGCTCACGTCCTCTCAGAACGAAAGCCCAAGATGGAAGACCTCAACAGAGAGTCCATAAGATCGCTCTT
Organism: Schistocerca piceifrons; assembly: GCF_021461385.2. Taxonomy (NCBI): domain Eukaryota; kingdom Metazoa; phylum Arthropoda; class Insecta; order Orthoptera; family Acrididae; genus Schistocerca; species Schistocerca piceifrons. Next base: position 300,253,842 of record NC_060143.1, read on the forward strand.
TGCCTCTGTTTTCCCCACCAAAACTTTACCGAGCGAATCACATCCCTAGAAACTCTCAAAATACCCAGTTTTCCAGTGCTGACAAATGTACGCCCTGGGGATCTAACTATTTTCCACAATTCTTTCCTTTCTTCCAAGCCACCTGGGAAGATCCACAGCTGCGGGCAACAACCATTTTTCTAGAATTTTTACTTTCTCAGGAACTCCTGTCCTGCCCCACTTCAATTACTCGAAGGTGTAAAATTAGTGGAACGTAGGCTAGAGCACGCCCAGCAAGCCACTGCTCTGTTTTGTAAACACTTGAGGTTACACACCTGGAGAAACGCTGTCAGGCTGCTGACTCGGTTCTGTCCCCGGTGCCTCGTATATAATGCATTGACGCAAAATCTGATAATTACAAAATCACGTAATTCTCCCTGTATTACATATCCAGCGTACCAATACGTTTCCACAGACATTTCATACACCATAATCGAGAGAACTACTCCGACAAACAACAAGTAATTATCTACAAAGCGATTGCGCCGCTGTCAGTCATTTTTATTGACCTAACGCGCTCTCAAAGCGATTATAGTCACTTTAAATGGACTCATGTAAGGGGTAAGACCGTTGTCACATTACAATTTAAATTCTTTCTGCATGGTGTTGTAATTCTGCGGTAATACATACTGAGAGTTCTCATCCTTCTCCTCTGCGATTCCCATTCATTTTTAAAGGATTGTGACAATAGATCGCTAGATTGCCTCTTTTTGTATATATTATACAATGAACAAATACCGAAGGATAAAGAGCGCTTAAACCACAATTCTGCGGAACTGAAGAAAGTCGTGCAAAACAAAATAAGCCGCACAAAATGCCGGAATAAAGTGTCGCATCTCACTGCTAAATGAAATGTCGCGCTCTAGCAAGAAGAACCGAGAAAAGCCAAGACTTACCGACTTGAGACAGGCTGAGTCTCCGACTGCACGCGTGCAGAAAACTGTGCAAGCGTGAAGTTTACATGCTGTGGCCGACCCTGTACTGCAGCATAGGGGTCTGCATCATTGATATGTAATGTACTGAACACGAGCTAGCGTAAAGATTATGGACATTTGCTGTCATGTCAGGTAGTGATATGATTGGCTGTTCAAAGAACAAGGTGTGTAATGTATATTGAACCGGGAACCAAGAAACCATGGAGAGGCTTCATCCCGCCGTAGCCCTCAGCGGTTCACAACCCCACAATAAGCCACAGCAGTCCACCCACCCCTCCGCCGCCCCGCACCAAACCCAGGGTTATTGTGTGGTTCGGCCCCCAGTGGACCCCTACCGGAAACGTCTCATACCAGACAACTGTAACCCCAAATTTTTGCATGGTAGAGTAATCATGGTGTACACGTACGTGGAGACAGTGTCTGCACAGCAACCGCCGACATAGTGTACCTGAGGGGGAATAAGGGGAACCAGCCCGCATTATCCGAGGCAGATGGAAAATCGCCTTAAATACCATCCACAAGCTGGCCGGCACACCGGTCCTCGACACTAACCGGCCAGGAGGATTCATGCCGGGGACTGGCACACCTTCCCGCTCGAGAAGCAGCTTGTTAGACTGCACGGCTAGCCGAGCGGGCAAGAACAAGGTGGTACAATAACATAATACTTAGAAAGATGTCTATCAAATTTGCAACGTTCACTTATGAACTTATTTCGTGTGTTGTAAACTTGCAGGCACACTGCAAAGATACATTTGTACTGGTGTATCGATTTCTGCAAGCGTTACTGTCTTTGACACATTCGTTAATATAATTAGTAGGTACTTCTGAGGTTCCAGTTCCATGGGACAATCAGGCATGAGTGCGCCTCTTGGCGAGCGCTGGACATTGTGTCTGAAAGTCACGAAGCGAAGTCTACTCTACTCTAATCTTGTCTGTCTGTTAGAGTCGGTGAGAGAAGGTGGATGAGGCTCTGTGGTATATTAAGATGCTATATGGTTGTGTAGAAGTTCAGCATAGTTGCAATCATGGTCTGCTGTTCACTGGCAGATATCTTGCAGTTAATATCTGACTATTGTTTTGGTTTGTATTGCAAGGCTTGAAGTGGACATTTTCATGGACTCTGTCAAGTCATTAGAGCCTGTTTTCCATGTGAAGATGTTACTTTGTGGCTTTGTGAAGAGGATGGTCCTCGATGTGAAACGTCCCCTTTGAACAATTATACATGACTGTGCTTAACCTGACACACAATATTTTTAGCGCAACGCAATCTGACTTTCAAAATTCCCTACAAAAGAATGGCCCTGACTAACATTAAACTATACCTTTCACAAATCACTTACCTCACAAAAATCTTCGCTGCTCAAGCTACTGCAATACAGCAAGCGCCACTACTGCCAGCTAAATAAAAGATTCAAACTATGGAAGGCACTAACTACTGATAGGGATAGTTAGCAAATGAAAGATATTAATAGAGAACAAACAATGTATTTACCTTGATATCATCATATATAAATATAGCAGTTCATGACAAATTTCAAAACTCCGCCATCTCTCTCCCCACATCCACCACTGCTGGCGGCTCACCTCCAACTGCGCAACGCTACGCGCTGTTCACATCCAGCTGCCGCTGCCCAACACTACAATGGCGAGTATTACAACAATGCAAAGCAGCCACAGACTGCACACAGCACAGCCAGTGATTTTCATACAGAGGTGGCGTTACCAATAAAGAACCTAAACAGCCTACTTACATAGCCCCCATGCTCCCCACAAAAAATTTTACAAATTGGTTTGGGCAGTGGCCAATACAGATTTGAAAAAATTTTCATAATTACAATAACAAAGAAATCAAATGCACACACTTATTGATACAATGTTGGTCAAAAGCTAAAATTTTCTCACAGTCCATAAAGACAGTCCTCATCATTCGTCATAGTAAAGTTGCAGTGTTTTTCTCAAAGTCTGAGCAGTAAAAGACAATGCACACAGATGTAGTGGATTTCCATGCAGTCTTGAAGAAGTAGTGTTGTCCTTCCAACGGAAAGACAGTGCTGACTCGACATGCAGACAGGTAATGGGCCACAACAGAGTAAACCCACAGCAGAGTCAGTCGACGTTTTGAAGAATATTGGTAGTTAGGTCATCACAGAGCAGACCCACTGTAGTCCTGGTAGAAATTACGGTACTGGTGGGCCACCAGAGGTGCTGACCCACTGCAGTCCTTGTAGCAATTGGTGGGCCATTAAAGATGCAGACCCACTGTAGTCCTGGTAGAGACGGCCAGCAGCCATCTGTTGCAAATGTGCAGGTGCACAATCACCATCGAAGAGTCTTGCGGACAATATAGCAAGTCCATAAACCACCACTTGTGCACTCACAAAGTTTCTGGAATTGTCCTTAGATCCAGCAATGCTGTTATCCAGTCCCTTGCTGAATCATTAACACACGTGCAAACACTATCAGTCCCTACTTCTCACATATTGTCCATGTACTATGACCAACAGAAATGTGTGCAGTGAAATGTTACTTAATTTGAAGAACTGGTAACAATTACAATTTGGTAACATAAAAATACAATAACAAAGGTACAAAATACATCATTAAAGAACATAATAATACAGAGAACATTTGTAGTACAAGCTTTACAAAAGAATCGAAATAACATATACGTCAGTGTTCCAGGAATTATGACATGAGTACATACATAAAAGATCAGAATAACTTTCGAAACACCAACTTCACACATGAGCATTAACACAAAACAGAATAAATAATGTCTAAACATCTTTACAAAGTAAATAACACATTATTAATGCCAATTATATTCGAGGATAACAGTATTCCTCATCATAGTGAATTTAGTTTAGTATTAGAAAAATTCTACAATATAAGTCTTATCAGATAAACATATAAATACAGGAAAAACATAAATACCCAAGGGTACACAAACATATAGCGGAATAATACAAGGAAAGGACAGGGTTTGTTTTACTGCAATATTTTGCAAACAAAACTTTCTTTACTTCTCGGAGATCTCCCTTCGTTCTTCATTATTTCCAAAAGTCCTATCTATACCTGCTTTCTGTACTTTTCTTGTATAGCCTCTCAGTGCATTTCTTCAAATTCATCGCGACTCATTCTCTTATAGGCTACCCCCTCTTAAGCTAACTTAAATCTACTGAGCTCAGATGCTAAACTAAGGGACGAGGCAATGCAGCAGCACAAAACAATTAACACAAACAGCAATGACAAAATATTCAAATGGCAAAGCAAGCTACAGTAATTACAACTAATATAAGGCAATGAGCAGCAAACAAAAAAATAAATCTGGCTTAGCAGAGTAACACAAATTAAAGTTCAGTAGCACTATGCCTGGCAAACAGCAGCTTATATCTAAACATGACATAGCTCAAGCAGAAAAAATATTACAGTAAAAACAACAATGCAGATAAGGGAAATGTATATTCACATCTTAATGTCTAAGTAAATTAAAGTGGTGCACCACAACAACTTATTGTAAAAGAAATATTACCATGTACTTGAAAAGAATATTATGTATGCAGTTACTGTTACTAGTCCCTTCTTATTGTTCTTTCCTTTCCAAGTGCTCCTTTTTTGAAGAATGTGGATCACAAAATTATTATTTAATAGATCTGTTGACAGAAAGTGTTCACATTAGCAAATGCATTTAATTTTATTTTATGAAACCAATGTTGCAACACAGCTGGAAAACAGATGTCAAATGAAATAAGCAATTACGCAAACCAAAGCATAAAAATATCATTCAATAGTCATGTGGCATTTCGTAAGTCAGTAGCTCTCAACTCTCGTAGAAAGACACTTGTCATAATCAGGTGTGCAGATGTATGAATATTTCCCATCAATTCATAAGCATTTCAGTAATTAGCACAAAGTACGAGTAACCATATGTTTTCAGGTAATGAGCGTGTAATATTTGCGATGCTTTCTACAAAGGAACGTCAATAGCCAGGATAATGGCCTCCCTTTTTTTTTTCTACCTGTGCCGCTGAAAGGCTAATGGCTTTTTTTCGGGCGGCTGTCGCCCAGGTGGGTGCCCGCGACGCATTACGTGCAGGTGGTCACTTAACTTTCTTATGGAAATATTTACGTCAGCAGTTTCCGCTACAGTGACAGTCTCATATAAAAATATTTCACAGGTCAAGAATTAGCGTTGCAAATGTGTAGAAACAAAATCCTATAAATATAAGTGTACAAAAAAATTTTCGCCGGCATTGTAATACAATCACGCATTTACGCACATTTCATAACTCTTAAAGTACGATTCTTGGTTTCCAACATCCTGTTTCACAAGTCAAGAGTCCCTACCCACTATTCATTACTCCTTACCTTATTACACATATACGTATCCATCGACACTCGTCAATATTTCGTCATTATAAATATGAAGCATAATCAAATAACTCATATAGCCTCAGCCTATTAATCATAAACATACCTCAGCAGCATAATACACATCGTCGTCGTAAAAATAACATCATAACACCTCAGTCAAATCTCAAAATCGTCGTAGCTTCCTCCAATAATTAAAAAAATTCTCTGCTCATGTCAAAAGTGTCATCTGCCTCAAACGTACTTTAAAAATCATGAATCCATACCAAATATATCATTCAAAGCTCTCATAGTATCACAATGGTTCCAAAAAAAAATATGAAGAGTTCACACAGTACAGACAAAATACAATTTCGTAAGTGTGAAGTTATCCAACTCTGTAATTGCGTAAACATATGTCACTGATGTAATAAAAAAAGTTTATCTCTCAGTTACATGATCAGATAGCTGTGTAATTTGTGTGTTAGAGAAATATGGTACCGATGTGTAAAGTTGTATAAGCAAATACCATATTAGCTAGGGTTCCTTGTGGTTGCCACACACATGGTACACAAAGTAAGCGTGTACCCCCCTGAGGATTAATGTAATTATACCCTCAGGTGTTACAGATTACAGCAATGGAATGAAATGTATCACAGAAAACTTTCTTTGTAATTCAAAAAATCTTTAAAAATAAATGTTTTAAGTACAAAATTAATCACTCAAATACGTGTACCGTAGCGCTAAATGTGCGTCTTGTTGCAACATAATCTGTGTGGAAGTGTCGTAGTTATCGTCCTCCGAAAGCTAAGTTCTGCAGAAGTCAATGTACTTACCTCATGATAAACAAAAGTGAAATGCTTTGCGTATAGATATCTTAGTTATTACGCTTATTGTTGTGATGAAGAAAGTACTGTACTGTAACGTATTGTTGTGCTACGGAAAAGGCAGTCTCATTGTAGCTATACTACAAAAGTTACTACTAAAACCTGTTTTACTTTCCAGAATAAAACAGAAAACTGTGCAGATATAAAACAGAAACACTGCAAAAGCAACATTGTAAATTTTCACTCATTAGTAGCGTCGTGATAAAACCGTGTAGTTGTCACATAAATTAACCACTGTGTCATCTGGTATCTCACAGAAAGTACTTTAAATCCAGAATATATTTTCAAGTAAACCAAAATGTTGCATTAAAATCTCATTAGCAGTACCAGATATAATGTTATTTTTCTCTTTGTTGCCGCGTGTCGTTACTGGGATTAGGAGGCCTAACTTCCACAAATTCGCCTTGCCGAGAGGGCCCAGCTCTGTTTAAAGCTCGCCAGTTCTGATGGAATTCAGGTCTGTCGTTTTGTCGGTAGTTTACACAGTTTCTTTCGTGTCGGTCATGTGGTGGAGAATTTCTCCCTGAATCGTAACTGCGCGCTGAACTGTTGCGTCTGAAATTATTCTGTCTCCCTTGATAATAATAGTTCTGATTACCATATTGTCTGTTTCTATGGTTATCTCTGTCATATTCATTACTACGGAAATGCGATCTTTCTCTGTAACTATTACTCTGCCAATGGTTGTCATATGGGTGGTGTCTGTTTTGGTCACGATTTGCGTTGTAAGAATAGGCTTGTCGTGGCCAGTTATTGTTTCTGTCGTCACGGAATTGTGACGGATGTGACCTGTAGTGATTGTTTTCCTGTTTTCGCATCCCGCGACTGTCTGTGTCAATTTCTAGTTCTTGTAACAGTCCCTGAAAAGCCGCAATGTCTTCTTTACAACGTCCTGCTAAAATAATATGTCGTAAATGTTCAGGCAATTTGAGTAAGCAAATGCGGATGAGTTCTGAGGGGCTGTATGGGTTTGAAAGATACTGATTCTTATGCAACATGTCTTCAAAATATTTCACAAGACTGGAAAATTCAGATTGTTCGAAATGTTTCATCATTATGATGCCATGTTTTACTCGGTCTTGTGTAGTTTGAGACCAATATGCAGAGAGGAAGGCATGGTAAAATTCTCCTTCACTGTGACAGTCGTGAATGACCGATCGCATTCTTACAGCCGGTTCGTTCTCTAAATAGCCACACATAAATTCTAACCTGTGCTCCAATGACCAGTTGGGAGGAAAACAATGAGAGAATTGATGGAGCCATGCTTGTGGATGAATGTCGTTGCCAGAATTCTTAAATGTTTTGAATTTACGTGTAGTAATGAACAGCTTATAGTCAAAATCGTCATGTCGGCGAGTCGCATGTCAGTCATTGTTACTTCGTTTCGGCGGTTCCATCTCAAAATTCGGTGCACACTGCCAATTTCTTTCATAATTTCCGAAGTGTCCCGTGTTATTATTTTGTGGTTGTTCTGTATTTCTATGTCCCTCTTCCCGTATTGGAGCGCGAGTGTCCTCTGAAATACGTAATTCTTGTATTACCTGTGTCAACTGATCTTGTACTTCCCGGATTTCTCTTTTGTACTGTGTATTGATTTGATTTTGATTTTGTTTGAATTTTCTTATTTGTTCATACTCTTCTGTGTCAGTGAAGGCTACGGGTCTTGTGTCATTCAGATCATCATCTACCTTTGTAGATAAGTTAGTGACCTGATCCGAAAGTTCGGCTACTTTCTCCGATAGTGTACTTATTTCCTCCATGTGTCTTTCTGAACCAATTTTCAGGGTATCTACTGTGTCCTTTAAATTTTCCTGAGTTCTTGCAAGTTGCGTAACCGAATCGGTAGATGCAACTGAGTCAATTTTAGCTTGCAAGGTCTCATGATTTTCATGAACAATAGTTTGCAGTTCTTTTATGGCTGCTTCGTGATTCTGTAATACATTTTCATGACGCGAAAAAATAGGTTGGAAATGCTCACAAATTTGTGTTTTTACGTCATTACAGACCTTTTGGCATTTCGATTCGATGTTATGTAACTGAGTGGTTAAATCTTCACGTGTTTGTTCAAGTGTAGTGTCTAACTTTTGAAGATTTTGTTCCATTGTGTCTAACTTTTTGTGATTTTGTTCCACTGTGTCTAACTTTTTGAGATTTTGTTCCACTGTGTCTAACTTTTTAAGATTTTGTCCCATTTGTCTCTGATTTTGTTCCATTTGTTGCATTAATTGCAATAATAATGTATTAGTGTCTGGAATCTGTTTCTCTACGCTTTTCGGCAGTGCATTTGCACCGGCAACATTCACATTTTGACAAACAGAAAATGCGTCTTGACTTATTTGAGAAAACGGTGATAACCCAAAACCTGAATATACAGTATTTGCGAAATTGTGTCCTGTCATTTCGGATTCCTGAGGCGAGCTGTTGCCGACCGATCGATCGATAATGCTTCCCTGTTCACTACCTGTTTCACTGTCTACACCATTGTTTGCAGCCCGCTCCATTTCCCTATGCACAATTACCAAATTACTACTATGAACATCAGTTAATTCATTACTCGGTGGCGCTAACACACTGCTTTCATTTTCACTGTCATTTCTCAGTTTACTTTGGAGCCTAGTATTACGTTTTTCACACGCCATTATTGTCACAATATTTCACACGACAACACAGAAAAGCACAATTTGAAGAGCAAAAATAAGAGAACACATTAACATAACACTGAAAATAATATCTAGTTAATTGCAGCTGCGAAATACTTGGTGCAAATCTACATGCATGCCACAACTGTTTTACTGTACAACAATGAAAGACTGCAACTACAAAGGAGATTTTCTCTACAATTACGAGCTAGCAATAAACAAAATCTACACTAATTACACAAACAACAACAAAAAATCAGAAGATTCCAGTGAGGTATCCTCGGCTAAGGGTCGACATATGAAACGTCCCCTTTGAACAATTATACATGACTGTGCTTAACCTGACACACAATATTTTTAGCGCAACGCAATCTGACTTTCAAAATTCCCTACAAAAGAATGGCCCTGACTAACATTAAACTATACCTTTCACAAATCACTTACCTCACAAAAATCTTCGCTGCTCAAGCTACTGCAATACAGCAAGCGCCACTACTGCCAGCTAAATAAAAGATTCAAACTATGGAAGGCACTAACTACTGATAGGGATAGTTAGCAAATGAAAGATATTAATAGAGAACAAACAATGTATTTACCTTGATATCATCATATATAAATATAGCAGTTCATGACAAATTTCAAAACTCCGCCATCTCTCTCCCCACATCCACCACTGCTGGCGGCTCACCTCCAACTGCGCAACGCTACGCGCTGTTCACATCCAGCTGCCGCTGCCCAACACTACAATGGCGAGTATTACAACAATGCAAAGCAGCCACAGACTGCACACAGCACAGCCAGTGATTTTCATACAGAGGTGGCGTTACCAATAAAGAACCTAAACAGCCTACTTACAGATGCACGCTACAAATTCTGTTTTATATTAACCCACCCACCTAGTAGGGCATGAAAACTCATCACATCCGCAACCAATGGCCTTCATTCAATATTTTTCTTTGTTTCATGCTTACACTTGTTGTAACTTTCATACCAGGTGTTTTCATTTTTTGCACTAATGTTGCGTGTGTGCCAATGCGGTCTGACTATATTTTGGAAACAGTGGTATGCTTTTCTACTCAAAAACTTTTGAAACACTAAAGTATCCCTTCCCGCCATTGTCCCAATCGGACGAATTTACAACGATTTCCATTGTGATTAGCACTGAACCAGTCAACACTGAGTGGTTTTTGCCATCAGCAAATATTGCTATTTTCTTGAAATGTCTCTACAATTAGTATCAAATTATTAAGCAGCTACGGTAAACAATACTCACAGACTTCCTCTGAATCCTTCTCAGAAGAGAAGTTAGTGGCAAACTAAGGTGTAGTACCTCGCTCTATATAAAGTGTGACTACATTTCGTCTTGCATTTCTGACTTACCCTTACAACCCACGCACGGCATTCCATTGCACACAGACATGCTATAAGTACCATTGTTTGCAAATTTATTCCGTTAATTTAGATGTTTGTTGCCACTAGTAACGTTTGCAAATCAGTTAACAACTTGCTATGTTCTTACAATGAAATGAATACCCCAAGCTGGATACAGACGTTGATATAAGTCAACGGGGACAGTTGAAAATGTGTGCCCCCGACCGGGACTCGAATCCGGGATCTCCTGCTTACATGACAGACGCTCTATCCATCTGAGCCACCGAGGACACAGACGATACTGGGACTGCAGGGACTTATCTCTGGCACGCCTCCCGTGAGACCCACATTCGCAACTTATTGACCCGCACTATACTCATAGTGCCCCTGCCCATTATACTCATGACTCGCGGCTTTTTGCCGGTTTCCGTAAGAGTTCGGGCACTATTTGTGCATCCGCACAGAAGAAGATGGTCAAATGGCCGGTGAGCCTTAACTAAATACAGACTGAAGCGCCTAGAACCGCTCGGCCACACCGGCCGGCCGGGAAAGAGCGGTATGTTCCAATGCAGGCTACGAAAGGGGGTTGGCCACCTGGCTCTTTCAGAGCCAATGGCTAAGGTTCCTATGCAGAAATCACTCGCGACGTCGGTAAAGAGATACTTAGGGAAAGTACATTTGTTCTGGCGCGAATCAAGTCATTGTTATTAATATACATTTGCTAACAAATGTTGCTTTTACCACTCAGATATTAGGAGGAGTCTACGGGTCATGAATAATATCCTTCAGCAATTTTACAATGCCAGGAAAAGTTGATATTAATAAACAAAAGAATGACTTTGGCGTAACCGAAGATGAACGATCTTATACGAACTATATCGACTGTACGCTCAAGTTACAGACCAGAATGAAGTTTTTCACTCTGCAGCAAAAAGTGCACGGATAACAATCTTCCTGGCAGGTTAAAACTGTGTGCCGGACCGACACTCGAAGTCGGGTGGAGGTACGAGTTCTCGTCTCGGTCCGGCACACAGTTTTAATCTGTCACAAAGTTTCAAGTTACGGACTGTTCGCCATGGTCGCAGTCGTCGATAAGATGTTTTTCGATCTAGTCATGTGGTAGACCATCCTCTCATACTGTTAATAGTTAGCTTATAATCAGTGTGAACAAGTTCATTTTAACGTGTTTCTTAAATAAACGATCCATAATGGCATCCCGTGGAAAATTATTTGCACAAAGATCTTCTTCCCACTTCATGACGTAAAACACAGACGGTGGTATTGCACTTTCAGAAACCGACGGCGCTGCTACGGCTCTCAAGAGGACATAAAACTTTGAGAGCACCTCCACATAACAGTTAGGTAGAATTTGTACGCGGCGGCTCAGCAAGTCAATTCAAGGACGGACTCTGGCTTCAGTATCGCAAAACTCGGACTCAGCAACTGAACGGAGACGTTTCTGGAGGCTTAGTACGATTTAGGGACTCTTTCAAAGACTACTCTCCAGAAGGATATTGCTGACTCTAAACTGTTCGAAGCTGACAAATTTATCTATTTCGGTAAAGCTTTTCTTGTTACTTCCAGTTTGGATTTTATATCGTTCCTACTCCGGCTACCGTTAGTTATTGTTCTACAAGACCTTTTACTGATGAAGGAGGCCTAGTATGTTGTACAACGTTGAGTACCCTCTCTCACGCACTTCAGAGTGCTTCGCAGAATATAGATGTAGAAGTAGATGTCGCATCTATGCATTGTAAGTTTAAAGCACCGCTCGCCACCATCGTCAGCACGAAGTGTAGTGAGCTGCAAATGGCGCCGAATGGCACTTTAAAGAACTCGGATCTGTAGCGTGTTCATTTGAGCTCAACCTTATGGTAAATAAACATTATTTCTTTTTTTGTTCTAACGTTGATGAGGCAGGCTAAAGCTTTAAAGCTCTCCGCTGGTTGCGGCTGGTCCCGGCGGAGGTTCGAGTCCTCCCTAGGGCATGGTTGTGTGTGTTTGTCCTTAGGATAAATTAGGTTAAATAGTGTGTAAGCTTAGGAACTGATAACCTTAGCAGTTAAGTCCCATAAGATTTCACACACATTTGAACATTTTTTTTCTCCGGTGGTTTTGGAATTCACTGTGTTAGAAGTTTAACGCATGTAGTTCTTGTTTCAAATCTAAATATCCATTCGATTTCTCTGTCCTGCTAGTCTTACAGACGTGATCTTGTCATCGATATCTGCTGTGAAAATTTGTGAAGATGTTTCTTATTCTGTAGTGAAATATAGGCCCGAAAAATCCTCAAAAAACAGTGAGAAATAGTTTGTGCTTAATGTCTTCGAGAGGTTTGTTGAAAAACATCGGTCGCAACTGATATGGCAGATTTCAGAAATAACATCTGAGTTTACCGGAGCTCCTGTGTCGAGCGTATTATGTGAACGGAACGAAAAACAGAACACAGGTAAACTGTGTACTCCTGGCAAGACGACAGTCCTGTGTATTAGAAAAATGTGACGATTTTGTGCTAAGCACTATGCGGTCGAAGGTGTATGTTGGCTTCATGGCTGCCGTTGTTGATCGACTCCTCATCAGTGTATCAGATAACAGCTGCAGTTGTGAACTGCAGTCCCGAATCTGACATGGAATATGCTGGAAGACTGCCAACTAGTGACTGAAAACATCGTCCTTCATTATTTGCTGTTCATATTACACGTACCTCACGCAGATAAAATATCCTTCCTGCTGCTCGCTCTCTGTCGCAATTTTCGCAGCGGTGCGAGCACAGCGCAGCTACGGGTTAAATGCCCATTAAAGTTACGGCCACGTAAGAGCTGCGAAGTCGAAGCGGAAACGTATCGTAATAACTGTAGGTGCCCGACTGTATTCGACAGAGCGTGATTTGTCTTCCACGGGAGGAGACTCCATCGAGGTAACAACAAACGCGGAGGAATACTACCCGACCACGATGTTATTGCACCTGGCCTCGCGTGGCCGTAGCCGGAAACGCGCGGTGACGTTACAGTAAACAAATAGAGTGGTGACTGAGGAAAGCGCACCGCACTGGGACAGATTTCAAGACAGCTGAGTATATGCTGTGAAGTCTTTCAGCGTGTCCTCGTGAAACATCACAATTAGGCGACCGAAGCGCCCTCGGTCCCAGGTGCAATAATATTGTGGTCGGTTAATGTTTATTTCCGTGTTATACTTAGGGGCTGTACGCACGCACCGATTTATCTGTCGTACGATCAAGAAATTGTACGTGCGTAAGCTTCTTGCCCTACAGACAGGCGCTGTAGTGCCAACTTCCCGACAAATATTCGTCTTCTTCCACTTCGTGTGGGAGTTAACACTTTTCAAATATGGCTAACATGGCAGGGTCAGAGGCGCACAGAACTTTGATGGCACTTTCTCTCCTGCCGCTGTGGCCGAGCTGTTCTAGGCGCTTCTATCCGGAACCGCGCTGCTGCTACGGTCACAGGCTCGAATCCTGCCTCGGACATGGATGTGTGTGGCGTCCTTAGGTTAGTTAGGTTTAAGTAGTTCTAAGTCTAGGGGACTGATGACCTCAGATGTTAAGTCCCATAGTGCTTAGAGCCATTTGAGCACTTTCTCGACAATTTTAACGAAAACAAATTCTTGTGGGACACTGGGTGCAAGGGGTATAGCAATAGCGATACTAGAGATGAAACACTTGTTTCATTTTTTAACGAATCCATAATGGTGACATGTGTCAAACAGAGAAATGAAACTGAGATAAAGGATTGTAGCTCCGTCATAAGTTACAGTGAGAAGTGTCTTTTTTTATTTGTTAATGGGGACTAGTTTCGGACACCTGTGCCCACTTTCAAACCATTCGTGTCGGAAGTGTGATAATACAGGTGATTGCCTATGTGAAATGATCAAAGTGATGATCAAAGTGGCGCTATGGCTGCCTCAACAACAGTGAAGAGTCCATATGAGACGAACATTAAAGAATGTCTGAAGTCCGTCCTATGTGGTCTATTTACTGTTGTTGAGTCGGCCGTAGTGCTGTTTTGATCATCACTGCAGGGGCAGTTTTTGTATATAGGCAGTCGCCTGTATTGGTGCATTTACGATACGGATGGTTGGTGAAAATGGACGTAGGTGTTCGAAACTTGTCACCGTTAAGAAATAAAAAAAGATACTTCGCAACGCAACTTATGACGGAGATACAACCATTTATCTCAATTATAAGAGAAGTTGAGGGCCTATCTTTCACCTGTAACGTGCTGCAAGTTCGTAGGAAAGTGAAAGACATGTAGTCTATAAACAAAAGTCTATCGACTTTCTGTATTTCAGATATTTCGGTTTTTAGATGTTAGTTCCGATACATATTGGATATAAAAATCTAAAAATTGAAATACCCGAAAGACAGACGGTCGACCAACCTTTTATTCATAAAATATTTTAGTGCTAGAAACGTTAAAAAATCCAACAGAACTGCCACGCTGTCTATTATGATTAGCAAAGTATACGACTGAAAAATTTTTATAGTTGTACTACGAAGAGATTTCAGATGGAAGGTTACACACGTAGACCCACGCTAATTCCAATGTGCATCAAGAATTGAGCATTCACAAAAGACAGCACATGTTCTGGGTTCCCTGCAGACACGTGCAACAGGTGCTTCACGGTGGGCGAGTGAAATGGCGCGCTAGCTGGGAACGAACTCCACAGTTGAAGTGCGCAGGACAGTAAGTTTCTTGAGGACAAAACGTCTAAATTGCGCGCATGTCCGTCGCCGTATTCTGGAGCTAAATACGCCGAATGCAATGTGACGTCCAGCCGTAGTTGAATGATGGCAACAATCTGCTGCTCACTGGGGAGGCAAGGTGAAACAACATTTGGAGGAAAGAGATTTTCGAACTATGAGGGCGTTAAGAAGCTTTCGAATGACTCCGTGACCAAGGAGCTGATTTCTATCGTCCAGGAACTGAACGGTTTGGTAGAACATTCCGACTGTTGTTTAGAGAGACTTGATTACTATAATGGAAAACAGTATCGTGCATCTGTCTTACTTCGAAGTACCTACTCACAGTATCTAAATGCTTAATTTCTTGTGTATTCGTTCCTCTATTCGTTTCATGATGTGTGTCATAAACTGTTGTCTTTCTAATTCTAATTTAAAATGCATTTCCTAAATTTACAGCGGCTTTGTACGCTACATAAATAAATAAATAAAATTAGCATTAGCATAATTTCCTTTATTTCAAGCCGGTCGGTGTGGCCGAGCGGTTCTAGGCGTTTCAGTCTGGCACCGCGCGACCGCTACGGTTCGAATCCTGCCTCGGGCATGGATGTGTGTGCTGTCCTTAGGTTAGTTAGGTTTAAGTAGTTCTAAGTTATAGGGGACTGATGATCTCCGATGTTAAGTCCCATAGTGCTCAGAGCCATTTTTTGACATTTCAAGTTTCAGGAATGATTTGAAATAGAGACTATGGAGATACAGCTTCAACGAATCAGAGATCTTGATAAGTCGTGCCAGTAGGTAGAAGTCTTAAAATAGCTAAGAGCTTCCCCTACAGCTTCGTTCATCGCTCTATCAATATTTATTTTCGAAAAATGTGGCTTTGTGGCTTGACTACTTCAGCACTCAGAAAAGAATTTATCGTCCATTCTAAAATAATTTCGGAAATCGTCGGATCCCAGCTGCTTGTGAGTGAAGTTCTTCTGAAGAAAGCATTTGTGTACCCAGAGCTTTCTCTCGCGTTTGTGTAGGTTTTTCTGTTTTAAAACACCGAGACAAATCGCAATACCTACGTCTTCGTTGTACCAAACGGCATCTCGAGCAACACGACCTTAACGAAAGTAACGTAGCAACTAGGCGGCGCTGTGATCGCTGCGTGCCGTTGGTCGGGCAGTGAGGGCCGTGGAGTCTGCCACAAAGATGGTGTGTTCGTCGATCGTCCAGTGAGTCGCTATCTAATCATTAAATGTTACGAGAGGCGCATCCACCGGTATAAAAGGAGGCAGGGAGTACTGTGTTGTCAGAAGAGAAGCAGAACCGCTACAATGGATCAGTGGGGGAGCTCAGTGCCATTGGATGCCACTGAGTATGGACATCTCAAGACATCTAATGCTGTACAAGTCAGCTGCTGGTAATATGAGTGTGAAGTGGAAGTGCGAAAGAACAATGACAGATAAACCAAGACCAGGCAGACCACACTTGCTGACAAACAGCGACCGTCGAACATTACGGAGGGTGGTTGTAAGAAATGGCATGAAATCAACGGAAGGAATTACTTGTCAGTTCCTAACTGCTAGCAGTCCGGATAGCACAATGACTGTGCGTAGCAAGTTAAGGGGGTAGGACGTCAAACGGGCCGACTTGGAGCAGGAGAGGCACCAAAGATTTTCATTTCCACTGTCTATACTTTTACAAATAAATTCATAAAACTTTGAAAGCATGATCAGGAAG
Organism: Schistocerca piceifrons; assembly: GCF_021461385.2. Taxonomy (NCBI): domain Eukaryota; kingdom Metazoa; phylum Arthropoda; class Insecta; order Orthoptera; family Acrididae; genus Schistocerca; species Schistocerca piceifrons. The sequence goes on from NC_060143.1 coordinate 300,270,490, forward strand.
GATTCAGGATTCATACTCATAGCAGTGGAAGCTCAAAAACGCAACAAAAATGGTTCAAATTGCTCTGAGCACTATGGGACTTAACATCTATGGTCATCAGTCCCCTAGAACTTAGAACTACTTAAACCGAACTATCCTAAGGACATCACACAACACCCAGTCCTCACAGAGCAGAGAAAATCCCTGACCCCGCCGGGAATCGAACCCGGGAACCCGGGGGCGGGAAGCGAGAACGCTACCGCACGAAAAACGTAACAAAATATTTTTTTTTTCACATGTGATATATCATCATTTTTTCACTTACTACTGGCTGCATTTGTTGCTATAGGTACACTTTTCTTCCTAAGTAAGAGAGATTCTTCGATGAATTTTGCACAGCATACAAACTATAGTTCCATGTGTATGAAACTCTAGAGTTTATTTAATTTATGACAAAATGAATGAACTGTTACATTTTAAACTTCTTGTTTGGAAAAAAACTAAAATTTTATAGTTACTTATCTCAATTTTTACCACAGTTTTTTATAGATTTGGAAAATTCTAGAGTTTCATACACCTGTAAGTACTGCTTGTATGCTGTGCAAAATTCATCGAAGAATCTCTGTTACTTAGGAAGAAAAGTGTACCTACAGAAACAAATGCAGCCAGTAGTAAGTGAAAAAAATGATGAAATTTCACATGTAAAAAGAAGGTATTTTGCTACGTTTTTGAACTTCCACTGCTATGAGTGTGGGTCCTCAATCCTCCGTGGTCATGCTGACAAAGTTTTATGAATTTATTTGTAAAAGTATAGACAGTAGAAATTAAAATGTCCTATGGTTCCTCTCCTGCTCCAAGCCGGTCCGTTTGACGTCCTATCCCCCTTAATTGTCGACCAGCTGTTCGTAAGCGCCGGCCGGAGTGGCCAAGCCGTTCTAGGCGCTACAGTCCGAAACTGCGCGACCGCTACGGTCGCAGGTTCGAATCCTGCCTCGGGCATGGATGTGTGTGACGTCCTTAGGTTAGTTAGGTTTAAGTAGTTCTAAGTTCTAGGGGACTGATGACCTCAGAAGTTAAGTCCCATAGTGCTCAGAGCCATTTGAACCATTTTTTTGTTCGTAAGCCAAATATTTCTGCAGTCAGTGCTAGGCGACGCTTGATGCGGTGAAACAGCGAGGCCATTGGACAGCGAATGACTGGAGAGATGAATCACGCAATACCCTGCGGCAGTCGGATGGAAGGGTATCGGTTCGACGAATTCCTGGAAAACGTTACCTGCCATCATATGTAGTACCAACACTAAGGGTCTTCTTCGTGTTTAGTGTGTGGTCCAATTGTTGTGCCTAAGTAAACGCTAAATGCGGAAGCATATCAACAAATTTTACATCGTTGTGTAGTGTATACAACAGAGGAACAGTTCGGAGACGATCACTGATTGTATCAGCATGACAAGGAACCCTGTTATAAAGCAGCACCTGCGAGGCAGTGGTTTGTACATAACATTTCTGAAATGGCCTGCCCTGCCCACAGTCGCGACCTGAACGGAATGTAACACTTCTGCCATGAGTTAGATCGTTGACCTTGCTCCAGATCCAGCTTCCAACGTCTCTATCTTACCAGACTTCGGCTCTTAGGGAAGAATGGGCTGCCACTCTTCCACAGACATTCAGACATCTCACTGAAAGTGTTCCTAGGAGAGTTCAAGCCATCATAAGGGAGAAGAGTGGTCACACCCCGTATCAGCGTGCACTAACAGGTATCAGGATACTTTTGATCGGACAGTGTAGTACTGTGGTGCCTCGGCGCTATGCCGGGTAGTGCAGTGCGTGAGCCCCGACGCGGAAACGAGTCGCCGCGCACGCTTCGCTGCTACTTGGCACTCCACGCTGCAGCACGGACCGCCCGCGGCCAGACTGGTTTCCGCGCTGGCGATGCGGAGCACGCGGGCCCAAGGCGACGGCGCGACGGCCGGCCGGCTTACTGGGTCGCGGGCGCCCGGCCGCGCTCAGGCGGGACCCGAGGCCAGCTGAGCTCACCGGCTGGTCGCTGGCGGCTACCCGGCCCTCGGGCCGCCGCGTCCCCACCTTGACGACGCCACCTCACGGCCGCCGCGCTGTTTTTGTTCCTCCACCAGCACTTCCCTGTCAACTGCTGCTGACGTGCTCTGACTGCCAGCAACACCGTTTAGCTACCCGATAAAACAACTGGCATCTTGCAAAATATGTTGGAACAAAAAATTCTGCACAGGCTTCGCAAACAGACAAAATGACATCTAATCTGATTTTGTCTATTATAAATGGTGTTTTGGAAGCCTGCAACTACGAAAACACTGAGTTCGCTTGTAAATATTTTTTCGCTACCAGTCACGATTTTCTTTTATTCATATGTTGCACCACGCGTTTCGGGAAATGATTCCCATTTTCAAGTGTCTTTTCTCTTTGTACTATGCCAAAAAATGGTTCAAATGGTTCTGAGCACTATGGGACTTAACATCTGTGGTCATCAGTCCCCTAGAACTTAGAACTACTTAAACCTAACTAACCTACGGACGTCACACACATCCATGCCCGAGGCAGGATTCGAACCTGCGACCGTAGCAGTCGCGCGGTTCCGGACTGAGCGCCTAGAACCGCTAGACCACCGCGGCCGGCCCCGAGGCAGGATTCGAACCTGCGACCGTAGCGGTCACGCGGTTCTAGACTGAAGCTCCTAGAACCGCATGGCCATGTACTATGCCATTTTACGTAATGTTTGCGATGTGTGAGGTTCTGCTTTATTCTGTTGACTTTACTTCAATATACACAGAAGCGCCAAAGAAACTAGAATAGGCATCCGTACTCAAACACAGAGATATGAAAACAGGGTGAATACGGCGCTGCCGTCGGCAGCGCTTGTATAAGACAGCAAGTGTCTGACACAGTTCTTAGATCGCTTACTGCTGCTACAGTTCAAAAATGGTTCAAATGGCTCTGAGCACTATGGGACTTAACTGCTAAGGTCATCAGTCCCCTAGAACTTAGAACTACTCAAACCTAACTAACCTTAGGACATCACACACATCCATGCCCGAGGCAAGATTCGAACCTGCGACCGTAGCGGCCGCGCGGTTCCAGACTGTAGCGCCTTTAACCGCTTGGCCGCTGCTACAGTGGCAGCTTATCAAGATTTAAGTGAGTTTCAACGTGGTGTTATAGTCGGCGCATGAGCGATGGGACACAGCATCTCCTAGGTAGATATGGGGATTTTCCCGTACGACTATTTGACGAGTGTACCGTGAACATCACGAGTCAGGTAGAACATTAAATCTCTGACATCATTGCAGCTGGAAAAATATCTTGCAAGAACGGGACCAACGACTATTGAAGACAATCGTTCAACGCGACAGAAGTGCAGCTCTTCCGCAAATTGCTGCAGATTTCAATGCTGGGCCATCAACAAGTGTCAGCGTGCGAACCATTCAACTAAACATCATCGATAGGGGTTTTCGGAGCCGCAGGTCCACTCTTGTAACATCGTACGTTCTACAGTGACGGTATCAACAGTCTGATCTCTCTTTGGGATAAATATGTTCGTCGCCAGAGTGATATGTTGAGAACTGAATATGTAGACATGAAGAATTAAAATGTAGAATGTTAATTACGTTTGTTCTAATTAAAAATCTTCAAGAAATTTCACATGAAAAATTCGGACACATTACTTTTCAGTACTCCCTCGTGCATCCATTTGAACCTGCTACAGTTTCCACACTTCACACTTCTTTCCATTACCAAATTTACGATTCTTGGTGCCTCGTGTCCTATAAACGCATCCCGTGTTTTAGACAAGTTGTGCCTTAAATATCCTTGTTTTCTAATGTTGTTCAGGAACTCCTCATCACCACTATTCTGAAGCAACACACTACAAAAGCATCTACTTGTCTGAACTGTTTATCGTTCACGTTTCCCGTCGGCACAAATAAATACCGGGCTATGATAATCAAAGTGCAGCTTCTCACGGAGGTCCAGTGTGGTCTATAATGACTGCATGAGAGCGAAACTTGGTAGCTATGTTGACGCGTTAATAGAGAACCGATTTACGCCGAAAAAAAGCTCCAATACTGGTGATTCGCTGCAAACCTGGCGCAGTGCAGCATTTCGTCGACGTCTCCGTTGCTCACACTGTATAAATATTGTAAGCGGCAGTTAACAATAAAATCAACTTCATGTTTTCCCCGATTGTTTGACCTTTTGTAGCCATGTCCCGTTCTTAATCTGTTACATATGGAAACATTTCTATACGTCTATCTTTCATTAACAGCGGCAGATTTTCACCTGGTGACCAAAACTGGATTTTTTTTTTTTTTTTTGGAAGAGCAGTTGAACGGAATGAACAGTGTCTTGAAAGGAGGGTATAAGATGAACATCAACAAAAGAAAACGAGAATAATGGAATGTAGTCGAATTAAGTCGGGTGATGCTGAGGGAATTACACTCCTGGAAATTGAAATAAGAACACAGTGAATTCATTGTCCCAGGAAGGGGAAACTTTATTGACACATTCCTGGGGTCAGATACATTACATGATCACACTGACAGAACCACAGGCACATAGACACAGGCAACAGAGCATGCACAATGTCGGCACTAGTACAGTGTATATCCACCTTTCGCAGCAATGCAGGCTGCTATTCTCCCATGGAGACGATCGTAGAGATGCTGGATGTAGTCCTCTGGAACGGCTTGCCATGCCATTTCCACCTGGCGCCTCAGTTGGACCAGCGTTCGTGCTGGACGTGCAGACCGCGTGAGACGACGCTTCATCCAGTCCCAAACATGCTCAATGGGGGACAGATCCGGAGATCTGGCTGGCCAGGGTAGTTGACTTACACCTTCTAGAGCACGTTGGGTGGCACGGGATACATGCGGACGTGCATTGTCCTGTTGGAACAGCAAGTTCCCTTGCCGGTCTAGGAATGGTAGAACGATGGGTTCGATGACGGTTTGGATGTACGGTGCACTATTCAGTGTCCCCTCGACGATCACCAGTGGTGTACGGCCAGTGTAGGAGATCGCTCCCCACACCATGATGCCGGGTGTTGGCCCTGTGTGCCTCGGTCGTATGCAGTCCTGGTTGTGGCGCTCACCTGCACGGCGCCAAACACGCATACGACCATCATTGGCACAAAGGCAGAAGCGACTCTCATCGCTGAAGACGACGCGTCTCCATTCGTCCCTCCATTCACGCCTGTCGCGACACCACTGGAGGCGGGCTGCACGATGTTGGGGCGTGAGCGGAAGACGGCCTAACGGTGTGCGGGACCGTAGCCCAGCTTCATGGAGACGGTTGCGAATGGTCCTTGCCGATACCCCAGGAGCAACAGTGTCCCTAATTTGCTGGGAAGTGGCGGTGCGGTCCCCTACGGCACTGCGTAGGATCCTACGGTCTTGGCGTGCATCCGTGCGTCGCTGCGGTCCGGTCCCAGGTCGACGGGCACGTGCACCTTCCGCCGACCGCTGGCGACAACATCGATGTACTGTGGAGACCTCACGCCCCACGTGTTGAGCAATTCGGCGGTACGTCCACCCGGCCTCCCACATGCCCACTATACGCCCTCGCTCAAAGTCCGTCAACTGCACATACGGTTCACGTCCACGCTGTCGCGGCATGCTACCAGTGTTAAAGACTGCGATGGAGCTCCGTATGCCACGGCAAACTGGCTGACACTGACGGCGGCGGTGCACAAATGCTGCGCAGCTAGCGCCATTCGACGGCCAACACCGTGGTTCCTGGTGTGTCCGCTGTGCCGTGCGTGTGATCATTGCTTGTACAGCCCTCTCGCAGTGTCCGGAGCAAGTATGGTGGGTCTGACACACCGGTGTCAATGTGTTCTTTTTTCCATTTCCAGGAGTGTAGATTAGGAAATGAGACACTTAAAGTAGTAAAGGAGTTTTGCTATTTAGGGAGCAAAATAAATGATGATGGTCGAAGTAGAGAGGACATAAAATGTAGACTGGCAATGGCAAGGAAAGCGTTTCTGAAGAAGAGAAATTTGTTAACATCGAGTATTGATTTAAGTGTCAGGAAGTTGTTTCTGAAAGTATTTGTATGGAGTGTAGCCATGTATGGAAGTGAAACATGGACGATTAATAGTTTAGGCAAGAAGAGAATAGAAGCTTTCGAAATGTGGTTCTACAGAAGAATGCTGAAGATTAGATGGTTAATGAATAGAATTGGGGAGAAGAGGAGTTTGTGGCACAACTTGACTAGAAGAAGGGATCGGTTGGTAGGACATATTCTGAGGCATCGAAGGATCACCAATTTAGTACTGCAGGGCAGTGTGGAGGGTAAAAATCGTAGAGGGAGACCAAGAGATGAATACACTAAGCAGATTCAGAAGGATGTAGGCTGCAGTAGGTACTGCGAGATGAAGAAGCTTGCACAGGATACAGTAGCATGGAGAGCTGCATCAAACCAGTCTCAGGACTGAAGACCACAACAACAACAACCAAGTTCCGCTGCCATACGATTATTACAGCCCACACTGGACATCTGTGAGTACCTGGACTTTAATTATAACCACCCAGTATCTTAAAAAAAGGCTTCCTAACATTTAAATTTGCTTACAGTGTTAAATTTTTCTTTTTTAAAAACCCCAGTTGCATTTGATATCCTCTCTATTCAGCCACAATCAGTTATTTGGCGACCCAAGTACCAAAGCTCATTTGCCACTTTTAATGTATTACTTCCTTACCTCATTACCTCAGTATCGCCTGATTTAATTCAAAACTGGCTCTGAGCAAAATGGGACTTAACGTCTGAGGTCATCAGTCCCCCAGAACTTTAGAACTACTTAAACGTAACTAACCTAAGGACAACACACATCCATGCCCGAGGCAAGATTCGAACCTGCGACCGTAGTGGTCGCCCGGTTCCACACTGAAGCGCCTAGAACTGCTCGGCCACACCGGCCGTCCCGGATTTAATTCGATTGATTTAATGATGTTTATATTCATTTGAAACGTATTTTTAGTATTTTACGGAGTAACCGACACTGTGCCCCGACTACAATAAACGTTCTTTATTAATTACTGCAGAAGTCCGCCTCCGTAACTGAGCTGCCAGCCATTCGGAGGAAGCTGGTTCGACCGCCGGCCTTCCTAAGGATTTTTCCGTGGCATCTCGACTACCACGGGGTGCACTCAGCCTCGTGATGCCAGCTGAGGATCTGCTTGATTGACTAGTAGCGGCTCCAGGTCACGGAAACTGACAACGGCAGGGGCAGCGGTGTGCTGACTCCACGCCTCTTCATACCGTATCTAATGTTGCCACTGCAGAGGATGACACGACGGTCGGTCGGAACTTTGTGGACAGAGTTCATTTACTATAAAAAATGACACAAGTGGAACTGATGTCAAAGCTGTACAATTATGCAGCTTCTTGCCAAAATTACAACATCAAGGAATATCTCACTGAATGGAATTTTACACAGAAATTAGGAACATAATAATATGTGAATGATAAGGGCAACAGAATTGTGCATAATCCCTACATGTAGATAGAACTTGTTGGAAATGAATAAGGTGCCGTGCCGTGAAAACTTTGCAGAGAGCACTCTGAGGCACGATCACGTTCATTTTTCTTTCTTCATTGGTTTCAGGCAACAGTCATTTCACCAGATAAAATTATGTTACGTAACAATACAAACACGACACTTACTGATTTCTGTACAAAATATAAAGTACATCTACATCTACATCTACATGGATACTTTGCAAATTAAATTTAAGTGCCTGGCAGAGTGTTCATCGAACCACCTTCACAGTCCGCAGCTCGTGATCGTGCGGTAGCGTTCTCGCTTCCCGCGCCCGGGTTCCCGGGTTCGATTCCCGGCGGGGTTAGGGATTTTCTCTGCCTCGTGATACTGGGTGTTGTGTGATGTCCTTAGGTTAGTTAGGTTTAAGTAGTTCTAAGTTCTAGGGGACTGATGACCGTAGATGTTAAGTCCCGTAGTGCTCAGAGCCGTTTGAACCATTTAAACCACCCTCACAATTCATTATTCCAATCTCGTATAGCGTACGGAAAGAATGAACTCATATATCTTTCCGTACGAGCTCTGATTTCCCTTGTTTTATCTTGGTGATCGTTCGTCCCAATGTAGGTCGGTGTCAACAAAATATTTTCGCATTCGGAGGAGAAAGTTGGTGATTGGAATTTCCTCAGAAGATTCCGTCGCAACGAAAACAGCCTTTCTTTTAATCATGCCCAGCCCAAATCCTGTATCATTTCTGTGACACTCTCTCCCATATTTCGCTGTAATACAAAACGTGCTGCCTTTCTTTGAATTTGTTCGATGTACTTCGTCAGTCCTATCTGGTAAGGATCCCACGCCGCGCAGCAGTATTCTAAAAGCGGACGGACAAGCGTAGTGTAGACAGTCTCCTTAGTAGGTCTGTTACATTTTGTAAGTGTCCTGCCAATAAAAAACGCAGTCTTTGGTTAGCCTTCCCCACAACATTTTCTATGTGTTCCTTCCAATTTAAGTAGTTCATAACTGTAATACCTAGGTATTTAGTTGAATTTACGGCTTTTAGATTAGACTGCTTTATCATGTAACGAAGTTTAACGAGTTCCTTTTAGTACTCATGTGGATGACCTCACACTTTTAGTTATTTAGGGTCAACTACCACTTTTCGCACCATTTAGATATCTTTTCTAAATCGTTTTGCAGTTTGTTTTGATCTTCTGATGTACATTACGTAAAACAAAGGGTATTCTGTTGAAACAGACTTAGTGAGAACCGCAGCTGTAGTATAATTACATCGTTTTTAATTTGAAACGGCAACTAGCCGCAAGTATGGTTTAAAAATTTTCATTTAAATAAACAGCATCGGATTTCTAATAAATCCATTTTCGAATGGCTCTTTCAGACTTTGTTGATTTTCTTTCTCGGGGTGAAGCTGTGCCATGTTTGTTAAATTCTGAGCGTCTGTGTTGGTGTGTATTCAAGTATCTTTCCCAGAATTTAATAATACTCGCATAATGCACATGCCAAAGTGCGGAAATTTTGAAATGTATGAATGACATACACAAGGAATGCGTCGGATGCTATCACGCACTCGGTAAGTTGTCGGCACTTCAGTCTATTTCATGCATGTTTCCGCGAAGTACAGGAAAGTTTCTTTCGCAGCTTTAGCGAATTTTAGCGAAGAACTTTTTGTTTATCTTAAGACGAAAATCAGCAAAAACTGCAAAATAAGTTTCCAGCAAGAAAGTCTGTTGCAAGCATCTCAAGATAAGTTTGTCAAATATCCGGAACCGGAAATGGTTCGATACAGATAAGTTTTTCAAACCATGCATGTTGCTGGTCGTTGTTTCAAATTATAGACCTTACAAATATGTGGATACGGCTGAACAATTATGTGAGTTAATAGTCCAAAAATTACGTTACTTTTACTCCACCATTGCTATACAAGACGTAGTTTCTTAATATAAAATACATAATGTATATCTTGACCACCCTAAATATTTTTTTGTTCAGGAACAAAATAAAAAATATATCAAGGAAATGTTGTTTAACTATGCAGTAGACATTAACCACCATGCTTGCCCTTGTATCTTTGTGTGATACGAAAGCACGAATAGTAGTGCATGTTTTTTAAACAGTATCGTGTCTATTTCATTTGATAATGTACTTCCTACACCCAAGACGTGTTCAAAACGATTATCAAGATGCATCCTTCGCGTAAACATTACTTTATTGAACATTTAACACAAAATTTGCTTTGACTCTGCTGTACCGGTGCACAGTGCGCGTACACGGGGCAATGTAACTCGTCAACTTGCTGGAGCTGACAGTAAACAAATGGCACCACAAGAAAATGCACACTTATCTTTCTGTAAACAATCTTCAGTGAAGATTTTGTGTGAGTACAGTGCTCACTAACCAAGAGAAGGTAGAAACGCTACTCATGTATGGATAATGTAAGTGAGCAGCACATTAACTGGAGTAATGTTTTCTTATTTTCAATGTTCTGCTAATTTGCGTTCTCCTTAGAGGAACAGCTTTTCTATCTTTTCCCCGTTGGTGTGCGTTGTACTCAGATAAATCTTCAACATCTGCATCTACATGATTACTCTCGAGCCAACAATTAAGTGCCTGGCATAGGGTTCATCGAACTATCTTTAAGCTACTTCTCCACCGACCGACTCAAGAGCAACGCGCGAGAGAAACAAACTCTTAAATCTTTCCGTGCGAGCTGTGATTTCTCTTATTTTATTATGATGTTGGAATGAAATGAAATGCCGTGTGGCTAGGACCTACCGTCGGGTAGGCCGTTCGCCTGGTGCAAGTCTTTCGAGTTGACGCCACTGCGGCGACTTGCCTGTCGATGGGGATGAAATGATGATGATTAGGGCAACACAACACCCAGTCCCTGAGCGGAGAAAATCTCCGACACAGCCGGGAATCGAACCCGGGTCGTTAGGTATGACATTCCGTCGCGCTGACCACCCGTGTGCACCAACAAAATATTTTCACATTCCGAGGAGAAAGTTGGCGATGGAAATTTCGTGAGAAGTTGCTGGCTCATCTGTCGTTGGTTGATTTGGGGGAGTGGACTAAACATCGAGGTCATCGGTTCCATCTGATTACGGAAGGGTGGGGAAGGAACTCGGGCGTGCCCTTTCAAAGGAACAATCCCAGAATTCGCCCGAAGCGATTTAGGGAAAGTAAGGAAAACTTAAATCAGGATGGCCGGACGCAGGTTTGAACCGTCGTCCTCATGAATGCGAGTCCAGTGTGCCAACCACTGCGCTACCTCGCTCGGTCTGGCGCAGCGAAAAACGCCTTTGTTTTAATGATTGCCACCCCAATTTGTGTATCATATCCGTGGTACTCTCTCCCCTATTTCGCGATAATACAAAATGTGTTCTTCGTCAATCCTACCTGATGCGGATCCCACACCGCACAGCAATACTCCACAAGAGGGAAGACCAGTGTAGTGTAAGCAGTCTCTTTAGTGAACCTGTTACATTTTCTAAGTGTTCTAGCGATAAATCGCTGTCTTTGGTTTGCTTTCCCCACAATGTCATCTATGTGATAGTTATGATTTAAGTTATTCGTAATAGTAGTCCCTAAGTTTTTAGTTGAGTTTACAGCCTTTAGATTTGTATGCTTTCCCGTGTAACTGAAATTTAACGGATTCTTTTTAGTGCTCCTGTAGATGACTTCACATTTTTCATAATTTAGAGTCAATTGCAACTTTTGACACCATACAGATATTTTGTCTAAATCATTATGCAATTCGTTTTGATCGTCTGAAGACATCGCATAACGGTAAATGACAGTATCATGTGCAAACAGTCAAAGAGGACTCCTCAGATTTTCTCCTAAATCGTTTACGTAGATCAGGAACAACAGAGGGCCTATAACACTTTCTTGGGGAACGCCAGAGATTACTTCTGTTTTACTCGATGACTCTCCGTCACTTATTACGAACTGTGACTTTCTGACAGGAAACAACAGATCCAGTCACACAACTGCGGCGATACTCCATAGGCATGCAATTCAGTTTGTAGACACTCTTGGAGAACGACGTCAAAAGCCTTCTGGAAATATGAAAACACGGAACACATTCAACTGAATGACTGGTATTCATTCTCCTTGTATTTCCATTTGTTTACTGTTATCTCTAGCATGTGGATGTCTCACATTACCCGGAGTACCTGCACTATATGCTGATACAGGAGAATCAGGCAAATTTCCGTTTATTGTTTAATAAAGTAATGTTGACGTTAATGGTTCACTCCGATACTTTTCTGAACAGGTCTTGAGTAGAGGAAATTGATTACTGAAAAAATATAGGGTGCTATTTAAAGACGACGTACTGTTCTTCATAAAGAAGAAAGTTACAATAAACTCAATGGTGCTGGTAGCTCAGCAACGTTTGCTTGACACATTTTTAGGGTTCTGTACTTGAGTCAGTAAAGCGGATCCTTAAAGGATCACTTTGTTGTCAGTCCGTCTGTCGGTCTGTCTGTCTGTCTGTCCGATTATTAAAAGCGCTTTTTCTTAGGAACTGTTAGATGTATCAAGTTGAAATTTGTGCCACTCACTGAGACTTACGCTCCCTTGACGGTATAATAAGTTTAAGTTTCTAGGTCAATGAAATCAAAACATTACGGCCATTCATGTCGCATAATTCGATACTGGGAAACTCGCTCATCAAAACCTTTGGCGTGCTTCCTGTTGAGCTAGAATCGTGAAATTTGACTAACAGCAAGCTTTAACAGCAAAAGTAAGGGAAAAAATTGGAAAATTGTTAGTTAATGAATATATGACACGAAAAAAATTATCATATATTATCCGACTATCGATCCATTCGTCCGTTACAACCCGATTTTCTCACAAAGTGGTTTGCGTTTTAAGCTGAAATTTATGTCACGTTGTAAGATCTACAGTCCCCTGGCGGTGTAAGAAACTGAAGTTTCTGAATCAATACAGCCAAAGGGTACGGGCATTTATGTCATACGTTGTGATAGTCGTAGACTCGCTCATCAAAACCTATCGGCTACTTCCCGTTGACCTAGAATCATAAAATCTGGTAAGAAGCATGCTTTCACAGCACAAATGAAGAAAAACATCGGAAAATTAATTTGTAATTATATCTCACAAAAATATTTCTTTTCTCACTTCTTATCCGACTTTCAAACTTAAAGTTAAAACATTCTAGAAAGTCTTTGAATTCCCGGGAGCGATATATTGCAGTATCAGTGTCGATAACAGGCAAAATTCGTGGAGATTCTCGATTCCCGGTATCGATGACCTGTCCATACAGGGAGGTCGAAAATTCCCGTCGTAAAATTCTAGGACTTGTAGGGGGGACTGAGTATATATTTTGAATAGGAACGCATTTCCGTAAACGTACCGTTTCCCTGCTACAGCCTTTTGAAAACATGTTTGCTAGGTATGCATGCAAACAGGGTAGTCATGAGGGGCGTGCTTACGTCGGTTCGGCTGATTTCATTTGACGCCTGTCCTACCTGTCTGACCTGTTGCGAACCTGATTCACATGTCTGTGGGTGTTAAAGCAAGATGGTTGAGTACACGTTTGCAGAATACACCGACACGATCCTTGTGATTGGTGCATCTCACGGTAATGGAAGAGCTGCTCGTCGCTTTTATCAAGATTGTTCTCTACATCCGAGTCCATCCCATACCAATTTCGTTACAATTATGTAAAAGCTTCGAGGAAGGGTACCTTCACCGTCTGCAGGCGTTAGCTCATAGGAGACGCCCCACACCCGTATTGGAAGAGGTCGTACTGTATCAAATTGAAGAGAACCCGTCAACGAGTACAGGTGTGGTGTCACCGCCAGACACCACACTTGCTAGGTGGTAGCCTTTAAATCGGCCGCGGTCTGTTAGTATACGTCGAACCCGCGTGTCGCAACGATCAGTGATTGCAGACCGAGCGCCGCCACACGGCAGGTCTAGATTAGAGAGACTCCCTAGCACCCGCCCCAGTTGTACAGCCGACTTTGCTAGCGATGGTTCACTGTCTACGTACGCTCTCATTTGCAGAGACGACAGTTTAGCATAGCCTTCAGCTACGTCATTTGCTACGACCTAGCAAGGCGCCGTATTCAGTTACTATAACTACTTCTGAACAGATAATATTGTGAATCATGTACCGTCAAGAGCGACGTTCATCATTAATGGATTAAAGCTAAGTTTCAAACTAATTCGTCCGATTTATGAATTCTCATTCCTTGTCATGTTCCAGACCTCACGTCAGTATAGTTCTTCCCTCCTCACGCCAGCCTGCGTGAGCTAAAACGCTTGCATTTCGGCCTCCACTTGTAACACGATGTTGGCTCTTCAGCTAACACAAAACAGGAGCACTTGCTTTGGCTATTTATGAGTAGAATTTTAAAACAAGTGATCTACGGGATCACGCCTAATCGATTACTTGCAAAAATGGTCGCGTTACCAATATGTTTTCAGATGGTTGTAGCGCGGAAATGTTATGCTTCCGAACATGGCTTCCTATTCAAAACATTATCTACTCACTCCCCTCTATAAGTCCTACAAGTTTGTGAAGGTGATTTCTGAACACCCTATACACATAATTAAGTTTGTATGGAACACTCAGACTGCGAATCATACTAGCACCTGGCCAATTTTGTTTATTTTGCTTCCACAGTTGGAGTTGAAAAGGTAAATGGGACGCTGTAATCGTGGAGAACCTTTCAAAAAATGGTTCTGAGCACTATGGGACTTAACTGCTACGGTCATCAGTCCCCTAGAACTTAGAACTACTTAAACCTAACTAACCTAAGGACAGCACACAACACCCAGCCATCACGAGGCAGAGAAAATCCCTGACCCCGCCGGGAATCGAACCCGGGAACCCGGGCGTGGGAAGCGAGAACGCTACCGCACGACCACGAGATGCGGGCGGAGAACATTTAATCCGAGACTGTTAGTAGCGGAATAACGCCTTTTGCAGCGCAGTGAGTGCTGTCACTCGACAGTGCGTGCTTGCTAGCGAGCAGCAGCGCCGACGCCGAGCCAGCCAAGGAGCCCACGCCTGGGCGGACGCGCCACCAAGGTCAGACCCCGGCGCTGATTCACGCCGCCGATCTGCGGAGGGCCTTCAAGCAGCACGCCGGCCGTGTCGGAAACACGCCGAGTTAGGCGTTTTGCCTCGCCTCGCACTTCAATCGTCTGTGCTGCAAACGTTTCCACCTGTATCCCAGCACCAGTAGGCATAGTTCAAATGGTTCAAATGGTTCTGGGACTTAACAAATGGCTCTGAGCACTATGGGACTCAACATCTGAGGTCATCAGTCCCCTAGAACTTAGAACTACTTAAACCTAACTAACCTAAGGACATCACACACATCCATGCCCGAGGCAGGATTCGAACCTGCGACCGTAGCGGTCGCGCGGTTCCAAACTGAAGCGCCTAGAACCGCTCGGCCACACTGGCCGGCGGGACTTAACATCTTAGGTCATCAGACCCTTAGACTGAACATCACACACATCCATGTCCGTGACAAGATTCGAACCTGCGACCGTAGCAGTCAGGCGGTTCCGGACTGAAGCGCCTATAACCGCTCGGTCACAGCGGTCGGCAGTAGGCCTAGTCAAACTCCCTCCATTTCTTTCTCTTCCCAGACATTTACTGAAAGCTAGAACCTACAAAGAAGCGTTTTAGTTCTAGTCGCATGCGTGCAGTCGACTGCTCTTCGTGCTCTTCATTAGCATGTTCGTTGTCTCTCCGAAAGACAAGTTGCACTGTAGAAGAAGCAATAAGTAACTAAGACATTTAACGATAAAATTAATACTGTAAAAACATGTGCTAGAAGAAAGGGAACATTTAACTACTTAGTTAACTGCATGTTCCATGGATATTTCAACGATTTTTTTTTTACCGAAATGGTGTGGAACGCGTCAATTTACAGGACCTATATACACTTCCCAGTCACGTTAATGTGCTCACCTGTCCTCAGAGCCTGAATCTTTCGCGTCACAGACCGCTGCGAGACGTAGAGCAAGAGAGTCAGTGAGGTTCTGGTAGGTACCGACAGGGCTGTGGAACCACGCCGATTCGAACGCTAGATTTCTCCGTTGAGGATCCATGGCGCGTACAGTCCGACCGAGGTGCTCCCATAGATTCTCTATTAGGTTTATGTCCGGGATATTTGGTGGCCAGGGAAATACTATAAAGTCATTCTGGTGCTGTCAGAATCACGCACGTATACTGCTAGCTGTGTGACACGTCGCATTGTTCTGCTGGTAGGTGCCATTGTGTAAAGGAGCACGAACTACATTTAGGGATGGACATGGCCGCAAACAATAGATGTATATTGCGGAGACAATCCTTTCTTCCAGGAGTGCTAGTTCTGCAAGAATCGCAGGAGGGCTTATGTGAAGTTTGGAAGGTAGGAGACGAGGTACTGGCGGAATTAAAGTTGTGAGGAAGGGGCGTGAGTCGTGCTTGGGTAGCTCGGTTGGTAGAGCACTTTCCTGCGAAAGGCAAAGGTCCCGATTTCGAGTCTCCGTCCGGCACACAGTTTTAATCTGCCAGGAAGTTTCATATGAGCGAACACTCCGCTGTAGAGTGAAAATTTCATTCTAAATAGATGCATACATCCCCAGATTCACCCACCTTACCAGTAGGTCGTCGACGAGGAGAGATCGGTTTTACATTAGACATATCCCAACAGTGGTGGTAAGTCATGTGGAAGTATGGCCTAAGGCCTTGACTGACCACATGGCATATATCTGTGCTTTTGCCCTCCATTCCCTTCATGTATATAGGAGTCGACTTTCCTGGAAAATAATCACTAACTATCTCGCCCCGCAGGTATGGAAGGGTGCAATGGAGACCACGTGGTAGCAAACCATCAGCTGTCGCACTCAGTTCACATCAGCATTAACTTGGCGGATCAAATATGCCAAACATACTATCTGGCAGGCACTAATGGCCTATGGCAGAGATGCAACAACATGGTGATGACGCATGGTCTGCTTTTACTATACCATCATAGGAGAATGTTCCACTATGTCACCCTCACAAGATCGCCAGATGCTGATCAATCACGCCAAAGCTAAGATCGTAGCCATGATGAACTTCAGCTACACAGTTCCACTGTAAGGGCGCGAGATCATGATGGAACACCTCAGGAACGGCCTTCAATGCATCACCTTAGCCTGCCGCATAAAAAGTTCACGAGAGCCTGATGCATAGCTAGTTTACTGACGATGGCCAACTTATAGAGGCGCAAAAAGAAGTTGTAGGAGCCTTCTACAAGCATTACTTGCGCCGTATGCAGCAGAGTGTGCAGATCCTATTATGGTAGCCACCATTTCTAGAGTACTCCGTGTTACAGTTCTACCTGACGTGGCAACAGACTTATTGCAGGACATTAAGAATGATGAAGTTCACAATGCTATATGCTAAGGGGCTGGTAACAAGTCGCCAGGACCAGATGGGCCCCCATTAGAGTTATACAGGATTTTCCAACTGCTCATGATACTGGCTTGGACTGCGATTTGTAGAGAATTACTTTCCCCCAACACATGCCCACCTGAGGCTTTCCTAGGACATTTGATAGTGCCAGTACACAAACTTAATGGTGGGAACCAAATACAAGACTGAACTTTAACGATGCTTAACAGTGACTTGAAAATTTTCACACTGCTACTGGCAAACTATATACTATGTTTAATCTATCATGTCATCTCCACAGACCAACTTCTCTAGGAGTTCCATACAATATCACGTCTGCTGTGCGCCAAAATAGGGACTATATCTGCCAAGCACAGATCCACACCTTCAGTGAGTGTTTGCCTCACTTGATTTTCGTCAGGTGATTGATCACGTCTACCACACCTATCTCACCGACGTTCTGTGCAGTATGCGATATCCAGATATCTTCAGTGATGTGATCATACGCCTCCTACATTGGGTGCTGTCACGGGTACTTTTCAATAGCTGCCTGACGGGTACCCTCCACATCAACTGTTCGGTGCGCCATGACTGTCCCTTATCTGTGGTGTTTCATACTTTTGCCTTGGAACCTTTGCTGTGTCGCACACGCCAGTGATTGAAAGGACTTCAGTTTGGCAGTTGAGCTTACCAATGCATGGCGTACGCTGATGATGTGATGCTCATCATCTGTGGAGACAATGATATGAGAGAGACTATGTCCTGGATTGCAACATACAGAGCAGAACATAGACAAGTCTCTTGCACTGACTGTATAGAAATTAGATACGACTTTCTCTCCTGGTCAAGGAAGGAGTGGGGCATGAGATCGTCAACGTCTATTACAGAGTGGTGGCCCTCTACATCAGTGCCCACATAAACCTATGGTATAAGTACCTGTTGCGCCTTATGCGATTCTATTTGGATCACAGTTATCTACGCCAAATGACCCCGACTCCACTCTCGGCGATGGCGAAACTATGGTGAACTACAGCGGTACCACCGACCTAAAGTCATCAAATCCAGATAAGCGAAGGAGAGTGGTGTGGCGAATGGTGCACCATCCCCTACTTAAATATGACACACAAGCCGAGTGATATGTGGCTGTCTACAGGATGATGTGATACGTGAACTCTTTTATAAGATCCACCTGGCGGATTCAGTCATTTGTCCGACATGCCACGAAGTAGATATCTATGAACACTCTCTCAGGGGAAGTGGGGCAGGTGCAGTATCTCGTGCATCAGATTTTAGCGTATATCCTACATGCGATGCTGCTGCATGTCGTCGCATACATGACTCTTCTACCGGATGAAACACTCTACCCCAGGGATTGGACGAATGCAGTCTTATTGATACATAGCCAACCATGAAATGTCTGTACCATGACGATCTGAAACACGTTCTTGATATCTGGTGTTATCTCCATGAGCGGCACCACGCCATTGTTCGCCACTCACAATATGGTCAATTTCTTTAAATTAGCTATGGAATGTCTTGCATCATCCACCAAATAGCTGGAACGTCCCTGGCGAGATAAGTTGATATGACTGATCATACACTTTAACGAACGAACTTGGCTCAGCGGGGACCGAAATGAGAAGTCATGGTAAGTGAACCGGCGCCATATACGATGGTGCGTCAATTCCACTATATCTACTGCTATTTTGTTTTTCGTTTCTCTTCTTAATGTTCATAACGCGCAAGAACCATCATTTAGTTGTCCCCCCTTCGACTTAGCAGGGCGCACCGTAGGCCTTCCCTTTGGTTCAAACACAATAATTGTTCTGATTTGTCACGTACTTCATCTTCTCTCCCTTTCGCTCGAGGTGTGACAGCACCGTGGCCAGGCCTCGAGTTGCTTGCGGCCCTCCCCCACTCTACCCCCTAACCCCTGCCTATATACTATAGACTGTGGAAAAGATGACCTAGATTCGATTTCAGGTGCTTCCTCAGATTTTTGGTGAGGCAGCGAGGTCTGGTACGGGAATTCCACTCAGTCCTTGTGAGGCCAGATAAGGAGCTGCTTGAATAAAGAAAGAGCGGCATCATTAGGATTCATCTACTGTCAATAACAGCTGGAACGATTGGCGAGATGACGCTCACGTGTCCCACGATCATGGGTCGCTCCTCATACTGCATTGGAGTGAAGCGTAAAAATGTGCGACTCATTAGGCTCCATTCAAAATCGTTACGTGTCAAGGAAAGTGTCTATCATAATAAAAACTTGCGGAGCTGGAACTGGCTTAAGGCCCAGTTTGTGAGTGGTGTTTATATTTAGTTCAAATAGCAAGACTAATCTACTTCTTTTAGTTTCTCATTTCCTTATCTAATAACCTCACCATCACCTATTTGAATCCAATTATACAACATTAGCAATGCTTTATTTGGTGATGTTCATCTTATAATCAGTACACTATTCATTTCGTTCAGCTGCTGCCGGTCGAAGTGGCCGTGTGGTTAAAGGCGCTGCAGTCTGGAACCGCAAGACCGCTACGGTCGCAGGTTCGAATCCTGCCTCGGGCATGGATGTTTGTGATGTCCTTAGGTTAGTTAGGTTTAACTAGTTCTAAGTTCTAGGGGACTAATGACCTCAGCAGTTGAGTCCCATAGTGCTCAGAGCCATTTGAACCATTTTTTCAGCTGCTGTTCCAAATCCCTTGCGGTTTCTGACAGGAATAGAATGTCTTAGGCAATATTCCTTTTCCATATTTCATATTGGTTTCCTTTACCGCTTGCTCAATGTACATATTTCTGTCGTTGTCTCTTTTTATTATGATAGACACTTTCCTTGACACGTAACGATTTTGAATGGAGCCTAATGATTAGTACATTTTTACGCTTCACTCGATTTTCCAAAGTACGAATATTTTTGCTTCAAAAGAGAATGTGTTTAAGATTCTTGCCGTTTGTGTCTCAGATGTAGCAACAATTGTGGAACTGGTTTCTTTTCTGTTGGGAACCAGTTTTATTACTTTTAACGTTTTCACATCATGTCGCGTGGTTTCCCCTTCGGTTACGGTTGAAGTGGCTCATTTGGTACGTCGCATAATGTAGATATTCCATTCCATACAATTTTCCTACATTCCACAGTCATTGATTTTACTGGAAGCGTAGGGAAGCAAACTCCACGTTGTTGAGTAGATATACACTGGTGTTCAGAATTAAAGCAACAAACGGCTATTTCCCCGAGATAATCATACAGACTGTCAACATATGTCCATACGACCGTGTTCTGTACTGAACATGGCATTCCGGTCAACGGACAACCAGACCAACAATGACGTCAGGGCACCATCAAACGGGGTAGTGTTTTTCGGGTAGTCCCACATCCACAATCGCTGGCTACACAGCCACAGACGGTGCAGTATGGCACAAAGAAGTTACCTACCAGACTTTCTGCAGTGGAGAGCTATAGGAAGAATGCAAGCAGGACAGTCGCAACCTGATATGATACGATAGGTTAATGTGAATCGTTTTGTTGTTTCTCAGATGCGTCGACAGTATATAGAGACCGAAACTGTATCCAGAAGATCAGTACAAGGCCGACCACCTGTGGCATAAGAAAAAGAAGACCGTTATTTGGCTGTTAGGGCACGACGGTACCGCCTTAGTACTGCGCGGCAACTGGCATCTGACCTGGCAGCACCCACTGCACGCGTTCTATCGTGGCAAAGGCGTACAGAAGGCTTCAGCAGAGCGGCGTTTATTGTCGGAGACGTACTGTATGTGTACCTTTGACGCGTCTTCACAGCGTGTAGAATGGAGTCGTCAACATGCCACCTGCAGGTCGATTGGTGGGCCAGTGTCCTCTTCACAGGTGAGTCCCGACTTGGTCTGGAGAGCAATTCTCGACGGGTTCACATCTGGAGGGAACGTGCAACATGATTTCGGGACCAAAACATTGTGGAAAGAGACCGATGTCGAGGAGGATCCCTAATGGTGTGGGCAGGGATTATGTTAATCACACGAACGTGTTTTCATGAAACTGTACGGGGAAATCGGCAAGGTTTAACAGGTGTCAGGTATCGTGATGAGGTCTCAGGACCTCATGTGCGGTTTTTGTGAGATGCTGTGAGCCCAGAATTCGTACTGATGGACGATGATGTTCGATGTCATACAGCACAGGTGGTTGAGGTTTCCATGGGAATGGGAGATATTCCGTGACTTCCTTACTCTCCCGATTTCAATCATGCGCTAGTGTCACGGGCTGCAACACGTCTGTATCTGGCAACCACTCTGCAAGACTTACGAGCAGCTCTGCAGGAAAAATGAGCATCATTGCCTCAGCTCGAGATTGATGACATCATTCACAGCATATACCATCGATATTAGACCTGCACTGCTTCCAAAGGAGGTCACACTCCATACTGAACGCACAAACACGTTGTGTGTGTGCAAATCCGTTAAATTGGTAAAAAAAAGCAGTTGTTTACGTTCTGTAGTCTGTACATCATATTTATTTTCATATCACCTGTTTATACTGTTTTGTGACAACACAGACGCTAACGCGCAGAATTTCCATTTGTTTGTTTAGGCCGCGCGGAGTGGCAAGGCGGTTAGAGGCGCCTTGTCACGCATTGCGCGGCCCCTCCCGCCGGAGGTTCGAGTCGTCCCTCGGGCATAGGTGTGTGTGTGTTGTTATTAGGATAAGTTAGCTTAAGTAGTGTGTAAGTCTAGGGACCAGTGACCTCAGCAGTTTGGTTCCTCAGGAATTCACACAGACCTGAACATTTGTTGCTTTAATTTTGGACACCAGTGTATCTCGATATCTCGGAAAAGTTTGTTCTTCTCCAGGCAGTAGTAATTTTTTGCTTGATGAAAGAAAACGACATTCTTCAGTAAATATCTACAGGTTACAAGAGAATCGTAAATGAACTGTCCTGTGATTTACCGTGTCGTAACTCCCACGTTCCTTAGAAAACCTAAAAAAGACAAATGTGGTGTCTTGTTGTTGTTGCCGCACTTTATTACGCTATAGACGCTTCCGCTTGTAAAACTCATTCTACAGACCAGTATAAACAATAAGATTCGTTTTCGTTTTGACAAGGTCCCACCGAACTTAACAGTACCAGTCACAGGCCGCTTGGTGCGCTGCTATAGCAGTGGGTAACCACGACGAGAAGAAGTGTTGCGACTGAAAGGTTGTTCCTGGTGCATATCTTCTGTCTGGTGTCTGTACAGTAGGCTAGGGCACCTGTACTAACAGGATCAGTTTCATTTGGCTGGAAAGAATACTCTGCGTTCAAGACCAGTACAGCGCCAGAGGCTCAGGAGCTTCCGTCCAGACAGGGAGGCAATAGGCACGTGGCGCGCAGCTGGCTCGGCCACCAGGCAGCTTCCCAGCCACCTTCCCCTCGGCTCAAGGGCGGTGCAGCCTTGGCCTTGCGACGCTGCGCTTTTTCCTAGCGCGCTAAGGAGCAGCAGGAGGAGGGGGAGGAGGAGGCCGCCTCGTTACGTGGGCAGATCGGGTTGCGGCTCCGTCACAGCCGTTTGCATAATCGCTCAGCGCCGCACGCGTGATCCTAGCCGCCAACCTGCTACTCGCCTGTTGCAGCCGACACAGCCCGAGGTCAATATCACGCGGCAGGCAGCCTCAGCCGATATAACGTTCGGGAAGAGTGCTTTACTAGTAACTGTTGACTACATGGTATGTGACCAACAAAGTACAGCTATGAATGGGAACTTTTAGATGACTCTAATAATTTGTAACATTCAAACGCTTTTCGTCCTGCATACAGTGGCAGAAATGCATGCTTGAAGATAAACGCAGACCCTAGTGAAACCTTCTGATTTCGCTGTTGTACTTGACTACGGACGGTCAGAAATGCATGCTTGAAGATAAACACGGCAGAAATGCATGCTCGAAGATAAATGCAGACCCTAGTGAAGCCTTCTGATTTCGCTGTTGTACTTTACTACGGACGGTACCTGCGCGGTGTCCTCAATACGTTTCAAATGTCAGTCGTGGTGAGAACAGAGTTCTCTGTAGTTGTGAGGGCATTACAGTGGAGCTACGTGAGCTCGAGAGTCCGCAAATTGTTGCTGCTACTCTGGCGAGTGCTTCCGTAACCAAGTTAGCCGAAATGTTTGGTGTTTCAAGAGGCACAGTATCGAAGATGTAAACCACATACAGGGGAAGCGGAATGAACATAATCCGCTAACACACACTCGGACGAAATTGCGTGTTGTTCCATCGAGACGGATGCTCATTGAAGAGGATTCTGACGAAAAATAAAAGGGACGACGTGTGCAAAATGTTTGAATGTGACATTCGCGAACCCTGTCAGCACCAAAACAACATGAAAAGATTTACAGAAGCAGTTAATTCCATGGAGACCTGTAATCCCAGAACCATTCATCAGCGATGAAAATACTCGTAACAGGAAGACGCTGAACCGCAGCCATAAAACATGGACTGCCGATCAATCGAAGAAAGTGACTCGGTCAGACGAGTCTTGCTTCAAACTGTTTCTGACTTTCGACAGAGTTTACGTCCCAAGAGGGAAGCTTTGATGGGCCCCACGGTACTCTGCAAGGTGGCATTAGCTACAAGGATCATGTGACGATTTGGTCTCATCAGGTCCATTGCATGGTACACTGTTAGTTCTCCAACGGTGATGCTGTATTCCAAGACGGCAGGACCCCTTTTCAAGTAGCTCGCATAGTCCAGAACTGTTTTCGTGAACGTGATTATGAATTATCACATCGCCCTTGGCCACCACTGTCACCAGATCTGAATATTATTGAAATCATTGAGCCCTTGTGATCTACTTTGGCGAGAAGTGTGCGTGTTCGATTTCCACCTCCTTTGTCATTGCCTGAACTCCTCGCTGTTTTGCAGGAAGAATTACATAAGATCTCTCGCAAACCGTACAGGGCCTGCATTATTCATTCCGAGACGATTGGAAGCTGTTTTGAATCTCAAATGTTTTCATACACTATGTTAGGCATGGTTAAGTGTCCTGTTTCTGGTGATTCCATATTTTTGTCCAATTCCACTATGACCCAACAACGCGTTTTGGGAGACAGTGCTATCATGAGGTTGTCAAACGTAGCCCATTAAACACTAAAATGTCTATCAGTGCATTTGCGGCGTTTATAAAATAAAGTAGAATAAAAACACATGGAACCGTGGATTTACGTCTTACATTAAATCGTCGAATTCGCGCCTCTCGAGGAAAGGACAGATGCTTTATTGCAGTTTCTATAGTAATGTGTTAGATCACCAACAACTTAAATCTTGGCGCAATTCAGTGCACCTTTAACTCATACGGACCCAGACTCTGATTCGTTTACTTTACGACGATTTCTTGTCCTAAGAACCAACGGCATTGTAGACATATAGTAAGATGATCCACGATCTCTGTTATACACTTCACATATCTGAAATGTACGATAAGCAATAACTTCACGGCTGTTGAAACTCTCCAGCCCTCATACAGTCTCCACCTTGCCACCACGAACTACAGCCACAGTTACCCAACCATTACCATCTGCGCTAGTATCAGTATTAGTAAGTGTAAAATTCAGTACGTATCCACAAAACACTGAAGGACCATACTTATCAAACAACTCATTGACACGCTCTTCAGTAAATTCCTTCCTTCGTGCCATCGATATTGCTTCGGGAATTCGCCAGGAGAAAGTGGGATGATCTTTCGTAAACCTCTGATGCCATTGTTATCGTCTATCTTGTTTTCTTTGTTGAAAAGATCAGGTACGTGATATTTGTCAGCAAGTTTCCTTAATTCACCAACAGTTACTCCGAGGAAAATAGACTCTAAATTGATTATATAATATGCTAATTTATCTCCCATCTCTGCTTTCATGTCATTAGGTCTTCCAAATTTTGATGTTTCATTTAACCCTTCAAACGATGACGCAGTGTGGACTTTGGTATATTATATCTTGTACTTTCTGCATTAAATCCAGTTTCACCATTCCTAGGTTTCAGTCAAGTTTCGTCCATATCCTCCTGCTTCTACTTATTGTACCGTCTCTTCGTCGTACGGATCAGCTGAAACAAACAACTTTTAGTTGATTAACTTCTCATGGTTGGGATTCACAGTCATATAATGTTTCTTAAAAGACATCATAGTCGCCGTTGACTGTATAAAATATTTATTGTTACTATTGCAATTTCGGCCTTATGGCCATTTTCAAGTAACAATGCAAAGTTACAGAATGTAATATAAAACTATGACGACGACATGTACTCATGTCAGATAGTTTTATATTCTGACAGAATGTAACTTTGCAGCGTTACTTGAAAATGGCCATAAGGCCGAAATTGCAATAGTAACAATAAATATTTTGTACAATCAACGGCGACTATGATATCTTTTAAGAAACTTTTAGTTGGTATGCATTTTCCATCAACGCCAAAGTCGTACCGGTACAATTGAGGAATTCTTCTGAGGTGCAACTTACGCAGTGAGACCTGTACCGTTTCAAACCAGAACTACAGACATAAGCTCAAAGTTTTCTACATTTGATTATGCTTAAATGAATGGTAGAGTACCACAAAAACAGACATGATGCAAAATAATTGCTTTATCATCATATTCTTCTCCGAAATTTCTTACAGATGAGCGAGAGAATGCAATAAAAACAGGGAAACAAACTAACTAGTTAATTATTTTTCTGTCACGACAGCGAGTGGTCCACTCACTTGTTTTTGCTTATTCGCAGGACTATTAGTTCAGTTTTACACCACCTGATTACGCATTTATATACGTGGGATCAAATGCTACTGGGGTACGACTTAGGCTACGGTACGACTAAAGAAACTTTACCCTGCCACATTTGACGGGCAATTTCTCCGTAGGATACGTATAAGATTTCGAAAAATTAAGCGATAAACTATGGGAAATTATGCACTTACGGAAAAACTCCCACAACCCGCTAGAAGTCGTCAGAATTATTTGCGAACATTCGCATTGTGTGTTGAGACTGGCAGAGGAAGTCCCTTCTGTTTTAAGAAAAGCGGGTGCACGGCAAGACTGCAGTATTTTCCGACCTTATTTAATTACAACCTTGGCGGAGCTGTTAGACAGTGTTGCGATTAGCCGAACAATTTTTTGACTTAAGAGTATTTATAGGGGTCGAATGCGCGTCCCAGGCGTGCCTCTACTGCTTACGAAGAAGCATCTCCATAAGATGGGGCTCGTTGCATACCTGGAGACTAAAGGCGGAAAGGACATTGTTGTACAGCAGGTAAAATTCATGACGATCACTCTTCAAAGCCAACTGCCCATACAGCCCACGTCCTCTCTCGTCCCCTGTAGTCTTCCTGGAACGCTTTAGCTGCATCTTCTTTCGTAATTGTCGATGTTGCCGCGCTGCACTTAGCAGAATCCTCTTCGGCGATCCCTCGGAAACTACGTCAGGTCACGAACATTCGCAATGCAGCAACTGAGGGGAGAGAAAAGCAAAGGTGTGGGAAAAATAGCGGAGGCTGCAGCTAGGTTGCTATGTGGCCGGTTGCCGGGCAACCAGAGGCAGCGGCCGCCGTGCACCAGGGTCGACGTCCGCGCACAATGGCGGCTTGGCGAACCCGGGGCCGAGCCGAGGCCTCCGGCTACAGGGTCACCTGCTCCGTTCACCGGCGCCGCAGCGCGCCTGTAACAGGCGCGAGCTTGTAACAGACACCGATGAGCGAGCTCGAGATGATAAGGGTGGGAAGAGATACTGTCGCTCTGGAACAAAGGTGGCGCTGATATCGTAGTGTTGAATTTTGCTGAAGTGCACTTACGGTGTCCGCTGCTCTGCTGTTGCGTGCTGCTGTTGGTAGTTCGTTATTGTAGTGTGGTATCCATCACTGATTCAAATGCAGTTTTATGCAGATAAATAATGTAGAATCAAGTGCACTCGCGTTTTATTTTTGTAAATTAATTTTATCCTCTACGCTTCATTTAATCTTCTGAGTATATCATGTTCTACCTCATCTACACTGATCAGTCAGAACATTACGAGCACCAACCTGCGTCGCGGGATTAGCCGAGCGGTCTTAGGCGCTGCAGTCATGGACTGTGCGGCTGATCCCGGCGGAGGTTCGAGTCCTCCCTCGGGCATGGGAGTGTGTGTTTGTCCTAAGGATAATTTAGGTTAAGTAGTGTGTAAGCTTAGGGACTGATGACCTTAGCAGTTAAGTCCCCTAAGATTTCACACACATTTGAACATTTAGCACCAACCTACTACTGAGATAAACCCGTCCAGGCGATAGCAGCGTCACTTGGCGAGGAATGACTGCCAGTCAGACACAGGCACGTTGCATGGAGTACCAGTAAGCCTTCTGTTTGTGTGCAGAATGAGGAAGATGCGCGATGTATCTGTGACGGCCCGGAGGCTCGGCACCAGCATTTCGGAAGCTGCACTACTTTTCAGGTGTTCGAGGAATGCCATCATAAGTGTCTTCAATAAGTGGCGAAACCAAGATGAAACCACTTCCAGACGTCTTGGGGTCGGGCGGCCATCCCTCATTACAGATATCGTACGCCGTAGGCTTGGCAGACTAGTTACACAGGACAGGCGGTGAACTGTGGCGGAACTAACGTCAGATTTTAAAGCTGGTCAGACTACAAGTGTGTCTGAACACACAGTGCACCATCACTCTTAACGATGGGCCTCCGCAAAAGACGACCCATGCATGTGGCAATGTTAACATCGCGACATCGGCAACTACGACTGAAATGGCCACTTGACCGTTGTCGCTGGAAGTTGGCGCAGTGACAGAGCGTTTCATGGTCGGATGAATCCAGATACCTTCATCATCATACCGATGGGAGTGTGCGAATCCGTCGTCGTCCAGGGGAACCGCTCCTTGATCCCTGTACGGCGCGACGGGGACAAACTGGCTGCGGCTCCGTGATGCTCTGGGTAACATTCACGTGGGCTTCCATGGGTCCAGAGGAGCTCGTGAAAGGCACCATGACAGCAAAGGAGTATCGTACAGTGGTCCCAGACCACGTACACCCCTTCACGACGATCATGTTTCCCGACGGCAGTGGCATTTCTCAACAAGATAATTCGCCGTATCACAAGGCGAGGAATGTGATGGAATGGTTCTAGGAACACAGAGGTGAGTTCCAATTGATGTGCTAGCCCCACAACTCGCCAGATCTGAACCCGATCGAACAGATCTGGAATGTTATTCAACATGGCGTCAGAGCTCATCGACCCTCTCCACGCAATTTAATCTAATTAAGTGACTTGTGTGTGCAGGTGAGATGCCGACTCCATCCAGCGACCTACCAAAGCCTGATTGCTTCCATGCCACGACGCTTCGCCGTTGTTACCCGTGCTTACCCGTGCCAAAGGTGGGCGTACTAGCTATTAGGTAGGTGGTTGGGTTGGGTTCTTTGGAGGAAGAGACCAAACAGCGAGGTCACCGGTCTCATCGGATCAGGGAAGGAAGTCGGACGTGTCATTTCAAAGGAACCATCCAGGCATTTTCCTGGAGCGATTTGGGGAAATCATGGAAAACCTAAATCCGGATGGCCGGACGCGGGATTGAACCGTCCTCCTCCCGAATGCGAGTCCAGTGTGCTAACCACTGCGCCACCTCGCTCGGTAGGTAGGTGGTCATTATGTTTTGGCTAGTCAGTGTATTTTAGCAGTGCGTCATAATATCGTACAACTACTTTTTACATTTTTCTGAACAGCATTTTTAACGCTTTCAAATTGTATTTTTACATGTACATAATTTTTATGTAGTTAAATTTCCCGTATTGGTAAAAATCTGTGTTTACGAGGTAGCGTCTTGTCAAGTATTTTCTCAATTTGTTGTGTTACACTATTGACTGTTTCATGAGCGTGAATTTTGTGCCTTCTGCGTTTTTCATCAGTTGCACTGTATACATAAACAAAGTAATATGTAAGATTACTGGTGCCGTGTTCTTTTGAGTACCCAAGCCTGTGGAAGAAATTTCGAACAAATAACGTAGGTATTTTTACGCCATTCATTTATGAATAATACGTATTCTTACGCCATTCATTTATGAATAAATCTTCTTATCTACTCTCGTACCTCACAACTAAATCATGACATCGAAGGCTGTATGTGGTCAATAGGAGTAAAATGACGTGACGATCTGAAGCTTACTACTGTCATCGCTGGAATGTGCTGTCTGTGACAAATACACAGGCAATACGATTTATGAATGTATCTTCGCCTCATTGGCCTTATTTCACATATAGATAATGTGTTAGAACATCGATTTATAGCCATTTATGTCGAAGATGTTAACACAGGTAACAGTTCTCGTAATTCGTATCATTTCACGGAGTTATAATGTTTCATGCTCCTTCGATGTTACTTTATTTTTACAATGACATGGCTTCGTTTTGACGATGACAGGTATAAATGTCGGAGGATTTCAAAGAGCTGAAGCGAAATTCTTAAGGTACTACGGTCAATATGGCACGTTTGTGCAGCACTGTAAATACACTCTGTGCTTCGTTTTTCATCTTCTTTTAGCTTTTACAGTACCATTTGATACTGGCCCAGAGACCGAAATTGCAGTTGTGAAATAAATAATTACACTAAACAACAAATTGAAAGTGAAAGTGTGTAAATTGCATGATTTTGAGTTAGTTATGTTTATTTCACTCTAAAATGATACAAAATCATCATCTAGATAAATATTTAGCTCTAGTGTTTTTTAAAGTAATCTATATTTTTGTATAAATAACTCACTAACTAAATACGCATTCATGTTCCAAGATCCAGCATAACAAATTTTAAGTGCATAATTACTTGAATTATGTTATGCGTTGATAAATTTCAGTGCCATTCCGGAAGTACAGAAGTAAAATATTAAGAAAAAATGAAGATAACATTACATGAACGAAAATACTTTGTAAGTCTACTTCGTACCCGCACAAAAAAAATATATATGTTAACTGGTCGCAAATGTATATAAAGGATTACAAATGTTAACTGTCCACATGTACAGTATATACAATTACATATTTTGTTCAGAGATAAATTCAGATGATGACCGTTTTCGCTTGGCTTGACGTTTTACACATACTCGGGAACATTCCTTATGACAGTCCAGCCGTAATCTGCTAAAATAGTAGGGCTCCACTTTCCGGCATACCTCTTCTCAAATGTGGCAATATCTTGATGAAATCGCTCCCCATGTTCATCACTTATTGTACCAAATTCTTTGCGGAAGAAGTCAAGATGACTATGTAAAAAATGCATTTTCAATGACATGTTGCAATCAAGTTTTTTTTAAAGATGAAAACATGTTATCTACAATTTCCTTCTAATTTATTGCTTGTTTGTTCCCTAAGAACTGTAAACAGACTATCGTAAAACATTCATATGCATACTTCTCATCACTTTGTATGATTCCGCCAAAAGTTTGGTCTCCAAAAAACTCTTGAATCTGTGGGCCTACAAATATGCCCTCCTTTACTTTGGCATCACTTAAGTAAGAGAATTTTTGCCTTAAGTGCTTAAACGTGTCACCATCTTTGTTCACTCCCTTAACAAAGTTTTTCTTGGGACGCAACGTGATGTGCAAGGGCGGGATCTTTTTAGGATCTACTACAGGTTCACTCTTAATGTTCTTTATTCCTGGTTGAAGAGATTTTCTGGTGGGCCATTCATGTTTACTGTAATGAGATGCACGAGCTCGCTAACTGCACACTTCATAGCAGTGCAACCACTTTCAAGTAACCACAAATCGTCCATTGAGGGTCGTAGAACTGGATGTACGGCAGATGGAATGTTAGGATAGATCACTGTCCGTTTCTTCTTCTTTGATATTCCCTTCTTGATAGGAGGAACCATACAAAAGTAGCTGTCACTGACATGGTTAGTTGGCTCCCGCCACATCATGGGCACGGCAGAGGGCACTGAACGTCCTTTGCCACGCATCCAATTCCTGAGGTTGCTGGCACAAGTGTTGCAGATCACATGTGGAGCCCGGGGTTTATCCTGATCACCTATTTTGAAACCAGAATAACAAGTGTAGGCTTTTTTAATCAATGGAGTTATTTGCTGTTTTTGTGAAGCAAATATCACTTCTCCACACACATAGCAAAATGTGTCAGCACTGTTATCACAGACTCGTGGCATTTTTGTTCACTTCAATAGCAGTCAACTTTAACAACTGGTAGTTAATCTGGAAACAAATGTGCAAAAATTATTACATGCATCAATAAAGTCACTGAATTTGAAGAGGAGGGAGACAAAAAGATCACTAAAATTGGTATCAAAATCTTTATATTCAAAATATGGCACACAAGTAAAACCAGGGCCAATAATACAATCCATTGTTACCAGTTATTGTGACTTTCACAAACCATTATAATATTTGATTTTACACTTAACATGAAAATCCGTATATAATTATCTCACCGTAATAAAACACTGTAAAATGAAAACTACAGCTAATTTTGAATTGTCTTTGTGATATTCGCGATCAGCACATTACAATTGGTAGGAATTGGCTATTTTCATTCGATTTACATTTTCATTGTTGCACAGTGTTACTGCAGTCAAACTGAGGCATCTACACCTGGATTCCGTGAATTTATATGTGGAATGTGGGTCTGAAGATAGCGTTAATGAGATGCCGAAACTGGTCGTGTAAATAAAATAACAACTTCTGAAAACATAATGATGTTTGGCAATTTTTATTTAGTAAACAAGTGATCGTCAGCTGGCCCGTATCCACGATGGATCAACAAAGATCTCCCACTATATACTGTGTACCTTATTCTTGCTGGACAACACCTCCAAAACATGGTTTTAGAACAAATTAATTTAACACTTGGTATTCATTATTTATTATTCATTGAAATTAGTGCTAATATTACTATTTATATTATTTTTAACTGTACTCGTGGGATGCTACAATAGGTTGTAGCCTATCAGGTGAAAGTACTTGGTAGACGGTGAGAATCACTGAATCTAAACATCGGTTCTGCAACTAGAGGTCTTGCTCTGTTCGGCCATGAAATCCATAGCACCGTAGACAAAGCCTCAGAGACTGACGTGCTCCCTGACTTCTGCAAGACATTATATTAATTTAGTGAGCAAAATACGATCTTACAGTGTATCGGACCAGATCTGTAACTCGATTCAAGACTTTCTAAGAGATAGAACGCAATACGTTATTCTAAATGGAATCAGCAGATGTAACGGTAATTTCTGCAGTACCCCAGTGGTGTGTTATCAAGCAATTACCGATCACAGTGTGTATGCAGTACGTCGGAGGCTTCATGAGGCTTTTTGCAGACGATTTGGTTGTCCACAGGAAGATGGTGACGCCAGAAGACTGGCTGGCGCAGGGATTGGCGGTTGGTCCTGAACGTTAATAAATGTAAAAATTGGGCTTCAGTAAAGGAAGACATCCATTAGAGTTTGATTACACCGTTGCTCAAAACTCATTTGAAACAATAACAACCGTAACATACTTAGGAGTAACTGTCCGGGGTGACCTGAACTGAAGGGACCACAAAAAGCTAACTGTTAAAAAAACGGATGCCAGGTTGAGATTCATTGGTAGAATTTATTGTAATTCATCCACGTAAGAAGTGATTTAATAACACATATTCTATGATTTTTGAGTGTCATTCATCAGTTTGGGATACCTACTAATTAGCTTTAACAGAAGAGATGGAGAAGATCCAACGAAAAGCGGCGTGTTTTGTCAAAGTATGATTTAGTCGGCTGTTGAGCATTTCGGAGATGCTCGACAAACTCCATGTATATCTTCACCATACCTACATACTGGCAGTCACCTTACGGTTTTTGCAGAGGGTACTGTGTGTTTCCATGGGTTTTCCACGAGATATACTTAGAAGGAAGCAATATATTTGACTCTTCTACGGACGTACGCTCTCGGAGCTTTAGCAGTAAACTATACCGTGATGCAGGGCGCCT
Organism: Schistocerca piceifrons; assembly: GCF_021461385.2. Taxonomy (NCBI): domain Eukaryota; kingdom Metazoa; phylum Arthropoda; class Insecta; order Orthoptera; family Acrididae; genus Schistocerca; species Schistocerca piceifrons. Next base: position 300,303,351 of record NC_060143.1, read on the forward strand.
CTCTTGCAGACTCCGCATTGAAATTGGCTGATCATCTCCGTGACTCTTTCACGCTTGCTAAAAAAACCTGTAACGAAACGTGCTTCTGTTATTTGGATCTTCTCTATTTGTTTTATCAAACAAAACCGGTACAGATCCCATACTGACGAGCAATATTCAGGTATTGGTCGAACAAGGGTTTTGTAAGCCACATCCTTTCTTGACAGACTACATTTGCTGAGGATTCTTTCAATAAATCTCGGTCTGGCATCTGCTTTTAATGAAATGAGTTTTATGTGGGTGTTCCAATTCAAATTCTCCGTACGCATACTTCCAGATATTTTATGGAAGTAACTGCTTCCTGTGACCATTCTGCAATCGTGGAATCATAGAATAATGGGTCTTGAATGTCTATGTGTTTGTTTATGGTCATATTTGTTTACGGTGAGGGCCAGTTGCCACTTCCTGCATCAAGCAACGATCCTCTGCATGTCTTCAAAAATGGTTCAAATGGCTCTGAGCAGTATGGGACTTAATATCTGAGGTCATCAGTCCCCTAGAACTTAGAACTACTTAAACCTAACTAACCTAAGGACATCATCACACATTCATGCCCGAGGCAGGATTCGAACGTGCGACCGTAGCGGTCACGCAATTCCAGACTGTAGCGCCTAGAACCGCACGGCCACTCCGGCCGGCTCTGCATGTCTTCCATCTCCACAATTTTCTAGCGTTGCGACATCTTTGTATAAAGCAGCGTCACGGGCGAAAAAGTCCTCATGGAACTTCCAATGTTGTCTACTATGACATTTATACACGGTCCATTAACGTGACCACAGTCTACGTTCGACATCGATGTGCAATAACCTCTCACAGACGACAGGTCGCAGCAGTAGCAGTGGGTATGTAAAGCGTGTCGGGAGGGACGTGGAAAACTGTGCTGTCATTGTCGTAATGCGGAAAGGGAGCGATTTACCTAGTGTCCAAAACAGCGTGATCATTGGCTTTCCGATCAAAGACGGAAGTACTTTTGAAACAGCTAAGTCTACGCGTGCCACCGTGGTTAAAGTATACTGTGCATGGCAAAACAGCGCTACCCAAAACTGGAGCCGAAGCAGCTGTGGCGCACGACGGGCCGTAAACGACAGGTGTGACAGACGACCGAGGAAATGCGTACGGGCGAGCGGATCAGCAACTTTTGAGCAACTGACCGCCCAGATGAACCAAGGGGCTACTAACAGAATCTCCCCAAAGAATGTTTTCCGAACGTTGCTACGTATTGGCCTTCGCAGCAGGCACCCTAGCTCATCCATCCACGGTGGCCGCTGTTCATCAGCGACGAAGGCTAGTTGCAAGTCAGTAAGCCGGCCGGAGTGGCCGTGCGGTTCTAGGCGCTGCAGTCTGGAACTGAGCGACCGCTACGGTCGCAGGTTCGAATCCTGCCTCGGAAATGGATGTGTGTGATGTCCTTAGGTTAGTTAGGTTTAAGTGGTTCTAAGTTCTAGGCAACTGATGACCTCAGAAGTTAAGTCGCATAGTGCTCAGAGCCATTTGAACTATTTGCAAGTCAGTACCGCAACTGGAAATCTACTGATTGCCAACAGGTGCCCTTTACAGATGAAACACGTTTTGTGCTCCATTGAACATGTGGCCGTTGGCTTGGACTGCATGACGCGTCTGAAAGCAAAGAAGAAGGGAACGTTATGGTCTGGGGAATGATTTCATCGGATTCCCTGGATGATCTCATCATTCTGGAATCCACAATGGATCAACTCAAATACGCATCTAGCCCTGGGATCCACGTTCACTCCTACACGCAGCTTGTTTTTCCTCGGCACGATGGCATCTACCAGCAGTACAATGCAACGTGTCAACAGCTCGCAATGTACGTGCGTGATCATAAAAACACCAGCATGAGTTATCGTAGACCCTGTCCACCAAAGTCCCCAGATTTACATCGAATCGAGAATCTGTGGAACCACATCGATCGGGGTTTTCGCGCCCTGAGTCCTCAACGAAGAAACCTATCGCAGAAGACCACGGCACTGGAGTCGGCATGGCTACACTTCCCTGTCCGTAACTTCCGGATCCTCACTGACTCTTCCCGTAGATCTCGCAGCGGCCTGCGCTGCAGAAGATGGTTGTTCAGGCTGCGACAGGTGGTCACATTAATGCGACTAGACAGTGTGTATAATTTGAAAGGTAATGGACCTACGGCACTGCATGGGATACGCCTAAAGTTTCTTTTACGACTGAAGATTTCTGCTCTTTCAGGATGACACGCTGGGTAGTCTTTACTAGAAACTCTTGAGTCCAGGTATACAGTTGGTGTGATATTCCGTGCTCTCGTATCTTGTTGAATAAGCGACAATGCTGAACTGTTTCGAATGCCTTACGCAAGTCAAAGAACACGACATCTACCTGTGCGCTGTTATCTACCGCCTTCCGGGTCTCGTGGGCGAAAAGAGCGGGCTGGATTTCACACGATCGTTGTTTTCGGAACGCATGTTGGTTTCCACAGAGATTTTCGGTCTCCAGAAATGTCTTGATATTCGAGCATTACACGTGTTCAAAAATTATACAATACACCGACACCAGAGATGTAAGCCTATAGGTTTTGGGCGCCTGTTCAATCAAACTTCTTGAAAACTAATCATCAGGAACACTTCGATCCTCCAGAGACCTATGGGACACTGCTGATAGAGGAGGAGTGAGTTCTTTCGCATACACTACGTAGAATCGAATTCCAATGGCAGTCGCTACAAGAGAGTTACTGCTCAAATTCTGAAGCGTCGGGCAACATGCTGTTTTCTCTCAGATATGTCTCGTGAAACGACTGCCTGCAGAAAATGAGAGAAATCAGAGCTCATGCGGATGTTTCTAGACAATCGTTATTCCAATGCAACACTTGTGAATATAACGGAGGTGGGAAGAAGTTAGCTTGTGGACTAGGCTATGATGAAAAAGTGAATGTGCGAGGTGCCGGGGCTAGCAGTGTATTTAACACTAAATTCTTCTAGAATCTACATATGTAAATAATGCTCTAGCCCCCCCCCCCCTATTCTAACTCCGACTTTTGCTGCCGCACATGGATTGAAAAGATACGCGACCTGACTGTAATCAACCCTGCAAGTGGAGTAGAAAAGAGTTTGGCACCTGGAATAATTTAATTTGATAAATAAGTTAAATAAAGGAAGGTTTCATTAACGTACTGAGAAATGATAGGGTTGCTCTACCGATTAACAGAATGAAAGTTCTGTCCAAAATAACAATATGATTTATTAAGACTAAACACAAAATAATAAACAAAAACACATGAAATATTTACAATACGTCAAATTGGCTCAAATTGGATACTCAAACAAACGCTGTGAAGGTGAAGCTGTCCCTAAACTAGATTGTGACGACGCCGGCCGCGGTGGTCTCGCGGTTCTAGGCGCTCAGTCCGGAACCGCGCGACTGCTACGGTCGCAGGTTCGAATCCTGCCTCGGGCATGGATGTGTGTGATGTCCTTAGGTTGGTTAGGTTTAAGTAGTTCTAAGTTCTAGGGGACTGATGACCACAGCAGTTAAGTCCCATAGTGCTCAGAACCATTTGAACCATTTTTAGATTGTGACGTTTATGACGAAGTGGTATGTGGAGCCAATTCCTTGCCACTCAAATCTTAAGAGAGACACACCGCTAACCCAACATTAATTGCTGCTACATTAGTGAGAACTCAGACAATGAACACCCAAGATAGAACAAAGTTAGAAAAGACGAACAGGCGCGCTCTGCTGAGCTCTGATTATCGCCTAGCAAAAATGCCTGCTTTGCCGGTGCTGCGGACGTACATTACCAAGCTGTCTTCTTAGCTGCAAGGACACGATCTGGCGTACTGGAAGCGATGGCTGGTTGCTTCGACGGTCCGTCGTGGTGATAATAATGGCGCGAGTATAGCCCAAAACAAATTATCCTGGCCTGGTTGTTCCAGACTAAAGACTTCCTAGCAATACAAATGCGCCTCTGAGGGAGACAAAGAAGGCTCGCCACACAATCACTGACGATACAGTGATTGATTTTAACAAGCGACATCACCCAGTAACTCCGATACAGTCAAAATTAGCCAAAACTGGTCAAGACAGACAACATAGGCCTCTTGTACACAGAACACTCAATTGCCAACTGTACTCGGAAAGTTACGTTGAAGTCGAAACTTCAGCAACTTCGTCAAACAGTTACAATTAAATAAAAGTATATTAGACAGCCAACGGAAGGCAGGCTAACCCACGCAGCGAGAGCTCAGTATTGTAACCTACTTCGACCGAAAGGCGAGAGCCGACTACCACAAGAGCACCCGTACAAACCGAACACAGAACATTCCCGCCCCCACGACAGTGGCCGTGGTTAACCGTTCCAATCAGCAACTCGAAAATCGGCGGAAAATTTCACTCTATTGCCAGAGCACTACCATTCCACCAATGGGGATTCTTGGCGCCACTTTCTGCGCTGATTTTGCTACGTCACGGAGCTATGCCCTGAGCAAGCCAATCACACTTACGATTTTGCAGAAAGCGCGGAAATTTGCCCGCCACAACTGCCTGGGTACACAAGTCATTCCCACGCCTCGCTGGTAGCCCGCCAGAAAGTGTTTTCGCTAAGTTTCTGCGAAGTAACGGAACCTCTAGCCCAGCCGCTACTTCAGGCCCCTCCGGGCGTGTCTTTCGACAATGTCGGCGTCTGGAAAGCATTCACTCGACTCCCTCATACCTGTCGGCTTACCCTTTCAAGATCAGCAGAGCCCGCCTGTCACCGGACCACCCGGGTGACGAGAGACGCTGCGTGGGAAGTCCGCGTGTGAAGGAATAGCAGCTTTCCACCGCATGCAATTAGAGAGGAAAATCATAAGATAGAAATATGAGAGGGGGCTCATGCCACCTCTCAAATGTAATGATTTGTTTCAATGGGAGGTACGAATGTATTACTTTTGTAGTTTTTATGTCAGTTTGTTGATATTCGCAGTCATATATTTTTTTTCCAAATTGCCGCTGTTGTAGTCAATTTGAGACCTAACCCCACAGCTTATGCTGCTGTGAGTGGAACGAGAACAGTCACATGTACAGTCATGATTATCGGCTAGAGTGCTGGTATAGTACCCCTCATCTCGTCCTTCTAGAAACAGTTGTGGAAACAAACTGAGCTGTTGCGTAGCCCGAGTTTGGGCTAAGATTAAGTGTGATGATTTGGTTGTGGGTCGACGAAGCCAGCTAAATAAAAGGAACACTAAAACATGATTGGGGTAGCTAAAAGGTTGATCTGTAGTGTAGCCCGAAGATTAGGTTAGTTTCAGTTGGATGGTGGAAACTGATTGCGAGTTGTCGAAGCCAACGGGTGTGAACATGAGAACATCATTGTCATAGCAGACTGATGTGTACTGTAGCCCAATGTCTACATTGGTTTTTGCAATCAACTACTTACTTCAGAATTTCCCGCAGGTTCCGTAGATTGGGCCATCGTATCACAAAGCAGCCAACTTCATTTGCGATGCATAGGAAATTATGAACAAACAATGCGTCTGGTCTGCTCACATTCAAATCATGATCTGTCTTGTTCACTTCCCGTCAATCATCACGGGAACTGTTTACAACACTAGCACGCAAAGGAAGAGCCGCGGACACTGTAAGTGCTCTTTTCCGTTGGATTTGGTGCGGCATCAGTAGAAGGGAAGCAAAGTTGCCATGTCTTCTGTATAGCTTCAAAATGTTGTATATAAAACACCAATCGCGGAAGACTTATAATCTCGTTGGATTTTGCGTAAAAAAAATCGAAGCAGCTTCCATTTGTAGAGAGACGTTGCCGAGAGCTGAATGGCGTACGGTTGTATTCGGAGTATTGAGCGATTATTGAGGTGGTAGTAAAGCTGGAACCTAAACTGGCATTCTGTGTATGGTTTCAGCGCAATACCCATACAAAGATAAATGGGGTAAGAAATAAAACGAAATTCAGTTACTCTGTAACAAGCCACCTCACGCAACGGGTCCCTCATACAAGCACATTCAAGAAACATTCCTAAACGACCTCCGAAATGTTGTTGGTGGAATTCGGGTACATACGATGTGAAACGAAGTGTAGCCACGTCTTCCGAAAATCCAGTACACGCCCTCACTTATACAAGTGATAACTACACTCCATCAAAACAGTGGCGCGCTTTCATTACCCTGAAAAACTCGAAAACATGCAAAATTTTGATCTAGATTATTCAAGCGCTCCTGAGTTTTGCAATCTCATTTAATTTGTCATTTTGCCCAAAAATAGTATTTTCTGAGTATATACTTGAGAATTTCTGTGCCATTCATCTTCATCATAGGTGACACGGCGACCTTTTGTGAGCATTGGGCTTCGTAAAATATTGTTTCATTCTTTCCTGTTTAGTCTCGAACGCCTCCAATGCTTACGTCGCTCTGACGTCTTTTCTCCCGCTTTTATTATGGTCTTCCAGTCCTGGTTCTATAGGCTCTCTGTATATGTCCTCTCCATTCCGTCTTTTTAATCTTTATGCAACCATCTGTATCGGCACATCATATAGACAATAGAGCATACAGTTCATACTTGAATATTTTCCTCCAATCAGCATTTCCTCATACTTGCTCAAGAATTTGTTTCAGAATCTTTCTTTCAAATATACAAAGTTTGTTTTCTTTATCAAATGCGTTAGTGTACGGATTTCAGCATCGTACGTTAGCACCGGCCGTATGAAAGCTTATACATTATGACTTTAGATTTCCTAAACGTTAGTTTATATTTAAGATTATTTCTGAGACCATGATAGCATTTGTTGCCGGAAAGTATCCTTTTTTGTGTTTAAAGGCTGGCATTGTTCTTAAAATTTACTTCTGATCTAAGGTACGTGAAACTACGCAAAACAACAAATAGATATGACACGGTATCTATGAAATTGGGATACTCTTTCTTAATTACGGGCATGTACATAGCTTTTGCTTAATTTATCTGTGGATTCATCTTTGTAGCAGCTCTTTGACGACTAATAAATACTTTTTTCATTGCTCTTTCCGTTCTTGCAATTATATCGTTATTTTCTGTATATGTCAGCACCTGAATTGCTTTGTACAAAGTAGTCCTATTTGTATAGATGACCACACTTCTTACAATCTTTTCGAAATCTATATTACGCAGAAGGTGTGATAATGAATCCCCTTGTTTACTCTATTTTTTGTGGTCACAACACTTGACCATGTATCTTAATTTGACTTTTTCCATAGTCGCTTTCTCAAAGTGATTAGTTTGTTAGGAATCTCTAACTCTTAAATTGCTAAATAGAGTTTCCTTTTATCTATATTATCATATGCTGAACTGAAATCTATAAATTGGTGATCTGCATCACTTCCAAATTACTCTCTAGGGAAAAAAAAAGCCAACTACACACCATGAGGGACTCACGCGAATGGGACGGAAATTGGTGTAAATTGGTGTAAATTGGTGTATGTGATGTACATTAAAAGACAAACAAATCATTACAATTTAGAGACACGGGCTTTCAGCTTAGTACAGCTTGGGATCCAGCACTGGCCATACTGAAGTCGCTTCGAGCAGAGAGGAATACTATTGGTCGTAAGACGGCCGACGATTCGTCAGCAACATAAATATTCTGTTGACAATGAGAGGATAATCAAGGCGCCCACGTGGACGCGCATTTTTGCTTGCGGCTTCCGACAGACGTCGCTGGGGCGGCCGATGGCAGCGCAGAGCAGCGGCGGCAGCCTCCGCGCGTGCGCCGAAGTATTTGGTTTTTCATCCTGTAGGTGGCGTCACTGTCCTTCCAGCTATCAGTTGATATCGTCGCTATTGGCCATCGAATTTGGCGCCTCCACGCATGCGCACTTCCTGCCTAAAACTGGCATAAATAAGGGGCCCTGGGCTTGCCTTAGCAGTGTGTTCGTCGCACCTGAAGATGTCGGCCAGTTGCGCTGACGAAATATTGTGGAGTTTTCACCATGACATCCGACGTCTCGCCCGAGAACCATATATACTAGAAAAAACTGGTTGATTTATTCGATAGAAAGAGCTCCACAAATGGAGAAAGTCAATAACTTTTGGGTCTTCCTCTGGCATTTATGCAAGAATTTATTCGGCTTAACATTGATCGATAGAGTTTTTGGATGTTTTTCTGAGAAATGTCTTGCCAATTCTGTCCAATTGGTACATTAGATAGTCAAAATCCCAAGATGGCTTGCCATGAATTGTAACAAAGCAGAGCGTAGAATATCGCCAACGTACTGCTGTTCTGTAATGGTGCCGCTGATGACAACTAAATGGATTATGCTATGAAGTGAAATGGTATCCCCCAGATCATTAGTCATGGTGATAGGGCCGTATGGCGGGAGACACTCAGGTTGGTATCTCATAGCTGTCCAGGGCGTCTCCAGTCACGTCTTCACTAGTCATCAGGATTCATCTCGAAGCGGCACTCGTCGCTGAAGACAGTTCTGCTCCAGTCAGTTATATTCTAGACTGATTGTGCCCGACACCACTGCAAACCTCTGGTGTACAGAGGTCAATAGCAGTCGGCGCAAGGTGCGCTGTGAACTCAGCATCCTTTGTGTGAGCCTCCTCTTAATGGTCCTTGTGATCACTGAGCCACTAGCTGTACGTTGGATCGATAGTAATGATGAAACCGAGTCTCTCTGACAATTGCTCGATCCTCACGTTCTGCTGTCTCTGTAGCTCGACCGCTTCCATCTTTACGCTGTGTTCTGCCATGGTTCACCCATACCTGCAAGCATCGTCGAATGGTGGCACTGCTCTTATTCAAATGCCCAGTGATTCTCCGACTACGCCAACCGGCTTCTTTGAGTTCAACTACATTTTCTCTCTCAAATGCTGATATTGGCATATATTATTCACGCCTCTGCCTGCTAGGCATAACTACTATATAATTGAGTATCCGAAATGAAATTCGCAAAGACTTTATGCTCTGGTACCGACATGTCTCCTGCTTACTATCCTTGCCAGGCGCGCGGTGAAATAGCTCTGCAACATCGCAGATTAATCCATCGGCCGCCAAAGTTTACGGTTTTGCGTCTTCCGTTATATCAGTTTATCTCCAGTTTGCGTAGTTCATTCGTGGTACGTGATTTTTTTTTTTTTGTCTTAGAGTGCATTTACATTTTTCTACTATTTGACATATCGTGAAGATCTGATCAACAGTAGGTCTTCCTTAATGGAATTCACATGGATAGTCACCAAGAGCATTTTCAACATAAAGTTTCAAGCCTACTACAGAACTTGTTGGACAACATTTTGTTTGCAGTAGGTAATGGGCAAATTCTCCGTTAGTTAGAGCACACCATATATCGCCTTTCTCCTGTAACGGACAAATATATTCTAATCCATGACTAACACGTTGGAACGGCACGCTATACAGCTATAAACAGCACTTCTGTGCTTCAGGGAAGGGTAGAAAAGGAAAGAGGGATCCAGGACGTGCAGAATATCTAATAAAAGAAACGCATTGACCCATAATTGTACCATAGGCATGTTTAAGCTTGTCCCGTAATACGATGGTGGGGTTGAAACGCCAGAGCACAGTAAGATAATCACGTGAAAATTGATTTTATAGCAATAATAACATAGAGAAGCTGAGTGCACGGAATTCAAGTCAGAGAATGATGCATCAGTGACGAAGAAAAGGGACTATGATCTTTACAAGGCAGGCCAAGTAAACATTTAAATAAAGAAATCAATGTAACACAACCCTCTATTATTTCAAAACATTTTAAAATAAGTGCGGATGTGTAACAACGTTGCAGTCTGAACCACATTGAAGAGATTGCTAAACTGGCCATCGTATTAGGGGTCTTACAAGTCCCAGCCGTGACAGGAATCCCCTATGATCCCTCACCTTTCCAGGTAAGCACGACGGCGCAGCAGGCCAAAGCAAAGTCTCGACGGAAGATCAAACAATGGCAGTCGTCAAATATTTGGAAGGCAGACATCCTGTTTCCCCTGCTGCTTATTTAGTCACGCGCCCACGCCCGTTTTCCGTCCGGTGCAGTCTGATTAGATTTCTCTCTCCACATTCCCGTTACACGTGTCATCGCCACGTGTCACCTCATAATGTCGTATTTGTAAGGCCCGCAACCGCTCACATTTTCCAATTATAGTTCCGCAGCAACCTAAATATACAATCACGCACTGTGGTTTTCACATCTGCACACAGTATCCAAAGCCCGTGCACCGTATCCAGCATTTCTCGTTTAATCTACACTGTAGTGTCGACACACAAGCCCGTTAGCGACAACATAAACTATATGATCCACAGTATCCGGACACATATTAGTGGAACTTAATACGCGCTGTGTCTGATCTTCACTTTTATGACTGCTTGAATTCTGCTCGGGACATGTGCAGTGAAGTGTTTGAATGTCTGTGGAGGAACAGTAGCCCATTAATTCTCAGGAGCGGAAACCAGAGAGCGCTTGGGTCTTGAGCAAAGCTGACGTTCTGACTCATCTCAAATGTGTTCCAGTTGGTTCACGTCAGGATTTTGGGCAACCTAGTCCACTTCAGAAATATTATTCACAACCATCGTCTCACAGATGCTACTATGTTACAGTGTGTATTGTGAGGCTCATGCAGTCATCGTCTCCGGCCTGTTTCTCTATTGTTTGCAGTACCAAATGTTGTAAAAAAATGTTCATGTTCTCCTCTATTTAGCTCTTTTTTAATCGCTATAAGGAAACCATACCCAAACCACAAAAAAAAAAAAAAATCCTCTACTACATGACCTCCTCTGTACTTCAATGTTGGCTCTACACATGACGGCAGATATTATTCTACAGCCACTCGCCAAAGCCAAACGCTTCCATCGGTTGTCACAGGGGGTGCTATAATTTATCATTCCAAATCACTCGCTTCCAGTCATCCACTGTCCTATACCGCCGCTCTTTACACCGCCCCAAGCGTCGTTTAGCACAGACTGCATATATTTGTGGGTTATGAGCAGCTGTTCGATCATTGTATCTCATTCTCTGTAGCCCCCCGCGCATATTCATTTTACTACCTGGACTACTGGCAGCGCTTTGGAAAATATGTGTGATTCCTTCTGCAGATCTCATACGCTTTTTTACAACACTCTCCGCAATGCTTGACTGTCCCTGTGCATCAGTACATGAGGTCTGCCTAGTTTCGGTTTTGTTGTGATTGTTCCTCTCCGTAATCACAACACCAACAGTCAACTTGAACAGCTTCAGAAGGGTTGAAATATACCTGATGCATTTGCTGCTCTGGTGCCATGCAGTGACTGGTCCACGTTTGATGTTACTGAACTCTCCCCATCAACCTGCTCTGATTTTACTCCTTCTCTAATTGCAACAAAAAACTCTCCACGCCCTTTTATACTGGCGGGTCCGCCTCTCGTGATATGAGACCATTTCAGCGTTACGTAGAAGTGTTCGGATACTTTTGACCAAACAGTGTACGTCGAGCATTAAGCAACATCGCAAAGACTATGTCTTCCAAAAATATTTGCCTGAGCAGTTTCCATTAGTCTTACTACAAAAAAATCATATATTACAATGCAAGACTTTAACACTACATCTGCCACAGATTTCTAAAACCATCGCACAAATGAAATAGGGTACACTTGTGATGGAGGTGGAGTTCCACTTAGCTTTTAATTTCTGTACAAAATTTGGAAAGCGGATTTAATTTTTGATAAACTACTATCTGTACCAGGCCATGCGTTATGGCTGAATCTGGTTAAATGGAAAAGAAAAAAAGAAGAAAAAGCACGTCGTTTTACCATCTCCCACTGTCCATCTCCTCCTCTTCCCCCCCTCTCTGACCTTGAGGCTTGTTTATTTTTAATACAAATTCAAATTCTGTAATCTGAATGTTTAAAATTTGAAGTATATCCGTCAAGAACTTCCGCATATTTTTGCTAACAACATATCAGTATTACATATTTTATATACATTTATATATTACGTATATAAAAAAATATACAGGATTGCCACTTAAACGTTTCAGCGCAAATATCTCTGGAACAACAATTGGTACTGGAAAACCACTTTGGCTCAAATGGCTCTGAGCACTGTGGGACTTAACATCTGAGGTCATCAGTCCCCTAGAACTTAGAACTACTTAAACCTAACTAACCTAAGGACATCACACATATCCATGCCCGAGGCAGGATTCGGACCTGCGACCGTAGCGGTCGCGCGGTTCCAGACTGAAGCTCCTAGAACCGCCCGGCCACTTCGGCCAGCAAAAAAACCACTTTCATCGGTATAAATGTAAGGCAGGGGCTCATGAAAGTAAATACTATGAGATGTTCTATAACGTAAGAGAATATTATTTTCAGCACAAACTTACGTCCTTTTTTTTTAATGTGAAGTTGATGCTTGAAATAAACGAAATCCGCCGCTATTGCACGTCCCGAGATGCAAGCGTGAACCCCACGTAGTTCGTAATCACAATGTGATTGACCTACTGTGATGCAACAAACGCTGTACCTATTGCTATTTGCACTGTTATTATGTGAACTGGAAACAATACAGGTGTCCAATCGCACTCAGTGAAACATAAGGAAACGGTTAACTCATTCGTGCTCTATTGGTCTTTACTACAGTACTAGAATGGACATAATGGTACGAAATACGAAGTATCACCGGCCAAGATAAAAAATAACTAATTACTGACCAAGGATCAAACACAGTGGTAAATTGTAGTTGTACGTAATTGTGTGACTGGACGTCCGTATTGTTTCCAGTCCACTTAATAACAGTGCAAATAGCAATAAGTACAGCGATTATTGCATCGCAGTACGTCAATCACATCGCCATTACGAGCAACGTGGGGTTCATGTTTGTGACTCGGGATGTCCAATGACGGCATGTTTCGTTTATTTCAGGCGTCAGCTTCACTTTGCAATTTCTCGGGGTGTAACTGACGTACTGCGATGCAACCAACCCCATTCTTTTTGTGATTTTTCATGTTATTGATTGCTTCACAAATTATCCAGGATATCCATTTAAAAATTGTAAGTTTATGTAGCACATTCATAATTATATATTATATATATATGAAACAACAGTTAAGCTATTCTCTCTATGTTCCTTAGAGTATTGTACAAAATCAGAAATAAAACTCTCAATAACATTTCGAGATTTTTGCTAACTATGCTTTCCCTTCATATAGTACACACACACACACACACACACACACACACACACACACACACACACACAACACACACACACACAAGCGCCAACGAAACGGGTATAGGTATGGGTATTCAAATACAGATATATGTAAATAGGCAGTATATAGCAATGTGGTCGGCAACGCCTATATAAGACAAAAAGTGTCTGGCGCAGTTGTTAGATCGGTTACTACAGCTACAGTGGCAGGTTATCAAGGTTTAAATGAGTTTGAACGTGGTGTTATAATCGGCGGAGGAGAGATGGGACACAGCATCTACGAGGTAGTGATGAAGTGGGGATTTTCCCGTACGACCATTTCACGAGTGTGCCGTGAATATCAGGAATCCGGTAAAAAATCAGATCTCCGACATCGCTCTGGCCGGAAAAAGATCCTGCAAGAACGGGTCCATCGGCGACTGAAGAGAATCGATCAACGTGAAAGAAGTGCAGCCCTTCCACAAATTGCTGCAGAATTCAATGGCGGTACATCAACAAGTGTCGGGGCGCGAAATATTCAACGAAACATCATCGATGTGTGCTTTCGGAGCCGAAGGCCCACTCGTATACCCTTGATAACTGCACGACACAAAGCTTTACGACTCGCCAGGGCCCGTCAACACCGACTTTGGACAGCTGATTACAGGAAACATGTTGCCTGGCCGGATAAGTCTCGTTTCTGTACCGAGCGGATGGATTTGTACGGGTATGGAGACAACCTCATGAATCCATTGACTGTGCATGTCAACAGGGAACTATCCAAGCTCATGGAGGCTCTGTAACGGTGTGAAGCATGTGCAGTTGGAGCGATGTGGGATCGCTGACACGTCTAGATACGACTATGACAGGTGACACGTGCATAAGCATCCTGTCCGATCACATGCATCCATTCATGACTATTGTGTATTCCGACGGATGTGAGCAATTCCAGCAGAACCATGCGATACCCTACACGTCCATAATTGCTACAGAATGGCTTCAGGACAAAGGAGTTTAAACACTTCCGCTGGCAACCAAACTCCCCAGACATGAACATTATTGAGCATATCTGGGATGCCTTGCACCGCGCTGTACAGAAGGGATCTCCACCCCCTCGTACTCTTACATGTTCGTGGACAGCCCTCCAGCATTCATTTTGTCAGTTCCCTCCAGCACAACTTCAGATATTAGTCAAGTCCATGCCACGTCGTGCTGCGGCACTTAAGGCCGATGTACCAGTTTCTTTTTCTCTTCAATGCGTCTGTATACATATATATCGCGCGAATGCAGCGTTCTGTCAAAGTTTCAGACCAATGGATTGACAACGTTTCTAGTTTTGCGTTCTGCAAGCACAATCATACATCATTATACATGGCGTTCGATAATTCACGTTACAAACTTTTAGGACTTACAGAGGGGAGTGAGTACATAATAAACATGTTCGAATACGCATAGCTTCTGTTCTACGACGCTTTCTGCTCAGATTTGTAACGCGTCCACGTCTGCTGAGGGAAAGAGAGAAGTCTCAGCGTTGCTTATCCTGGTATGTGATAGGGCAGACAAGACGACGTAGACTACGTTGGACGCTCACCTGATGTCACTTAACGTTGTAATGCACTGCGTCGAAGAGAACGGTCAATCGGCACACTGTCAACACGGATTTAGAAAATCACTCACACGAAATATTGAGTGATACTGACAAGGGATTTCAAAATGATTCTGTATTTCTAGATATCCAGAAGGCTTTGGACACTGTACCTCACAAGTGGCTTGTCATCAAATTGAGTGTTATGCGACTGGTTTCGTGATTTCCTGTCAGACGGGTCACAGTTCATACTAGCTGACGGAAAGAGAAGTGATTTTTGGCATTCCCCAAGGTAATTTCACATGGCTTCGACTGTTCTTTATCAGTATCAACGATTTAGGAGACAATATGCGCAGCTGTCTCAGGTTGTTTGCAGATGGTGCTGCCGTTATCGCCTAGTAAAGTAAAAGATCGAAACAAATTGCAAGACGATTTAGAAAATGTATTTTTATGGTGCGAAAAGTGGCAATTGACCCTAAATAATGAAAAGTGTGAAGTCGTCCACATGAGTGCTAAAAGGAATCGTGAAACTTCGGTTACATAATAAATTAGTCAAATCTAAAGGCTTTAAATTCAACTAAATACCTAGGAATTACCAGTACGAACATCTTAAATTGGAAAGAATACATAGAAAATGTTGTGGGGAAGGCGAACCAAATACTGTGATTTATTGGCTGAACACTTAGAAGATGCAACAGATCTACTAAGGAGACTGCCTACACTACGCTTGTCCGTCCTCTTTTGGAGTACAGCTGGGCTGTATGGGATCCGTACTAGACGGGATTAGCGGAGTACATCGAGAAAGTTCAAAGAAGAGCAGCGCATTATGTACTATCGAGAAATATGGAAGAGAATGTCACGGAAATGATGCAAGATTTGGGGAAAACATCGTTAAAACAAAGTGTTTCTCGTTGCACTGGGATCATCTCAAGAAATTTCAATCACCAACTTTTTCCTCTCAATGCGACAATATTTTATTGACACCACCTAAATAGGGAGAAACGATCATAATAATAAAATGACGGAAATCAGAGCTTGCACGGAAAGATATGGGTGTTGGTTTTCTCCGCCCTTTTTTCGAGAGTGGAATAACAGAATTATTGTGAAGGTGGTTCGATAAACCATGTGTCAGAGACTTGAGTGTGATTTGCTGAGTATCCATGTAGATGTAGATGTAGAAATGCATCAGTACTATACTATACATACAATATGTTGGGTTCATTTTGTTTTAGAATAATGTAAACATGTAATGTTTAAGTGTTAATACTAACAAACGTGCTTAAGTCATAAAAGGATGTTTCGTTACGTTTCCCTTAGAATTGTTACCTAAAAACTTAACTGCGTCACTCCTAATTCAATTCCTCAAGCAGAAGTGGATGAGTTAAACATCTGAATTGAAACCGTCGTAGAATGGAAATGGTACGTTTCCAGACATGGGTTTCTACTCAAAATATTATGAACTCACTTCCCTATGCAAGTCCTGGAAGTCTGTAACGTGAATTTTCGAACTTCCTGTATATAAAGATTGAAATAACTTTTTGAAACGGTATTGTGTTGTAAAAATCCAGAAATTTTAATACACACAGACGTAAATCGAAGGTTTTACACTATGAAGCAACAATCCGATATTTGTCAAATTTTGTGGAGATATACATCAAAGTCTCGAACTTTAATTCCATTTGAAACTGATGCCCATCCTCAAAATCAGTATGACGTATGAAACGTCTTCCTCCTCTCCAAACCTCACGATCACGAATACACTCCCATATTCACTGTTGTGTAGAAACAAGAAGGTAGTTTTTAGAAACTTTTTGTCATACCTGAATCACATACTGTGTCATTTCATGAAGACTGCTGGCCGGAGGCAGTGTCTTCCCATTGCATCCCAGACATGCTCTGTAGTTGACAAATCAGGGAACAGGGCAGGCAAGTTACGGATCGTTACATTTCTCAACGCCTTTTTCTTGTGAACTGCAGCGTGTGGTCTTGGGATATCCTACTGGAATATGTCATTTGGCACTCTGGTCATGGACGGTATGTTAACACAGTTAAGTCTTGCCACGTATTGCCGATCATTCAGGCTCCCTGCAACAATTACTAAATCATATCCAGTAGCTTCTCATACCACGATTCCAACAGTGGAAGAACTTGAATTTCGAGTGACTTTTCACCATATATGGTCTACGCATACGTTGGCATGACAGCCACAAACTGAAGCGAGGCCCGTCAAAATAACAGAATTTGACTTACGCTAAGGACAACATACACACCCACGCCGAAGGGAGGACTCGAACCTCCGATGGGAGAGTCGCGCGAACCGTAGCAAGGCGCCAGAGAGAGACCGCGCGGCTACCCCGCAGAATGCCACTCATTGCCCCCCCCCCCCCCATTTTACTCTGGCATTGTGCCACTCAAAGCTCTGTTGTCTGTGGTTCTTTTATACGTGTATTGGTTATTATATGTTATGACAAGTTGGAGCTATGTGTTTTTCTGGCTGCTTCACAACTGAAAAATTATTTACATTTATTTTTATTAGTCAAAGTCAGCAAATATTAAAATGTTTATTGTGACTCTGAGCTGTTATCATTTAGAACAATGGCGTTGACCTCTGCGCCAATGTTCCCCTATAAAATTTGCAAAAAATCATTAACATATTTCATTTCATACATATAGGAGTTGTTACAGAAAAATATTGGCGACACTTTTAAGTAATATTTGATTATATTTAGATCAAATATTACACGAAACTTACACGTTTTCCTGCCTCATCACAAAATGGCTTCTTACACTACGAAGAAACAAAAGGGAAGAGTTTTCAATGCTTTTTCAAAAGGAACACAGATTACAATAACATTCGCAGACCATATTTGTTGACTACAGTCTTTGCTATTTTTCTGCGATAGTATTTATTTCGTTACGACGTCAGTTTTGTTAAATTTGTGAAGTTCTTCAATATTATTTTTTCACTTTACGTGGCGCACCGCCACAGTATGGTGTCAGCGTTAAACGAGATCTCAACACGGCTCCCACTAACCAGTTCCGGAGGGTTCCTGGTAACAGCCAGCCTGTAACCTCTGCCCAATTTCCATCTGTCGTCGTCTTTCTGCTCATCATCGTCATTAAAAGAATGGCTCTCAGCACTATGGGACTGAACATCTGAGGTCATGAGTCCCCTAGAACTTAGAACTACTTAAACCTAAGTAACCTAAGGACATCACACACATCCATGCCCGAGGCAGGATTCGAAACGCCTGGAACCGCTCGGTCACAGCTGCCGGCGCAAGCACACACTTCAGTTTTATACGTGTGACTGAAACTTTCACGACCAGGAGTCCTATATTCTAAGCTTTGTAGCTAATCGACATTTGACATACGGTTTTCTGCAACATATACCAACGCTACTGAATTATTCATTGAAAGTTAGGCGATCTCTGGGACAAGCAGTAAATTTTTCATCGTGCACTCGCATCTGCGGCTTCGTACCGATTAAACAGTTTCAATAAGTCATCGTTGTTAGGAAAGTCCTGGAGAGGATAGTAAGATTTCTGTAATTTCAACCTCGTTGCAGTACGCTACCTGTTAGTCCGAAAAACATTGCAACACAAACCCGGTAGTTACGCGAAACACAACAAAAGAGCACAGGTAGAAGCGAAAGTATTCTCTCCCAGCGCTGAAACCTCGCACGGTTCTGAAACCCGTTCTTGAGGAACTATTTGAGCGCTCGCTATACGTTATCCAAGCTAACTGCATCATTGTCCCGCGAACCAGTTCTTGTGTAGGGCAGCGGGTTATAATGTCTACATGCTCGGCTGCTGCTTGAAATGTCAAGAGTCCGAGAAAAGAAAAGTGACAGATGTCGTCAATCTTACGATGGGGTAGCCGTATTTTGCTGCTTGTGGCAAAAGAACAACAAAAGTATAAAGTAACCTAATAAATCACTTTCATTCATCATCATATTAGAAAATTGACTGCAGCTATATATTGCCTAATTCTGACAACGTAAAACTCGACAGGGGGGCGCTAATGCGCACACGCCGACAATGCTTTTCAACTGTCCTACCTTTGTTTTTTTAAGTTGATGGTCAGAGTTTTAGTTCCAGTATGCGATTTTTTCCATTATGAATTTCTCACAAATACTGATTACAAGTCCGCAATTTTGTATGATAATAATTTTGGTAGCATAATGCAAGCTATAAAGCAATGCTCCATTACACCGTGGCAAGTAGAATGAGAAAATGTCTGCAAACAGTGTTTCATTTTACCTCTTTTGTCACACTTCATCCATTCCGCTCTCCGCTTTCTGGCAGGTGTATGAATGAATTGTGTGTGCAGGCAATTAGCAGACGACTAACCAAAGATGTGTAGAAGGTGGAGGTTTACGAAGACAGAGTGGAAGGGAAGGTTGAGGAAAGAGTCTAGCAGCGGCGTCGGGCTGTATCGATAGTTTAGAGACACTCAGGCCAGTCAGCCAGTGAAAGCTATCCTCTGCCCTCAGTTTCTGAACGAGGGTTGGCTGGCGGCCACGTGGCCATGTTCGTCACTCTGTTGCTGGGAGCTGAGGTGTGCAGACGTCTCCTCGCTGGATGTCGTTTTCACACAGGGGAATGCTGTAGCAAAATGAGCCACATCGTCGTCCGTCAGGGTAGAAAATTGTTTACTTAAGTCAGCCTTGACAGGGACATATCAGAAAGTGGTGTGACTTTCATAATTTTGATCGTTTACCTACGACTTGGCAACTTAATGTGATCTATCTTTGCCTGTGGGTAAAGTTAAAATGAATGTTCGATAAGTAAAACTGGGTGTAAAACGTTTCATTTGATATATGGTTATGTTAGGTTGGTATCAAAATTAGCAATATTTTCTTTGCATAGTAGTTGTGTGTGTGTTTGGCGCGAACAACCGTTTTGTTCGTGGTCTATAACGAGGAATTTCTAGTTTAGTTACCTGCTTTACATGTGTATTAAACGTGTGGAAGCGTTGTCAAAGTAGTGATTCAGGGTATATTTTCACACTTTTGCAGTTTTCCTTGTACTGTGGTGCTGTTCAACGTACCACAGCACGTGGTTGTAACGATCATTGGACTTCAGTATCATTTGAGTTAAAATTGAATTACCCTTATATTAAGTGCGTAGCTGAGCTCGGTGTCCTGTGGAATAATTTTGGAGGAATGTTATTTGAATGTAGAGATAGTTCTCTTTCTGGAGCCAGGACCTCTACATTTCGCGCCAAGTGCCGTAGACATGGTTCACTGCAGTTGGTGCTCATTAAAATGATTGTTGGCCATTTTGTTGTGTATATCAGGAAGTGGGTGCAAAATGAAAGTGATTTTGAACATTTAATGTGTTTTAGATAGGTTTTCTTTTTTGACAGGTTTTGATACCACGTGCTTGGCCATGTGTGTTCTAACGTATTGGTGAGAATAAAAGCTTAGACCTTGCCAGAATAAATGAGAACAGAAATAATATTTGATACGAATTGATGAATCTAAATCTACATCTACGTGAGAACTCTGCTATTCACAATAAATTGCCTGGCAGACGGTTCAATGAACAACCTTCAAGCTGCCTCTCCACCGATCCACTCTCGAACGGCGGGCGAGAAAAACGCGCTCTTGAATTTTTCTGTGCGAGCCCTGATTTCTATTGTTTTATGGTGATGATCATTTCTCCCTATGTAGGTGGGTGCCAACAGTATGTTTTTGCAATCGGAGGAGAAAACTGGAGATTAAAATTTCATGAAAAGATCCCGTAGCAACGAAAAACGCCTTTGTTCCTATGATTGCCACTCCAATTCACGTATCATGTCTGTGACACTATCTCCCCTATTTCGAGATAATACAAAACGATCTGCCCTTCTTTCCGTCAGTCCCACCTGATGCGGATCCCACACTCCAGAGCAGTAGTCCAGAATAGGGCGGACAAGCGTGGTCTGTGGTAGACCTGTTTCACCTTTTGACTCTTCTGCCAACGAATCGCAGTCTTTGGTTTGCTCTACCCACAACATTATCTATGTAATCGTTCCATTTTAGGTTATTTGTAATTGTAATCCCTAAATATTTAGTTGAATTATCAGCCTTCAGGTTTGTATGACTTAACGCTTAATCGAAATTTAGACGATTTCTTTTAGTACTCAAATGAATTTAACACTTTCCTTTATTTAGGGTCAATTGCCACTTTTCACACCATACTGATATCATATCTAAATCATTTTGCAATTCGTTTCGGTCATCTGATGACTTTACAAGAAGGTAAATGACTGCACCATCTGCAAAGAATCTAAGAGGGCTACTCAGATTGTCTCCTATGTCGTTAATGGAATCAATTTGACATCCCCTGTCGATGGCACTCATTACTTCATGAGTATACAAGGCTAGTTATGTTTCACAACAACGACATTTTCTGAATCCGTGCTGACTGTGTCAATAAATCATTTTCTTCGAGATACTTCATAATGTTAGAACACAGTGTATGTTCCAAAACCCTACTGCAAATCGATGTTAGTGACATGCGACTGTAATTCAGCGGATTATTCCTATTTCACTTTTTGGGTATTGGTGTGACTTGAGCAATTTTCCAGTCTTTAGGTACGGATGTTACTCTGAGCGTGCGGTTGTATATAATTGCTAAATATGGAGCTATCGTATCAGCATACTCTGAAAGGAATGTGACTGGTATACAATCTGGACCGGAGGCCTTGCCTTTATCAAGTGATTTAAGCTGCTTTGCTACACCGAGGATATCTGCTTCTGTGTTTCTCATCTTGGCAGTTGTTCTTGATTGGAATTCAGGAATATTTACTTTGTCTTCTTTGGAGAAGGAGTTTCGGAAAACCGTGTTTAATAACTCTGCTTTTGTGGCACTGTCATCAATGACTTCACCGTTGTTATCGCGCAGTGTAGGTATTCATTGTGTCTTGGGGCTGGTGTGCTCTATGTATGACCAGAATGTCTTTCGGTTTTCTGCCAGATTCCGAGACAGAGTTTCGTTATGGAAATTATCAAAAGCATCTCGCATTGAAGTACGCGCTGTATTTCGAGCTTCTGCAAAACATTGCCAATCTTAGGGATTTTGCGTTCTTTCAAATTTGGCATGCTGCCGGCCGAAGTGGCCGAGCGGTTCTAAGTGCTTCAGTCTGGAACAGCGCGACCGCTATGGTTGCAGGTTCGAATCCTGCCTCGGGCATGGATGTGTGTGTTGTCCTTAGGTTAGTTAGGTTTAAGTAGTTCTAAGTTCTAGGGGACTGATGACCACCGATGTTAAGTCCCATAGTGCTCAGAGCCTTTTGAACCAAATTTGGCATGCTTTTTTCGTTGCTTCTGCAAAAGCGATCTGACGTGTTTTGTGTACCATGGGGGATCAGTACCATCACTTAGTAGTTGGTTGCATGTATCTCTCAATTGCCGTCGATACTATCTTTTTGAAATCACTCCACATCTTTTCTACGCTTTCATGACCAAATCAGAGGGATTGAAGACTCTCTTAAAAAGGCGTTAAGAGCATTTCCATCACAGCTTTTAAATATACATACACTCCTGGAAATGGAAAAAAGAACACATTGACACCGGTGTGTCAGACCCACCATACTTGCTCCTGACACTGCGAGAGGGCTGTACAAGCAATGATCACACGCACGGCACAGCGGACACACCAGGAACCGCGGTGTTGGCCGTCGAATGGCGCTAGCTGCGCAGCATTTGTGCACCGCCGCCGTCAGTGTCAGCCAGTTTGCCGTGGCATACGGAGCTCCATCGCAGTCTTTAACACTGGTAGCATGCCGCGACAGCGTGGACGTGAACCGTATGTGCAGTTGACGGACTTTGAGCGAGGGCGTATAGTGGGCATGCGGGAGGCCGGGTGGACGTACCGCCGAATTGCTCAACACGTAGGGCGTGAGGTCTCCACAGTACATCGATGTTGTCGCCAGTGGTCGGCGGAAGGTGCACGTGCCCGTCGACCTGGGACCGGACCGCAGCGACGCACGGATGCACGCCAAGACCGTAGGATCCTACGCAGTGCCGTAGGGGACCGCACCGCCACTTCCCAGAAAATTAGGGACACTGTTGCTCCTGGGGTATCGGCGAGGACCATTCGCAACCGTCTCCATGAAGCTGGGCTACGGTCCCGCACACCGTTAGGCCGTCTTCCGCTCACGCCCCAACATCGTGCAGCCCGCCTCCAGTGGTGTCGCGACAGGCGTGAATGGAGGAACGAATGGAGACGTGTCGTCTTCAGCGATGAGAGTCGCTTCTGCCTTGGTGCCAATGATGGTCGTATGCGTGTTTGGCGCCGTGCAGGTGAGCGCCACAATCAGGACTGCATACGACCGAGGCACACAGGGCCAACACCCGGCATCATGGTGTGGGGAGCGATCTCCTACACTGGCCGTACACCACTGGTGATCGTCGAGGGGACACTGAATAGTGCACGGTACATCCAAACCGTCATCGAACCCATCGTTCTACCATTCCTAGACCGGCAAGGGAACTTGCTGTTCCAACAGGACAATGCACGTCCGCATGTATCCCGTGCCACCCAACGTGCTCTAGAAGGTGTAAGTCAACTACCCTGGCCAGCAAGATCTCCGGATCTGTCCCCCATTGAGCATGTTTGGGACTGGATGAAGCGTCGTCTCACGCGGTCTGCACGTCCAGCACGAACGCTGGTCCAACTGAGGCGCCAGGTGGAAATGGCATGGCAAGCCGTTCCACAGGCCTACATCCAGCACCTCTACGATCGTCTCCATGGGAGAATAGCAGCCTGCATTGCTGCGAAAGGTAGATATACACTGTACTAGTGCCGACATTGTGCATGCTCTGTTGCCTGTGTCTATGTGCCTGTGGTTCTGTCAGTGTGATCATGTGATGTATCTGACCCCAGGAATGTGTCAATAAAGTTTCCCCTTCCTGGGACAATGAATTCACGGTGTTCTTATTTCAATTTCCAGGAGTGTAATTTGTGTTTCTTTTTGATGGTTGTAGGTGTTACGGCATTCAGCCTAGCACCAACTGGCTTGCGGTCGCTAATTTCTGTATTCGTTACGATACTCCCTATTTGTCCAGGTTATTTGTTGCTAAGAGGTCAAGTATGCTTTCGCAAACATTTACGCTTCGAGTGGGCTTCATGTAAGAGGGCGCTGAGAAAGCAGTCAGTACAATTCCGGATGACGTTTTATGACTGCCGCCGGCTTTAAACGTATAATTTTTCCAGCATATCTAGGGTAGATTAGTCACCAGCGACTACCATTGTATGATTGGAGTACCTATTTGAAATGAGACTGAAGTTTTCTTTGAACTGCTCAGCAACTACATATTCTGAGTCGGGGGTCGGTAAAACGATCGAATTAATAGTTTAGTCCGATTGTTAAGTTTAACCTCTACCCATACTATTTCGCAGGAACTATCTACTTCAATTTTGCTACAAGGCAAACTACTTCTGACAGCAATAAATAGTCCTCTACCAACTGTATTTAATCAGCCCTTTCTGAGCACTGGTAGGTCGTTTGAAAAAATTTCGGCTGTACTTATTTCCGGCTTTAACCAGCTTTCCGTACTTATAACTATTTGAGCTTCAGTGCTTTTTATTATGGCTTGGGGCTCTGGTTCTTTCCCAACACAGCTACAACAATTTACAACTACAATACCGATCGTTTCTACAACTACCTTACTGTGTTTTACCTGCTCATTTTAGACGGACATCCTTTCTGTGGTTTCCTGAGACTATCTAACATAAAAAACCGCCCAATCCCTTCAATATTGTGGTGCATTTCTGATTTTTCTTCATAAGTTGATTTGGTTTAGTGGTTGCATTTATAGTCAGACAGATACAGATTATGCCAAATCTATGGTGGCTTGGTTAACCGCTGCCGAACGGTTATAAGCGCATTTGATTATTTTTAGATTAAAGCAGGAGTTTAGTTATGAGTTACTAATGCGATAGGTTGTGTCGTATATTCTAATGATCATAGGCCACAGTAGGTAGGATCAGTATTGCATTTAAATAACTATCATAAATTAACTTCGATCATCTTTTGAGAAAAACTGTGTAGTTCTATATTATGGGACGCTACAATGGAAGCATCTGGTAGTCTCATTTGTTGGGCCTCTCACTTAGCAATACTTAAACGCTAGTGCGTAATGAAAATAGTGCTCTGGATGATAATGTGTGACGAATTTTTGTTGTTTTGCTGTTATTCCTATCTACCGCATCCCAACAATGTGGTACAAGGAAATTTAGTTTTGGAGACCAATTAAACTCCTGACAGGGAATTAACAAGCTGTTTTATGTTAGATATTTATGTAAAATATGAGTCAAAACTTTTTTTCTGTTTGGAATGTAATTCTGGTATATTAGTTTTCGATGCTATTTTCAGTGAAGTTAAATTTTACGGTTCATTATGAGAAAAATCTGTTTTATCAACAGAAGTGTTAAATATTTATTTGAACTTACAATAGTAGTTCTCACAACTGAGAAACCTCCAACCTCTCATGTGCAACAACAAAAGTGAGGAAAGGATAGAACAGTGAAAAATGATTAAGAAATAAGGTAAATGATCAGAGATAGGAATAGGAGTACGACAGGAAAGAAACTCTTCCTCCACCTCCCCCCCCCCCCTCCCCGCCCACCCCATTGGTCATGGTCAGATTGTCATGATATCCCACTGTCATAGTGAGCGTTATCTGTTACGCAATCAATTATTTATTTTGTGAATACGGATGTTAATACAATGACTTTGAATTAACTTATCGAACAATATATAATTATTTCACAAGAAGATCAATATAAATCATGTAGATACCTCTGATGTCCATAAAATAAATAATAATATAAAACAATAGCGAGTAATCAATGGCAGATCGGCTTTAGGGGGCGGGGGGAAGTAAGCGTCCAGTTCTTAGATCTTGTTTACCACATTCATCAGTAGTCTGAACGAATTGTCGATCA
The DNA here is from genome assembly GCF_021461385.2 of Schistocerca piceifrons. Lineage (NCBI taxonomy): Eukaryota > Metazoa > Arthropoda > Insecta > Orthoptera > Acrididae > Schistocerca > Schistocerca piceifrons. Next base: position 300,329,034 of record NC_060143.1, read on the forward strand.
AAATGTTTGAAATTTTAAAAAATATTATTAGTTTTGTTAAAAATATATTTCTGTTTGGAATTTAATTCTTGTATATTACTTTTCGATACTATTTTCAGTGAAGTTAAATTTTACGGTTCATTATGGAGCTTAAAGGTCTCACACAAAACATTAACTGCTGGTCGAATGTATGCCGTAGAGCTCTACATACCGATCCTTTTCAGCAAATGGTCCGCAATATTTAGTCGCCGTATTGCGATTAGATATTTGTTTAAGTCAATAGCAGAATTTAAAATTTCATCCGGATTGCAGGCCGCGTTGAACCAGACCATGAGCTGACGACACCACTCCACATTCATTCACAAATGCCTGACGGAAAAAAATTAGTAGATAATGAGTAATCGGGAAATTTCTTATTACAAAGTTAATTTGTAGAAAAATTTGCAGTTCTCACCAGAATGACTATCTATACTTCTTCCAACGGTTTTTTGATACGGAATAATCACAGCTCATTCGCCACACAATAGCTGTCTTAGGACCATGAAATTACTTTTTACTTAGTCAGAGGAACAAGAGAAACTGAAAAAAATATAATTACACTCTTTTTACATGAAGCTAATCAAACAATGGTATGACGGAACGAGTCTTTTAGGGGCGGCCGCACTTAACAATCGCTTAAGCCTGTTCGCTGATTCGCGCACGGCAAAATACGATTAATAAGTATTATACGGCCGGACACGGTGAATTATTGTCAATGTATACTACAGTAGTCTGCTATGTTTGCCACATAATGTATTGCTTACCCCTTTTTACATAACACAAGCTTCTGTACAATGTGTGGCGGCTAAAGTTTTGTAGTCTGTTCCATTCGTATATTGAGCGAAGGGAAAACGAGTGCCTTTACGCCTCTGCACACATTTTTATCTGTCTTGATCCCCAGACGAGAAACAGATCGTAACACAGTGGTTGTTCAGTCTACAGTGACGAAAAGGAAAACATTTGAGACATCCTCGTCGACACTGTGTAGTGTTATGGCAAGTCTATATAGATTTGCAGTACTTCTGTGGGTGGTCTAGCAGATACGACACACACAAAATATTAGAGAATTACTAAAATTTCAACAGTATAAAATACTTAATTTGGAAGCAATCCAAGTGTACAGGAATGTCACTTATGAATTTTTCTTACTGTCGCTGAACACTGCAACTTATCATTTGATGCAATACAAAATGATTGTCTCATCTCAGTGTACAATTGATTATAAACATACTTACACCGTCGAAATAATAGTTTTCTTAAGCCATAGCCGGATCTGATGAGCTAAGGCGATGCTGTCGCCGTAAGCGAATATTGCCAAGTGGGACTAAGCGGTGCTGCGCCGTAACGTAACTGATCTTTTGGCAGCAGCTGCGTGTCAAATCTCATGAGGGCGTGTCTCTGTTGAAGTCTCACATTGGTTGCTGCATAAGGCAGCGACTGTCTTACTTGTTGTTCCGTCGTGAGGTGTCAGCTTTGACGTGGAAACACGTTCTTTCGACGACACCACAAAGTATTTCTTGAATACTGGATCTCCAAACTTGCTGGACAAGGTTTTACGAGAACAACGTTGACTTTCTGTCAAAGATATTCATTTAAGTTCCCTGATCATCTGCTGCACTATCGTGTTGAGTATACCGAACGCTTACGAATCTAGCAGCACCTGTCTGAATTCGTTCGCTTTCTGCAGTCATGCCTGCTTGCTAAGGTCTCAAAACACTGGAACAATATTGTAGAATTGGTCAAAATAGTGACTTGTAAGCGCTTGCTTTTACTTATGCACTCCACTTTGCCGGCCGGAGTGGCCGAGCGGTTCTAGGCGCTCCAGTCTGGAACCGCGCGACCGGTACGGTCGCAGGTTCGAATCCTGCCTCGGGCATGGATATGTGTGATGTCCTTAGGTTAGTTAGGTTTAAGTAGTTCTAAGTTCTAGGGGACTGATGACCTCAGAAGTCAAGTCCCATAGTGCTCAGAGCCATTTGAACCACTCCACTTTCCCAGAACTCATCAAACAAACCAAAGGCCATCATTCGCCTAAAACAAGGTTTCGTGCTTGTCCAGTTTCATATCGCTGCTCGCTTTGGAGTACCTACAAAATAGCTTGTTTCACAGCTGGGCAGTAAGCCGCTGTCATACGGAACGAGGCAGCTAGCGTTGACGTGGACGCGGAGGGACATGCAGCGGAACGAGATACAGCGCCGTCGGCACACTGGACGTGCTGGTTAACGTGATTCTGCGCTCTCAGCGCTTTTACCGGCACTTGTCAAATTTATTTGGCTCGCAAGCGGCACAGTTTGTTTACGAAAATGTACATGCGTAAAATTCGTTCATTAGCTCTATTAAAATGCACATTTCCCGTCCCTGTGTCCATACGCTAGTCACGTTGTTGTAATATACACACATAGGAAGGACAAAAAGTAGTGGCAACACTAGTGTAATTCATACCAGACTTTATTGACAGACGTTTACTGTATTACATGCCCTCAGTAAAATCGCCCCGCATCTCGAACACGCGCCACCCTGCCCCACACACATGGAAAGCATAGTACACCATCAAAGCATCCATCTTTGTTGATGTCTCGCGATGACTACCCTAAGCCACGAATGATGTCTTCTCTTGTGTTGCAGCACATGCCATGAGGAGGTTCCTTCATTCTGGCGAACATATAATAATCGCGTTCCCTTCTCAGTCCGGGACGAAAGTGATGTCACGAGAAATAGCAGGAGCAGGGTGCAGTGACCATCTGCTCTTGTAGTACAGCGTGATGCGGGATTAACCCATAAACAGCATAAACCACAATAACCACCACTCCAGTACCAGGTTGTTCAAGGCGCACGTTATATGGACAAGGAGAACCAGGGCGTTTCCATTCACTGGGCCGGTCTTGAATGACTTCCATGACGTCCTGAAACACTTTCACCCATTCCCCCACCACTTTTTTTGTTTTGTTTTGGTCATCAGTCTACTGACTGGTTTGATGCGGCCCGCCACAAATTCCTTTCCTGTGCTAGCCTCTTCATCTCAGAGTAGCACTTGCAACCTACGTCCTCAATTATTTGCTTGGCGTATTCCAACCTCTGTCTTCCTCTACAGTTTTTGCCCTCTACAGCTCCCTCTAGTGTCATGGAAGTCATTCCCTCATGTCTTAGCAGATGTCCTATCATCCTGTCCCTTCTCTTTATCAGTGTTTTTCACATATTCCTTTCCTCTCCGATTCTACGTAGAACCTCCTCATTCCTTACCTTATCAGTCCACCTAATTTTCAACATTCGTCAATAGCACCACATCTCAAATGCTTCGATTCTCTTCTGTTCCGGTTTTCCCACAGTCCATGTTTCACTACCATACAATGCTGTACTCCAGACGTACATCCTCAGAAATTTCTTCCTCAAATTAAGGCCGGTATTTGATATTAGTAGACTTCTCTTGGCCAGAAATACCTTTTTTGCCATAGCGAGTCTGCTTTTGATGTCCTCCTTGCTCCGTCCGTCATTGGTTATTTTACTGCCTAGGTAGCAGAATTCCTTAACTTCATTGACTTCGTGACCATCAATCCTGATGTTAAGTTTCTCGCTGTTCTCATTTCTACTACTTCTCATTACCTTCGTCTTTCTCCGATCTACTCTCAAACCATACTGTGTACTCATTAGACTGTTCATTCCGTTCAGCAGATCATTTAATTCTTCTTCACTTTCACTCAGGATAGCAATGTCATCAGCGAATCGTATCATTGATATCCTTTCACCTTGTATTTTAATTCCACTCCTGAACCTTTCTTTTATTTCCATCATTGTTTCCTCGATGTACAGATTGAAGAGTAGGGGCGAAAGGCTACAGCCTTGTCTTACACCCTTCTTAATACGAGCACTTCGTTCTTGATCGTCCACTCTTATTATTCCCTCTTGGTTGTTGTACATATTGTATATGACCCGTCTCTTCCTATAGCTTACCCCTACTTTTTTCAGAATCTCGAACAGCTTGCACCATTTTATATTGTCGAACGCTTTTTCCATGTCGACAAATCCTATGAAAGTGTCTTGATTTTTCTTTAGCCTTGCTTCCATTATTAGCTGTAACGTCAGAATTGCCTCTCTCGTCCCTTTACTTTTCCTAAAGCCAAACTGATCGTCACCTAGCACATTCTCAATTTTCTTTTCCATTCTTCTGTATATTATTCTTGTAAGCAGCTTCGATGCATGAGCTGTTAAGCTGATTGTGCGATAATTCTCGCACTTGTCAGCTCTTGCCGTCTTCGGAATTTTGTGGATGATGCTTTTCCGAAAGTCAGATGGTATATCGCCAGACTCATATATTCTACACACCAACGTGAATAGTCGTTTTGTTGCCACTTCCCCCAATGATTTTAGAAATTCTGATGGAATGTTATCTATCCCTTCTGCCTTATATGACCGTAAGTCCTCCAAAGCTCTTTTAAATTCCGATTCTAAACTGGATCCCCTATCTCTTCTAAATCGACTCCTGTTTCTTCTTCTATCACATCAGACAAATCTTCACCCTCATAGAGGCTTTCAATGTATTCTTTCCACCTATCTGCTCTCTCCTCTGCATTTAACAGTGGAATTCCCGTTGCACTCTTAATGTTACCACCGTTGCTTTTAATGTCACCAAAGGTTGTTTTGACTTTCCTGTATGCTGAGTCTGTCCTTCCGACAATCATATCTTTTTCGATGTCTTCACATTTTTCCTGCAGCCATTTCGTCTTAGCTTCCCTGCACTTCCTATTTATTTCATTCCTCAGTGACTTGTATTTCTGTATCCCTGATTTTCCCGGAACATGTTTGTACTTCCTCCTTTCATCAATCAACTGAAGCATTTCTTCTGTTACCCACGGTTTCTTCGCAGCTACCTTCTTTGTACCTATGTTTTCCTTCCCAACTTCTGTGATGGCCCTTTTTAGAGAAGTCCATTCCTCTTCAACTGTACTGCCTACTGCGCTATTCCTTATTGCTGTATCTATAGCGTTAGAGAACTTCAAACGTATCCCGTCATTCCTTAGTACTTCCGTATCCCACTTCTTTGCGTATTGATTCTTCCTGACTAATGTCTTGAACTTCAGCCTACTCTTCATCACTACTATATTGTGATCTGAGTCTATATCTGCTCCTGGGTACGTCTTACAATCCAGTATCTGATTTCGGAATCTCTGTCTGACCATGATGTAATCTAATTGAAATCTTCCCGTATCTCCCGGCCTTTTCCAAGTATACCTCCTCCTCTTGTGATTCTTGAACAGGGTATTCGCTATTACTAGCTGAAACTTGTTACAGAACTCAATTAGTCTTTCTCCTTTTTCATTCCTTGTCCCAAGCCCATATTCTCCTGTAACCTTTTCTTCTACTCCTTCCCCTACAACTGCATTCCAGTCGCCCATGACTATTAGATTTTCGTCCCCCTTTACATACTGCATTATCCTTTCAATATCCTCATACACTTTCTCCATCTGTTCATCTTCAGCTTGCGACGTCGGCATGTATACCTGAACTATCGTTGTCGGTGTTGGTCTGCTGTCGATTCTGATTAGAACAACCCGGTCACTGAACTGTTCACAGTAACACACCCTCTGCCCTACCTTCCTATTCATAACGAATCCTACACCTGTTATACCATTTTCTGCTGCTGTTGATATTACCCGATACTCATCTGACCAGAAATCCTTGTCTTCCATCCACTTCACTTCACTGACCCCTACTATATCTAGATTGAGCCTTTGCATTTCCCATTTCAGATTTTCTAGTTTCCCTACCACGTTCAAGCTTCTGACATTCCACGCCCCGACTCGTAGAACGTTATCCTTTCGTTGATTATTCAATCTCTTTCTCATGGTAACCTCCCCCTTGGCAGTCCCCTCCCGGAGATCCGAATGGGGGACTATTCCGGAATCTTTTGCCAATGGAGAGATCATCATGACACTTCTTCAATTACAGGCCACATGTCCTGTGGATACACGTTACGTGTCTTTAATGCAGTGGTTTCCATTGCCTTCTGCATCCTCATGTCGTTGATCATTGCTGATTCTTCCGCCTTTAGGGGCAATTTCCCACACCTTGGACAAGAGAGTGCCCTGAACCTCTATCCGCTCCTCCGCCCTCTTTGACAAGGCCGTTGGCAGAATGAGGCTGACTTCTTATGCCGGAAGTTTTCGGCCGCCAATACTGATTATTTATCAAAATTTAGGCAGTAGCGGGGATCGAACCCGTGAGCAAAGACGTTTTGATTATGAATCAAAGACGCTATCCCTAGACCACGGGTAGGCCATACAGTACGGCAATGCTGCATCACCACGCGTCTCACGCAGTCTCTGACAACATTTTTGTGCCCTCAGACCACGTGCTACTTTAATCTTGATCCACGCTCATTTTTCGTGTTTCCTCAACATACTGTTAGAGCCTCCTGCACTTTCAGAGAGTATACACTGCAGCTGACTCAAACATCTACATACAGCGTGTCTACATACAGCGTACATGCCGCTGCACGCACATCCGTTATGTTAGGGCAGTGTTGCCACAACTTTCTATATAACTCTAGTAAATAAAACTTCAATACCTGTGAACATGTAATAAGACAAAAGGAAATACATATATCCAGTCAGCAAGGATCTCTGCTTATGAAAGTTCACGAAACCGAACAAAGCCACTCCAGACTGAGTACACTGCACTTAAATTACATCAAATATTACAAAAATTATTTCTATTAATTTAATAAGAATGTCTAGCAACATTTTATAAAACCTGAAGGTGAAAATACAAAAATCTGGAGACACATGGACGCGAACCTGGCACGCACTGTTCTATAATGTGGTATCCCTACCAACTACGCTACGCTGAAGTTATGCAGTGAGCAACCATGTATTTTGTGTTACGGTCTTCTAAGGGCTTTAGGGCTTTAATCGCCGGTATGTTAATAGGCACTAAATTATAACAAATCCTGCGAAAAACAACACGTTTTTGATGAATCTTCAATGTGCTGTTGCCTTTAAACGATATACTTTCATAACACGAAAACAATTAGACGCGAAAACTCTGTAAATGCGACTATGAAGTTTCCCTTCACTTTATTACAATACAATATATCGTACCAACAACGGCGCGTTCTCAAGGGGTTTTATGTACCGGTGCTTAGAAATAGCAAATTTCGCAGGGTGTAAATAATAACACCAACCAAATATAGGTTTTAACTGAACACGACAAATACGGCGTCTCGGGCTCCAAATTATTCTGACATAGGGGGCGTTTTACTTCTTATTCATTCTACTTTACTTGGCACGTTGCCGTAATACCGCAGAACTTATTTTGTTTCACGTGACGACATGGGTCCTCATCGTGAAGTAACGGGATGTCACGTCACAAAACTCGTATAGCGCCACATCGACGCCAGCCGTAACTCACCCCGTGTGACGACGGCTGTAGGCACGGAACGCGAGTGGACGACTATAGTGGTGGGGACTCAGATGTGAGCAGCCACCACGCGGTAGAAGCATTACACGTATACAGATGAAGCCTATGCAAAAACTCATTACTTGTAAGCTACAGCTAGCGTGTCTGTAAACGATGGTGTTAACACCTCTCGTGTATAAGCATTAAAGATCAGAAATGAGCTTCGTACTCTCGCTTTACACGCGACAGCGGGGTCCTATGACGTCACCTCCGAACTCGTACTCTCCGTCCGCTTGGAGACTCTACTCCCAAGTCTCCGCTGCTGCCCATTTATCCGAAAACGTCACTTGGGTTGGTTGCCGTACGAGTATACTATAACAGCGTAAAAAGGAGAGCGAGTGCATGAGTTCGAATGTATAACCAAGCACTCACACATTGGCACTTCGTACGCAAGCGTTGGTCATCACGATTATTGTTGTTGTTGTTGTTGTGATCTTCAGTCCTGAGACTGGTTTGATGCAGCTCTCCATGCTACTCTATCCTGTGCAAGCTGTTTCATCTCCCAGTACCTACTGCAACCTACATCGTTCTGAATCTGCTGAGTGTATTCATCTCTTGGTCTCCCTCTACGATTTTTACCCTCCACGCTGCACGCTGCCCTCCAATACTACATTGGTGATCCCCTGATGCCTCAGAACATGTCCTACCAACTGATCCCTTCTTCTGGTCACGTTGTACCACAAACTTCTCTTCTCCCCAATCCTATTCAATACTTCCTCATTAGTTATGTGATCTACCCATCTAATCTTCAGCATTCTTCTGTAGCACCACATTTCGAAAGCTTCTATTCTCTTCTTGTCCAAACTATTTATCGTCCATGTTTCACTTCCATACATGGCTACACTCCATACGAATACTTTCAGAAATGACTTCCTGACACTTAAAATCAATACTGGATGTTAACAAATTTCTCTTCTTCATAAACGATTTCCTTGCCATTGCCAGCCTACATTTTATATCCTCTCTACTTCGACCATCATCAGTTATTTTGCTCCCCAAATAGCAAAACTCCTGTACTACTTTAAGTGCCCCTTTCCTAATCTAATTCCCTCAGCATCACCCGACTTAATTAGACTGCATTCAATTATCCTTGTTTTGCTTTTGTTGATGTTCATCTTATATCCTCCTTTCAAGACACTGTCCATTCCGTTCAACTGCTCTTCCAAGTCCTTTGCTGTCTCTGACAGAATTACAATGTCATCGGCGAACCTCATTTTTATTTCTTCTCCATGAATTTTAATACCTACTCCGAATTTTTCTTTTGTTTCCTTTACTGCTTGCTCAATATACAGATTGAACAACATCGGGGAGAGGCTACAACCCTGTCTTACTCCCTTCCCAACCACTGCTTCCCTTTCATGTCCCTCGACTCTTATAACTGCCATCTGGTTTCTGAACAAATTGTAAATAGCCTTTGACTCCCTGTGTTTTACCCCTGCCACCTTTAGAATTTGAAAGAGAGTATTCCAGTCAACATTGTCAAAAGCTTTCTCTAAGTCTACAAATGCTAGAAACGTAGGTTTGCCTTTCCTTAATCTTTCTTCTAAGATAAGTCGTAAGGTCAGTATTGCCTCACGTGTTCCAGTATTTCTACGGAATCCAAACTGATCTTCCCCGAGGTTGGCTTCTACTAGTTTTTCCATTCGTCTGTAAAGAATTCGTGTTAGTATTTTGCAGCTGTGACTTATTAAACTGATAGTTCGGTAATTTTCACATCTGTCAACACCTGCTTTCTTTGGGATTGGAATTATTATATTATTCTTGAAGTCTGAGGGTATTTCGCCTGTTTCATACATCTTGCTCACCAGATGGTAGAGTTTTGTCAGGACTGGCTCTCCCAAGGCCGTCAGTAGTTCCAATGGAATGTTGTCTACTCCGGGGGCCTTGTTTCGACTCAGGTCTTTCAGTGCTCTGTCAAACTCTTCACGCAGTATCATATCTCCCATTTCATCTTCATCTACATCCTCTTCCATTTCCATAATATTGTCCTCAAGTACATCACCCTTGTATAGACCCTCTATATACTCCTTCCACCTTTCTGCTTTCAATTCTTTGCTTAGAACTGGGTTTCCATCTGAGCTCTTGATATTCATACAAGTCGTTCTCTTATCTCCAAAGGTCTCTTTAATTTTCCTGTAGGCGGTATCTATCTTACCCCTAGTGAGATAGGCCTCTACATCCTTACATTTGTCCTCTAGCCATGCCTGCTTAGCCATTTTGCACTTCCTGTCGATCTCATTTTTGAGACGTTTGTATTCCTTCTTGCCTGCTTCATTTACTGCATTTTTATATTTTCTCCTTTCATCAATTAAATTCAATATTTCTTCTGTTACCCAAGGATTTCTACTAGCCATCGTCTTTTTACCTACTTGATCCTCTGCTGCCTTCACTACTTCATCCCTCAAAGCTACCCATTCTTCTTCTACTGTATTTCTTTCCCACATTCCTGTCAATTGTTCCCTTATGCTCTCCCTGAAACTCTGTACAACCTCTGGTTCTTTCAGTTTATCCAGGTCCCATCTCCTTAAATTCCCACCTTTTTGCAGTTTCTTCAGTTTTAATCTACAGGTCATAACCAATAGATTGTGGTCAGAGTCCACATCTGCCCCTGGAAATGTCTTACAATTTAAAACCTGGTTCCTAAATCTCTGTCTTACCATTATATAATCTATCTGATACCTTTTAGTATCTCCAGGGTTCTTCCATGTATACAACCTTCATTCATGATTCTTAAACCAAGTGTTAGTTATGATTATGTTGTGCTCTGTACAAAATTCTACCAGGCGGCTTCCTCTTTCATTTCTTAGCCCCAATCCATATTCACCTACTATGTTTTCTTCTCTCCCTTTTCCTACACTCGAATTCCATTCACCCATGACTATTAAATTTTCGTCTCCCTTCACAATCTGAATAATTTCTTTTATTTCATCATACGTTTCTTCAATTTCTTCGTCACCTGCAGAGCCAGTTGGCATATAAACTTGTACTACTGTAGTAGGTGTGGGCTTCGTATCTATCTTGGCCACAATAATGCGTTCACTATGCTGTTTGTAGTAGCTTACCCGCATTCCTATTTTCCTATTAATTATTAAACCTACTCCTGCATTACCTCTATTTGATTTTGTGTTTATAACCCTGTAGTCACCTGACCAGATGTCTTGTTCCTCCTGCCACCGAACTTCACTAATTCCCACTATATCTAACTTCAACCTATCCATTTCCCTTTTTAAATTTTCTAACCTACCTGCCCGATTAAGGTATCTGACATTCCACGCTCCGATCCGTAGAACGCCAGTTCTCTTTCTCCTGATAACGACATCCTCTTGAGTAGTCCCTGCCCGGTGATCCGAATGGGGGACTATTTTACCTCCGGAATGTTTTACCCAAGAGGACGCCATCATCATTTAATCATACAGTAAAGCTCTATGCCCCCGGGAAAAATTACGGCTGTAGTTTCCCCTTGCTTTCAGCCGTTCGCAGTACCAGCACAGCAAGGCCGTTTTGGTTATTGTTACAAGGCCAGATCAGTCAATCATCCCGACTGTTGCCCTTGCAACTACTGAAAAGGCTGCTGCCCCTCTTCAGGTACCACACGTTTGTCTGGCCTCTCAACAGATACCTCTCCGTTGTGGTTGCACCTACGGTACGGCCATCTGTATCGCTGAGGCACGCAAGCCTCCCCACCAACGGCAAGGTCCATGGTTCATGGGGGGGATCACGATTATTATACACCAATAAAATGCCGACTAGTTAGCAGTGAATATTGTGTATATATAAAGGATGTCCCAAAAACTACCATCAAACTTTAGAGGCAGGTTCATTACACCAAAACGCAAGAGAAATTATCTATTAAACAAGAACTCTAAAAACATATCTTAAGACATATATGCACTTGTTCATCTTTGATATTACATCTTTTCTGTAGCAAGCTCCTTGCTTTTCATATTTTGGGAGGAGGTAGTATAGACCAGAACAAGAAAAAGTCTAGTAAACATGGGCTTTAAAATTCATACTGTAAGAGCTATGGGCATTTGTTCATTAGAAGAGATGTGTTTCACACTAGCGATGATGAGCAAGCAGTCATAGCTCTTCAAGTATACATTTTAGACCGCGAGATTACGATACTGTTTTTACCAATTTGTGTACAAGGAACCTGCCCATAAAGTTTGTCGATGTTTTTGTGAATGACTGTTTTTATGTATGTATATACTGTATGCTTGCTTATGCACACTCATGCTCATAAATTAAGGATAATTGCAGAATGTGGTGCTACACAACGTGGCACTACACAAAACTGGCGCTAGTAGCATAGAACATAGGGAACACACACACACAGATCTGTAAGTCCACGGTATTGGTGATAAGTTGAGAAAACGTTCCCGAAACATATGTGCTACAAAACGCCACTGTTTCCTGCGCATGTACTCCGACATCAATATGGGATATGATCACCATGCACACGTACACAGGCTGGACAACGGGTTGGCATACTCTGGATCAGTTGGTCGAGCAGCTGCTGGGGTATAGCTTCCCATTCTTGCACCAGTGCCTGTCGGAGCTCCTGAAGTGTCGCAGGGGTTTAGGTCTGGAGAACAGGCAGGCCACTCCATTCAACTGATATCTTCTGCTTCAAGATACTCCTCCACGATCGAAGCTCGGTGGGGCCGTGCGGTATCATCCATCAGCTGGAAGGTGGGACCCACTGCACCCCTGAGAAGGCGGACATACTGGTGCAAAATGACGTCCTGAAACACCTGACCTGTTACAGTTCCTCTGTCAAAGACATGCAGGGGTGTACGTGCCTCCAGTCGTCTGCATGCTTACCCGCTGCACCGTACTCTGACATGCACCAACACACCCCTGCTTATGTGGACTGCTGCCAGCGCCACCGCATCCACCGCATGGTAATCCTCCGAGGTGACTTATACCTGCAAACCGCCCACCAGAATGTTGTTTCACCATGTTGCAGCATTATTCTTAATTTATGAGCATGAGTATATATACAGGGTGAGTCACCTAACATTACCGCTGGATATATTCGTAAACCATATCAAATACTGACGAATCGAATCCACAGACCGAACGTGAGGAGAGGGGCTAGTGTAATTGGTTAATACAAACAAAAAAAAAATGCACGGAAGTATGTTTTTTAACACAAACCTACGCTTTTTAAAATGGAACCCCGTTAGTTTTGTTAGCACATCTGAACGTATAAACAAATACGTAATCAGTGCCGTTTGTTGGATTGTAAAATGTTAATTATATCCGGAGATATTGTAACCTAAAGTTGACGCTTGAGTACCACTCCTCCGCTGTTCGATCGTGTGTATCGCAGAGCACCGAATTACGTAGGGATCCAAAGGGAACGGTGATGGCCCTTAGGTACAGAAGAGACTGGAACAGCACATTACGTCCACATGCTAACACCTTTTTATTGGTCTTTTTCACTGACGCACATGTACATTACCATGAGGGGTGAGGTACACGTACACACGTGGTTTCCGTTTTCAATTACGGAGTGTAATAGAGTATGTCCCGACATGCCAGGCCAATAGATGTTCAATGTGGTCGCCATCATTTGCTGCACACAATTGCAATCTCTGGCGTAATAAATGTCATACACGCCGCAGTGCATCTGGTGTAATGTCGCCGCAGGCTGCCACTATACGTTGTTTCATATCCTCTGGGGTTGTAGGCACATCACGGTACACATTCTCCTTTAACGTACCCCACAGAAAGAAGTCCAGAGGTGTAAGATCAGGAGAACGGGCTGGCAAATTTATGCGTCCTCCACGTCCTATGAAACGCCCGTCGAACATCCTGTCAAGGGTCAGCCTAGTGTTAATTGCGGAATGTGCAGGTGCACCATCATGCTGATACCACATACGTCGACGCGTTTCCAGTGGGACATTTTCGAGCAACGTTGGCAGATCATTCTGTAGAAACGCGATGTATGTTGCAGCTGTTTGGGCCCCTGCAATGAAGTGAGGACCAATGAGGTGGTCGCCAATGATTCCGCACCATACATTTACAGTCCACGGTCGCCGTGGCACTACCTGTCTGAGCCAGTGAGGACTGTCCACGGACCAATAATGCATGTTCCGTAGATTCACTGCCCCGTGGTTTGTGAAACCCGCTTCATCGGTAAACAGGTAGAACTGCAACGCATTCTCTGTTAATGCCCATTGACAGAATTGCACTCAATGATTAAAGTCATCACCATGTAATTGCTGATGTAGCGACACATGAAACGGGTGAAAGCGGTGACGATGCAGTATGCGCATGACACTACTTTGACTCAGTCCACCGGCTCTCGCAATGTCCCGTCTACTCATGTGTGGGTTCATGCCAACAGCAGCTAACACACCAACTGCACCCGCTTCTCCTGTGACGGGCCTGTTACGGACCCGTTTGCGTGCTACGACCATACCTGTTGCATACAGTTGGCGGTAGATGTTTTGCAATGTGCGTCACGTTGGATGCTCTCTGTCCGGGTACCGTTCTGCATACACCCTGCAGGCTTCAGCTGCATTTCGTCGACACTCGCCATAGATGAGTATAATCTCCGCCTTTTCAGAGTTCGAATACACCATGGTCACAGTTCTTACAACACTACACTATCACAGGCGTCTGGTAACACGGTGTACTACAGTTGGTCTGCGTGTGGAGACGAATGCAGAATAACAATAGCAGCAAGCGCTACATGCGGACACTGCGACAGGTAGACCAAACCACAACAGTGCACTACAGCCACACTGGTAAACACGGTCGTCATCGTAAACATGTCCCTGCAGATGCTGCTCGCCGACCGTGGCTCGTGTTTGTTACAACACGCAACTGAACGTCGGAGGTTTCAAGCGTCAACTTTAGGTTACAATATCTCCGGATGTAATTAACATTTTACAATGCACCAAACGGCACTGATTACGTATTTGTTTATATGTTCAGATGTGCTAACAAAACTAACGTGGTTCCATTTAAAAAAACTAAGGTTTGTGTTAAAAAACATACTTCCGTGCATATTTGTATGGTTTGTATTAAACAATTACACTAGCCCCTCTCCTCACGTTCGATCTGTGGAATCGGTTCGTCAGTATTTGATGTAGTTTACGATATATATCCAGCGGTAACGTTAGGTGACTCACCCTGTATATATATATATATATATATATATATATATATATATATATATATATATATATATATATATATATAGGGTGTTACAAAAAGGTACGGCCAAACTTTCACGAAACATTCCTCACACACAAATAAAGAAAAGATGGAAAGTAAGCGTTTCCGGACACATGTCCACATAGCATATTTTCTTTCTTTGTGTGTGAGGAATGTTTCCTGAAAGTTTGGCCGTACCTTTTTGTAACACCCTGTATATATATATATATATATATATATATATATATATATATATATATATATATATGTGTGTGTGTGTGTGTGTGTGTGTGTGTGTGTAAGTGTAGTGTAGTTTATGCATGCATTTACATATATTTACATTTATATTTTTTATATATGTTTACACACAATATTTTTTGTGGCTCCTGTAAATTTATTTGAATGTTTAGATTCTATTCACATAATGTTTAACAGTTGTATGACATACAAACTTTCGAGGTGTTAGTCTGTGACCACAGCAAATGAAAACAGAACATGAGGATGAAATGTGTTCTTTGAAAGGTGATTAACTATTAAAATAAATCTTTATCAGTATTTGGGAAAGCTACAGAAATGAATGATAGATTACACAACTCGCTGTTAGCCCATAAACGCAGGTGCCATGACAAATATAGAGCGCTTTTTCGTCACATGGTATAACAGTGACGTTGGTCTGTTGCCCGTCTTCGCTGCATTTTTTTGTCTGAATGGAAGACTTTTTCCAGACACCTCTCTTCGTGTAATGGAGCCCATTTACAGTTTTATGCGTGGCATCACTTAATTTTCGTCGTACACACTCCACTGTCTCGCAAAAGAGAGCTTCGTTGGAAGGCACCAGATCCTGACAATCGGTCATTTCCCTCGGTAAGCGCTACTTTACGACAGCACGATCGCGCACTCAACTTCTGCTATACGTCACGACCAGCCTCACTCCAGCACGCTTCAGCAAGAAAGACCGAGTGGACGAGTGGGAAGCGACTGTAGCGCCACCGTTCTCAGGCCCGAACAGTCGCGGAACGACAGTTGGAAGGAGAGAACCCAATATAGCACTGGCGAAACAGCGGCGCCTGGTTTCTGGTGCTTGCAACCCGCAACATTAGATTTGTAGCCGCACCTTTTTTGACCTGTGGTAAGTACAACAACTAAAATGACAAATGTAGACGTTCAAAGTCAATAGTTTCTCACTAGAGTACCGAAAAAGGAATTGGATCAACCAAAGCAAAACAAGATTGACCATGCGCTGCGGAAAGGAAATTTAATAAATGAGAAAAGGGGTAAATATGTTAACATAGTGGCCTTTGATACTTATGTCATGTAGAAATTACGTACCGGCACCCTTGACAACCTGGTCGCCAGTATTACTTAAAAATAACACTTTCTTGTCCTTCGTGCATATTTTTGTGAGGTAGTGAAGCCTTGGGAAGGACTTGAAGTTATGTTTTACTCTTTCATTACTTTCTTTGTTGTACGTTTGGAATAGCTAACAGTTTCTTCAAACCTCTCAAGCACAATCTTTAAGAGCATTCTTGGAGCCATAATTTTAATGGATACAGTCACATTGCCACGTTATGAAGAACTTTCCCTGTATCAAAATTGCGGTGTCATGGAATGCAGTAAAAAATAGCAACGAGAAAGCTCATGTCTACATGAGGCAGTGGAACAAGAGGACGGAATAGACCAGAAGTCACACAAGGATACGTTTTCATGCTGGTGCAATATTATTTTCCGTAAGTTTTGCATCTAAATATTTAAACTGTCCCGTGCTCTAGTTATCCATAACTAATCTTGCAATCAGATGCAACAAAATTCTTTCTGTTTGATATGGGAACTACCTTTCCATAACTCCCGACCTACAACCCCTTCATAATTTTTTGTAACATGAACAGTTGGTAATATTTTAGTTCCAAAAACCAATCGAGTTTTAGCACAGCTTTTAACGTACTCAGATGATATGGAGGCCCCCTTTGATATCCAAAAGAGGCTGAATATTGCTGGTGAATGATACATATAAATCCTGAATGGCAGACCATGTGAATGTGGACCTTTTCTCATAAAGGAACATCTCCAGGTCCTCGAGAAGTACTAGAAGAGCGTCCAAAAGTGGCTAACCGTTCTGGTTAGGCAGATCTCACCGTGTCAGAGATTGTGGGACGAATTGGCATGTTCATTACAATTAAACCAAACAAGTGAACTTTGAATTGAAATGAAGGATGTCACAGCGATTGCTAAGGCAATACTAACTCTCTGTGCTTTTGTATTCTAACTGGATTTCCTGTATGTTATAACAACGATGTGTAGAGACAAACGGAGGGTCACAAAGAAGAGTCAGCACTATAGGGAGACTGCTGGGTGTCATCCCTTGCCATGTGGGAGGCAGTGTCTTTCTAGTCGGTCAGTGAACACAATGGCAGGGAAGTGGAAGAATGTGGCCTTGCGCCCCTGAGTCACAGACGGCCGTGCAGCCACCAGGTAGGAGCCGGGCCACCGACTGCCAGTGCCGGGGACAATACACGGAGACACCACCGCGATGTTAAAACACTGCCCTTCCCTCCCCCATGCCTCCCCCCCTCCCTCCCCCATTTCCCCCATGACCTAATTTCAAGAGTCGTACCGCAGGTTAAGGAGAAAAGCTTTCCTGGTGGCGTGAGGCTTCTCACAGAAACGGCGTCGACATTTGTAAATTTGCAAAATGGTAGGTCTTGGCTGTAGATAACATCTTTAGAAAGAGTACCCAAAACAATATCGAGTTTGACTTATTATCATACAACTGATGACTCGCCAAGCTGACGCCAAGAGAGTAGGACGTTTTTTTTCTTCCTTTTTACTTTCCCATGGTGGCAAATACCCACTGGCGGGAACAGAATGATCCTGCAGTTGTAGACGGCCTGTGACATAGGTCCTGAGTCCCACTTTTTAGACTGAGAAGAGTGGTAACACAGTAGACTGTGAGAACAATTCTACAGAGCCATTGGATGGAGGAGGGAAAATATTACAGAGACAATCTATTGGCCAGTGTTGGCGATAAATTGCATACAGATCGACAAAATTATGGCGCGTGAAAAAAGCCACCTGTCGGAGAGAAGTTGCGCTTTTAATGCTCAACTGTCAGAGACGGAGGGAGACGGGCTCAACCTTCGGAGATGAGAGGACACTTCAGCTCCTTGTATGGGAATACAGGAGACTTGGGAGCTAGACTCAAGTGACACTCTTACAGTCCGTCGCCGGTCACCTCCGACTCCGGTAGGAACACACTGCAGCAACAGCACGATAGGGCTGGGTGGGCGTATTAACGCGTTAACTTTACGTAAGTACGGAACCCTCGGTTGGTTGCTCTGCCAGAGCAACATGCTTGCCTTCACTTGCTGTTATTCAGAATTGTTTATAATTACTATTAATTCCATCAATATCTAACATAATATTGGAGTAAACCATGCATGTATTTTACTCCTTGATTTTGCTGTCATAGTTAATAAAATCCATATACAAGGTAGAATTAACAGAAAGTTAATTGAGACCCACTCAGGATACAGTGCTCAGTGTCCCATAACTTATCACGTTCTTTAAATTCTGCTGCGCAATTTAATCAGCCAGCACTAATTCCTGCAGAGCGGGGTGATTCCGTAGCTGTAGTCGTCAGATGAGAGGTAAAACTAGTCACGCTTGTAGGTTCTCACAGCATAATGGGGCTCTTTTTATTTGTTTCCAAAAAGCCACATAATATTGAAATCTAGTAATTTTATTTGGTGAATGGAACTGTTTTTTGTCCTTACGCTTATCAAACCGATCTTGAATACTTCCGTGCATTTGAATGGAAACTGTATCTTCTGAACAGATACTCTTATAAGAATATATCACTGAATGAACACGCTAACCTCCAATGATCATTGCGATCATAGTATTCAGGAAAACCGCGATGTGACTACTTCAATCATTTAGGAATTTTCACAGTATTGAAAATTAGGAACAAAAGTCTGGACTGCACACTCCTCATGGCATTCGGCACATGTCCTCACGTCTTGTGGTCTCCTTTGAGCACATTACATATTTATGTCCATCAGAAGTCTAGTTCAGTGCGCCATTGTTGTTTCGTTTTTACATTGGCCTTGTTGACAGGCATGTCGTAAGCTGATTTGTCGCGTGAGTTTTATTGATGCAGCTCCCACCTTAATATTCTAATCGGAACTTTGTTACAGACAACTTTTAAGATCCGCAGTCACTTCCACGGCTGTGGTAGCGTTCCTGCCACTATTAGCAAGTTTAGTCATTCATTCACTGTTATGGCAAATAAAGTGTTTCATGTCAAGTCTGCATATTACGACACTAGATACAGTGGATCTAGATGCAGTTTAGAGTGTTGTGAATGCTAGAATCAACGCACAAACTTCTGGAAGGCATTCGATACAGTTTATTGACCAAAACAAGACCTTACCGAGTATCTCACCAGATTCTCCATGTCACTCTTAACGGAATCAAATTGACAGATGGAAAGTTAATTTCGGGAGTGGCCCCATAGAGTGCTTGACATAGGGCCGTTACCTTTTGCAACTTATACTGAAGGTACATGGGATAACGTTGAACGTTGCGTGAGGCTATTCATGCACAATTCAGTTGCCCAAAGGAAGACTGCAACACATGAAGACTGTAGCGAATGCAGGAAGACCTGAAGAGGATCGATAATTGCTGCAGGTACCGGCAGTCGATCCTGAACATAAATAAATGCAGTGCATCGTACATAAATAAGCTACGAGATCCACTACTGTTCGACTAAATTAGTGGCGACACATCAGTCAAAATAGTAACTTCTCTAAAATACCTAAGAGTAACCATCCAGAGCAACCTAGAGTGGAACTACCACTTAAAACTAATAACGGAAAAAGTAGTACCAGATAGTTTCATTGGGAGAATCTTGAGAAAATGCAATTCATCTACGAAAGAAGTGTATTATAAAACACTTATTCTGCCCATTCTTGAGAAATGTTTAGCGGTCTGCGATCCTTATCGAGCAATATTAATAGACGAGACAGAGACGATC
Source organism: Schistocerca piceifrons (assembly GCF_021461385.2). Taxonomy (NCBI): domain Eukaryota; kingdom Metazoa; phylum Arthropoda; class Insecta; order Orthoptera; family Acrididae; genus Schistocerca; species Schistocerca piceifrons. The sequence goes on from NC_060143.1 coordinate 300,348,706, forward strand.
GAAAGAAAAGTGGTGCGTTTCTTCACCGTTCCAATTTATCGACTCGAGAGTGTTACGGGAATGCTTAACAAATTCCAGTTGAAAATGCTGCAAGAGAGGCGTTATGAATCACGAAGAGATTACTGTTGAAATTTTAGAGCCACTCGTTTGCAAGAAGAGTCGGACAACATGTCATTTCCTCTCACCCCGTGGAGAAAATCAGAGGAATTGCAGCGCATACAGGGTTTTAAAACTGAGTCTTTCGATGTTGCAGTGCCTGTGTTGTTGAGCAGAACGATGCACTGCGGCGACTACAATCGGTATGAAATACGTACTGTATCCAGAGTTGCGAATACAACCATCAGCTGCGTAAGCAAATGACTATAATGAACTGTGCCGGACCAGGACTCGGATTTTCCAAGTGGTCACCTTAACCGCTTTGGCTATCCGTGCATGATTCATGGCCCAAACTTCCATATGTCGTTGTTCCTGCGTCATATAACCTGTACTCATAATCACATTATGTATTTCACGTACAGGGAAGGACATTTTAATTGGAAGTCGATGACCTGTATAAGTGGTCGTCCTGTATAAGTGGTCGTTAAGAAAAACGATGCATCTTTCGGGGTCACAAACAACAGTTCGCAGTGCGTCGAGCGACAGGAAGACGTTCTTGATGAGCTTTGACGCTGCTGACACCTTCGGACATTTCAACCCTTTTCTAAGGACATTGTAGTGGTGCAGCCGCAGTGAAGGTGGCCGCACCCTTTGGAGTGCAACGCGACCGCTGGTTTTTGTCTCGAGAACAGGGTGGAGCCACTAGGGACCATTCAAAACCATTCGACGAAATCAGAACGTCATTCGAAGCAGCAAAAATAATTGAAGCTTTTTCAGTCTTCCTGTTTTACGCCCTCCTGTGGCGTGGTCATGGGGAGTACAACATTAACATGCGCTTGAATGAAACGAGAGATGGCTCCTGTAAGATCCCTCAGTTCGACAAAACCCTCGGTATCACCCTCGCAACTTTATTGAGTACGTTATAAATGTATGTCAGAAATTTCGACACCAGCCTTGCGGCTACTGTAGCGTCTACATGCAGGCAACACCCTCCCGAGGGGTGTCGCAATTGTTGCCTAACTCGTAGGCGCTAGAGCAGCTACCAGGCTGAAACAGTGTCTGAATAGTTTCAACGCCAATATTGTCATTATCAGTGGGTTTTTCTTTATTCTAAAACATGCGAAATTAGCATCGTTACAAATATTACAAAATGTTACATAGTTCTGTACAGTTCCAGATACTGTGCTGTGCCAATAGTTTTCCAATACCTTTTTACTGTTGAGCCACTGTATGTTTTCTTTGTCCTTTTGAAGTTTTTTCTGAATATTTTCTATGCTTTTTGGCGGTTTTTTGGCCTACAGCATGCTATCTGCAACGGTGTAAAGCTCTGAGGAAGGGGGGGGGGGCTGAGTCGTTCTAGGGTAGCTCAGACGGTAGAGCACTTGCCCGCGAAAGGCAAAGTTCCCGAGTTCGAGTCTCTGCCCGGCACACAGTTTTAATCTGCCAGAGACTTTCATACCAGCGCACACTCCGCTGCAGAATGAAAATCTCATTCTGGAAACATCCCCCAGACTGTGGCTAATACATGTCCCCGCAAAATCCTTACTTTCAAGAGTGCTAGTTCTGTAAGATTCGCAGGAGAGCTTCTGTGAAGTTTGGAAGGCAGGAAACGAGGTTCTGGGAGAGGTCAAGCTGTGAGGATGGGGCGAGAGTGGTGCTTGGGTAACTCAGACGGTAGAGCACTTGCCTGCGTAAGGCAAAGGTCCCGAGTTCGAGTCTAGGTCCGGCACACAGTTTTAACCTGCCAGGAAGTTTCAAGAAAAAGTGAACTTCCATATGTCAGTGTTGTACGACGAGCAAGGCATTGCAACGCATTTATATCCACACTGACGCACCTGTGACGTTGTAGGCAGCTGAGATTAGCTATAAGTAAGTATTCGTGTGTATAGCTTAACATAGAATTTAAGTTTTTCCATTAACCTATACTGTCTGTAGTTCACAAGTAAAAATGTAATTAGCTGCAAATAACAACATTGTAACACTTAGAACCCACTAATCACGAAGGAGGTGGGTTACAATTGTATAATTATAATGTATTGTGAATGTCAGTGTTATACTATTTGAAATTGTGGTAGTGCTGTGGATAAAAGCTGTCATGTACTCACGTTCCTGGGTCGGCTTGTAGTTGCTTTAAAAACACAGAAATAGGTAAGTTTACGCCTTAGTAGTAATTCTAAACATTACACCATCTGGCTGTTCACTAGTTTAGGGAAGAAAGTAAAAATGTTTTGCATCAAAGCGGACACACAATCCCATATTATTTTTGTGCAAACAAGGAACAACAGAAGTGTTTCCAAGTTACAACGGCAAGCAATACGTTAGCGGGCGATACCGATGGTTTCCGAGATTTAAATTTATTTAGTGAGACTGAGAAGCAGGAACTTTGTCCTAACGTGGTACCCAAAGCAGTGTTGCCTGTCATCTGTTCAGCCAATGGCTACAGCGTGATGTGTGAGACAGATCAGAGAACACAATGGCGATTCCGTAAAGTATTCTCCGCTTCTCTGCTCCGGGTTGGGCATTTTCTCTGCCCAGGGACTGAGTGTTTGTGTTGTCCTCATAATTTCATCATCATCTTCATCATTCGTGACAGTGCCTAGAATGGGCTGTAAAAAAAGAATTGGACTGTGAAAAAATTAGGTACGGGCGCCGATGACCGCGTAGGTGAGCGCCCCCCAAACCAAACTTCATCATCCGATTCTCTGCGCAAACGCATCACGCAGCCGCGTTCTTACGCTGCTTAAACGTACGGTGACAGGCGCGAAATTAGCTATCCTCTCGGACGTAAAGTGCCGCGGGTGACAAATGGTACCATCTGAGAGCCGCAGAAGTGCTGGCGGGTCCTGGTTGCAGCTGCAGCCGTTCCGCAAGGAGGCAGCCTCCTTCTCAGCTGACACTGAACGGGAAGTCGTCGTCTCGTGTATGTGTGCGCGTGCGTGCGTGCGCGCGTGCAACCCCAGGGTGCGCTGCAGATGGCCTGCAGCCCCGCCAGTGTCAGGCCTGTGCTGCAGCCCCGCTGACGCTGCGCGAGCCAAGAATAACAGCACCAGGCAGCGGAGCGTTGCCTCAGGCCGAGCCGCGTCTCCCTCTCTGTCGGTCTTTTTACGGAAGCACACCTCCTGCCATCTGCAGCACTTTTGAGTGCGGCACCCGGGGTGCCGGCAGAACGGAACAACGCCGATGAACAACGTCATTTATCCGGCGGAAAACACTCACAGAATATGGTAACCCATCTCACTGTCACAAACTTGCATGTGACTTGTCACTCCGTGCCGTGGACGAAGACGACGGATGTACTGCACCAATCAGGCAGTTTTTGTGTAGGAAAAAGGCTTCCACAATAAGTAGGAAATGGCATTTCTGCGGAATTTTAAACAAACAAAAGTTTACTGCATGTATTCCACACTGTTTAAGACGTAAACCTTAGTCGATGTCTTTATTTATTTACTTCTATTATTATTATAAATTTGGTCAGTTACAGACCGCTTAGAACCTAGTACTATGCTATAATCTCTTTCTTCATATCTTTCCAGAACTTTTTCGTGCGTTGGCTGTTGGCCTACCTCTGTTTATTTGGCACCAACCTCCTACGCAGTCGTTTTTGTTGTTGAATAGTAAATTCTGCAGTATCGATCAGTAGCCTGAAATTTTGTCTGTTCTGTATTGCGTCTTCTGTGACGTTAAGTCTTCTCAAATACCTTCTTGTCTCTTCCAGCCACCCCGTGGTGTTTTCGTAACTTGAAATTAAAAATTTTTTCGTAGGCCTACTGTCATTCCTTCTGGAAATCTAACCGCTAAACTTTGATAACCTCTTCCTTATAGTGGCTGTGATTGTTTCTATGTTTCTGATCTTCATTTCTCCTTTTCGTGCCCTTATTTTCCTTTTTCGTGGTCCTAAAATAACTGTTATATAATGTTCAATTAATCCCTGGAACGATACTGAATTTATTATGTCGGTTTTGTGTGACTTTGTATGTTAATTTAATTTCCTTGATATTCCTTTACTTGTGGTGTTGTCTAATGCATTTGGTTGTATCTATTCTCCCAAATACTTAAATTTATCGCCTCTTTTGATGTCTCCATGTTGTGTTCGTATAGTTCTTTCCATGTTGTCTTTGTCTTCCATGTATTCCGTTTTCTCATACGATATTTTTGATCCGGTTTCAGATGTAATTTCTTAATGTGTTTCCACCATTAGCTTTGGATCTTTCTTGTTCTTACGAATTATTGCAATGTCGTAAGCAAGAGCGAAACATTTCACCTCAGATCTTCCTCTTTCTTATCCTAGATGGCTTCCATGTTAGAAGTGGACATTTTTTTTCTTTAATTATTCGTTTAGTTTAACAAAAAAGCCGTCACCGTATTTGAAGACACGGGCTGTACAACATTAAAATTTCTTACAGTGGTTCACACTATAACTAGTTACTGCTGGATGAAAAATGTCATGCAGTGGAATTTCTAATATAAAACTTCTCTTGTTCTTCATCTCCTTTGTGCTTCTTCAGTGCCGGCTTGGGTACGAGTAAATTACTTCTAACACAGATAGCATTGAAGTGTAACCTCAAAATAAGCTAGGCAACACAAATATTTTATCGGCTCACCATACATTAGTACAGTCCTTTTATAGAATGGAGCACTTAAACAAATACGAGCACTTTTACAAATAACAGTGAGCTTCTCAACTTAAGACCACTAGACATGACTGCTACCAGACAAGAATTAATCATTTCATTGATTTTACGCGTTTATCGATTCCAAGTGAAAATAACTCGGCTGCGGACATATAATCGATTTGCAAAAATCAAACAGAAAAATGTTGAAAAAAATGAACGGCCAGATTTTTTGAGAGAAGATTTGTCCAAATGTAAGAAATAAAATGGATTAGAGAAACAATTTACTCACGTTTCAGTGATACTCGAAATCGCGTACAGCAGCTCGGATGCTCATACGTTAGTGACGTAGGGAGAATCGTGACTAAAGATTCCACGAGACAAGCATCCTTTATCACTGTTCAGAATTCTAAGACTCTAAGGTAAATACTGGATTTTTAACTCTCAATCGGCACCTCATTTGTTGTACATCATTTCGAGGATATTCGAAGGTGCATAAAATGTTTCTGTAATCTATTTTATTTGTTAATTCTAGAACAATTATATCACAAAACATTTGACCATTCTCTTCCAGTTCTTTTTGTTTTCAGGTTTTTGTTCAGGAAGCATGAAATATACTTAAATATTGGTCGCTATTGTGTTATTATTAAGAGCATTTAGATCAAGAGAAAGCCAAAAAGTTTCAACTTGAACTGTAATGTAATCTTTTTTTAGTTCCAGGTACCTGTCGCGTCTTCTTCCACTGCTTCTTCAAACTCAGGCGTGCAGCGTCTCCGTGGAGCACCACAGTTGGCTCTGCTGGATGTGAATGTAACAGTCTCCGATGCCCGCTGGTACACCACAGCATAGAGGGAGTGTGAAGCTGTTTGGTGATGTGGAAGACACTCCACGTACAATTGACGAGCATCCCTCCCATCGCACAGAGCTTCGCCGTGCAATAATATCACATCATCACATTCCACAAACGTGTAGTTCACGATAATCAACAGCAACACCATGAAAATGAAATATACGTACAACTTGCATTCTGTGCTGTAGTGAATGATTACTACTGTGCAGTTGTACAGCATAAGCAAATACCGTAAGCACAACAACAAGTGCAAACGTCTCTGAATACATCACTGTGTATTCGAAATGGCATATAAACAAACCTGTAGGGGCCACGGGACATCGGGTGATCTGTGAATGACGTACATAATACCCTAGTCAGTGCTGCCGAAGAGGCGGGTGATTTGAACGTGTGTTGCGGTGTTTTGAGTGTCACGAATAAACGATATGTTTACAGATATGAATTACAATGCTGAATTGACCGTCTTGATTCTCACAACAATTCCTCAACGTCTGTAAAGGGATATCAGTTCAACCTTCTAGTTCTGCATTAGAACTTGATCTGTGTTCTGATTCACTGCCGCTTTTTGATCATAGTATTTTTCGTAGGAGTCTTCTTTCAGTTTATTCTCACTTTTCGAGCTTTCCCTTCGTAGTCAGTTCGAGTTTCTGGTGAGAGAGAATTTCTGGTGTGACCACTCTGTTCGTTTTGTGTTCCAGGATACGGGTTTCTTAGTGTAGATCTTACTTATTCTTTGAAAGTGTCTGTCCATTTTATGTTTTCTAGTAACTGTATCAGTCTTTTCCTTCATGTTGATAAGCCATTGTCCTACTTACCTACATATTGAAAACAGTGTCTACTTTAGATATTGTGTTATCGAAGTTAAGTTTTTGAGGCGCATTACTGACGTTTGTTATGAACTGTGTTTTTGTAAATGATATTTGTAATCTTGATTTCGCTACCTGACGATCTAGTTCTGTGATTTGCCCTAGTGCACTTTCGAGTGAGTCTGTAACAAGTGCCATGTCATCTGCAAATGTTAGACAATCTATTGTGATCTTGTATGGTTTTCTTCCTAGTTGCATACCCCAAATACTTACGGTCTTCCTCCATTCTCGAACCACTTTCTGTAACGCACTGTTGAAAACGTGTGGTAGCATGTCATCACCTTCTCTTTCTCCTGATTTTATTTCATAATTTTCTGACGATTGTTGTCCCATATATTTTATTCCTGATGTTGCATTATTTATTTCTGTTTCGTTATCTAGTGCAACTCTTTTAAAATGTCGAGTAATGTAGTTCTAAGAATTGAACGGCAAGCCTTTTTAAAATCTACCAAAGTTACCACGTATTTCAAGCTTCTGATTTCTCTAATTTCTAGGATGTCTTTTAAGTTTATCACTTGTTTTCCACATAAACTGTTGTTCCTAAACCTTCCTTGATACGCCCGTAAATGTGAATCGAGTATTCTTTCAGCTCTGCTTAAAAGTGCCTTAGACAGAATTTAATAAGGTCATCGGCAAGAGGAAAATTCCTATATACTTAAAACCTTGAAGATACTTGTAAACAGCAGCTGTAAAGCGAATACCTTGGAATGAAAGAAAGAATCAACCAACTAATTGCTAACACATGTTTATTACAACCCTTGACCTAGGTTTAGATAAACGGCTTTATTTTAAGGTACCTCTTCAGCACAGTGTGTAACAAGTAAGTGTTTACTCTTGGCTTCTAGTAATTTATCTTGCATTTGCTATTTATGCTTCAATTCGAGCTTTTTTTTCCAGACACCAACTTTGTTTACATCGTATGACAGTTCATATGTTATATGTTACGACAGAAAAAAAGAGCCTGTGACCAGTGGAGGCATTCCGTTTTAGATGTTTTAGTTTAACAATTATGTTTACGTTTATTTTTTAGTTCTGAAACAGTGTTTTGTTTCTACAATAGATAGCGCGACAGAGTACCCCGAAGTCGTAACACAACTCACAAATAACTTATTAACACATCTAAAGCCACCTGACAACGAAGCTTCAAACCTTTGAAACGCGTTGTGGATGTATCTTAACAGTGACTGGCGGCAGTAAACTTCTTGTTCCGTTCGACTCTGTTGGTATTTAAATCTACCTGTTCTCAGCCACGCATTGCTGTGGCTCAGTCTGGTTAAATGGAAAAGAAAGATAACAGAAGGGACACGTTTATAACGTTTACACGTCCTGGCCTCCTTCTCCTCCCTGTCTCTGTCCATCTTCTTCTCTCCCTCCTTTCTGTCCATCACTTGCTACGCCTTTTCTATGTCCATCTTCTCCTTCCCCTCTCTCTCCGTCTCCTCCTGCCCTCTCTCTCTCTCTATCTCCTACTTTTTCGCTTTCTATCTCCATTTCCTCCCACCCCTCTGGCAATTTCCTGTTTCCACCTCTCTCTGACTTTGAGCCTTGCTTAGTGTTGTTGCATATTCAGATTCTGTGGCAGTATTCTAATCATAAGCCGATAAGCTATAAATACAACTTTTCTGTTCGCTAAGAACATTTCAGTATGTGTAAAAATCGCTCAAGAACTTTTAGAAATTTTTGGTAATGACGTTTCCCCTTTGTACAGCACATATTTATTTACATATATTACATGTATTAAAAGTAGGTATGCAAGAAAAAGACGCACCTATTCGAAAGCAACATTGTGTTATAATTTCTATGGAAACGGTGAACAACATTCAGAGATTTAAGACGTTGAATAAACGAAGACTTTAGTTTTTATATAGATTTCCCTACAATCGCTTCGTCATCATCATCATCATCATCAGTGTTCTGCCAAAAGGCATGTTTTCACATGGTAGTTCTCCAGGCTGTCCGGTCTTCTGCCATCCTCTTCAGGTCTGCATAATTACCTCTTCCCTTTATGTCGTCTATCATCTTGTATCTCCTTCTTCTTCCCAGTCTTCTCCCACAAACCAATCCTGCCAAAGCATCTGCTTCCAAGCACTCCCTACTCAATGAATGTCCCAACCAGTTCTTTTTCCTTTCTCTTACAACCTTCAGCAGACATCTTCTCGCACCAACCCTTTCCAATACTCTTTCATTACTCACTCTTTCCATCCAGCTTGTTCTCTCCATTCTCCTCCACATCCACGTCTAAAATTCTTCTAATCATTTTCCATCCTCTCGCCTCAGCGTCCATGTTTCTGCCCCATATAGTGCCACACTCCAGACAAAACATTTGCAAACCTTTTCCTTAGTCCTTTATCTAATTTGCCACATAATCACTAAGTAAATATTTATATACCGTATGTTATGCTCTAGTAGTTACAAAAAAACATGGGAGTTTTCGCATGCAACGTTGCCAAGATGCCAAAACAATCAGTGAAGAATTTTGGGAGAGTTAAGATTTTGTGCAAACGAACATTGACATTTTTATTTATATAGATAGATAGTGGGGCTTTTAGGATAAAATGTCCAGCTAAAGATGAAGCCAAGTCCGATTTTTCTGTTTTTGTACCTGGGAAGCCTATCTGAAGACAAACAGTCCTTAAGGATTCACCTGCGCGCCGGTCGGCGTGTTGCCGGGGGCACCCCAGTTGGCAGGTGTGCGCCCGCAGGGAGATGCGGTTGCTGGGCCGGAGAACCCGTTGCTCGCCGCCACTCTGAACAGTTACCTGCCGTCTCCAGCGCACGTTCTCAGCCACCGCAGGCTGGCAGTGCGCTGCACCTGACTCTCTACACGACTAAACACCCGGAAAACTTCTGGCGACTCCCTAGGATTAACCTCTATGAGAATCTCAAATCCAATACACTTCCCCTAGATCGGTGATAGATTTCCACTAAATTCACCAAACGTCGATCATGCGAAATCCATCTCGCACTTTTCTCGCGTGATCTCGTGAAAGCTATGGATCAAGGTAGCAGGGTAGACGCGGTATTTCTTGACACTGAAAAGCGTTATTAACGATAGTACGGTAGAATGTGGGAATTTGTTACTGGCTGTCATTTTCGATGTAGAGTCATCGACTGATGTAAATGGCACTGAGCGTGTGCCCGATGGAAGAGTGTGTGTTGATGTCCACTTTCCATGTTTATGACCTAACAGACAATATTAATAAACGGCCGGAAAAAGTGCAATACCCCTTCCCCCTTCCCCGCCTTGCAGTGACGCTGGCGTGTACTCTCGCGTGCAAACGATGATGAACGTGCCGAATGACATCCAGCGATTGACAGTTCGAAGGGTCTTGCGCCTTTTGTTGCAAATCGGTAATGGTAGTTGCTGGCTGTGTAGAAAGAGAACGTTCTTCTTCATGATGCCCCGTAGATGTTTAGTTGGCGAGGGATCTGGTGATCATGCTGGCCAGGGCAGTTTTGGTACACCACAAAGAGAACGTTGCTTCGCAGCAGCCATATGTACACGTGCACTACAAAAAAGTCCATCAGCTTCCTGTCGAAGAAATGGGAATAGCACAGGGAAAAAGCCTGTGCAAACAGGTTACGCTTTACCCTACAGAAACATCAAATGTGACCGCGACTTGTAACTACTACGTCCTGCTGCCGCCCCCTCCCCCCCCCCTCCCATCACACACACACACACACACACACACACACACACACACACACACACACACACACACACCATGAAGCCTCAGATGGGACCTTTGTGTCGTGGAATATGCCTATCATCAGTCTACATATAGGTCCACCACTCGCATACCGACAGAACATTCTCATCGCTAAAACAAACAACATAGCACCATTAACTCTTCAGTCAACTATTCCCACTACAGGACGTTAGATGTCCCTGGCAGTGTCGTCGTGTCAATGGTAGCCTGGCTAGAGCCATATTTGATTTTATTCCTGCTGCAAGCAGAGGGTTACCAGTGATGCTTTCTGACGCAGCAAGTGGATGTTCTGTCGGCCACTGCTGCTCGTATGATGCGTCAATCTTGATGTGTATCTATACTGCACGGACGTCCATAATCTGGTCTATAAGTGTGGAAATGTTCCAGAGATCTGTACTAAAAACGGCGACATGCCACCGATACATACTTTCTCATTCCGATGAAAGTGGTCAGCGCGATGAATCACTAACACTACAACCCCTCAACGTGCACATATTATACCCTAATTCCAATGAACGCTGTCGTTGAGGGTGTTGCATTTTTTCCGTCAGTATAGTAACATCAAACTTTTCGCACACGATGCAGTTATGTACAGAGTGATTTATATCCACCGTGTACAAACTCTAGGGATTGATCGATGAGAGGATACGGAACAAGAAAGGTCTAATAAACTTAAGTCCGGAAATGCATGGTTTCCATGATAGAGACCATTTATTTAATCATACATTGTTATAGACTGCGGTCTAATGCGCACTTTACCATGTAGCCACAGTTACAATATGTGTTAAAATGGTTTCCATGTGTTTCAATGCATGCGTGTACGCGTCATGGCATGTACTGTCTCACGTTCACATCAGCCAGGCGTGGATACGCTGCTCCAGTGTCTCCACATCTGGAAGGGGCTCTGAGTACACGCTTTTCAGATGGCCCCATAACCAAGAGCCACACAAGTTGAGACTCGGTGAACGAGCAGGTCATGCAACTGGACTCCAGTTCATCGGACAAGGAAAACATGATTGAGATGCGTCCGGACATTAACGGCGAAGTGGGCTGGTGCACCACATTTAGCAATCACATAACCCTTCGAATCGTCAATGGCACTTCTTTCAACAGGGGAGGCAAAGTCACCCGTAAGAAACGCCGATAGTTTCGGCCTTTTGGGAAGGAAGACTGGTCCGAAAGTACAGACGCCTATTACCCCGGCCAACACATTCCAGCTGCACCGATGCTGATGATTCACTCTCAACACACCATGGCGGTTCTACATATTATCCCACAGATGAGTTACGTAAGTTGCAGATAGCACTCCGTGTAAAAGTGGCCTCATCTGTGAGTTGGATGGATGGTTCAAATGGCTCTGAGCACTATGGGACTCAACTGCTGAGGTCATTAGTCCCCTAGAACTTAGAACTAGTTAAACCTAACTAACCTAAGGACAACACAAACAGCCATACCCGAGGCAGGATTCGAACCTGCGACCGTAGCGGTCTTTCGGTTCCAGACTGCAGCGCCTTGAACCGCACGGCCACTTCGGCCGGCGTTGGATGGATGACTCGGAACGCGGAATCATGGTTGCCTGGTGATAAAAATGTTCGCGATGTGCAATGTCTGTCGCTAAAAAGCCCTGCACACGCTGGACGTGATAAGTGTAGTGACAGTTATAATGGAGAATGTTGCACACGGTCGTCTAGCTTACTCTGTACTGGTGGGCCAACTACCTGGTACTGACACGGCAGTCGCTTTCCACAGTGTTAACCACATTTTCTTCCAAGTTTGGTGCTAGAACGTCATGATTTCCTGCTTTCTGAAACAACCCAGTCTCAAATGGCGAAACACTGTTGCAAATATTGATTGCTTGGTTGTCGTCGGCGAGGATAGGTCTCTTAATACGACCTTGCTGCCCGCCTCCCCTTGTCATCTACCTTTCCGTAAGTAAACACTACGTTGGCAAGCTCTCGAATCGATTATGGAAACATTGTGTACAACAATGTATCTCATCCATTACAAGGTGAGCCAGAGACAAAAGTGAGGCGGACACAACATTACCAATTATTATGGCAGGACAGGAAGCTAGGGCGTGAAACATGAGGAACTGTCCGACCCTCTAGGAGGGAACAATGCATACTGTAACTGTGGCTGCATAGTACTGCGCGTATTAGACTGCAGTCTCTGTGAAAAAGTAAAATTGAATAAATGGTCTCTAAGATGGAAACTATGCGTTTCCGGACATACGTTCATTAGACCTTTCTTGTTCCGTATCCTCTCATTGATCAGTCATTAGGGTTTGTACACAATGGAAAAAAATCACCCTGTATAATGAAATACCGTCTTGAACACTGCTACACAAATATTCTGTCAGTGTATTTCACAAAAAGCAAAAACCTAGTACCTTATGACCCGAACATCAGTGAGTCACAGTTGTATTCTACAAACTCGTACAAACACCTGGTTGTAACAGTTTGTAGGGATGTGAAATAGGATGATCACACAGGTTCAGTCTTGGATAAAGCAGGTAGAAATTTGGGAGAATGCAGCCAGCATACAGAGGACATTCTTTACTGAACACCCATGCGACCAGTCCTAGAATATTGGGCCGGCGTGTGGGACTTGTACCAAAATATCACTACCAAGGGATACTGGTCGTATTGAAAGGAGGTCAGCACTAGTGGTAAGCGATTTTTTAACCCATCGGAAAACAAAGTGGAAACTCTGGAAAACTTGAACGGGAGACACCTGAAGATAGACGAACACTGTCCCGTGAAGGCATATTTCCAAAGTTTCAAGAACTGGTACTTGATGAGGAAACTTCAACTATATTACAACGTCATAGGTATCACTCCTGTAGGGACCGCGAAGGCAAGATTAGCATAATTACAGGGCACACAGAGGCGTTTAAGCAGTCATTGTTCCCGCTCCCCATACGGGAAGGAAAGGGAAGAAATCTTAACATGTGGTATAACGGGTGACATAAAATGCAAAGAGCACAAAGAACTAAAACAGTGCCCTGAAAAGTAAGACCTCCTAATCTTTTACGTGAAACTTCTCAACGCTTTTTAAATAAACCAATCATTATTAACATTCTAGATTTTAATTCTGCATGTCTACATATTTATTTCTCAACACAGTTATCCTGGAGACGAACACATTTCTCCTAACGAGAAATTAGTTTGCTGATACCTTCACTGTGGAATGTTTGACTTTATTGAAAGAGCAACGACGTCACAACTGCTTGAAAACCTTCGTCACTATCAAAATAAAGTCCTCGAAGGTGTCGTTTAAGTTTTCGAAACATATGACAATCGGATGGGGCCCGGCCGGGACAATATGAAGGATGTTCGAGGAAAGTGAACCCAAAGCGTCGGACTGTTGCAGATATCGCAGCGCTCGTGTGTGGTCTGTTATTGTCATGGTGAAGGAGAGGGTGCACCATGTGTTCGAATTCGAAACTCGATTACAGCAGGATGTTTCTCACGTAGAGTTATAGTTAAGTTACACACCGCTATGTTACATGCTACAGTTCTGAGTCCTCTAGTGGCAGAGGGTTCCAAATACAGAGGCACGAAGAATAAAGTTGGAAAATGTTAATAAAATTTGTTTTATGTAAAAAGTTTCAAGAATTTTCATACAAAAAATTCGGAGAAATTACTTTTCAGCAGTCTGCAAATTATTATCGAAGTGATCGCTTTGTTAAAGAAGTCTGTGGATATCCGTGGCTGTAAGCTGACCCTTATTTTAATTGTACAGATGGTCGGATTCTTTCTTCACGCAAGTCAGGAGGCCTGAAGGTGGCGTAGCGCAACGCTGCAACTGTTAGTAAAAATAAAACTGGAAATTCAGACGGCTGAAAGTGTTTTGATTTGATATTTTATGTTGAACACCCGAGGTCCGTCAATCACCCAGGATAAAGACGTATGGGAATATAACTTATCTGCGAAAGCTGCATGTTTTACCGAATACTGAGCTTTACACGTCAGTCTGTGACAGTTGATCAGTGGGTTTAGTAGAATATACAGAGAAGATTTAAAGAAGAAACTTTTCGCCAACGATTTGTTCGGCACGCTCGGGATCGTTACGGAGATGCTCATCAAACTCTAGTGGCAGAAGTTACAAGACGTGCTTCACGCACAGCTTTGTTGTTAAAAGTCCGCGAGTGTACGATCCTGCAACAATAACGCAATAAATTAGTTCCTTCCACGGACGATTCGCGACAGTGAAACTACAACCAGGCGCTAAATGGTTGGGCGTCCACGACTCTTCACAGAACGTGAGATTCGGAAGCTTGTCCTGTAAAGTGGATAGTTGGTGATCTTCAGCACCTCAGTCAAAAGAGGAATATGCTGGTGCACCCACAAGTGTTCAGAGCACACTGTTCATCACAGATCGTTGAACACGGAGCTCCGCAGCAGACCACCACGTCGAAGGACATCTTGCTGTACAGCGTGAGTCGCACTACCAAACCAGTACTCGGACCCAGAGTCCGTCGTCAGTGGCCTCTGATGCTGCATTTGTCTCTAACGAGCCAGCGAAGGCCACAGTCCCTTATACCAACATACTTTGAAAATATTTCAGAATCTCCGAAATTTTGTCGGTGTAGAGCGGGTTTCTGCTGCGTACCACATACAGCGTGATTCAGCTGCCCTCCCGATTTCGTTTTATGCGACCCGCAATGTCATATCTGGCCTTTAAAACCACACTTGAGGTTTTCATATTCTGTCGCCCGCTACGCGCAAATTGTTATTCCCAGAGAAAAAAAGAACAGGAAATTTAATGCAGTTAAATTTTGTACTAGGATACCTTCAAACGCGCCACGAACCCCACATTCATCTTTCACTAGTCAGGATTTCTAGTATATTGTTCATAGCACTCCCCCCTGCCACTGTGCAATAATTTCGGAGTACATGAACTATTCCCGATTTTCGACCTTTTTTGGTCTCTTATTGATTGGGCTATTATGTCACAAGCATAGTAGACTATTTCGTTAATATTGCCTCCTCATTGGTTTTAGTGCATGTGGGAGTGCCTGTGCGATAGAATAGTTGTGTCGTTATATCGTGTGCATGCGTGTACGACAGTTTTCGTTCTTATCCACATTCGTTTATTTTAATCATTGTTAGGGCGCTGATAACCTCGCCGTTGGGTGCCCTTAAGATCCTCAAACCACACACACACACACACACACACACACACACACACACACACACACAAACACACGAGGCCGTGAGGATAATGAAAGAAAGAACACTGTTGCGACCGGTACGCTAAAACTAATTATGTTGACAACTCTATCCAAACTTAACCCTTCCAAGCACAGTAGTTTCGTACTCAAAAGGCTTGACGAATACACTAATGTAATTGTTTATTTTAAATTGGTAGGTAAAATTTACAAAAACGTGAATTTTACAATTTTGTAAGTGCTCGATTAAGCCAGTGGCGTAATAAGGCCAGTCAGTGAAGACCAAACAGGGACGAATGTGGGAAATAATTCGTTCAGTCGAAACTTTTGTAGGAGGGAGTGCCACAAACAACATCTTGACCAGCAGGGGATGAGTGTAGAAGTGGTGGTGCATTTGTAGGTCACTTTTCTACATTTTTCTTGAATAACTCGAAAACTGCCGCCTCTAGCCAAAATGTATCGCAATACAAAATCTCACTGCACTACATTTTCTATGAATACGCCCCGTTAGTTTTTTCTATGACTAATAGTTTGCGCGTAGTGAGAGAGAGAATATGAATATCTCGTGCATGGTTTTTAAAGGTCAGAAATAACACTGTAGGTCGCGTTAAACGACATCGGCAGGGACAGCTGAATAACCTTGTTTAGCACCACCCCTCATCCTCAGCAGGTGGCCAGCAGTTGTTGACGCTGCCTACAGCTGATGGCTGCCGCCACGACGAACGCACACCTCAACACGGTGGAACAGTGAGTGGTGAGAACACGCCAGAGCTATTCCCGTACGGAGGGAGGTGCTCAGCACGTCGGAGCCACGGTCACCATAATTTGGCACAATTGGTCTGCAGTCGGCCGAGATTACGCGAGCGAGCCGGAACTGGGGATGACTTCATCCGCCGTCAGAAGAGGTGCACGGGCACACTCACAATGGGCACTGCCAGGTCGCGTTCTCTCAGTCTCCATCTGGAACCGACGTCTGCCACGCGTGACGGTAGGTGGAGCTGGAGACGCATGTGTACGGGGTACACCAGAAGCACTTTCACAAAATGTGACAGCAGATTACACAAAAGGAAAACGACAAGAAGGTCCATATTAACACATACCCGGAAATGCTTTGTGTTTAGTTGCTGAGTATTGGAAGCCGTCTGTTAGAAAATGTCTTTCATAACAGTTAGCTTCATGTTCCATGTATCATTTGGCTCCATGAATCGTAATGATATGGAACCAGTGATTTTGCATTTGCAAATTGCATTGCTAATTAATTTGTAATTCTGGCTACATTAAGAACATTTATAAGTTTTTTAATATATAGATATGAGTTAGTAATTCCTACCTTTTATACTTTACAATAATAGAAATTCCTCTGTAGAATAAAAATTGTCAAGGAGAAACTTTTTCACTTCGTTTCCAAATTTTAATTTGCTGTCTGTCATACAATCTGTATCACTGGGAAATTGAAAAATTTTTATTGCAGCGCTGTGCGAGCATTTTTGTGTTAAAGACAACATTAATGAGGAGTAATGAATGTCATTTTTCATTCTGGTATTGTAATTATGTATATCATTATTCCTTTTGAACTGTAGTGGATTAGTTAAAACAACCTTGATGAGGAAATAAATAAGCTGCACAACAGTAGTCAGAACGCTCATCTCCTTAATCAGACGGCTACAAGATTTGTTGTTCAACTATGTGGGACCCGAACCAAATAGAACTAACAGGGGATATTGAAAGAATACATAGAAGAGGAGCAGGATTGGTCACAGGTTTGTTTGACCCGTGGGAGAATTTTATAGTGATGCTGAAGAAACTGAACTGGCAAACTCTTGAAGATATTCGGAAACTATCCCCAGGAAGTGTGCTAACAAAGTTTTGAGAACCTGCTTTAAATGACTCTAGGAATTACTACAACCCCCAACGTATCGCTCACATAAGGGTCGTGAATAATTACAGCACACACAGAGGCATTTACTCGTAGACTATCGTTTTCCTCGCTGTCCATATGCAAATGAAACAGCAAGTAACCCTATTATATGGTACGATGGGACGTACAGTGTGAAACGTCCCCTTTTGAAAAATTATACGTGACTGTGCTTAAACTGACACACAATATTTCTAGCGCAACGCAATCTGACTTTCAAAAATCTCTACAAAAGAATGGCACTGACTAACATTAACCTATACCTTTCACAAATCACTTACCTCACAAAATTCTTCGTTACTCGAACTACTGCAATACTGCGAGCGCCACTACTGCCAGCTAAATAAAAGATTCAAACTACGGAAGGCACTAACTACTGATAGGTATAGTTAGGAAATGAAAGATTTTGATAGAGAACAAACAATGTATTTACCTTAATAGTGTTGAAACATCATAATATACATAGCAGTTCATGACATCCAGTCTTACAAATTTCAAAACTCCGCCATTTCTCTCCCCACATCCACCACTGCTGGCGGCTCACCTCCAACTGCGCAACGCTACGCGCTGTTCACATCCAGCTGCTCAACACTACAATGGCAGACAACAGTGCAAACTAGCCACAGACTGCACACAGCACAGCCAGTGATTTTCATACAGAGCGCTACATGGCGTTACCAATATAAAAACCTAGACAGCCTACTTACATAGCCCCCATGCTCCCAACAAAAAATTTTACAAATTGTTTTGGGCAGTGGCCAATACAGATTTGAAGAAATTTTTCGTAATTACAATAACAAAGATATCAAATTCACACACTTATTGATACAATGTTGGTCAAAAGCTAAAATTTTCTCACAGTCCATAAAGACAGTCCTGATCGTTCATCGCAGTAAAATAGCAGTGATTTTCTCAATGTCTGAGCAGTAAAAGAAAATGCACATGGAAGTAGTGGATTCCCATGCAGTCTTTAAGAAGTAGTGTTGTCCTTCCAATGGAAAGACAGTGATGACTCTTGACATGCAGACAGGTAATGGGCCACAACAGAGCAAACCCACAGCAGAGTCATTCGAAGTTTTGGAGAATACTGGTAGGTAGGTCATCACAGAGCAGACCCACTGTAGTCCTGGTAGAGATAATGGTATTGGTGGGCCACCAGAGGTGCAGACCCACTGCAGTCCTTGTAGAAATAATGGTATTGGTGGGCCATCAAAGTTGCAGACCCACTGTAGTCCATGTAGAGACGACCAGCAACCATCTGTTGCGACTGTGCAGTTGCACAATCACCATCGAACAGTCTTGCAGACAATATAGCAAGTCCATAAACCACCACTTGTGCACTCACAAAGTTTTGGAATTGTCCTTAGAACCAGCAGTGCTGTTATCCAGTCCCTTGCTGAATTATTAACACATGTGCAAACACTAACAGTCCCTACTTCTCACATATTGTCCATATACTATGACCAACAGAAACGTGTGCAGTGAAATGTAACTTACAAGTTACTTAATTTGATGAACTGGTGTCAATTACAATTTTATAACATAAGAATACAATAACACAGGTACAAAATACATCATTAAAGAACATAACAATACAGATAACATTTGTGGTAATGCAGGCTTTACAGAAGAATCAAAATAACATATATATCAGTGTTACAGGAATTATGACATAAGTAAATACATAAAAGATCAGAATAACTTTTGAAACATCAACTTCACACATGAGCATTAAAACAAAACAGAATAAATAATGTCTAAACATCTTTACAAAGTAAATAACGTAGTATTTGAAAAATTCTACAAGATAAATCTTATTAGCTAAACACATAAAGACAGAAAAAACACAAATACACAAGGGTACACAAACATATAGAGGGATGACGCAAAAGGAAAGGACAGGGTTCGTTTTACTGTAGTATTTTGCATGGAGATCTCCCTTTGTTCATCATTATTCCCAAAAGTCCTATCTAAGCCTGCTTTCTGTATTCTGTTCACATCCTCTTTCAAAAATAGTTTTTCTCCACTGTAACACTCCTTTTTTTTGGCCAAACCATTTTCTTATAACTCCTCAATGCATTTCTTCCAATATATCATAGTTAGTTTCTTATATAGTCTACCTCCTCTTAAGCTAACTTAAATCTACTGAGCTCAGATATATATATCAAGGGACGAGGCAATGCAGCAGCACATAACAAATTAACACAAACGGCAATGACAAAAATTCAAATTGGCAAAGCAAGCAGCATAAATTAGCAAAGCAAATGCAATTTTACAACTAATATACAGCAATGCGCAGCAAACAAGAGAAATAAATAGTAAAACTGGCTTAACAGAGTAATACAAAGTCAAATTCAGTAACATTATGCCTGGCAAACAGCAGCAGCAAATGCAATAACTTATATCTAAACATGACAAAGCTCAAGCAGAAAAAATAGTACACTAAAAACAACAACGCAGATAAGGGAAATGTATATTCACATCATAATGTCTATGTAATTAAAGTGGTGCACCACAAAAAATAATTCTACAAAAAATTACCAAGTACTTGAAAAGAAAATTATATATGCAGTTACTGTTATTCGTCCCTTCTTATTGTTCTTTCCATTCCAAGAGCTCCTTTTTCGAAGAATGTGGATCATAAAATAGTTATTTAATAGATCTGTTGACAGAAAGTGTTCACATTAGCAAATGCATTTAAGTTTATTTTATAAAACCAATGTTGCAACACAGCTGGAAAACAGATATCAAATGAAATAAGCAATTACGCAAACCAAAGCATAAAAACATCATTCAACAGCTATGTGGCAATTCATAAGTCAGTAGAAATTCTCTCAATTCTCGTAGAAAGACACTTGTCATAATCAGGTGTGCAGATGTACGAATATTTCCCATCAATTCATAAGCATTTCAGTATGTAGCACAAAGTACGAGTAATTATGTTTCCAAGTAATGAGTGTGTCGTATTTGCGATGCTTTCTACAAAGAAATGTCAATAGTGAGGATAACGGCCTCTTGTTTTCTCCACCTGTGCCTCTGAAAGGCTCACACTAATGGCTTTTTTCCAGGCAGGTGGTACAGCTGGGTGTCCACGACGCATTACGTGCAGGTCACTTAACTTTCTTACCGAAATATTTACGACAGCAGTGACAGTCTCATATAGAAATTTCACAGGTCGAGAATATGCGTTACAAATGTGTAGAAACAAAATCCTGTAAATATAACAGTGTCCAAAAAATTTTCGCCGGCGTTGTGATACATTCACGCATTTACACACATTTCATACCTCTTAAAGTACGATTCTTAGCTTATTGATCATAAACGTACCTCAACAGCATAATACACATCGTCATCATAACATCATAAAACCTCAGCCAAATCTCAGAATCGTCGTAGCTTCCTCCAATAATTTCAAAACCTAAAAAAAATTCTCTGCTCATGTCAAAAGTGTCATCTACCTCAAACGTACTTTAAAATCATGCTCCCTTACCAAATACATCATTCAAAGCTCTCAGAGTATCACAATGGTTCCGGAAAATATGGACAGTTCACAAAGTACAGACAAAATACAATTTCATAAGTGTGAAGTTACCCAACTGTGTAACTGCGTAAACATGTGTCACTGATGTAGTAAAAAAAAAATTTATCTCTCAGTTAAATGATCAGATAGCTGTGTAATTTGTGTGTTAGGGAAATATGGTACCGCTGTGTAAAGTTGTGTAAGCAAATACCATATTAGCTAGGACTCCTTGGCTTGCCAAACACATGGTACACAAAGTAAGCATGTACCCCCCTGAGAATAAATGTAATTATACCCTCAGGTGTTACAGATTACAGCAATGGAATGAAATGTATCACGGAAAACTTTCTTCGTAATTCAAAAATCTTGAAAAATAAATGGTTTAAGTACAACATTAATCACTCAAATGGGTGTTCTGTAGCGCTAAAGGTGCGTCTTGCTGTAAGATAATTCTGTCGAACTGTCGTAGTTATCGTCCTCTGTAAGCAAAGTTCTACTGAAGTCAATGTACTTACCTCATCATAAACGAAAGTAAAATGCTTTGCATATAGATATCGTAGTTATTACGTACCTTACCGTGATCAAGAAAGTACCATAATGTGACGTATTGTTGTGCTACGAAAAAGGCTGTCTCATTGTAGCTGTACCACAAAAGTTACTACTAAAACATGTTTTACTTTCCAGAATAATACAGAAAAACTATGCAGATATAAAACAGATACAGCGCAAAAGCAATAATATAAATTGTGTCACTCATTAGTAGCGTCGTGATATAATCATGTAGCTGTCAAATAAACTAACCACTGTGTCATCTGATATCTCTCAGAAAGTACTTTAAATCCAGAATGTATTTTCAAATAAACCAAAATGTTGCATTGAAATCTCATTAGCAGTACCGGTACATGTTCTAAGTATGTGAGCCTTATGGTCGTTATGTAACCGTGCCACTAACAAGCAAGAATGTACACATACAATAACACTGTGTCGTCTGCTCACTATAACAATGCATTCGTAATTACTGTCTAAATATGTTCCCTAGGTTCTTGATTGGATATTTAACTTCAAACATAGTTGCATGGTAACAGTTTCTAAGTCTGACAATGCATACTAGAAATGTGAAGTGAAACGTTTTATGGTAAAGACAAAGTTAAAAAGCAGATTATCTCTCAATAAACGGTTTTACATGTGAAATGTGGTGTAAACCTTTACTCTTCCTAGTACGCAGTGCTTCAACTTCGACGCAATTATCATGTGGTATACGTCGGATTCTGTAAGGTCCATTGTAAATCAGAAAGAATTTGTGACTCAAATGTTTCTTCTTATGTGACAATGAATGAGCTTTGATGAGAACTTTCTGACCAATATATAATTTCTTTGCATTTACTTCACCATGTAGTTTTTTCTTTTGTCTGCTGCAGATTTTATATTTTTAATAGCCAAATCAATTATGTCTTTGTGTCGAAGTTTACGTGTATTCGGGAAAGGTACAAGCTCTCTGATTCTGTTAGGTGGTTCTTCATTCTTCAGTACAAGAGTAGGTGGCAAAGCAGTGGAGTCATGAGGCATTTCATTCAGCACATTTTGAAATAAGTGTAAATATCTGTCCCAATGCTGATGCTTTCTGTGACAATGAAGTCTGCAAAGTTTATTGATTTCTTTCATAATCCGTTCAGACAGGTTACAATGTGGTGAGTACAAGGAAATAAAAACAGGTTTGATTTTATGGTTCCGAAGCATGCGTGACCAAACAGCAGATCTGATTTGCGGTCTGTTATCTGAAATGACTTTAGCAACATGGCCAACTTCACGTAAGAAATTTTTAACAAAGGCGTTGGATACAGACCGTCCAGTGGCTTTACCTAAGAAACAAATTTTGAAGTAAGTTCAACAGCGACTAGAAAGTACGAAAATCCATTCGATGTTCTGACAAGGGGTCCCAAGAGATCTACTGCAGCAAATTCTTTTAATTTAGAAGGAATGATAGGAAACAACGGAGCACGATGTGAGATAGTAGATGGTTTCGCCTTTTAACAAAGTTTACAAATAGACAAGACTCTTCGAATTCTCTTTTCCATATTGTTAAAATAACAAGTCGTTCGAAGAATATGATAACATTTTCGTGGACCAAAATGTGCGTAGCTGAAATGAATGTACCAAATGAGCTTATTAACAAAATCGTCAGGAATGCAAAGTACCCATAGCTTGTCATCAACAGTTGCAGCGTTTGAACAGTATGTTGTTTCTAACCAGATAATAATGCCGAAACTGAGTGTGTGTCTTTTCATGCCATTTACTTTTGATGTCTTTCCATATCGGATCTTTATCTTGCTCATGAGCAATGTCCTTTAAAGATGTGGTGATGAAGTTTTCAAAGGCGACTTTCTGAATGTAAAGAATACTGAAATTTTTCTCGAGGTTGCCTTCTGTGTTACTTTTCTCAAGCCCAGCCGGTGCGCGTGACAGTGCGTGCGCAACAATGTTCTCCTTGCCGGGAATGTAGACTATTATGAAGTGGAATTCTTGCAGAAACAATGCCCAACGTTTTAACCTGTCATGATTTAATTTTGAAGACATAAGAAATTGTAATGCACGATGATCACTGTATACTTTTACGTACTTACCATAAAGAAAGAAACGGAATTTGTTAAATGCCCAAACGATAGCTAAAGCTTCTAATTCAGTAACGGAATAATTTTTTTCAGATTTTGTTAGCACTCGGCTAGCAAAAGCAATGGTTTTCTGAACAGTAGTGTCATTTTCTATGGCTTCTTGAAATAAATGGGCACCAAGACCGACTTTAGAAGAATCCGTGCTAAGGCAGAAATCTTGTGACAGATCTGGATGAGCTAGTATTGGGGCGTTAAGTAGCGATTCTTTTAAAGAATTGAATTCCAACTGTGCTTGTTCGTCGCAGTTCCAAATAGTATTTTTTCCAGTGAGAGAACAAAGTTTTGGTGTAACTAGAATTTGCATATTCAGAAAACGACGGTAAAAATTTACGAGACCTAGAAAACTGCGGACTTGTTTTTTTTGTGGATGGAACTGGAATGGCTCTGATTGCTTCTATCTTTTCAGGATCCGGCTGAATGCCTTCAGAAGAAATAATATGTCCCAAAAACTTCACCATTGTCCTACCGAATTCAGACTTTTCCAAGTTAACTGTAATTCCAGATTCTGCAAGAATATGTAACACGCTGTTGAGGATGCGATTGTGTTGTTCCCATGAGGCTTCTGCTATCAGAATATCGTCCACATATAAGGTGATGTGACGTTTTAAGAACTCAGATAATATGGAATTTAGCCCGTGAATGAATGCTGCCGAAGAAATGATCAAACCAAAAGGAAGTTTCCGAAACCGGTAACAAACGCCGAAACAAAGGAAAGCTGTGTATTTTCTACATTCTGGATGAAGTTCGATCTGATAAAAGCTGGATCTGAGATCAATAGAAGACAACACTTTTACACCATTAAAATGTTGAAGAAGTTCTTCCACCGTTTGCGGCCTGTCTGTTTCAGGAATAATGATAGTATTGATTTGTCTCGAATCTAAGACAAGTCTGATCGATCCATTTTTCTTCTCAACAACATGTAATGGATTGTTGTATGAGCTTACTGCAGGCTCAATAATGCCCTCGTCAAGCATAGATTGTATTTCTGTTCTAACACGGTCCCTATAATGTGCTGGAATTACGTATGGTCTAACACAAAATTTAGTATGCTCACGAACACGAAATTGGTATTGAAATCCCTTGATTGTTCCTGTTTTGTGAGTAAAAACTGTGGAATGTGCTTGAAAAATCTCAAAAAGGTCTTGCCTATCAGTGTCATTACAATTCTCAATTGTTTGAATTTTATTCTTAATTAACTCATTAGTATCAAATATGTCGTCGATATCATCCCTGTCAGTACTTGCAGAGTGATTGTTAGTGTCTAGTTCTGTAGATAATTCCGAACTGTTGTCTAACAGAAGGTAATGCCAATTAATTTTCTCGTCATGGTTTGAGAGCCAATCTTCAAATTTCAAAGCTATTGACTTACCTTCTTACTCTAAAGTTATTTCAGCATCGTGAAAGTTTAAGATTGCTTTGTATTCATTCAAAAGTCTACTCCCAATATAATTTCCGTCGACAATAATGGAACAATGAGAAAGTTCATAGAGAAGCTATGGCTTTGATAAAAGAATTCTACGTTGGTTTGTGGCGTACATCTACACTTTTTCCATCGATCGCACCTTGTAATTTAATCTCACGTAACGGAAGTGTGGGGTAATCGTTCGATTTGTTGCATTTGCTAAAGGCTGTTTCACTAATTACTGAAGTGGGACTCCCAGAGTCAAGTACTGCCGTAAATTTTACGTCATTTACTGTGAATCACAGGATATGCAATGTTGTTGTGTTTTACATAGTGTTCCTGGAGTAAGATGTCTCTAATGTCTTCCATTTTTACGTAATTACTAGCTACGGCAGCTGCGTCGTCAGTTTCAGAAGTACGTTTTGTGGCTGCCAGCGGTATGAGTCATTGCCTATTGTCTCTTTGTTGGCGCGCGTCGTTATTGGGATTTGGAGACCTAACTTCTACAAATTCACCTTGTCGAGAGGGCCCCGCCCTGTTTGAATCCCGCCAGTTCTGATGCAATTCGGGTCTGTCGTTACAATCATATCGTCTTTCGTCATGTCGGTAGATTCCTTAGTTTCTTTCTTGTCGGTCACATGGTGGAGAATTTCTCCCTGAATCGTAACTGCGCGCTGGACCGTTGCATCTAAAGTTATTCTGTCTCCCTTGATAATAATTATTTTGGTTCCCATATTGTCTGTTTCTCTGATTGTCTCTGTGATAGTTACTACTGCGGAGAGGTGATCTTTCCCTGTAATTATTACTACTCTGCCAACGGTTGTCATACGGGTGATGTCTGTTTTGGTCACGATTTGTGTTGTGAGAATAGCCTTGTCGTGTCCAGTTATTATTTCTTTCATCGCGGAATTGCGACGGATGTGACTTGTAATTGTTGTGTTCCTGTTTTCGCGTTCCACGACTGTCAGTGTCAATTTCTAATTCTTGTAAGAGTCCCTGAAAAGCTTCAATGTCGTCTTTGCAACGTCCTGCCAAAATAATATGTCATAAATGTTCAGGTAATTTGATTAAGCAAATGCAGATGAGTTCTGAGGAGCTGTATGGGTTTGACAGGTACTGATTCTTGTGCAACATGTCTTCAAAATATTTCACGAGACTGGAAAATTCAGATTGTTCGAAATGTTTCATCATTATGATGCTATTGTTTTACTCGGTCTTGTGTAGCTTGAGACCAATATGCTGACAGGAAGGCATGATAAAATTCTCCTTCACTGTGGCAATCGTGAATGACCGATCGCATTCTTACAGCAGGTTCATTCTCTAAATAGCCACACATAAATTCTAATCTGTGCTCTAATGACCAGTTGGGAGGGGGGGGGGGGGAACAATGAGAGAATAGATGGAGCCACGCTTGTGGATGAATGTCGTTGCCAGAATTCTTAAATGTTTTGAATTTACTTGTAGTAATGAACAGCCTATAGTCAAAATCATCGTGTCGGCGAGTAGCATATCGGTCACTGTTACGTCGTGTCGGCGGTTCCATCTCAAAATTCGGTGCACCTTGCCAATTTATTTCATAATTGACGAAATGCCCTGTGTTATTATTTTGCGGCTTTTCCGTATTTCTAAGTCCCTCTTCCTGTGTTGGAGCGCGAGTGTCCTCCGAAATACGTAATTCTTGTATTACCTGTGTCAGCTGATCTTGTACTTCCCGAATTTCTCTTTGGTGTTGAGTATTAATTTGATTCTGATTTTGTTTGAATTTCCTAATTTGTTCGTACTCTTCTGTGTCATTAAAGACTACCGGTCTTGCGTCATTCAGATTTTCATCTACCTTCGTAGATAAATTATTTAGCTGATCCGAAAGTTCGACTACTTTCTCTGATAGTGAACTAATTTCCTCCATGTGTCTTTATGAACCAATTTTCAGAGTGTCTACTGTGTCCTTTAAGTTTTCATGAGTTTTTGCAAGTTGCGTAACCGAATCGGTAGATGCAACTGAGTCAGTTTTAGCTTGCAAGGTCTCATGATTTTCATGAACAATAGTTTGCAGTTCTTTTATGGCTGCTTCGTGATTCTGTAATGCATTTTCATGCCGCGAAAAAATAGGTTGAAAATACTTACAAATTTGTATTTTTACGTCATTACAGACCTTTTGGCTTTTCGATTCGATTTTATGTAACTCAGTAGTTAAATCTTGCCCGCTGCATTTCCCTATGCACAATTACCAAATTACTACTTTGAATGTCTGTTAATTCATTACACAGTGGTGCTGATAAGCTACGCTCGTCGTCACTATTATTTCTCAGTTTACTTTGGAGCCTAGTGTTACGTTTTTCACACGCCTTTATTGTCACAATATTTCACACGATAACACAGAAAAGCACAATTTGAAGAGCAAAAATAAGAGAACACATTAACATAGCACTGAAAAAAAAATCTAGTTAATTGCAAGCGCAGCTGCGAAATACTTGGTGCAAATTTACATGCATGCCACAACTGTTTTACTGTACAACAATGAAAGACTGCAACTGCAAAGGAGATTCTCTCTACAATTACGTGCTAGCAATAAACTAAGGCTACACTAATTACACAAACTAGAAGAAAAAATCAGAAGATTCCAGTGAGGTATCCTCGGCTAAGGGTCGACATATGAAACGTCCCCTTAGAAATATTATACAACACTGTGCTTAAGCTGACACACAATATTTTTAGCGCAACGCAATCTGACTTTCAAAAATCTCTACAAAAGAATGGCACTGACTAACATTAACCTATACCTTTCACAAATCACTTACCTCACAAAATTCTTCGTTACTCGAACTACTGCAATACTGCGAGCGCCACTACTGCCAGCTAAATAAAAGATTCAAACTACGGAAGGCACTAACTACTGATAGGTATAGTTAGCAAATGAAAGATTTTGATAGAGAACAAACAATGTATTTACCTTAATAGTGTTGAAACATCATAATATACATAGCAGTTCATGACATCCAGTCTTACAAATTTCAAAACTCCGCCATTTCTCTCCCCACATCCACCACTGCTGGCGGCTCACCTCCAACTGCGCAACGCTACGCGCTGTTCACATCCAGCTGCTCAACACTACAATGGCAGACAACAGTGCAAACTAGCTACAGACTGCACACAGCACAGCCAGTGATTTTCATACAGAGCGCTACATGGGGTTACCAATATAAAAACCTAGACAGCCTACTTACAAGTGGTTTGCAGAGTATCGATGTAGTTGTAGGAAACGATCGTGGGTGAGTATCACATATTGTTCTTACAGCACGTTTTTGAGCAGTGAAGACTTTCTTTCTTAAAGATGAGTTATCCTGGAACAATATTCCATATGATATTGTTGAACGAAAATAGGAAAAATACGTAAACTTCCCTATTTGTCTCTCCCCAAGATTTGCAGTTCTTCTAAGTGCAAACGTATCTCAACTTAGTTGTTTTAGGACTTACGAAATGTCTTTACCAGTTTAAATTCTTATTGTTACGGACAAGTTTCTACTGTTTATTGTTTCCGCGTCAACTGTGACATTTATTATTGGTGTAGTACTTCTAGATGCGCAGAACTGAATATGTTGTGTGTTTTTGAAACTGAGAGTGAGACCGTTCGCAGAAAACCTATCAATGATACTCTCAAGGACATTGTTCACCGTTTCCTCTATTCCTGTATGTATGCTTCCATTGATCAGAGTACTAGTGTCATCTGCAAAGAGAACTAATTCTGCTTGTTGTATGTTACACGGAAGATCGTTTGCATATATGAGGAACAATAGTGGGCTTAAGATTGAAGCTTGGGGAACCCCATAGGTGATTTCTCCCGTGTCATAATTACATCCTCAGACTATATTGGTTGAATTACTAAGTACAACTTTCTGCATTCTTTTGGTTAGATATGACCTTATCGATTGGTTGGCTGTATAATCAATCCCATAAAACTTCAATTTAACTTTACTTGAGATGCAGGTCGCTGGTGTGGTTGAGCCTTCGTTCAGGGTTCCCATGTGAACTGAGAGGAAGGCGATCACAGCGGACAGACACATCTTGTGGGTGCTGCGTGCGCTTTTAATGCTTTTGTTGGTTCAGATTCTACGATTTTATCCAATATCTCATTTTGATGGTCGTTTCTACGCTGCAACGAACAGGAATTCGTGATAAAAACGTAGCTTGCTAGTGTACTCTGCGTAATTTGTATCCCTGGTTGTCAGCTTTATAGATATACTCTTTGTGATGAAAGTTAATCCACTGTTCAGTGCGGAAGACTTTCTTTCGTATTCAATGATCGGTATCGGTCTTTAGTTGGTTCAACAGTGAATTTAGGTCATGGAACAAGTTACTATCCCACTTATTTGCTGTAACTAGCATGATTAGAAATTTTATGGGATTCTTTGTTCTAACTTAGATCATTTGTGGTAATTTTATTCCACCTAGTCCAACGCGCTCTTTTGTAATTTCATTGCTGATCGATAGTGCTCTTTCTCTTCAATAATAAATGAAAATTATTTTAATTCTTTCATCACGAAACCAGTTACCAATTGGCATGATTTACTGACCAGTACCAATGTGCTCATTTACTCTTAACGTAAAGCCGTAGACAATGCGAGCACGGTTCATTGAATATCTACTACTATCCGTGGAACTGTAATTCAAATAAGCTGTAATTGCAATCTTGCATGCATATCGCATGCTGCTGAGAACTTCGAGACACATTCTGATCTTTAATATATTGAGAATGACTGTCGTGTGGAATGCTACTTGTCAGTACGTGATAGGTTATACAACGTGGAGTCTACAGCGCCGATGCACACAGGCTCTCTGTAAGGGAGGATTCTGTACACTTCCTTATCGTGTTAGTAAGCTTTGAAGATCTTGTTGGATGTAACGTCCACCAGTTAAGCAAGACACCGTTTTTTAAAGTTCCCAAACATGTTTCAGCACATCTGTGCCATCAGTAGTGGTTTCTGTTTTATTCAATCTGTGATGTGAACATTTTTATTAAATGGTTACAAAATTACGGAAATATTCACTTCAAAAAAGATTTGTTTGTAGTTAATACCTTTACACTTGGTTAGTATGGTTTTACAGGACCACTTGTGTATTACTTATTACAGGTAACTTGTCATCTGTAACCAAATGATGTTGACGAGAAGTTTTGTTGGGAGTTAACCTATCATTATTTTATTTTGTAAACATAATTTAGTTTCTCGCGATATTTCGCGCCTATATTCGTCTTAACTTACGTTTTTGTGTGACAAGGCCTTTTTTCTCAGTATCCTGAACAGATGTTGCGAAGCACATGCAAATATAACACATATTTGCACAAATATGGTCGTAAAAGCACTTTGCACTTCACCAGCACAGACCGTAATTGTGGTTGTTGTGTGTCCCAGCCCAGTCAGTGTTCATTTGTTCACCAGTGAGTTTGGCACCAAATTTGAATTTTGTTTACATTTTATCTTTGTGTGTGTGTGTGTGTGTGTGTAGGTGTTCTCTACGCTTCTTAGTTGTTGGTGTTGTCGTCTTTTATGCGGTGTTCCTTTCGTTTGCAGAATGTAGGGTATCCGATTTTGGCGCGCGCGCGCGCGCGCGTGTGTGTGTGTGTGTGTGTGTGTGTGTGTGTGTGTGTGTGTGAGAGAGAGAGAGAGAGAGAGAGAGAGAGAAGACTTTTTAGCTGTTTGTGTTGTCTTGCAGAGTATAGTGTAGTCATTTACGACCTGTTTCCTTCTGCTTGGATTCTGTATGTGGAAGTTTTTCTCAATGCTCAGTTTGCTGTATAGGCTATGGCTGAGTTTTAGTAATCCTAAGTCTGTTTCTATTGTTGCCGTGTGATGATTGTGGGCTATTAAGTGGTCAGAAAATGTGCAATGAGAGCTGTTGCTTTTTGAAGCTCTGAGATGTTCTGAATACCTGGTGTAGAAGTTTCTACATGTCTGTTATATGTATACTGACTGGCAAGTGTTGCATGTGAGTTCATGTAAACAAAATTCAAATTTGGTGCCAAACTCACCGGTGAACAAATGAACACTGGCTGGGCTGGAACACACAACAGCCATAATTACAGTGTATTTTGGTGAAGTGCAAAGTGCTTTTCTGACCATATTTATGAACATATGTGTTATATTTACGTGTGATTCACAATACCTCTTCAGTATGCTGAGAAAAAAGGGCTTTCCACACAAAAACGTAAACGAAATATCGCGACAAACTAAATTACGTTAAAGCATAAAATGATAGGTTAACTCCCAAGAAAATTTCTCATCAACATCTTTTGGTTGCAGATGACAAGCTAACTGTAATAAGTAATACACAAGTGGTCCCGAAAAACAATGCAAACTGAGTGTAAAGCTATTAACTAAAAGAAACAAATTGTTGTTTGAACTAAATATTCCCGTGATTTTGTAACCATGGAAGTGCTTACAACTTTGGAACGTCATATTCATAGGATTCAGGCCGCGTAAATGCTCGTTCAGGCGTCAAAACCTTGAAAAACAGGGGAATATTTTCGAATTATTAATTATGAGGTCATACCAATTAAGCACTCAGATTAAACATAAAAAGGAGTGGGAGGCTTGCACTGTGGAAGATATTTCGATAGGAAATCCGACAAATGAAGTTTTCGACCAGTACTTAAAATTCATTTTGTTGTGTAAGTGATATTGTTCAACGTAATAGTAGTACTAGCGCGTGTTAGGACGATACATGTAGGAAAAATCAAAATAAGAATCAGCAAACATGATGGCTGATCCAAAATGTAATGGGATGAAATAAGTGAAATCTTTCAGGTAACTGGGAAATTTAGTGGGAAAAATGGAAGCTATGTGGAGCAAGATTAATAAGTGGAATATCTATGACTGCAAGAGTTTTTGAAAGGCTGGAAGGTTTGTTGACAGCAAGAATAGTTCAGACAGAATTAAGTAGATTCGCCTAATGTTTTTCCTTGCGTGTAGTATTGCATGACAGCGACTCGTGAGCAGTGAAAAAGAAACATGTATTGTTTTGAAATCTGCTTGTGATGAAACACGCTAAAAGCGAAGTTGACTAAAAGAACGACGAAAGAAAAATTACTTCTATGAATCGCAGATGAATGAAAACTAATGAAAAGATCCTGCCTGAGACAAATATCGAGAAGAAATTGTGTTCAACGATAAGTCTGTGAAGGAAAGATTACAAGGAAGAAAGAAAGGAGAAGAAGCAGCTTTTTATAATGCTGAATTATATAAACAAATGTCAAAGTTACCTGCAGATTAATGAAGAATTACAGGACAGGTGAAAGAAGCGTCCAGTCCATACCTGTTGTAAGACTGATATGTATAACAAGCAGAAGATTAACGAAACACGTCAAGCTGCTGACGAACTCATTGTATCCTCGATAGTGATCTACTGGTATGGAGACTTGTTGCTACCTACATGTTCGTCAGTTCTCCACAAGTCACCGTACGATGTGTGGCGAAGGATACTTAGTACGCCAACATAATTTTCGCCGCTCCCTAATCCATTCGGAAACAATACGCAGCGAGTAAGTCCGTGCGATCCTTCTGTATAGTTCCGTTTGTTTCTAATTATCGAGTTGTGGACATTAAGTGACTTGCAGGAAGTTATGTTTATCCACTAATTTTCGATCGTGGCTTTTGGAATTTAATGATTTAAGCTCTCTGGAATCTTGTAGTGTCCCCCACTGATCTTATCATTTGAACGAGTGTGTTTTGCTAGTAGTCTGTTTGATACACCATAAGAGCAAAATATTGACACGAATTATTTACAGGAGAATGGAAAAACCGGAAGAATTCGGCCTTGGATAAGATCAGTTTGGGTTCTGGAGAAATGTAGGAATATGGGAGACATTACTGACCCTAAGATAAGTCGTAGGTTTGAAAGGCTCATAGTGTTTGTATATTTAGAGAAAGCTTGGCTAGAATAAACAAAAATTCTTAAGGCAGTGGAGATAAAATGCTGGAAGCGAAAGGCAATCTACAACAGAACCAAACTGCACTTCTTGGTGTCGAAGAACATGAAAGGGTAGCAATGGTTGAGAAAGGAGTGAAACAGGGTTGTAGCCTATCCCTGATATTATTCAGTCTGTGCATTCGGCAAACAGTAAAGCAAACCACAGAAAAAAATTTGGAATGGGAATTAAAGGGGGGCAGAGGAAATAAAAACTTTAATGTTTGCCGATGACAGTGTAAATCTGTCAGAGTCGGAAAAAGATTTGGAAGAGCAGTTGAGAGGATTGGTTACTGTGTTGAAAAGAGATTGTCATATAAATAGCAACGGAAGTAAAAGAAGGATAATAGAATGTAGTTGAATTAAATCTGATGATAGTTACAGAATTAGATTAAGAAATAAAATTAGTTTATGAGTTTTTCTATCTGAGCAATTAAAATAACTAATGATCCTCGAGGTGGAGGGCTATGGAATGCAGAATGGCAGTAGCAGGAAGTAATTAATGAAAAAGTGGAATTTTTTAACTTCGAATACAAATTTAAGTTAGAAAGTATTTTCTGAAATATTTGTAGGATAATTGGCTTGTACGGAAGTGAATCGTGAACGACAGGAAGAGCAGACTAGAAGAGAACAAATAGTTTAGAAATGTAGTATTACAGAAAAATACTGAAAATTAGATCGGTAAGTCGAGTATCTAATGATGTGATACTGAATAGAATTGAGGAAAAAGGAAGGAAAGAAAGAAGACATCAAGGTCATTAGAGACGGAGCACCAGCTATCATTGTGTCAAGATTGAGAAAGGAAATCGGCCCTATCCTTTCGAAGGAACCATCGTGGTATTTGAATTGAGGGAAAATGAAAGTTATGGCACAGTCTGACTCAGAGATGGGATCTGATAATAAATATTATGAAGCGTCGCGGCACTGTCAATTTCGTAATGAAAGGAAGTGTGGGTGGCAAAAGCTGTAGAGGAGGACCAAGACTTCAATACTGTAAGCAGGTTCAAACGAACGTAGTTTGCAGTAATTATCCTGAGATGAAGAGGATTTCATAGCAGTAGTGTGGAGAGCTGCATCAAACTATTGTTCAGACTGAAGACTGCAATAACAACAGTGTGAATCGAGAGAGTTAGTGGGTCTTCCAGCTAGTGGATACTGGTATAGTTCCAGGAACAGTGCTAAACGAGTAGTCGTGTAGTCGTTATTAGAAGTACAATAAATGTCGGCGACAAGGGGGCAGTGGAAATGCGATGAGAGTCAGAATGTTTATCAATGAATAAAAAGGAATGATGGCAGTAAGTTTTTATTGATTAAGTTGCGTTCGGTCTTAAAGTGGCTGGGGAAGTAAGACTAGAATAAGAGTGTGAGAGATACAAGAATTATCCAGTACAAAGTTTCATCTCAGCTTTAGTAAGTTTCATGACAAATTTATAGACTTACTAAATGGAAATGGTATTTTAAGAGTTTTGATGAGAGCAAGCGCAAACTCAAGCCTGTTGGGGTTGAAATTTTTATCCAATAAACAGTGGCTACAATTACATATTTCATCCATGAGTCCAATTTTAATGCTGCAAACCAATGTAAATTTTAGGAATAAAAATCACTTCTTTTTTTAAAAAGTACTTTATTTAAAACGGAAAAAATTATCACTGCTACTATGGCTAACAGATACGTCAGTTTTTTATTCGGTTATCAATAAAAAATTTAAAAAAAACGTCATAACCGGGACTAAACAAATGCCGAAGAATATCGGTTATACAGAACTAAACTACTGGTATCGGTTTTAAACGGTTGGTTTTTCCCATCCCTAGTGGCAGCTTTCCGTTTTTGCATTTAAGCCACACGCAAACACTTTAAGGTAATTAAAATTGCTACACCAAGAAGAAATGCAGATGATAAACCGGTATTCATTGAACAAATATATTATACTAGAACTGACATGTGATTACATTTTCACGCAATTTGGGTGTATAGATCCTGAGAAATCAGTACCCAGAACAACCACCTCTGGCCGTAATAACGGCTTTGATACGCCTGGGAATTCAGTCAAACAGAGCTTGGATGGCGTGTACGTGTACAGCTGCCCATGCAGCTTCAACACGATACCACAGTTCATCAAGATAACCACTTCAGATCAGGAAGAAAGTGAAGCTATGGTGCTACGGAAGAATGAGTAGTTCAGGTAACTTACAAAGAGACTCTGAATAAAACTGGGGAAAAAAGAGTAAGGCACAACTTGATTGAGAGAAGCGAACAGTCGGTAGGATACACCATAAGGTATAAAGGAATCATTAGTTTGCTAATGGAGGAAAGTGTGAGAGGGGCTAAGTATTGTAGAGGGAGATCAAGGCTCAAATAAAGTTATTATTCTATATATATATGAAGACAGTAACTTGTTCTCGAAAGAACAGTTACTGTTGATGACCGCGCAGCTTTTCCCTGGAATAAATGATGACTAACTAACAACCTCAGCTGCCAACAGGTGTTGTTGATATACCTCGATATGGACAGCTGAAAATGTGTGCCCCGACCGGGACTCGAACCCGGGATCTCCTGCTTACGTGGCAGACACTCTATCCATATAAGCCACAGAGGACACAGATGAATAGCGCGACTGCAGGAACTTATCCCTTGCGCGCTTCCCGTGAGACTCACATTTCCAAGTGTCCACAATTCTAAATATGTATTGTACCTTATAGACATTTGCCCACCCACTCATTACTCGCGCACGCTTTGGCGATTCCCGTAAGAGTTTGGGCAACCTGTGCGCATTCGCACAGACGAAGGTCAATGGCTGGGTAGCCTTTAACTTTATATATATGAAGACAGTAACTTGTTCTGTAAAGAACAGTTACTGTTGATGACCGTGCAGCTTTTCCCTGGAATAAATTATGACTAACAACCTCAGCTGCCGACAGGTGTTTGGTCTGTCTGAAAGTGGGCTTTCAAACAGTTGTTTCCCAGGTCCTCGTGTCTTCTGCGGCCGTCTCCATTTCCATGTAGCTTCCACTTCCTTTAATGTCATATACCATGTTGTAGCTCTTCCTTTCAACCTTCTCCCAGACACTAATCCTTCCAATGGATTCAACATCAGTGTCGACGCAACATGTGACCAAGAAAATTCTCCTTGCCCTTTCTTACAATTTCAAATAGTCTTCTCTCTCCTCTTCTTTCCATCACCTCTTCATTAGTGGCTCTCTGTACCCTTCTAAACCTTTCCTATCTTCTCCACAGCAACATATGCAACGATTCAAACCTTCGAACATACTGGTGCAAAATGACGTCCCGATACACCTGATCTGTTACAGTTCGTCTGTCAAAGACATGCGGAGGTGTACGTGCACCAACCATAATCCCACCCCATACCATCAAACCACGCGCTCCTTACAAGTCCCTTTCAAGGACATTAAGGGGTTGGCATCTGGTTCACGCCAGATGAAAACCCGGCGAGAATCACTGTTCAGACTATACCTGGACTCGTCCTTGAACATAGCCTTGACCATTGTTCCAATGACCAGGTACTGTGTTCTTGACGCCATGCTTTACTGACTCTCCTGTGACCAGGGATCAGTGGAATGCACCTTGTAGGTCTCCGAGCGAATAAACCATGTCTGTTCAGTCGTCTGTAGACTGTGTGTCTGGAGACAACTGTTCCAGTGGCTGCTGCAAGGTCCCGAGCAAGGCTACCTGCAGTACTCCGTGGCCGTCTGCAGGCACTGATGGTGTGATATCGGCCTTCTTGTGGTGTAGTACACTGTGGACGTCCCGTACTGTAGCGCCTGGACAAGTTTCCTGTCTGCTGGAATCGTTGCCACAATCTTGAGATCACACTTTGTGGCAGACGGATGGCCCGTGCTACGACGTACTGTGTTTGACCAGCCTCCAGTCGCCCTAGTATTCTACCCCTCATAACGTCATCAATATGTGTTCTTTGAGCTATTTTTAACACACAGTCACCATTAGCACGTCTGAAAACGTCTGCACACTTACTCGCTGCACCGTAATCTGGCATGCACCGACACACCTCTGCGTATGTGGACTGCTGCCAGCATCACCGTGCGACGACCGCAGGTCAAATGCACCTCATGGTCATACTCCGAGGTGATTTAAACCCGCAAACGGCCCTCCAGAGCGTTGTTTCGCCATCTATCAGCATTATCCTTAATTTATGAGCATGAGTGTAGTGAAAGGGCAACCCGTCGAGTGTCAAGTTTTTTTATTTGTAGCATGTAAATACAGCTGTATATTTTAATGATTATCTGCTTTCACAGCATTGCAGTGCATATTCAGAAATAATGCGGGCGAAATGTGAATATTTCAGTGGATGTGAGACAAAAATAATTTCTTCTTGCCAAGAGTTGATTGTGAATGTCCTGAAATGTTTTTGCAAAACTTAAAATCCTTTAGATATTTCTTAAGCTCTTGCCGGTTAATGCTGAAACCTCTTGTTTGAAACAGCGTTGTTGCGACGGGTGAATAAGCTA
This sequence comes from Schistocerca piceifrons, assembly GCF_021461385.2. Taxonomy (NCBI): domain Eukaryota; kingdom Metazoa; phylum Arthropoda; class Insecta; order Orthoptera; family Acrididae; genus Schistocerca; species Schistocerca piceifrons. The sequence goes on from NC_060143.1 coordinate 300,385,960, forward strand.
AGCATTATTATTTTTTAAATTTTTTCTACTTTACATCATTCTGCAACCTAATTAACAATTTTTCGAGCGTCACGAGGAGGAATTCTCCCTCTAAAGCTTTTAGGTTTACGGGGTATCGTAGAAGGCGACCTCAATGTGCCAACAATGGCTTCTTCGTCACTCATTTCGTTATTTAAACGCTACACAACAACAGAATTATTCTATATCACGCAACTATAGTGCCACAGCTGTTGAATGGCTGTCGTTATCAGCAGTGAGACAAACAGCACAGTAGCGATGAAGTGTTCCGAATGGTGCCGACATGGAACGATCAGTACTTTTATCACGTCACCGGTAGTCTCTGTTGGCTGAGTAAATTCCGCGCTTCCAAAATATCTTGTTTATGTAAGATGTGCGTAAATAGAGTCTTTTGTTATTGTTTTGAAAATGAACCGCAAAAATCAATCATCTGTGCGGAAGTTTTTCAAGAAAGTGGGGGATAATAGTCAGTTCGTAAAGTGTACCATCTGCATTAAAGATTATAAACCTGATCAGGGAATAGGATTAATTTAAGAGACCACTAAAAAGAAAGCATGGTGAAAAACCAGGAACCATGAATTAGTAATAGCATTGAAAGGTGAGGTGTCAACTTGCGAGATAGATCAAGTGCAAGGGGTGCAACCAAAAGAATCGAGAAGCTCTAAAAAAATTATTTTAACAAAAGTCAGTTATACGAAGTCAGTTCAAAAGTAAAAAAAAAGGTTCAAATGGTTCTGAGCACTATGGGACTTAACTTCTGAGGTCATCAGTCTCCTAGAACTTAGAACTACTTAAACCTAACTAACCTAAGGACATCACACACATCCATGCCCGAGGCAAGATTCGAACCTGCGACCACAGCAGTCGTGCGATTCCGGACTGAAGCGCCTAGAACCGCTTGACCACACCGCCGGTCCACACTTAAATATTTACTGATATTAAAAGTATAAGAAGAGATAAAAAATAAATTAGAGGAAGACCTTACAAAATGTAATTTTTTAGTGTTACAACGGACTTGTGGAAAGGCAACGCGATGAAGGTATACTACCATTGATTTGTCACTTTATTATAGACGAAAAATTAGTTTCACTTACATTAAAAGTGACAAAGACTGCAGATAATCACTACGCAGAATCTAGCTACATTTTTTCAAGTCGTGAAACAAATCTTACTAGAATATAATATCCGTGATAAAACAATGGTAGTGGTTGTAGACAACACGAAAATCTGTCTATATCTTAAGGATTCGACATTCACCCTGTTTTGCCCACTGCATGAACTTAACAGTACAATATTGTTTCAAAGCAGAAGGATTTTCCAAAATTTGATTGAAAACAGGGGCCATTGTGACTTTCTTTCATAACTCTACACTAGCCAGTGAAAAACTGTGCAATGTTCAAAAAAACAGAAACAAAAAAGAACTGAGACTGACACAAAAGGTGCTGACTCCCTGGAACAGCTTATGTCACACGCTCAAAAGAATTTTGGAAGTACGAAGTGAGCTTGAGATTGCGATGAATGAAATTTCAAATGGATTGCCTACCCTCACAGCAGGAAATTACCTAGCTATACAAGCGATAATAGATCTTCTTCGAGCTTTTGAAGTAGCTACATCAATGTCAGGGGAGTCATACATCACTGTTTCCATAATAAAACCTCTTATACGAGATTTGCTGAAAAGTTTTCAGAGTTGTAAAGCACCTTTATAACTAATGAAGGACGAAGTGTTCTGGATTCCTTGATTAAATCAGTCAATGAAAGAGTGAAACCATTTAACACATTGACTGTTAATATGCTTGTGACGTTATTAGATCGTAGGTTTAAAAAACTTGTTTCAGAACAATGCAAGAGGCAGAAAAACGCTGAACAAGTACTTCAGAGAGAGCATGCTACTCTCATCGCATCAACTACAAGCATAATACCTGAAACAGGAGGATCCATGAGCAGTGCTAATACGTCTACTGATAGTCTAACAGTTTGAAATCGGATGGTCTACTTCTTTTGCCCAAATAAAAACAGCGTAACGTCGATGTCGTTACAGCTGACAGTGAGTCCATAACTGACCTACATGAGTATTTTGAAAAACCTATAACAGGTAAGCAGGCATGTGTACTAGAATGTTGAGCAAAATCTAATAGTATGTTACGTGTAATGACTATTAAATTTTTGTGGTGTCCAGCGACTTCAGTTCCTGCAGAGACGGTTTTCTCTGAGGCAGGATAAATAATTACTTAAAAACGCAACAGAGTAAAGGAGAAGAATTTAAACACCTTACATGTTGTGGTATCGATAGCTACGATGCCACAACGTAGGTCCGCTCTGCTAAGTTGCCACTACGAGAGACACCGACGGCAGCGCCCTCTAGCTGGTGCTGTTGAGATCTACGAGCTCCACGACTGCTGCAGCCTATTTCATCAGGTGCAGACAGCCAGGACACTTCGCTTCAACTTCGCACCACCTTGCAAGTTATGTAATATGTCTACGTATGTTATCCGCTAGTAAAGGTGCTTTAACTGTGTCTGCAGTACCGAGATATTAGTACCTTTTCCTTTTCGTACCCACGCGCTGCCTCTCAGGCGGGATACAAAACATGTATCATTTAATGTTGTATTTTAAACAACAGACTAAAGGATAGGAATTTAAATACCGTAGTTTTTATAAAACAAAATCTGAATATCTTGTAGTGTTGTAATTTAAGCAATAAAAATTGTTAGAAAGCTATTTTTCATTTGAAATACAGGCACAAAACAATCGATGGTTAATAGATACATCAATACCTTTTTAAAATACTATCGATAATACCGGATGTGTCAACCACCGATATTTAAGTAACACCACACCAAGGTAGTACTAACACCCCAGAGACGTGGTTCTCTACATCAGTCTCCTGCACTCAACGCACACTTAACGACGCTACACTTGCGTTTCGCAGGGGGAAGGTAGCAACATGTGAATACATGCGAAGAATGCAAGGTTTGCGATTACGGGACTGCACCCCCCTCGGGGTCTCGCTGCGAAAGACCCAGTACCACTTTCCTTTTTATCACAGATCGTGACGAGCAGGTGCGGCAGCTGCAGAACGAAGACGCGAGGCCGCATTTCCCGGTAGACAGGGCTGCTTATCGCCGATGCTAGGAAGTCTGGCTGTGTGTCGCGGTGCCCTGTAGCCGTGCCGGCAGATAGCGAGCTCCCGCGTCAGCAGCGTGCGTCCTGCGCAGCAGTTCCGGAACCGCAAGTGCGCTTCTGAAAGTTTCTCCAGTCCAGCACGCCCACTTGCTGACCGCTTTAAAATAAAATAAAAAAAATTATAAAAAAACTGTCGGAGAGAAACAAAAACTGTGAATTTTGTATACTTCTACAGAACGTTCCACGATCTCGATATATGGGGTTGCAGAGATGATTTTAGGTTGCAGACATGATTTTAGGTTGCAGAGATGATTTTTGGTTGCACAGATAATTTTAGGTTGCAGAGATGATTTTATTAACAACACTTACAAAATTCGACAAGGACTATTTTTTCCTATCATCGATACCGATAATGGGAACGTATCGGTCTTGGGAATTTCGTGTCTTTCGACAATGTTTTGATGTAAAGTTCTATTTTTGTGCGATTCCACAGCGTTATTGCAATTTTTCGTTCATTTAATTAACTTTGGAATTATATTAAGACCGCCGGCCGCGGTGGCCGTGCGGTTCTAGGCGCTCCAGTCCGGAGCCGCGCTGCTGCTACGGTCGCAGATTCGAATCCTGCCTCGGGCATGGGTGTCTGTGATGTCCTTAGGTTAGTTAGGTTTAAGTAGTTCTAAGTTCTAGGGGACTAATGACCACAGCAGTTGAGTTCCATAGTGCTCAGAGCCATTTGAACCATTATATTAAGATCCTATGCTAATTGCCAGTTGCAGATGCGTTGACTTCGTTGCTTCCGTCTACATCTACATCTACATACATACTCCGCAATCCACCATGCGGTGCGTGGCGGAGGGTACCTCGTACCACAAATAGCATCTTCTCTCCCTGTTCCACACCCAAACGGAACGAGGGAAAAATGACTGCCTATATGCCTCTACACAAGCCCTAATCTCTCTTATCTTTGTGGTCTTTCCACGAAATGTAAGTTGGTGGGAGTAAAATTGTACTGCAGTCAGCCTCAAATGCTGGTTCTCTGAATTTCCTCAGTAGCGATTCACGAAAAGAACGCCTCCTTTCCTCTAGAGACTCCCACCCGAGTTCCTGAAGCATTTCCGTAACACTCGAGTGATGATCAAACCTACCAGTAACAAATCTAGCAGCCCGCCTGTGAATTGCTTCTATGTCCTCCCTCAATCCGACCTGATAGGGATCCCAAACGCTCGAGCAGTACTCAAGAATAGGTCGTATTAGTGTTTTATAGGCGGTCTCCTTTGCAGATGAACCACATCTTCCCAAAATTCTACCAATGATCCGAAGGCGACTATCCGCCTTCGCCACAACTGCCATTACATGCTTGTCCCACTTCATATCGCTCTGCAATGTTACGCCCAAATATTTAATCGACGTGACTGTGTCAAGCGCTACACTACTAATGGAGTATTCAAACATTACAGGATTCTTTTTCCTATTCATCTGCATTAATTTACATTTATCTATATTTAGAGCTAGCTGCCATTCTTTACACCAATCACAAATCCTGCCCAAGTCATCTTGTATCCTCCTACAGTCACTCAACGATGACACCTTCCCGTACACCACAGCATCGTCAGCAAACAGCCGCACCCTATTCAAAAGATCATTTATGTAGATAGAAAACAACAGCGGACTTACCACACTTCCCTGGGGCACTCCAGATGATACCCTCACCTGCGATGAACACTCACCATCGAGGTGATTGCTGTTGTGATTGTTAGTTCGCTTTAAGGGAGTCTCCAGAGAAGAAAATGGTGCAGCCGGCCGTAGAGCTATTGTTGTTATGCAAATGTCGAATTGTTCTGTGACATGATTCAAAGGATATTTTATCGTATATTGGGACCTCATCTCAAAGAACTGAGATGCAGTCCTGCATCAGTTACTAGCATTATTTTTGTGGTGTCACCGCCAGACACCACACTTGCTAGGTGGTAGCCTTTAAATCGGCCGCGGTCCGTTAGTATACGTCGGACCCGCGTGTCGCCACTGTCAGTGACAGCAGACCGAGCGCCACCACACGGCAGGTCTAGAGAGACGTACTAGCACTCGCCCCAGTTGTACAGCCGACGTTCATAGCAATGGTTCACTGACAAATACGCTCTCATTTGCCGAGACGATAGTTAGCATAGCCTTCAGCTACATTTGCTACGACTTAGCAAGGCGCCGTATTCAATTGATAATTAATATTATGAAGCATGTACCGTAACGAGAGATGTTCTACAATTGGGGATTAAAGTTAAGTATTATATCAACTACTTACCTTATTTGCAATTCTCAAGATATTGTCCTGTTCCAGACCTCACGCCAGTCAGCGTGTAATTAAACGCGTGCATTTCAGCCTCCTCTAGAAAAACAGTGTTGGCTCTTCTGCCAACACTACAATTTTGCTGTGCTATTAAATATTACAAATGCTGTACGTATCGTAGGCATATAGCGGAAGGGTATGTTTTTACAAAGAATGAGAAGTTCACAAAGGATCTGCAATGCCAGTGTTGGCGTGGCGCGGTAGTTGAGTGGCCTTGCGCGTATCACCGCTAGGTGGCAAAGGAATCGTTTTCAAAACGGTAGGGGATTCATTTCTTCGTTGCTCAGACAATTAGCACAAAAAATTGTAAATTATGCACGAGGGCCTTACTTGTGAATCACTCGACCTGTTACTGAAAACCAGATCCAAGTCACTACAGCAGTTCCTTAGAGTTTTAACGGATTACGAATGCAAAGTAAGTTTTTAGCGGCAAAAAATTTATTTATGTGATGTAATTACAAACTAACAATTTTCGTATTTTTTTCCTTTGCTTACGCTGCGAAACCTAGATTCGTGCCAAATTTCATATTTCTATAGGGTTCGCTGAGTGCATCTGCGAGTATCAAGAAAGTCGGCCCGGCCAGCTAGCGGAGCTATTGGCCGATGTTTTTAAATGACAATGCCACTAAGTGCACAGTCTCGATGCAGCCGATATCATCGGTCGAACGTACAGACTTGTGACAATAATAGGTCAAATTCAATTCAATTTTCTTTCCTTCGGTCAAATAGGCCGACGTTCTCACAGACGAAATATGGACCGAGAGAAGCTGTAGGTTTAGTCCAAAAAAGGAGTCTATTGCATCCTGAAGAAAATTTCATAATCGGGTTGAAGTTGAGCAGAGTGTTTGTAGCCTTTCTTTCTAAAGTCAACAAGAAACATCTCGTGTATGTAATAGAACGTCTGTCTCTTCATCACATATATTCATAAAATTCGTCTGGTTCATCCAATAACTCAGGAAACGATGTACAGCACTCGCCACTTTCTTTTCAAGACCGATATAGCTTATTGACATGCATTGAGCGTTTTCTTTTCTTTTTTTTTTTTTTTTAAAAAAAGCTACCAAAAACCACAATGCAGCGCTCGCCTCCGAACACAAAGGCGTCGTGGCATCCATGACGCTCACAGAGCTAATACTACATTCTGACCTCCTTGACAGAACGGATTATGACGTAACGTAACCTAACCTGCTTGATCCCACCAAAAGCTGACGACAGAGATCGGACGTACTGTAACCAAGTTGTCGGCCGACGTTATCGGACGGCCTATGGCGACGGTGTCTAATTTTGCTGTCGGTGCCGTCGCTATCGCGGCCAAGACGTAAAGAGTATATGCATAGACGTAGGTGCTGAGACCAGTTGTGAATCTTTGTGCTCGCATAGTCGACTGTCGAAAAATCTGATATGTGCATACCGTCACATAGCAGCAGTATGGAAATCGTCGAGAGCTCAGATCAAGAAACGGACGGTTGCGTGCACGGTATACCGAAGACGGTGAGAACAATGGAGCACACGAGGAGTATGTTGCGGACGTGTGAGACTCTCGCTGCATCCTGATGCTGGCCTCTTGCTGAGCGACGTTGCGTAATGGGAGGAGGGCTCAGCACGCGAGACACCAAGCCGCAGACAGCCTGGAGCCGTGGCGCGGCCCGCTTCCCTGTCGGGCGCGAGTAAAAAGGAAGCACGGCGGCGCGTGCCGGGCCAATGGCCGCGGTCTGATCGCCTCGCCTAGCGCCGCGCATGCGCAGAAGCTGCCCTGTCAATTTAACAACTGTTGCACCGCCTGCGATCTCTCCACGTTGCTGCTTAAGCCGACGACTTCGTCTCGTCCCTTAGAAGGTCTTCCCCACTAAAGACATGATTAAAGTATCATATCCTGCGTTATTGACAGTAACAACCACATATGACTCAAAGACTTGGCGCATGTCTTGCAACTGGACACCTCATCGACGACTCGCGTCTTCCTAACTTACCCCAGAAATACTACTTGGGAAAGGGGATCATAAAGAAAACTTTGTCTGTGCCGGCCGGTATGGCGCTTCAGTCTGGAACCGCGCGACCGCTACGGTCGCAGGTTCGAATCGTGCCTCGGGCATGGATGTATGTGATGTCCTTAGGTTAGTTAGGTTTAAGTAGTTCTAAGTTCTAGGGGACTGATGACCTCAGATGTTAAGTTACATAGTGCTCAGAGCCAAACCCTAGTTTGTAACGTGGAGTCCGAACCTCGTGTCGCTCCTGGCGAATCCTCACACCATTGAGAGATTTTTGGAAATCTGCGGTAAGTTCCTATGGGACCAAATAGCAGAAGTCATCAGTCCCTAGGCTTACACACTACTTAATCGAACTTAAACTAACTTACGCTAAGGGCAACACACACACACACACACACACACACACACACACACACACACACACACACATCCATGCCCTAGGAAGGATCGAACCTGCAAAGGGGGGGTGGGGGGGGGGAAGCAGCGCGAACCGTGGCAAGGCGCCCAAGACCGTGCGGCTATCCCGCGTGGCACTGAGAGATAAAGGCTGGTGTTAAGGACAGGTTGAAAATACCTTAGTAGGGCCGGCCTTCGATTGCACGAACTTTCGGTTTCCTGGCACACGCTTTAGAAGTAGACCATCAGGTTTTACATATCTTACACCAGAAAAATGTATGTTCAGTGTATGCACACTTTAAGAATGAAACTGGCTAGCTGTGTTTGTTGCTTGGAGTTCGCGAGTTTGTGCTCTCCTAACGGGTGTCATAAATACAATAAATACAAGGAGAAATGGTCGCGTTCATTTCACGAAAAGTGACTTTCACACTGTCTCCTCTAGCATAACTCACGTGTGAAAAGTGCAGCATTCTTTCTGAGAACACTACTTCGTTTGTAATCACGTGTTCATCTCCGACACCGTGAAATATTTCTTCTACTGAATAAATGTCCATAGCTTTTAAGGTTTGCATTTTAAAGCCCACATTTACTGGTCTTTTTTTCCTTTTTGGTCTACACCACCTCCTCCAAACATATAGAGACCAAAGAGTTTGCTGTGGAAAAGACGGGTATCACATTATTGAAGACAAGTGCTCATAGTTCTTAAGATATGCATTTTAGAGCCCACAATTACGACACAGTTTTTCCTTGTTTTGGTCGGTACTACAACCTCTCAGAATTGCCTAACCTACATCCTTAGGAACAACAGTACCGATACATATACTCAACTGTCAGAGACATCAGAACGATTTTCGCTTAAAAGTTTCTAAAAATGGTTCAAATGGCTCTGAGCACTATGGGACTCAACTGCTGTGGTCATAAGTCCCCTAGAACTTAGAACTACTTAAACCTAACTAACCTAAGGACATCACACAACACCCAGCCATCACGAGGCAGAGAAAATCCCTGACCCCGCCGGGAATCGAACCCGGGAACCCGGGCGTGGGAAGCGAGAACGCTACCGCACGACCACGAGATGCGGGCTTAAAAGTTTCTAGTCGGTCGTTTTCGGACCAGGGTCGCTCACCTGAAATTGATACATTTATCCTTCTCCACCATCCCTGGAAGTCTGTTACAGCATCATCACGGAATAAGCGGAGAACAGATGAACGGGGAATCATTCTAACGACGATACGGACCGCAGACTCGTTACAGGTGTGGAGAGTCCAGGTCTGCTGACAAGTTTTAGGAATCTACGGAAACCAGTTGAATTTAGTGATCCCTATAATAGCACAGAAGTTTCGATGACTTATTTAGCTACATGTATAGGGACTTGAAGATGGTGCCAGTGAGTCGCCGAAATTGATAGTCAAATAAAATAGTTAAAATTACGGCTGGCGGCATTTTTTTCTTCAATTCATCGCCAATTACGGCGTGACATCGTAGAGACTGGACCGTGAATCAGTGGAAACGTGTAGCCTGGCCGGGTGAATTGATTTTCTTTTTACAAACTAGTCCTAGTTTCAAATCTAATCTAATACTAACGCCATCTATTTAAGATAGTTTATAAATCCAAATTATTCAAGCATACGAATGAAATGTGGAAACTATCCAAAAATTAAGGTGTGTGGGAAACAAGAGCAAGGGACAACGGATGAATGAATGAATGAATGAATGACTACTAGAATGGCCAAAATATGATGATATCACAGTGATTGTTGTTGTCGTTGTGTTGTTGTTGTTGCCGCATTCTTCACTCCGATGACTGATTGAGTGCGGCTCTCCACGTTAGTCTATCCTGTGCACCCCTCTTCATCTCTACGTAGCTTCTGCGGTTGCATATACATGAACCAGCTTGCTGTAAGCAAGCCGGCCGCGGTGGCCGAGCGGTTCTAGGCGCTTCAGTCCGAAACCGCGCTGCTGCTACGGTCGCAGGTTCGAATCCTTCCTCGGGCATGGATATGTGTGATGTCGTTAGGTTAGTTAAAGTAGTTCTAAGTATAGGGGACTGATGACCTCAGATGTTAAGCCCCATAGTGCTTAGAGCCATTTGAACCTTTTTTTGCTGTAAGCAAACTTTGGTATCCCTCCATAATTTTATTTTATTCCCCCCACCCCCCGCCCCCCCTGCCCTCCCAACTAAACTTGCCTCATCTATAAAATTTTCTATTACTTGATGACTCACTCCCTGATTGCTACTGACTGATTCCTTCGTTTAGCCAAATTGTGCCAGTAATGTTTTTACGTCCCAATTCAATTCCATATCTCGTCATCAGCTTTACGATCCATTCATTTTAGGCTTCCGAATCTCATCTCAGTGGCGACTGGACTTAAATTGATGTAAGACAAAACATTTTTCTTTTTCAGACACGCTTTTTTTCTACTGCACTCTACATTTTAACATCGGCTTTACTTCGGCCGTCGTCAATTGTTTTGCTGCTCAAATAATACAATTTATGTACAACTATTAGTTACTCATTTTCTAATCTCGCTCAATCAGCATTCGACAACACTCCATTACCCTTGTTGATGTTCATCCTATAGTCTCTTTTCAAAGCGGTGTCCATTCTGTTCCACATATCTTCTAACTCCTTTGCCGTATGTGACATATTAACGTCATTAGCAAACCACAAAGTTTGTATTTCTTCTCTCAGAATTTTAATTTCCCTTGCAAACTTCGATTCCTCTCTGAAAAGAAATGACTTGATGGAAGCAGGCAAGAAGCCGTAAGGAAACACAAAGGTCTAAATGTACACACAAGAACGATGTGGTGATGTCAAGATGAGGGCATGCGGTAGTGGATGGATGGGAAACATCTGTTGATACATATTCTATGGTTGTAATTTCTTTTCAGGCTGGACGGCTTTTAATTATTATGGAAACATTTCATCCCACTCTCTTTGTATGGATAAAAAAGACTTCGCAATATTGTGAAAAATTGCATTTGTTTGCTCACGAACTGGCTTTCGGCTTCTCAGACCATATTTAAGTGACAAGTGAATGTCGCAAACACAGATATATACGACATGCGACTTCACGAATATTTGTACAGAAGATACAAAAATGACAAAGTCCTTACGTAGGAAAACATTACAATAATTACCTCAACTAAAAAACAAACAAACCGCTTCCAGCATTAGCTACAGCTCTGCCCTGATTCATAATATTCTACGAAAAAAAAAAAATGAATAAAGTTACAGCACTTCTGTACGCTGGCCAACAGCAATCACTTAGCAATTGTAGATCCTGGTGTAAAATTCCACGTATTGGCAACATTTCAGACAGCCTTGCAAATATGTTAGTCTCGTAACGTCAGACCTGCGTATACAAATAACATATCAGAATTTTTACTGAATAGTAAAGACCATCTGCAACGCTTGACACAGAGTGGTGAATGTAAAATCACGTGCAAGAAGCGTGACAAAAATGTGTACTGATGAGTCAGGTAGAGCTGTGACAGTTAGACTGCGTGAGCATGAGAGGAGCTGGCAATTAAGGAGGAAACGACGGGACCTGTGGTGATCACCTTTTAGCGGAAAACCATCCTTATGATGCATGTAGAACGTGAAGTTCTGAATTCTGCCAAGAAAAGCAGAAAGACAACCCTACTGGAAATACTGGAAATCAATAAACACATGACAGAAAATTCCAGCCTAGTATTAAACATCAAACTCAATTTCTATTTTCCTCTTTGTTAAATTAGGTTCAAAATGCAAATTCTTCATATTCCTCATCATTTGTTAAATGTATCTCCACATAAAACTTTGTTTACGCCCCTTTTTTAGTTAATGTAATTATTGTAGCGTTTACCTACGTAAACACTTTGTCATTTTTGTATCTTCCGTACAAATAATATTTGTGTAAGTAGCACGTCATGTGTATTTGTGCTTTCGACATTCAGTTGTCGCCTGAAGATGGCTTGAGAAGTCGAAAGCCGGTTCGTGAGCAAATAAATGTAATTTTGAAGAACATTAGGAAATGTTTCTGTTTCTTTTTCAATACTATTGTCAAGTTCTGAAAAACCGACGCAAAATTCAGTTAATGATATTTGGATAACGTTATAGTAATCGCATTACGTAGAAAGAGCAGTTGTGATTCTTTGCTGCTTGGTCCAGCAACTGGCGGTTCGTCGTCGTTAACGTTGCACGACCGAAAGCTTTTGTGCTAGGAAAGAGCAACGGCCAGAACTGCGCTGAGCAGAGTCCAGCCTATCGGTACCATTCTCAGTCGTAGCCATAAAACACGTGCACGCTGTCGGCCACGTAATGTTTTATGAGCGCGCGATCGAGTCGTAAAGTGAGAAGAGGCTTCCGTCGCTCTTATAACAGCTGGACGCCTGTGTGACGTAAACTATAGTCTCATCTAAGTTGGTTCGCATCTGGCGTTCCAGGTCAGCGTTACGGAGGCGTCGCGACAAGTACTGTTCGCTGGCAGGTCTCATGATCGTTGCTAGGTCCTCTGCATTCCTACTCTGCACGAAAGCAACCGTCTCTCGTCTCGTTGATGTAGAATCCTTCGTAGCAGAAAATATAAGGTGCTAAGACTGAAACAACTAGAAAATTCCGTTAAAGAATTTGATTCATATTTCTCGTTGTAAATGGTATAATGCATTTGGTGTATCCCATAGTTTATTAACGGATGGTTCACAGCCTACTGACAATGCTAGTACACTGAGGTGGCAAGTCATCGGTTAGCGATATGCACATCTACACATAGCGGTACCGTTGCGTACACAGGGTATAAAAGGGCAAATGCATCGACACAGCTGTCATTTATACTTAGGTGATTCATGTCAACAGGTTCCCGAAGTGGTTATGGCCGCACGACAGGAATTAAAAGACTTTGAATGCGGAATGGTTGGTGGAACTAGACGTATGGGGCATTCCATTTCGTAAATCTTTAGCTAATTCCGAGATGCAAAGTGTCAAGAGTGTGCCGAAAATGCCACGTTTTAGGCACTATGTCTCACCACTGACCACGAAGCGGCCGACGGTCTTCACTTAACGACCGAGAGCAGCGACGTTTCCGTAGAGTTCTCACTGCTAGCAATCAACACTGCGTGAAATAACCTCGGGAACAATGTGAGACATACGACGAACGTACCCGTTAGAACAGTGTGGCGAAATTTGGCGTTAATGGGCTATGGGGGCAGAAGACTGAAGTGAGTGGCTTTGCTAACAACACGTCGCCCGCAGAACTTCTATTGGGATCGTGACCATTGATTTGGAAGCTAGGCGACTAGAATATCTTGGCTTTATCAGGTGAGTCCCGATTTCAGTTGGTAAGAGCTGATGGTAGAGTTCGAGTGGGGCGCACACCGCATGAAGTCATGGACCCAAGTTGTTAGGAAGGCACTGTGCAAGCTGGCGGTGGGTCTTTAATGGTGTGGGCTATGTTTACATAGAACAGACTGGGTCGTGGTTCTGTTCGCCTACATGGGTTTCATGTTCCCAAACAACGTCAACCGCTGTGGAAGAGCGGTTCTAGGGGCTTCAGTCTGGAACTGTGCTGCTGCTACGGTCGCAGGTTCGAATCCTGCCTCGGGCATGGATGTGTGTGATATCCTTAGGTTAGTTAGGTTTAAGTAGTTTTAAGTCTAGGGGACTAATGACAGATGTTAAGTCCCATTGTGATTAGAGCCATTTGAACCCAACACAACGACGGAATATTTATGGATGATAATGCACCATATCACTGAATCATAGTTCGCGTTTGGTTTGAAGAACATTCTGGACAATTTGAGAGAATGGCTAGGCCACCCAATTGCCACCCAGATAGCCTGACATGGATCCCGTCAAACATTCATGAGGCACAATCGAGAGGTCAGTTCGAGCACAAAATCTTGCACCGGCAACTCCTTCGCAGTTATGGAAGGCTGCAGATGCAGCATGGTTCAGTATTTCTGCAGGGGACATCCAACGATTTGCTGAGTCCAAGCCGCGTCGAGTTGCTGCATAACGCGGGGAAAAAGGAGGTCCAGCACAATATTAGGAAGTATCCCATTACTTTAGACACCTCAATGTATACAGGGTGTACCGAAACTAATGATTCAGATTAATACAGGAGCTAGAGAACATCAAAACGATATGGTCTCCCAAGTCAACTTCCAATACTAGGAAAAATTTTGTTAGTAGTGCTGACGTTAGCTGTTGCGTCCTTGTAGCTGACACTGCGAATGTGTGCTGACATTCAGATATCCACAATTCGCATGTGAATCCATGAGACGCTCGACGTCGTGCTCACCAACAGCGATCCAGTGTTTATGTGTAGCCTGCAATTCTCTGTGATAGGTTGACTGGACCATACGTTCTTCCACTCCGGCTTAACAGATAGAGAGAGTGCAGCTTCGTGGAACATACATTGTCTACTTGAGGATGTAGCTCTGAATGTCATTCGGTCATTTCCTGTGAATGCCACTGGTGTTACTAGCATGCTGAACTACGTTCTGTCTAAATTGCTTCTAGCTTCAGAAATTGCCGTTAGGGACCATATGTACCATAACTGTATATAGCATATTTTTGTCGTTTTTTGCCTCCTGTGTTAATCTCAACGAATAGTTTCGGAACACCTTGTACAGTCTAGCACGACTGACCTCTACCATGACATAGAGGTATGAAGAAACTATACACTGTCTGATCAAAACTGTATGTACACCGCTGTGTAATGCGGAACTCACCCCTAGATACCACGGGAGGCGGACCAGCTAATATAGCAGGAAGTGGGGGTGTATAGTGTTCTCAGTAGAGCAAAAGTAACAGAATATGTCGTGCAGGACAGCTCAGTTACTAGTCATTGGATGTCTTCTTTGTAACAAATCAATACAGAAGGTTTCAACCCTTCTAAAACTGTCCAAGGTGACTGTTGCTGATGAGATTGCGAAGTTGAAAGACGAAGGAACAACAATGGCTAAACTAAAACCATGGAGAGCTTGTCCAGCTACTGACGGACAGTGACCGTCGAGCACTGCGGAGGGCGATTGAGAGAAATCGCAAGAAATGAGCACAAGAAATCATTCGTGGTTTCCAAAGGGTTACAGGTTCCATCTATCATAATTACTCTGTGTAAGGAGTTAAAAGAATGGGGCATAGTGATTGAGCAGCTCCTGATAAGCCACGTGTTTGTGTAGTCATCGCTAAGCGACTCTTAAAGTGGTCTAATGATGGTATGGGCGTATTTTTACTTGTTAGGGTGTGCTCACCATATTGCGCTCAAGGAAATGCTAAATGCGGATGGATGTGAACACATTATACAGCACCACGTGCTGGGTACAGGCGAGGAACAGTTCGGAGACGATGTGATGGTTTGTATCTGGATGACTATGGCCCGAGTCATTCAGCAGGATCTCTGAGGTGACGATTTACGGACAACACTGTTCCTGAAATGGTCTGACCTGCCCAGAGCCCCAACATGAACGCAATGGAACATCTTTAGGATGAATTGAAACGTCGACTTCACTCCACGCCCAGCGTCCGTTACTACCTTCTCTATTTCCTGCTCTTGAGGAAGAACGGGCAGCCATTCCATCACAAACACACACACATACTTCGTTCAAAGAGTCTCCAGCAGAGATCAAGCCGTCCTAATCCCGAATGGACATACCACGTGTTAATGTCCAAAAGTAGGTATGCGGATGGTTTTGATCAGATAAGATCAAATGATGATATTTGGACTAATGAATACTAGTGAAGTTAAGTACGACTGCTGGCAGTGTATCTGAAAAAATATTATTATGGCAAGTGAAGGTCAGCTCATCTGTATCTTGGATCCATATAAAGTAAATGAACTTAAAACTTTGTGTTCTGCCTTACGGCAGGTCTTGTCATGGAGGAAGCCTCGTCAGAGAGGTCCACTGCATGAGCGTCTAGGGAAGTGATTCCAGTGGTGGTTTCCCGTTGCCTTACACAGTTGATCATGAAGTGATAATGAGATCAACACAACACCCAGTCCCTGAGAGGAGAAAATCTCCGATCCAGCCGGGAATCGAAACCGGGCCCCTTGGCGTGACAGACCGCCGTGCTGATCACTTTTCTTTTATTTTTGTTGGCTACTGTTCGTTGCGTTTGGCCTGGGCTGACGTCACAAGACATCCGTTCAAGTTTATCGTTGACCCTCTTACTCTGTTTTTTTTATTACAGAGGGCGAACAGCCCTCTGACCGAACACGCTGAGCTACCGTGCCGGCACCACTCAGCTACCGGGGCGGACAACGTAAATGAAAGTTACTAGTAATAGCAAATAACCGCCTGGGGATGTCATACAGCCACGACAGCGCTCCACTCTCCGCGTCGACAGAAAACCGGTTTAAAACCACTGTCTCCTACAAAAGTCACGTAAGGAGTGTGAGATTCCCCTATTGCACGGATATCCGTAGAATATCCAATCTTGTTGACTATCTCGTCCTTATTTTAATTACGGTCGATGTTTTTCTTCCCGGATAAATGTTTCAAACTTATCATGTCAAATATCGCAATTGAGGTCACTGAAATTTCTTTCTCATTAAATTTCAAAAACCGGATTCGGGTCTTTTCCAGATTCAAGAGGGATTAATGATGACGAAATGAATAACTGTAATGGACTTCCTATTTATTCTTTCGTCTAATTGTGTATTCCTACTATTACAGTTGGGTGTCTGAGCTCATAGACTACACTATTGGTGAAAAGTCTGTGTCATTCTTCAGTACGTCAGAGATAAAAGTTTCCTTACTCCGTAAGCAACGCGTTTGTTCACTGTTTCCCACTAGCCCCAGTAGTGTTCAGAAGTTGATAATAAAATGGTGGTCCAGTGGCAACGTTTCTAATTGTGAACGTAAAAACAGCCTTCATTCCGAACTCCGGAGGTGGTTACCACTATTTTACCGACAATTAATGCTAGCGCGAAAAGATCTGTCAGGCGGCATTCGCAATGGACAGGTGTTAAACGTACATCTTTGCATTCTGTACCACAGTATAAATAGAAGACGGGTAAGTAATGCGAGTAGTTGCTTGAGAAGGCCATAGCTGGCGAGCTTTGCTCAACCTTGCAATTTGTGACTGATGAAAGTTGGTTTCAGCTTTTTTACCATGACAATAGGCAGAATAATGTTTACTGATCCGCCGAAAATACATTGTGTATCCTCACTATAAAAATAATTGGCGCTGGGTATGCGATTTATCGGTTCTATGCGCTTTGAAACCACTGTCAATACATACCTTTAGCTTAATTTTTTCGACAGCTTCTACTCTCAATTAAAGGTAGGGAGAGCGTTGTACCTGGAAGAGAGTGTGCCTCGGAACACGTGGCGTTTCCTGGTGGTTACTCAATGGAGTGACTGATTTAAGAACCACATGAAGAAATGCGAGCTGAAAGCGCCACAAGCAGTTTCCGACATGTTCTGATGTTGTTGCTGCTGTGAGATGTGAGGCTGCATTTTGTGCAACGTGGGTAAATATTAAGAGTTCTACCTTTTTAATTGTTGCATAATATATTAAATCTGTTTGGAGGGTATCGTTAATTCTTCAGGATGTTTTTAAAACTAGTTACATGACGTGTGGACGGTTAAGCCGTACTTCGATGGTCGTGCACCATCTTGCACCTTGAAACAGAAGGTCTTCTGCAATGGTACATGTGATATCTGCAAATGAACTGAGTTTCTTTAATGTCCTAACAATTTTCCCTATCTTCAAAATGGAAATTTGTGTTAGGTGCCAAGAGGTACTATTCCAAAATTTTATTACCTTGCGACTGGTTTTTTGATAATACTCCCTCTTATTTTGATTTTAATTACCGATTATTTGTGTATAGCAAATTAATAATGTAACATATAGACTATTAAACGTAGTATTGACAAGCTTCTCTCGATTCCAACACTTTTAAATTGGAATAGAATATTTGTTCCTACGAACATGACCACACTGTATCTAGGAAATCTTTTCACGTGTGGACAAACGTTAATTTTACAGAGTAATATTTATAATTTCATAAAAAGCGTCCAGTCCACATAAATTGAATGCTATCATTTCAAAATCGTGTAAGAAAATAATTGCTAGAGACGAAAGTTTGAAAAGTGTTTCAAGACACAACACTCGCTGCTGCATGAGAGGTAGTACTTCGTTTTCCAGCAAAATGGAGATACATGCGACACGACGCGTCAGTCAATGTCTCGTATTCATGAAATCTTCCCAGAAGAACGCACAGTATGCAAAGCTTTGTCTCGACATAATTCGCCAAAGTTCTGCGTGACGTGAGTTGAAATGGAATTTCATCAGGAAAAAGAAATGCACGTCTATAAGTGACTGCGCATATTATTTGGCGTAAGGCCGCTTTTATCTCTGACATAAAATATATTGTATGCATGAAGAGTACAGCGGGACATGTCAGAGGCTTCCACATCACCTCATACTGATCTATGTTCGACGTATACCAACAAACAATTTAACGCCAAACGAAATCTTCCGTGCAAGCCAAACAGACACTCCAAGACCGCCTGCATTACACTGGAGTGATTGTTGACTAGTCGTTGTAAAGTACTTCACAACAATGCACCTCCATTCTCCAGGTGTACCTACTTGTGCTACCCAGAATACAAGCGCTGTCTTTGCAAGACTGTGTTAACGTTTGACACATCATTAGTCACTTCTTTCAAGTGCCTACATCGCAGTTTAGGCAATCATTCATGAATACATGAACGAAATTTTAGCTTTGAATGATACTAGCTGACGTTGAGTCTAGATCCAGGATTTGTCTGGCAAGCAGAACTGACCAGTAGCTGCCTACCTCAGAGTGGAAGGGAACGGTAGGATTTGAAGAATAAAACTGGTCTCATCTTCCCAGAACTTCATACTTCAACGGGTATTACACGTAATAAGGTAAGCTAGATGAACAGTTTGCTCCGACCCTCTCATTGTTCTTACTAACATAAAACAGATTCCAAGCATGTTATAGCTACGGTCAAAGATACTATGACCACTGTTCGCGGACAGACTGAGTTCAGCCTCTTGGCGTTGCAGGCAAATGACACGGTAATGAAATATACACCATCCAGTCACATTAATGTGATCACTTTTAGAAAGCGTGAATAACCACATTTTGCACCGTGGACGCACAGGAAGGGTGCCGGTGTGATTCTGGAAGGTACCGACAGGGATGTGGAGCCATACTGACCCAAGTGCAGTCTGCGCTATGTTTCAGAGATTTTCGTTTATGGTAATATCCTGGTGGGTATATTGGCCAGGGTAGTACGGTAAACTCATTGCTGTGCTCTTCAAACCGTGCACATACACTACGAGCTGTATGAAACGTTGCATTGTCCTACTGGTACATGGCATCGTGCCGAGGAAAAACAAATTGGATGTAGTGGTGGATATGGCCCCAAGGATAGATGCTTAACTGTTTTGATCCATTGTGCCATCTAGAATGACGATATCATCCAAAAAATGCCACGAAAACATTCCCCAACGTTCCGAGAGTTGTTGCAGAGTTGTTTGCTTTCAGATATTTCATTTTGTACACACCAACGGCCATTTGTCCGATGGAGGGTAAAACGTGATTCACGTTAAAGGGCCACTTGTCACCACTCAGTGGACGGCCATTTGCGGTACTGGCGTGCAAATTGCAGCCTTCGTCGCCGATGAACGGCAGTTAGCGTTAATGCATGCATGCTGCGGAGGCCCACACGCAACAACGTTCGCTAAACGGTTGTTGAGATATTGTTGGCAGCCGCTTGCTCCATCTGCGCTATCAGTTGCTCAACAGTTGCACAACTATTCGCCCTTACATATCTCCGCAGCCATCAGTCTTTCCACCACACTGTCGCGACTGAATCTCCTATATACACTGAAGAGCCAAAGAATCTGGTACGTCTGCGTAATATCGCGTAGGGCCTCCGTGAGCATGCAGAAGTGCCGCAACACGATGTGGCATAGACTCGACTTATGACTGAAGTAGTGCTGGAGGGAATTGACAACATGAATACTGCAGGGCTGTCCATAAATCCGTAAGAGTACGAGGGGTTGGAAATCTCTTTTGAACAGCACGATGCAAGGCATCCCAGATATGCCCAATAATGTTCATACCTGGGAAGGTTGGTGGCCAGCAGAAGAGTTTAAACTCAGTTGAGATATCATGGACCCATTCTGTAACAGTTATGACCATGAAGGGTGTCGCATTATCGTGCTGGATTTGCCAAAGCCAGTCGGATTGCGCAACTGACATGAATGGATGCAGGTGATCAGAGAGGATGCTTATGTACGTGTCACCTGTCAGCGTCATATCTAAACGTATCAGGGGTCTCATATCACTTGAACTGCACAGTCCCCACACCGTTACTGAGTCTCCACTAGCTTGAACACTCCCCTGCTGACATGCAAGGACCATGAACTCATGAAGTTGTCTCCATACCCGTATACGTCTATGCGCTAGATACAATTTGAAACGAGATTCGTCCGAACAGGCAACATGTTTCCAGTCATCAACAGACCAGTTTCGGTGTCGGCGGGCTCAGGTGAGGTGCAAAGCTTTCTGTCTCGCAAACATCAGAGTAGGCGAGTTGGCCTTCGGCTCCGAAAGCCCATATCGATGATGTTTCTTTGGATGGTTCGCACGCTGCCACTTGTTGATGGCCCAGCATTGAAATCTGCAGTAATTTGCGGAAACGTTGCACTTCTGTCACGATGAACGATTCTCTTCAGTCGTCGTTGGTCATGTTTTCGCAGGATCTATTTCCGGTTGCAGCGATGTCGCAGATTTGATGTTTTACCGGATTCCTGATATTCACGGTACACTGGTGAAATGATCTTACGGAAAAATCCCCACTTTATCGCTACCTCGGAGATTCTGTGTCCCATCGGCCGTGCGCCGACTATAACACCACGTTCAAACTCACTTAAATTTTGATAAACTGCCATTGTAGCTGCAGTAACCAGTCTGACAACTGCGCCAGACACTTGTTATCTTCTATAGGCGTTGCCCACTGTAGCACCGTATTCTGCTTCTTCACATATCTCTTTATCTGAAGATGCATGCCTATACCAGTTTCTTTAGCGCTTCAGTGTATTAATGTATACGAAGAGCAGTGGTCATATAGAGCTCTCCTACTGCACAATACATGTCCTTGTACTGCCTGTAAACGACTCTCTATTCAGGATAATGTGCACGTTCCGTCCGTCAGGAAATTTATGTCCAGGATTTTTATCCCACAGTAACCTTTGTTTTTCTTAGTCTTCACTTTGCGTGCTATGTTATTTTATGTTCTGGATCTGGCATGGACTACAAAGTGACGACTCAACGTCAAAGTGAGGGACTCACAATGCTCTGGAAGCGATACATTTTTCAAGTTTATTCCAATTATTAATGAAATTTACTTTGTGCACAGTTATTATTAATCATTCACAAAATTTTATTAATGCCGACGGATCATAACCAGAGGTCTAATATTAATAAGCTCCTTAAAAAAAAAATTATGTGCGGATGAAAATCATAGGTCAATATTGCAAAAATTGTTTTACTTATAAGTGGTTTCAGCTCCTGATGACACATCTTCAGGTCTAAAATACAGAAAATTGCATGTAGAAGATGAACAATAGCAAAATTCAGTTAAACTTGATTTATATAATACATACTAATGGAATTATTACATAGTTAATTTAGTTGTGTCAGTCACCAGGCAGTATATATCGTCATAATTCGTTGAGTGAGTCGCTCTTGTTGTCATGTACACACTAAATAAAGCAGAAGGTCGTCAAGGTTACGTTGTAAATTAAGTAACTATGATGACCCATTTTAGTGTGTACATGTTGTTCACGTCCTATATGCAGTTTCCTAGATTTCAGATCCGAAGATGGCTCGTCAGTGAGGTGAAACTAGATATCAATAAACAGATTTTTTGCGTTCTTGTCCTAGTATTTTTATCTATTCATTTTAACATAACAAATCGCCTGTCTCCCTGTCTGACAATATCAAATAACAAAGTAAAAAATTTATCCTATCTGTGTGACTTAATTTTCACCAAGTATCAAGTTTGCTGGGCTATCATACGCACCAAGCACAGAAATATTAGTTTACTAAACAAAAACCGCTTTTCTCTTGCTGCAGTATTTTTATTTATTCCAGACGCGCTTCAGATTTTTACTCTTAGGCATCTTCAGTGGAATCTAGAATGATACAGTTTTGTTTCGATGTGCAATATTTGTAAATTATAAAGCAGTTCACGTTTTGTTTTTCGCGTAAAGAAGTGATTACTTACAGAAAAATTACTGGAGGTGAAAAAATGTTTACGTTTCATAACAGAAGTTATAGTGCGACCTCTAGCATGTGACCAGATGAGATGAAACGCAGATGCCAGCCAAAAATTCGAATAACTGTGACTAATCACTTATTTACATAAAAAAAACAAGACGTGTACTGTTTTAAAATCTACAAATGTCGCATACTAAAACCTGTATCATTCTAGATTCCACTGAAAATGGCTTAAAGTAGAAAGGCGAAATGCATGTTGATAAATATAATACATTGCCACAAGAACAGGAGATTTTTATTTACAAAACCAATATTCATGAAGTACGTCGATGAGATGTTGAAAAACTCTGTAGAATTAAGTGTCATTATTAAAGCAGCCAGTTATTCAGAGCGGACGTTGTAAACAACCTAGAGATGTAACTCAACACGCCAATAATTAACGTTGACTAAGATTCAGCTGATGGCTACTTAATCCTCAAGGCCAACTGAATTACGCTGCTGTAAGCGAGGACCTCTCTTGTTAGCGAGAGAGATGGAGCAACAAGATGAGGACAAGAACGAAATTCCTACGCACCTTCTAGTCAGCCTAAACGTGTCAGAGCAACATCATGTTGCAAAATCTGCAGGTTCCTAACAATACAAATTACCAGCTCCTCTCTTTCACCATCTACGAGATTCTTAAAGTTGTATTACAAATCAAATGCAGTTTGACTCTCTAATATAAAATTTCGGTGGTATTTTTAATGCAAGATATACCGTTTTGAACATCAGACTGGTTCCTGTCTTATGCGGAAGTTCGTCATTTCACACTGAATAAGTAAAACTACAGCGGCAGACTCTTGCACCGTGTCGATGTCCTTGGAAAACAAGAATCAAATATTTGGGCTTGATACTAGACTCAAAATCAGAAAACATATTAAGTACACCGAAAAATAAAAAAGTACCAGGCTTGCTCTGCCAAATGTAGCTGATGATCAAAGTCAATGAAACTATGATTTTTCTGTACATTTCTGTCACCAGTCATCGATCACTCGACGCTAGTTGCGGAAACTATTATCAAAAATGTTAAATCTCTGCAAAGTAGATTTATAGGCATTACAGCAGACGTCGTCCCTCGCACCCCTCCGAAGACTTTTAAATCAGGAAAATACTCCAAATCGTCCAGACAAACCCATAAACATTTATAATCATTCCGAAACTTCATCCCACGCCCTCATTCAAGTCTGAGGCAACGTTCCATCCAACCCCAACAGTATGGAGGTAGTGGCGACTTTGGTTCAAATTTGTTCCCTCTTTCCCTTCCACCCCCTTATCCTTCCTACACCGCATCCGTTTCCCTTCCCTTACCCTTTTCTATTTAATTTCTTGAAAATAGGCTGAACAAAAGCTACGGAACTTCCTGTACTGCTAGAGAGGAAATCGCCAGTTGTGTTACAGTAAACATACATAATATTTTGTTCTTCTAATTTCAGATCAGTACTTACTGTGATGAAAATCAAACAGTGAATTACATCTTTCTACTACAAGAGTGAGGATGAGATGGGGAAATTCTGAGAATTGACTACGGTAGCGCTTTTCTTTAATGAAATCAGATCCAGATGACAAAGCCGGCATTGCAAGGGTATTCATTTTGCCAATTTTCTATTAGAAACGAAAACAAAAAATGAATTGTGTTTGTAGTGTAATATCCTGGATAGTTTCTGTAGCTGGGGACAGCTGCTTCACGAGTCTACAACACGATTTTGTGAACGTCTTTATGGAAACATCTCTTCATCGCTCTATAGATGGCGACTGTTTGCCCTACAGCCGGTTGCACTTAGCAGTTGGAAGCTGTAGAAAGCCTTGCCACGTGTCAGGGATTTCCTTAAGTTGACTCTACGGTAGGTCTGTCTTAGTAGAAAAGAACAAATATATTAAAACTTCGTTCATGATGCGCCATTTTGCGTGCTTGCTGTTGGCATGTGGGGTGCACTTAGCCTTTGTGAGGCCAATTGAGGACTACTTGATTAAGAAGTAGCAGCACCGGTCACGAAAACTAACAATGGCCAGCAGAGCGGTGTGCTGACCACGAGCCCCTATATGCCCTCTGTATCCACGTCTGATGGCGCCTGAAGGCTGAGGATGACACGGCGGCTGGTCGGTACCGTTGAGCTTCGTACCGTGTTTGTTTGATCTCTTGAACTACGTGCCGTACAGCGATATGTGGATACTGGCTGCAAAACGTGTTACTAGTAGAGTTGGAAGAAGTAATAAATTTAAGCATCGTGCACAATACGGCAGTTTTTCACGCATCTCGATGTTATGACGTCATATTTCCTGAACTATGTGTGTTACTGTCATATAATATTGTAGGAGCATTCAGCTGCATATGTGGATACAATCTGGGAAATGTATTTCCAATAGAGTTAGTAACATTAACTAATAAATTTAAATGTCATACATCATGAGGCAGTTTTTCATACATTACATTGTTTATGACTTCATATCTTTTGAAATATCGTAGGTAGATGGTTCTTACAACAACAGAGATTGTTGCCAGACAGTAAGGCATACATGCACAAAGTTTGGTTGAAATCGGTCCAGTGGTTTAGGAGAAGTTTTAGAACACACATACGCACAAATATAAATACGTGCATACATACAGTTTTATAATATGTAGAGAAATTTGTATGTTTTGTTTATATTCCGACGACATCTTGCTCCTGATACTAATGAGGGGAGAGGTGGAAGGTCAAGATCAAGATGATATTTGGTCTAAACTCGCCACTACTTTCCTACTCCCAGGACCAAATTTTCCCATATGATATTAGACTGTCATTTAAACTCCTTACATATTGACCCCTTTAAACGTCTCTCTATTTAAAGAAAAGACACATCAAAACGAACAACAAACGTAGACACAAGGAAAGAGGCTAATTCAATCGCGGTCTTTGGAACCTAGGGGTCTAAAATACATCAGATTGCTCGGTCTATCGGCAGTTTTTGTATTCTGTTTGTGTAGTCAACTTCTGCTGAGTGCTGCTTTATTAAAGAAAAGGATGACTGTCACAAACCAATTAGACACCCGGCTCCCCAACAGGGAATGTAGAAGAAACGCAAAGGAAAAAGCAATTATTCCAATTTTCCGAACAAATAAAGCGTAACTTCTCAACAGTTATCACTTTCCTAAGAGTTAAACGACTGCTTTCAGACGTAATATGGCGGCAGCGGAATTACCACAGTTCTATTTGGGAAAATATGTCGATATCTCTGTAATTAATGTTCCTATGACGAGGACTATACGTTTTTCACAGAGGCCATTTTCATACTTCAGCTAGGTGAAAACATTATTATAAGTTCTTACATTACTCGGATTACGGCTGTTCTTATTACATACTGTTAATATTTACAGGCCTTCTTTCCCAGTTGCTACTTCAGTACTGTGTATCTTGCAGCTTATTTTTTTTATTGATTTAACCAAACACACTTCAGCAAATGTTTTAGGCATCTTTAGTGTCCTACAAAGAAATAATCGGCATTTTCTTAGGGAATAAATTTCGTATCCACGCCTGAATGATTGGCTGTTTGTGTGGTTGTCAGAAGCGGTTCACTTCTATTTCTGGAACATCTTTAGTGCTCCGTAATACATACATATTTTGCTTCTCAATATATCCATATATTAGACACGTGATGGAATAATTATCAGTTTTCGGTTGCTTTTAGATTACAAGTAATTTTTCGGGTGCACGTTAAAATTTTTTCATTCCACACACTATTGGCGTTTGGTCCTTCCCGTAAATGTGCTACAATGAAACTGTTTTTAATTGTTATAAACAGCCCAGAGTGTCCATTTCTTAGCACCTGCGTGCACATTTCACAATGCAAATGCAGGTACCAAAAAATGACACCTTTTATTGTTTATTAGAATCACCAAGCACAGTTCCACAGCGACATGTATGTGAAAAGGACCACACAAAATCGTAACTGCAATGAAAAACTGTTAAAAACTTGCACCGAAAAAGTTGTTTACAGCCTTTAATTTAGTAGCAGAAACGGAATTTGAACTTTTTATGATGATTTCGAAACTGTTCTCAGTGTTCTTGTATCACACACAGTTTTTGGTAATGGAATAAAGGTTATCTTATTTTTAGTTATAGGAATTTTATTGGTATAGCAAGCTGAATCAACAAAAATGCCCTGCTCTTTATGTGGGTGGGGTAGTTGCACAAAGCAAAAGCATTTAAGTCTAAAGATTTTGACAATTCAGAGATTTATGTGCCTGAGACTAAAAAAATCTTGAATGAACCGAATGTAGACCACAAAAAATATTGCTTTGATTGCTACATACAAAACTGCGCTTTATGAAGCAGTTTGTAATGGCTCTTGGTAAGATTTATCGTGCTTCCTATGAAATTTCCCTGCAGCAGACAAGAAAAATAGAAAGATGGAGTTTTTGTTGGTCCTCATATTCACAAACTGATGAAGGAT
The DNA here is from genome assembly GCF_021461385.2 of Schistocerca piceifrons. Classification (NCBI taxonomy): domain Eukaryota; kingdom Metazoa; phylum Arthropoda; class Insecta; order Orthoptera; family Acrididae; genus Schistocerca; species Schistocerca piceifrons. The sequence continues at coordinate 300,412,546 of NC_060143.1, forward strand.
TACAAATTTGAGAATACAATGTTAGAGGAAAGATGCATAGATGGCCTTCACTCTCTTACTGAATCATTTCTAACGAATTACAAACAGCCAAATTACAAGAAATTGACAAAATAAAGTTGGAATTTCAATTAATTGGTGTGTGGCGTGAGAGTAAAATTCCGTTTGCTACACTAACATATTGTTAATTTCCGTGAAAATCTGTCAGATTATAGCGAAGATGGAGAAGAACTAGGGAAATTGGACTGAAAGTGTGATAGCCGACTATTGTTGTATGTTGAACATGGTCAGTAAAGATGAAGGTTCTGGCAGAAAATAATAAAAAAAAAAAAACAGGAAACTTTGAAAATTTAATGTAACAGAATACTCATGTTAATGCTAAGCGAACTGTTTGTAGAATTTTTTGTATATCCTTAAAAACTGAACAATAATTATCAAAATACAGAGATTGATTGAAATTTTAGTTTAATATTTGTACTGCAGAACATGAAATCTTCCTTTGCGAAAAATTCTGAAGCGATAAAAGAAAATGCAAGTATGTTTCAGAATCAGCATTACAGATTTATTAATTGTGGAGCATCTATTTTCGAAAATCCATTTGGCAAAATTTTCAAAACACGGACTTGTGGATCTGTTTCCTTAACTATAAGTACGGTATATGATGCATAGCATTAGGTAATGTGAGTATTAAATTAACACTGTAGTTCAGCAAACAATGAAGTCTTTCGTTTCTTTGCAGACCACTAAAATTGCCTAAAACAACCAATTAAGATGTATTTGGTTAAACACAATAACAGAAATCCATTGGAAAAAGACAAGTAGCATTTCAACTACAATATAAACCTCATAGAACAATCATTCCTTTCCCCACAGAAGGGCAAAGAAAAATGCTACCTACGTTCAACACGATTCGACAACGTGTTTCACGGATGAGTTGAAAGGAAGTAGTGACTGAGGCAAATAAAAGTTGCATTTGGTGTCAGGATCACGTGAAAATTAACAGACGTATAACAAGCAGCACAGATTTAAAGCTCAGGGACGATTGCTGCGTGGCTGTTGAGGAGAACCCGTTTGTAATTCCTGACCATGGACCGTGATTAACTAGCAGATCCTTCGCCGCTCAGTGAAGGAGCAGAGCAATTGGTAGCGCCGTATTCGGGACGCTTCCGTTGCGGGAGTCTCAAGGCCAACCGGCCGAGGTCCTCGCCCCGTCTGTTTACATGAGCGCTCGAGGAACCCGACACACTGCAGAACTGGTTATAGGTGTGCAGAATGCGCTCACTGACGCCAGCGCCCGGCCGCACAGACGATTACAGTTCTGTGCTGATGTGTCATACTCCTGTAAGACATGCTGTATACCGCAGTTTTAGTAGTTGGCTGATGTGGAACACATAACACAGCAATTAAACTGAAATGGATCATTCAATTCTTTAGCCTTTGTTGCCTGTCGGTACGTGTAAGTACCACTTCTTTCTATAATTGTTTATTCTGATTGCATATTACCCACATCCTAGGCTGATGGTACGTACGTATTTATGTTGAGTGGGAAACACCAAACTGCATTCTAGATCTCGTTTGCAGGTCAAAGAGCATGTTTGCACAATTTTCTGTGACAGCTGACGGTTTTGTTCGGAGAGAGCATATTTGTTTTTATTTACTTACATATAATTGCTATCACTTTTTATGTTTGCTTGTGTAGATATGGTGGTTACAGTTCGCCACTGTTCAGCTGGACTATTCTGAAAATCTAAAGCTTCTTGTAATGCATTTATATGGTGTCAAAAAATTGGAAGTGTTCACAAGATAAAATACTGATCGTGAGAGGCACTCCTTAAAAGACAAAACTCTGAGCTGCTGATTGTTTAAAATATTTACGCAGATATGAAACGAAGTGATGGACCTATGTATACTGCCAAGAATAATTATATTGTGGGATTTATAGGATTTTGGATCGTGTGTAATATGGGTTTCATATTAATGGATGTTTGTGGCCAAGAATAATTGTATTGTGGGATTTATGGGATTTTGGATCGTATGTAATATGGGTTTCATGTTAATGGATGCTTGTTTGAGGGATTTTGGAGGGTGACGAGGGATGAGGTTCTGCGAGGGATTGGGTTCTGAACCAAAGCTTACGATGTGGGAATGTGGGTGGAAGGGATTGGTGAGGAACGAGTCCCTGATAGGAGGGTGGGGAGGGGAGCGGGAGCAGGAGAGTGGTGTGGCTTCTGCTAGGTCTGGTAGAACAAGAATACATCAGGCACATTTCATGCCTGACAGGTAAGTGATTAAACTATATGGTGAGGGTGTGGAGGGTGAGTAGGTATAATGTTGGGGGACTTAGTTGGTATTTGTGAACCAGACAACCAGGATCAGGCAGCAGGGGGGATTTGTCATTTTTACAGGTAATGCAGAATATTCAGGGATGTTCAGTATGGAAGAGAAGGCCAGGGAATTTTGTAGGATGACAGAAGATTAATGCAGGGAAGAGTGACCGAATCTGAGAGGTATGGAGAACTGTGGAAAGTTGTAGTCCCCATTGTCGGTCAGTCAATAGTTTTAGTCTCTTGTAGACTTCCTGTTGAATGGGATCAGCAGTGATGCCAGCTGGTAGCTGCCTTTAATGGCGGCGAGCAGTTGCGACCTCTGGCGATAATGCTGGGATTGCCTCACTGTCGCAGACAATACGTTGCCCCAACGCATGTCTTGTATTATAATGGGCAACCTATAGACGTTTATAATGCAGAGACATAAGGCCTAGCATCAATCACACGACTCTGCTCAGTGTTGCCGCTATCATTATATGGACTAATCTGTGGGAATATATGTTGAAGTATTGAGGCAGTCACTGGTAGCTGGTGAGCACAGGGTGTTGTCATTTCCATTACAGCAATAGAGGTGTTGAATTATTGCAAGATGGGCTAGGTGCGCTCGGTGAAACCTGCCAGTGCAGCCATAATGCATGGGACTTGCAGTGCAGGCAGTGGGATCTCTCCACCGATGTGTTCCAGTGGTGTTGCGAAGAATGTGACTGGCGTAACAGGTGTGCCGCTATCTTGTGTAAATAGCGCCGGCCGTTGTGGCCGAGCGGTTCTAGGTGCTTCAGTCTGGAGCCGCGCTTCTGCTTCGGTCGCAGGTTCGAATCCTGCCTCGGGCATGGATGTGTGTAATATCCTTAAGTTAGTTAGGTTTAAGTATATCTAAGTTCTGGGGGACTGATGACCTCAGCTCAGAGCCATTTGAACTATTTTTTGTATAAATAGTTGGCATGCTGGAGGCCGTTTCATTGGCAGCCCAGCAGTTCTACCAGGACGTGAAGCTACGTCAGACGAGGAGATCACCTGGAACAGCCAGCAGCAATCACGAGCTCAGATTTCCATCATGGGACGCCTTTTGGGTTTACATCCCAGGTTCATTTCATCGGAAAGCGACACTCCTGCCCAGAGGGCAGTGAATATTATCCCATGTACGGCAGCCATATTCTGCCAACGTGATGTGAGCGCCTCCACATCACACACCAACAGCCCCCAGGACAAAGTCATTCAGTGTACAGCTAGCTACGACAGCAAGACTACCGACCAAATTTGTGTGTTGCTAACGCAAGGTGACTGTGCTACAACTCTTTCAGTGGGTCGCATGCCATACACTGAGCACAGGCATCGGTAAAGCTGGGAATGCAAGTGTTGCAGCCAGCTGGTTGGATAATGATTGTCATCACGCTGGTCACCCAGCTCTCTCTATCTTGAGAGGGGGAGTGGTCATTGTCCCACACTGATGCAGCAAAATGTAGGACTAAAATAAAGTGTTAATGCTGGGAGCTGAGCCTCTTTGGATCTTCACCAGCCCTCTATCCAGGCTCAGCCTTTTTTCATTTGCCGTCCTGTTTCATGACTACCCATCAATCTCCAAAACCAGCCATGCGTGGCGTCAGAAGCGGTGCCGTCGTCTTCATTAAGTGGTAAATGGTTCGTCATATAGGCAGCATGACGTCTGGAACATGGCCTGCGGTGCCGACACAGTGGGATGAATGAAAGAGCTGTAGGTTATTTTTTGGTACGTGTGACAGAGATGAAATCTACGTTTGAGTGTCACCATAACTAGAAGGTTGTTTTATTTAGGCCAGAGGAACCAGGTAATCTTTCTGAATTTCAAGACAGTTGCAGGGATCAGTACTTGGAGCCTGTTAGATACTCACAAAATAATCTGTTTGGGAATATTGCACCATGATCAGTTTCAGAGCCTGTATTTTGATTTTGTGCCATTGTTATGTTCACGTTGCAAGGAAAGGCAGAGATTCTACATTGTTAATGATAGAGCGTAAGGTGTACTTTGTTGGTAATGTTCAGTCTGAGAAATGTTGCGTACTTTTTTTCTCTTTGTACTGTGTGTGAATGAAGGGTAAAGGTCTCGCAATGGCAGAGTCAGAGTAACAGGATGTTTCAGAGTCAGAGGCTGTATGTTTGTCGACTTGTGGTGGTAAATTACAGTTGAGGATGATCAAATAACAGTGCCCAGGCTCCAGACCACGAAGTAGGACCATCTGCGGCTAGCCTAATCATTCCCTTTTGTGGAAGGTGGTCTTGGGACGTGGTATCGTTTATGGAGGACCTGACGTCGTCGGCGGGTATGGGTGGTTGGTTCAATCGTCATAACTTACACATGGTAAAATTACGTCTAGTGGGAAAGGCGAAAACTTCTGTAAGGTATACAGAGTCTCTGAGGAATGGTGCAGTTGAAGTGAGGGCTGCCGCAGAGGTACAAGAAACAAAATAGTGCAAGGTTCTTTCAGGAATGATTAAGTACTGTTACAAATATACATATGGAAGCCATGGATGATTTTGCAAGTAGTGTTACGTACAGCTTCGTACACAGTGGCAAGGAGGGATGGTTTATAGAGTGGTGTAGCATCTATCGTCGTAGGAAAGCTTAATGGGAGAAGAAATGATTAGCGAACAAGTTAACACAGCAAACAGAAGATTTACTTAACTTGTACTTCTCAAAAACGAGTGAAGACTCAACACAAACATTGCAGCAATAAACACAGGCCAATTATTGAAACAGTAACAATGATGGTGATGGAGCCGCGACCAGGCGGCGCCTGCATAGCTTCATATAGCGACGTGACTCTTGAGCGCAACTGGGCTGACTGGCTACCGCCGTCCGTCCTATATCGCTGCGGCAAAGGGCGCTTGAGGAACCAAACTGCAGGAGGCGTGGCTCAGAGGGTGTGTTTCATTGAGTCCATCAGATCCTGCGCGGCTGCTATCGGTGTTTCACGGAAACTTGCAATTCCGTTGCTATGACGCCCGTGAGGTAGTATCGATACATGATACCACAAATAGGATAAGGAGTTCAATGAGCATACATATGATCTCAGGAAGAATGATGAAGCAAATGACATTTTGCTGCAGGAAGCTGATCAAAAGGCTCTAGACACTTTGCTAAGAGGCTTTTCAGCTGGTACGTCAAGAAGGGTTGGCACAGATGCTCCAAAGGATCTCCACTATGCTGTTACGGTAACAATGCAACGAGAGGGGACCGATATGTTACCAGTAGTCGGTGATAGACGTGGAGTGTTTTCGGCAAATGTAATACGTTACAGATACAGAGGGACAGGGAGTGCTCAATGGAAGTGCTACCAGACTCGTTGAGATACAGGTAATATGTATCAACAACAGCCGCGCGGGATTACCCATGTGGTCTAAGGCGCTGCAGTCATGAAATGTGCGGCTGGTCCCGGCGGAGTCCTCCCTCGGGCATGGGTGTTTGCCCTTAGGATAATTTAGGTTAAGTAGTGTGTAAGCTTAGGGACTGATGACCTTAGCAGTTAAGTCCCACGAGATTTCACACACATATCAACAACAGAATTATTGTGACAGTAATAGGGATGGACGCGGAGGAAATAAGCAGCCGTTAAATGCCAGAGGAAGCCTGACGTCTGCCAAAAAGTATTCCCGTTAGACTTAGATGTAGCGGTTACATATGCAAAGGCGGTATGTACAACAATAGGTGCTGTAGGGGGCAAGAGGTATAAGTTTCTGCTGGATGCAAGGGCGCATATGACAGCAGCAACTAGAGACGTAGCGGGCCAGAGACAATGGAACACACCGTGCTACAGGTTGGGTGAAGTGGGCGATAACCACGTGAGGTCAGTGGTGGCAGTGGAGATAGATTTTCAAGTGGAGGCAGTTCAGTTTCAGCAGTGTGAAAATAGTGCCTCCTATAAGCGAGGATGACAGCATGACCCGGGCGCGGGACTTTTCGTATCAACATCATGTCCAAACTGACCTTAGGTGACATGTGGTGAAACTTATTGGGAACACTGCAGCTAGGGAAAGCTGTCGCCAGTGTAGAGCTGTTGCGAGGTGTGTCTGACATATTGGGCAATCCGATTAAACCGTTTACAAATATACTAAGGCTTGATTTGCATGACTGTGTGCCAGGTGGCTCCAGAAAGTCGCTTTGAGTGAGAGTGAGGTCAAACTTACCTTTCGATATGTTGTGCATAGTAGAGAAGGACTTAGATTCAGCGAGTTATTTTGTAAAAAAGGTGTGTGCTACGCATACAGGAGAGAGATGGCGCGAACGTAATACACTTAAATCCAGATAATTTTGGTGCTGTAGAGGTGAAGTTGACGGAAGGGATCATAGTAGCAAGTCTGAACATTCTGGAGGAGAATGAGTAGTCTGCAGACGCTGTAAACCATGGACAGTACACAAAAAGATGTCACTACGATTGCATTATATAAGACGGTGGAGCATCTAAAGGGAGTGGAAAGAGTGCTCATGGAGGATATATTGTTGGAGTCTGAAGCTCCTTCCACTATGACCATTACCAACGATGCCCATTACACTGCAACGAATTCTGACAAGAAAAGAAGCATCATTGTATGAGAAACCTTATGGGTAATCCAATACTTGGCACCAATTATGGAGGAGTTAATCAGCCAGCATTTGGCTGATGGGGTAATAAATGAGAGCAATAGTCCGTGGGGGGTGGGGGCAGGGATATTCGTCGTGTCTAAAAAGTCTATGATATTCAGCTTTTGCTGTGATTACTGTTGCATTAATAGTAACACAGTGACACGTGAATACCCTGTATGCAACGTCATGGAGAGCATCGGTAACCTGGGGAAATGTTCTTGTTTACCTACCGTGGTTTCAAGAAATGGATACCATCAGTTGAAGGTGGTTCTAGAGTTCGACTGAAGAAAGGATCGTCGGTACCCCGGGATAATTATCAGTATGGAGGATGCTATTTGCGTTGAAGAATAGTCCGTTAGCTTTTCGGCGATTATTTAACGGAGTATTGAGAGTACTGAAGCTGTGACAGGAAAACAGCTTGTGACTACCGTCACGGACTTCGATTCGATTCAACATATTAACTTAGCGGTTCGGAAGTATTAAATACGTGATGAATGGTTATAAACGTTTGTATGCTCTGTAATTAAAGTCAGTATATGTGCAACTGCCGTAGAAAAGCGAGCTTTCGATCGCACTTGACAGAATGAGCAAGTTGTGCAAAGTGTCTCCTCGTGCTGGCAGCAGCAGACCTCAGCTGTCCGATCCAGAGATATTATCACATCGAGCTTGTCGCTATTCAACGAAACGAATGCCGTCGAAGAACTTACTTTTAATTGTTAAAAGCAGTGGAATTTTGAAGTGTTCATTTAAATTGGTTCCCCTTTGGTTTTTGGGATTTATAAGTTCAGTTATGACTTCAATCTTGCTAGGGAAACCTACGCTAGAACTGGTAGGTGCAAGCTCTAATTATCATGTCTAACAGTCAACGCGAAAGACAATAGATCCCGGATATAGGTGGGATCACGACTAATAAATTTTGTGAGAATATCATCAAGAAATTTTATTGAATTATTAAGTTAGTATTCGGTCGGTATTGTAATTGTTCACCGGGGGGAAAATATGGTGCATTAAAGTATGATTTGAGTTTATTTTTGGTCGTGGCACTGGAAAGATTTTGGCTACGATCGTATATGTCGAGGAACTGGTTAATTGACGTACCAATAGCGTGGATAAAGTTTATTAGGTGTCAAGTTGTGTAGGATGTACAGCTGTTATGAAGTTACACTCTAGTTTCGGTGAAACTGTGTTCCATATTTGGAGAAGTTGATGTCTGAAGGTGTTAGTCAATCTTTGGGCTCGACTTAGAATATTCGTGGCATTCCTGGTGCGCACAAGACTCCAGAAGTCGTTGTGGTTTAGGTTGGTGGACGCCCACTCTAAGGTAGCTGAGTGTTGAGCGGTTTATGTTGCTGTACAATTTGAGTAGGTACTGTAGGATTATTGGCTTAATAATTGTGATTTTGTGTACCACTGAGTTTAGGTGTCAATTGGTGTTTTATAAAGCTAGGAACTAGTATCTCCATGACTTATGTAAAAGAGGACACAGTTATTGTTGCCCGTAAATTTTGTGACACTAATCTTTGAAGATGGATTTCGTACCCTAGCTGAACCAATTAATATTATTGGGCTATGTTCAATTACATTGCATGGTAGGGTGACGAGTGGTAGATTTAATTTATGGATTGTAAGAGGGAACGCGTTTGCCAACACCTGAAGTGGATGAACTCTGATTGCTGTATTAAAGTTAGTACAAAAATGGTGGTGGCACGTAGGATTTTTGTTTGTGTTTTAGTTTTGTCTGTCCTGTATCGAAGTGTGTGGGACTTAGACTTTTTGAATGTCACTCTTTCACATGAAAAGTGTAAAAATTGTATGTGAGACACAAATTTGATTCTAATATAGAAAAGTCAATCTTAATTCTGAGTATGCCGTCTAATTTTACAATGGAAAGGATTAAATCCACACTGAAAGATAAGAAAGTGGCGTTAATAATAAAGAGCTACATTTATGCAAAGTAGTTAAGTCAGGCTTGCAAAGATAAGTCAGTAAGTGCAGGTTTCAGAGAGCTTGATTCAAAGAATCAATGTCTTATTGAGATTTTATTACGATTTAATATCAATATTTAGGAAAAAGGAATTAATTATATTTCATTTAAGAAAAGGCAAAGGTATTAATTTCTTTATTCACTTAACGGTTATTTCAAGGATTTAAAGAGAAAGAAACAAACAAAAGGGACAATAAGAAATAACGTTTACAGATCGTAAGAGATTTTATAGTATCGCAGAGGTAGCTATCGCTATATCGCTGGTTTGCAGCGAACTTATAACGTTGGTTGCACTGTCGGAATAATCGCAATAACAAACGGTTTATTAAATCTAAGTAAACAGGGTGTACGACATTGAGATTTACTTTAAATTAGTCAAACGTTGGTGACTGAAACGTAGATAACGGAAAATATTTATTACGCATTTTTAAGTGATTTTGTTTTATAGTAGTGAGTGAAAGATTTTCGCGCCGCAAACTGCACCGATAGTTAGCGTGAGTAACGTAAATAACCAGCGACAGCTATAGTTAATACAGATGATAAAGTTGTTTGCCGTCATTAACAGGTCTTAATCATTTATATGATTAATAATAACGCCATAGTCGGCGCAAGTTACGGATTATAACGTACGCGATTTTACTGAGTAGTTTAACTGTTGTTGTCAATAGCAACCAAAATTATGGCTCATTGAACGAGAATACTGTAGCGAGAAGAACCGACAAAGAATTGCGTTGACCATTCACCACTTCAACGCACTGAAATCTATTGACGAGTGTTGCATTGACAAAGTGTGTACGATATAATAGGGGCATGTAACCTCGGCACTTCTGTTTTCGTCCGGTCCCTTGACATTGTTTTCATTTTAGATTTCTTACCTTTCACGAGATTTTGGTTTATTACGTATAGATAAGATAGTGCACACGACATCAGAGATCCCAGAATTAACAATTATTACGAGTCTATTATATTGACCCGAAGTTTCTATGTTTGTTACATCTGTTATCTTCGACCCTTTGATCGTATTTCACCACCATATGCACAGCTATCCTGGCTGCATCTAGACAAGCGCAGAGATTTCCGTAACCTCTGTCTTCTGTACTGTCTTATCAATGAACACTGTCCCTCGTATCGCTCCTCGACCTTAAGTCTCTTGCCTGAACAACATGGCAGAAACAGCCATTCCAATCAGAGGAAAATCCGCTCAGCCCCACTCCATCGTACAGCCACTTCTCGAGCTACTTCTCAGTAGCAAGAACCCGATTCTGGAATATCCTACCGCATTATATTAGAGAGCTAAATAACATCTCCAGCTTCAGAAGAAAGGTAATGACATATACTAACCAACAATAAGGTTACCATTGTCTCTGTATGCACTCATTCCCCTGTACATTTCTCTTTACGACCTGATCTTCATTTCTCAGTATTCTAAGGCAACATAGTCTCCTTAAATTTTCTTTTTTCCAGAGCACGCTATATCAGGAAAAATCTATTTTGTGGACTTATAAATTCATTTATCTTCCACCATAATTATTGTTATTAATGTCACAATAATGGGCATTATTATTATTAGGTTAGTATTATTATTAGTTGTGGCTGCAGCTCCAGTACTCAAGTAATGCCATTATTAAGTTTTTTAGTTCATAGTCAGTATAATTTAATCACTACATACACTCAAATCATTTTAGTACTAGTTGTCGTACTAAAATTGGTATTTTCTCAGATAGTTACAATGTAATATATATCGTATGTGTGAAACACTGGTCCAATAAGAAAAAGGTTGATGGCCCCAAACAGATTAGGTTAAACACATGAATAAATAAATAAACAAACAAAGAGATCAGGTTGCTATTTTTGTTCCTTAAAGATCGTCTAAACAAAATATCGTATTTACGAATGCTGTCATGCTTTTATAGTTTGCTTGCGGCTGGTATGCACCATGTGGGTTCCTTTCTGCCATTTCGTGTACCTTAAAGCATTTCTGTAACTTCTTACATATCATGTTTCTTGTATGTCGCTGTATATTTTTAAGTTGGATTACGTTTGATATTTTGCCATTTTCAAAATTTGCAATTGTTGGACAGTAGGCCAACGTTGTTTTATACTGTCATATTTTTAACGTAAACCAGTAAATACCTTAGAAGTTTCACATTTTTCACATATTCTAAAACCACAAGTATGAGTAAAATGATATATTTTTCTATTAAGTGTTTTCATGTTCATGTACGTTTATCCATTTTATGATTCAACCAAACCCTTTCCATGTGTTGATGTTTACACTCATAGAATTTGTTCCTTTTACGACCTGAAGCTGTAACTTATCTTTACATCAATTAAGTTATTAGACATAGGCATTGTAACTATATAAGTCCTTTTTTGACTAACGGGACCTGAAGATGACCCAACTGTAGCTTTGAAAATAGCATTCTAAATACGAAATACTTTAAAAATAAGGCTGTGGTGTTACATTTGCATTATTTTCCATGGATGCTCTCGACAGTGGCACCTGAACACCTGAACAGCTTCGGCGTTACCGATAAGCTCGTTCCCAAGCGCCTGACCATATCAGTCTGCCCATTGTGAAAGTCGCTTACGTCAGTGGATTTCCCCATTTGCGGCTTGCATTGTGACTAGAGTGAATCCCAGTTCGTCTCTGCTCCGCTTACATAAATTCCTTACGCGACACGTGACCGCGGTACAGCAAAACAGTATTTAGTCTTTCTGAAGGCAGTGGTCATAAAGTTTGGGTTCATCAGCATAATGTGTACTAACACAACATGAGAAAAAAGCTTTAACTCAACCTATATCAGTATACTCGTGAATATGTACATCACTACTACACTCATCATTAGATTACTTCAAAATAGCGAAAAGAGCGAAGTTGAAAGATGAGCGAGATGAGGAGACTCCATTGTAATATTACCAATAGACCCATCCAAAATTTTCAGTTGGTCAAACTGGCCAAACTAAGCTGGAATACGACTTTCTGGACACGATTAAACAACTTTCGCTTTGTTGACGATATTACACTCCCTGCCTCTAAAGCAGATTGACTCGTTGCTCGTTGTTTGGGGTGCTTGACGGTCTGAAGCCAAGAGATAGGGAAGACGAAGGGAAATCTTACGAGTCTACTGTGAAGACTGTTCACTTAGCCTTAAGGCCATTGTAGAAATCCTCAATAGTATGTGATAAAAGCATTATGTTGTTAACACGGAGGGCTCAGCAATATGATTCGTCTATCGGTGGCCAAGGAGCGTGTAGAAACTTATTCGCACATACATTATGTGTTGTCATTAAGTCTGTAAAACTACTAGATTTGTAGCTAATACAAACTACTATGGATAGCAGTTTTTCCCACACACCATCCAAAACCTGAATGGGAAATTGGTTCCTTAACACTAACGCTGTGTTACATGCCATAGAGTCACTTGCAAAGTACAGATTTTTATGCACACGTAGAAAGGGAGTCAACGACCGGGTTGCTAGAGACAGGGCTCAAATTCGGCTTTGGGGAGGATACTGGCCCTATCAAAGGAACCATCACCTCATTTGCCTGAAAAGATTTAGTGAAACCGCGACAAAACTACACAGGTTGGACCAAAATAATGGAGCAACCGAGAGAAATGCAAGCCTGAACACAAATGCAGAGGCTACCCAAGCCTGCAGGTTGTACTGGTATATCTGAGCACGAACGGCACTTGTACAGTGTCCTCAATACCTTCCAAGTGCCGATAGTGGTCAGGACAGTGTTCTGGAAATGCATTATATCGGAGCTAAGTGAATTCAAATGTGGGCAGATTGTTGGTGTCTGTATGGGAAGTGCTTCCGTAGCCAAGGTTGCCGAAGTGTTTGATGATTCAAAAGGTGCCGTACCGAAGATTTATACCACATACAAGGAAAGCTGTAAAACAACATCCGTTAAGTCACAACGCTGGCGGAAGAGGATGATGATGTTTGGTTTGTGGAGTGCTCATTGGGGTGGTTACCAACGCCCATACAAATGCCCAATCTTTACACTGTCCAGTCTCACAAAGTTTACGAATGATGATGAAGTGATGACGATAACACAAATATCCATTCCTCGGGCGGAGAAAATCCCCTACCCAGCCGGGAGTCGAACCCGGGAACCCGGGAACCTGTGGTCCAGAGGCAGCAAGGCTAACCACTGTACCACTTGCTGCGGACGTGTGTTGAAGACGACTGCGAAAAAAAAAGGACGACAGCTGCAGAAGTCACTGCAGAATGCAATGTCAGATTCACGCACACCGTTATCACCAAAAGAACACGAACGGAGCTCCATAAGCGCACAATTGCATGGCGAGCTGGAGTTGAAAATCACACATCAGTGATGGTTCAAATGGCTCTGAACACTATAGGACTTAACTTCTGAGGTCATCAGTCCCCTAGAACTTAGAACTAATTAAACCTAACTAATCTAAGGTCATCACATGCCCGAAGCAGGATTCCAACCTGCGACCGTAGCGGTCGCGCGGTTCCAGACCGTAGCGCCTAGACCCGCTCGGCCACTCTGGCTGGCCATCAGTGATACATATGTTCGAAACAGCCCAGCGTGGCGCCGAAGTCGTAAACCCTGGACTGTGGAATAACAGAAGAAAGATATTTGATCGGATGAGTCTTGTTTCACACTGTTCCTGCCTTCCACCCGAGTTTACGTCCCAAAAGCGTCACTTGGAGAGAGTTCGTTGACGATGTGGGCAGCCATACCGTGGTATTCTAGGGGGCCAATGGTTGTTCTGCAAGGTTGCATTACTTTGACTGACCAGGTACGTACCATTGTGCAATGCTACAATGCTTGTTCCCCAGGGCGATGCTGTGCTCAAAGACCACATAGTCCCTGCCACACAGTTCGCATTGTCCAATACTTGTTTTATGAGACGAGGATCAACTGTCGCATCACCCATAGCTACCAGAGTCACCAGATCTCAATATTACTGAGCCTTCGTGGTATACTTTGGAGAGAAGGATGCATTATCGCTATCCGCTTCCATCACCCTTACCTGAACTTGTTACTATTTTGCTGGAAGGATGATGTAAGATTCTCTTGAAAACAATACAGGATCTGTATTTATCCATTTCTAGACGATTGGAAGCTGTTTTTAATGCCGACATGTTTCCTACACTGTATTTGATATGGTAATTTGCTCTGATTTTCGTGTTCCCCTATTTTTGCTCATCCCCTACATATCAGAATGGCAGGACGTGGATGTGAGGCATTGTCCTCCTGAATACAAGTCCAGAGTGGTAAGCATCCCTCCACTTCACTCGGTCATTCATGTTAGATATCTCAAAAGAAGATGCGGTGAAAATGGGGGAACCGCTAATTCGTTGAATAACCAGTCTGGGTAGTAAGTGCTGTGGAGCAGTGTGAGAAACGAGTTGATGTTGATAGGGAGATACGAGCGCTGTACGTGACCTTTTAGGAGTGTAATGCCACGGTAATTTTTTCGCACGAACCAGTCCCAGAAAAAGGAACTGAATGAACAGCTTAAAACTTAATGCGTGTCGACGAGAGACGTATTTACTGTAATTAAGGGAGCTGCGTAAGCACGGTTGTTACTTTCAGAATAGGAATTAATTCAGCGCTCAGGGTCAACTTTTGCAATGTCTGCCGGAGAAGTAATAATACGCAGGCCTTGCACACAACACGGAAATTGTGAAGAAGAAATTCACGGAGCTAGGAAGTCTTATAATGAATGCCAGTATACTGGCAACTAAACATCCGAAACTGCATTCGACGTGCAAATGACGATGTCGCGTGGCTTCGTTATTAATGCAGCTAACTTGAAAGAAGTCTAGTCCATTTTTAACTCCTTCATCGTCTTGCACGGAAAATTAACGGCAACTCCACCTGTCAGCAAGCGGCCATACGATTTTGTAAAAGCAAGCGAGTTGCCTGACGATGAATATATAAGCCTGAAACTGAGAACAGCGATTTGCAATACAGTACACCATCATAATATTGGGGATGGTAATTGCTGCAATCTATGAACATTCCTTATCATACAATAGCCACTGTTTTCCAAAAATGTGATTATTTGACAAAACAGCATTTAGATGAAACTTGGTTGATGGCAATTACAAAAATATTTTCGGTAGAGACATTTTACTTAAGGAAATACCCAAATTTTAAGATTCTGAAAACTACGTAAACTTGATAATCCAGCCCCACTAAGAAGAATTTGTTTTGGGACTGCCACATCTCATGTGGAATCCCTGATTCTCTTCTACGTGAGGGACATGTCCTTATTTTTTTCCCAAATTTCATAGATCAGCAAATATCCCCAATAATAAATGCTGTTGCATACTTACCCAAAAATTTTATGCTACATAAGATTCAAAATACATACCGTTCTTACAGCAATGATTTTGCTGTATTCAGAAATGTATACTTTCACTAGAAAAATGTTAGTTAATGAAATATAATGAGAATATGTATTTCTAGAACAATCTTGGTGTACATTTACTAGGAGAGTGGATGCTAAAAAAAACTTAAAATACAGAACCTCCTGCTTCTGACTTTAAAAGAAAATGTGATTTATAATTAAGGAAAGCAAATATTTGACACATTTATGTAAATGCTACCTATTATCTTGTCTTCCATGTTATTATGCAACGTGTATTTTTTCTGCATTTAGTGGATACTTCCAAGATAAGTTTCAATTTAGATTTCAATGAGAAATGTTCTTTAAAGTTACTCTCTGTTACAAGCCATCAACTCAGTTTCACTTTTGTGTGCTTTACACAATTATAACCGTTTTGGAAAAATATATGTAAAGTTCCTATTTGGGATGTATATCTGCAACACTGATAAAACTAGAACAAATAATTCGAGATGGGTATTATTATGTGGATTACAGCCTGTATCTTTGTATATATATATATCTATGTGCATAATCTTAACAGTTACCTTGTGTCCCAGGTGTGTCCATCCACAAAGTTAAAGCATACTCAACTTCTTTGGTAGGGCACCCACCGACATAACATGAGAAGTGCAGCAGATAGATAGCAGTGGGTTGGTATGCACGTGTCTCAATGCCGATAGAAGTAACATGGCACCGTTTTCTTTTCTGACGATGTAGGTGTTCCGGTTACAGTCAAATTAACGTTTTATATAGATGAAGCAAAGCTGTATTCTTTCTATAGTTACTCTTTCAGTAAAATTATTATTTTTACGTAAAAAATTACAAAACATTGCTTTGCATTATGTGCGTATTATCCACAATGCTGTATTTCTGTTTACGAGGAAACTACTCGTATTTGATAAAAAATTTTCATTCTTCCACGCCTTGTAGTCTGATATGGCGCCCAGATAATGAACTGGGTCTCTTTTCGA
This sequence comes from Schistocerca piceifrons, assembly GCF_021461385.2. NCBI lineage: Eukaryota > Metazoa > Arthropoda > Insecta > Orthoptera > Acrididae > Schistocerca > Schistocerca piceifrons. The sequence continues at coordinate 300,428,802 of NC_060143.1, forward strand.
TATTGCTTATACTTATTTTGATAATTCGAAATTACGTCAGAATTGCGAGTTTCTCAGAAGATTTGGAGTCAGTAGCCAATTTACATTTGGTGCATTTTAGGTCCTTCACCATTGAATTCTAAATGGAGCTAGGACGTCGAAATTTATTTTAATACTTGGAAGTAGTCCTGAGTAAATAAGCGACATATTTTGGCATTTGGCTTCGAGGAACTACGACATGTTAGACTCGACGTTATGGCCATACACTATGCGGTGCTGCGGGTCGTGTTTCTCCTTCATGTGTGGCCTTATGAAGTCAGTTAAAACCATACTCTGAGTCAACACTGCAGTAAGAGTTATTTTAATTTTAAAACTAGACAGACAATCGCACATTCAGAGTAGAATTAGTTGTATACTGTATGTATCAATTTTTCTTGTCTACATTACTTTCACTCATTAAACATTCAACAGCCATTTTTTGTGACATCTTGTCGAATAAGTGGCGTCTGTTACAACGAGTAATGAACGTGCAATGCGATTTTGCTATTGATATAAATAAAACTTATTGTACTCTGGATGTCACCGACTAAAAGATCATTTTGCTATTTGGATCTGCCCCAACCTTGGATGAAAGAAGAAGAATGTGTTAGGAATAAGAAAGAGAGACGAAATGCCTAATTATTTTGTAAGTGACACTAGTGATGCACCTTGTCAACAAGAAGAGAAATGTGGGAGTTGGTCAAAACTTTAAATATAAGAGTTCCTGAAAACTTCATCGTGCAGATAACATTTTGCAAACATTTCGCTCAGGTGACCCCACAAAAGGATTCCATCGTAGCTCGCTCTAAAGTAGAAACGAAACTTCTCACAGTGAAAGAAGAGTGAAAATAAAAGGACACCTATTTTGGTTTTCTGAGAAAACGATGGGTAAAGTTTCGACAGTTCTTTACCAGTTGCTCATGCAATCTAAAGCCGGCTGAGTCAGTAGCGTAGAGGTTAACAGCACCGAGACACATTTTGACGCACCTTGTTCAAATCCAGTCTATTGTTATTTTGTTTTTCTTTATTTCACTTTGTTGCGGAAGTATGTGGTATCAATACTTTTCTGATATCGCGAAATACAGTGGAATTATTGGCAAAAGAAATATGTATTTCAAATAGTATTAAAAATAGATTTTATCATCACAGAATTTATATAACCTTCTAATACTAACATCAATTGAAACTGAAGAAACATGTAAATTCAATTAAATTAATTTCCTTATACGATGGGCTGTTTGTCGATGAACTCGAAATACCGAAGCGTTCATTAAAAATAATTCCGCTCAAGTGTAGTGCGTTCTGTCAAACATGCGACTTTCACCGATACGTGAAGAGCTATATTCACAGATTACAGAAGTGGAGTGTTGTCAGTACACAGCAAAGGTAAATCACCGGTAGAAGTGTAGCAATTAAAATACATGTCTTGATCCATCATCAGTTGCAGACTCCAGTTTTCGAGGGAATGCATCGATTTGCGTGTGGTTTACCGAGAAATTATGGCAAGATCTCGTGGTAATTAACAACGATAACGAGGTAGGTTTTCCTAAAGGTATGCACAATAAAGAATGTGGTAGACGTATATGTCTTCACATGTTAATCGTGGTGCTCCAGATTTTTATGCTTTAAATGCATTTGTGATAGATTATGAAAGTAAAAATCAAAGCAGAAATTGAAATACTGGAATCTACGTTTTTCATTTTCGGCTGATGTTAACGATACAAAATGTATAGTGATAAAATCTATTTTAATAAGATTTGAAATACTTCTTTCTTTCGTCGATAGTTTCATCATTTCCTATTGTCACCAAAAATTCGATGTCAAATACTTTCTCGACAAAAAAAAAATAAATAAAAAGGAAACAGTTAAATGCAAAAATAAAGAGTATACCTTTGTTAATTGCCATGCTCCAAACAATGATGACAAAGTAGAAAAACCAAGCTAAATAGAACCATTCTGGGAACTTCTAGAAGAAGAAATATCAAAAATTCCAAAATCAAATGTTATACTAATGAGGGATTTTAATGCACAAATGAGGGAAAAATCGTTTCGAAAAATGGTAGGATATTACCCAGCTCATAAAAGAACAAACAAAAATGGGTCAAGACTAATCAGTCTTTGTAGAACATTTCAGTTGAAGGCAATGTCAACCTTCTTCAAAAAATTACCAAAAAAGGCAAAAACATGGATCTCTCGGAATCCAATGCTAGGGGAGTTGCAGTTAGATCACGTGGCTATTTATAAATGCAATTTTAAAGAAATCATGAATGTCAAAGTAGCAAGCGACAGGGAATTTGATTCTGATCATCACCTGATTAAGATTAAACTGGAACTTCTCCCCAATAAAAACCAAAAGAGACAGCAAAAATTAATTAAATGCAATACAGACAGGCTCAACGTCACCAAAAAGGCAATAAAAATTTTTCAGGAAGAAATTAAAAGAGCTAAATCAGGAAAATGGGAAGAAATATAGAAAGAAAACAAGGCAGCGAGAAATGTAATTGGAACAACAAAAATGAAGAACGTCTGGAGGAATGAAATCTGTGAAGAAGCAGTTACAGAAAGAACAAAGCAGTGGAAGAAATGGAAATGTTCTGGGAAGCCTGAACATCTTGATGCATTTAGAATGCAAAGGAAAGAAACAGTAAGAATGGTAAAGAGTGATAAAAGATCTTTTGAGAAATCACAACGTCTTGACATACAAAACAACTTTGTAAAAAATAGCTCCCGGAATTTCTATCTGCTGTTTGAAAGTCATCTAAAGGGCTGCCAAATTCTAAGTATTTGCTTCGGAGATGAAAATGGTAAAGTAGGCCTAAGCAGCAGCCAGAATTGTGAAATACTAAGAAAGTACTTTGAAAAATTATTGAACTGTGAATAACTAAACTGTAAGCTAGAACTTCCAGATCGTGAAAATACAGAAGCAGATCCACCACCTACAACTGAAGAAATTCAAAATCAATAAGGACCCTGAAAAACAAACAAAAAGCCGTGGAGAAGACTCAATTACAGCTGAACTTATTAAATGGTCTCAACCAAAAATTATAACTAACCTTCAACCCATGTCTGAAGAAATATGGGAAACTGAAAAGATACCAGAAGACCGGAAAGTGGCTCTCATCCATCCCTTACACAAGAAAGGTGATAAGCAAAATGTAAATAACTGCAGAGGTATATCTTTGTTGCCAGTGTGTTATAAAATATTTTCAACAATACTACTAAACAAGATAGAAACAACATTGATAGCCAATTGGGAGAGTATCAGAGTGGATTTAGAAAGGGCAGATCTCGCTCAGAACAGATTTTCAACCTAAAGTCTATAATTCGTCACAGATTTTACAACTCCAAAGATATAGTTGTAACATTTATAAATTTTAAAAAGGCATTTGACTCAGTTGATAGGGAAACACTAGATAAAGTGATCAGAGAATTTGGCATCAAATCTAAATTAGCAAACCTTTTTCGTGAAACGCTCACTGACACCAGATGAAAAATTAAATTTTCAACATGAAAACAGGTGTAAAGCAAGGTGATAGTCTGTCTCCACTCCTCTTTAACTGCGTACTAGAGGAGATAGTAAGATAATGGAAACAAAAACTAAAAGAAGAGTAGCTGTCACCAAGCAGACTGGGAACTAGAAACAAAGGTATTGGAATTCACTGTTTAGCATTTGCGAATGATTTTTCCATTCTTTTTGAAAACCTAACAAACGCTGGAATACAAATCAATCTCTTAGAAGAAATAGCCAACAAAGCAGGTTTAAGAATAGCTGTAGAAAAAATTTATGACAAATGTAAAAAATCATCCGGAATCCCTGGCAACAGATATTGGCCAGATAAAGAGGGTAAATAAATTTAAATATTTGGGAGAAATTAGCCAAGAAAATGGCTTAGATAAATTCGCTATAGAAGAAAGACTAATAAAATGGAGAGCGCTTATGGAATAACTAGGAATGTCTACAACAAAAGGTGTCTGTCTAAAAATTTGAAGATACAGCACTAGAACACAGTAGTAAAACCAGAATGTCTTCATACAAGTGAATATTTAGTACTGAACTATAAATTACTCAAACTTGAAGTCCTATCCTAGAAAGGAAAATCATTCTAAAAATACTTGTACCACCAAAAAATACAGAGGTATGGATCGTAACATAGAAAACATAAATGAAACACTACGAAAGAGGCGACTGCTATTTTTTGGACACTTATACAGAATGAATAGCAACAGGCTAACCAAACAGATTTTTAAGTATCTTTGGGACAAAAAGTCAACAATAGCCTGGATTCAAGAAGTTAGGTAAGATTTGGAAAGAAACAACACAAGTGAAAAAGATGCAGCAGAAAGAGAGAGTTTCAAGAGGAAAGTGATAAAAATGAAAGGATTCGAAGGCAAAAGGGAGAAGAAGACAGCGTCAAAATGGTCCGAGGAGAGAAAAAGGATACATAGTGAAAAGCTGAAAGAATATTGGAGGAAAAATAAAGAACAACAAAGAAGGAAGCATTGAAATTTGTGCGTGGTCCTTAGATGACAAAAATGAAGAAAGAAAGAAGAAGAAAAAGGAAACGTAATACTGAATTTGGACACAGAGCGCTCAAAAATTGGAAATAATTGCTCTTACCCCTACGGTATCGACTCATTATTTTTTAGACTGTGCTACCGGTCTGATGAAGTGACGTGGGAACTTTGACCGTCGTTTTCTCAGAAACTGTTGTGTGCCGGCACTTCAACTAAATAGGTGTCTGTTTTCACTCTTCTTTCACCCTTTGAAGTTTGGACTGTGTCAGAGAGCGATCTATGGTGCGTTTCCTTTATCAGCCTTCAGGTGTTTAAACAGTTGAAAATGTATCCTGCTTTCCTTTCAGTTTTTCTGAGGAAACACTAAAGAATTGCGGCTGGTATGTTAAAGGCAACATGAGAACATCTGCAACGTGAGTATTTACCAACACCAAATCAATAATGATGGAAGAAAATAGATTTTTACAGCTGACTATTACTGGGAATTCTGGAATCTACCGAACTGTACTGGTAGCTTCGATGAAAAGGACATCAGGGTATTCCTGTTAGCAGTATCAGTTGCATATGGATTACTTTTATCAGTTGGCTTTGGTGAGTATGACCTAGACAGTGGTGCAGACTATTAAAGTTGTTTGGGTAAATCAGTGTCAAGAGGCACGATCGCGATTCTGGGACCCAAAGCCTTTGCTGGAAGAAGACTGCCTTTTCTCTCTCAAAACACATTATGGAACTATATCGTCAAACACAATTATTCAGTGACAGGCATATATTTAACTACGAACTAGGTCCATAGAATGTTCTTTTGATGTGTTAGTATCGAAGATCTGTGCTGATGTCCGCCTCTGGAACAAGCCTGTAAGCGTACAGATATAGATCCTGTACTTAAAAAATCAACTCTACACTTACTCATCTTTTCTCTGATGTAGTGGAATAGCTGACAGGAAAAAGCCCCGCGCTACGAATAGGGCGAGGTTCTGCGCCTGCCGATATTTGGCTTACAAATGAGTCAGTCCAGCCTCCACCGAATGGGTTGCAGGCTCGCGCTCTGAGTCTCATCACGTACGGAATTATGTAAACTGAAGATTGTGTTAAGCTTCGGTCTGTATGATAAGGTGTCTAATTGAAGGTGGCCATATGGAATCCAACAGCAAAGACAAACTCAGAAGGCAATGCAAAAGTGCGTGAAGTGTGAACGGTGATTTGGCAACGTAGGAACAGTACAACTCAGTGGTTATTTAAGCCATGTGTAAGAAAAACTCATCGTACTCAATATTTTAGTGGGGATTAAAGGACAGAAGTGGAGGAAGTTTTGATAGGGTACATGTCAGAAGGCACACGGTTGTAAACTTTAATAATTTGATGCATGTGCCTTGGGTGCAAGCATGTCCTCTAAATGCGGTTATAGCCCGCCAATCCGATGCTTATTAATTTCGACAGTCAAATAACTTGAACATTTTATAACTAAACTGGGAGTGGAGGCTACTGTGCTCTCTGTGAACAGTCCAGTGACCTATAACATTTAAGAAAAAGTTGATGCACTTACTTTCGTCAGCCTCGTAACTTTACCCTATAACATTAACATTTAAGATCCATTTCCGTGAATGAGAAAGCTCTCATCTCTTCCGATTACGATTCTTTTTTCTTTTCTTTTCTCAGTCAGTCAAGCCACTCTCTTCTCCCTCCTTCCCTTCCTCCCTCCCTCCCTCTTTCCTTCCCTCTCTCTCTCTCTCTCTCTCTCTCTCTCTCTCTCTCTCTCTCTCTCTCTCTCACTCTCCTTCTCCCTCCCATTCTCCCTCATTCATATGTTCTCAGTTTACATCTACCTGATTGTCATCTGCCTTTATTTCTACGTTTTATGAACCAATATTCAAAATGGCTCTGAGCACTATGGGACTTAACATCTGTGGTCATCAGTCCCCTAGAACTTAGAACTACTTAAACCTAACTAACCTAAGGACATCACACACATCCATGCCCGAGGCAGGATTCCAGACTGAAGCGCCTAGAGCCGCACGGCCACACCGGCCGGCAACCAATATTCGGTACGTATTTTATTGAGAAGTGAGGTGACAAGCAGTTAATCACAGAACGAGTATATGATACATCCATGCCAAAGGAAACGCATATGTCATAGTAAAGGGTGCCCAAATAGTGACATCAGTCTATAGCGTTGTTCCCTGTGGAGCAACGCTAGACGTGTGTTCTCACATGCACACAATGATAAAAATGCTGAACGGCATCTTGCGCTTTTTATTGCAATTAGGCACGCCGTGGAGAACGAGTAAGTTCCCACTATGTCATGTCCCAAATGTGTTCAATTGGCGAGACATCTGGTGGTCTTGGTGGCTAGGGCAGTTACTGTACATCACAAAGAGCACGTTGCTTGGCAGTAGGCGCATGTGCGTGTGCATTGTCTTGCTGAGAGAGCACGTAACCTTCCTTTGGAAGAATTGGCAGTAGTTCTGATGTGACAGCCTACGCAATGTAGCGGTCACTGATTACTTTACCCTACAAAAACACCAATCGTGATCACACCATGACGCCTGGGATGGTACCTGTGTGGTGATCGTGAATGCATTCTGGAACAGGCAGCTCATCAGATATGCCACACACAGGCTCGTCCATCAGTGGCATATGGACAGAATGTGCTCTCATCATTGAAGACAAAAGAGCGCCATTCCACTCTGCAGTCAACCCTTTCATGACACTGGAATAGCCCTGGTTGGTGGTGTCGTGAACGATAGCTTGGCCAGAGACACACGCGATTTTAAATCTGTTGCAAGCAGGCGGTTCCCAGTGGTCCCCATTGAGACAGTAGGTGCAAGTCTGCCCAGATTTCACCCCTGAGTGATATTCCGTCTGCTACCTCTGCTCATACAATGCGTCGATGTTGACGTGCGCCTGTACTTCGTGGACGTCCAGAACCCGGTATACAGGTGTGCAAGTGTTCCACAGGCCATAGTTTGCAGTAGCGAATAACCATCGATACATTGTTCCCAACGTGTACAGCAATCCGTTAGTATATCCATCGAGCTTCTTGCAACCCGATAATGCGACCTTATTCAACTGGCTGAAACTGTTCAGTAGGGGCACATACTCATCAGTCGGGTATGGTTGTGCCCTAGAATGAACTTTGCGGACACTGTTCACTTCTAAGGTCATTACAGCTACGGCCTGCAGAGTGAAAATACAGGTTGCTCAGACAGGCTTCCTGAGCACCATTTGATCACCGATGATTGTGACAGATGAATTACTAACACTACAACTGCTTTGTATGCAGATAATATATCCTGGTGCCATTGAACACAGTCCTTGAGAGAGTTACATTTTTATTCCCCGGCAGTGTTAAACTTTTTTTTTTTAGTACTGTTGGTACTACTACTTTCCAGTACTTACGATACAGTAACTTCTAGATGTTGTATGCAATATTAAGGGTAATTTGTTTTAAACATCTGTGTCGTTTCGTGGGCATAATGTAAAATCTGTAGAATGTCTTGTTAGATGTAAGATAAATAAATCAGTAAGCAACAAACAGTCAATACATTCAAAGGTCATACAATCTAGAACTAGTATGCCAATATGGCAAAATGGCCGTAATCACTGAGACAGTCATTCCACCGGCACACGAGGCTGAAGATACTCGCTTGGTAAAACACTGTGTCCTTCTGCGTGAAGAAGTCTGTAACTGACCGCTCCACGTCCACATCCGTCAGAACTGTCAACTATTCAAGGCCTTTTTTTAAGGGACTGAAGGGATGATAATCGCATGGGACTACAGGCCGGGAGCTCGAGTGCCTGACACTTGAGATGACCCTTAATGGATGAGCGTAGACTCGCTGATCGACCGGCGTGTTTTGTCGATTCGAAACCAGCATTGAACTTGGTGAACCTTTCCACAATACTGGTTTCCGACAGACATGCTGTCCCACACACAATCTTCATTCTCTGATGAATGTCTACTGGTGTTTTCTCCTTAGGCAGGCAAGAAAAGAATAACAGCACATTGATCCTGTTTGGACGCATTTGCTAATAATATCGCCATATTTCATGTTTCCGCATTTACCGCAATCACATCGAAAGCACACGAATGCCACAAAAAACCCTGACTACCTGTCGGTGCTCATAAACACGCATCGGAGTCGTACTGTTTTGAATATACGCTGCAGCAACGTCTTCAAAAGGAAAGTTTTTGAATGTGTCTTATACATATGCAAGATCTGTGGCCTGAAGTAGACATTACTAACGCCTTCCACGAGAACGCTCGATACACATCGAGAAAAGCTTTTTAAGACAAGAAAATTTCCTTAAAAGTACTTACATTACTTCCTCTTTCCAAAAAGTGACTAAAAGTGCAGTTTCGTTGTTACTCAACACATGAACTTGGCAGAGGGGACAGCAAGATCGTTATTGTGCCAGATATGTGGAATATTCCATGTTCAACATTGTGTGGAGTCTGGACTACATCATAAAGCGTACAGAGTGCTCAAGATAAGTTGACCATTATCTAAGCAGAAAGCAGATAGCGCAGTAGGGTGGGGGGGGGGGGGGGGTGGAGCACAACGGCGGTGGTGGGGTCACCAGCTTAATGACCACTGCGTGGTAGGGACAGTGCAGTTCGATAGCACAAGCCTATGCACAAATGCCTATTTCACATAACTTGTAAGCTACAGCTAAAGAGTCTGCAAACGATTGTGTTAACCAGTGATGTCAATACGACTACTAGTTCAACAAATATAGACAACGAGACTCAACAGTTTTTCACTGGAGAATCATAAAACAAAGAGCTGCAAAAATAATGGATCAATCAAAAGAAGTTAAATCGACCCCATGCTGCCAGGAGGAAATCTCATAAAACAAAACGGAGGTAAAAATGAAGCATAAGTGACAACGTTACTTACTATGAAGGTGAAAATGTGTGATGAAGAACAGCGATCATGTGGGAATTCTGCGCCAGTCTCGTGACATGTTCAGCAGTATTACACGAAAATGAAATTTTCCCCTCCTACTTCCACATCTCGTGGAAGCAGCGAACCTTTGGGAAGCACTTGCCATTGTGTTTTCTCGTCCTTCTTTAGTCTATTTATTGTGTGGTCAGCTTAGTGCCTGCTGCTTCAATTGTGTACACTGCATGGTCTGCACAGCCTTTTTTGTTTTCCTTTAATCGAATTTGTATGTTTTATGGCCAATGCTTATGCGTAAAAGTACTCAATATATAAGAATTAGTGACCCTTTACATGGCTGGTAGTCTTTGCATCATTAAAGTGTCTTTAATCAGCAAGTTTAATTTAATTTCAAAAAATGCCTTGAAAAGAGAAAGACATAGGTCGGATAAGTGGTTATATTTTTATTAGCACCAGTCTTAAAACCAACACTGAAGTGTCATCTTATCCACCTTGGTAGTTGCAGAGTCAGTGCAGCAGCTTGCTAAATAAAGAGGCCTGGGTTCAATACCCGGACGGATCGGACATATCTTCACTCTGGGACTTACTGTTGTGGTTTTCTCATCTTTGTATCTTCATAAGTAACATGGAAATCGCCTGCATGGCGTCACATGACAAATGTAAGCCTAAGAGGTGTGTAAGAAAAGTAATGAGACTGACAATACTATCGGCAATCTGGAAACGTCATGTTGTTCTGCTTGTGTATACTAGTGTGTTCATCCCTTCCAGATGCTCAGTCCGAGTTACAGCCAACATGTGATTTATGATAGCGCCATCAGTGAAGTTGTGTTTTTATTGTGTGTTACGAAAACGAAATAGTGGAATTTAGAGGTAAGGTATGCTACCAAGTTTTGTGTTAAACTTGGGGAAGCCACTAGCGCGGCCTTTTAAATGTTGAAACAGCTTGGGGAACATTCCTTATGAAGAGCACAAGTTTTTCGCTGGCACAAATAATTTTTGGAAATCCAAGAGCATGGTGAAGATGAAACTCGCTCAGGGAGACCTTCAACTTCAAAAACCAACGAAAACAAAGAACGTGTGCGTGCTCTTTTGAGATTAGATAGACGTTTTGTTAAAGGATGATGGTTGACCTGTTAAACTTAAACACTTTCGCTCTACATAAAATTTTATTTGATCTTTTAAGCATGCCAAAGGTATGTGCCAAAATAGTGCCGAAAAACCTCACAACTGAGCAGAAGGACAATCTAAGAAACGTATACGTTAATGTTCTTGAGAGGATTGCCAATGACCAGCAATGACTCAGTCGTATGATCACCTGTGGTAAATCTGGAGCTTTTGAGGACGATCCTGAGGCAAAGTGGCAAAGTGAGAAGTGGCATACGGAGATATCTACTCTACCGAAAAAGCTCGAATCAAAACAATGTTCATTTGCTTTTTGACAGTAGGGGTATCGTGCGTAAAGAATTTTTTCCTCCAGAGCAAAGTGTCAAACAAGTGTTCTACGAAGATATCCTTGAAGGGCCCAGGAAAAGGGTGAATCGAGTGAGACCAGACATTGCATACAAGTGTATGCTACATCATGACAATCCTCGACGTGACATAGCCACTTCCATAACGGAATTTTTGACCTCAAAAGGCATTGTTTCACAGCCTTCCTATTCACTTGGTCTGAGTGTTTGTGACTTTTTTCTTATCCCTAAATTGAAAATTGTCTTAAAAGGTCGTCACTTTGGGACTCCGAAGAACATTCAAACAAATATATACGATATGTTTGAGACCCTACCAGTTGCCTTTCAGCGCTGCTACCAAGTCTGGGAACAATGACTCCGCCGGTGCACAGCTGCCGAAGGGAATTAGTTTCAAGGGGACATTAGTGTTGTTTGAAAAAATAAAAACTTCAGTAGATGAAAAAATCAATTTCATTCCTTTTATTACACACTCGTATATAACTTCGAACCAGAGTACAACATGACCCTAATGAATATTTTGAACTGTCGAAGCACACTGTGGTATCGTCTTCCCACTACTGAGATGACTGTATGGTCAAGTACCGAAAGCTAATAACAAAAAAAAAAAAAAAAAAAATCTCACATCAAACGGATATTACTGTACATGGGATCGCGTCTAAATGTGGTACCTACTTTTTCGTCAGTAATAATTAGTTTCTGTAGCAATTACAACAAAAACAATTTTAGGAACATGTATTAGACCTACTGCGAAAATTAATGTATTCAAGATCCATTTGCTTTGCTATGCAATTCTGGCAAAGCTCGTTCGTCGTGGTCATTGTTAAAAAGCTTACTCTGATTTAGTTCATAAATTGCAACAGCTTCTAAACTTTTCACAGTAATGAAGATCATAGAGGCGTAGTCTATTCCGAATGTTCTTCTGACCAAAAAGCAATTCTACTTTCAGAATGAAATATTTTTACAAAAGTTTTCACCCCCTATTTGACTTCCTTAGGGGCTGAATTTCCAAAAACTACAAAATACGAATTTTTGTAATTCCTAGCCACGAAGTCAAATACCAGTTTTCACAGAAGTATCTTTAAAGATGCTTTAGCATTCTTTAATAATTATTTATCTTAAGAAATTGACCCACTATTTGAGACCCTCAGCGATGAATTTCCAAAAATACTGAAACATGTATAATTTTGTTTCAGAGCGAGAATTCCATTTTCGTGGTTCTAGCATCAAAACTGCCTTAAGAGTGACATATTTTCAAAATACATTTCATCCTTTTTTCACCCCCTCAAGGATAGGATATCGAAACATCCAGTCTTAAGCGATGCCTACTTATAAGATCAACATCCTCTTGAAATTTCAAGTTTCTATCGTTAGCAGTTAGGGCGGGGCAATGGTGAGCCAGTAATCAGCTGGGACATTTCCTTGTACATACTGGGTGTTCGGAAATTCCCGTTACAAATTTTCAGTACTTGTAGAGGAGAGTGAGTAGATAAAATTTTCAGTTGGAACCCGTGTCCATAACCATTTAAAAATATGTTGGTAACGCGACCACTTTTACAAGAAAATGATTAGGCATGATCCAGTACGTCACTTGTTTTACGATTCCACTCATTAAGAACCAAAGAAATTGCTCGTGTACTCGTTTACAGGTTCTTTCCAAAGTGATGCAGCATGGCCTCTTTCAATTCGGGTGTGCAGCTTCTGCTTGGAGTACCACAGTCACGCCAGCTGACGATGAAGGAACCGTTTCTCCAAGTCGTTGTGTAACTGTGGCGACAAGGGTATGCGATGGGATAGGATGTCGCCGAGAACGATCTCGATAAAAGCGACGAACAGCTCTTCCATTAACGTGGGCTTCCTATTCAGAAGGGTCATGTCGGTGTATTCTGCAAATGTGTACTGAACCATGTTGCTCTAACACTCACAGATAGATGACTGATGCTCGAAGTAGGTCAAAGAGGTGCCATAGACACCAAATGACATCAGCCGAACCGACGTAACCACGCCCCACAATGACTACTGTACAGTACCTGGCAAACATATTTTCAGATGACTGTAGCACGGAACGGTAAGTTCCCGGATATGGGCTTATTCAAAGTATTATGTACTTTCTCTCGCCCTCCCCCCTTCTTCCCCCCCCCCCCTCTCCCGCCACCCAACAAGTCCTAGAAGTTTGTAACGGGAATTTACGATCATCCTGTATAGGGGAGATTGGAACAGCATGCAGTTCTTGCAACTCTCTCAAGTACAGTTTTTAATGAGATTTTAGCTTCCTTGTTTGCCTCCTCGCCTCTTCCAACATGACTTCAATGGCACTGAAAACAATCACACGCGCCTGATTATTAAGAACTTTTTCTGCACCTATAGCGAGTGAAGACTGCGGTGCCATGCTGTGCAGTAGGCAGCAAACAGAACGCTCAAACGGCACAACTCGGCAGGTGATAGTCAACTGAGGAGGCGCCCATTCGGAATCGGCCAGAGGTCAGAAGGAAAATGCATTGCTGCGCAAGTGTGCCATTATTTTTCATGAATTCTGTTTGGAATACTGTGATGGCACCACGAGATTACTGTTGTCAGAGGGATTTGTGGTTTGGAAAAAGGAATGTGCCCTGTACGCATGCTCAACACAAGTAACCAGGTCCTAGCGGGAAAAATCAACCGTTTCACTGTTAACGCTGGTGCTATAAAGCAATTTGTCCTAGAGTAATATAACAAATGAACTCGTCAAAGAGTCTGGAAGGACTGGATCTGTTACGCACTGCCAGCTGCAAGTTAGTGATGTTGAAAGGGAATGGTACATCTCTGACTTGCCCTGTGTTTACCACTCCCTCGTTACGTCGGAGAAAGGGTCTTCCTCAAAGCTGTGACAACAATATGTAAATAGATGGGCATCGTCATCTTATAAGACTGGTGTGTAGCTGGTTCTGCAGCCCCCTGAGATACTCTGACATGCAACTTTAAGCAGGAGCTTGATGAATGCGTCATAGTTATTCGGACTGTTTACAGTATTTTGTTGAAGCTGAATCTGCATCTGTAGTGGACGACTCAAAGTCGTAAAACTTTTTGATCGGTGCCTATACTGATCTGAGTTGTGTGGAGAGTATTGTTTAGAGAACCTGCTTCTTTATTAACTTACTGATGTCACAGCTGACAAATAGGAGATCAGGTCTGTAACCCTTCTCCAATCGATTGAAATAGAATGTCTGTGCTTCGGATCATGGGTGAGTTTGAGTTTTTGGCTCTCTGCCCACAGTTTAACTTCAACTCCATCGTTACTACATACATTATATGCCCAGACAGCGTTTTGGCTCTTGAAATCGTCGCTAATAACTATTTTTCTGGTAGTGGTGATTTTATGGAGGTCGGAAAACTTAACTTCAGAGGGTTTGTAGACAGAAGATACAGTGAACTTGTCGAGTTCCACAGCTAGGATGTCGATGTCGTCGTCATCTCTTAGAGAAACAGATTTTTATCACGGGACTTGGTTTGCAGAATACTGTACTTCCACACTTTGAGGGAGGTCTCTCTATAATTAGGCCCATGGCGTCAACTCTTGGTCGGCAGTCGTTCGCACCACGGTGGGTTTCTTCTATGCATACAGTATCACTGCCATGTTTTTGACGTAAGTCGTATAATAAAACTGATTTTGTTGTTGAAAATCCCTTGATGTTGATCGTGGTTGCTCTTAAGGGTTGTCTTGAAAAATACGTATTCTGTAAATCCTTGTGTGTCATCGTAGCGAGAAGTCTGGCAGGAACATTAGCACTGTCGTTGATGCGATTGTGAAGTGGAAACGCGAAGCCACAACAGCGAAACCAAGACTAGGCGCACGTAGTGTATTGACGACCATTGCGGAGGGTGGGTGTGAAAGTTTCATGAAACTAGAGGAAGGAATCGCTCGTGAATTCTAACGCGCTACTGGCAGTCCAGCTAGCACAATGGCTGTGTGTCGGGTGTTAAAGAGAGTGGCGTTCAGTGATCGAGCAGCTACTCATACACCACTCATTTCTGTAGTCAGTGCTAAGCTACGTTTGAGGTGGTGTAAACAGCTATGCCATTGGACAGTGAATGACTGAAAACACGCCATTTCCGGTGGCAGTGCAATGAAAGGATTTGGATTTGGCAAGTTTCTGAAGAGCGTTACCTGCTGTCATGTGTAGTGCCCACAGTGAAATACTGCGGAGTTGGCGTTACGGTATGGGGTGGTACACTTACGGCACTGAAGAAAACGCTAAAAGCTGAAAGGATATGAACACATTTTACGACATTATGTACTGAGTACAGTAGAGATAAACTTAGAAGTCGATGTCTGTTTGTATCGGATGCAATGCACCCAGTCACAATGCAGCATTTTTGAAACGATAGGCCGGCCGAGGTGCCCAAGCGGTTCTAGGCGCTTCTGTCCGGAACTGCGCGGCTGCTACGGTCGCAGGTTCGGATCCTGCCTCGGGCATGGATGTGTGTGCTGTCCATAGGTTAGTTAGATTTAAGTAGTTTTAAGTTCTAGGGGACTGATGACCTCAGATGTTGAGTCCCATAGTGCTCAGAGCCATTTTTTTGAGACGATGGCTTGTGGACAATAACATTTCAACAGATTTTAAGCCATCATAAAGGCGATGTGTGGATGCACCCCATATTACCGTCCACTAGCAGGTATCCGGACACTGTTGATCAGATAGTTTATGTGACTCAAAAGAGTTCCATCACGTATCTCTTGTGTTTATGATCTATTACCCTTGTGATTTAAGGTTACTTAAATACATCAGTTTCCTTAAATAATTAGAAATACGTTCCTATGGTATGTCAGGATGTTACTTTTTCTTCGAGTCGTTTTCAGTACAAGCAAAATATACAAAATTTCCCGTACAGCCACAGCGTCCTAGAACTGACAAATGAATGGTAACAGCGCACTCTTGCCTCAACATTCTTCGCTGTTCTTCAGTGCTGTGCTGCCTCGCGAATCTTAGCTTCGTTCAATCTGGGACTGACGAAAAATTTGTGTTTGCAACAAAACCAAGAACTGCAATTAACATAAATGAATAAATAAAAGGTCGGACTGATTACATTTGCAGCTGGTGGGTGATCTTTAACTTACTAAGGTTCAAATGGCTCTGAGCACTATGGGACTTAACATCTGAGGTCATCAGTCCCCTAGAACTTAGAACTACTTAAACCTAACTAACCTAAGGACATCACACACATCCATGACCGATGCAGGATTCGAACCTGCGACCGTAGCGGTCGTACGGTTCCAGACTGTAGCGCCTAGAGCCGCTCGGCCACCCCGGCCGGCACAACTTCCTGAGTTGTCAGTGACACCATCCCTGAGAAATTATGATCCTGCTACTGTGCGATAAGACACGTTTCAAATCAGTTACTTACCATTAAATTGATAAATTTTAGAAACACTTTATTGTTTTGTGTTATCAACAGCTTCTAACATTTTGCTCATCTTCAGACGGCAATATATCGTGTTTTACAGAACGAACCTTTAATCAGTTATTCCGTCATCTTTCGGGCTTGCATCTTGAATATTAGTGACTCTCATTCCGATATTCAGGCTGACAACATTTCAGGATTTTACAAGGTGAGTCGCTTGCAAGATTTTTAAATTTCTTCCCACAATAGCGTAGATTAATTCCGCATGCGTTAGAGATAATGTTGTTGACAACAAGAGCGTCAGTCACAGACAAAACCTTACATGTGTAAGAGTAAAACAATGCAAGCGCATAGTCAGTGAATGCATAGTATTTAAGAAGTACTTAGCGAATATTATGTTTGAATGCCAGGTAATAAATACTTAGAACAATACTTGCTATCACAACGCAAACGTCAAATGAGAGGTTTCCATTATTTTTCGGGCTGGTATCACTCTTCTCCATTGAGTAGGTTGTCTCTAATTGTGTGTCCACAGATTCTAACCCAGTGGGATGGAACAGTGGCCTACATCTTAACTTTCCCATAATTCGTGGACTGGACAGTGGAAAAACAATATTTTTGTGTATAGTTGATGCTCTTGTTAGCAACAGTGCTATCTCCGATCCACGTGCGTTCAGTCCACAATTTTCTTATAAAGTCTCACGTTGAGACAGGCCGAATATTTGTTACCCGACCTATAGGGACCAGAACTAATAATATCCCTGGTGCACGCCCGAAAAATGATGAAATATTCGATGCGCTGGGAAAACTTCAGGAAATATGATAATCAGGTGTTGATTTTCTTTACTATAATTTGCGAATGAAACTTCTGAAGTCTTGCATTTTCCTCGTAGTTGGAAATACGACGGCCATACACTTATCATTGTATTTTGAGCTTTTTTGATTACGATCATGAATGTAACGAGTCAAAATATTGATTGTGTTATCATTTACACTTGGACACTGACATCAAATTAACAGCATGTTTTTAAAATACACTGATACACACAGAAATTGACTTCGGGGTAGTTGGTGGTACCTACCTTTCAATGTACCATACAACCACGAACGCTCTAAATTACCTCTACTTATAAAACAGCTTGATGCTGTGATAGCATTTGGAAAGACATCTTTTTCGTTTCCGCCTCTGTGCCACTTACAGTTCACTAGAGGCTTCTGTATGCTGACGAGAAACATCACGTTTACGTGAGAAATGACTCATTAGCTACACCATCGAATCCCCCCACCGCGGTTATGTTGAAGGTACTGCACTTCTACCAAATGCGTACCTGGAACAACGAACCTTTGGCAAAGTCCTTCTTGACAGACAGACTGAAGGACACGGGGACCTGTAAAAGATCAGAGTCCGTGCCGTGAGACAAACGGTGCAATTATCCACGAAAAGCACCGCAGGAGAAAAAGCGGAATGGAACTCCCCGTTTTAAAATAATTACAGGGCTCTTTTAGAACTGTTGTGCAGCACTCACATTCGTCAACTGGTTCTCTGTTCCAAAACAAAGGTGTAAAATATCTTCAAATTACTCTTCTTCCTGTTGGGGTCTAATGCGATAATTCTTTTCGGTAAATTGCACATACTGTCGTGCACGGTGAGAATGACACAGCGAGCAACACTTTCTAGCTACATGTTTTATAGTGATGGTAGGTTTTATACTGATGGCTGGTGTTACGAGATTTGATCAGATCACCAGAAAATGTTCGTTATTTGGTGTTGTTGCTGAACAGCTTTCCGTACAATAAAACGCCAAAAACCGAAATTACAACATGATGAGAGAAGTGCGTCAAAAACGGATGGTGTGCGACTCGAACAAACATATTTAGAATAAGATAAAATTTAGTTTTATGTATAGTAGTTGTAAACACAGAGTAGTTGTAAACACAAAACCACCCTAAAATAACACAGTGGACTAAAAACATTTCAGTGCAAAAGCTTTGCTGCTTTAAACAGAAAATTACAGAAAACCCTTTCCAAATAAAAAAAAAAAAAAACAAGCAAAACGTAATCGTCAACCAGAACAGATAGTAGCTGAAATTCATTGTGGTTCACACTGAAATTAAAGGGAAGAAACTAGACCTGTTATACTGGCTTGTAATACTTGTGCACAAAAGGAAATGGTCCTGTAAATAATATAAGTGAGAAACCTGTTTGAAAGATACAGAGAGATATCATCTGTAGCTGCATCTTAAAATATAAAAAAGCAATATTTTTATATAGTGATGTTAAAAAACGGAAAGTCCAGATTGGATCATCAACAATGTTGTGAAATGGAGAGATTGCTACTGACCGAAAGATGATATGTTGACTTGCAGATAGGCACGATTAAAAGGCTGTTACACATTTTAGCTTTCGGCCAAAGCCTTCTTCAGAAAGGAAAGTACACACACAAGTAAGTACATCTCACATACACGTGGCTGCTATCTGCAGCCACTTCGGTGCACCTTGTAATGGTACTTGAATTACGTAACCATTACGGCACCTTACCTCAACCTCTCGATACAAGCAATATTCTACTGTGTTTCTGTGAAGTAGTTAACATATTTCTGAGACAACATTCAGAATTGATTTCATTAATGTAGAGGTACTTCGATCCATCGATATGTTTATGTTGCAATGATACTATTCTTATGTGTATTCTTTCTTTTGTCACTACGATGTTTGTCGTGCTTGTAACTCTGATTTTTGGGCGCGTAAGCGGTTATTAGAGAGTCAAGTATTGGTCGTCATGTTGAAAAGATGCAAATTGTAGTCAGTTTATGTAATGTGAACTTTAACAGTGAGGAAGATATTTTCAAATATGTTTTATATTCTGAAGTGATATTGCAACAAAAATATTAAAACAAGAAGTGTGACTTAAATTCGGAGTGCTGATTATTTTTTTACATCACCATTGTGCTACTTTGCAAAAGTTTAATCTTCAAGAATGGTTTATTAAACACATCTATAAAACTTTTGAATATAGCAGAATAACACCTAGGTCTCTTTGCATCCGAGTTTGGAATCATCACTACCTACATTTTCGACGATTGAGCCATGAGTTCACAACGAGACCAGCGTGAGAAACACTAAAATATGAGTGCCTAGTTTATCCATTATTTCATGAAATGACTTCATTAACTGTGCTCTAATGACACCTGCCACATAACATAACTTTGTTGTTGCCCGAAAATGCAATATTTAGCAGCGTGAGC
The DNA here is from genome assembly GCF_021461385.2 of Schistocerca piceifrons. Lineage (NCBI taxonomy): Eukaryota > Metazoa > Arthropoda > Insecta > Orthoptera > Acrididae > Schistocerca > Schistocerca piceifrons. The sequence continues at coordinate 300,448,327 of NC_060143.1, forward strand.
AACACTGCAAATCATAATTAATTTTTGACCTTTGTTGTGGTAGGGTTTTTAGAGCCTGGAGACAGCATGAGGCGTGCTTGCTTGTATGATTGTGTGGTGTTTTCCTTTCTGAAGAAGACTGCGTGTATATAGCGTTATTTTTGTGGAAGTGTGCGATAGTTTTCTACATGTTTGCGAACTGTGTAACTGAGGCGGGACGTGGCTACCAGCCCGGTATTTACCTAATCGGATGGTGGCAGGTGCGTCTCCCAGACTCGCGAAGTTGCATGCTAATGCGCACGGCTATCCCAGCGGGTATTCAATACTTTCACACATGAAAGTGAAATCACGGAACAGTGCAAAAACTTAATTTTTATAACGTAATGTATCTGTGATTCAGGTCTATACCACCGACAACGGTAGTAAGGAGTAATTTTTGCACAAATGTTTATTTTAGTCACAATTGTTTCGTCATCAGACTAAACCATATTGTGTAATAGAATCGATGGGAACTGCCTTTTACAAATAACAAAATACACAGTCCACCAACTACTTTCGACGTTCACCTGCTCACCCACTCACAGACGGCAGGTCTTGACAATGGCGGTAAACGATGTAGAGGGTGGTCAGAAACAGCCTGAAAAGATTTTAAGGGTGCTGCAGGGAAGGCTGTGCTCAGAAATAACTGGTCAGAAAACAATTCGATACTTTGCGCCGTTTCCGAGTTATTTAGCAGTGACGTTAGTCAGTTATGTCCTTCTGTGCGAATTCAAGCACCTGCACGCGCCATAATGCGGTAAGGCACAGATTGGTCCAAATGCTCATTACCAGTTAAAATGAGCCTTTTCCGGAAGTAATAAATTTAAGCTAGGTGAGCAAAAGCTACGTTAGTTTGGTCTGAGAAAACCAAACAAAGAACACGTTTGGCGACACTGTCTCTTCCACACTGCTTGAATTGGCGCGCGCAATGATCCGATTGGCTACCTGTGATGATAAATAACTCGGAAACGGCGAAACGTTTCGAATTCTGTTCTCAACGAGTAGCTGTCGGCAGAACTTCCCCTGCAGCAGTCTTACAGGTTTTTCTGATTGTTTCTGACCGCCCTGTTTGTAACACTCCCGTACAGCAAACTGGACGTCCACTGAGTGGGGACAGGTCACCTTCTCAGATGAATCACGTTTTACGCTCCATCGACAGACGGCCGTTGGCGGTAAGGCGTGGGACTTCACAAAGCAAACACCCAGCAGCAATCGTCAAAATGGTCCAGGCCCGAGTAGTGAGCAGCCCTAGTCGTACTACTAAAAAAAAAAAAAAAAAATAGCACGCTCAATTCTGTCGTGGATGGACCGTGGACACAAACCCAGAGAAACAAACATAAATTATTTATTACTGTTCAATTGTAAATAAACAACAAATAGCAGTCTGAATAATTTACAAAGCTTTCAAATGGCAATGACATTGGCACGCAACAGGCGGCATAGCCTCCAAACAAAGATCCCCTATGTCATTGCTAACAACTGCCTTCAAAGAATACATTAACGCATGTAGGGTACAGGCAGAATCTTAAACACAGATACATTAAAAAACTGCAAAACCTACAGTAGCAAACAATCGTTCAACATAATTAAAAGGCAATCTGCTTCATATTAAAGCAGCCAGTCTTGGAGTAAAAAGCAAATTAAATTAGGTGAGTTTAAGAACCAGTAATAAAACTTGATATTCACTGAAGGGTTATGGCCAGGAGTGCCAAAGAAAAATTGTTAACAGAAAATACACTTTATCTTAAGTTAGAATTTTGAGGCTTGCAACTAAGCTAAACTCAAGCCGACAGAGAGCCACAAGACGTTTGGGGCTACCTATAATCTTTCGTAACTTTCTTCAAGTATCATATTAATTTAAATTAAAATGAACTACCGAAAAAACAAATGAGCCAACGCAGTAAGATAGTTTGAAAGGTACTGTCACAACAAAAATATAATGAATTTCAAACAGTTTAAACTCTCTTCTTAAAACAACAAATTTTCAAACCAACAAAAGCCTTACGGCCGGTTAAATTCAGGAACATCAAAGCCAGATACACACCCGAACGTGCAGAGCACAAATGAACCTCTTGTGCTAATGCCACTGAAAAACTGTTTCAGTGCAAACCTGATGCTAACCATGGGCTCAAGTGTTTCTTTGACCTTCATCAGCGAACATATCTCGGGAAGCATCCACAGTTGGCGACTAACATCGGGAGCAGCGGACAACTCCGTCTGGTGCTTCTAATCGCTGGTATGCAGTACCTCTATAAATAGGCCACACCAGAAAGTTGTCCACTATGGCTATCACGGTTATTCCGCTGCAAGGTGTACTACGTTGGCCAAGGAACGGCGCCATGCGTGCAACTGCTAGAGCAGAAGGAGAAGACGGAGGAGGAGGAGGAGGAGGAGGAGGAGGAGATTATTAGTGCTTAACGTCCCGTCGACAACAATGTCATTAGTGACGGAGCTCGAGTCCGGATTAGGGAAGGACTGAGAAGGAAATCGGCCGTGCCCTTCGAAACGAACCATCCCAACATTTGCTTCAAGCGATTTTAGGGAAATCGCGGAAAACCTAAATCTGGATGGCCGGATGAGGGTTTGAACCGTCTTCTCCCCGAATGCGAGTCCATTGTGCTAACCACTGAGCTAACTCACTCGGTGACTACCAAAGCGCCACCGCACATCTCCCACAGGATCTCCCCTCAACTCATAACAACAACAGACGCGGTAGTGCAGACATTACTCGTTCGGCGCCACATAGAGCACTGCTGATAGGTGAGACCCAGAGGCGATTGAGCCAGGCAGTGCATGGTCCTTCAATCCACAGAGTCGAGATTCTGTCGCCTCCTAGCGAGGCGGCGTGGTAGCAGGGCGTCGAGCGCGACCCGAGATCTGTGACAATCCATCACGGTCCCACTCACTTTGGGAAACGCTCTCGTGGCATACCGTGGGTGATTTTGTCATTCTGGTAGGCAAAATGGATCAACGCAAGTATGCATCTATCACTGGGTCCATATCAACCCTTACATGTACTTTACTTTTCCTCGGAACAGTGGCATCTACCAGCAGGACGATGCCACATGTCACACAGCTCGCAGTGTACGTGCGTGGTTGGAAGAACACCAGAATGAGTTTACTGTACTCCCATGGCCAGTAAACTCCCCGGATTTAAACTCAATCATGGATCTATGGGACCACCTCGAACGGGCTGTTTGCGCCCTGAATCCACAAACGAGAAAGCTAGCTCAGTCGGCAACAGTACTGGAGTCAACGTGGCTCAGATCCCAGTTGGTACATTCCAGAATCTCATTGACTCTCTTCCTGCAGATCTCGCAACGGTCCACTCTGCAAAAGGTGGTTCTTCAGGCTTTTGACAGATTGTCACCTAAGTGGACAGTCACACTGAACAGACAGCTTGTACCCTGTAATACTGGTTCTACTCGTTATAACTGTCTGAAATTCGTTGACGCGACAGGCTTCTTCCGGTATACCATGTCACGGATCTGATGGACGCATCCGACTGTGTATGGGCTGCGAGATGAATGAACATTAGCAGACAACATTCGTCATCGTCACACGGTGCCAACATGGTGGTAAGGTGAGCCACGAGGAGCTCCTTCGCGGAGCTGGTAATTTGTACAGCAGCCGTTCCATTTCTAGCATGTTGAGGCTGGTTGCTGGGACCTAATTCTGAGGCCTCCATGACGTCATCTTTCAACAAGCTAGCGAAAGATACAGAGAGTATTTCACAGCTGCCCTAGCTCGTACGTTACACAGATCTGCCAAGCACTGAAAGCCTTCTGGCCACTCGTAGCCGCGAGAGAGGCACACTACCGTTCGTCAGCCACTACTCTTGAGAAACTCTTGGACCGAGTTAAGCAGCATTGAATGGCGTACCTGTATCTGAGCTTAGATCGACACGATACCCAGCTGGGATAGTGCCGTTGGATCTGCAAACGAGCTGTTTTGCGAGGTAAGGGACAACGTGTGACCACGAGCTGCCATTGAGATCAGTATGAAACATCGTCATTGTTGGGATAAATTGGAAGGTCACTGTTGATTCAGCCACCCTCCATTTCGATTACGTGCTTCCTCAAATCGATTTCGCGGGAGTTCTTTAATATATTTTCCGATAGCTCGGTGGTCGATTTGGAAGTGCATCTGCTACATGGCAAGTATTTAGAATGAAATTACAGTGAAATGAACACCCTTAGCTGCTTACAGGCGTTGACATACGTCAACAGGGACAGATGAAAATGTGTGCCTCGACCGGGACTCGAACCCGGGATCTCCTGCTTACATGGCAGACGCTCTATCCATCTGAGCCACCGAGGACACAAAGGATAGCGCGACTGCAGGGATTTATCTCTGGCACGCCTCCCGCGAAACTCACATTTTCAACGTATTGTCCCGCACTACATTCGTAGTGCCCCCGCCCATTATACTCATTACTCGCGGCGCGTTGCCGATTCCCGTAAGAATTCGGGCACTGCTTGTGCATTCGCACAGGAGAAGAAGATGGTCAAGTGGCCGGTGAGCCTTAACTATATATATACTAAGATGGTATCTGTTCTTTCGGACATGTCCGAAAGAACAGATACTATCTTAGTATATAGATGTAAGTATTTAGGTTTCACTGGCGTCTTTGCAGCTAGTATATCAGTAAATGAACGTCCAAAATATTATTGTCTGCCGAGGTCACTTGCAGGGCGTGCAGCGCGTTGTTTGTATTGCGTGCACACCGAGGCCGCATATTCACTTCCTAGTGGCGTAGAGCCACGATGCCGGAAGCCTATTGCCGTCCTCCCTACTGAAATTACATCCATTCTTGTAAATTTCAACCGCTTCTCCGACTTCTCTTCCATAAATGTTAGTTTCCTTAGCCCGCTCACGTACGTTATTAAAGTTACCCCGGCAGACAATAATATTTTGGGTGAGCATTCCCTCTCTCTTACTCTGTCCGTTTCGGATGGCAGTAGGAGGGATTTCAGCCAACAACCCTTCTCCAGCGTAAATGTGGGAAAGTGCCTTTCTATCCAATGACGATGGGCCATCAGTAGCAGTTAGCTAATAATGCCCCTTCTTCTGCACCAGCGATGGAATATTCGTCTATGACGATGGCCCACCAATGGTAGCCACATGAATTTTAACCGATACTCCCACTTCTCCAGCACAGCTGCGTGAAAACTCCTCTTTAGAAGAGAACGCAACATTGGTCTCTGACAGTGTTCTAGCAATAGTGAACACCGAAACATCCTGAAGAAGATCCCAGCAGATGAGTCGAAATGTCGATTATTTTAGAAGGAAATATGGCGCGTCCTATCAACCTCGGAGGTTTTAACTTGAGTTAGATCATGGCAATCAATTTATCTCCAGCAGGTGGCAAGGCAGGCGCGACGTCCACTGCCCAGACTGGTGCCGCTCGCCCACACATAAAGGTGGTGGCGTGCGCTGCCCCAACTTATACCATGGTCAGCCTTTCCGCAAGAAGGCGTGGTTGACACAAAGAGATTTATCGACGTGGTCACGGCCAACAAAAGGACCAGCAGCCTAACCTGAAAACGCCAGCAGGATGCGAAACTTTCTCTTCCAGCACACAGTCCAAATAATGGCAAAATAGTGGTTGTGAAATGAATAGATATCACATAGCGATATGCGACAGTAGTATCACAACATATATCTGACTTTACATCGTACCGATAATTCTTCGTTAGCGAAGTGTAACCTCTCAAATACGTTTGCATTTCCGGGATTATTTCCCTATTACAATATATACTGGCAGTATGGGGGGAGGGGGGAAACAGTAATTAGTTACATACACTTCAGCTGCTCGGAGAATGTGTTTACTGGAGCACTGTGCTCTCAGTTGTTTGAAGTTTTGTGTAAATTGTGTTACACAAAGATGTGAACAAGATGTGCCCTCCATGTCATAAATAAGAGTAGCGTTTTCTCTGTGGGGGTAAAGGAAGGTATGTTGATGAAGTCATCACGGATTATCAGCCGAGTCATGGCGTCGCGGGGTCGCAACGTTTTGACGAGTATCCTTCCTATCTTTTCTTGAAGACCTATTTTCCATAATCATCGAATGCTTGTCTAGCCGACATTTTATTTTGCATCACTTGTTATTCGAAGAAATATTCTTTCTACAAAAAGAGTGGGGCTACACGCACATCTGTGACTCTTACGTTGTTATAGAGTGTTTGAATTTCTGCCATTTTAAAATGTATATGATGATATATTTTAACCACAACAAATTTTTAATGATGTTTCGTATAATATAATCGAACTATAATCTGTGAGCTGTGCTTTCGATTTCATTCTGTAACTTCTCTTTTCACTGCAGTTGTTTACATGTAATAAAGCGGATAACGTACTCGAAATGTAAGCGAAAAGAACGTCGATTGAGGTCAGTGTCTGTTTGCCGATAAACTTTCCGTCTATAACCAAAGTTATTCACAATTTATTTTAGTTTACTATTTACAAGGTCTATTCGGAAAGCAAGAAACGATACGTCGCGAAATGGAAACCACAGTGAAAATCAAAACTGGTTCATTTGCAACAGTTAGCTACAACTTCCACCTACTTATCTCCATAGTCGCCAATCCGACTTAGACGTTTGTCGTAACGTTGTACCAACTTCCCAATACCCTCGTTATAGAAGGCAGCCGCCAGTTCAATACGCCAATTCTCTACGCTGGCCTACAGCTCGTTGTCTATGTCAAAATATTGTCTTCAAAGCCAGCGGTTCATGTGAGCAGAGATGAAACTCAAAGGGAGACAATTACGGGCTGTATTATGGGAAATCAAACGTTTCCAGTTGAAAACGATGCAGGATCATCTTCATTGCCCCTGCAGAATGCGGCTGAGAATTCTCTTGAGAAGAAAACGCACGACAGTTATGTAATGTTGGCTGCATACTTCAGACGAAAATTCTCACCAGGCCCTCGTACTTTGCGGGAGACACTATTGTTCTAGGTATCTTTATGTGCTCCCTGTGTGCTCAGAACTAAAAAGAAGGACGTAACGCGATCGACGGGCGTACTAGAGACACTGCCCAACACAGCTGTGCAAAACGTCATCGGATTTTTACTGCGGTTCCCGTTTCGCGACCGGTCGTTCCTTACTTTCCGAATATTTGCGACAACTACGCGATTTTGCACGATGTTTCTAGGCAGGCGTCTCTTGTCTGTAGCAACTTTTACTAATTCGGTTTGACTTATTTTTTGGAAGTACACTTTTTAACGCCGACCTTACCATCATCGGAAACCGGTAACTTATGGGCCGAGAACGTTATCATTTTGTGAATGAAATACATGTCAACTAACAAGGGGAAGGCCTCAGACACGGCCAACCGATTCAGCTCAAATTTGGCAGGTCGCTTGTGTATAATCTAAAACGAAGGACTCTAAGATATTTTTGACCAACACCCCCGCAATTTTGAGAAAATCATCCCTAAAGGTTATGACGACCAATCGACTCAAAATTGGAGGGATCGATAGATAATTGTAAATAGAGCATTTTTCATCATCATGTATGGGGTCCGCAAACGCAAAGTTTTCCAGAAATCGAGGAAAGAAACTTTTACAATAGCCGCATCTGTACCCACATGGTAAACGCTTTTCGCCGACAGCGTAAAAAATAAAAAAAAATAAATTAAAAAACCAAAAATTAAAAAAACTAAAAAATAAAAAAAATAGCGCAACGGCCAAGGTAACTGGCTGGGAATCGGAGAACCCGGTTTCGAATCTCGAAGAAACCTAGCGAATGTTATTCTTTTCGTTTGTATTTTTCCATATCTCAATTGATAGGGATAGGAGGGTTAATAACATAAGTAAATCAATAAGGAATTACAATAATAAAGTATGCAAATAAATTTCTCAAATCTCTTGGGACAGTAAACAACTAAAATGTTATTCCAGGTCACTTGACAATGACTCTTCCAGTCACTGTGACGTCTCCTCACTTTTCTTCGAACAACTAGATGGATGGTACTTGTCATATAAACATTCGAAACAAATACACTCACGGCACCAAAAACATCTAATGAATGCAATCTTTCGGCAGCTACACTGTTCCTTCCGAAGAGTCGGTGGAAAACAAACTTAGTTTACATTTAAAAATATGTCTTTTTCGAGAATTAATTTTGATGCGTACCACGCATACGACATCATTGCCTGAAAAATCGGTACTGAAAGTTAGTTGTGAATTATGCTGTGAATAGTTATTGCATCCGTGCGGTTGTGTAATTCCCGCTGGGTTTCCAGAAGCACACTGCAATTCTGAAGCCTGCAATGAAAGCTTTTAACCTGGCGATAGAAATAAACATCACACGGCTGGCACACAGGTGTGCAGTTTGGCGGTATTACTTTTACTGTGCATGTCGGCTGACCTTCGCCATCTATAAATATTGTGTCATATACGGTAGTGTTAATTTGTCCACTCCAGAAATCCGATATTAGACAAAATTTGTTATCAGAAACGTACGGTTTTAAAACATACTCAAGAAATGATCTGTAAATCGCATTCGTCAGTTTCCCGGATTTGGAGCAAGTAATGCAAACATTTTTCAACGAGTCGCTTAAGCGATTGACTGCTTCTATGAACTCGAGGAGCAAATGTAACATTCGTTTCTTGTAAACTCAGGAAAACCTCAGGCAACACTTTTCCAGAGGCTGTGATGGCATATTGCGCCGTGTACGAATGTGTTAGTTTGTCTTTACTACCAACTGCGACAAGGTTCGTTTTTCTCCCTTATGCGATAACGTGCGTCGAATGTTCACACGATACTCGCATCCTGTTTGAACGGTGTTGATCACGTAATCACCATTAAAACTGCTCATAAGTGACGCCGTTTGCGTGCTGAAAAGAGCCGCCACTTTCTGTATATCTTCTATCTTTTGTACCTCATTATGAGAGACGTAATTAGTGACGTGTCGTTGACGAATTTTATACTCCGATTTGAAATTTCTTGCACGAGATAATGATGCAGCAAACGTAAAATCCTTGTTGGTCGTATACTGAAGCGCTGCACCTGCAGCCCACTCCTGAAGTATTCTCGTTGTTGCATTCTCGTTACGACAACGAGATTCGACAAATCGGTTGTATGTCCACTTATTTATCGCCTGGTATTTGTCGTATCTTCTCCCTCCTTTAACGATATCACTTTCCCATAATTTCAAGTCCTTCTTCCTTTTCAGGGCTGTTGTTGCTCCATTCTTTTGCAGTGTTTGTAAGTTCCAATTTGGATGATTCCTGGATAGCGCTACCACCTTAACTTTTACTTCAAGGGGTATAGCGCAGTAGTTAAATCGTTTAGTAACAGGTTCATAATACTCATCGGGAACAGATGAAGCACATATTCCCAGTGACGTGGAAATTTCGAAAGTGTTATGACCATTTTGCGATTCACTAGTCGGGATATCTTCCACTGAATCACTTCTGCTTCGTCTTCATGGTATAGTACTTCAGTATCAACAAAAGTCATTTCGTTCGTCAGCTCCTAAAATCGCTCGACGATATCCGCTCCTATGAATCTGGAACGCCGAGAAACAGAACTGCCTGCTTCCGTTTGTGCATTGATAACGCATCTGTCTTGCGGAGGTTCGAGTCCTCCCTCGGGCATCGGAGTGTGTGTTTGTCCTTAGGATAATTTAGGTTAAGTAGTGTGTAAGCTTAGGGACTGATGACCTTAGCAGTTAAGTCGCATAAGATTTCACACACATTTGAACATTTGAACATCTGTCTTGCAACACTTTTACAAACCAAAACACAGCATCGGTAACTTCCCGCTTGCCATCGTCTGTGACAGGCTCCCAACTATATTTTACAGCGCTTGTCGAAGGGTGTACATCCTCCATTATTTAAATTATGCCCTTGAAAGATATGACACAACAAACAATAACTAGTTACTACGGCATAAACAGACGAGCGAATTACTACGTACAAACTACATACAGGACTCGTCATATGTTATTTACGGAAGAACACTGTATTCATTCACAAAACGTATTTTATTCGGTGTATTAACGATGGAAAAATCACTACATGCATCCGCGTGGTTTGCGGCAGCCTAATGATGGAAAACAACTTTTTCCGATTGATTTCTATAAGGCTCATGCTGGACACCTTCACTCTTCCAGGTTCACAGCCATGATATGACGAAGGGGCAACCGGGACAACATAACTCTCCCCGCGTGCATTCTGTCCCTTGCCTCGCTGTAAACAAGCGTCGCGCGGTTGGCTATCTGTCATCCCTCATGAGAAATTCGTAGCACTCTTACTTGTACTTGTTTTCATGTGACAAGGGTTAAAAGTTTAGTACTTTACTAACTCACGGCGTTTGGGAAATTAGTTTGCCTACCTGATTATTATCGTTCCTTATTAATTTACTTACGTTATTAACCCTCCCTATCAATTGAGATATGGAAAAATACAAACGAAAAGAATAACATCCGTTAGATTTCTTCGAGATTCGAACCCGGGTTTTCCAATTCCCAGACAGTTATCTTCGCCGTTGCGCTATCGGCGAAAAGCGTTTATCATTGGGTACAGACGCGGCAGTTGTAAAAGTTTCTTTCCTCGATTTCTGGAAAAGTTGGCGTTTGCGGACCTCATACCTGATGATGAAAAATGCTCTGTTTACAATTATGTTTCGATCCCTCCAATTTTGAGTCGATTGCTCGTCATAACCTTTAGGGGCGATTTTCTTGACCCAAAATATCAGAGTCCTTCGTCTTAGGTTGTACACAAGCGACCTGCCAAATACGAGCCGAATCGGTTGGCCGTGTCTGAGGCCTCCCCCTTGTAAGACTCAGATTTTTCGTTTGTATTTTTTAGCTATACTGCAATGGTCGTCAAACTGCGGCCCATAGGCCACATACGACCCGAATCAAGTATTCGTGTGTACCGCGGTTCTCCGCCGTATTTTAACAACAACATGCGTCTGCCAGCTAACAGGCCAATCCAAAAATTATCAACTAACGTTGAAAGCTTTTTAAGAGTGTAGTTTGCTACTTAATGACAAACAAAAATACTTACAAAGATAGTAATATTTCAAGCTGGACTTATTTCTGACTTGAACATATTTGACCGTGAGCAAAGTGCAGTTGGCCGCTAACTTATAAGGCAGAGACGTAGGTAGGGCAGGAAGTCAGTGGGGAATATTTTATTGTTTGTATTCCAGTACTGACAACTCAAGGCCTTGCGCGGCTCGTACCGATGAGCTGCTATGGAATAAACTTAAAACGGAAGTAAAATGGGTTTGTGAATATGTGTTACCGAGAAAAGTTTTACATGTTTGTGGCAAGGAATATGAAATTAAGTTAAGGTTCATATAAGAATACCCAGTTTCGTAAAAGAAAAGTGATATTAAAAATATTTATTAAACATTTGCTATCATGCTAATATTGCACAATGTATTTAAGTATAAGTTCAATTATTGCTATTAATCAGTTAATCAATCACATTGACAACGCAACAATACTTCGTTATACAATTACAGTGTCACAACTTTGTGATCGCTGTCGGATGCGGGAATGTGAAAGAGAGAAGAGTCGACCCGAAGTGTTCCAAATGATATGGATAGAAACTTTCAGTACTCTGAGACCGGCGGCCAACTTATCACGTCCTTAGCATCAGCTAGGCTACTAGAGGCTCATAACACAATAATTTACGTAGGTTACCGATTAGTAATACGTTCGGGACAAATGTGGCCCGAGGTGCCGTCCCACAATTTCAGATTAGCTATTGAGCAAAATAGTTTGACGACCACTGATCGAGTGCGTCAGTCTTGTAATGTGTACACCAAATATAGGGCAGAACAACATATGTGCCAAAAGTTTTCATATACTATTGTTTAATTGTGAGCCACAAATGAGTTTCCTTGTGATATTCTTCTTTTGTAGATTTGAAAATCCTGTAGCTCACTCAAAAATCTCAGTACACCTTTCAGAATGCAAGGACGATCGTTTGAACAGTGCTTGTTTGTCGTAAAGGCATTATACACAAATTCTGAACGTACTGTTACGGTCCGAAGCGCATCCATCAGCACATTTGGTCCAAGAGCAGCACTATCGGGAATTAAAACTTCTCCGTGAGGTTACAGTAGTGAAAGGAAGTCCAATTGTGACGATAAAATTAAAGCATCCTCTGGTAAAATAAATGTCGTATGACTAGGGCCTCCCGTCGGGTAGACCGTTCGCCGGGTGCAAGTCTTTCGATTTGACTCAACTTCGGCGACTTGCGCGTCGATGGGGATGAAGTGATGATGATTAGAAGAACGCAACACCCAGTCGCTGAGAGGAGAAAATATCCGACCCAGCCGGGAATCGAGCCCGGGCCCTTAGGACTGAAATTCTGTCGCGCTGACCACTCAGCTACGGGGGGCGGACAGCATCCTCTCGTACGAATTTTGTGTAATGTTTTCACTGTCTTTTTTAGCTGGTGATTAAACGTTTAAACTCAAGGAGTGGGTTCTCAAGACGACCAGCCCCAGCCGAAACCACGGAGAAAGTGTAACGAGGGCGACTCCTATTCAATTAGGACCCCAACAAATGAAAAAACAACAAATCATGATGTCACGACGGTCTCATCCGAGAACAATGAAACAGATATTAAACCTTTTCCCTTACAAAATTCAACTGTGACAACTCTGTGGAGCTGAGATATTCTTTTAGAAATGAGATGGTGGGGTCTTTGATAACCGAACATTCGTTAACGGTCAGGTTTGGTGATGAGCCACACGTCAATCTCCATGAGGACGTCAACAAACAGAATTGACTCCACTGGGATACATTTAATCCTCACGGTGAAACTGCTGGAAATGGTGTGGGTAGGCCTCCTTATCGTCTCAGTCTCAACCGTACGATTATTTCTTTCGGGATTATCTAAAGGACAGAGTCTTCGAAGACACACCTGCAACAGTTCTGGACCTTCGTACTGCAATTTCATGAATGATCCGTGAAGCCTAAGACGGTCTTCAGTGATTCATCACGCAATTCAGTTCAAGACTCTGCACATTCGTTGCTGCAGAAGGAAGGCACTTTGGAAACCTTTTCTATTAAATTTCAGATTGCCTATTGTAGCATAAATGTGATAACAAAAATCTGTCATCCCATATTGTGTAGTAATAGACAAAAACTTTGTAACACCTATTTTGCCCCACCCTGTACATCCTATCAAGACCCACGGTGACCCTGTGGAAACCTGAACTACAAGCTCCTCACGACGGTCGTGGTTTTTCCATTAGGGAATCAGACTCGCCACTTTATAGATTTTTTTACATGGTAGCTAAATTCTTCGCTTCGCAGATGTGAGTCAATGAAAGCTGCTAATGTTGTATAGGTGAGCGGAGGCGGTAAGCACTTCCCACGCCCTTGGCTTCACGCTTGGCAGAGCACGTCATCTGCCGGCTGCCGTGTGCCTTCTCAATAATTATACAGGACGCTGGGTACGTCGACGGTCAAGGCGAGTGGCCCACGCCAGAGCGGAGCCAAGGTCAGGATCAGCTGGCAGCGCGATCTTCGCCCATTGGCGCAGAGTGACCAGCTCTCTCCTTCTTTGACTATCTACGTCTACATCTACCTTCATACTCTGAAGGGCATCGAACGTCGGAAAGTTCTAAGTACACTGCTACCACTAAAATCGCAGCACCATGAAGGCGACATGCAGCAACTCTCAAACTGTCATGAAGTGCACTACGTGCTTGGATGTGCGAATGATTAGCATTTCACGCGATCAACGAAATATGTAGGAGTAACGCCATCAACATTCTGTTTATAAGGGAAGATAACGCAACAAGTTGTCATTCTGAAATTGTATGTGAATGTTGATCATTTGTGACAACATAGTGTTATGTCTTGTCTAAGAATATGCAAACGACAACCATCACGTGTCGGGATTTGACAGTGGAAGACAGTCGTTTATCGTTCCGCGGTATTGCTGTATGCGTTGGTCAGGATCTCACAACTGCCATAGGAATAAGAGTCGACGGCATCGGGAAGAGCTGTCCAGTCACATTAACGTGACCACCTGTCAAAGCCCTAATAAGCACCACTTGTAGCGCTGATCGCTGTGATATGTGAAGGATATGAGTCTGTGAGACTATGGAAGGTACCAAAAGGGATGTGGAGCCATGCCGACTCCAGTGCCCTGGTCAGCTGTGCTGGACTTCATGGTTGAGGAACCATGGCGCATACAGCTCGATCGACGTGGCCACACAGATTCTCGATTGCGCTTAAATCCGATCGTGTATATATGCAGACTGAAGCGATGAATGAGAATTTGTACCAAGGCCGAGATTCGAATTCAGGCCTCCTGCTCACTAGGCTGATGCGCTAACGACTACGCCACCCGCCACCTTCCTCCTAAATCCAAATTCCCATTCACGCCCCAGCCCACTTGGTATTTCCTTTAAACTCGAACAGAATTGCAGATCCTTTCAAAGGTATTGGAACAGCACCTTAGCATCGACGGAACGGGTGATCCTGCCTCAAATCCAGTGATACGATCTTTAGCCAAAATAAACTACATGGTTCCAGAGAGCTTTTCAAGTCTGAGACATCTGCGATGTATACATCATATACGTCTGAGACTGGAAATGATCTCTGGAGCCATATAAATTCATTAAATCCGGGGGGTAAGGTAAACTCTTCCTGGTGTGCTTCGAACCATGCAGATACACTAAGAGCTATGTGGCACGTTCCATTGTCCTGATGGTAGATGCCATCATGTCGAGGCAAAGCACAAGCTGCGTCTAGGGGTTGACATCGTCCCCAAGGATAGATTGATACTTGTGTTCATCGATTGTGCCTTCCAGAAAGACGCGATCACCCAGAGACTGCCAAGAAATCTCTCCCCAGACCATAACACTCCCTCCTCCGGCCTGGACTCTCCCGACGATTGTTCCAGGGCGTTTGCTTTCAGACGTTCCCGCCGCATACGCGGGGCTCCGATGTGCATAAAACGTGGCGTGCAATTTCCGATCTTCGTCGCTGATGAATAGCAGTCAGAATGGTTGCATGAAACAGGAGCCTGTTGCGGAAGCTCTTGTTCAAAATGTTCAGATGTGTGTGAAATCTTAAGGGACTTAACTGCTATGGTCATCAGTCCCTACGCTTACACACTACTTAACCTAAATTATCCTAAGGACAAACGCCCAGATCAGCCGCACAGTCCATGACTGCAGCGCCTTAGACCGCTCAGCTAATCCCACGCGGCGCGGAAGCTCTTACGCAGCAACGTTTGCTGAACGGTAGTTGGAGAGACACTATTGGTAGCCATTTGGTTCGTCTGCGTTGTCAGTTTCTCAACAGTTGCACATCTGTTCGCCCGTATACATATATCTCCGCAGCCGTCGTTCACCCTTCAGGTCTACAGCCCGTCCGCCTCTGTGGCATAGTGGTAGCGATACAGCCTATCACGCAAGAGGCCCGAGTTGGACACCCGGCAGGCGACTGTGTGTTGTCTGCCCTTCATCATAATTTTCATCATCATTGACTCGCAAGTCGCCTTTGTGGCCTCACCTAAGAAAGACTTGCAATACAGCGGCCGAACTCCCCCGAATGGGGCCTCCCGCCCATCAATGCCATACGATCATTTCATTTCATTTCATTTCTTCTGTGGCCCGCGAGCACCACAGTTGCCTCCTCACTGCTTTTGCATAGCGACATTTTGCCATCCACGGTTTTTTTTTTAACCACGCCGGCACGTGAATAGTTTACAAACTTAGCTGTTTCGGAAATGCTTCCATCCTTGTCCCGAAAGCCAATGATGATGCCCTTTAGAACGTTTCCCCATTATGAAGACTCCACTTATTTCCGCATCCCGCAGACAAGATTTATATACCCCCTCTGCTAGTGCTGCCACCTGCCGTCTGTGAGTGGTTATTGGACGTTGACGTCGTACATTGGCGGTGATTACATTAATGTTGAAACGTCCCCTTAGAACAATGAAACATGACTGTGCTTAAACTGACACACAATATTTTTAGCGCAACGCAATCTGACTTTCAAAAATCCCTACAAAAGAATGGCCCTGACTAACATTAACCTATACGTTTCAAATGGTTCAAATGGCTCTGAGCACTATGGGACTTAACATCTATGGTCATCAGTCCCCTAGAACTTAGAACTACTTAAACCTAACTAACCTAAGGACAGCACACAACACCCAGCCATCACGAGGCAGAGAAAATCCCTGACCCCGTATACGTTTCACAAATCACTTACCTCACAAAAATCTTGGTTACTTGAACTACTGCAATACAGCGAGCGCCACTACTGCCAGCTAAATAAAAGATTCAAACTACGGAAGGCACTAACTACTGATAGGCATAGTTAGCAAATGAAAGATTTTGATAGAGAACAAATGATGTATTTACCTTAATAGTCATAATATATATAGCAGTTCATGACATACAGTCTTACAAATTTCAAAACTCCCCCATTTCTCTCCCCACATCCACCACTGCTGGCGGCTCACGTCCAAATGCGCAACGCTACGCGCTGTTAACAGCCAGATGCCGCTGCCCAACACTACAATGGCAGACAACAATGCAAACTAGCCACAGACTGCACACAGCACAGCCAGTGATTTTCATACAGAGCGCAACGTAACGTTGCCAATAAGAAAACATAAACAGCCTACTTACATAGCCCCCATGCTCCCCATAAAAAATTTTACAAGTTGTTTTGGGCAGTGGCCAATAATGATTTGATAAAATTTTTCATAATTACAATAACAAAGAAATCAAAGGCACACACTTATTGATACAATGTTGGTCAAAAGCTAAAGTTTTCTCACAGTCCATAAAGACAGTCCTGATCGTTCATCACAGTAAAATAGCAGTGTTTTTCTCAAAGTCTGAGCAGTAGAAGAAAATGCACACGGAAGTAATGGATTTCCATGCAGTCTTGAAGAAGTAGTGTTGTCCTTCCAACGAAAAGACAGTGCTGACTCTTGACATGCAGACAGGTAATGGGTCACAACAGAGCAAACCCACAGCAGAGTCAGTCGAAGTTTTGAAGAATATTGATAGGTAGGTAATCACAGAGCCGACCCACTGTAGTCCTGGTAGAGATTACGGTATTGGTGGGCTACCAGAGGTGCAGAACCACTGCAGTCCTTGTAGAAATAATAGTATTGGTGGGCCATCAAAGATGCAGACCCACTGTAGTCCATGTAGAGGCGGCCAGCAGCCATCTGTTGCGACTGTGCAGGTGCACAATCACCATCGAAGAGTCTTGTGGACAATACAGCAAGTCCATGAACCACCACTTGTGCACTCATAATTTTTTTTTTTGAAATGTCCTTAGAACCAGCCATGCTGTTATCCAGTCCCTTGCTGAATTATTAACACTTGTGCGAACACTATCAGTCCCTACTTCTCTCATATTGTCCATATACTATGACCAACAGAAACGTGTGCAGTGAAATGTAACTTACAAGTTACTTAATTTGATGAACTGGTGTCAATTACAATTTTATAACGTAAGAACACAATAACAAAGGTACAAAATACATCATCAAAGAACATAACAATACAGATAACATTTGTAGTAATACGGGCTTTACAAAAGAATCGAAATAACATATACATCAGTGTTACAGGAATTATGACATAAGTAAATACATAAAAGATCAGAATAAATTTTGAAAATCAACTTCACACATGAGCATTAAAACAAAACAGAATAAATAATGTCTAAGCATATTTACAAGGTAAATAACATATTATCAGAAAAATTCTACAACATAAATCTTATTAGCTAGACACATACAGACAGGAAAAATACAAATTCACGTAGTGTAATAACACAAAAATACAGGACAGGGTTTGTTTTCAGTGTGACATTTGGTACTGCAGTCCACCCCAAAACTTCATTCCATATATCCTTCCTCTTATTTCAACATTTGTTTCCACCAAAAAAATTCTATCCAAGCATGCTTTCTGTATTTATATGTTCACACATTTCTTACCTCATTATTTATTTCCCATTATCTTACCTCATCATTTATTTCCAAGAAAATCCTACCTAAACCTGTTGTCCCTAAACCCTACTTTTTTGGTTCATATCCTCTTTCAAAATACTTTTTTGGCCAAACCATTTTCTTATAGCTTCTCAATGCATTTCTACCAATTCATCATAGTTAGTTTCTTATATAGTCTACCCCCTCTTAAGCTAACTTAAATCTACTGAGCTCAGATGCTAAACTAAGGGACGAGGCAATGCAGCATCACAAAACAATTAACACAAACAGCAATGACAAAAAATTCAAATTGGCAAAGCAATCGCAATATTACAACTAATATAAAGCACTGTGCAGCAAACAAGAAAAATAAATCCGTAGCAAAACTGGCTTAACAGCATAATACAAAGTCAAATTCAGTAGCACTATGCCTGGCACACAGCAGCAGCAAATGCAATAACTTATATCTAAACATGACAGAGCTCAAGCAGAAAAAAATATTACATTAAAGACAACAATGCAGACAAAGGAAATGTATATTTACATCGTAATGTCTATGTAATTAAAGTGGTGCACCACAAAAACTAATTCTACAAAAAAATTACCAAGTACTTGAAAAGAAAATTATATATACAGTTACTGTTATTAGTCCCTTCTTATTGTTCTTTCGATTCCAAGAGCTCCTTTTTCGAAGAATGTGGATCATAAAGTAATTATTTAATAGATCTGTTGACAGAAAGTGTTCACATTAGCAAATGCATTTAATTTTATTTTGTGAAACCGATGCTGCAAGACAGCTGGAAACCAGATATCAAATGAAATAAGCAACTATGTACAAAGTAAAGCATAACATAATCATTCAGTAGTCATGAGGCATTTCATAAGTTAGTAGAAATTCTCTCAATTCTCGTAGGTAGACACTTGTCCTAATCAGGTGTGCAGATGTAAGAATGTTTCCAAGTTATGAGCGTGTCGTATTTGCGGTGCTTTCTACAAAGGAATGTCAATAGCGAGGTTAATGGCCTCCTTTTTTCTCCACCTGTGCCTCTGAAAGGCACACACTAATGGCTTTTTTTCCAGGCAACTGTCGTGTGGCTGGGTGCTTACAGTGACCTACCTTCCTTACCGAAATATTTACATCAGTTTCCACTACAGCGACAGTTTGATAGAAATAAGATTTCACAGGTCGAAATATTTGCGTTCCGAATCTGTAGAAACAAAATCCTATAAATATAACAGTGTCCAAAAAATTTTCGCCGGCATTGTGATACATTCACGCATTTACACACATTTCATAACTCTTAAAGTACGATTCTTGGTTTCCAACATCCTTTTTCACAAGTCAGAGTCCCTAACCACTACTCATTATTCCTTACCTTATTACACATATACATATTCATCAACACGTCTTCAATATTTCATCATAATAAATACATAGCATAATCAGATTCCTCATATAGCATCATCTCATTGATAATAAACATACCTCAACAACATAATACACATCGTCATTGTAATAATATCATAAAACCTCAGTCAAATCTCAAAAACGTCATAGCTTTCTGCAATAATTTCAAAACCTAAAAAAAATTCAATGCTCATTTAAATAGTGTCATCCACCTCAAACGTACTTTAAATATCATGACCCATACCAAATACATCATTCAAAGCTCTCATAGTATCACAATGATTCTGCAAAAATATTAAGAGTTCACAAAGAACATACAAAATACAATTTCATAAATGTGAAGTTACCCAACTGTGTAATTGCGTAAACATGTGTCACTGATGTAGTAAAAAAAAATGTTTATCTCTCAGTTAAATGATCAGATACCTGTGTAATTTGTGTGTTAGAGAAATATGGTACCGATGTGTAAAGTTGTATAAGCAAATACCATATTAGCTAGGGCTCCTTGTGCTTGCCAAACACATGGTACACAAAGTAAGTGTGTACCCCCCTGAGGATTAGTGTAATTATACCCTCAGGTGTTACAGGTTACAGCAATGGAATGAAATGTATCACGGAAAACCCTCGTATCATTGTACTTCAAATATCTTAAAAAATAAATGTTTTAAGTGCGAAATTAATCACTCAAATACGTGTACTGTAGCGCTAAACTGTGTGTCATGTTGTAAGATAATCTCTGTGGAAGTCTCGTAGTTATCGTCCTCCGAAATCTAAGTTCTGCAGAAGTCAATGTACTTACCTCATGATAAACAAAAGTGAAATGCTTTGTGTATAGATATCGTAGTTATTATGCTTATTGTTGTGATGAAGAAAGTACTGTACTGTAACGTATTGTTGTGCTACAGAAAAGGCTGTCTCATTGTAGCTATACCACAAAATTTACTACTAAAACATGTTTTATTTTCCAGACTAAAACAGAAAACTGTGCAGATATAAAACAGAAACACTGCAAAAGCAACATTGTAAATTGTCACTCATTAGTAGCGTCATGATAAAATCGTGTAGCTGTCACATAAACTAACCACTATGTCATCTGGTATCTCACTGAAAGTATTTTAAATCCAGAATGTATTTTCAAGTAAACCAAAATGTTGCATTAAAATCTCATTAGCAGTGCCAGTATATGTCCTAAGTATGTAAGCCTGATAGTCATTATGTAATCGTGCAACTGACAAGCAAGAATGTACAAATACAACACTGTGTCGTCTGTTCACTATAACAATGCATTCGTAATTTCTGTTTAAAAATGTTCCCTAGGTTCTAGACTGGATATTTAACTTCAAACATTATTGCATGTTAACAGTTTCTTAAGTCTGACAAAGCATACTAGAAATGTGAAGTGAAAAGTTTTATGGCAAAGACAAAGTTAAAAACCAGATTATCTTTCAATAAACGGTTTTACATGTGAAATGTGGTGTAAACCTTTACTCTTCCTAGTACGCAGAGTTTCAACTTCAGCGCAATTATCATGTAGTATATGTCGGATTCTGTAAGGTCCATTGTAAACTAGAAATAATTTGTGACTCAAGTGTTTCTTCTTATGTGACACTGAATGAGCTTTAATGAGAACTTTCTGACCAATATATAATTTCTTTGCATTTGCTTTACCATGTGGTTTTCTCCTTTTGTCTGCTGCAGAAATTATATTTTTAATAGCCAAATCAATTGTGTCCTTGTGTCGAAGTTTACGTGTATTCGGGAAAGGTACAAGCTCTGGTTCTTCATTCTTCAGTACAAGAGTAGGTGGTAAAGCAGTGGAGTCGTGAGGCATTTCATTCAGCACGTTTTGAAATAAGTGTAAATATCTGTCCCAATGCTGATGCTTTCTTTGACAATAAAGTCTGCAAAGCTTATTGATTTCTTTCATAATCCTTTCAGATGGGTTACAATGTGGTGAGTACAATGAAATAAAAACAGGTTTGATTTTATGATTCCGAAGCATGCGTGACCAAACAGCAGATCTGAATTGCAGTCCGTTATCTGAAATGACTTTACTAGCATGTCCAACTTCACGTAAGAAATTTTTAACAAAGGCGTTGGATACAGACCATCCAGTGGCTTTACGTAACAGAGTGAAAGAAACAAATTTTGAAGTAAGTTCAACAGCGACTAGAATGTACGAAAATCCATTCGATGTTCTGACAATGGGCCCCAAGAGATCAACAGCAGCAAATTCTTTTAATTTAGAAGGAATTAGAGGAAACAGCGGAGCACGATGGGAGATAGTAGGTGGTTTCGCCTTTTGACAAAGTTTACAAATAGACAAGACTCTTCGAATTCTCTTTTCCATATTGTTAAAATAACAAGTCGTTCGAAGAATATGACAACATTTTCGTGGACCAAAATGTGCGTAGCTGAAATGAATGTACCAAATGAGCTTATTAACAAAATCATCTGAATGCAAAGTACCCATAGCTTGTCATCAACAGTGCAGCGTTTGAACAGTATGTTGTTTCTAACCAGATAATAATGCCGAATCTGTGTATGTGTCTTTTCATGCCATTTACTTTTGATGTCTTTCCAAATCGGATCTTTATCTTGTTCATGAGCAATGTCCTTTAAAGATGTGGTGATGAAGTTTTCAAAGGCGACTTTCTGAATGTAAAGAATACTGAAATTTTTCTCGAGGTTGCCTTCTGTGTTAATTTTCTCAAGCCCAGTCGGTGCGCGTGACAGTGCTTCCGCAACAATGTACTCCTTGCCGGGAATGTAGACTATTGTGAAGCGGAATTCTCGCAGAAACAATGCCCAACGTTTTAACCTGTCATGATTTAATTTTGAAGACATAAGAAATTGTAATGCACGATGATCACTGTATACTTTTACATGCTTACCAGAAAGAAAGAAACGGAATTTGTTAAATGACCAAACGATAGCTAAAGCTTCTAATTCAGTAACGGAATAATTTTTTTCAGATTTTTTTAGCACTCGGCTAGCAAAACCAATGGTTTTCTGAACAGCAGTGTCATTTTCTATGGCTTCTTGAAGTAAATGGGCACCAAGACCGACTTTAGAAGAATCCGTGCTAAGGCAGAAATCTTGTGACAGATCTGGATGAGCTAGTATTGGCGCGTTAAGTAGCGATTCCTTTAAAGAATTGAATTCAAACTGTGCTTGTTCGTCCCAGTTCCAAATAGTATTTTTTCCAGTGAGAGAACGAAGTTTTGGTGTAACTAGAATTTGCATATTCAGAAAACGACGGTAAAAATTTACGAGACCTAGAAAACTGCGGACTTGTTTTTTTGTGGGTGGAACTGGAATGGCTCTGATTGCTTCTAACTTTTCAGGATCCGGCTGAATAACTTCAGAAGAAATAATATGTCCCAAAAACTTCACCTTTGTCCTACCAAATTCAGACTTTTCCAAGTTAACTGTAATTCCAGATTCTGCAAAAATATGTAACACGCTGTTGAGGATGCGATTGTGTTGTTCCCATGAGGCTTCTGCTATCAGAACATCGTCCACATGTAAGGTGATGTGACGTTTTAAGAACTCAGGTAATATGGAATTTAGCCCGCGAATGAATGCTGCCGAAGAAATGTTCAAACCAAAAGGAAGTTTCCGAAACTGATAACAAACGCCGAAACAAAGGAAAGCTGTGTATTTTCTACATTCTTGATGAAGTTCGATCTGATAAAAGCTGGATCTGAGATCAATAGAAGACAACACTTTTACGCCATTAAAATTTTGAAGAAGTTCTTCCATCGTTTGCGGCCTGTCTATTTCAGGAATGATGATAGTATTGATTTGTCTCGAATCTAAGACAAGTC
This sequence comes from Schistocerca piceifrons, assembly GCF_021461385.2. Classification (NCBI taxonomy): domain Eukaryota; kingdom Metazoa; phylum Arthropoda; class Insecta; order Orthoptera; family Acrididae; genus Schistocerca; species Schistocerca piceifrons. The sequence continues at coordinate 300,471,535 of NC_060143.1, forward strand.
TGATCGATCCATTTTTCTTCTCAACAACATGTAATGGATTGTTGTATGAGCTTACTGCAGGCTCAATAATGCCCTCATTAAGCATAGATTGTATTTCTGTTCTAACACGGTCCCTATAATGTGCTGGAATTACGTATGGTCTAACAGAAAATTTAGTATGCTCACGAACACGAAATTGTTATTGAAATCCCTTGATTGTTCCTGCTTTGTGAGTAAAAACTGTGGAACGTGATTGTAAAATCTCAAAAAGGTCTTGCCTATCAGTGTCATTACAATTCTCAATTGTTCGAATTTTATTCTGAATTAACTCATTAGTATCAAATATGTCGTCGATATCATCCCTGTCAGTACTTGCAGAGAGATTGTTAGTGTCTAGTTCCGCAGAAAGGTAAAGCCGATTAATTTACTCGTCATGGTTTGAGAGCCTATCTTCAAATTTCAAAGCTATTGACTTACCTTCTTTCTCTAAACTTATTTCAGCATCGTGAAAGTTTAAGATTGCTTTGTATTCATTCAAAAAGTCTACTCCGAATATAATTTCCGTCGACAATAATGGAACAATGAGAAAGTTCATAGAGAAGCTGTGGCTTTGACAAAAGAATTCTAAGTTTGTTTGTTGGCGTACATCTACACTTTTTCCAACGATTGCACCTTGTAATTTAATCTTACGTAACGGAAGTGTGGGGCAAACGTTCGATTTGTTGCATTTGCTAAAGGCTGTTTCACTAATTACTGAAATGGGACCGCCAGAGTCAAGTACTGCAGTAAATTTTACGTCACTTACTGTAATGTGAATCACAGGATATGCAATGTTGTTATGTTTTATGTTGCGTGTTCCTGGAGTAAGATGTCCCTAATGTCTTCCATTTTTACGTAATTACTAGCTACGGCAGCTGCGTCATCAGTTTCATACGTACGTTTTGTGGCTGCCAGCGGTATGAGTCATTGCCTATTGTCTCTTTGTTGGCGCGCGTCGTTATTGGGATTTGGAGACCTCACTTCTACAAATTCACCTTGTCGAGAGTGCCCTGCTCTGTTTGACTCCCGCCAGTTCTGATGGAATTCAGGTCTGTCGTTTTGTCGGTAGTTTACATAGTTTCTTGTTTGTCGGTCATGTGGTGGAGAATTTCTCCCGGAATCGTAACTGCGCGCTGAACTGTTGCGTCTTAAGTTAGTCTGTCTCCCTTGATAATAATTGTTTTTGTTCCCATATTGTCTGTTTCTATGGTACTCTCTGTCATATTCATGACTACGGAAATGCGATCTTTCTCTGTAACTATTATTACTCTGCCAGTGGTTGTCATATGGGTCGTGTCTGTTTTGGTCACGATTTGCGTTGTAAGAATAGACTTGTCGTGTCCAGTTATTGGTTCTGTCGTCACGGAATTGTGACGGATGTGACCTGTAGTGATTGTTTTCCTGTTTTCGCATCCCGCGACTGTCTGTGACAATTCCTAATTCTTGTAAGAGTCCCTGAAAAGCTTCAATGTCGTCTTTGCAACGTCCTGCCAAAATAATATTTCTTAAATGTTCAGGCAATTTCATTAAGCAAATGCGGATGAGTTCTGAAGGGCTGTATGGGTTTGACAGGTATTGATTCTTGTGCAACATGTCTTCAAAATATTTGACAAAACTGGAAAATTCAGATTGTTCAAAGTGTTTCATCATCATGATGCTATGTTTTACTCGGTCTTACATACCTTGAGACCAATATGCTGAGAGGAAGGCATGATTAAATTCTCCTTCACTGTGACAATCGTGAATGACCGATCACATTCTTACAGCTGGTTCATTCTCTAAGTAGCCACACATAAATTCTAACCTGTGCTTCAACGACCAGTTGGGAGGAAAACAATGAGAGAATTGATGGAGCCATGCTTGTGGATGAATGTCTTTGCCAGAATTCTTAAATGACATTCGATTTTATGTAACTCAGTAGTTAAATCTTCACGTGTTTGTTCAAGTGTGGTGTGAAGATTTTGTTCCATTGGGTCTAACTGTTGCTGTGTTTGTCTCTGGTGTTGTTCCATTGTGTCTAACTTTTGAAGCTTTTGCTGTGTTTGTCTCTGATTTTGTTCCATTGTGTCTAACTTTTGAAGCTTTTGTCCCATTTGTTGCATTAATTGTAATAACAATGCACTGGTGTCTGAAACATGTTCCTCAGTGCTTTTAGGCAGTGAATTTGCACCGGCAACATTCACATTTTGACAAACGGAAAATGTGTCTTGACTCATTTGAGAAAACAGTGAGAACCCAAAACCTGAGTCTACAGTATTTGCAATATTGTGTTCTGTCATTCCCGATTCCTGAGGCGAGCTGTTGCCAACCAATCAATCGATAATGCTTCCCTGTTCACTACCCGTTTCACTGTCTACACCATTATTTGACGCCCGCTCCATTTCCCTATGCACAGTTACCAAATTACTACTTTGAATGTCTGTTAATTGATTACACAGCGATGCTGGTAAGCTACGCTCGTCGTCACTATTATTTCTCTGTTTACTTTGGAGCCTAGTGTTACGTTTTTCACACGCCATTATTGTCACAATATTTCACACGATAACACAGAAAATAAGAGAACACATTAACATAGCGCTGAAAATAATATCTAGTTCATTGCAAGCTGCGAAATACTTGGTGCAAATTTACATGCGTGCCACACCTGTTTTACTGTACAACAATGAAAGACTGCAACTACAAAGGAGATTCTCTCTACAATTACGCGCTAGCAATAAACAAAATCTACACTAATTACACAAACTACAAGAAAAAATCAGAAGATTCCAGGTTCGAATCCTGGCAGGGTCGCCATATGAAACGTCCCCTTTTGAACAATTATACATGACTGTGCTTAAACTGACACACAATATTTTTAGCACAATGCAATCTGACTTTCAAAAATCCCTACAAAAGAATGGCCCTGACTAACATTAACCTATACGTTTCAAATGGTTCAAATGGCTCTGAGCACTATGGGACTTAACATCTATGGTCATCAGTCCCCTAGAACTTAGAACTACTTAAACCTAACTAACCTAAGGACAGCACACAACACCCAGCCATCACGAGGCAGAGAAAATCCCTGACCCCGTATACGTTTCACAAATCACTTACCTCACAAAAATCTTGGTTACTTGAACTACTGCAATACAGCGAGCGCCACTACTGCCAGCTAAATAAAAGATTCAAACTACGGAAGGCACTAACTACTGATAGGCATAGTTAGCAAATGAAAGATTTTGATAGAGAACAAATGATGTATTTACCTTAATAGTCATAATATATATAGCAGTTCATGACATCCAGTTCTACAAATTTCAAAACTCCGCCACTTCTCTCCCCACATCCACCACTGCTGGCGGCTCACCTCCAACTGCGCAACGCTACGCGCTGTTAACAGCCAGTTGCCGCTGCCCAACACTATAATGGCAGACAACAATGTAAACTAGCCACAGACTGCACACAGCACAGCCAGTGATTTTCATAAAGAGCGCTACGTAACGTTGCCAGTAAGAAAACATAAACAGCCTACTTACAATGTGACTTTACCCTGTACTCACTGTTCGCCACGGGAGAGTCTGTCTGGCAACTGAAGCTAATACGAATTATACTCATTAGCTTTTGACAGTGCCGATCATTTCCCCTACCCAAACTATTTGGACTCTTTGTGGGTAGGGTGTTCGAGAAATCTGTCCGATACCCACAAAAAGATATCTTTGTAGTTGGAAGATGTCAGTAGTAAATACACGGTAACCGTATTCAACAGTGAGAAAAAGAGGCGTGAATTTCACGTGTCATTCAAACAAATTTCTTAAATAATATAGACGAGCATACGGAAATTTATAGACAATCATTCTTTCCGCACACCTATCGCAAATGGGAGAAGAGGTGAAATGTTAATGGCAGCAAAAGTGTATCCTCCGCCACACACCGTAAGATATCCTACATAAAAACAGAACACAGGAAATGCAAACATGATGGAAAAACTCATCTGAATACAGGGACTGGAGATGCCAAGAGAACAGATTAACTGAAGTACCTTGGTGAGTGAATCCAGTCAAATGGGCTTAATAGAGAAGCAAACAAAGTAGAAGGCAGAAAGATAGAACTAGCAAACAGGCTAATGTAGAACAGATGAAAAAAAAAATCCTCCTGTAATTCAAAGATTAGGCACTACAACAGGATTGTTAAACCTGATCCAGAAATTAATGTAACGGAATGTAATCGAATAAAATCAGGTGATAACGCGTTCGTGCAATGTCTGTATTTAACTGCGTGTGTATAGCTCGATGCAATGTACGACGGAACAGATGCTGCTGACGGTTGACAGCCCTAATAAATTATGCAATGTATACGCAAACCGAAAATGCGTTATCACAAAAATTCAACGGAGTCGTCTGAAAATTAGTGGCAGCTTGGGACTTGAACCCGTATTTCCGGCTTAGTGCGATCGGTCCCTTAACCTCTTCGGCTATCGCAGAATACTTTGAAGACCGATCCAAATCTCAGTATATCCCACTTTCTTCTTCCCATAGCGCTTACACAATTATGTGAGTCTCGCACAGATTTCCGTCAGGTTCCTTCGGCTTTGGCATGAAATATTTGTGAATACATTACATGACTGAATAAAAATCTCGATCATTCCTTCGCAGCATTGGAAAAAAATAAACATTGAGAAGAGCCGGGCACTTGAAATAGAATGAAGATGGCGGCAATCTTGCAGGTAGTGTAATTAAATTTCTGTTACATGAAATTCTCCGTCGGATGGCAGCGCAATATGGTGAGAGTTCTTTGAGTCGAACCCAAGTGTGCAAGTGGGCCGATAAATTCAGTGTGTAACAAGTGCTTGAGATTCACCACGACCATGATGGTCTCTCTGTGCAGTCGAACAACACTGCGAGAGCTGATGAGATGGTACGGGAAAAGAGGCGTATATTGCAGCAGCGATCAACATTAGTGTTGGATCACCCCACCATAGGCCACCCCGGAACCTGAGTGGTCAGCGCGACAGAATGTCAATCCTAAGGGCCCGGGGTAGGATTCCCTGCGGGGTCCGAGATTTTCTCCGCTCAGGGACTGGCTGTTGTGTTGTCCTATCATCATCATTTCATCCCCATCGACGCGCAAGTCGCCGAAATGGCGTCCAATCGAAAGACTTGCACCCGGCGAACAGTGTACCAGACGGGAGACCCCAGACACACGACATTTACATTTTATTTTAGCCCACCATACTATTCATGACTTACTGATGTTTAAGGAAGTGAGTTCGACGTGGCTTCCAAAACATTTGACATCAGAAATGCAAGAAAGACGCATTCATATGTGCAGGGAGACCTGAAGTTGGTATGCTTGCTCCGCCATCCGTACTTCCCGGATCTGGCACCTTCAGATTATAACATCTTTAACAATTGAGATAAGCTCTTAGTAGCTCAAGGCTCGCTGGTGATGAGGAAGTACAGGCAGCACTACATAACTGGTTGCACACATGCCGCCAGGAATTCCTTGCACATGGAATTGACAAGATTGTCCAGCGCTGGTGTAAGTGAACAGGACTTGTGGTGGGGGGTGGGGTTGGGGGGAGAAGGACTACGTTGAAAAATCGGCACTTTATTCTCGTAATAGATTTTTTTAAATAAATAAATCCGATTTTTCATTGAATGACTCTTGCGGAAAGCAGTTTCGGATGGATGTAGTTTGCGGTAGTGGGGATGCAGAAGATAGACTATCGTGGAGACCTACATCAAACCAGTTTTCGAGCTGAAGGCACAACAACATGTGAATGATACTGACTGTTCAGGCAGGCATTTGTTAGATGGGTGAAGGAGGAGAGGTGGTTTGTAGACATGAAATTTGGTCGCTCCTGAAAGATAATGACAAGGAACACAGAGGAGAAGGTGGGGACAAGGATGCACGATGCCATGTATAGAAAGTGGGGCTGTAAAAGAAATTTTGTATCATATGCATTCCGTAAATCCGCCTGGGGTTAGTTGCCTTACAACAGCCACTGCCGGTCCCAAGACTGGATAAAGGAGGAGGGTTGGGCATTGGGCTAACAACCCAATCCTGTAAAAAACTCTTTTTTACGAAACACAAACTTGCCTCGGACGTGGATGGATGCAATGGAATACGAAAACGGCAAACGCAAAATGGTATACGATTTAGAAATTTTAATTTTGGATCTCGGAATGTTAAGAGCCTATATAGGCCAGGAACCATCCAGACTATTGCCTCAGAAATTAACCGATATAAACTGGACCTGGTGGCGGTACAAGAGACAAGATGGCTAGGAGAAGGAACTCACAAAGAGGATGGATACACACCATTCTACGGCGGATGTGTAGATAAACACGAATTCGGCACCGGTTTTGTAATACACAACAAAGCAGCAAATTTGCTGAAGGAATTAAAAGCTGTTAACAAGAGAATGTCCTACATAGTACTTGGAAACCAAGTTTCAGACATCAGATTCATCAATGTTCATGCCCCAACTGAGGAGCAAACAGATGAGGAAAAGGAAGAGCTCTATGACCAACTAGAACAAACAATTGAGAGCACACAAACTAGAAATATCAGGATAGTACTGGGAGATTTTATTGGAAAAGTACGGAAAGAAGAATTCTATATACCAATTATAGGAAGACACAGTTTGCATGATGAGACCAATGAGAATGGTCCGAGGATGATCAGTTTAGCTATCTCAAAGTACCTGAGTGTAAGTTCGACTTACTTCGAACACAAAAAATGCATAAGGGAACATGGTGCTCACCGGATGGAAGAACCAGCAACCAGATAAATCACATCTTGGTGGACCAACGCTATAGCCATAGAGTCATGGATGTCAGGTCGTATAGAGAAGCCGACTGTGCGTCAGACCACTTTCTCATTGTGTGCAGGCTTAAACGTATGTTCACCTACATGCATAAGAAGAAGGGGACACTAGAACCTGCTTTGAATGTTGAGAAACTACGAGAAAGTGCCACTAAAGAACAATATGCTATAGAAATTAAAAAGCGTTTTGAGGTCCTAGAGACCCTGGAAGCAAGAGAAAACATGGAGGTAAAGTGTAAAGAAATAAAGTCCACGGTACTAAGTGTTGGGACGAAAGAAGATATATTGGGACGAAAGAAGATATTGAAGAAGAGAAAATGGTTCAACGAGACATGCCAGAAGGCTACAGAAAGGAGAAGGAAGATGAGGGAGAACTGGCTAGCTGACAGGGAGAATGAGCAGAAAAGGGAACATTTTATCAACATCAGAAGGGAGACAAAGCGAACCCTAAGAGCAGAGAAGAGAATATATCTAATCACTTCGCTGGAACAAGTTGAGGCAGAGAGCCAAAACAAGAACTCAAGGCAATTCTTCCAATAAATAAAAAATCGGAAACCTGGATTTCAGAGCTCAGCTTTTTTCATTGGTGATAAGAACGGCAACTTGATAAATGACAAGGAAAGAATTGTAGAAATATGGAAAAAATACTTCTCAGAACTGTTGAATCGGCCAGATCCAGATGAGATATTACCTGCAAACACTACGGAGAAAAGGAAAGATGAAGAAGAATGGGAAGTTAGTGAAGAAGACGTGAAGATCGCAATCAAAGGACTCAGAAACAACAAAGCCCCAGGGGAGGAAAGAATAACATCAGAACTAATCAAGGAGGGAGGTGAGAGCTTACACTTAGAGATATATAAACTGATCCAGTTGATATGGGAGAAGGAGACACTGTCGGAAGAATGGAAATTGGCTATAATATGCCCAATATACAAGAAGGGAAGCAAAATGGAATGCGGTAACTACAGAGGAATCAGCTTGTTGAATTTAACGTATAAGATGCTGTCCGTCATTATCCTCAGAAAATTGCAACCGTTCATAGAGAACCACATACGGGACTACCAAGCTGGCTTTCGACCAAATCGATCAACAATAGATCACATTTTCACTAAGACAATTGTTTGAAAATAACTGGGAATATGATAAAGACATCTACAGCCTGTTCGTCGATTTTCAACATGCATATGACAGCATCCACAGGAATAGCCTATACAATGCAATGCGTGACTTCAGAATCCCTGAGAAGCTAGTGAGAATGGTGCAAGCTTGTATGGAAGGGTCAAAGGCAGCAGTACGTTTCCGAGGAGCCACATCAGAAACATTCGAGATTGATACATCCCTCAGACAAGTGGATGCTCTCTCATGTGTTCTGTTCAATGCCATCTTAGAGAAAGTAATAACAGAGTGTAGGCAACAGGAGTTGGCTGGAGTAGAGATGGACGGTAACTTCAGTTGTCTTGCATATGCAGATAACATAGTACTACTAAGTGAATCAAAGCACGAGTTGAAAGGAATGTACCAGAAGTAAGACAATTATGCACAGAAGGTAGGGCTCAAGTGAATCGAGACAAAACAGAGTTCATGCAGGTAGGAAGAAGACAAGAGCAGGAAGAATTTCTTGAGGTAGATGGCAAGAGGTTCAAGAGAGTACACCAGTTCAAATACTTGTGATCTTGGTTTACCACGGACAACAACATAAAAATGGACATCAAGGAAAGAATAGCAGTGGGAAAGAAATGCATGCATTCGCTCAGAGAGACGCTCGGCTCTAAATCGATCTCAGTGAACACTAAGATGAAAATCTACAACACAGTGATATGCGCAGCAGTAATGTATGGTTAAGAAACATGGAGCATGACTAAGCGATAAAAGGAAAAACTATTGATATTTGAAAGAGGAGTAATGAGGAAGATACGGGGACGTTTTAGATAACGAAGAATGGAGGAGGAGGAAAAACGAGGAAATCTACCTTCTGTTGCGACAACCAACTGTCCTACAGAAGATAAAGAGCAAAAGAATACAATGGGCGGTCCATGTAGCCCGTATTCCAGATGGAAGACAAGCGAAGATGGCACTAGAAGGGAAAACAAACACCAAACGCCCCATTGGGTTACCAAGGCAGCGCGTGAATGGACGACCTGGCGACGGACCTAGCAGCCCTGGGAACTGAAGACACCTGGAGGAACCGGGCACTAAACAGAAAGAAATGGAGGCAGGTTGTCGAAGCAGCGCTTGGTCCGCAGGGCCTGTGATCGCTGGATATTAATCCATCATGCATTCGGTATTGTCAAGAGACACAACCGTTATAAAGCACTCGTGGGCTCAGTACACATCCATGGGCGTCAAGGGAATTGTCAGTTTCGTAACGGTGGGAGGTGTGGGGGAGTAAAAATTATAGAGGGAGACCATGGTTTGGACACAGTAAACACGTTCAGACGGATGTAGGTTGCCGTACTTATGCAGAGATGAAGAGAAATGCGCTGGATGGGCTAGTGTGGAGAGATGCATCAAAAATCAGTCTTCGGACTGAATACCAGAACAAAAACAGTACTCAAATTGTATGAAACAATCGATACTGCACGGAAGTGTTGTAACAAATATGTATGAAATGGCCGCGGTTTCCGGGGTATAGGTGAAGGGGTCTAGATCCTCTGTTCCTCTTTGAGCTAGGAACATGGGGTAGAAAGTTTTAGCTCTAGTCCGGTGCAGTGGCCATTTGTATAGCCATTCGAACATATATATTACTGTAGCCTTTTTTTTTTTTTTTTGTTCATCAGTCTACTGACTGGTTTGACACGGCCCGCCACGAATTCCTTTCCTGTGCTAACCTCTTCATCTCAGAGTAGCACTTGCAACCTACGTCCTCAATTATTTGCTGGATGTATTCCAATCTCTGCCTTCCTCTACAGTTTTTGCCCTCTACAGCTCCCTCTAGTACCATGGAAGTCATTCCCTCATGTCTTAGCAGATGTCCTATCATCCTGTCCCTTCTCCTTATCAGTGTTTTCCACATATTCCTTTCCTCTCCGATTCTGCGTAGAACCTCCTCATTCCTTACCTTATCAGTCCACCTAATTTTTAACATTCGTCTATAGCACCACATCTCAAATGCTTCGATTTTCTTCTGTTCCGGTTTTCCCACAGTCCATGTTTCACTACCATACAATGCTGTACTCCAGACGTACATCCTCAGAAATTTCTTCCTCAAATTAAGGCTGGTATTTGATATTAGTAGACTTCTCTTGGCCAGAAATGCCTTTTTTGCCATAGCGAGTCTGCTTTTGATGTCCTCCTTGCTCCGTCCGTCAATTTTACTGCCTAGGTAGCAGAATTCCTTAACTTCATTGACTTCGTGACCAACAATCCTGATGTTAACTTTCTCGCTGTTCTCATTTCTACTACTTCTCATTACCTTCGTCTTTCTCCGATTTACTCTCAAACCATACTGTGTACTCATTAGACTGTTCATTCCGTTCAGCAGATCATTTAATTCTTCTTCACTTATACTCACGATAGCAATGTCATCAGCGAATCGTATCATTGATATTCTTTCACCTTGTATTTTAATTCCACTCCTGAACCTTTCTTTTATTTCCATCATTGCTTCCTCGATGTACAGATTGAAGAGTAGGGGCGAAAGGCTACAGCCTTGTCTTACGCCCTTCTTAATACGAACACTTCGTTCTTGATCGTCACTCTTATTATTCCCTCTTGGTTGTTGTACATATTGTATATGACCCGTCTCTCCCTATAGCTTACCCCTACTTTTTTCAGAATCTCGAACAGCTTGCACCATTTTATATTGTCGAACGCTTTTTCCAGGTCGACAAATCCTATGAAAGTGTGTCTTGATTTTTCTTTAGCCTTGCTTCCATTATTAGCCGTAACGTCAGAATTGCCTCTTTCGTCCCATTACTTTTCCTAAAGCCAGACTAATCGTCACCTAGCGCATTCTCAATTTTCTTTTCCATTCTTCTGTATATTATTCTTGTAAGCAGCTTCGATGCATGAGCTGTTAAGCTGATTGTGCGATAATTCTCGCACTTGTCAGCTCTTGCCGTCTTCGGAATTGTGTGGATGATGCTTTTCTGAAAGTCAGATGGTATGTCGCCAGACTCATATATTCTACACACCAACGTGAATAGTCGTTTTGTTGCCACTTCCCACAATTATTTTAGAAATTCTGGTGGAATGTTATCTATCCCTTCTGCCTTATTTGACCGTAAGTCCTCCAAAGCTCTTTTAAATTTCGATTCTAATACTGGATCCCCTATCTCTCCTAAATCGATTCCTGTTTCTTCTTCTATCACATCAGACAAATCTTCACCCTCATAGAGGCTTTCAATGTATTCTTTCCACCTATCTGCTCTCTCCTCTGGATTTAACAGTGGAATTCCCGTTGCACTTTTAATGTTACCACCGTTGCTCTTAATGTCACCAAAGGTTGTTTTGACTTTCCTGTATGCTGAGTCTGTCCTTCCGACAATCATATCTTTTCGATGTCTTCACATTTTTCCTGCAGCCATTTCGTCTTAGCTTCCCTACACGTCCTATTTATTTCATTCCTCAGCGACTTGTATTTCTGTATTCCTGATTTTCCCGGAACATGTTTGTACTTCCTCCTTTCATCAATCAACTGAAGTATTTCTTCTGTTACCCATGGTTTCTTCGCAGCTACCTTCTTTGTACCTATGTTTTCCTTCCCAACTTCTGTGATGGCCCTTTTTAGAGATGTCCATTCCTCTTCAACTGTACTGCCTATTGCGCTATTCCTTATTGCTGAATCTATAGCGTTAGAGAACTTCAAACGTATCTTGTCATTCCTTAGTACTTTCGTATCCCACTTCTTTGCGTATTGATTCTTCCCTACTAATGTCTTGAACTTCAGCCTACTCTTCATCACTACTATATTGTGATCTGAGTCTATATCTGCTCCTGGGTACGCCTTACAATCCAGTATCTGATTTCGGAATCTCTGTCTGACCATGATGTAATCTAATTGAAATCTTCCCGTATCTCCCGGCCTTTTCCAAGTATACCTCCTCCTCTTGTGATTCTTGAACAGGGTATTCGCTATTACTAGTTGAAACTTGTTACAGAACTCAATGAATCTTTCTCCTCTTTCATTCCTTGTCCCAAGCCCATATTCTCCTGTAACCTTTTCTTCCACTCCTTCCCCTACAACTGCATTCCAGTCGCCCATGGCTATTAGATTTTCGTCCCCCTTTACATACTGCATTACCCTTTCAATATCCTCATACACTTTCTCTATCTGTTCATCTTCAGCTTGCGACGTCGGCATGTATACCTGTAGCCTTGTTACAGTATATTAAGCAGAGTTTGATTGACGAACCGGAATTGGTGCGCAAGCAAACTGTGCAAATCAAAAAATTCCTTTTTAATTCCTTTTTAATTGGGCTGAAATTAATACTCAGCTGATGACACCATCTGCATGTGCACCGTTCGAATTTTACGAGCAAAAGTAGTCACCATAATTCGAATTTTACGTGGAAAAGCAGTCACCCTAAATAACTCCGGACTGGAGCGAGACTGTTGGTTCAGATTTGTTGTACCGATGTATCATATCTTAGTCTAAGATAAATTTAAATCGTTTGAGAAAATCTTGCTTCCTTTGAATTTTACGTGCAAAAATCTTGTTTTCCTGGGAGGCTTTTGAAGCGCGCCACTTCTCTACCTTGTTCGAATCGGTTCAAACTTTACACGAAGGTAGGTAAATGGATAAACCCAAAATAAAATTTTTTCTTACAGTAATCTTTATCCATTGTCAAGATACGATGGTTTTAAGTCGAGCTTAATTGAAGCACGTAAAATTCGTTCTTACGTGAATTGAATCCGCAGATACAGTTTAAAGTGAATCATATAAATAAAGAATGCATTCTTACGACAAAATTGAAAACTCGCTTCATTCGAATTTTCGTGAGTTTTTTACGCGGTCCACTTCTATGTTTCAAACTTTGAGAATCGGTTCAGATTTTGTAAGAACGTGGACAAATAACTGAAATTAGTGGTCGTCTTGTTTCTTTGCGAAAGCTTTATTCGTTGCCACGATATAAGCATATTGGTCGAAAAACAATAAAAAAAATTTACATCGATTGCCAAGCTACGACAGTCAATTTTAAAATTATGATAGAGTTAATATTGGGAACCATAAAGAGAAATGCTCCTATCATAGTACAAAAAGGGCGAATATGTCTTGGGGAGAGTTAGGGACGGAAAAGGAGGGAACTATCTTTTCGTCTTATCAGGCAGCTTAAAAGACACTTGAACCACAAAATCTTGACATATTCGCACTTACGAATTAACCCTACTTCCCCAGCTCAATAAGCTCTCTTAGCTACAAGGTGTTGGCACACCTGCATCTTGACAGTTTTAAATAAAGTTTCTTACCCTGTCCCCAAAATTCAGAAGATTCGCCAGTCACAGTAAACGATACATAATATCATACAGCTGAAGAGCATACATGCAGTAGCTAAAAATGTTTCTTAGTGGGGATTAAATGTCTGGATGCATTATATAGCATTACGTGGGTAGTAATACTAACTAGTAAAATACAGCGAATATGCGAAACTGGTTTGAATTAAATGTCTTCGAAGGTATCAGATAAGTCGGAAAACTAGTTCCTTTCTTTTACATCCCTAACTCTGCCCAGGATACAATGGCCCTTTTTTATGCGATGAGAGAAGCATTTTTCATTCTGGTGTATTAGTTGCCTGCTACGGAGAGTTTCGGCACTAACTGGTCGATCGCAGAGTAATTTTGTGGAGTTGTGAAGGCCTGCACCCACTCCCCCAGCGCCGCCAGCCTGCTGCGCAGGTCGGGAGCCGAAGCAGCTGCCCACTGGTAGGGCGGGACTCAGTATCCTTGGGACGTCGGGGCCTAACCTGACAAATGGCCCCCCAAACCGGACCTTCCGGAACTTTTTTTCTCTCTTTTCGGGTCTGCCCATTTGACCTGAGCGGCGTGGGTCACGTAAGGCCTAAATCGACGGCTATCGGGAAGGACCACGCATGCGGTTTCATTTATCAGTGCTCTCCACCAGAAACGATAAAGCCGAGCTTTTCACATGTAAGTGAAGTAACATCATAGCGAGTGGCATGACGACCGATACGCTAGTGACGACGTTTCTTGTTTCCGCACTATCCAGCCAAAATTCTAACGGTACTGTTTCCAATATGGCGTCAACTAAAATTATTCATACGTACCTTCGTGTTCTCATTCGAGTTACGGCATTAGAAATGAATCAAGATTTCAGTAAGAACAAAAGAAAGCATAAAAGCTTTCTCAGAAATCTCATGCGCCTGGAACTGGTTATGAACGCCTACATTCGATATATCTGTGATATTTGTCTCTTCTATTGTGTAACCTCATCATACGAACAGCTATCCTGCCTGCGTGCAGACAGGCGCAGAGATTTCCGTACCGTCTGTCTTCTCTACTGTCTAAACAACGTACATTGTCCCTCATATCTCTCCTCGACTTCAGCCCTTCTGTCTGAACAACATGCCAAAAACACCCGTCCTCATCGAAGAAAAATCCTTTCTGATCCAATACGTCACTCATCAACTTTTCGAAGGCGTTTCCGGTAGCAGGAACATAACTCTGGAATAACCTTCATCATTGTATTGGAGAACTGAGTAACATCTCCAGTTTCAAAACACAGGTAATGACATATCTACTGAAGCAACAATAATGACACTGTCCCTGTACGTACTCACTACCTCTGTTCATCCTTCTTTCCAAACTGATATTCCTCGTTTCCCAGTGTTCCTAGCAGGTGCAATCTCCTTAAATTTACCTTCCCCAGAACTCGATATCCTAGGAAGGATCCATTCTGTACACCTATAAATTCTTTTATATCTGCCATCATCATTATTATTGTTGTAGTCATAATAATAATAATTATTATTATTATCATTATCATTATTAGTAGCAGCAGCAGCAGTAGAAGAACCGCCAGTATTAACTTTATTACCTCTTACTCTGTAATATTTTTTCACATTGTCTCTACACATACTCAGATCATTTTATTACTATTTGTCATAATAAAATTATTGTTGTTCCTCGGGTAACTATGATGTAAAAAAGGTACCGTATTTGTGAAACCGTGGTACGATGTAAGTCAGGAGCTGAAGGCCCTAATCTGATAAGGTTAAATAAATAAATCTGTGTGCAGCTTGTCCCGGCGGAGGTTCGAGTCCTCCCTCGGGCACGGGTGTGTGTGTTTGTCCTTAGGATAATTTAGGTTAGATAGTGTGTAAGCTTAGGGACTGATGACCTTAGCAGTTAAGTAACATAAGATTTCACACACATTTGAACATTTTTTTAAATAAATCAGTCTTGCCTTTTAAAGTGGATTTTGTCCAGAAATAATATGACGGTGCCGAAACACACTTATAAAGGAAGCAGCACTCGTAAACATCCATTCGTGAATCATTGTCGACTAACAAAAGTATATTTCGAGTATTTCTTGAACTGCGCGTCGAACGCTAGTAAGAGAATCGATACTCATGTTACACATCCAATACCGGCTTGATGAAACTATAAATGACACTTCGAGAACATCTGGCGATTGCCTCATCTCTCCGAAACTAAAATTTCGGAGTTCTTGTGCGATACGTTACTTGTTGTTTACGATGCCCTGAAGGCTCATTTGAAAGCATCAGTTACTCAAATAAGACGTCACAACAGTAGTAAATATTGTAGTTGTTCTAAAAAGAATTTCGAAGCTACGCTTTGTGTAAGTACACCAAAAGATACACCAACGTAGTTCGTCACAGGAAATTGATGTTCCTTTACTAAAAGGTACAGTCAAACTGAAATTATACTGCCACTTATTTTCTCGAATTCACTGGACAGATGTTTATGGGCATGTATACCTTATGTTGCTGATACTACAATCACAATATACTGCTATAATGGCATTAATTAATTTTTGTGATTCTACAAACGAGGTCGCACCTCGTATGGTTCAAAATTGTACATTTGTTGTTAGCGACCACTTTTTCGACATTTTTTGCGCTGCGAAACACACTAAAGACAAAACCACTAACACGAAAATGAGAATACTGCGATTCTGATTAGAAATTCAGCTAAGAGGCAGTAGTCAATGTAGGCTAATCGATGGAGTGCGGACGAAAGTTGAAGCGGCTTTAAGTTTTAGTCATTATCATCAAATCGACGGTAGAGGACCTTGTAGATCATGCGCCGACCTCACACTGCTCCTCCATAGATGGCGATCCTGTGCACTTAGGGCCCAGTAGTGACGCACTCCTAACTGGCAGAGGTCTTTCTGCAGCTCATCCTCCCATCGCTTCCTGGGACTTCCGACTGGACGGGTACCAAAAGGTCTTCCTATAAGTACGTCTTTTGCCCGAGAGGTGTCTAGTCTCCTAGCAATGTGGCCTGCCAAGTTTATTCTTCGCGCTTTCAGTTTTTGAACGATGCTTGGTTGCCTCATCAGCTTATGCAATTCTTGCTTTTTTCTACGTCTCCCGAGCTCGACTTCTGGACAGGCCCAAAGATCCTTCTCATAATTTTGCTTTCGGAGACCAACAAGTTTTCTTCATCCTTCTTTGCTGTGCTTAGGGTTTCTGTCCCATAAAACAATACTGGCATTGTATGCCTTAAGTTTGGTCTTAATTGACAGATTCTTGGATGACATTGTCTGCTTTAGACTGAAATAAGTTTTAGACCCATTCACAATATGTTGGTTTATTTCCTGTTTTAAATTATTTTGCCCGTTGAACCATGTACCAAGGTAAAGCCGGCCGATGTGGCCGAGCGGCTCTAGGCGCTACAGTCTGGAACCGCGCGACCGCTTCGGTCGCACGTTCGAATCCTGCCTCGGGCATGGATGTGTCTGATGTCCTTAGGTTAGTTAGGTTTAAGTAGTTCTAAGTTCTAGGGGACTGATGACCTCAGAATTTAAGTCCCACAGTGCTCAGAGCCATCTGAACCAAGATAAAGCAAGTTTACATATTCCTACCTGTAATGGGATGTCATTAGGGACTACTCTTGATACCTCCATTACCTAAGTCTTTTCCACAGTTTCTGCCATCTCTTCCTCTGATTTGCTAGAACTGCGATGTAGTCTGCATAGCCCAATAACTCTGTCGTACCATTTAGCGTCACTCCTTTGTTTTCTCTTTTCATTTCTCGGATTACTTTCTCTAGGACAAGATTAACTAACATCACCCCCGTTCTGATATGGAATTCCTTGGACAGCTCCACTTGGTATTTGGTTTTAGTCTCCACTGTGGACACCTTGATCACACTTATTAACTTCATTGGTATACCAAGCTCTCTCAGGATATTGCACATACTTAATCTGTGGATACTGTCATAAGCCTCTGAGAAGTCTACGGCCGTCACCAGAAACCGATGGTTCAATTCCCAGCACTTTTCCCAGATTGGCCTCGGGGTGAAATTTTGATCGATGGTCGATCGTCCTTCTTGGAAGCCTGCCTGGTAATCTTCTACAATATCGTTTGCAAATGGATGAAGTTTTTCGAGTATTATTGAAGATAGACCTTTGTAAGGTACACTTAGGAGAGAAATGCCTCTGTGGTTGATACAATTCCTATGACTGTTCTTTTATGTAGTGCGATAATAACGGCTGATTTCCACTCTTCTGGGATTTCCTCTTTTTCTCACATTTCTTTTATGAGATTTTATAGCTCTTTCTGAAGTGTTTCTCCTCCTGCCTTCAACATCTCTGCCGTTATCCTATCACCTTCTGGCGTCTTATTGTTCTTTAGTTTCCTCGTAGCTCTTTCTTCATTTTGTTAAGTCACTTGAATGTTTACGGTTTTTCCTTCACCCTGTGTATTATTCTCATGAGCAAAGACACTCTCTGGATCTCCAGCATTTAATAACTCTTCAAAATATTTGCGCCGTGCACGGCTTGCGTTTATCCCATTTATTGTTTGTCATCTTCTATTATGCTACTGCCGCCTCGTTTTCTTGTTCCATTTACTGGCGTCACTAACTTCCTGCCTTACTTGCCCGTGAGCGGCAGCAGCAGCGCGTGTCGATAAGTGCACTGTCATACCATCTTTGGAGCGACCAATAGTATTTCCGGGTCGTCGTGTGTCTGCCAGTCAGTTGGAGACGGACCAGCAGTGCAGTCGGGACGCAGCAGCAGTGAAGTCGGGGACGGAGCGCCGCTGAGGCGCCGACAGCCAGTGCTCGCCGACCACTGACGACACCCATGAACTGTCCGAAGGAGGCAGATTGGAGAGGGTTGTCGTTCGGTTGGTCATCTCATCGGCCGACATATATTTGGTCCTTTCACCGTTTCCGGCCGGTTGGCCGGGGTCTGGCGGCGTCCACGTGCGGTCGGAGTGTGAGGGGCTGTTCCCACGGCTACGAGGTCCGTGGCTCACCGATCCCGGACACGAAAGATACGTCATCCTGTCACTTGGTCCGTTGCCTGTCTGTCGTTTGTGTTGTCATCGGATCGAAAATGGTTGGACCGACTGCCTGTCTCACCTGGGCGAGCGTTGGTGTATGAATTCCAGGCCGACCCTCGGAACTTCTCAGCGCCCTTGGGTGTACTGCGTTTTTTTTATTTGTTTCTTGTTGTTTGTACTCGTATGGCTTCTAGCCGATTTTTAAAAAAAAATTAAGGTTGTTTTGCCCTTAAGGCATAAGATTCTTTAGGCCTTCAGTCTAATTTAAAGAACTGTTTCACGTAAGACCTTCGGCATTTTAAAGGTTTTAATGTTGTTGAATTTAAAGTGTTGGGCCTTTAGCCAATTTTGAGTTTGAGTTGTTTTGCTCTTAAGGCCTTCAGCCTAAATTAAAGAACTGTTTCACGCAAGGCCTTCGGTATTTAAAAACAATTAAAGTTATGGAGTTTTAAGTGTTAGGCTTTCAGCCAATTTGAATTTAACTTTGCTCTTGAAGTGTCTGATTCTTTGGATCTTCAACCTAACTAAGGAACTATTTTAAGATAAGGCTTTGCCTTTTAAATTTCTGTTTTGGTTGAGTTTTGCCTAATTAAGAACTGTTTTTCTTCTTTTTAAAAAAATTAATGTAGTTTAAAGTTTGGGCTTTCAGCCGATTTTGATTTCAAATTGTTTGCTCTGAAAATCTCAGATTCTTTGGCCTTCAGCCTAAATCAAGAACTGTTGCAAGATAAGACTTGCCTTTTAAATTTATGATAATGCTTGCGTTTTAAGTTATTGGCCTTCAGCCGTTTTTATATTAAAGTAGATTTCAGACTGTAATTAAGTCCCAAAGATTAATACAGTGTGTTAAAAAAATTTTTTGTGGGCTCTTGTAATGTTTGATCAAATAATAAAGTTGTATTTTCGAGTATAACTGACAGCCCCTTATTTTGGCCCCTTTCCACAATTTAAACTACCTGTCCTGTCCTGCGAGTAACCAGGGCGTTTCTCTCCACCTATTCAGAATTTTTTTCTTGTCTGTTACCATATATCCATCCTTATCATTAATAATTAAAGCTTCGTTTCTGTGACCATTCCTCACATGTTTTAACATCTGAAACATTAAGTTTTAGTGGCACAGTTAAAAGCAGCGACATTCGAGTGATGCGCCACAGTAATTTGGGTGTTCCCAATGCAACTTCAGTGTCGCCATTCGAGTGACACCCGAGTGGCGCCACTTGAGCTGTATGTGGAAACCTGGTTTGTCCCGCGTTCATATACGCAACTAAATAACGCCATACCTGCTGGCATGCAGCAGTAGCGCTAGCAGCTGCGGTTCATGAAGAACGCTGTAAATTTTACGTAGTTGTTCAACTTTTCAATATTGCGTCAGCCGATTTGGTTAGCGCGAATAATTATGTTACAGTGCAGTTTAAGGGCAAGAGTAAAATACAAGGCAAAGTAAACGACAATGACGGAGCCGAAAATGGATTTCGCACAAACTTTGAAAACAAATGTAGCCTGCTATGGCAAAAAACCAACAAGTGGATTGTAAATTTCATCTTCAGAACAATACTCTTCCGAGATTTTGGAATTTTATTGTGTTCGATAGTGTAGGCATTTTGAATAGTTCTGTTTTTAATTTCATAACTATCACATCACTCTCTGAGTTTCACTCCTGCATAGAATCCACAATTTCTAAAGTGCTTGGTCTCTTAGACTGTGATATTTATTTTATTTACTCCTACAGAGAGTAAAAGAGTAGTAACAGGTTGCTCTACCGGTATCAGAAACTGACTACTTGACCTGCACACCACTTTTTTTGACGTATTTTTCAGTGATTAAAAATCAGGTTCACCGAAATCGAACAGTCCAGAGCAGCAGTTATTCCACAGAAACTGGAACGGAGTTCTGGATTTTCGGAACCAATAAGAATCAGTACAATCAGGACGTACTGCCTGACAAAAAATGTGAAGCAGCGTCAAGGGAGATAGGAAACGAAACAATACTTCATCGGTTGAGATGGTATATGAAGTTATTATGGGTGGAGGTTACACTCAACAACCGAGCTAGGTTATTAATTGGCTCCTTTTACCGATCTCCTGACTCAGCAGCATTAGGGGCAGAACAACTGAGAAAAAATTTGGAATACATTTCACATAAATTTTCTCAGCATGTTATAGTCTTAGGTGGAGATTTCAATTTACCAGATATAGACTGGGACACTCAGATATTTAGGACGGGTGGTAGGGGCAGAGCATCGAGTGACATTATACTGAGTGCACTATCCGAAAATTACCTCGAGCAATTAAACAGAGAACCGACTCGTGGAGATAACAACTTGGACCTACTGATAACAAACAGAGTCGAACTTTTCGACTCTGTAAGTGCACAACAGGGAATCAGTGATCATAAGGCCGTTGCAGCATCCCTGAATATGGAAGTTAATAGGAATATAAAAAAAGGGAGGAAGGTTTATCTGTTTAGCAAGAGTAATAGAAGGCAGATTTCGGACTACCTAACAGATCAAAACGAAAATTTCTGTTCCGACACTGACAATGTTGAGTGTTTATGGAAAAAGTTCAAGGCAATCGTTAAATGCGTTTTAGACAGGTACGTGCCGAGTAAAACTGTGTGGGGCGGGAAAAACCCACCGTGGTTCAACAACAAAGTTAGGAAACTACTGCGAAAGCAAAGAGAGCTTCACTCCAAGTTTAAACGCAGCCAAAACCTCTCAGACAAACAGAAGCTAAACGATGTCAAAGTTAGCGTAAGGAGGGCTATGCGTGAAGCGTTCAGTGAATTCGAAAGTAAAATTCTATCTACCGACTTGACAGAAAGTCCCAGGAAGTTCTGGTCTTACGTTATATCAGTAAGTGGCTCGAAACAGCATATCCAGACACTCCGGGACGATGATGGCATTGAAACAGAGAATGACACGCGTAAAGCTGAAATACTAAACACCTTTTTCCAAAGCTGTTTCACAGAGGAAGACCGCACTGCACTTCCTTCTCTAAATCCTCGCACAAACGAAAAAATGGCTGACATCGAAATAAGTGTCCAAGGAATAGAAAAGCAACTGGAATCACTCAACAGAGGAAAGTCCACTGGACTTGACGGGATACCAATTCGATTCTACATAGAGTACGCGAAAGAACTTGCCCCCCTTCTAACAGCTGTGTACCGTAAGTCTCTAGAGGAACGGAAGGTTCCAAATGATTGGAAAAGAGCACAGGTAGTCCCAGTCTTCAAGAAGGGTCGTCGAGCAGATGCGCAAAACTATAGACCTATATCTCTGACGTCGATCTGTTGTAGAATTTAAGAACATGTTTTTTGCTCGAGTATCATGACATTTTTGGAAACCCAGAATCTACTCTGTAGGAATCAACATGGATTCCGGAAACAGCGATCGTGTGAGACCCAACTCGCTTTATTTGTTCATGAGACCCAGAAAATATTAGATACAGGCTCCCAGGTAGATGGTATTTTCCTTGACTTGCGGAAGGCGTTCGATATAGTTCCACACTGTCGCCTGATAAACAAAGTAAGAGCCTACGGAATATCAAACCAGTTGTGTGGCTGGATTGAAGAGTTTTTAGCAAACAGATCACAGCATGTTGTTATCAATGGAGAGACTACAGACGTTAAAGTAACCTCTGGCGTGCCACAGGGAAGTGTTATGGGACCATTGCTTTTCACAATATATATAAATGACCTAGTAGATAGCGTCGGAAGATCCATGCGGCTTTTCGCGGATGATGCTGCAGTATACAGAGAAGTTGCAGCATTAGAAAATTGTAGCGAAATGCAGGAAGATCTGCAGCGGATAGGCACTTGGTGCAGGGAGTGGCAACTGACCCTTCACATAGACAAATGTAATGTATTGCGAATACATATAAAGAAGGATCCATTATTGTACGATTATATGATAGCGGAACAAACACTGGTAGCAGTCACTTCTGTAAAATATCTGGGAGTATGCGTGCGGAACGATTCGAAGTGGAATGATCATATAAAATTAATTGTTGGTAGGGCGGGTACCAGGTTGAGATTCATTGGGAGAGTCCTTAGAAAATGTAGTCCATCAACAAAGGAGGTGGCTTACAAAACACTCGTTCGACCTATACTTGAGTATTGCTCATCAGTGTGGGATCCGTACCAGATCGGGTTGACGGAGGAGATAGAGAAAATCCAAAGAAGAGTGGCGCGTTTCGTCACAGGGTTATTTGGTAACCGTGATAGCGTTACGGAGATGTTTAGGAAACTCAAGTGGCAGACTCTGCAAGAGCGGCGCTCTGCATCGCGGTGTAGCTTGCTCGCCAGGTTTCGAGAGGGTGCGTTTCTGGATGGGGTATCGGATATATTGCTTTCCCCTACTTATACCTCCTGAGGAGATCACGAATGTAAAATTAGAGAGATTATAGCGCGCACGGAGGCTTTCAGACAGTCGTTCTTCCCGCGAACCATACGCGACTGGAACAGAAAAGGGAGGTAATGACAGTGGCACGTAAAGTGCCCTCCGCCACCCACCGTTGGGGGCTTGCGGAGTATAAATGTAGATGTAGATGTAGATGTAGACTGCAAAATCGAGTCAAATTTACAATGAACCTGGTCTTTACAATGAAGCCATTTATCGACATGAAGGCACACCCCCTGTGGCCTGGATGCTTGCACTGATTCGGTTGGGAGGATGTCGTAATGCCGTTGTATCCTCTTCTGAGGCAAGATATCCCACAAATGTTGTAACTGATGCTTGACATCCCAGATACTGGCACTGGAATGAGTTGACGTCCGAGCTGTTCTACTGGGAACAGATCTGGATATCACTGGGCAAGGGAGTGCCTCAACGTGGCACAAATAGTTCACCCACACACGCGCCTTGTGCTGAGTTGATGTATTGCAACGAGACGCACCACAGGCGATAAGTTATACGGACGCTGATGGTTTATGGTTCTTTTACTAGAAGTAGGATGATGATTCACTTTCAAAACGTGATTACCGAAATTTGTTACAATTAAATGAAAATAATACACACAGTTGTTGGTATTATTCTTGCTTAACATAAATGTAACAACTGCTTTCCCATTGTCCATTAGAAGATGGATTTACAGGGAAAAATCTGCCGTTGTGAAGCACTATCTCGATCTGGGCCACGGCATGGACTGGAAAGACGAGATACTCCAGTTCGCCACCCGTACTGGGGCTCCATCATCAAGAAAGCAGTTGAAATACGTACAGTTAACAACTTAACGGAGAAACAGGACTGCAGCTCAGCAAAGTATAGGTACCAGCTGAATCGCCACTACGAGCGTTTTTTTCACGCGCGTTTCTGCTGGCGTTCACGCCGACCTTATAGACCACTGCGTGTTGAATGGGGCTTGCCACACGAGGCGCTTTCGCATGCCGCGGGCCCGCAAACTTCGGCGTTCACGCTGAGCGAACGCTCTCGGGTGCATTCGTTCTGCGTGTTTTTCACGCTGGGCTCTGGCCACACGGGCGGGAGACACGCTGCGGCAGAGTCCGGAACCTCAGCCCTTTCCTCCGACTCTTACTGACAGTTACCGCACTGAAATCGTAGCGATGCTAACATATGCAACAATGCGTGCAGCGGTATTATTTCAATAGGTATTTCATAATGAAGAACATATGCAGTCTAACAATGCGTCGTGCGATATTATAAAAAGTAGGTATTTCATAATGAAGTAGCCACACATGTCTTATTTTTGGTTTAATAACATGTCAAATGCATGATAAATGTACGTGGTTTGAAAGCCAAAGTACGAGATTTTAGTTGTTTATGTACGAGGAAAAAAGTTTTATGGTTGGCAACCCTGCTCGGCAGCTCGCTGTTCAGTTCACGGACAGACTTTGGCGTCCTCGCTTCGTTGTCATTCTAGCAGTCTTCTTGTACTTTATAAAGTGCCAGAACGGAGCGTCTGGACAGTGAAATCAATATTACTGAAGTTGCCAGGTGCCGGGGCTAGCAGTGTATTTAACACTAAATTCTTCGAGAATCTTCATATATAAATGATGCTCTAAGCCCCCCCCCCCCCCTATTCTAACTCCGACTTTTGCTGTTGCACATGGATTAAAAAGAAACGCGAACTGACTGTAATAGACCCTGCAAGTGGAGTAGAAAAGAGTTTGGCACCTGCAATAATTTAATTTGATAGACATTAATGAAATAAAGGAAAGTTTCAGTAACGTAGTGAGAAATGAAAGGGTTGCTCTACCGATTAACAGAATGAAAGTTCTGTCCAAAATAACAATATGATTTATTATGACTAAACTCAAAATAATAAACAAAACACATGAAACATTTACAATACATCAAATTGGCTCAAATTGGATACTCAAATAAATGCTGTGAAGGTGAAGTTGTCCCTAAACTAGATTGTGACATTTATGACGAAGTGGTATGTGGAGCCAATTCCTTGCAACTCAAATCTTAAGAGAAAACACAAAGCCAACCCAACATTAATTGCTGCTACCAAAAACAGAACAAAGTTAGAAAAAGACGAACAGGCGCGCTCTGCTGAGCTCTGATTATCGCCTAGGAAAATCCCTGTCTGCTGGTGCTGCGGACATACATTACCAAACTGTCTTCTTAACTGCAAGAACACGATCTGGCGTACCGGAGGCGATGGCTGGTTGCTTCGACGTCCTGTCGTGGTGATGATAATGTCGCGAGTGTAGCCCGAAACTAATTATCCTGGTCTGGTTGTTCCAGACCAAAGACTTCCTAGCAATACAAATGCGCCTCTGAGGGAGATGAAGAAGGCTTGCCACACAATCACTGATGGTACAGTGATCGATTTTAACAAGCGAAGTCACACTGTAACTCCGGTACAGTCGACTTTAGCCAAAACTGCTCAAGACAGACAACATAGGCCGCTTGTACGCAGAACGCTCAATTGCCAACTGTACTCGGAAAGTTACGTTGAAGTCGAAACTTCAGCAACTTCGTCAAACAGTTATAATTAATTAAAAGTATATTAGACAGCCAACGGAAAGCAGGCTGTCCAGAGCAGCGAGAGCTCAGTCTTGTAACCTACTCCGACCGAAAGGCGAGAGCCGACTGCCCACAAGAGCACCCGTACAAACCGAACACAGAACATTCCCGCCCCCACGACAGTGGACGTGGTTAACCGTTCCAATTAGCAACTCGAAAACCGGCGGAAAATTCCACTCTATTGCCAGAGCACTACCATTCCACCAATGGAGATTCTTGGCGCCAATTTCTGCGCCGATTTTGCTACGTCACGGAGCTATGCCCTGAGCAAGCCAATCACAGTTACTATACGGCAGAAAACGCGGGAACTTGCGGGCCAAGGCTGCTTGGGAACACAAGTCATTCCCCCGCCTCACTGGTAGCCCGCCAGAAAGTGTTTTCGCTAAGTTTCTGCGAAGTAACGGAACCTCTAGCCCAGCCGCTACTTCAGGCCCCTCCGGGTGTGTCTTTTCACAATGTCGGCGTCTGGAAAGCATTCACTCAACTCCCTCACACCCATCAGCTTACCCTTTCAAGATCGGCAGAGCCCGCCTGTCACCGGACCACCTGGGTGACGAGAGACACTGCGTGGGAAGTCTGCGTGTGAAGGAATAGCAACTTTTCACCGCATGCAATTAGAGAGGAAAATCGTAAGATAGAAATATAAGAGGGGGCTCATGCCACCTTTCAAAGTGCAGAAACATCCATGGCTGTACAATACAAGGAATCCAGAAAACAAAATTAAAGAAAGAAAAAGAATCGTGGCGAGCAGTTACAGCGACTGTTCTGGGAAAAAAATGGGATGGAATGGATAACAAGCAAAAATCAGATCTAGGTAATTACAGACAGTAAATATTTTATTAATTGCTATAAACAGTGTACAATGAAATTTATACATGAATAAAATGTTAACAAGCCAATACAGAAATTAGTCTTCATCCAAAGAAGTTTGCATAATGATCTTGCCGTGGTACAGATCCTTGAGGGGAACAGAAGTAATCAGAAAAATGATCTCTGATACTTTTGCCACTGACCGTTCCTTTTGTCCCATGTGCCCGAATACTTTCCATTGTGCAAGTCAGTGTGTCTTCAAAATTGTAACCATCGTGTTGTCTCACAAAATTGTGAAGTACACAACATGCTTGAACAATAGTATCCGCCACATCCACGTTAACATCAATTGGACGATGGAAAATTCTCCATTTATTGAATTAAATGGAAAATGCACATTCCACATAATGTCGTGCTCGTGACAGTCTGAAGTTAAACACTTTTTGTTTATTCGTAAGGTTTTTTGCGGGATATGGTCTCATTAAATTGTCACTCATCGCAAAAGCCTCACCAGCTACAAACACATAAGGAATTTTCAATCCACAAGGATCATTCGGAAGTGGCGCGGCTTCTGGCAAATTCAAGGCTTGTTGGCAAAGTTTTTTACCCAATTCAGTTGCTCTGAATATATTGGAGTCTCCTTGGTGACCAAATGCCTCTACATCTATGAATCTGAAACAATATTTGCTGTCTACTATGACCATCAATATAATAGAAAAATTCTTTTTGTAGTTATAAAATTCGCTGCCTGATGTCCTGGGTTAACGATCCTAACGTGTTTTCCATCTATGGATCTCATACAGCGAGGAAAGTCTGCTGTCTTCTCATACTGGTAGTTGATATTCTTCCACTCTTCTGTAGTCGGGGGTTTCATATACTTCACTTTCAGCATCTCCCATATGGAAGTGCAAGTATCTCTAATAATATCAGCAATTGTGGATCGGCCGAGAAGAAACTCAAAATGCAGAGAACGCATCGAATTTCCAGTCCCCAGATGCCTGTAAAATTTGATTTGATCAGTTATAAATGGTTGGGGAAAGCCAATGGATTTTCTCTTTATTTATGTTTCAGGAAATGGTTCTCACTGCCAAACGAATTTTTGTGTGCTATGCTACTTTATCGTGTAAGGTGCTCCGTTGTCCTGTTGTCTTCATTGTAATATATTAAACCAAGAGGAATATTGAAGTAATTGTCGGTCTTTATATATAGTTAATGGTGAAAGTCTGCAAAAACGTCGATCATTAGTTAAAACTGCACATGGATTTATACATTAAAGACAACACAAGACTGCAGTACCGGACAGCACGCAGAAATTCACTTGAAAATGGGAACCATTTCATAAAACACGTTGTGGAAAATATAAATGGAAAAAATCGTTCTTGGTAGCAGAAAAATTGTTTCATACACAAACCTGTTAAATGATTTCATTTTAAGTAGGAGAAATTAAATGAGCTCCAGGTAATTATATAAATCTACAATACTTTTATTCGTTATCTTTTAGGGATAGAAGTTCAGAAACGGTGGAAAAGTATGACAGATTCCTATACAAAATATATGAAAAGCATAGGAAGAAGTGGTGATGCTGCTACGTCCAGCAAACCATATGTATTTTATAAGCAAATGACGTACCTTGAAGGAGTGCTGCAACAAAGGACGTAAGTGACAATTATCCCTTATTGTCTGTGGATTATGAGGTCACTTGTTGAACATAGTAGCTGTTTCAGTACGTTTAATATGAAAGGATACTGTTTTAAATAATAAAAAAGGTTATTTTTTCAGAACTGCTGGGAATATGAACGTCATTGAGAATGACGACAGAGCAGAGAGCGTACTAGCACCAGAACCTCGAAGTGCAGAAAATATTTCAAGGCCAAAACCAAAAAAGCGGAAACAAGATACGTTCGAGGACAAAATTGTGAAGGTCTTAAAAGGGCATTTGGAACAACCTGCACGTCACGTGCCTGATGCGGATGAGATGTTCCTCATATCGCAGCTTCCTGTTATTAGGAAGCTTAAAACGGAGGACATATTAGATTTTCAAATGAAATTCCTTCAACTTTTAAGGTCTTACACAATTCCGACGTCTTCACCTTCACCATCTTCACCGAGTGGCAGCACAATTAATCAGTCTTTTGTACATCACTATGAAAGCTATTCGTCACAGTCCACAGAAGAAAGAGAGTCCACAGAAGAAAGAGAAGATGCTTTTGTGACACTTTTTGACTTGTAATTAAAAACTATGTCAGGTCTTTCAGACCTAGATTTTTTTCCTTGGCATAAACATTTTTAATTAATATTAATATCTAAACAGAGAAAGAATTAAAAAAAAACGTACCTTAAGGTTACTGCGAGTATATCTTCTGCACTGATACATTCCCTCATGTTCGTGTTCCTTTTAGAAATTTTCTCTCCAATCATATTCAGAAGCATTGCAAATCAGTTCACCGACATCCTGTAGTATTCAAAGAATTTGTCTGGATTTGCCTTCAGTTTGTTGTGTAGAAGCACGAACTTTCCTTTAGTTGATCTGTCGCCAGATATGGGATGAATCCAGTATTTTTTTCCTGCCGCCGTTTCCGACGCCTATGTACAACTAACGCAGCACATACTGCAAGAACCGCGTTCATTTTTAATGTATTTCCGCTCATAGTTGATACTAAGCTGTGCACAGTGGATGTTGTCACAGCTTGCACCAAAGCACTACTGGCGTTTCGCTGGGCTTCACGCCGCGTGAGAGAGGCGACCATGTGGCCGCGCGTGTTGCGTGAATTCTGGCAGAAACGCTCGTGGAAAAAACGCTCTTGTGGCCGTAGCCTAAAGTCGGCGTGAACGGCGGCAGAAACGCGCGTGAAAAAAACGCTCGTGTGGCCGTAGCCTAAGGCATCGTTGGACGCAGACAAATAAATTCGGAAAAATAATGCCGATGGGTAATCGAAGTCAGAGTAGCCCCAACACCACGCCATCGTCCACACGCTAGGGTTCACGACTCTAGGCCGGAACAGGCCCAATGCATGCTGAGTCCTGCGTCTGTGGCCTGTTTCTGTTGCAGGGAACTCTGGATTTCAACATACCTTGCGATGACGATATGGCTTTTTTTTTGGGGTAAGTTCGTATGGGACCAAACTGCGAAGGTCATCGGTCCCTAGACTTACACACTACTTAATTCAACTTATGTTAAGGACAACACACACACCCATGCCCGAGGGAGGACTCGAACCTCCGACGAGGGAGGCCGCGCGAACCGTCGCAAGGCGCCTCAGAACGCCCGGCTACGCAGCGCGGCATGAATTTATACATTATGTGATCAAAAGTATCCGGACACTCCCAAAAACATACGTTTTCCGTATGAGGTGCAATGTACTGCTACCTACTGCCAGGTACTCCGTATCAGCGACTTCAGTAGTCGTTAGACATCGGGAGAGAACAGAATGGGGCACTCCGCGGAACACACGGAGTTCGAACGTCGTCAAGTTAAGTTGATGTGTGTGAAAACTTATGGGACTTAACTGCTAAGGTCATCAGTCCCTAAGCTTACACACTACTTAACCTAAATTATCCTAAGGACAAACACACACACCCATGCCCGAGGGAGGACTCGGACTCGAACCTCCGCCGCACAGCCCATGACTGCAGCGCCCTAGATCGCTCGGCTAACCCCGCGCGGCCGTGGTCAAGTGACTGGGTGTCACATACATCTGTACGCGAGATTTCCACACTCCTAAACAACCCTAGGTCCACTGTTCCCGATGTGATAATCCAGTGGAAACGTGAAGGGACACGTGCAGCACAAAAGCTTACAGACCGACCTTGTCTGTTGGCTGATAGAGACCGCCGACATTTGAAGGGGGTCGTAATGTGTAATAGATGGACATGTATCCAGACCATCACACAGGAATTCCAAACTGCATCAGGATCCACTGCAAGTACTATGACAGTTAGGTGGGAGGTGAGAAAACTTGGATTTCATGGTCGAGCGGCTGCTCATAAGCCACACATCACGCCGGTAAATGAAAAACGACGCGTCGCTTGGTGTAAGGAGCGTAAACATTGGACGACTGAACAATGGAAAAACGTTGTGTGGAGTGACGAATCACGGTACATAATGTGGCGATCCGACGACAATGTGTGGGTATGGCGAATGCCCAGTGAACGTCATCTGCCATCGTGTGTGGCGCCAACAGCAAAATTCCGAGGTGGTGGTGTTATGGTGTGGTCGTGTTTTTCAAAGAGGGGGCTTACACCCCTTGATGTTTTAAACACCAACTTGCTTCCCACTGTTGAAGAGCAATTTGCGGATGCCGATTGAATATTTCAACACAATGGAGCACCCGTTCATAACGCACGGCCTGTGGCGGCGTGGTTACATAACAATAACATCCCTGTAATGGACTGGCCTCCACAGGGTCCTGACATGAATCCTATATAACACCTTTGGGATGTTTTGGAACGCCGACTTCGTGCCATGCCTCACTGACCCATCTCGATATCTCTCCTCAGTGCAGCTCTCCATGAAGAATGGGCTGCCATTCCCCAAGACACCTTCCAGCACAATATTGAATGTATGCCTGCGAGGGTGAAAGCTACCATCAAGATCAGTGAGGGCCAAAAGCAGTAGTACAACAAAGTTCGTACAGCCCCACTTCCATTGTTTTTCAACATGGCGGATCCAATATGGCAGCAATAGATATGGCAACGTCGCAGTGACGTCATGGTGGGAAGTTCAAATTATGGTGAGGAGATAGGTTTATTTGGCTACCTCACCAGCCTAACACCTCCCCTCCCTCTGTCCCTCCAACCGCCAGAAAATGGCAGTAAGTTCAAATTCCAGTAGGATGCAACATACCATGATTACCTCCACTAACCTATGAAAATGGCGGGAAAATAGGTAACTTAGGCTACCTCTGCCTAGGAATCGGCAGGAAAAGGACTCAGCCTGTGTTGGATAGTATGGACATAAGTCTTTCTTTTGCAGGCAGTCTTTATTTAAATAATTTGAAGCAGTAGCTTCATCCAGTGTGCTCACCATGAGGTCTGGAGTCTAACTGACATAGTACACAATGCTGCCACCAGAGCGCACTGTAATCAGTCCTGTGACATAATCCAAGATGACGCTCTGGAGGGAAGAAACGGTGGAAAAAGGACTCAGCCGGTTCTGGGCTGCTGGGGAGAGGAAGGTGGGTACTTTATTTATTTTGGAACAATATATTTAGGGACGGATTTGACATTGTATATTTGCTACACTAATACAAAACACTCACCCTGACGTGCTTGAAGTCGCAGTAAATAGTCTACAGACATGCAAAAAGTTGTAAACTGTTGAAATAATGCAGTACACTGATGTACAGACACGCAAACAACTCATAAATTACCGAAATATATGTTTTATGTTTTTTTTTTATAAAAGGAAAGGGAGTTCAATGTTGAATGTGGAAGGATATAGTTTGTAATTGGATGTCAATTGGTTATCAACTGTTAAATAAACTTCGAGTTCGAAGTTGGAACAGTCAGTTGACTCTGTTGTTATAACATGCATCGTAAATATTACTTATGTGTGAGATTTGCAAGTTTTATTAAAATTCAGACTTCTTGAAGAGGTTCTGGCAGGGTTTTGTCGAGAGTGTGGACGATCTTCAATGGTTGACAGGTTTGAAGTTTTATTGGTGAGAGGTCGACACATATTGATATTTTTAAAATAATCGATATTGTGAAGTGTGTTAGGATTCTGTTTTGAAACTTTATCGGCGATTGTGGTCGGGAGAATCGGTTTTAAAGTGGAATATTTCGTTGAATGAAAACAGGATTTATTCTTTAGTGGCATCAATTAATTATTTTAAGGAAAAATCAAGAGAATTTCAATTTATTCTGGAAAAGATATCAAGGAGTGTCAGACCGCACAACTAACATATAGAAACTCTGGGACTTTTTTGAACTGTCAAAAATTTTTTTTCGATAAAACTTTTCTTCAACAGAGACTGGTGAATTTTTCTGCGTTTATCCTTATTTTCTAGGTAGAATCTGCTGGAGCTTAATGTTTTTCTTTATGGATTTTTGAAGTAACTGGGAAATGGACTTATAATCTGATCAGCGGCGGACCATCTATATTGGGTACACGGTTAGGCTGTTGTGAAGCCTGTTGGTTTGTAGATTGCCTTTCTTTCCCCTGCTGCAGACATCGTTGCTGAGTTCCTGCGACAGGATCGGTGGTTCAGCGCAATAGACACGCAAACTACTCGTAAATCACAGAAATAATGCAGTACACTGATGTGCAGAGATGCAAACAACTCGTAAATTACCGAAATAATGCAGTAACAGCATACAAACATGCAAACTGCTCGTACATCATCGAAATAATTAATGTGAGAGTCTCTGCAAACTTGCTCACAACTCTTAATCAGTCGAAAATAATGTAGTGCACAAACACTCATTGCATGTAAAAAAACGATTTTGAACTATCGTCAATCATGACATATAGTGAACTGTTCCAACATGCGCATGTGCAGACACTGCCGCAAACCATCATTAGAGTTATTGCTTTCAGGATGCTGCTGATGGCAGGTGAAAGTTGTGTCTACAGTTAGAGTTCTTCGAGTGTTATACTGACGTCACATGTTTACATAAACAAGTGAGATGGCAAGTCACCCTCTGGGCCATGTGAATGTGTTTATCACTGCTGGCGTGAAACCTCTCTACCTATGGATACTGATGTCACAGGTCGCGTTATAGAAATCTGTTCCAATGCTTTCCAGAAATAGCCCAGGGTGCATTGTTCCTAGCGATCCTAACGGGACACACGAGACGCCTCCGACCGACATTACCCAGCCACCATGCATACCTGCCACGCCTATCGCTAACTTAGTTACAAAACTGAAGTATCGATTTTACACCCAAGATACGACAGGGGAATGGAGTACATCACATAAATCTTCATTCATTTAGAGTAATGTGTCACGTTTCATCACACATGAGATGGATCTCCCACACAGAACATGCGTTTGTATGTGAGTCGCAGGCTATGTCACACAACTGATGCATCCTGACAGAACATCAGGAAAAGTGGTCAAAGGTCCTGAAGCAACTTCTCCCTTTCTCTCTCTAGAGTGCATCATCAGCCTCCCATTAAATCGTATCTCATTACAACTCCATCTCAACCGGTCACTCCATCCAGTGTATGTCACCCTTTAACACAGATGCAAGTAAGTTTAGAGGCAGACGGCTCCCTGTCTTCCTGAAAAGGGTCAAATACGGTAGCCAACTCACGTGTATCCCTGTTACCTCAATAGACAGGCAGTAGAGTGCTGCCTCGACAGAAAAAAAGTGACTGTTTCCCTGGTTCCCTTCACTTCCATGTCGATGTTTCCTCGGATTCCACTTGCTGTCACATACTTGTTGCCATGTACAAACTGCCGACCAGAAGACGCGCAAGTACTTCCTAAATTTCCCACACATTTTAGCGTATATTCTCTCAATTTATATGTATTTTCAGCAATTCTATCGATTTTTTATACCACTGCTTTCCATGCGATCATAACATAGCCTAACGTTCCATGTTCTAAAACTGTATGTAAATGTAGTGCAGCTACAAAGACCTGCGCAAATTCACTATTTTTCTGATTTGAAGGCGTAGTATAGCACTGTACTCGATTGTATCCAGTCGCCTCCAACCCACATATTCCACACCTGCAGAGCGTTTGCTCTGTTTTCTGCATGTCTGTTTATGTGCATGTGTCACAGATGGCACCTTAGGCGACGTGTAACCGCAGTGTTGATCTGATACTATAAACTCTGGTGATCACTGTCTATATTCAGTGTCACGGCATTTGTATGGAAAAAATGCCGTACCCCGTTTTATAAAGCCAGTATAGCTTTTAACATGGATACTTGTATGCACTTGTAAAACCGAGACCGCTTGTGACAGTAACATACAGTAGTTCTTGCGATCAGGTTTTTTAACGTCTGGCGGTTTGTAAGACGATTACGCCTCTCTTTCTAAAACACAGTGGTACCACTCCCAAGAAAAACTTATGAGACAGGTCCACCCATCGTTGATTTTCGGTCAGTATTATTTCGTATTGCCAGCGATCAGTTACTGACGAAGTATTGTACTTAGCAGTAGGGGGAGTGCGATAGGTTCGCCTTGAGAATCAGGCTTATAAAGTATGTGTTTGTGTTCCGACATGAGCAAAGGAAATGACTAAGTCCAGTCATAAGGAAAGTACGGATTTGACGAGCAATACTGTGATAACAAAGGGAAGACTATGTCAAGTCATAAGAATGGTACAGATATTCTTATTTCCAGAGCCACAGCCGTCAAAAATGGTTCAAATGGCTCTGAGCACTATGGGACTTAACAGCTGAGGTCATCAGTCCCCTAGAACTTAGAACTACTTAAACCTAACTAACCTAAGGACATCACACACATCCATGCCCGAGGCAGGATACGAACCTGCGACCGTAGCGGTCGCATGGTTCCAGACTGAAGCGACTAGAACCGCTCGGCCACCCCGGCTGGACACAGCCGTCAGCAGGGTGTATTTCCGGTACTTTGCTCATTGTCGAATGTCATTCAGTTTAGACCGCAATCGTAACATTTAATTGTAAGTATAGTGATTAAATATGTATGTGGCCGATTTCCTAGGACCATTCTGTGTAGGGGTACCGGTACATGGCGTGCCACCGGTGGCCTGTGACGAGAATGATCCATGCGTCCCATTAACGGCAGGAGCCATCGGAATGAAAAGGCCTGTTGTGATGCAGGGATGTAGCTGACTAAACCGTGTCGTCCTCTAGACGGCCGAATTGCGAACTAATACTTTGTATGTGTTGGACAGCTTTCGTAATCGCGTGGAAATTTTAGAAGACTCAATATGGGCATGTGATTGCGCTGACCATTATTACCTCAAATGTAGATTGTCCTATTGACTGCTTCTTCACATTTCCCGTCTTTATTTGGTTGAGAGAACATCGATTGTGGCGTGTGTTGAGTGCATCCAGCAGGTTAAAGACGGGTGGGGGACATGTTTTCTGGTTCTCTAGACATAAGAAACACATTAGTTGAGCTTGTAAATCGTAAGGATGATTTGGAATCTGTTTTATCATCGAAATCTGTATTTGCTAGTGGAAATATGATTTTCCACTATTTTTCCCGAGTTTTAACGTAAAGGTCTTCGCAGATGGGAATAGTTTCTTGTTACTCAATGGTTTACAGCACGCTCCGCCTCTCTGAAGTTTCGGGTTTGTAGAGAAAGAATTTCCAGACTATATCTTCGGAATTATGTTGCATGAGCGATCGGCAGGATACTCCTATGTGCTTGATATCGAGAATTATAGTGTAAATGGTATAACATTCTGGCAAAACACGTGAAAATACATGTGCTCTTGTAATCCCAGACTCTGGAGATGTGTGCAGAAAGCAAAAAAGCAAGGAAATAGGCCGGGGCCAGAAGCAGTGACGCCTTTGTGCCTAGACAACGGAAACAGCCTTTGTACAACAGTCTTCACGGTATATGTACGAGTACCTGGTGGTCGCTGCTGCGTCCTATAGTGAGGAAGGTATAGATTCAGCAGACCGATAGCTGTAAGGGGAATGAAAGATTTTTCTTCTTATGTGGAGAATTATGTGTGCTATAGATACTGAGATTCGTTCCAGAACCACGTTCATAAACAGGAGACATATCCAGCACATTGCTCCATGTCAGACTATGGCAGCAATCCTGATATGTAATTGTAGTTACACTGATAAATATGTGTCTGGTTCCCAATATTCTTGTGAGTCCCGAGATGGCTGTAGAAAGCGTAGCAGCAAGCGAACAGGCTCGAGCCGGAAACAGTAACACCTTTGTTCTGAGATGGGGCTTGCTCATCATTTGCACATCAGTTCAGAGAGTCCGAGAAAGCTTATGGCTTATGACGATTTGACTCACGGCTCCCCCTGGGCAGCTGAATAGTAAAATAATACCCAGTTTGCATTGAGTTGATTTCGGGACGGCATGCATGCTCTGTGGAAATTTGAAAAGATTAAATACGATGAGTTTTTTCACTGGGAGTATCGACAGCATTCTCTCGGGATGTGGGGTCGTCGTCCATGGCTGGCTGGCCTCTCTCTCTGGTTGACACACAGTTCCGCAGCGGCAAGGAGAATACGTGGGATAAATTTGACAATATGTAGATCACTTTTGCAGGGTTTAACTGTCAGTGCAATATGTCGTTTTGTACAAAATAGTTTTCTGCCACTGAAAGTCTTATCTCCAGAAAAAATGTGGACAGTGCTTCCACACTGGCAGCATTAGTAACTTGGCGGGTAAATTCAGTAAGAGCCTATCAGAATGCTCCATTCATTCACAAAACATTCTTCATCCTGGGGCATAGGAGCCTCTACATAGCGATGAGAACGTTTGTGTTTTGGAGATGTTTATTGAAAGTAGGACTTGACAATTTCTGGGAAGCGTAGCACGTGATGGACAGAGTGCCTCGTTAGGACCATCAGGAAGAATGCAATCGGTGTTATTCTGGGCTATTTTCGTGAACAGGTCCTGTTAGGACAGGAATATCCATTCAGACAAGCTGAGACGTCACGAAAGCTACAAATAAAGCGAGGGTTAACTACTTCTCTTAAAGTTTACCAATTCCTAGAAGGGAATGATAAGTATTGGACAGGCTGTCCCATTCGGATCGCTAGGGGGAAAGCGTTTGGTGTTATTCTGGGCTATTTTCGTTAACAGTTTCTGAAACCATTACAGAAGATTTCTATAGCATGTCCAGAGGGGGCTTGGCTGTTATTTACATAAACACGAGACATCAGTATAATACTGAGTGCATTTAACTGCACTTGAATGGGTGAGTCACTATTCGCACATCTCTCACTTGGCTATTAGCCCTGCACTGGACTGGCAGGTAAGTATGGTGACTGGGTAAGCATGTGCTTGGTCAGAGGCGCCTCGCGTGTCCCGATAGGATCGCTAGGAACAACGCACCCTGTGATATTCTGGGAAGCATTGGAACAAATTTCTACAGCGCGACTTATGACGTCATATCCACAGGTAGAGAGGTTTCGCACGAGCAGTGGTAAACACGTTTGCATGGCCAAGAGGGTGACTTGCCTCTTATTTACATAAACATGTGACCTCAGTATAACACTCGAAGAACTCTAACTGTAGACACAGCTTTCACCTGCCCTCGGCAGCATCCTGAGAGCAATAGCTCGCCCTCCGGCGAAGGCTTGCATTTGATGGTGGCTTGCGGAGGCGCCTGCATGTGCACGTGATGGAAAAGTTCACTGTAAGTTGTGGTTGATGATAGTTCAAAATCTTTTTTTTTACGTGGTTCATAGTGTGGGTTCCTGTAGTCATGTCCTAGTTCATGAACCGCGGGCAAAGTATGAGTGGCCAAGTAAGTGGTCCCGACAGTCGGGATACCAGTTACTTTGGAATAAGGCTGAGCATCTCGGACATATTCTGAGTCGTGGTCACCTTTGTGCTCATACGGCAAAGACTACCAAATCCACCGGTGAGTCTCTCAACCGTTAGGGGTAAAACTCAATGGGACTCGGGGCAAGTAAGGCTAGCAACCTGCTTCCCTGGTACTATAAATATGATGCTGGTAACAATCAGAGCAAAATGCCTCGGACCTTTGGAGGTAACGGAGTCCCACCTCTAACTGACAAACCAGGGACTCCTAAGATACGACTTGGCAGATCTGTCATTGACTATATAATAACAGATCAGGATTTCAGGAAGGCTGTGAGGGATACACGTGTATTCAGGGGATTCTTTTATGACACTGATCATTATTTAATCTGCAGTGAAATTGGGATTGTGAGGCCGAAAGTGCAGGATGTCAGGTCCATATGTAGGAGGATAAGAGTGGAGAAACTTCAGGATAAGGAAATCAGGCACAAGTACATAACAGTGATCTCAGAAAGGTACCAGTTAGTTGAATGTAGTCAATTACAGTCATTGGGAAAGGAATGGACAAGGTACCGGGACACAGTACTAGAAGTGGCTAAAGAATGTCTTGGAACAGTAGTGTGTAAAAGTAGGATGAAGCAAACAGCTTGGTGGAATGACACAGTCAAGGCAGCCTGTAAAAGGAAAAAGAAGGCGTATCAAAAATGGCTACACACTAGAACTCAGGTAGTCAGAGAAAGTTATGTTGAAGAAAGAAACAAAGCCAAACAGATAATTGCAGCATCCAAGAAGAAATCTTGGGAAAACTTTGGAAACAGGTTGGAGACGATAGGTCAAGCTGCTGGAAAACCATTCTGGAGTGTAATTAACAGTCTTCGAAAGGGAGGTAAGAAGGAAATGACAAGTATTTTGGACGGGTCAGGAAAACTGCTGGTGAATCCTGTGGATGCCTTGGGCAGATGGAGGGAATATTTTGAAGAGTTGCTCAATGTAGCTGAAAATACGATCAGCAGTGTTTCAGATTTCGAGGTAGAATGGGATAGGAATGATGATGGAAATAGGATCACATTTGAGGAAGTGGAAAAAATGGTCAATAAAGCAGCTGGGGTGGATGAAATTAAGTCGGAACTCATCAAATACAGTGGACTGTCAGGTATTAAATAGCTACACAGGATAATTGAAATGGCCTGGGAGTCGGGACAGGTTCCATCAGACTGGACAAAAGCAGTAAGCACACCAATCTTTAAACATGGAAACAGAATAGATTGTAACAACTACAGAGGTATCTCTTTAGTCAGCGTTGTGGGTAACATCTTCTCAGGTATTGTTGAAAGGAAAGTGCGAGTATCAGTTGAGGACAAATTGGATGAAAATCAGTGTGGGTTTAGGCCTCTTAGAGGTTGTCAGGACCAGATCTTTAGCTTACGGCAAATAATGGAGAAGTGTTATGAGTGGAGCAGGGAATAGTATCTATGCTTTATAGATCTAGAAAAGGCATATGACCGGGTTCCTAGGAGGAAGTTATTGTCTGTTCTACGAGATTATGGAATATGAGGCAAACTTCTGCAAGCAATTAAAGGTCTTTACATGGATAGTCAGGCAGCAGTTAGAGTTGACGGTAAATTGAGTTCATGGTTCAGAGTAGATTCAGGGGTAAGACTAGGCTGCAACCTGTCTTCACTGTTGTTCATATTATTTATGGATCATATGTTGAAAACAATAGACTGGCTGGGTGAGATCAAGATATGTCAACACAAAATAAGCAGTATTGCATATGCAGATGATTCAGTTGTGATGGCAGATGCGATTGAAAGTTTGCAAAGTAATATTTCAGAGCTAGATCAGAAATGTAAGGACTATGGTATGAAGATTAGCATCTACAAAACGAAAGTAATGTCAGTGAGAAAGAAATATAAACGGATTGAGTGCCAAATAGGAGGAACAAAGTTAGAACAGGTGGACGGTTTCAAGTACTTAGGATGCATCTTCTCGCAGGATGGCAACGTAGTGAAAGAACTGGAAGCGAGGTGTAGCAAAGCTAATGCAGTGAGCGCTCAGCTACGATCTACTCTGTTCTGCAAGAAGGAAGTCACTACCAAGACTAAGTTATCTGTGCACCGTTCAATCATCCGACCAACTTTGTTGTATGGGAGCGAAAGCTGGGTGGATTCAGGTTACCTTATCAACAAGGCTGAGGTTACAGATATGAAAGTAGCTAGGATGATTGCAGGTAGTAGTAGATGGGAACAATGGCAGGAGGGTGTCCACAATGTGGAAATCAAAGAAAAACTGGGAATGAACTCTATAGATGTAGCAGTCAGGGCGAACAGGCTTAGGTGGTGGGGTCATGTTACACGTATGGGAGAAGCAAGGTTACCCAAGAGACTCATGGGTGCAGCAGTAGAGGGTAGGAGGAGTGGGGGCAGACCAAGGAGAAGGTACCTGGATTCGGTTAAGAATGATTTTGAAGTAATAGGTTTAACATCAGAAGAGGCACCAATGTTAGCACTGAATAGGGGATCATGGAGGAATTTTATAAGGGGGCTATGCTCCAGACTGAACACTGAAAGGCATAATCAGGCTTGAATGATGATGATGATGATGATGATGATGATGTGCAATGAGTGTTTGTGCACTGCATCATTTTCGACTGTTGAAGAATTGTGAGCGTGTTTGTGGGAACTTTTACATATATTATTTCGGTGATCTATGAATAGTTTGCATGTCTGTATGCTGTTTACTGCATTATTTCGGTAATTTACGAGTTGTTTGCGTCTCTGCACATTAGTGTACTGCATTATTTCGGTGAGTTACGAGTAGTTTACGTGTCTGTAGATAAGTGTACTGCATTATTTCGGTGATTTACGAGCAGTTTGCAGGTCTGTATGATGTGTACTGCATTATTTCACAGTTTACGTTTTGTTTGCGTGTCTGTAGACTATTTAATACGACTTCAAGCATGTCAGGGTGAGGGTTTTGTATCAGTGTAATAAATATACTTTGTCAAATACGTCCCTAAATAAATTGTTCCAAAATAGGGAAAGTACACTCCTCCCTCTCTCCAGCATTTAAGAACAGACTGAGTCCTTTTCCCACCGTTATTCCCCTCCAGGCCACCATCTTTGATTACATTACAGGAAGGATGATGGTGCTCTCTGTCGGTAGTACTGTGTAGTAGGTCAGTTTGACTCCAGAACTCATGGTGAACACACTGGATGGAGCTACTGCCTCAAATTGTTTAAATAAAGACTGCCTGAAAAATAAAGACTTATTTCCATCCTATCCAGCACAGGCTGAGTCCTTTTCCCACCAACTCCTAGGAATAGGTGGTGGTCGGATGCCTTAGGTTAGTGGAGGTAGCCCAAGCGACCTATTTTCCCGTCATTTTCTTGGTTTAGTGGAGTTAGTCATGGTGTGTTGCATTGTCATATTGGAATTTGAACTTCCCGCCATTTCCTGGGAAAGGGAGGGGAGGGGACAGGGGAAGGGGTTAGGTAAGTGGATGTAGTCTAAGGCACCTATCTTTCTGCCAAAATTTTAACTTTCCGCCATATCGTCATTGCGATGTTGCCATATTTATCGTGGCCTTCTTGGATATTTTTGGCAACAATGGAGAGTTGGGCGGCGCCCCTGTCGTTCCACTACTAACACCATATTAAATTCCAGCATTACCGATGAAGGACGCCATGAATTTGTACGTCGTTTTCATCCAGGTGTCCAGATACTTTTGATCACGTAGGTTAGCTCTGCTTCTTGGCGTTTGCACTTCCCTGACGAACCAGCGTATAAATTGGCGAGCTGCAACAGCTAACTGCACAGGACTGACAGGTGGTGAGAGTCATACGAACACCATGGTAACTGAAGAGATATTTGACAGCTGGCCAGGGGCTGGTGTGCGAACCTCTCCACTGCGGAAACTCTCACCGAAACTTAAGCGATAAAATACGTTCCCACTGAACAACTTCATCGCAGAAGAACATCTTTACAAATCTCGTACACTCTAGCTTGTCGATGAGTATAGACGACGCCCGGCAACCATTGTTCCTCTTCGAGATCAGAAAGATCATAATGAAGCAAAAAAGGGCATCTGCACTTGAAATCGGATTCACCATTAACGATCGAACCCCATAAGAATTGCTCCTGCTGTACAGGGGAAATACATCTCAAAAAGATGCACGCGTCTCATGTAGACATTGGACCTCATTTAGTAATTTTCTTTCTCACCAACGAAAAAAAACAGTTATGTTATTATTAGTACTGAAATCTGTTGTCCGGTTTCCTTGTAAAAAATTTAAAAGAAATGTCAACCATAAAACCTTGTCATTCATCTCTTAGTGCGAATAATCTTGTTACGGTCTTACCAAGAGATAAACAATGAGCATCAGTGTGTAGTAGTAGTGTTTTACACCACCGGTCAAAAGTTTTCGATCACCCATCACTATATATTTTATTTCAGTGTACGAACACCTAGTACAAATTAAATAGACAAACAAAATAAATAATTTCTCTCTCTCTCTCATTAAGTACAATTCAATATGGTTTAGATTTTAGCCTATCAAGGTATCTACCCTTTGGCCTCGTAAAAGTTGTACAAACACTTGGCATTGTGGAGATAAGATTTTGTAGTGTTTTTGCAGGTATTGCTGTCCAACACGTCTGTAAATTATTCCATAGATCTTCAACAATTGATGATCTCAATTTTCTAATCTCCTTGTGAAGTTTATTACACAGGAGTTGAATGGGATGCAGATCAGATGACTGACTTAATCGTATCATGTTCTTTAGGTCCACACATTTCTTTCTTCTATTGACATAACCTCAGCACAATTTAGAAGCTTGTTTGGTATAACTGTCCTGATGCAGAACAAACCCACGACCGATAAGTCTCTTGCCAGATAGAACTACATTGCTGATCGCTATCCTGTGGTATTCTTCCTTTCTTAATATTCCATTATTTATCACTAGATCACCGACGTTATCAGTCGAGAAACATCCCCGTACAACGACCGACCCTCCACAATGCTTCACCGCTGGTGTCACACACTGACTATTAATACCAGCTTCACGAAGTCGATGAACAAACATTCGACAATGGCTTCCACACTACTTAATCTAATTTAAACTAACTTACGCTAAGAACAACACACACACACCCATGCCGGAGGGAGGACTCGAACCTCCGACAATGAAGCCGCGCGAACCGTGACAAGGTGCCCGAGACCGCTCGGCTACCCTGCATGGTTTTGTTTTATTATGAGAGCATGGGTATGGAAGAATATTCAGAATGAAATCCTCGTTTCATCCCCAAGTCTATATTTGTGTTAGGTGATCGAAAACTTTTGACCTGTAGTGTGTATCTGCACCCTTAATCTTCACACGATATTGAAAACGATCGGTAACGAAGAGCACTTCAAATAACGTAATTGATTATTTTTGATGCTTCATCAAGAACGAATTTTAGATCTGGCACCATCTTCTTTATCGTTATTGCTTGTCTATACGGGATGCAATGGTTGGGACTAAAGTTTGAGGCTTTACTTCTTATTAATGGTACCGCTCCTGATGTTTTAGCAGCTATTGCATTGGCCCAGTCATTACAAATATCGATACAGTCGTTCTGATAGAAATTGTTTATTTGAAAAAAGTTGTAAGTCATGTTAAAAATTTCTTTTTCAGTAGTGTTACTTGGCAGCGATGCTCACATAAGCAAGTTTTCTTCGAGTGAATGCTTATATGTCTATCGTACAATTATCAGCAAGATGGCCAGTCCAGCATCATCAGTCGACTCATCCTATTGTAAGCCGAATTTGTTGCTGAAGGCGACGAACTATGTCTTGCTTAATATAGCATGCGAGGTCATTTATTCGACGTGAAACAACGTCGTTAAAAGTTACACTGTAGAAAGAGGCTTTGCAGATTTTTTCGTTGAGCATACATTGTGTTCCACTACATGCGGTGTTATTAAATCTTAGTGACAGTGTGTCCTTCGTCCACTTGTGCAGTGTGATAGATGACCAGATATGATGCCTCTGTGGCGTTTTCTCTCACAATTTTAGTCGCATGCTTCACAGTTTCTTGACTTGTTAGTAATTGTTCTATCGTACGTACAAAAAATTCTGCATTATCGTCTTTGTAGTCGGGGTGTATAGTTTCCAATTGTCGGCGCATCTCAGCAGATACCATGGAACTATTCTGAAGTAGGTTGCTAATAATATTCAGAGAGGTAAACCGTTAAAATCAACAAATCTTAGACTGATGTAAGTTTTGTCATAGTTTTTTTCCTCACCTTTATTGGATTGTTAGATCTCTTACTGTTGATACCAAGGAGCTTGAAGTCGTTATATCACGTTCTTGAGTCTCATAGTATTGATTGGAAATTTTTTAGATTGATGTTACATGTTCCGTGTGAGCCACCATTGAACTTTTGATGTAAGGTTTTATTTGCAACACCTCTAAGCCAATGCTCTATTTAATCTTTTGAAATTAATAGTTTATTGTTACAATATGACAAAAACTGAATAATATCATCACAAGACAGCGATTTTAACTGTAGTCAGTAACAAACACAAATCGGGTATTCAAATGTCCGAGAGCGGTACACGGATTCGACGTGTCGAATTGGACTATACGTTGCACTCACAAATTGGAGTAGAAACTGCTGTACGATGCAGGTTCATACAGCCATGAGCGGTGAAGCATATGTAGCTAAGCGGCAAAATCTTTTGAGGCGGTTCGAGATGTTTCTGGATGAGAGAGAGACGGAGAGAGCATAGTGGAATGTTCACATTGTGTGTAGATGAGACAGTGCACAGAGAGAGGGGAAGAGAGACAGAGAGAGAGAAAGAGAGAGAGAGAGAGAGAGAGGGAGAGAGAAAGCTCCACCACGGCCATTGCGTGCATGCTTAATGACGAGTATCGAGTCGCTACATACCTACTCGCACAAGCTAAATTCTTTTGTTTGTAGTTTTTGATCGTAGCATTACTGTAGAGATTTTATGCTGCCTATTGCCTCATTTTCGGTTACTATGAATCGAGAGAAAAAAATAACTTTCATAAATCCAAGACTTAAATCGTATTTACAAGAGTTGTTTTTCTTAGTGTTTGACA
Organism: Schistocerca piceifrons; assembly: GCF_021461385.2. NCBI lineage: Eukaryota > Metazoa > Arthropoda > Insecta > Orthoptera > Acrididae > Schistocerca > Schistocerca piceifrons. The sequence continues at coordinate 300,516,105 of NC_060143.1, forward strand.
AGACTTGTTGTGATTTGTTCTTCAGGTTGCTATTACTTTAGCAAGGCCTTTGCAGAGGCAGTACAGAGACCTAAGGCTCCGCAGGGCACAGGTTCAGTATTGCTGTTCTATATGACTCCGTTGTGTATGGTAACAACGAAGCTTCGGTAGCAAGGAAGGGTGAGATCACTCAGCGGTGGACAATATGGAATGTAGATCTCAGAGAAGATTTCAAGAACGTAAAATTGCTCGAATTGCGCCCAAATTTGTAACTGAAACGTCCCCTTAGAAAAATTAAGAATGACACTGCTGATAAACCTCTTACGGTATTTGATTTTCAAACAGCTGAGCGGAACTGAACGTACTCAGACATTTCTCTCTTTGAAACTTCCTGGCAGATTAAAACTGTGTGCCCGACCGAGACTCGAACTCGGGACCTTTGCCTTTCGCGGGCAAGTGCTCTACCATCTGAGCTACCGAAGCACGACTCACGCCCGGCCCTCACAGCTTTACTTCCGCCAGTATCTCGTCTCCTACCTTCCAAACTTTACAGAAGCTCTCCTGCAATAGCATGTCATATTTGCGTTGCTTTCTACAAAGGAATGCCAATGGCCTCTTTTTTCTCCACCTAATGGCCTTTTCTCCAGGGGACTGGCGCAGCTGGGCGCCCACAATGCATTACATCAAGGTCACTTGGCTTTCTTACCCAAAAATTTATGACAGCAGTTTCCGCTACAGTGACAGTCGCATATAAAAAAATTTCACACATCGAAAAATTACAGTAGTGATGGATAGAAACGAAATCTCATGAATAGCAGTGTTGTAATACATTCACACATGGACACACAACTCATAACTCTTAACGAACGATTCTTGGTTTCCAACATCCTTTTTCACAGAGTCCCTAACCACTACTCATTATTTCTTATCTTATTACACATATACATATTCGTTGACACTTCTTCAGTATCTCATCATAATAAATACATAGCAGAATCAAATTCCTCATATAGCATCAGTTTATTGATCATAAACATACCTCAACAGCATTATACACCCTGTCATCGTAATAATAACATCATAAAACCTCAGCCAAATCTCAAAAACGTCGTAGCTTTCTGCAATAATTTCAAAACAAAAAAAATATTCTCTGCTCATTTCAATAGTGTCATCTACCTCAAATGTAGTTTAAAAATCATGATCCCATACCAAATACATCATTAAAAGCTCTCATAGTATCACAATGGTTCTGAAAAAATATGAACAGTTCAGAAAGTACAGACAAAATACAATTTCATAAGTGTGAAGTTATCCAACTGTGTAATTGCGTAAACATGTGTCACTGATGTAGTAATAAAAAAAAAAATGTTTGTCTCTCTCAGTTAAATGATCAGATAGCTGTGTAATTCTGTGTTACAGAATTATGGTACCGATGTGTAAAGTTGTATAAGCAAATACCATATTAGCTAGGGCTCCTTGTGCTTGCCACACACATGGTACACAAAGTAAAGTGTATACCCCCCCCCCCCCCCCGAGGATAAATGAAATTATACCCTCAGATGTTGCACATTACAACAGTGGAATGAAATGTGTCACGGAAAACTTTCTTTGTAATTCAAAAATCTTTAAAAACAAATGTTTTAAGTACAAAAATTAATCACTCAAATTTGTGTCGTGTAGTGCTAAACTGTGCATCTTGCTGTAAGATAATTCTGTCGAAGTGTCGTAGTTATCATCCTCCGTAAGCAAAGTTCTGCAGAGGTCAATGTACTTACCTCATCACAAACAAAAGTGAAATGCTTTGGGTGTAGATATCAAGTTATTACGCTTATTGCCATGATGAAGAAAGTACTGTACTGTAACGTATTGTTGTACTACAGAAAAGGCTGTCTCATTGTAGCTACACCACAAAGTTACTAATAAAACATCTTTCACTTTCCAGAATAATACAGAAAAACCGTGCAGATATAAAACAGATACACCACAAAAGCAACAATGTAAATTGTGTCACTCATTAGTATTGTCGTGATATAATCGTGTAGCTGTCAAAGAAACCAAATACTAAGTCATCTTTAATCTCACAGAAAGTACTATAAATAAAGAATGTCTTTCAAGTAAACCGAAATATTACATTAAAATCTCATTAGCACTATATGTTCTAAGTATGTAGGTCTTATAGTCGTTACGTAATCGTGCAACTAACAAGTAAGAATGTAGAAACAACAACACTATGTCATCTGTTCACTATAGCATTGCATTCGTAATTACTGTCTAAATGAGTTCTTTTTTAGGTTCTTGACTGGATAGTAAACTTCAAACGTTGTTGCATATTAACAGTTTCTAAGTGTGACAAAGTATACTAGTAACGTGAAGTGAAAAATTTATGGCAAAGACTAAGTTAAAAACCAGATTATCTCTCAATAAACGGTTTTACATGTGAAATGTGGTGCAATCTTTTACCCTTTCTAGTGCGCAGAGTTTCAACTTCAAAGCAATTATCAAATTGTGTACGTCGGTAAGGAATGCTAAAATTTTTCTCAAGGTTAGCGTCTATGTCGTTTTTCTCTGAGCCAGCCGGCGCACGTGGCTGCCTGCGCTGCGAGTCATTGTCTGTCTCTTTGTCGGCGCGCGTCGTTATTGGGATTTGGAGAACTAACTTCTACAAATTCACCTTCTCGAGAGGGCCATGCCCTATTCGAATCTCGCCAGTTCTGATGAAATTCAGGTCAGTCGTTACGATTATATCGTCTGTCGTCATGTCGGTAGATTCCATAGTTTCTTTCTAGTCGGTCATGTGGTGGAGAATTTTTCCCAGAATCGTAACTGCGCTGTGGACCGTTGCGTCTGAAGTTATTCAGTCTCCCTTGATAATAATTGTTTTGGTTCCCATATTGTCTGTTTCTATGGTTGTCTCTGTCACATTCATTACCATGGAAATGCGATTTTTCTCTGTAATTATTTTTACTCTGCCAACGGTTGTCATACGGGTGGTGTCTGGTTTGGTCACTATTTGCGTTGTAAGAATAGACTTGTCGTGTCCAGTTATTATTTCTGTCATCATGGAATTGTAGCGGATGTGACCTGTATTTGTTGTGTTCCTGTTTTCGCTCCCGTGATTGTCGGTGTCAATTTCCAATTCTTGTAACAGTACCTGAAAAGCTTCGATGTTGTCTTTTCAACGTCCTACCAAAATAATATGTCGTAAATGTTCAGGCAATTTGATTGAGCAAATGCGAATAAGTTCTGAGGGGCTGTATGGGTTTGACAGATACTAATTCTTGTGCAACATGTATTCAAAATATTTGACGAGACTGGAAAATTCAGATTGTTCGAAATGTTTCATCATTGTGATGCTAAGTTTTACTCGGTCTTGTGTAGCTTGAGACCAGTATGCTGAGAGGAAGGCATGATAAAATTCTCCTTCACTGTGACAATCGTGAATGATCGAACACATTCTTACAGCTGGTTCATTCTCCAAGTAGCCACACATAAATTCTAACCTGTGCTCCAATGACCAGTTGGGAGGAAAACAATGAGAGAATTGATGGAGCCATGCTTGTGGATGAATGTCGTTGCCAGAATTCTTAAATGTTTTGAATTTACGTGTGGTAATGAACAGCTTATAGTCAAAATCATCATGTCGGCGAGTCGTATATCGGTCATTGTTACGTCGTGTAGGCGGTTCCATCTCAAAATTCGGTGCACCTTGCCAATTTCTTTCATAATTTCCGTAGTGCCCTGTGTTATTTTTTTGTCGCTGTTTCGTATTTCTATGTCCCTCTTCCCGTGTTGGAGCGCGAGTCTCCTCCGAAATATGTAATACTTGTGTTATTTGTGCCAACTGATCTTGTACTTCCCGGATTTCTCTTTTGTGTTGCTTATTAATTTGATTCTGATATTGTTTGAATTTCCTAATCTTCAGGAAACGCAGTTCATCCACAAACGAAGCTGATTATAAAATACTTCTAGAATGAAATTTTAACTCTACAGCGGAGTGTGCGCTGATATGAAACTTCCTGGCAGATTATAACTGTGTACCGGGCCGAGACTCGAACTCGGGACCTTTGCCTTTCGCGGGCAAGCGCTCTGCCAACTGAGCTACCCAAGCACAACGAAAATTTCATTCGAGGAACATCCCCCAGGCTGTGGCTAAGCCATGCCTCCGCAAAATCCTTTCTTTCAGGAGTGTTAGTTCTGCAAGGTTCGCAGGAGGGCTTCTGTAAAGTTTGGAAGGTAGGAGACGAGGTTCTGGCAGAAGTAAAGCTGTGAGGACGGGGCGTGAGTCGTGTTTGGGTAGCTCAGTTGGTAGAGCACTTGCCCGCGAAAGGCAAAGGTCCCGAGTTCGAGTCTCGGTCCGGCACACAGTTTTAATCTGCAGGAAGTTTTATAAAATACTTGTTTGACCGATCCTTGAGTAGTCTTCATTCCTAAGAAGGATTAACAGAAAAAGTAGAGAAGATCCAACGAAGATCGAGTGCTTCTTCACGACATCGTTTAGTCTGGGCTAGAGAGTTATGGAGATGCTCAAAGTGAAACATCCCCTTTGAACAATTTATATATAGGACTGTGCTTAACCTGACACACAATACTTTGTTAGCGCAACGCAATCTGACTTTCAAAATTCCCTACAAAAGAATGGCCCTGACTAACATTAAACTATACCTTTCACAAATCACTTACCTCACAAAAATCTTCGCTGCTCAAGCTACTGCAATACAGCAAGCGCCACTACTGCCAGCTAAATAAAAGATTCAAACTACTAAAGGCACTAACTACTGATAGGGATAGTTAGCAAATGAAAGATATTAATAGAGAACAAACAATGTATTTACCTTAATATCATCACAAGTCATAATATATATATCAGTTCATGACAAATTGCAAACCTCCGCCATCTCTCTCCCCACATCCACCACTGCTGGCGGCTCACCTCCAACTGCCAACGCTAGGCGCTGTTCACATCCAGCTGCCGCTGCCCAACACTACAATGGCAGACAACAATGCAAAGCAGACACAGACTGCCCACAGCACAGCCAGTGATTGTCATACAGAGGTGGCGTTACCAATAAAAAACCTAAACAGCCTACTTACATAGAGAAAACATAAACAGCCTACTTACATAGAGAAAACATAAACAGCCTACTTGACTTTCAAAATTCCCTACAAAAGAATGGCCCTGACTAACATTAAACTATACCTTTCACAAATCACTTACCTCACAAAAATCTTCGCTGCTCAAGCTACTGCAATACAGCAAGCGCCACTACTGCCAGCTAAATAAAAGATTCAAACTACTAAAGGCACTAACTACTGATAGGGATAGTTAGCAAATGAAAGATATTAATAGAGAACAAACAATGTATTTACCTTAATATCATCACAAGTCATAATATATATATCAGTTCATGACAAATTGCAAACCTCCGCCATCTCTCTCCCCACATCCACCACTGCTGGCGGCTCACCTCCAACTGCCAACGCTAGGCGCTGTTCACATCCAGCTGCCGCTGCCCAACACTACAATGGCAGACAACAATGCAAAGCAGACACAGACTGCCCACAGCACAGCCAGTGATTGTCATACAGAGGTGGCGTTACCAATAAAAAACCTAAACAGCCTACTTACATAGAGAAAACATAAACAGCCTACTTACATAGAGAAAACATAAACAGCCTACTTACAAAAGAAACGCAAGTTACTTTCGCTGCAAGAGAGGCACTCTGAATTTAGTATAAGTTTTACTGTTAAAATTCCAAGAGCGTACAGGAGAAGATTTGTCACGTTAAATATTATTCCTTTTCATCCCTTTCACTGAAACCTCTCGAAATGATCACGACGCGCGACTAAGAGAAATTATAGTGCATACGGATGCTCATCGGCAGTCCGGAAGCCGTTCATTCCACGCATAGCTCACTAATGGGTAAGGGAAGGCTAGAAAATTATAATATTATCGGAGACAATTTCGCCACACGCTGTAAGAACCCTTGCAAGGTATATACGTTCACTGTGCAATACATCTACACAGCACTTTTTTGAAAGACTGAAATTGTCTCCCATCGCTACACAGAAGTTTGAAATTTGGCTCAGAGGTGCCTACAGCCTTCCTCTGCAATGGTGCAAAAGCTTGATTGTTAACACATGCAGAATAAATAAATAAATAAATAAAACGACAAACTAAGAAGTTTGTGTAAGGTGGGTTAATAATGTCGCGTTGGCATCAAATTTCACCACAATTCTATCCAGTGACACCGTGTATGTGTTACACGATAGGTAGGTCGTCGCAGTCCCTCTTACCCACTCCTCTGCGATCGAGGTCAGAATCACTACACCCAGTGTTGCAATCACACGGGTTTCTTTTGGATGCCCGAGGAAAACGTTTCAGACACACCACCGTTCAGTAACGATACAAAAATGTCTTAGGGGTGATATACAGTTCGTCAAGGAAACAATCCCTTTCCTTAAGACGTTGATACCAAAACGCTTAGCGGCCGAAAGCGACAGTTTGGGGAGCGATGAGCAACAGGTAGACGTTCTTAAAAAACTTGGTACCATTTTGGGACAGATTGAAACCACTAGGAACTTTTTAAAATCATTAGATTAAATCTGTATGTGATCCGAATCAGCGAAAGGGTCTTATACTTTTTCAGTGCTCCTGTTTCATGCCCTCTTGTGGCGTCACATGGAGGGGTGCGACATTGACACATGCGTAAGTAAAAGGGCAAAGGGTCCCTCTAAGATCCTCCAGTTCGGAAATAAGCTCGGTGGCACCCTTCCCCCTCCCCCCCCCCCCCCGCATTTATTGAGAATTTTAAAAATGTGCTGTGACAGAGAAAAGCTTTGAAGTCGTGCGTCCAAGGTGGCTTCAGGAAGGCAAATGACATTGGAGGTGTATGAAGTGGTTGCCTAACGGCAGGTACTTAGCACTACCTTGAAGTATTTCTCTATAAGGGCACATTTTTAAAATGCTCAATAAATGTGGGGGGGGGGGGGGGAGATGCGAACGAGGCTATTCTCGAATGTCGGGGGAGGGGTGAGGGTGTCTTACAGTGATCCTTTACCATTTCATTCACGCATTTGGCAATTTTGCACCCTCCATGATCACGCCACAGGTGGGTATCAAACAGGAGAGCTGAAAAAGTGTAAGACCCTTTTGCTGCTTCGGATCACATTCAGATTTTGTCACATGGCTTTCAACGGTCGCTGGTGGTTCCAAGCTGAACAAGAGACGTCCGAAGAGAACGGTTAAATCGCCTAGGAATGTCGAAGGTTGTTCATTGCACTCTGAACTGTCGTTTGCGATCACGAAATGTGTGGGAATCAGTGCCCGGAGGAACGGGGTTGTTTCACGGACGCCCTTTATGCCTACCCATGAGGCTTTCGTTTCTGAGCGTCGGTGTGTCTGAAATGTTTTCTTCGGCCATCCAAAAGAAATCCGCGTGATTTTATCGCTCGTTGTCACTGTTCTGGCCTCCATCATTGAGGCATCAAGACTACGGGTGTAATGTGGGTTAAAGGGTTGTGACGAGCTTCCCATCGTGTAACACGTGCACGATGGCGTTGGACATAACTGTGCAATCTGGTACTAATATGACGTTACTATCTTACCTTACACTCACATGGACTTCTGAGCTACGATGTTTTCTTCGCATGTGTCGACACCCTGCTGTCTGAAGTGACGCCGAGCCGAGAGTAACGCCGCAGGGTGAAATGCCTCGAGAAGACACCTTTGCAACCAATGACAGACATAGAAAGAGTGACTCTTGCGCAGTACAGGTGTGATTCAGACTGAGATTGTGGTGTATTCCCGTAAAGGAAACAATACGTTGCAGTAAACAATAAACAGTTAACCATCACTAAGGTTGAGAAACTCGTTGTGGAAGTTGTGAATATGACTACTGAGATATGGAAGCAAATAGTGAAAAATAGTGCAAATGTCATCAGAGAGGCAGCCTAGAAGCCGCTGCTGAAGGTTATCTCACGCAATTCATCATACATCCGCGAGGTAGCAGCGGTAGTTCAAGTAAAGTAGAAGAAAGCGTTTCGCAATCATATTCTGTCAACGATGTGAGTAGAGTTTCTCCACTAGCAAAAAATACTTCGCAGACGGAAATTTAAAAGAGACATCGACAGATCCTCAGATTACCAGTTCTGGTATCAGATTGTAACTGTTACTTTTCTGATAGATTCTTCAGTTGCTCATTTGTAGAGACAAGTACATATTGAAAGTATTTAACAACGAAAAAAAAAAACATTAGGAATGTTGTACAATATTGTGAAAATAGTTTGCGTTACCACTGAGATATATTACAAATATTCTTAAAATATTTCTGCATGCTAGATAAAGAATACTTGTGTGCAATTTTTAGAGTATATATTCTACGAAACGTTCCCTTTCGTCTGTTGTCTCGGAGCTTCCGTAACGTCTGGTGAAGACCCAGTACAGCTCTAGGAAACCTACATAAATACTTTTTCCCTTTTCTTATTTTTTATTCCTTATAGTTAGCAACAAATGTCAATACGCTCAGATTTTACGAGAAAATAAGTACACTGATCAGCCAGAATATCACGGCTTCCTAACTAATAAACGATACGTCCATCTTTGGCACGGATAACAGCGGTGACGCCTCGTGGCATGGAAGCAATGACACCTTGGCAGATCATTGGAGTGATCTGACACCACATCTGCACACACAGGTCACCTAATTCCCGTAAATTCCAGGAACGTGGGGGGGGGGGGGGGGGGGGAGGGGGCGGGGTGAGCTCTGACGCCACGTTCAATCACATTCCAGATGTGTTCGACTCAGTTCAGATCTGGAGAGTTGGCGTTACAGCACATCAATTGGAACTTGCCACTGTGTTCCTCGAATCACTCCATCACAATTCTGGCCTTGTCACATGGCGAATTATCTTGCTGAAAAGTGCCAATGCCCTCGGGAAACAAGATAATCATGAAAGGGTGCATGAGACCTGCAAACAGTGTACAACACTCTTTGGTCCTCGTGGCGCCTTTCACGGGCTCCTCTGGACCAATGGATGCCCACGTGAATGTTTCCCAGTGCATTATAGAGCGCCGCGCGGGGTTAGCCGAGCGGTCAAAGGCGCTGCAGGCATAGACTGTGCGGCTGGTCCCTGCGGAGGTTCGAGTCCTCCCTCGGGCATGGGTGTGTGTGTTTGTCCTTAGGATAATTTAGGTTAAGTAAAGTGTAAGCTTAGGGACTGATGACCTTAGCAGTTAAGTCCCATAAGATTTCACACACATTTGAACAACATAATAGAGCCGCCGACAGCTTGCCTCCGTCCCGTCGTAAAATTGTCGAGGAGTTGTTCCTCTGGAAGACAACGGATTAGCGCCCTCACGTCGGCATGATGAAGAAGGTATCGGGATTCATCAGACCGTGCAACGCTCTACCACTGCGCTAAAGTACAGTGCCGATGATCACGTACCCACTTCAATTATACTTGCCGATGTTGTAGTGTTAACACTGGCACACGCATGTGTCGTCAGCTGCGGAGCCTGTTTTGTACTATCGAGCGTAAGACAATCGAGTGCCGATGCCTTGACAAATAAGAGTCGTTGACTGATGACGTGACGGTTGACTGGTGGGTTTTTTTCATGGTAAAGATACGGAGAAAACATTTAAATTGGTATTTGCACTGTATCGATGTCAGCTGTAGAAAGTCATTCATAGGGAGTGTTGTGAAGCTTAATCACAAGTTGTCAAAAGACAAAATTTTTGAATATATTTCTTTCCTTTCTTTTTCATTTCTATTCCCCTTCTGTTCCCTCTCTCTCACTTTTTTCCGATGTTAGTTACTACTTCAGTTTTTCTCTTATATTAGATGGAGGATAGTTTTAATGGGCAGCTATTATTGATAAATTAATAACTGGTTACTGAAGAAACAAGCCCTTGTGAAACATAGGGAACGATCATTCACAGGTCGGTTGGTACTCGAAATGACAAGAAAAATACCAGCTAACTGTCAACATCAGAAGATCCTGAAGAAGGTCCCAACAGAGATGTCGAAACATCAGTCGTGTAGAAGACACTGACGAGCAGAATGACGCAGTCTAACAACTGAGAACATTTCACTTTCAGTCAAAGAGGTGACAAAGCCTGTAGACCTAAATAAAATTATATGTGTCCTCCTTTTTGTATAACATGCTGTGCATAAAGAGCTGTCCGTTTAGTTAACTAGGTTATGGATCATCAGTAAAACGTAGTTGTAAATCTATGAGTAGTCATGTCTGTTTCTTGTCCACGGGGCTTTTAATGACCAAACAGCTGGGACCAGCAGTTCTGTGATTTCTGATCGGGATAAAACGGCACTGCTTTTGTGAGATTCGAAGGGGAAAGTCCGTTTGACAAGCACGGCCACGTATTGACAGGGAGGTCTGCCCAACCCACACCGTCCGATATCGCCCTTCTAGATAACTCTCCGTTGCCGACCGTTCAGCGTAAGACTTTCATGGAGACGCTCTTGTTTGTGCTGTCATCTGCTGAGTGCAGGAGACGGCGATTTATCTGTGTTTGGAGTTCTTCTTATCGAATTTATGTGTACGTTCTGATCTATTTCTGCCGCGCGGGATTAGCCGAGCGGTCTGAAGCGCCGCAGTCATGGACTGTGCGACTGGTCCCGGCGGAGGTTCGAGTCCTCCCTCGGGCATGGGTGTGTGTGTTTGTCCTTAGGATAATTTAGGTTAAGTAGTGTGTGAGCTTAGGGACTGATGACCTTAGCAGTTAAGTCCCATAAGATTTCACACACATTTGAACATTTTTTGATCTATTTCTGTGATAACCCGGGTTTAGAACCAATAACACGTGCAGTATTTCCTGCTCTACTCTATTTGTATTTCTTCTGTATAGCTCCTAACCTCAGAGTTTACGAATTTACATTTTTAGCAGAGTGTGATATATCGATACACCTCCCTCCATTGCGTTCTTCATCGTCACATTACACTAGTGATATACCATTATTGGATCTCTAGGATGTGACAAGAAGTCAAGGATATGCATTTCCTTTTATTGCAATATTACACAATGACTTTGCATTCTTCTTCTTTTTCTTGTGCCGTTGTCCCACATCTGCACTGTCTGTTAATGGATTTGGCACGGTTAATGTGAGAGGTTCCCGGTGCCCTTCCTTCGCCACCCCGTTATCCTGCGGGACGGAATGTGTGTACTCCAGCTGTCTGCTTGTTGTGTGATTCATTTGAAAGTGACCAAAAGCTTTATGAGTGTTGGTGAATCGTGTTACTGAGGCGGGACTTAGATGCCAGTCAGACTTAGTGCAGTGGTTCCCAACCTGTGAGCAATTAACCTGGAGGGCTAAAATTAAATTTTCTTACGGGTAAAAACAAAAGGGTTCGTCTGTGTTTCTATATCGAAACTAATTTCTTTTTAAAATAGCTCTATTTAGTAAGCTATCATACTAACTTCATAAGATACCCATAATTACATTTCTTAGCTTCAAATACTAATGTTACCGCCTGAGAAATAGTGGTGGATGCTACAGGCTGTGAAACGAGAAAGATGAACATCTTCCTCACGTAGTCCACCCACTACATAAATATTTTATATTGTGCATCCATGACAGTAAAATTGAGACATTTATATATCACATACGCTTAAAAATCTAATGAAAATTCCTGCTCCAAGTAGTAGGTACTACCTGAAATATACCGGAAATTGGTTCATTAGGCACTTAGCAACAATAAAGGAGTTAATTGATAAGACAACACGACGGTAATAACGTAATGGCTACTACACTGCTGTAGGGCCTACATAATCATTACTATTGGTAATATTATCATTATCGTCATTATTATTATTATCAGTGGCACTGCTCAGCCACAAACATTGGTAGCCTGAAGTGTTACAATTCCTCCCGTTTCAGAATTAAAGAGCTCAACGGTGAAGTGATTTACAATCAGTGAGTATAGTGAGTATAGTGATTTTCAATAGGGATGAGTGGTGTCGGTAAATTAAGTGTCACTAGGGAGAGGAGTGCTGTAGAGGAAGCATGTTTTGCAACGAGTGTCTACCCTCAATGTGGATAGTTAGTTTTCTTTTCTGAGGAGTAGTTGTAGGTTTGGCTTACGAGAGCTGAAACTGCTTCATCGTTGTACACTAAAGAGCCAAAGAAAACGGCACACCAGCCTCATATCGTGTAGGGCCTATAATATGACTTGGCAAGCACTTGACTAATGTCTAAAGTAGTGCTGGAGGGAACTGACACAATGAATCCTGCATGGCTGACTAAATCCGTAAGAGTATGAGAGGGTAAGATCTCTCCTGAACAACGTGTTTCAAGGCATCCCAGATATGCTCAATAATGTTCATGCCTGGGGAGTTTTGTGATCAGCTGAAGTGGTTTAACTCAGAAGAGTGTTCCTGGAGCCACTTTGTAGAAAATCTGGTCGTGTGGTGTATCGCATTGTCCTGCTGGAATTGCCCAAGGCCGTCGTAATGCACAATGGACATGACTGGATGCAAGTGATCAGACAGGATGCTTACGTACGCGTCACTTGTCAGAGTCGTATCCAGACGTATCAGGGATCCCATATCACTCCAACTGCGCACGCCCCGCATCATAACAGAACCCGCACCAGCTTGAATAGTCCAGTGGCGATATGCAGGGCCCATGGATGCATGCGGTTGTCTCCATGCCCATACATGTCCATCCGTTAGATACAATTTGAAACGATACTCGTCCGACCAGGCAACATGTTTCCAGTCATCAACAATCCAATGTCGGTGCTGACGGCCCCAGGCGAGGCGTAGAGCTTTGTGTCGCACAGTCATAAAGAGGAACCTTCGGCTCCGAAAGTCCATATGGATGATGTTTCATTGAATGTTTTGCACGGTGACACTTGCTGCATTGAAATCTGCAGCAATCTGCGGTAGAGTTGTACTTTTGTCACACTGAACGATTCTGTTCAGTCGCCGTTGGTCCCGTTCTTGCAGGATCTTTCTCCGGCTGCAGCAATGACGGAGAACTGATGTTTTACCGGATCTATGATAATCAGGGTACACTCGTGAAATTGTCATATTGGAAAAATCCCACTTCATTGTTACCTCGGAGATCCTGTGCCCCATGAGCTCGTGCGCCGACTATAACACAATGTTTAAACTCACTTAAATCCTGATAAACTGCCTTTGTAGCAGCAGTAACTAATCTAACAACTGCGCCAGACACTTGTTGTCGTATACAGGCATTGCCGACCGCAGCGTCGTATTCTGCCTGTTTACGAATCTCTGTATTTGAATACACATGCCCATACCAGTTTCTTCGGCGCTTCAGTGAATAAAACGATATTGTTAAAAATGAACAGTCCCAATGGTCTCATTAAGTCGTTAGTTCCTGGTTTAACAAAACCCTTACAGGTAAATATCTTTCATCTTTCATCGTTTGAAAAATAAATTCTTTTTCATTCTACAGTTAGGCGCTAATGTTTATGTTGGAAGAGGGAGATTTACTCCTTTGTATCTGATTTAAACGTCGGGTACGACCGACCTAGTAGAATGACCACCTAAATATCACATCCAGGTTGACCCGCACAAAGACTCTCGACATTAATCCGCTTGGCAGATCCGATACGGAGCCAGCGCAACTACCCATCCCGGAACACGCACGGCTATACGGAAAGGTAATGAAATGACTTTATACTGTGAAATTTTATTACAACACAGTGCTAATGTTAGCTGTGTAAAACCTGAAAGACAACTCTAAGACTTCCTCTGAAGACACTCACCAGTGGAACAGCAAGAGTTACCTATCAATAACATGTTGAGTTCAGTCTTAAACTCCACCACGGTGCCCATGACATATAAAATACGAGCTGCAGTCACATAGTTTTAAGTACCAGCGCGAAATAATGACGTTGCAACCACGAAATTTGTTGGCAGTTTTCATCCTTCTCTACATATTCAGCATTCAATGCGACACATTTTTCTCAGCGATGGATGGCTCGGCAGAGATCTTGATTATAGAATTCTACATTTCTGTTGCTCAGGAAATGTTCCACTTCGAAAATGAAGGTATCTTCATTCAGGAAGTACCTTCGTGCAAAACTGCCGTATTCGAGTAAGGACCAAAGAAGTATTTTGCGAGGTATTGAGCGTATATCGAAAAGACAGATTAACTTCATACGAGTTCGCAGTCGGCAAAAATATTGTATCTATCTAGGTCGAAACTAGGCCTGGTTGTGAAATTATCTGGACATGTGCAATTGATCTAGGTGAACTAGCGGATGTTTTTGTCTGTCATCCGATTCTGCCTAGATTATTTTAGAATCATTCAAAGACAGTCTACGCTGAGCAGCGCGAAAATACCCACATCATGCAGAATTACTTGGAGGCGACTTTAAGATACCGGTTACCGACTAGGACGCCCATGGCTTCATTGCGGGTTGTACGGTCAGGCAGTCTTGTGTAGTACATTGGCCCACGTTTTCAGAAAACTGTTTTGACCAGCTAGTTCGACAGACCATGTACAATAGAAATATTTTAGACCTTGTAGTTACAAACAGGGTTGACCATAAGGAGAGTGCGGTGTAGAGACAGCGATTAGTTATCATGATGTCATCATGGCGACGACGCTTACTAAAGTTAATGAAATTCTAAATTTGTGGTAAGTTCCTATGGGACCAAACTGGTAAGGTCATCCGTTCTTAGGCTTACACACTACTTAATCTAACTTAAACTAACTTACGCTAGGGACAACACACACTCATGCCCGAGAGAGGACTCGAACCTCTGACGGGGGGAGCCGCGTGAACCGCCGCAGGGCGCCCGAGACCACGCGGCTAGCCCACGCGGCTTAAAGTTAAGGACTCCATCATGAAGGGTAGGAGAGTATTTCTGCTAGGAGAAGCAGATTAGCAGGTGTTAGAATCCCACATACACAATGAATGGACGCAATCGAGTTCCAATATAATGGACGTAGAGGGATTATGGGCAAAGTTTAAACGGATTGTAAATCGCACTCTGCCGAAGCATGTGCCGAGTAAGTGGATTAAGTGCGAAAAACACCCGACATAATTTAAAAACAAATTTCGGAAAATGCTTACGAAGCGGAGGCTGTTGCACTATCAAGATGATTTACTTCAAACAGCACAGTGTCGACACATACGAAAGAAAGGGCAGAGCTGAGTAGTACATGTGGCCCGTAAAGTCCGTTACTGATGTTCCATTGGTGCCAAATTTCACCACAATTCTACACAACGCCTCAGTGAATGTGTCACACGATGCTAAGGTCGTCATAGATCCTCTTCCCCACATTTCACGCCTTCCTTTGACGGCCGTACTTTGGAGGTCAGAACTGCGACGCTCAGCGTTAAAATCACGTATTTTTCTTATGAATGACCGAAGAAAACATATCAGACACACCGCGGCTCAGAATCGACACGAAAGGGCCTCAGAAATGGCATACAGGGCATCCTTGGGATGTTGATTCCCACACATTTGGCGGTCGAAAACTTCAGTTTGCTGTGCGATGAGCGACAGGAACATATTCTCGACAATCTCTGATACTGGGGCTAGCAACCCCATTAAACGTGATCTGATCCCTTGGAGTGCAATGCGAGGGCAATTTTTACTCTGGTGCCCAGAGTGGAACCACTAGGGACGGTTTCAAAACATTCGACAAAATTTCAACATGATTCAAAGTACCAAAGAAGACTTCCGCTTTTTCATTGCTGCTGTTTTATGCCATTCTGTGGCATGATCATGGAATGGTGCAACGATTATACGTGCGTGAATAAAATGACGAAGATTCCCTTCAACGACCGCCGGCCAGTGTGGCCGAGCGGTTCTAGGCGCTTCAGTCCGGAACCGCGCGACCGCTACTGTCGAGGGTTCGAATCCTGCCTCGGGCATGGATGTGTGTGATGACCTTAGGTTAGTTAGGTTTAAGTAGTTCTAAGTTCTAGGGGACTGATGACCTCAGATGTTAAGTCCCATAGTGCTCAGAGCCATTTTGAACCCTTCAAGGACCCCCAGTTCGACAATAATCTTTGTGGCACTCCACACATTTATTCAGAATATTAAAAATGTGTGTTTGTAGAGAAAGGACGTCAACTGGCAACAAATGTATCAAGTGATATTTTGTCAAAAACTGACATTTTGAGGCGTGTGGCTGTGTGCAAAATGTAGGTCTACTCTTACATAGAAGATAACAGCAACCAGCCACTTTTTACAATGCTATTTATTTATTTAAAACTGTATGATGCATTTTATGTATATGTGTGCGCATAATGAAAAGCACCCTCACATACTAAGAAGTTTCATCACATGGCGGTATGTATACAAAGATGGCGATATTACAACCATAACAATGCCAAAGACTTCCACTCTCAGAGAAACGTCGTAATATACATGTATGTGACAGTAGAAATTTACAAATTACTAAGGTTACATGACTTACTTTTTACATTAAAATAGAATTAATAAAAATTAAGATAAAAAAATAAAGCAGTCAGTTTGTTATTATCCTTTGTCAGTGATGTTATGTAAATATTATGGTATACATTGGAACCAAAGTAAATGATAAGGCCCAGAGATACATAAATAACTATTACAACTATGGACATATTATGTAAATATTATGGCGCACATCGAAGGGTCTGTAAATGGTTTGGTATGGATGTGCGTATATAAATATTACAACAGTGGACATTTCACTGATTTTTTAAAACTTTAAACTGGAAAGCAGGCGAATGAAATAATGAAGAAAGGCTGCATTGGCTAACTCAATCTGTTCATTGAGAAGATCCTCTGGTGATTTGCTGTTATGTACATATATTTCAATCTCTTCAAGCAAATTCATAAAGCTACCTTTCTTAGCATGCTGCGATACTTGTACCTGGTCTTCAATGCTCTTTATTCCATGACTGTTAGTAGTTGTGTGCTTGGCAAATGTGGATTTTGAAATGTTGTTCAAACGTGTGGTATATATATGCGCTTTGAACCGAGTATCAATGCCTCTTACAGCTTGTCCTATATAGTAACAGGGGCAACATTGACAACTGAGTTTTTATACGCCAGATTTTTCGTATGGGCGACTGTTATTCTTTAAGTTGTGAACTGCTAACTGCTAGAGGTTGTTGTTTGTGTGGAATATTACCTTTAAATGCGACCATTTTAGGTTAGGCTTTACCGTGACTGTTATTGACATTAAATTAAACAACAAGTTTACTGTTACCAGTCACTGTTTATTTATCTCCACGACGCGTTTCAAAGGTTTAAACCTCGATCATCAGGTGGATTTACATTTGCTATTATGCCATTTGCATGTGAGTTGTGTTACGATTTTTGGAGGAACTTGTCGCACATGCTAGTGGAGAAACAAAACACCATTTCAGAACATGGTTTTTGGTTTCTTCTGACAAAAAACTAAACTTATATCTAATGGTAAAAATAAATTAAGTAAAATAAAGTACCTCCAGTGGTGACAGGTTCCTTTCACTGTCGTAACACCTTACATGTGCACTGCCGTATTTTGTAAACAAATGGGGCGTCTGGAAACTATTAGGTGCAAGTATTGTGCAAGGATTGTCACAAAGTATAAAGAATGTATGTCATAGCAATAGTTTAAAGAATACATATAATAACAATATTATTTCAGAATAATTTTTAAAGGATTTTGGAGATATTTGTCTTGAGGTGTCGAATGCAAGCTTTGGAATAAACATTTCAGGTGGTATAGAAGTCCGATTTTGACAAGTTAATATAGCTTAAATTAATATTCGTTTGTAGAATGTGGTGGCTTGTTACAAACTTTAAGTACAATAATTATGTTGGCTGGAGTGGTAAAATTATGCACAAATAGCAATTTTGGTTGGGATTAACAGATAAATATGGAAGACTGGAGACAGGAGGAGGGGAAGGGAAAGAGGAAGTAAGAGGGAGGGAGAGGGTGGAAGGAGTGATTGTATGAAAGCAAACTTTGCAAAGCTGGGAGTCTTAAGATCATATCTGATACAGCCGGCCTCGGTGGCCGTGCGGTTCTAGGCACTTCAGTCCGGAACCGCGTTGCTGCTACGGTCGCAGGTTAGACCCCTGCCTCGGGCATGGATGTGTGTGATGTCCTTAGGTTAGTTAGGTTTAAGTAGTTCTCAGTTCTAGGGGACTGATGACTTCAGATGTTAAGTCCCATAGTGCTCAGAGCCATTTGAACCATATCTGTTACATGTACTAACTGCCTGAAGGTTGGGGTAATACATTGGTTAAGGCTTCATAATATGCAGATGGACGTACAATTTGTGCCAGTAGTTTGAATCTACACTCCTGGAAATTGAAATAAGAACACCGTGAATTCATTGTCCCAGGAAGGGGAAACTTTATTGACACATTCCTGGGGTCAGATACATCACATGATCACACTGACAGAACCACAGGCACATAGACACAGGCAACAGAGCATGCACAATGTCGGCACTAGTACAGTGTATATCCACCTTTCGCAGCAATGCAGGCTGCTATTCTCCCATGGAGACGATCGTAGAGATGCTGGATGTAGTCCTGTGGAACGGCTTGCCATGCCATTTCCACCTGGCGCCTCAGTTGGACCAGCGTTCGTGCTGGACGTGCAGACCGCGTGAGACGACGCTTCATCCAGTCCCAAACATGCTCAATGGGGGACAGATCCGGAGATCTTGCTGGCCAGGGTAGTTGACTTACACCTTCTAGAGCACGTTGGGTGGCACGGGATACATGCGGACGTGCATTGTCCTGTTGGAACAGCAAGTTCCCTTGCCGGTCTAGGAATGGTAGAACGATGGGTTCGATGACGGTTTGGATGTACCGTGCACTATTCAGTGTCCCCTCGACGATCACCAGTGGTGTACGGCCAGTGTAGGAGATCGCTCCCCACACCATGATGCCGGGTGTTGGCCCTGTGTGCCTCGGACGTATGCAGTCCTGATTGTGGCGCTCACCTGCACGGCGCCAAACACGCATACGACCATCATTGGCACCAAGGCAGAAGCGACTCTCATCGCTGAAGACGACACGTCTCCATTCGTCCCTCCATTCACGCCTGTCGCGACACCACTGGAGGCGGGCTGCACGATGTTGGGGCGTGAGCGGAAGACGGCCTAACGGTGTGCGAGACCGTAGCCCAGCTTCATGGAGACGGTTGCGAATGGTCCTCGCCGATACCCCAGGAGCAACAGTGTCCCTAATTTGCTGGGAAGTGGCGGTGCGGTCCCCTACGGCACAGCGTAGGATCCTACGGTCTTGGCGTGCATCCGTGCGTCGCTGCGGTCCGGTCCCAGGTCGACGGGCACGTGCACCTTCCGCCGACCACTGGCGACAACATCGATGTACTGTGGAGACCTCACGCCCCACGTGTTGAGCAATTCGGCGGTACGTCCACCCGGCCTCCCGCATGCCCACTATACGCCCTCGCTCAAAGTCCGTCAACTGCACATACGGTTCACGTCCACGCTGTCGCGGCATGCTACCAGTGTTAAAGACTGCGATGGAGCTCCGTATGCCACGGCAAACTGGCTGACACTGACGGCGGCGGTGCACAAATGCTGCGCAGCTAGCGCCATTCGACGGCCAACACCGCGGTTCCTGGTGTGTCCGCTGTGCCGTGCGTGTGATCATTGCTTGTACAGCCCTCTCGCAGTGTCCGGAGCAAGTATGGTGGGTCTGACACACCGGTGTCAATGTGTTCTTTTTTCCATTTCCAGGAGTGTATATGTACATCAACTACTGGCATGTGTACGCAAATGTACCTCTTGAATGAAGCGATGTGTATAAAAACGAGGGAGAAAAGAATGTATGCCGGTGATAAAAGGCTAAAAACGCTTTTCTCTGATTGTGTGGTAAGTTTACACCGCTCATCTTGCCCATTATTTTGCACATATTTTCATAACCTAACACCAAACCTTTTCATGAGAGGAATATGCATTCACGTCATTCAGGAGAAAAAACAAAGCATGTATAAAGACAAATTACACCTGATGATGGACCCAAAGCGTCCGAAATGCATCATGTACTTAATAAAACACGAAAATTTGTGACTGAAGGCGTTTGTTAATTCATACTTGCACTGTATTGAATACAGTCACGTTTGAAGCTGCGAAAGATGTCTAAAATTAAACTAATTCAGTTACGTTCTTACTATTGAAGAATTGCGTGATTTTGTCAACATAGTCATTTCCATACACCATCACGGCACAATTACTGTTATCAGCTTCGACTATTAAAGCTTTATTCTGAGAAAGCTTGGAATTGACATAATTTAGAACGTTTAGGTCACTGTTTCTGTGTCAAATGTTGATTTTGAGGTGTCTTGCTATTATTTTATTGGTTTTGATAGCTAAAGCACTGGTTTCCCTGGAATTTAATTTTGCAGCAATACATGCAATAAGTCTCTTCAAGTTACTGGCATTTACTCTGGCTCTATGTCATGCTTTAGACCTTTGTTTATGAGAACAAATTCATTATTTCTAAAGCTGATGTTAGTTGAGTTAAGATTTCTTTCATGAAACTGATGTCGGCTATCATGCGAATTTTCCGGGAGGAGGGAGATTCCCGTTTTTCATTCACGTTTTTTTCTTATGCTTACATAATATTTTTTTTGATGTTATTCTTCAGTGATGTCCTCAATCTATTGTAAGATGTAGGACAAGAGACAGTAAGAAACAGCAGAAAATAAATTGCACTACCTTTCTCAGGGAGCATATCCTATGAAACAAGCAATCTATTTAAAAACACAAGCATTAAAATAAGCTTCCACACAAACAAAAACTCCAGCAGTTAGCAGTTCACAACTTAAAGAATGACAACCCCCACACAAAAAATTGGCATATACAAACTCAGCTGCCAATGTTACCCCTGTTACTATACAGGATAAACTAGAAGTAGCATTGAGAGTCGGTTCAAAGAGCATACATATGTTATACGTTTGAGCAACATTTCAGAATCCACATTTGCCACGCGCAAAACAATCGTTGAATAAAGAGTATTAAAGATTATGTACAAGTATTGCACCATGCTGAGAAAGGTAGCTTTATGAATTTACTTGAAGAGATTGAAATATATGTACTTAAAAGCAAATTACCACAAAATCTCCTCAAGGAACAGACAGAGTTAGCCAATGTAGCCTTTTCTTCAAAGTTTCATTCATCTATTTTCCAATTTAAAGTAAAAAAAAAAAATGAAACGTCAAGCCAACGGCCTTGCCGGTTCTCGTCAGATCACTTAAGTAAAGCACTGGCGGATTGGGCTAGCACCTGGATCGGTGACCATCCGGTCTGCCGATCACTGTTCGCAATTGGGGAGCACTCAGACCTTGTGAGGCAAACTGAGGAGTTACTTGACTGAGAAGTAGCGGCTCCGGTCTCGGAAACTGTCAAACGGCTGGGAGAGCGGTGTGCTGACCACATGCCCTTCAATGTCCGCATCCAGTGACGCCTGTGGGTTGAGGATGACACGGTGGCCGCTCGATACCGTCGGGCCTTCGTGGGCTGTTCGGGCGTAGTTTAGATTCAATGAAATGTCCACTGCTGTACTATTTATATGTACACATTTTGTGTTTGTAGTGTGTGTGTGTGTGTGTGTGTGTGTGTGTGTGTGTGTGTGTGTGTGTGTGTGTGTGGGCGGGGGGGTGGGGTGTTTGTGTGTGTGCGCGCGTTTTTCACACCTATTTTTTGACAAGATGTGAAAATAATGTTGACGTAAACATTGTGTTGTTGAAATATTTGGAGCAATTTCAGACACTGAACTAACATTATGATATTACATTTACATGTGGAAACACTTAATGTGAGGATCAATTCTACCATACACCAAGTGTAGACCTAATACTGGGCTGTCAGCCACTTGCTTAGAATGTTACTTTTAGACACGTGTGTTTTGTAACAATTCAGACATGGAAATATCACTGGAATTCTTAAGTTGACAGTCCAAAACCGTGTTTTAGGCATCACTGTTGACGAATATACACTGCCCAACACCATTAGATTGTTACTTTTTTGAAACCCCGTAATTGTCTCCCATTGCGACGCAGAAGCTTGAAATTTAGTTCAGAGGTGCCTCGAAACTTCCCCTGTAGTGGTGCAAAAGCGTGGTGTCTCGCGACGTGACCCTTCAGCTCGGTTACGCTTCTAACAACAAGGTGTCAACAAATGCGAGAAAAAGGCCACAGCTCAGAAGTTCATGTGAGCTGTATGTAGGGTTGATGATGTCACATTAGCAAACAATTTTACCACAGTTCTGTCCAGAGACACAGCGGCCGTGTCACACGTTGGGAGCATAGATACACTCGCTCTAACCCACATTTCAATCCTTCGTTTGAAACCTTTGTGATTTAGGTCAGAACCGCGATGCCTAGCGTTGAATTCACATGCGTTCCTTACGGTTGGGTGAGGAAAACACTTGCTCCACTACACATGCCACAAGATGGCGCAAAAAAGGTGGATCTAAAAAGCATAAACATTCCTATATGTTATGTATCACGCTCAAATTTCGTCGAATTGTTTTGAATAGTCGCTAGTGGTTTCACCTTGTACACCAAGGCAAAACTTGAGGTCATGTTACTCTCTAAAGGGGTGAGATCATGTTCACTGGGTTTGTAGCCCCACAGTGTCCTTAGAAAAGGGTTAAATCGTCCAGGAAGGTGTCAGCAGTGGCAAAATTTGTCAAGAAAGTCGTCGTGTTGTAGACCGCACTCCAAACTGTCATTTTCGAGTGCTAAGTGTGGGAAAGGGGTTGTTTCATTAACGTCCTTTACGCCACCTTGTGAGATCTATTCGTGTTGATTGTGATCGGCAATGTGTTTTACATGTTTTCCTCTGCCATCATTAAGAAATCCGGTGATTTTAATGCTTTGCTTTGTGGTACTGACCTCCATTGCAAAGGTGTCAAATGAAGGGAAGAAATGTGGGTAAGAAAGGCTGTAGCTACCTATCCAGCATGTGACACGTCCACCGTGGCGTTGAGCATAATTGTGGTGAAATGTGCTGCCAATGTGGCATCATTAACCTACGTAACGGCTCACATGAACGTCTGAGATCTGGCCTTTTATTGCCGATACCTTGCTGTTTGGAGCGTTTCTGAATCAGAGGATGACGTCACCGGGTGCCATACTTTTGCACCACTAAAGAGGTAGATCGTGGGCACCTTCGAACCAAATTTTAAACTTCTGCGCCGCAGTGGGAGACAATAACGTGGTTTCAAAGAAGCGATCCTTTAACGGTGTTGTGCAGGGTACATGTCGGGATGTAACATTGTAACACATGACAAACTTTGCATTTTTTCTGTTGATGACATATTTTTGCAGGTATTCAAGACGCTACATTAACTTTGCAACACATGACAAGGGTTATAGAACAATTTAGATGCGGAAAATATTTAAACTGATGATCCGTTGTGTCTTACACCGAGTAAGTTGACAAACCTGCTTAATCTGTAAGTTTATGGTATAAACATTGTGTTTGAGCTTGTGTGTGTGTGCGTGTATGTGTGTGTGTGTTCGTGTGTTTCTGACGTATTTCTGTGTGGGTATGCTGCAAGATACACCCTCTATGTAATACTTTGTATAAATACTTTTCAGTGTGGCACAAAAAAAATATCAGTATGCTAAGATACCCTTCACCAGGGCCAAAATGGCGCTTGGTGCTACGTTGTTACTTCTTGCTACGTTTTATCAGAGTGTAAAGTTCTGGCATGATAGGCTGTTTTACTTGAATGCCTGCTAAAATACTAGGCTGTGACTGGATGCAGCGAGGTGGATGGTGAGGGGGAGAAATTCCATTGCCTTAGTTTTTTAATTTTTTTAACTTTTCCACCATTTCTACATTTTTAAATTTGCTGTAAACGCCATATTCGATATTTTGGATTTCCCACCACTTACCATCTTTGGTTTTTGAATTTCCCACCACCAACAGCAACTGCAGCGTCACAACGGCAGTGCCGACTACATGCAGAAACTTGGACAGTGTTTTGGAATGCTGGTAGCCATACTAGTCATGAGTGATCGTTCCAGACAGTTGACTTATCATCAAGCTCTGCATACACACATTCAGTGTAACGCTTCATCCAGAGGCGGTGATATTTCTCAAAGGGTGACACAACTGATAGGTCTACGCAAGGAGATTTCCCTGTGATGAGCCCAACGGAACCGCTACCCGCCAACAAAAGAACCCTCTTGGTCTTTCTAACCCTCTGACCACTTATAAACACAGCTTGAGCTTTTTTATGTACCTTGTCAGAGAATTTCTTGGGTTGTTCGTACACATTTAAATATGGTCTCCAGAGCAGCGAAGCTACTAGAGATATCTGGGCTAAAGCTAGCAAACTCGTAGCAACTCCTGAACATTTTACCTGATCTGGCAGATTTTACAACTGTCGAGTCATCCAGCCTATTCCTAGCTTTACTACTGCCGACTACGGCTCTCAACTGTTCTAATTCTGCTTGTACAGGACGTATTCGGAAAGTCAAGTACGATTAGGAGCGCAATGGAAACCACTGAGAAAATCCGATGAAACTTTGCACAGATATGTTGAGCAGTGTCTTTAGCGTGTCTGTCGATTGCTTCACGTCGCTCTTTTCAGTTCAAAGCGCAAAGTGATGATGTAGAAATGCCTAAAACAACGGTGCCTCCCGTCAGGTATGTGGATCTGGTGAGAGATTTCGCCTGAAGCTATGCAGCCCACATAACATAAATGTTTGGCGGAAAGCACAGGCGGCTTCTTTCTATGACGAAGGTACTGGGAAGTTTGCACAACGCAACGACAAATGTCTAAGTAGGAGAGCGACTATTTAGAGTGGTAGCTGTAAGGTGTGGCTAATTGTTGCGAATAAAAATTTTTGATTTTCACTGTGGTTTCCATTTCGCCTCTGATCGGACCTTACTTTCCGAACAACCTTCGTACTACCGCCAGATCAGCTTTAAGTTAAGATCAGCTTTAAGCTCTTCCTCTATAATTTTTGATTGATAGCCAACGACTACTACAGAGCCAAAGGCAAGCCACACGTCTATCCTAGATGATTGCTTCACAGAACCCAACGTGAAAAGAGCATATGTGGTCTTCAAACATTTCTCACCACTCCGTGTGTTTCCACTCTTTCCATTTCGATAATTTTTTGTGTAGGAAGATCACTTAGCCGTAGCTACCCAACTGAATATTGCGATTACGAGACATTTTACTGTTTTATTTAATAAAAGCACCTGACTTATGACACCAGCACGTAATTTTTTGAAGAAACCCGCATACCTATACACAAACTGCAGCTATCACTAAATATTTTCCACGGAAGGTGATGTTTCCCGTCCGCAATTTAACTGTCTCTACCTCAGATGCTGAGAATGAGTTAAGGTGCGATCTCCATAAAAGCAAAATAATAAACCTTTTCGTAAAATATAGTAAGGCAATTTGAAATTTTTACTCTCTAAGTTGCTGAAAATCTTGCAAGTTATTTATTTTTATAGCAATACTGATGTTAGCACAATTTTGAAATTGGAAGAGATAAAAAGGATGAAGAAATTCTAGGGATAAAGTACCAGAAACATGAAGACATTACTAGCGTTCCTGAGAAGGCATCAAGGAGAGAGGAAGAATGTGAATAACAATATGGCGCGGTTCACAGTCTGATGCGACCCTTTTGAGTGGACAGCAGTCCGGCTGTTTGCTTCAATGACGTATCTATGACGTCAAGTACGTGCTGCAGAGGTGACTGTGTTGAATGATTAAGTAACGTTGTAGGGTATGATTGGCTAGGAGGTGTCAACGAGTAAGTTCACCCACCAAATTGAAAGAGTCTTTTCTTTTTCTCGCGCAAAATATCACTTTTCCTTTGCAATGTGTGAAAGTTGTGCGTTAAGTGTATCGGTCAAGAGTAAGTGACTGTAATAGTGTGTGTATAGCGTGGTGTCATCTTTGTTCTTTGGTTTCCCTTCAAAGAGAATAAACCTATCGCCTTTCAATATAATGAACGACTGTATAGCAACAAAGCATCTTCTGAACTTCGATTTTACATCCAAAGAAATGGTGCACAATTTTGTGTTTGAGACTTGGCGAATTCAGTCGAAAATATATTATGGTCATAGATAATTTAAAAATATCAAACTAACAGACACGCATAATTCTTTAGTCTTGTGCAATTATTTGCGGTAACTGTATTTTTGTATGTTGTTATCATTACTTTACATATGACAAAAAAAACAACAAAACGGAATTTCTCTCGAGCAGGCTGTCCACAACAACTGACTATGGCTGCTATCGGACAGGGTTCACTGCTGGCACTGATGTATTTTACATTCAGGATTCAGAAAGTGGAAGCATTATCTGTGATCGCTGCTAAGCGTAGGATCGCCTGGCGTGGCCTGAAGCGCGCCCTTTTTGCTGAGCCGACGTTTTTCCACTCCAGAGCAGAGTCTTTGGGCACAAGACATGTCTCCGATTACTTAAAAGGAAGTCCACGTCTAGAGGAAGCATTAGCACATGCTAAGAGCCTCTGAACTGGACGGATATCCCTATCGCAGCGCCACAAAAAGTTGACTGCCGACTGCAGATGCAGTGCCTCCCAAAACAAAGCGACCATCATGGGACTAGTGTGCTATATTTAGACTCTAAGCTCTATGCTTCTGCTTTAGGACTCTACTTTTTTTAAGAGTCAGTAACGTCAAAATGATACCATTTTACTACACTGATTGTCATTGGATGGACTAAGACATTCCTTTATTTTTGTTTCCGCTACTGTACAGTTGTGACTGTGAATTCGTTTTTATCTGTTCATAAAAGAACACCCCAACCCAGTAGTCGTAGATGGGTCATAGTCAATTCATTTCATTTCTGTTCCAGTTATTGTCATGAATTTTACACCTGTTCTCTTAATACACTAAACAAGGCGTATATATTCAGTACTCACAATAATAATGGCTCTAAGCACTATGGAACTTAACATCTGAGGTCATCAGTCCCCTAGACTCAGAACTACTTAAACCTAACTAACCTGAGGACATCACACACATCCATGACCGAATCTGCGACCGTGGCAGCAGCGCGGTTCCGGACTCAAGCGCCTACAAAAATCGACAAAACTCTTGTGCAAACATCGGGGGACCCCGAGATCTCGGACGCTGTCAGACATTAGAGCCCAAGAGCTCATCATATCGCAAAAATAATAGTATAAACTTACAGATTAATGCTGGGCGAAAGTGCCCGCCAAACAGCAAAGTGATATAGTCGTGATATATCCCACGTACTTAAACCGTGTGAGTCTGAGGCAGACACCTACATGCACATGAGAGGAAGAAGGTTCCCCAGAACACACTGTCTTTTTCTGTGAGCAATACGCGAACAATAGACCTACACTACACTTCAGACTACACAGATACAGACCTAGATATACGAGTATACACAGGAGGATGAGGATACTGGTGTTTAACGTCTCGTCGACAACGAGGTCATTAGAGACGGAGCACAAGCTCGGATTATTGAAGGATGGGGAAGGAAGTCAGCCGTGCCCTTTCAAAGGAACCATCCCGGCATTTGCCTGAAGTGATCTAGGGAAATCACGGAAAACCTAAATCAGGATGGCCGGACGCGGGATTGAACCGTCGTCCTCCCGAATGCGAGTATGCACAGCAATAAGAGACGAAGAACAATGGGCACAATTAGACGTATTGACAAACGGTATTTCAAAAATAACACATGAAGAATACGTGCGGACACGACATAACAGACATGCCTATGTGCAACGTAACAACAATCTCCAGAGGGTAGACAGCGATACCCACAGTGACAGCGAAAACAGTGACAATGAGGAGGAACAGCAGGAGGAAGCCGAGATGTGAGAGTAAATAAGCATAAGGTGCTGGCGATCTAGCCAAGAAATCACCAAATGCTGTACATGGATGGGCACCTAAAGGTAATACATAGAATTAGTAATAAACATGTGTGTGTGTGTGTGTGTGTGTGTGTGTGTGTGTGTGTGTGTGTTGATTGGCGGTCAACGGCTCGAAGAAATCATTCAGAGGTATTCACCGTCAGTCACATTCGATGACAGTACTAACAAATCTCTCCTCTATCCTATCATCTTTTTATATTGTTCTTAAAAAGCAACAAGATTTTAATTATATTTGAACCTTAAATTATTGTTATTTTGAAAAGCATTATTCTTTGTAAATGTTGTAGATAAAACAAAAGAAAAGAAAACTGCAAAAAGGTGAAAAACGATATTTGTAAGATGTACGACCTGTTTTAAAAAATCAGGTAACAGGTCTATAATTTGGCAATAAATAAATAATATAAATAAAAAATCACAGGTGTGTGGGATTCAAGTGCTGTCCTCAAAAGTAAAAAGTTTGCTAATTCCCAATTGGATGTTAACGAATATCGTCTCGATGCAAAAATTGATGAATAGCGCTTAACGTAAAGAAGTGAAGTTCTGGACTTGAGGGAACGTCACCGAAACAGTCAGTCGTCACAGGAGTATCTGGAAGTACGATCTCATGGAGTGTGGCTGAAACAACGATAAACGCTTGTTGTTGTTGTGTTGTGGTCTTCGGTCCTAAGACCAGTCTGTTCAGCTCTCCACGCTAGTCTATCCTGGGAAAGCATTCTCATCTATCTATATAAGGAGCGATCACAAATTTTCCATTAGAAGGTTATACAGTCGAGAATCGGTATGTCAGTCAGGCACAATCACCGTGAGCATTGGAGCAACGAACCAGGTTGAAGATTCCTGTTTGGTAAAACACTGTGTCCTGCTGGATGAAGAAGTGCGAAAGTGCCTGCTGCACATACTCGCCCCACCGGTATCGTCGATCTTTCGAGGTTTTTTCTGAGGAACCGAAGGCATAACAATCACATGGAAAGCGATCAGGACTGTAGGGTGGGTACTCGAATGTCTCCCGCTTGAGCTGGTGTAAGTTCTGCGTTACGGCATTTGCGATATGGGGACGTGGGTTATCATGAATCAGCAATACCCCCCTTGTGGCACCTTTCCACAACGTTCGTTTTCGACAGACACGCTGCCCCGTACACAGTCTTCATTCTCCGATGGATGTCTAACGGTATCGGTCTTTTGGCAGCCAAGAAAAGAATAACAGCGCGTTGGTCCTCTTTGAAAGCATTAGGTAATAACGTTGCCACAGTTTACGTTTGCGCAATCACCTCACGCACATCGGAAAGACAAGAATGCCACAGTAATCCCTTGCCTACATGTCGATGATTATATACCCGCCTTAGAGTCACAGTACAGTGTATATACGCTGCAGCAATGCCCTCAAATGGAGACTTTTGATCGGCCCTTACATGTCGTAGAATTGATAACTAGCTTCTTGTTGCTTATGTACGGTCTGTACTAGGGAAACATTTTATACTACTCTATAGTCTGTAGTAGAGAATGCCAGATGTGAAAGTCTGTGTAACAAGGTTAGGATTAACAGAAGTTAAGTGGCCGATAAAAAAAATACAGTTTCTGTTTTGGATGAATAGCATTTTGCAACTATCCTAACAGTGAATCACAACCCGCCAGTTGCCTTACCTAAAAATAAGCCTACACTACCGTTTAACTCTATGTTTCTACACATTGTTACACCCAGATCAATATTAATTGTCAGATTAGTGTCCTGAATCACAACATAATTACACAATTTCTTGGTATGTGTATATCCCTGCATTGAAGAAATATGCTGTGCCTTGTCCATTTCTGAAATATGGATATTCGTGTGTCGACGTTTTAGATTCGTTCCTGTAACAGAAGGACAATATCAAATTGGACGGTTGATTTATTCCAACAAATGTAGAAAGGTTTTCTAATCAAGTGTTGGCCGACAATAGACGTTTCCTCACTTTTGAGAACTAAAATAGCTCTAAGATGGTTATACAAAGCTCTTCGTAGATCTTCCCACAGTGAGATTTCCTTAAGAAACTCTTAACGATTTCAAATTATTTGTCTTTTTGTAATTTCAGTTCCACCATCGTTTAAAGTATTTCTTTACTCTAGTTCATTGTATAATTCACTTTATATCAATTTTATGTCATTTTGCAGATATTTTCAGGTCGTTTTACTGGCAGTTTTCCAAGTACTTCAGGTTATACAAATGTCCGTAAACTAAATGGATTCTCACTAGGAGCAGCTGCCCCCACTGGCCTTCCGCAGCGGGCGCCCCTGCTTTGAACTGCTATACTGTTTTGTTTTTTTGGAGATTATTGGCATTAGTTACTACAGAACTTATGGAGATGGTACACTGACTGTGAGCAATGGACATTTTACAATTCAATGCTCGGATATCTGAGTTGTATTATTCTTTGTGAATAGTGGCAAGTGTAATCCTTACTCATAGGCACAGAGCCGGGCTGAGGATCATTATTTAAATCGATGTTGTAGTGTAGCAGAGTTTACAATTAATTCGGGGCTGTTAACGAGCTTTGGCGAATAAATCTAGTGCAGTACGTCATATACCGGTTTGTTTTCGGTTGTCCATCCGAGTTTAACGCACAATATTTCGGCTACTGACCCAGTCATTTTCTTTAGGTATTGCGCCTGAAGAAGGACGTCGATGCGTTGTGCATGAAAAGAGATCGAACACTCGGCTAGACACCCGATAGCACACTAGTAGCCAGTCACACAGAGAACGTCTGAGACGTCACAATACGCCACTAGGTTTGGCTCGCGCGCCTCACAAAGCCAACAATGCTATAGTTCTGGCCGCAGCCGTGGCTGAGTCATTGCGACGCAAAGGAAGCTCCGAGCGAGGGACGTTGCTACTACACAGAATGACCGTGCGCATCAGATTTCGTCCGTGAGGCGCACGAAATGTTTTGAGTGCTGAATATTCAAATTCGATCGCCAGGATACTGATCCAAGACCCTTATCCAAATTCAATAAAGAGATTTTTCTTCTATAACATATTGTGAGACAAAGTTAAGACTTGGATTTCACTGCAGATATGGTATTTCGGTTTCACAGTTGCAGTGGTGGCTTTGTAATGAGCTAAACTACAATTCTTATTGAAAATATGTCGTTCCTCTTCCCACGATATCCGCTAGAAGGCTAGAATGACTACCTGAATACGACACAGTGAGTGAATAGTTCTAATTAAAACCACCCATCTAGTACACTAGCTCGCTGTCGTAATCGTTCAGGAAAAATGCTCTGCCAACTGCCACATTGTGATTACTCATGTGCAGTAGTTTTCCAGTTTACCTAATCGGTGGGTAGATGCCATGCTGCAATTATTTCTGAAAATATACTTAAATTGGTCTCAGGGGAGTCCAGGGGAGTCCATTCACACTTAACTTACAAACAAAACACTCTTGAACTGATTTCTGTTTAGAACTAAAAGGCTTCAATTCATGTTTTGAGAAACCATCTGCAATCTGATTAATGAAATGAAAGTAAAATTTACTTACATTCTCTGTTATCATTCCAATTAATTATCACACATTCGTGATGAACGTGTTATCGTAAATTTTTCAGTGATCACTGCTCTTTCATTCTTAAAACTTTTCTATTCTTTTCTCGTCTCTATAATCTCACAGGAGACAACACATTTCATTTCTCCATCCAAGAAAACATCAAAACATTCTTAATGATAGGAAAATAATACATCAGCATATCAAAGAATAATTATTGTTTTTTATTGTTATATATATGCCATCGATTTTAAAAGGATGTTGCTGGAGCTGCTCAGTTCTTCTCAACCCCTCATAGATGTCACTCTCTTCCACAGCTCATGTCGTCTATATTGAGTCCTCCTCAGCCCCAACAGAAGGCAATATTCTCACCTGTCACAGAGTTTCTCTCACACTATTTCCATCGTTTGCGGCATTAAAGACGAAATGAAACCCATTTTAACTACAATTTCCACTTTACTTACTTACTTTAAAATATTTTACTTAAATTATATTCCATTCGTGCGCTGCAAGAAATTATCTACACTTAATGGGGTACAAAAAACATAATACTTGTGGACGAAATTTGTATGAAAGTGTATATACAAAAAGTATGACCTTAAAATGCAAAGAACGTTGCAGTAAACCTCGCGAAACCCTAAAGAGAAAACTTCAAGAACATTAGACAAATAACAGCATGCACAAGGGCATGCAAGTAGTAGTTTTTTTTCCGAGCTCCATCCATTACATGGTAAAGCAAAAAGTACCATCTGCCACACACTCCGACGGGAGTCGCGTTGGTGTGGACGTATCAACTTTCTCTTTCCTTCTTTGCCAACTCCCATACCGTTCTTTGGGATCCACTGACTTCATGATCTGTAACGTCATTTGCGCCACCTGTCTGTGAATCGTATGAACTTTGTTCTCTGTGTTACAGAATTCTAAATGTTTGTGCATCGTGTGTCATGAGACACAGATTTGGGGAGCTGCCCGTATTTGCATGAACGAGTGTGGAGAACAGCCTAAACACTACATTCAGGCTGGTCTGTGTACCAGACCAACGGTCGTCAATCCGCCACGCAGGATTCGATCCCTGTCTGGCTCACCTCCCCGGCTCTCAAGTTAGGTGTGCTGCGCGTTTATCTTGTGGTATAAATCAACCTACGGTAATAACGCTCCTATCGAAGAACAAAAAATGCCAGTGTATTCCTGTTCATTTAAAAGACTCTGAAATAAGTGGGGCACCAGCTGCCTCATTCTGCCTTCCTCAGCTACTTTAACAGTTTTCCCAAAACTTTTGCCATGCGAACACATTCGCGCTTTTCTTAACAACGTGTAAAGTACCTCAAACTCTCACAAGTTCCCGTGACTGTAACTCACTCACACCCATTAGTCCATCGCTGTGATTCGCTCATACCGCTCCACTCCCACCTGCCCTTTCTCACTCATTTACTCAGTCTAGCTCATTGTCATATCTCTTTGCATCTATCCGTGATTGTATCCTTTGCCATAGCCCTTCGAGCTATCCTACCACTAGGGCCTCCTCTCTCTGTTACTGTATTCCTCTTGCTCTTTCTCACTGCTAACATCTCGTTCCTTTCTTCCAACTGCTGTTGTCTCTTCTCACTGTCACTATCTCTCTCTTCCTCGTTGTCATTGTCATATTGTTGTGTACATAGTTCCGCGTAGTCAGCGCGTACGCAACTTTCCCACTAGAGCGCGCTACGCTAACCACAACAGCGCAGGCGCAGCGCTCGTCCGTTTCCGCACTACGAGTTCGTGCTGCCATAGAGACGGACCAAATTCTGCTTCCGCCGATCCGCGTATTAATATGTAATGCAGCTAATGAGATTGCTGCTAACGTAGAACCTTTTCTCCTCGCGGATCACACTCGCGCAGTGATACATGAACGCGCGATTATTATAACGAGTGTACAGACCTCCGTTTAGCCAGTCTGCATTTGTCTGTACCAGTCTGTACGAGTTCTACATTTCTCTGTACCAGTCTATAGTCAAGTTTCAGTCTGCGCCTAGTAAGATTACCATATTTCTGTACATAGCCATGAAGATAAATGTATAGACACTTTTGTCAAGTATCAGAGATATATGTGAGAATAAGATTAACGTACCGATACCAAAGGAACTTCAGATTGTCAATTGTAAATAACATCCAGAACCAAGTTAAGTAATTTTTATGCTTGTTATTATTTTAATAAATGTGTGTGAAAATTAATCAAGTTCTGTTTAAAGTTGGTCATCGTCAATCTGCTACTCTAAGCGTGCAAGTGGCATTTCTATCGTCTGACCTAACGGCAGAAGATAAACACACCACGATAAGACCACAAGACATATTGCTGACACTCGTCTACTTCGTTTGAGTGATGAGTCAAATAATCTGATGGTGTGTGTACTGAAAGTCTTGCGGTACTCACACCACACATATACTCTGCCTCTCGATACCACTGGCTCTCATCCACTTCACTTTCTGTTTCTCTTTATTCCTCCCCCCTACCCACTCCCCACCCCTCGCACTGTCTCTGTCACTCTTTTCCTAACACTGTTCTGTCACTGTCACCTATGTTCCACTGCCACTGTGTTCCGCTCCTTCTCTCACAGAGCCATTATCTCCTTTGCTCTTTCTGCAGCACAACCACAGTCTTCTATCATCCAGTATTTGTTAATTTTCCGTCTCTTTCCAATTGCCACTGACTTCTTCTCTCTCAGCATAAAAAAGCGCGAATATGTTTACATTCCAGACTGTTTGGGAAAATCTTCAGTGGTGCTAGAAAGGTAGAATGAGGTGGATGGCATGCTGCTTTTCAGTCAGCATCCTTCGAAAAAACAGGAACATATTTGCATTTTATGTGCTCTGATAGGAGTACTGCTGCAGCAGTGCATGTAACTCATATGAAAAGGAATGTATTGGACAGTAAAATTTAGGTAGTTTAATTATGTGAAACTGAAATAACGCAAAACTAATTTTACACTTCAGGCTGTATTTCACATGCAAATAAATTTTGCTCGTGCTTCAATACTACAAAACTCGGTTCCCAGATGATAACGGAGACACTTTACACCACACTTCTCTGTGCTACGCCACTTTATAAACTACATTTTCGCCTCACACCAGATTTTACATGTACGATTAGGGTAACTTTGAACCTCTTCATATAGGAGACGGCCAAAGATATGAAGAAAATTTTCAAGGTTGTTCGAAATGGGGATCTTAAGGACACATCGTTAAAATTATAGCCATTTGCTGTGCATAGCGGTCTCGGAATCCGCAGCTGGGTTTCCAAAACGGATAAAGATTTCTGAAATCGAGAAGATGGCGCTGCTAGATAAATGCCTAGAGAATATATCGTTAAATCTGAACAATTTATGCGGTTATTTACTATTTAGGTATCGCCTCTTACCGGCCTTTTGTGTTGGAAACAGATAAAGACAACAAGAAAATTTTCAAAGTTATTCGAGATCGGGATCTTAGGGATATACTGTAAAAATTTCACCCATTTGCTGTGCATATCCGTCTTGGAATATTCAGCGGGGTTTGGTCCGCGGTGAATGCGAAAATATCGTAAAGAGTACTTTTTCTCGGATTTTCAGAGGATTATTATTTATTTAGCGCATGGCTAGAGATACAACATCTATCATGATTGAAATTTACACTTGTATGTCCAGATTACGAATGTAGTCTATCGTTTGTCGCGAGGGCAAAGTCACTAGCACTGCCATTATCCTTTCTTGTACTACATTCGGTGATGGTGTGCTATTGTGTAGCACCACAGTCACACTCAGGCGTTGAAGTTATGTTCGTTCCACTTGAAGTGGGAGGTTGCACAATTCCATGTTTGGTTGAAACCAGGTGGCGGCGTCTTCTTCACAGGTGGCATTGTTGGGCAGCATTTGTCGTTAAGTCTCTTCTGCCACTCAATGGAAGTTTTGTAGTTGCTGTTCCTCAAGTTCATGCCATCTCTTGCTGGTATTACTCACGTCCGTAGGTCTAACCTTAAAGTACCCTACAGGTGACCCCCGGGTGGTGCTAAGGGAGCAGCAACGAATAGGCGATCAGACGTAAAGTCTCTTTTTGCCTCCTGATCAAGATACAATGACATCACAAACGACCAGAATTTAAAAAAAAAAAAAAAAAAAAAAAAAACGCCTAATGTGAGCAGTGATGCTAACAGCCTTAGCACTACATCGACGGGTGTAGCAAGCAGACGTTTTGAGAGCCACAGGCTTTTTATGGTATAAAAGTGGCAACACTGATGGAACGGATATGGAAATTTGTGGTAAGGTCTTATGGGACCAAACTTCTGAGGTCATCGGTCCCAAAGGTTACACACTATTTAATCTAACTTAAACTAACTTACGCTATGGACAACACGTAAGGGGAGCCGTGTGGACCGTGACAGGACGCCTTAGACTGATGGAGCGAGATAGACAACCAACGGTCACAGTCAAAGCGCTTCCACGGGAGTCGTGGATTTGAGATTCTACCTTATTAGTGAGGAGCTCGTATTAACGCCTTTTAAAATACACCTAGGTGAACCACAAGCTATAGGAACAGATATAGAAGTAGGAAGTATTAATAGAAAATTGAAGCAATGCGACAATCGGTCATGTGGGAGATCTGGTGGCGTCGGTTATTCCCTCGTATTATTCAGGAACGTAGGCATGCATGCATCGTGATACCTCTCGGAGACACATATTTTCGCCAACGTAACGGGACCCTTAACGGATAAGGAAGGCTGTAGGATTTATCGCTGCTGATGCAACGTTAGGTCTAAAAAAGGAGCGCTTCTCGTTATCTCCTGCATGGTAAACACGGTTGCAGATTTTTTCTCGCCTTTCTCCCCTCATTTGCGGGCAGCCCGTGGCGCGCTGTCCGCAGGGCTGGAGGTGTTTGTGTTTGCCGAGGGCGGCAGTTGCTGCGGCTGAGCCGGTATTATCTTATCTCCAGCTGGGCGGCGGCGCGGACAGCGCGCGCTTTGTCCTGGAGTCTCCAGCGGCTCTTATCTGGCACCACCATACGCAACACCAGCCTCAACCCGTGGGTTGCGGGGCCTTACGGGGACACCACCCTCACTTCACCACTGCACTCATGGAATGCAGTTTGGGTCTCTGAAATTTAAGGTTGAGAAATCATAGGTGTAAAATCCCCCTTAATCTGTAATCACTGAACCTGTTTGCTGTGGTTGTCTTTCATATTTATCTTATTAACAGAATCTTCCGTCGGTTCTTGGTAGAACAACATTATAATAATAAATGAAAAGCACCAGTTTGCTTTTGTTCTACAATATTACTTTTATTGCTAACCGCTTTTCGGCTTACAAGGCCATCTTCAGACATTTACTGAGTATTATTCCCTCAAACACCTCCATTTTCCTGCATTTATTAATTTCTGTTTATCTTATGGATATTGCTTAAGTTCCTTATGTATTCTGTATTTACATTGACAACTGTCTCTTCTTTTTTAGTTGGTTGTGTATCACTCTCCATGTTTCATACCTCTTGATGCAGCCTTGTCTAGTACTAATTTTATCTTATTTTATTAGTTTTGTTTATTAATAGAAACTGTTATGTAGGCATTCTATTCCTATTTTGTGCTAAAGGTTTTCCTGTCAACTCCATTGTTATTTATGTACTGTTCAGTTTTTACTATTTCACTGCAAACATGTTACTTACTGTATGTTTCTACTTCACTCTAGATGTGTTACTTCTCTTCCAATGTTGTCTGCTAACATTTAACGTCTTTGGTGATAATACACAGTAAATGTCTTAAGATGGCCTTGTAAGCGGAAAACCGGTTAGCAATAAAAGTAATATTGTAGTAGAAAAGCAAACTGGTGCTTTTCATTTATTATCATATTTATTTCTTTACTTTTGTATTTGATCATACTGAAAGTACAGTCGTCTACAATTATGTGATTTCACAATACAAATATAACACTTTATTTTCTTACTTACTCAATAGATCAGTTTCAACAAATGCATTACAGGCCCACAAAGATTTAACTAATGCACAGTGTTTAAAAATGTATTGCCTTTTCTTAGAGTAAGTACTACTAATCTAAACTAGAAGAGTAGTACCTGTAATTGTACGTCCAGAAAAATGCGTTTGAGATATGAGCACGAAAAATGTTGCGTGAAGCATAACAGACATTTAGTTGCATCTTTAATTGGACATATGGTAGAGTACGAGGACCTACACCTGGCTTACTTAGTTGCGGGACTTGACAGGCTTTAAACTGGAGTAGGACAGTAGAGAGACACAACGTGGAGTGACACGTCGAACAGTTGAGGACACGAAGTGCTGTCCCAACCGTGCGATAAATGCTGGTCATTGCTCCATTTCTTCGTCGAATGCTCAAAATGGAGGAGGCAGCTTCGCCCTCGACCGGGGTAGGTCGGTGACTGGAGGGGGGGGATAATTTTACAGAAGAATCTCCTGTTCGAGCTGAAGTTGCGGTAAGAAGAGACATAGCTGCGGTTCTAGAGATGACGGAGGAGGCACAGTAGACTGGTCCTTCCGTTCTGTGGGATCTAGAGTTCCTCGTCAGTTTCACTGAAGATGGCAATGTCATCAGCGAATCTTATGATTGATGCCCTTCCATCCTAAGTTTTAGTCCCACTTGTGAACCTTTCTTTTATTTTCGATGTGTAGAGCGAACAGTATAGGAGAAACAAGCACCCTTGACTTGAGTCCTATTTCAAATGGTTCAAATGGCTCTGAGCACTATGGGACTTAACATCTATGGTCATCAGTCCCCTAGAACTTAGAACTACTTAAACCTAACTAACCTAAGGACAGCACCCCAACACCCAGTCATCCCGAGGCTGAGTCCTATTTAATACGAGGATTTCTATCTACTAATAGCGTTCTTATTATTACTTCTTCATTCTTAGACATACATGGATCATTCCGTAAATCATGGCAATAATGGTCAACTTGCGACAATGTGACAATATGGGGATTCCACGATGTGTATTAAACCGGTAACACAGCGTGTATCTGAATGCCAATATAAAATAGGATTCCAATACAGGAGGTCACGGCAAAGGTTGAAACGAAACACACGCATTGGATACTAATCGTGCACGAGTACAAATGGAACAAAAATGAATCAAAATCAACTACTGTCCTTACAAATAGTCCCCAAGTGCTAACACACAGTGTTGCCAATTATGGCGAAGGCGATGAATGATATTGGCATTGTCAAAAATGTGTGCCATCTGTCGCCGAAATGACGTGAGAATATCCTCCCTGATTGCAAAGTGCACCCCATGCAATTGTTTCTTCAGTTGCGGAATGAGGCCGAAGTAGCACGGACTGCAGTATAGGAAATAGGGTCGGTGGGGGAGGATTCCCCACTTCCAACCACTGTACGCAATTCTTGACGACGTCTGCAATGTGAGCTGTACCGTTATCATGGAGTGTAACTGCTTTATCCAGCAGTGCCAGATTTTCCCGCCGAAGTGCACGTTGCAGATGGTACAGCAGGAATTTGTGGTAGTATTGGGCACTGACGGTGTCTCCGTCCCTAACAGAGTGACACTCCAGGATGCCGTGGCTGTAATACGCCAGAATGATCGTGATCCTCGTGTGTGATAGAGTATGTCGTTCCTTTTGTCGTCACGGTTGGTTGGTTCGTTGATTTGGGGGAGGGGACCAAGCAGTGTGGTCATCGGTCCCGTCACTTTAGGAAAGGATGGGGAAGGAAGTCGGCCATGCTCTTTCAAAGGAACCATCCCAGCATTTGCCTGAAGCTATTTAGGGAAATAACAGAAAACCTAAATCAGGATGGCTGGACGCGGGTTTGAAGCGTCGTTCTCCCGAGTGCGTGTCCAGTGTGCTAACCACTGAGCGACCTCGCTTGCTTCTGTCGTCATTGTGACCTGGATAGCGCCATTCTATTGACTGGCTTTTCAATCCTGGCTCATATGCTAGTGGCCTGCTTTCATCAGTCCCATTAATGCGATTGAGCATGTCCTTATCTTCCCACTGAAACTGTTCGCTTCAGCACCTCTGTTAGCTGATGTGGTACCCATTTTGAGCACTTCTTGCGCACCTTAAAGTCGTGTCGTAAATGCGGAGCACTGCTGCCCTCGACACAACTGTCCGCATCATTAATTCCTGCATAGTCTAGCGACGGTCCCCTGTTGACACTGTTAACGTGGTCCGTCCACTACGCGCCGAATCTGTCGTTGCTGCGCGTTCACGTTGGAAAGGCTCCACACAATGTGGAATTTTACTATAGTGCAATGCCCTATCACTCACAGCTGCTTGTAGTTCCACATAAAAGTGAGTGGCATTTCTGCCAGCGAGAAAGGCAAATATCACGCATGCTCGCTGTCCTGTCTAGTAGCATCCATCTTGTAGCACGGCCAAGTTCACTTTGAATGTTTTAGACGCTGGTGCCGATCCATCCTCGCATGCGATCGCAATCGGTCGTTTGTTTTCTGTACTGTTTACCGTGGGCTTTCGAATGTTTTTACTGCGATTGGGGTGATGCCACATGTTCGCGCGATATACCGTAGCTGCTATGACTTATTGGAATGACCCTCTTAGTATATTTCATCCGTTTTCATTGTAACTTATGTCCAGTTTTAAGAAGAATTTTGTATATCGTACACCATTTTAAGTCGTTGAACGCTTTCCTTCTCTGTATCGAGACAATTTACGAAGGTGTCTCTATCTTTTTAAAGTATTGCCTCCAGTAGTAAGCTCAATGTCAAACCTTCACCTCTGGTGCCTTTCTTGACCTTTCCTAAAACCAAACAGACGGTTATCCAACAGACATTCTGTTTTTTTTTCATTGTTCTGTATGCAGTACTTGTATTATTATCCTCAGTAACTTGAGTATGAACTGTTAAGCTGACTGTACAATTGGAAGACGTAAGATAACGAAAATCCAAACAAAGCGTCAACTTGACGATGCACAGCAAACTGCGGAGTCGGTCCAAAAATTTGTGGATGAGATAAACAAACTTATCCCACCGTTCAGTAAGGAATTTGTTTTCAACTCCGAACAATCGGGATTTGAAAAGGAAATACATATGGAAGGAACCTTGGAAATTAGAGGTACAAGAAGAGTTCTGTCAAGATCAACTAATATCAGTGCCTTAACGCATTCGTATACAATTATACCGACTGTTAACCTGGATGGTGAATTGTCTGGAAAATTATTTATTGTGCTGCGAGAAACTGGAGGTGTTCTGTTCCCCACGATTTTTTCTCGTGTCCGTGATCTTGGAAGAGCAGTAGGAAATATTTATGTCACAGCAAGCAAGAGTGGGAAAAATGGGCGTTAGAGAACAACAACTGTGATATGAACATTTCTTTTACCCAATAGCTGGCCAAACTAACTTGCTTTTGCTTGATTCCTGGTCTGCCTATAAAAATTACACTCCCTTAGAGCAAACTCCCACAAAGTGTGTGACACTGCAATTCATACCACTTGGAACCACTGGACAAATTTAGCCTCTCGATGTTTGTTTTTCCCGTGCCTATGAAACATATTGTCGCACTATCTGCAGCTGCACCTTAAAAGGTATCCATTATCACGATAAGCTCCACGACAGACGGTTTCACATTCGGTTACATGCCACCACATTTCATCAGTGCTCCTCACCCCGTTGCACCAATACACCAATATGATTCCATATGCGTTCTTTAAAAGTGTATACCTAGCTGAACGTCCCGCACGATTTGTAACTCACAAGAAGTTGACCTTTGATCTTGGTGGTACGAACGTTTGTGATCACTGTGGCGCGTTATTTTCCATTCGGTGTTCATGGCGAATGTGAATGGTTTGTTTCAAATGTGTCTTGAATGTGAATGATGTCCATTTTGTGAAGTGTAATATGTACATTCCATAGAAGGTTGATCTCTGTACCTCCAGGACACTCATATTCTGTCACCCTCCTGATGCACATGGTGAGTCATTAGCAGCTAATATTCCTCTTGTCGTAATTGTTAACACAACACTTTCCAATTATCATTACCAAAGATTGAGCCTGCGACCTCGCACTCAAGGGGTTCCTTGTCAATGGAGCCTGGTCTCGGCTAATAATAGGTTGTTGTGTACTAATTTCATAATATACCTCCATGTGTTAGGGTAACGACTTCTGCCACCTTCACCTCAGTATCCATTCAAATCAGTGACTGTCTGCATGTAGGGTCATTGTCGGTGTCTTCTCCCAGTCTGATAGTTGATGGATTACCAACCGTAAATCCCCATGGCCTATCAGATTTGTCTCTCTCATTAACTAGGACAAGCTCTTTTCGTTCAGGCCGCCTAGGATACGAAAATTGTGGCAGTCCGTTTAGGTTTGGTACGACAACCATAAGACACTCGGTAGTTTTTTGCTTTCACTCTCATTGGCTCTGCCAGCTGACAACCGAACTGTCACATCCCAACGTAAACTAGACCTCATGCTAAGCTACACATCTGTCTGTTTCCAGAACCTGCTTTTTTGCTTTCACCCTGGTAGGCTTCATCAACTCACAACTTAACTGTCACACTTGAACTCAACATAGAACCCAGGCTAAGCTACAGATCAGTCTGTCGCCGCAATCACGTTTTATGCTTTGAAATTCGTTGGTTTCAGCAATTCACAACCAAACTGCGAACTTCAGTCATGTGTGTTACCACAGCCAGCTGCGAAAAGCCGCTTATCCCAGCTAGAGCTCAAGTTCCACAAAAAACTCCTGCAGTAGTCTCACTCGACACAAGCGTCCCAAAGTATCACCACTTCGCCTCCTATTTCGCTTAAATGTCGCTGACTCTTCAATATGTTATTACTCGAACGCTCCCTAAAACTCGGTGCTGAGAAACGGTCTCCAGCTCTTTTAGTTCCACTGTCTGTGGCCACTGAAGTGGGACCTCAACAGCACAGTCGGCTTTCTCACTCTAACTTCTAAGTTATTTATGTTAGCCTGTTCTGGCTGTTCTTACATTGTGTTAAACACACGGATTGTATCTGTATTCTGGCTTCTGACGGACAGTGCCCAGATATGGAGTCTTCAAATCAAGGCGGCTGACCAAGTGCCACTGACCTTCACCACTGTCAGCAGTTCCCTTCCGAGAATTCTCACAGGGACGGCCTACTTGACCAGCTTTGCGCCCGTGGATTTATTTGCAGCTCCGCTCAATGAACCACACAGTTCAGTATAAAAATGTAAACTAAGTTAATAGAGTACTGGCAATCACTGGTACTATTAGACATGTCATTTATTGGTGAGAATTAATTATTTAACATTTCATTGGGCTGTTTAGTTATAGTTTATATCAGTTATGGGAGAGCTGTTGCCTTTATACTATACACAGCTACACCAAACGAAGTGCCTGTTAGGTGTAAAATCTTTATCATAATTGTAGATGTCGAACTAGCGACATGGAAAAGGGTCGAAACATAATTATAATCCTGCATGTAACCACGCATATCTAGTCAGACGTAGGGTCCATTATCTTGTGGTAAAAACAAAGTGTCTTATGAGGCGTATTAAATGTTATGGTACGCTCAGTTCATTCATGCCTTCAATAAGCTTATTTATTTTTATAATGTCATACGCTGCTTTAAAATCAACCAATATATGATGTGTTTCTATATCGTATTTCTTCGTTTCTTCCAATGTCTGCCAGAGGATTTTTTTTTTTTTTTTTGGCCAGTAGTTGATTTACCATATGCAAAGCGTGCCTGATATCTCCCAACTGCTTTTTCTGCGAAAGGTTTTACGCGGGCAAAAAGCAGGGAAGAGAATATTTTATATGCAGTGTTCAATAATGTAATTCTCCTGTAGTTTGTAAATTTCAGGGTATCACCTTCTTATGTATAGCACATTTTACGCCAATATTCCAATCATCTGATATGACTTTTTGCGTCCATGTATCTTAGGTCTAACTATAAGTTTTTCACCAAAATTGATAAGCTCAGCTGGTAGATTGTCATTGCCAGGGTGACTTATTGTTGGTCAAATCTTTTACATCGAGAGCATCCCATTTTCCTCTTCATCCACTTGTTGGTTTTCAGTTATTTTCCATGCTTCAGCTTACCAAAATGTTCGGTAAGTTTGACTATGGGAAAAGTAGTATGTAAAGTACGCATACAAGGAAGTTTAACACAAAGATATGAAACTAACTGTGCACTGAGGCAAGGAGATGCACTCTCATGTATGCTTTTTAACACAGCACTAGAGAAGGTAACAAAGACAGCTAGAATCAACCCAACTGGCACTATACGCAACAGAATGGTGCAGGGTTCTGGCCTATGCGGATGATGTGGATATTAACGCCAGCTGCTAAATTAACATTCAGGGTACTGGTGGCCTGACAAATAATTTCAGAAACCTGTCCAGAAGAACAAAGTGTCAACTTATAAAACTTTATGTACGGCTCAGAAACCTGGGCACTGACACA
This sequence comes from Schistocerca piceifrons, assembly GCF_021461385.2. Classification (NCBI taxonomy): domain Eukaryota; kingdom Metazoa; phylum Arthropoda; class Insecta; order Orthoptera; family Acrididae; genus Schistocerca; species Schistocerca piceifrons. The sequence goes on from NC_060143.1 coordinate 300,559,867, forward strand.
ACAGTGGGAAAAGCTAATAGGTTGTTGTGTACGAAAGGTGGTTGCTACTAACGAAGATGGAGCACAGCGCAGACGACAGAATTTTGAACTATAAAGATTATATAAAACCTTTGAAATCATGAAGTTCATTAAAATAAACCACCAGAAATGGGTCGGCAATGTTTCTCGCCATGTAACACGAGAACCCAACAAAAATAACACTGCTGCAATACCCAGTGGGACGAAGGAACAGGGGAAGATCAAGAGTTCGATACTTACATGATATACAAGAAGATTTTAAAATTATTGATGCCAGACGATGGAGACGCAAGACGCTGGACAGGGACTGATGGAATGAAGCCCTGTAGCAGGCCAAGGACCATTAAGGGTTGTAGAGCCAGGAAGAAGAAGAACAAGAAGAAGAAGAAGGAAGTATCTTACAGCTGTGGTACGTAGATCGTCGCGCACTATTCCTACCAAGCGTTCTTGTGATGATGACGGGCTGTGTGCCCGAATACCGGTCTGGCAAATAAATATTTCTGAAGTGCAGCTCATGGCGAACAACGAGTTGTCGTTTATCAGATACACACAAGACGCACAGCGCCCAATTTGTTTTCTGATCTGACACGTTTAAGAGTTACATCATGAACTATACGTGAAGCTGCTGCTTGTCAGCACAGTTAAGTCGCATTCTGGAGGATGATTATTCAGACTCCAGTCCAGCGATCCAAATTTAGGATTCCCTTGTGTAACACAAATAATCGATAGGTTTATGTATATTCCTTGTAAGTTGTCGGTTGTCTTTGTACACTAGTGTGTCTATATAGTCAAGATCTTTGGTTGCGTGAATATGTAATAATTATGTTAATTATTTTGGCGTTTTAAGAAACTATACAGGATGGAGAAAAATTGTGTCACGAAACATCAACCCTGGATAGCTGGTGATAGCAGGAACCAAAATCACTAATGTTGAGTAGGTCGATAACGCACCATTTTTAAACTACGGAGACTTGGCGTAAAACGCTCCGATTGGCCGTGGGAATGCCCTGTTGCCGTTCGTCGGTTGACGGGCAGCGCTATGGTTGCCGGTTCACACATACAAACGTCCCTCGCCCCGTCACTGCCCCAACGTCATACGCACACGTGTCCAATAGGTCTCCACCTCACGTCAGAGGCATTCACACTAAGCTTCGCTTCGGAGCACACACACGTCACCTGCGGTTTAGTCATGCAGTAAGCATGTCGGCACTGTATTCGTTTGAAGAACTACGAGATATGGTTTTTGTTTATGGACTATCCGACGCTAATGCGCATGAAACTCGACGGTTGTGTGAGGAACGGTACCAAGCAAGACGCTACCAACACCCGCATACGTTTACAGCAATTCACCGGCGACTTGGCGAAACAGGCTCGAAAGCGCGATATGATGGTGATCCTGGGAGACCTCGAACACGATGGGATGCTGCATTTGAAGAGACTGTTCTCGAGCGTTTAGAGGAATGACGTACGACAAGTACTCGAGTGGTTACACACGACATGGGGGTCACTCATCGGTTAGTCTGGGAGGTTTTGATCGATGACCGCCAGCATCCATTTAGTTTCCACCCTGTCCAAGACCTAAAACCTGTGGCGCACTGTGAACACAGGCTAGGGTTTTTCTGGTGGTTTCTGCAACGTGTGGCATGAGATTCCGACTTCCAAGCCATTGTGTTGTTACCGACGACTGCACCTTCCATCGCGATGGCCTTCACAACGCTCGAAACGTTCATTCCTGGGCAAGGGGAAATATTCACTTCACGTACGTCCACGGGCACCAGGAACGATTTTCGATCAACATTTGGGCAGGCATTGTGAGTGACCGTCTGATTGGGCCGGTCCATCTACCCCCTCGACTTACTGGGGCAAATTACCTTCACTTTTTGCAAAAAACTCTACCAGGCCTGCTAGAAGATGTTCCTCTGGACACACGACTACCACGCATGTGCTTGCAGCATGATGGGGCGCCCGCACTTAACAGTAGTGCTGTGCGCGGATATTTAAATGAACTCTTCGACGGCCGGGTAATTGGCAGAGGTGCTCGTAGGACATGGACCCCGCGATCACCAAACTTTAAGCCAGCGGACTTTTTCCTTTGGGGGTTCTTCAAGGTTCTAGTTCACCTACCCGGACGCGAACCACCTAGAAACGAAGAGGAATTAATGGATCGCATTCAACATATCGCCACTCACAATACGGCAATTCCAGGAATCTTTGAATGAGTTCGGCAAAACAATGTTCAACGTTACCAAGCTTGTGTCACGTCAGAGGGTCGCCAATTCGAGCACCTGCTTTAAGTAAACAATTTTTAATTTAATCGTATGGCTAGGGCACACGGTCGGGCAGGCCTTTCGCCGGGTGCCGGTCTTTAAATGTGACGCCACTTCGGCGACCTGCGTCGATGAGGATGATGGGATGATGATGAGGACAGCACAACACCCAGTCCCTGGGAGGAGAAATTTCACCGACCCATCTGGGAATCGAACCCGGGCCCAGAGGACTGACAATCCGTAACGCTGACCGTTTAGCTACCGGGGCCGGACAAGTAAACAATGTCCTAGCTACAAAAAAACCCTTTTCAGGACCGACACAATTTGTAAAAGACTTTCTGTAAGCGAACTAACAGGTGTTGACGGGTTTTTTCCCGATACGTCTTATCATGAAACTGTAATGGATGTGTCGGGACCCCGGCGGATTCGCCTAGGAGTGGAAGGCTGGCCCGCTACCACCGAGCGTGCGGTCCGCCATAATAGATACATCGCGATCTCCGGCAGGCAAAGCATTCGTGTTTATGCGTTGTCCAGAGCATCCGGCAACAGGGCAACCCCGCGGCCAATTGGAGTGCGTGGCGCCAAGTTTCCGTAGTTTAAAAACTGTGCATTGTTGACCTACACAACATTAGTAATTTTGGTTCTACTGGCATCAGCTATCCAGGGTGAAAATTTCGTGACACAATTTCTCTCCAACCTGTATACAGACCACCATGCTTTAATGTTCCTATGAACTGTCAGATATACGAGTATCAGAGTGATGCTTTGAGCACTGGCGATTCAGGAATTCGATCTGGAAATCTCTTATTGCCAGGGTAATTACAGCAATTTGCCTACTGGTTAAGCCGAAATCCTTCGCTGGAAGACGACGACGAAGAAAACGTCGCGCGAGAAAATAATGAAGTTACAGTGACAATGTTACAACACTGGGACTAGGCGTACATCCGACAATACAGGAGAGAGTTAGCCACAGCATAGAATAAACAACCAGAAATCCGCAGAGTATAGGATTTTCTGATGTACGGCGTTGGTGGAGAGGATGTGAGAATTAGAAATACTGCTTTATTGTGCATGATCGAAAGGAGGGTATGTTTCCGGTGGAATACGAAAAAACGAAGGTGGGAAATTTGGATCGCTGACGCACTTTTAGAAGATTTAATCAAACGCTATCACAGCACCGTGGGAATTGCGGGGCGACGAACTTGTATGCTACAATCGCCAAGGCATGGGAACATGCCATTCTCGGACAGAAAGTTACGGAGATAGTTATGAAATGCGACATGTGCCGGCGTGTAAAACATCCAAACGCGATAGTGCGAGGTGAAATGCATGCCATCTCACCAGAAGCACCAAATGACCTGGTGTGCGTTGATCATTACGGTCCTACGCCAAGGGGACAGTACGGGCGGCGGTTAGTTTCGTTATTGTGGACGCATTTACTAAGCACGTCAGGCATTACGCCACAAACTGCACCACAACGAAAGTCTAAGTAAAAATTTTGAAGGAAGGTCAAGTGCGCACATACGTCCTCTTAGACCATGCTACAATTTTCACATTTCCGAGATTGAACGCAGGATTAGAAAAGGAAGGGACCAAAGTGACATTCTCCTGAATTAGAAACCCTCAAGACAACCTTGCAGAATGATGCATGCGCCAGCTTGAAGTGTTCTTTAGAATATGGGTTCCTGACACATAATTCCTGGATACTGCCACTATCGAAGATAGAGAGGTACTTCATCGGAGCCGTGGATTGTAGTACAGGGTACAGACCGATAGATCCACAGTTCCACGAACCGGAGAAGTCTGTGGCTAAGAGGATCGTCAAACTGCCGCAGGAGGAGAGGCAGAGACACACCAGTAACGCGTGAATCGAGCCTGAGAGTTCATGATGGAGAAGGCGACGAAGAGAATCGAAAGGGAGCAGGGAAAAGGGACGAAGACTTACGAGACCAGGGACCGCGTCCCGGTAAGAAGGCATACAGTCGGATGCCGAAAAGAAAAGAATAGTAAAGTTCTTCCACATGTACGAGGGCCCATACTCGGTTAGACAGGAAGTAGCACCCAGTGCCTACGCAATTTATGATGCCGAGCGCGAGATTGGTAATTTCAACGCCGGCAGCCTGAGACCGTAGGTGACTCAATAGAGTACTGTGCGGCAGTAGTGGTATAAAGCAATTGTGGTTGTCTGACAACAGCACGCTGTATCTTGTGGATTTTCTCTTGTAGTAATTAGTACCTATTTATTGTGCTTACGTGTACCTGAAGCATGGGACACTTGGTGTGAATGTGGAGAGGTGATATGGCGGTTGCAGGTGTGTGTGCCTGCGTTCTGTGCGCTGTCGGGACGCGCAGAGCAAGGCGGAGAGGAGCCGCCCGCATTCGACACCACCATACGTACTTCCACGTACGTAGCACGGGAGTATCGGGCACCTCACGCAAGCGCATTGCCATTTCCATGTCTTTCAATTGTTTTTTGTTTGTTGTATATATTGAATTGTAATGACTCTAGCGTGAAGGGTGAAAATTAGACACGTACCAATATTTGATGAGATTTCTATTGCAGTATACAGAGGCGTACAAAAGGTACCTTGCTGTTAGTTACGTCTGCCACAGACGGCCCCTGCCAGGCAGACTACACTCAAGACACCTCTGTGTACCATATAACATACACAAGCACTTGCAGGTGCAACCAAGAGGAAAACAATTCTTCAAAACAAACAGAACTTGCTAGAGCCTAATGCGAACCTTTTTCTGCAGAGGTCGCCTCACAGATACAGGGAAAGTTGGAGTACTCCGCCGGCCTCCGCCGGCTTTATAAGGCCAGCGCAACAGCAGTACAGCCAGTTCCTCGCCAAGCTAGGACCAGCTCTGACAGACCTCACTGACGCTCTTGATGAATGGTCGGCTACAGGTTATTTGTTTTTGTGTATATATAGGGATTGTTCGAGAAGTGTAGTTCAGTTTCAATAAAAGACATTATACTGAGTGTTCTACAATACTGAGTATTCTGCAGTGGCGTGAGGAACTGGCTGTATTGCTGCTGCACTGTCGGTGGAGACCGACGGAGTACTCCAAATTTCCCTGTATCTGTGAGGCAACCTCTGCAGAAAAAGGTTCGCATTAGTCTCTAGCAAGTTCTGTTTGTTTTGAAGACTTGTTTTCCTCTTGATTGCGCCTACAAGTGTTTTTGTATGTTATATGGTACACAGGGGTGTCTTGTGTGTAGTCTGCCCGGCAGGGGCCGTCTGTGGCAGACGTAACACTTGCAGTTGGCAGAAAAGAAATTTTAGTATTGCAAAGCAGTGCACGAAACGTTGTTAGTATATAGAGGGGTACAAAAGGTACCTTGAAGTTGGCAGAGAAGAAATTTTACCATTGCAAAGTAGTGCATGAAACATTGTTAATATTACCTTGCCTGTTAGAATTTAAAGGTTGGGTAAAATATCTCGAGTGTACAAAGCAAAGTACTCAAAAGGTTTGTTTCCAGATTATTGAAATTCTAGGCGTTGGCACGGCTTGCAGAGCTGACGGTATTGAATTTAGTGAAAAAAAAGTATATGTATATTGCATTCTCAAGTTAAGGCTCTAGAAAGTTAGGTATACGATCATTTCTTTTTCTTGACATTCGAGCCCGCCAACGCGGCTCGCATAGCTGACACTACGTAACCTCCTAGTAAACGAGAAGGAGGTCTCCCAGAGATCAGTGATGAGTACTTCAAACATGTTGATTGCTGGTTCGATAGAAATTTTATTTTTGTACGTCTTACAAGGTTAGATAACATGTGCACAGTTGACGAAAACGTGAAGGTGCTGCGCGTCCCATCCTATCTAGCATAACCTTATCGGTGCAATAAAGTGTGTCATCGGAAAATTTATTGTTTTGTGTGACCAGATGTTTGAAATGGCATCCATTCTGTATCGATTTTATAGTGCTCTTCGCTGAACAATGTCACTTAAGGTCAATTCTTGTGTCACTTTCCTTAATGCTGTCTTTTGTGTTTTCCATGTTGGCATTTCTGACAAATAAATTTTTTATAAACATTATAACTTTTGTTTCAAATGGCTTAATTCTATGTGCCGTTTGGATGTGTAGTATTCTCATCTGTGATGTGATGAACAGTATTGTGGTGAGCGGTTTATTTTTGATTTACACTCGTCTTGAATACACGTTTGTTTTTCATACATCTAACGAACGTCTGTGGCGTTATCATCACGTTCGTTGTGTTCAACGTCGTTTGTGTTCCTCAAGTACTGTTTAATTGTTTGATCTTCATTTATTTATGCATGTCTTGTCTTATGTACAGATGCGATGTTATCATCACTTCAATGTAACGGTATTCTTCATGAATAGTTTACTTGTAAGGAAATTTATTTGCCTCTACATGTCTTGTGCATATACACCGAGGGCAGCCGACTCGCGCCGCACAGCTCCGAGGCAACTCGCCGATCGACGCAGCGCCTGCCGCCGGCAGCAGTACACGACGAGCGGTAATGAATGATGGTGAGACGACTCGTACCCTTCTCCTTCCCCTTAAAAACTGAGTTGTGTCCACATCCAGTCAAATCGGCCATCAGATTTATAATTTTGTTTTGTATTGTGTAAACAGAATCAAAGTAAATTAATTCATTTCTGGTAGTGTGGGACGAATTCTGGGATGTACAACACGTGTTTGGAATTCATGATGAATGATCTTTATGCGTTAGTGTACAGCACAACCGTCATTAATTATTTGGATTGTAAGACGTCGTGGTCTCCTGACCCTCACTGCTTACATATTCCGCCCTCACAATCATATTTCGCACATCAAGACACTTCATTCGAACCCGAACCCGATAAGATAAAGTCAATGTTGTATGAATTCATGTAAACGATATGCAAATAACAAGTGCGCACCGGGGTTGAAATACTCGAGGCTGGCGTACACACATACATTCCAGACACGATGGTCACAGGAGCTTTTAGTTCGAGAGAGGCAGACCACACACCAGGAGGCTGGCCCTTCAGAGGACGAGTCAACCTCGGCCACCAGTGGATCAGACAGCATGTGCCCGAGTGAAAGGGGGAACGACCCTGTGTTCGGCTTAAAAGCAAATTCCGCTACATTGTGTGGGAGCATCCAACCTACGCATTCTTTACACATAGCACGCAGTTTCTGAGATTTTCACAGGGAGACAGCAAACGCCAAACGCCGATACTACGGGATTTCAGGATTGGTCACCTTAAACGCAACGTCATTCTCCCGTTTTAGAAGAACAATACTGATTGGCAGACGATATTTCTGACGCCTTGAGCTGAAGGAGTAATGGAAGAGACCGAAAGATATACCCCTTCGCGTGTAGTATGGAGAGGCGCCGTTCCGTTGTCGCTCTTGGAGCGAGGAACAAGTCTCTCCTCAGTACTTCACAGAGAGAGCGCCTCTGTCGAGAGCGAATCGAAGAGCGACTCTATATTGAGTCCTTGCAATTAAGCGTTGTTCACTGTGTTGGCCAACACACGTATTATGCGGTGTGAACACACAGAGTTATAGTTAAACGCCTGCGAGCGAATTTTTGAGTGGCTAGGGGCGAATAGGAATCATTGACTTCATCAAGGCGTAGGGAGAGTTTGATTGGCGAAGGTCAATCCAGATAGAACGAGAGTTATCTTATTCGTCAGCAGCGAGCGGCGCAGACAGCAATCATCGCAGCTTACAGTATTGTGCGCTACAGCTATTGCGAGCCCCATATTTCCTCCACAACAATACACTTCACTGCATTTCACACGCGACAGTCTCAACCGTACCTAGCAACATTCTAACGGATAATTATTCAAGTTGAGTAGGCGGGGCTCTCAGTCATTCTGCCAAGTCAATAACAATGTTAAACTTTGTATAGAAATTTTATTAGCGAATCCTATCCTTGAGAGGTAACTTCACATTCAGAAAAGAACCTGGAAATAACTTGTTCAATTCATAACTAAATGTGCCATTGTGATTTCTCACAATTTTTGCAAAATAAATAACTTTCGTTAGTTTCATGTTTTTCTTACACTAACTAGCACTACTCCAGTACCCAAGTATCCCACTAATTACGTAAGAAATTTTGTGAATTTTTGTGTCATTTCCTTACAGCGGACGACTCCAGAAGATATTTATTGCTGAAAGTTTTTCAGGCATTTCTCTTTAGAACGTTAGGAGCGCCTGTCTGACTTCTATAGTAGTGTGGGGGTGGAAATTGCATCTTGCAGCAGCCACAGGGTAAAGGGTACATCTCAGATTAATCCGTTGCGCAGAATAGCAGATCACCCCACGCGCGCAGAGCATAAAAGAATAATTTTCGGCTTATTCTCCTAATATTTTGTCTTTATATATCGCTGTGTACGAAACTTTGGTATGAAATGAATTTAACATGTTTCTTTTCATGGAAATAAAACTAAGAAAAAAATACGGAATGAAACAAACAGCAACACTGCACTTTATTGCTATAGGCATATTCTTCATACTAATAATTTCATTTGGGTCAACCAAAAGTACCGTTCTATATAGATTGAGTATGTACTCCATTTCAGCATCACTGCAGAATGCTTGCAAATTATATACTGCAGCTGCCCATCCCTTATTATCACAGTACTTCAACAGGTTTAGTATTTGGGAACACCACACTTAAGACTTGCAGCTGACGTGCTTGCGCTGCCCCTCTTCATACCTCAGGGTCCTTCAACAAATCTTCAGTTATTTTGAGATGATCACACCTAAAAGGTCTGATATTGATCTGTTGCTACTGTCCATCTCGCTATGTCAGAGTCTTCAGTAAATCATCATGTATTTGGAGAAGATCTGACGTCAACGTGCCTTACTGTGGACCTCGTAGAACCTATAAAAAAGGAAAAAATCGCATAAGTTAAACTAATTTCAGTAACTTACATTACGTAATAATTTCCTACCCAAAAACGTCATGTACAGTAGAATGGTAGACTACTAACTGTGTACTAAATGATGATATACACTACTGGCCATTAAAATTGCTACACCACGAAGTTGACGTGCTACAGACGCGAAATTTATCCGATAGGAAGAAGATGCTGTAATATGCAAATGATTAGCTTTTCAGAGCATTCACACAAGGTGCTGACATGAGGAAAGTTTCCAAGTAATTTCTCATACACAGACAGCAGTTGACCGGCGTTGCCTGGTGAAACGTTATTGCGATGCCTCGTGTAAGGAGGAGAAATGCATACGATCACGTTTTCGACTTTCATAAAGATCGTATTGTAGCCTATCGCGATTGTGGTTTATCGTATCGCGACATTGCTGCTCGTGTTGGTCGAGATCCAATGACTGTTAGCAGAATATAGAATCGGTGGGTTCAGGAGGGTAATACGGAACGCCGTGCTGGATTCCAATGGCTTCGTATCACTGGCAGTCGACATGACAGGCATCTTATCCACATGGCTGTAACGCATTCGTCCAGCCACGTCTTGATCCCTGGGTCAACAGATGGGGACGTTTGCAAGACAACAAACATCTGCACGAACAGTTCGACGACGTTTGCAGCAGCATGGACTATCAGCACGGATACCATGACTGCGGTTACCCTTGACGCTGCATAACAGACAGGAGCGCCTGCGATGGTGTACTCAACGACGAACCTGGGTACACGAATGGCAAAACGTCATTTTTTCGGATGAATCCAGGTTCTGTGTAGTCGGCCATTGAGGCCGAGCGGTTCTAGGCGCTTCAGACTGGAACCACGCGACCGCTACGGTCGCAGGTTCGAATCCTGCCTCCGGCATGGATGTGTGTGATGTCCTTAGGTTAGTTAGGTTTAAGTAGTTCTAAGTCTAGGGGGACTAATGACTTCAGATGTTAAGTCCCATAGTGCTCAGAGCCAGCCAGGTTCTGTTAACAGCATCCGTGTTTGGCGACATTGCGGTGAACGCACATTGGAAGCCATACTGGCGTATCACCCGGCGTGATGGTATGGGGTGCCATTGGTTACACGTCTCGGTCACCTCTTTTTCGCATTGAGGTCACTTTGAACAGTGGACGTCACATTTCAGATGTGTTACGACCCGTGGCTCTACCCTTCATTCGATCCCTGCGAAATCCTACATTTAAGCAGGATAATGCACGACCGCATGTTGTAGGTCCTGTACGGGCCTTTCTGGATACAGAAAATGTTCGACTGCTGCCCTAGCCAGCTCATTCTCCAACCAACTGAAAACATCTGGTCAATGGTGGCCGAGCAACTGGCTCGTCACAATACACCAGTCACTACTCTTCATGAACCGTGGTATCGTGTTGAAGCTGCATGGGCAGCTGTACCTGTACACACCATCCAAGCTCTGTTTGACCCAATGTCCTGGCGTATCAAGGCCGTTATTACGGCCAGAGGTGGTTGTTCTGCGTACTGATTTCTCAGGATCTAGGCACCTAAATTTCGTGAAAATGTAATCACATGTCAGTTCTAGTATAATATATTTGTCCAATGAATACCCGTTTAACATCTGCATTTCTTCTTGGTGTAGCAATTTTAATGGTCAGTAGTGTACACAGAAGGAAAAGCCTTTTAAACTGATGGTACCTTTCACCCTCATCTATTACAGAACTAATATTAAACAAATTGTGTCCACCAATTCCGTGTTTCAGTGTAATATTAGAGCTCAGGAATAATATACTGAGAAACGTGTTTCCCTGTAGTAGTATATAAGTTGGAAGTTTCTCATCGATAACCACATCTGCATTCCAGTACACCACCTAGGATTTTACGACTAATTTTCGATTCCAATCTAATATTCAGAAACAGTGTGGACAAATCCAACACTGTAATATATTTCTTGACATACATACCTCCACAATTTTGCTGACGATCAGGTAACGAACATTTAATGATGAATCGTTCATATAAGTTTGGAACTCTGAAAGGAGCTCCTGGCAGACTTCGACAGAAATATTCACTAACGATTCAGCAGCTCCCAGACGTATTATTTCCTAAAGAAGCAAACGTAAGGTTTGATAAATACCTCAGATCAAGATACCCTTTTAGAGTTAAAAGACATCTATTGTAATATTGACGATAGTATTGAAATAGCAGACTATTATGAGGTTAGTTATTAACAACCATAAATACAGTTGATAGAAATAGTTTTATCATGCAAACTAGACATGAAAAAACTCCACCACTTTTGCAAACTCCTTGAGTTTTCTGGTTGCATTTTCTCTCACGTTAACACTTTCATCGATACACAGACGATAATACATTTGGCGCACGGAAGCTACAAAGAAAATAAACGAGTAAATCAGATTTTTTTTTTTTTCACAGACTGACAATCGGAAATACGTTTGTCAGAATATAATATATAGCGTAGTCAGAAACAGTCTGAAAAGCGTACAAGCATTTTGCAGGGGAAGCTGTGCTGGGAAATAACTGGTAAGAAAGAAATTCGTTACGTTGCGCCGTTTCCGACTTGTTGAACATTGAAGTTGGCCAATCAGCTCGTTGCGTGCGCAAATTCAAGCACCTGCATGTTTTAAAACGTGGTAACAGACATCCTTGGGTCAATGACTTACAGCTTGTTAGAATTCTCATTACGTTACATAAAATGTACCTTTTCCGGAAGTGATAGATTTGTGCTAGGTGAGCAAAGGCTTTGTTTCATCGGTTTCAGAAAACCAAACGAAGAACAAGATTGGCGACACTGTCTCTGACAAGTTGTTTGAAAGTGCACGCGCAATGGCCTGACAGGCTAACTTCGATACTAAATAGTTAGCAAACTGCAGAACGTATTGAATTTTTTCCTCACAGTTATTTCTCGGCACAGTCTCCCTTGTAACTCCCTTACAAGCAATTCAGATTGTTCTGACCACCCTTTACCCTCGTATATTACAAATAATAGTAATTAACGATTACTAAGTACTAGCTACAAGTGACAGAATAAAATAGAATGTACATAGTATAATTAGCACCAATACTTCAGTACTACGTGTAATGAAACTGAAACAAGTTCTCTGTTTTCCTAACTGCCAACTGTCAGATAGCTCCTCCACATTTTTAGAGAAATAATATCATGTGATTACTCTTTTGTGCCGCAAGACAAGAAATTTTCTCTCGAATCCTTGTTTAAAGCCTGTATTATGACTGCTGTCACTGACGTGTTTGGTGCAAAACGTTTTATAAAACCGAGAGGGTTGCAGGGAAGAATACACGTAACAAACGGTTTGCTGGGCGAATAAGCATGCCCCACGCGGTCAGATGCGTACGCTATTTACAATAAATCTGAGGTTTAGGGCTCGCAAGCACGATTCTCTAAAGTTGAGGGCTCCATTAATTTATATTTTTTGTTGTATAAAAACCCAGAAGCTTCTTGTTCTTGTTCGAGTATTGGATCCTTTACATTTCGAGACGTTCTGCGTGTGAAATGATCCACGCCACGTACTTTTTGGAGCCGTTGACATGGGCTTGTGGGCACGGCAACACGTGGTCTTGCACGTGTCCTACATGCAACCTGTCGTGCTGTGCCTGCGTCGTAAAACTTATTTCCATCATTTTCTGTGTTTCATTTCCTTCAAATTTAGTAAGAACAGCAGGTCAGTGGTCGTGTTTCCAAATTTCGTGTTTCCAGGAGAACCTTGGACTTAGACGTTGCTATAAAAGAGGTTATTTTCTCTAACTCGTGAATAATTCTTTTAAGCACATTTTCTCTCTGCAGACTTCTTCACGCTCCACATCTCTCCGCATATCTGTTTCAGTGATACGTAAAATTTCTCAACATGCCATACCAATCTTGCTGCAGTTAAAGGCAATGTGCAGCTCTGCCACAATTAGACATTTTCCTAATATCTGATGCTTAGTCAGTTGTTTGCTTGACTCAAGGTGCACGTGTCCTCGAGTAGACGCTTTGCGCATTTTAAATTCCTTCTAGATCTTTTAGTGTTACCTGGACAAATTAACGAAACACTTACACAAAGTCCTCTCATACTTCTTCCGCACTGATATGATGTTTTATTCTAACGAATGATTCCTCTTTTTTTTCTAATTTTCCTATAGAGGATGTCTTATCGTGCTTAGAGACAGCTCACTAAAGGTCCTCCAGAACTGCCGTGCTGTATACGACGGGGTTCCCAAAATTGACTAACACATTACTAAGGCAGTACAAGTAACGGTGAAACCTTCCCGTCTCCTCTATATCTCTTTTGTTATGCAACCTTCTCTTCTACAATAACCTATGAAACCTTCCCTTAGGATTTCTATCTCCTGCTTAGTAATAACAAGTGGAATCTTCCCTTTGAAATTTATTCTCTTTCTCAATCTTCGCATACAAATTTAAATGCTGCTTATTAAAAGTGATTTTCTGATTATTTCGACGAAACAAAGAATGTGTCGTCGTCGTGGCCCTCAGTCGTTACCTGCAATAACCCAGAACTGTTCCTTACCTTTTTTACTGTTACTGGATCGCCATCTGATTGCTACATCGAACTGCGACATGAATATACTTACTCTGTTTTACTATACATTATTAGCTGCTGGTGGGCTGTCATAATAAGTGGCTGTATTTATTACCAAAGCTGACGTTATTCTTTAATAGCAAAGCTGACGTTATTCTTTAATTAACTTGACTGACGTTGCTTAATTGATAGTTAAACTTTTTCTTGACAATAATAAAATTTTGCAAAGTTTTATGTTGATGCTTTTTGGGATGTATTATAATCAGTAATGCAATATTGCTGGCAAAAATTAATTATATTCTGAATGAAATGATTTTACAAATGTTCAAATGGGACTTACTTTTTACAATAATCTTACAGCTAGCATTGCGCAAACATACCTTCAGTAGTCCTGAGTTTCTCAAAAAAATAATTCAATAATATTAGTTCCTTTTATGGTAATAGTTAGCTGATGTCTCTGTACATACGTTTATAATCTCTTGTAAATCATAGCTGGTGGTTGGCAGGCACACCGCTCCTCTCAACCTCTCGCTTCAGACCTGCTACCGACTCGCTTCACTTCTCGCTTACTACTGACTTCCTACGAACGCTAAAGTGCGGTCTTTCCCACCAACAATGCTTTCTGGTGTAGACAATCCCTGCTACCATTGTAAAATCTATCAATGCGCGGCCTTTCCCGCTCTTTTCTTAAAATATATCCATACGCGGTCTCTCCCGCCCTTTTCAAAATTATATCAATGTGCGGTCTCTCCTGCCAACAGTACTTTGGTGCAGACGTTCCCTGCTACCACAATTATTTCCAACATAACAAATATTAATTATTCCTACTTAATCCTATTTATAAAATATAAACATATTTCATAAATTGTGGTTTGACAATGGAAATATGCACGTCTTACAACGGTTATTAAGTAATGTGTTGTACCTCAAAGTGATACAGGCGCATGGTACTATTCCTCATCATAGTCCACAAGTCTCTGTAAGCAACTATCACAACGTTCTACCGGTTATTCGGTTAACCGACGACAGAAATCAGCTCCTTGGTCACGGAGCTTCTCAAGAACTGGAGTGTGAAGGTCCTCACCGTCGGAATACCTGAGACTGCTCCGAATCGTTCCTCGACTGCCTGGACATTTTCATCTGTGGTCGATATCGAAGGTCTCACTTCCTGACCAGCATCTCCACCGTCTGTGCGGGCTTCGTCAAATTGTTGGCACCGTTTCACTACGGCTGGACGCAAATTTCACCTGGTCCATATGAGGCCAGAATTTCACGGTGAATCTCTGTTCAGATTACATATTTTACCCACAAGAATCCTACTGTCCAGTTCAATTCAACATTGCTGTACTTTCCCAACTGCCACACCATTTCACTGCCACACAATGATGCACTGGTAGGCCATACCGAAAGAGGACTGTGTCTTCGGGAATCCCATAACATAACGCTCTTTTCTGATAATGCACAACTCTTGTTGGGCAATGGCCTTAGCGTGGGACAACAAGCGTAACTCAGTTTTTGACTTCTCCTCGCACATTACTATGTTATACACTGATGTCAAGAGACAGAACAGAAATATCGGTCAGCCTTAGCAAAACCCTCCAGATACGGAAAGTTTGTGGTAGCTGGGAAATCACAGGACCTACAGAGATTGCCAGCTATAGATTCTTTGGCCTCAGCTCTCATGCCCGTCATTGGCAAGTATTGCAGCTTGAGCTTGAAGCTTAGCGTCTCTGGATCGTAATGGTTAACCCTCTTCCGTCATCAGTGCAGCATATAAATTACCATCGTGACACCCAGTGGTAGCCAATTGAGTACATACAGTGTTTACACTAATGTGGGCACTCACATTTCCCCATTTCAGGACCTCAGCTTAAATTAAACTCAGAGTTAATAATTGGTCACTGAGCTTCCTAAGCAGTTCGTCTCTTAACACCGCTTGAACAGTATGTGCCACTTTTGGAAAGAAGCAGTTTCCGACAAATATTACCTGCTCCATTTATAAATATATACTTTTTTGTAGTAGATATTTGGCCAGGACATTACAGATATTATGGCAATCACTTTCTTTACCGTGAAGAGTACAACTAACGTCTGATAGAGGTATCATCTGAAATGGAATAATCTTTGAACTGACAGTAGGATCTTTATGAAATACGTGTGCTGCAACTTTCAGAAAATTTAATCCCAGCGTCGTCGATTGATCTTAGTTGAAAGTAGTAACCCATATCTTGACACTAATATAAAAACTAGTATCACAGACTGAAGAAATGACATAGTCTCCATTTTTGCAAACAAAACAAAAAAAAAAAATACTGCTCGATATCAAATGTACAGGGTTATTACAAATGATTGAAGCGATTTCACAGCCCTACAATAACTTTATTATTTGAGATATTTTCACAATGCTTTGCACACACATAGAAAAACTCAAAAAGATTTTTTAGGCATTCACAAATGTTCGATATGTGCCCCTTTAGTGATTCGGCAGACATCAAGCCGACAATCAAGTTCCTCTCACACTCGGCGCAGCATGTCCCCATCAATGAGTTCGAAAGCATTGTTGATGCGAGCTCGCAGTTCTGGCACGTTTCTTGGTAGAGGTGGTTTAAACACTGAATCTTTCATATCACTATGCGTGAAACTTGCCCGCACGCGTTCAACCGTTTCTTCACTCACTGCAGGCCGACCCGTTGATTTCCCCTTACAGAGGCATCCAGAAGCTTTAAACTGCGCATACCATCGCCGAATGGAGTTAGCAGTTGGTGGATCTTTGTTGAACTTCGTCCTGAAGTGTCGTTGCACTGTTATGACTGACTGATGTGAGTGCATTTCAAGCACGACATACGCTTTCTCGGCTCCTGTCGCCATTTTGTCTCACTGCGCTCTCGAGCGCTCTGGCAGCAGAAACCTGAAGTGCGGCTTCAGCCGAACAAAACTTTATGAGTTTTTCTACGTATCTGTAGCGTGTCGTGACCATATGTCAATGAATGGAGCTACAGTGAATTTATTAAATCGCTTCAATCATTTGTAATAGCCCTGTACATTCCGTCTGTCAACCCATCACACACAGTAATAAAAGAAAAAGGTTCTGGAGAAGTAAAACACTAACATTTCCTACTGCATTCTCCATAAGTCAGATGAGTACAGTTAGTTGACTGGGCGAATTACCTTTTCCAGCCTGCGGAAGTCCTGCATAGCACTTACATAGGAACGTGCATGCTAAAATTCTAGACTTAATTGACTCTTCTGCTGTCAATATATTCAAGAAGGAGACACGAATCGATCTTCGTAATATTGACGAAATATTGTTGGAGTTAACTCCCTTTCGCAGCACTGTGTTGTGTCGCGCACATCTGATTCCTCTGTTGTTGGAGAGTGCTCCAGAACAGACTGAAGAGGAAACAGAACAAATATAGGAATGAACACAGGAAAACTATAAAATATCAGCATTCTACTGTCTAACATTTCAGTCAAAAACTCAAAAAAGTACCTCGAATGTTAAAGCAAATAGCTATTATAACAATCATGTACGTTACAGAACACGTATGTTTCTAGAAACCAGAAACTCTTTGAAGCACTTAGCAAAGACACGTGACAGTGTGTCACCGAAATTACGGTGTTTACTTTGAGAACAGCTACAAAATGTTTGCTTAAAGTCCCGAACATCGTTATACCCATTTTCTATTTTCTTTATCGTTAATCGTAACATTTTGTGTGGCACATTATTCTACAAGAAATAAAAATTGCTTGAATATCATTTCGGTTCTGAAACAGCATCAGTCACGCAGCATTTTGGGACTAATAGTTGAGATGCTTAGCAACTCTGTAATTACAGTCGACCTATCACAATTTCCACTGCAGTTACGAAATGAGTCCACAGTTTTTCACAACAAACCTTTCATTATCCTATTTCATTTACTACATAATGAGGCATTTACCTCGTAAATAAACTATCTTATGGAATTAAAAGGTTCATAGTTCCACGTTTTAATTTCATAGTTCCGCTTGGTCGAAAAATAATGTCAACTGAAGAATGGTACAACTAACAGAAGTCGAACTGGAGAAGTTAACTGGGAACACGCTAGGCAATAGGACTCTACGACTGATCTTAGAAAACAGACTTATGACAACCCACATTGCAGATTTCTGGTAAGATTTTGATCGTTCTGATTAGAATATAGTATTTGAATTTTGAAATAGTTACAACTATGAGTGGAAGCCTATCTACAACACATACAGAAAAACTGCAATTATAAGAATCAGCGAATATGAATCAGAAGTAGCGAAAAGTAAGAACAGAATGTAGCCTTTCACCGATGTTATTCAATTAGTATACTGAGTCGGTAGTTAGGGAAACGAAGGACAATTCTGAAAGGAAGTTGAGTTCCGAAAAAAGAAATAAAACTTTTTAGTGTTAGCCAGTGTCCTTGAAATTTTGTCATACACAGAAAGTGTCTTGAAATACCATTTGAAGAGAAAAAATGGAATCTTGAAAAAGAAAAACACTGAGATTTGCTGGCGATATTCTGTCAATGGTGGTAAAGGACTTGGAAGAGCAACTGAGCAGAATCGTGTCTTAAAAGTTAGGCGATGCTAAGGAAATTAAATTAGGAAATCAAACACTAGTCTCGGAAGCTTTTCTGGTCCGATATCTATTGTGCCAGCATTTAATGTGAGTTGTAAACTGTGAATGTCGTATGGCGCTACAGACTGGGATGTCTTGCCGAGGTTCAGCAGCCCAAAATGCAGTTGAAGCAGTCACAACAATCAACTATCCAGAAGTTTCTGTAAAGAGTCATTCAACATGGGACGAGAACATAACCGTAGGCTTGGTCAAGACAGGTGCCAGACTCATATTCCTTACAAGAATAACAAAGAACAGAAATTAACGCACGAATGAAGTCACCCGCGAATGGTCAGATCTTGAGCACTGTGTATCAGTTTCGGATCCTTACCAAGCTTGAGTAACGACACGTAGAAAAGATTGAAAGAAGAGCTGAACGATTCGTCACAGGTCTGTTTAGTCAATAGCACAGTAGCACTGAGGTGCCCAACAAACTGCTCTGGGGTGGGGGGGGGGGTGGGGGGGGGGGACGCAAGGCAGACTTTCTGATCCCGAGAAGCCTTACACACAAAGCTCGGACGAACGGCATTCCGAGAAGCTAAGAAACATACTACTTGTACATCCTGTAACATGAAATTTCTCACATGCCACGGCGCTAAAATCTGATACTGACAGTCTTCGTTGCTGTGTTCCATACGCAAGTAGGATGGTGTCGTTGAGTCGACATGAGGGAGGCGGGGGGGTGGTCTCTGTACTGTTACATTATATCTCTTACACCACAGAATACCTATTTAGATGTAGTACACGTCTAAGAGATTATATTTCGAAATGTGCGTTCACATATAGTGTTCCAATTTTTTTATCTTTACTAAAACAGTTTTGTTGATAAACGCCTTCTTCCGTTACAAGTTCTGTTCCTCTTTCACTTCCCTTTTCAAGCACATTTTATGGTGTGTTATAGCACTTATGCGTGATGTTATCGATATGTGAGGTGCAGCATTTTGCTGCTGCCTTTTGCCTTTTCAGTAATATATAAACACGCTAAGTTTTCTAATAAACGCTGGATCTTTGCGTATAGGTTATGGTGAACTTGAAAAAAGCTTTTTCTTACGGCTTTCTTCTGGTTCACTTATGCAGAAGTTCCCACATATTAAACGTCAGTCATACACGGCACAGTAAACGCTGAAAACAGTAAACATACAATAACAAACAGTCGCAAAGATATTAAGCAGAGCTTAAACTATAGAATGCTCACGGAGTGTGTATATTACTCTTTCGTGGAGAGGGTATTTTTCATCTGTAATGTGTGCTTATACACTGTTCGCAAAAATACTTGTTACGTAGCGCTGTTTTATTTGCTTCTTTAAGGATCCTATCTAAGCGTCTAAAGGAATTCACTGAATCAATTTCCAATTTTTCATTGAATATTTCACCATCTTATTTTTTGTGATGCGAACATATCTCCATTTCTTCAGTCAAATGCATTTTAAAACTTTTACTTAGTCAGTGGCGTTCATTGACATTTTGGTCTACGTTAACAAGTGGGTGACCTGTACTGTGTACGTGTAGGACTATTGCTGATGTATGTTCGTTGTGTGTGTAGGCTACAATGGGCTCTGTAAACCTCGTGTGAACTTCTATCCCTGTTTGTCTTAGGCAGAAAAGGAATAATCCTGACATGTTATTTTATATATTTCAGAAGCTGAATATGTATTACGATTACACTTTGCGGTACAGATGCAGAGAATCCAATTTCTGGCATGTTTACTTTGAAGGTATTTGGAATCTGTTGTATGTACAAACTCCTATATACAAATATGTTGTTACCTCTTTTCTGTGGCGTGTCTTATATCTGGATCTTCCTTTACTATACTCAGTACCTACTGAGTCAACCATGGAAACAGTTCAAGCATTGGCTACAGCAATCTGTTTCGCAATGGTAATTTCCTCTTCCATGTTTTCTTGATTCAAATGCATTTTATTTGCTCTGTGTAGCACTAACATCGTTGTTGCTTGTTTATGTATGTTTGGGAGGCATGCGGTGCAGTGATTGTGATATTAGTCATTGTGCCAATCCTATCAAAATTGATTACAATAGTTGTCTGTAGTGTTGTTTACGACCAGGTTATTTATGCTTCGTTTTATTTTGCTCCCCTGTAAAACTTAATTTTCTGGTGTAGACAATTGACGCAATTTAAAGTGTCCAGTATGTTTCTAGTGTCTCCTTTTACTAGCAGTGACTAGCAGCAGAAAAAGTTCCTTTATAAACAAACCTGTTGTTTTCACAGTCTTGGGGTCTCATTAAACATTTGTAATGAATTGAGGACAATATTATGGAAATGGAAGAGGATGTAGAAGATGAAATGGGAGATATGATACTGCGTGAAGAGTTTGACAGAGCACTGAAAGATCTACGTCAAAACAAGGCCCCTGGAGTAGACAACATTCCATTAGAACTACTGACAGCCTTGGGAGAGCCAGTCCTGACAAAACTCTACTATCTGGTGAGCAAGATGTATGAGACAGGCGAAATACCCTCAGACTTCAAGAAGAATATAATAATTCCAATCGCAAAGAAAGCAGGTGATGACAGATGTGAAAATTTCTGAACTATCAGTTTAATAAGTCACAGCTGCAAAATACTAATGCAAATTCTTTACAGACGAGTGGAAAAACTAGTAGAAGCCGACCACGGGGAAGATCAGTTTGGATTCCGTAGAAATATTGGAACACGTGAGGCAATACTGACCCTACGTCTTATCTTAGAAGCTAGATTAAGGAAAGACAAACCTACGTTTCCAGCATTTGTAGACTTAGAGAAAGCTTTTGACAATGTTGACTGGAATACTCTCTTTCAAATTCTGAAGGTGGCAGGGGTAAAATACAGGGAGCGAAAGGCTATTTACAATTTGTACAGAAACCAGATGGCAGTTATAAGAGTCGAGGGGCACGAAAGGGAAGCAGTGGTTGGGAAGGGAGTGAGACAGGGTTGTAGCCTCTCCCCGATGTTATTCAATCTGTATATTGAGCAAGCAGTGAAGGAAACAAAAGAAAAATTCGGAGAAGGTATTAAAATTCATGGAGAAGAAATAAAAACTTTGAGGTTCGCCGATGACATTGTAATTCTGTCAGAGCAAAGGACTTGGAAGAGCAATTGAACGGAATGGACAGTGTCTTGAAAGGAGGATATAAGATGAACATCAACAAAAGCAAAGCAAAATAACTGATGATGGTCGATGTAGAGAGGATATAAAACGTAGACTGGCAATGGCAAGGAAAGCGTTTCTGAAGAAGAGAAGTTTGTTAACATCGAGTATAGATTTAAGTGTCAGGAAGTCGTTTCTGAAAGTATTTGTTTGTAGTGTAGCCATGTATAGAAGTGAAACATGGACAATAAATAGTTTGGACAAGAAGAGAATAGAAGATTTCGAAATGTGGTGCTACAGAAGAATGCTGAAGATTAGATGGATAGATCACATAACTAATGAGGAGGTATTGAATAGGATTGAGAAGAGGAGTTTGTGGCGCAACGTGACTAGAAGAAGGGATCGGTTGGTAGGACACATTCTGAGGCATCAAGGAATCACCAGTTTAGTATTGGAGGGCAGCGTGGAGGGTAATAATCGTAGAGGGAGACCAAGAGATGACTACACTAAACAGATTCAGAAGGATGTAGGTTGCAGTAGGTACTGGGAGATGAAGAAGCTTGCACAGGATAGAGTAACATGGAGAGCTGCATCAAACCAGTCTCAGGACTGAAGAACACAATAACAGCAACAAGGAATAAAACAAAAGAAAAAGAAACAGTTTTATCCCTCAAGTGGCTTTCCCTTAATTCAGAGCTCTAATGCTTGGTTGTGTGCAAACAGTCAGTATTTTAGTGACACTCATCACATAAGCTGTGAATGAGTGTGAAAGGGGAGATAGAATCAGCGCATTTCACTTCGACAATTGTGTAAGTGCCTGTAACGTACAGAAACATCAGCCTGATGCAATGAATAATGTCTGGCGGTGACTACTATGTACGACCTCTTGTATACTAGTGATACAAAATCCTTGTCTGGTAGCAAGGCCTGCTTACCTCTGATTCGCTGCCGCTCACTTCCTGGACACACATTAGTTCTTCACCAGCTTCCTCATGTCTATGCCTTCGCCTACGGAACGCCCATAGGCAACAAGATTGTTCACAGGAAAACAAACGATTCTTGAGACGCGCCCACATCTGTGACAGACAACAGTCTGTTTCACATGCTGCGCATTGGTGCGTAAAAAATAATTGCCCGAACTGTTCCCAAAGCCATATTCCTCCTGTCTCCTCTACAAAATCAGCTGATAAAACACAACAATTTTGAGTAATCAGAAAGCCACAAAATATACTCAGGCATGATAGTCACCAATACATAAGCCTAATTTCAGAGTCAGTTAAACAATAATACTTCCAAATATTAGTAATTATGAAAAGAATAAAATGCTTCTGATCAAGCACTTCTGACATTGCAGTGTCTGTACGGACAATAACCGGGAGAACAGCACGTATCATGTAGTTTGGTCTTCATAACAATGCGAGATTTAGCAGTCGTGCATATGTGTGTGTGTGTGCGTGTGCGTGTGCGTGTGCGTGTGCGTGTGCGTGTGCGTGTGCGTGTGCGTGTGCGTGTGCGTGTGCGTGTGCGTGTG
Organism: Schistocerca piceifrons; assembly: GCF_021461385.2. Taxonomy (NCBI): domain Eukaryota; kingdom Metazoa; phylum Arthropoda; class Insecta; order Orthoptera; family Acrididae; genus Schistocerca; species Schistocerca piceifrons. The sequence goes on from NC_060143.1 coordinate 300,582,816, forward strand.
CGTGTGCGTGTGCGTGTGCGTGTGTGTATGTGTTCTGTCCCTGCATATATATTGGGCATTTGTCAATCGTAAAGTGAAGAATGAAGTGGACAATATGTACAGGTCAGGATCAAAGCAACATGTTTTAGCTGTGAGGAATACAGTGGCAAGTCAAGGGACAAAGGCATTCTAGAAGCCATATTAGCATCGTTTTTTCAAATATACTTACCGCTCACTCCGAGGAGACTGCTAGTTTCCTGAAGATAAATTATGTTTAAAGTTGAAAACTAAATTTTAATTTCGGCTGTCTGCTCTCCAAAGAACGTCACAATACAGTTATACAATCAGATCGTCGCTCAGAGACAAAACAGTTTAACAGGAGTGACTGGCAAGGGAATGATAATCAAGTGAAAATGAGAGCTACACAAGGATGGCCTAAAATCACAATGAAGCTCAAACATTGACGATACCATACAACTGGTGTTATACTGCTGAGAAACAACTTCACAATACCACTCAAAACTAGTGACAGACACACTCAAACTCTATCCTTCACCTACAAGCCAGCAGGAAAAAGGAAGGGGTGTATGGTGTTACCTTTATTCTTCTTGGCACAAAATACATTCAACTGACGAGATGTTGGTGTTGGATAGAGACGAGTTTAAAATGTGTATTACCTGTTGGCATACAGCTGAGGACGGTATCTATCATTGTTCGACGTCAGAGTTCGCTATTGACACCTGGTTAAAAAACACTCTGCAGCCCAGGTAACTGAAGACTGTACACACAACCACAACTGATGGAAAAAATGCATCACAGTTCTAATTACACATCTAAATTGTCGTGAGAAAACCAGTATTTGTAATGGATGGGCCATAATGCCAAACACGCACTGGGGAAAATCGTCATCCCAAAAAACTGCAGAGGGGGTGGTAGTTTAATGTGCGTTCCCGTCAAGAGGCTCTCACAAACTGCTGAAAATCGAGGCCCTCTTACCTCCTCTTATTTCTCCCCTCCCTTCCTCCCTCCATCCATCCATACAAGGGGAGGACACAAATGGCCAGCTGCTCCACAGTGTTTTGCACTCTACTACCCTTCCGCCTTCGCCACGGTCGCTAACCGCCTTGAGGTGACTCTCCTTCACCAACATAATAGCATGTATAGTCAACTAAACAGTAGGAGCTAAAAGGATGGCTGCCTCAAATGGAACTTTTTTGTCTAATATATAGCGAGACAGTCCCCACACAGCATGCCCTGGTCAGAGTGCACCTGTGTTCAGTGACCACTCACAGTAGACTCGCCCCCCACACCCTCAGCAGCCCAACATTATGCGATGGAGAAGAACTGTCTTTCACATCAATGCATCTCCTATAATAAAGCAAATATTAAAAACTTAAAACACAATTGCAATGATACCTTTTAGTTTTATGAGCAAAATAGGTATAGCTTTTACATTCAGCTGCAGGATACAATTGTCATCTCATTATTTTGTGACATCCAGTGAAGTGTACCACCTTCGATTACAGATGATCGGTAGAGACACGTCCACCCTGTGTAAAACAATGACATCCTGCTGTGCCTATCACGCCTACTTTTATATTCTTAAAGATCCATGATGATGGAAGACAATCATCCCCATTCCACTGTTTTGTGTGTTAGATGTCCATCATATGGAGGGCGACAGTCCTTTGTGAGTATTATTGTTATGTATGGCCCCTCACAACCAAATATTCTATATGATTCAGTGAATTTGTATTATTTTTCTGTATGTCTACGTCTATGTGTGTGTTAGAGATGGCGGCCATAAACCTCACCAAGTACTCCAGCTGGTACATGCGTCCTTGGACTCTATCCTTGATGTATTACATTGCAGATCCCCCAGTGGGTTTACAGGAGTCATCCGCAACATATGCGCAGACATAGACACACAGAAAAACAGAACAAATGCATTTTATCTGTAGAATATTTCATTGTGAGTGACCACACATAACAATATTACTCACGAAGGATTGTTGCACTCCATCTGATGGACATCTAGAATACAAAATAGCGGAATGGGGATGATTATGTTCCATCATCAAGGATCTTTAAGAGTACAAATGTAGGCATGATAGGCACAGCAGGGTCTCATTGTTTGTTGTTATTACTGGCGAATCTCGACAATACTGTTACGGAATACCGGTAATATAACATGCATCAAAGATGTTATGCTCTTTAGCAGTATGTTTAAATATGCTTGCATCCCCTACAGAATCGCTTTGCAAAGAGTTTATCGCTATTTGCTGGGATGTAGCATTGTCGAAAATAAGGTATAAGTGGTCGAGATAGAGATTTAGCGATTAGTAATATGCATGCATAGTCTCTATACATATGTGTGTAGTACTGTCAGCAGTTGATGGTTGCAGGTCAAATGCATAACATACTAACTGTTCGTCTATAAATTACACTGCTGGGGGTGTGCACTGCCTAGGTATGGCGATGGGAAACTCTCGCGGTCCAGGATGCTGTGTGCCGTCAACACACTGTCAACTAACGAATAACTTACTACTAGGGTAAAATAAATGCCTGAAACCTACAGTTTGATGGTGTATCAGAGTTGGGCGATGTAAACGTAAGTAGCGAAGCTCATTTGGTAAACAATAAGAGCATATACTTATGGGAAAAAAGAATATCAGAGCAGCGCTGAAATCACCTTTGTACACATGCCAGCTCCCTGTTGCAGATCCCTATACGGTAGAGTGGAAGTCAGACGAAACTATAGAACTGTGTCAGTCTTGAGTTTCCATCAAGTGCATCACTACATGAGTCTGCAGACATGCTCTCTGATGTGCCATAGCAGTACACAGATTTGTTTTCAGCACCACCAATCTGAGGCGAGTGTTACTATACTTTTCATGATCTTTCTATCCAAAATGTGTCCATGTAGATCATCAGAAAGAAGAGAATTCTTTGGGTTTTTAAACAGCAGGTGTATAGGACATGCAAATATCCACATATAAAATCAAACAATGCATGGGAATGACTACAATATAACCATATACCTATGGTTAAATATAAGGAAAAAAGACATAAAATCCATAAAAATCGACTAAAACTTGGTATAATTGTGACAGATTTGCGGGAAATACGTAAAATTGAAGAAAATACGACTAAATATGTACAACTGCGAAAACACATGCAAAAATTACTTAAATTGACTGAGAATACATAAAATTAGAGAAAAAGTACAATGACATGCGAGAAAATAGAGGAGGGTTGGAGTGGTACCCAGTCACTCAAGACCAAGAAAAGCTTAAAAATTATACTCTGACTGCATTCACTTTTAACGCTCCACCTCCCCCTGTAAACTACGTGGGTTTCTGTAATACTCACTCACTGTGTATGTATGACACAGAAGCGCCATCTTAAACCAGGCGAAACATACGCATTCCAATCCAAACTCACACATCCAGTCGAATATATATATATATATATATATATATATATATATATATATATATTACGACTGGTTCTCATAAACAGTGTTATTCCTTAGGTATTAAAGGGAAGAATCACTGCATTTATCGAAGTTAAGCCATTCTCTGGAGTGTTGTTTGTTTGTTTTGTTTTGGTTTTAGGGCGCAAAACTGCTATGGTCATTAGCGCCCCTCTGGAGTGTTCCGGTGTTCTGTAGGAGAGTGGGTCGATGTCACATATATCACCTGCAATAGTGTGAGGGAGGTGAACTCGAGATATGTGGTGTTAGTATAAAATTGCTGTGTTATCCTACACATGATCAAAACTATCTAACATGAGACCAGGACTTCTCTGTACAAGAGAAAAGCTACCAGAGTTGTGGTGATGTTACTGTAAACAGAAATAAAACTGTTACACCTCCTTTTGTTTACTGATTGTTGCACTTACTCCCTAATAAGAAGTTGCTGCTTCATCATGCGCATTTTCCTGCAGTAATGTGTGTGGCTCTTCGATGTATCAGCTATCATGAATTTTCAAGTCAGTTTTTCTTCACTCTATTTCCTAGTAAGGCATAGCCGCATCCGTCAGAACCGATGCTACTACTATTACTAATGATATGCAGGACTCACATGGGAAGTGTGATGGAGGATATATACGTTTCCGACTTAAAAAGACGTATAAAATCCATTTCCTAAGTGACAGATCAACAGTCTCCAGACTTGGTATTAGTAGGTTTATAAACAGATCGAGCAGTGGATATAGACTGACGATGTCTTCCGAAGATACTGGAATAGTGTAGAAAGAAGTAGTTTTATCATTTTAAAATTAGTCTCCATAGTGATTGGGGTAATATACTTGTGGGTTGGTTCTGTGTCTTGTGTTGACAAACATGTCTTCCATTAGAGTATTAAGAGCGTTGCATTCCACACAACTAATACTTCACAAACCATATGGCTCTAACAATATAGCATTTCTCGACGCAAAACCGTTTAATCAACGGAGTGTGCATTTATGCTCTATGCTCATTTCTCTCACGTCTTTACCTTCCTGGTACTGGCTCCGGACAGTGGAATATAATGCTCCAGAACTGATTTACATAAAATGTTTCAAACTCCATACATCTGGTCCTCCATCATGTATGAACTACACATTTCTTCTTAACAGTCTGTTATACCAACTGTAATGACACATTCCGACGCAGAGACATTCAATACCTTAAAGGCTGCGCCAAAGATTAAATTGAGAGGCATGTAGATTATAATCTTTGTAATGTTCACATTGGATTCTCTTTTGTTTCTTACTCCAAGAAGGAGCTAAGAGACACTTTCGATTGTTGCCTTGTGGAGGATGGACGTAATTTTTGGAGTGTGCGGAAAGGCAGGCATATAGTTAGTAATTATGGTTTGTGCGACCAGCACAGCAAATCTTATTGTGTTGTGAATAAAAAATAGTGAGAAGTATGTAAGTCTTACGAGAATTATTTAAAGTGACGTAGCATTGTATTCCTTGGTTTCCACCGTCTTCGTTAAGTGAACCAATGCCGACTCAGGAAGATACACACGGTCAACAAAGAGAAGAACACCGATGGCGAATAATGAAGTAATATTGTGGCAGAAGGACTAATTCTACGTCTAAGGTGAGAACTCTGATTAAATCAACAATGACGTAGAATTCAAAATGTAATTAATCGGAATGGTAAATTATATTACAAGCATATTTCACGCAGCACTGACTCTGTCCGCATTCAAGCCGGTCAATACAGTCCGTAAAAAAAAGCCTTTCAAAAATTCTAAAGTTACAGTTCCATGTCCATAATATTCCCTCTTTTCAAAAGACCGAAAATTTAATTTTTTTTCATTTATTTCGCCACACAACACAACACTCTCATGTCTACCATACACTAATAAGAGGTGTGTCCCTTTTCAACATGCATGCATGTGGGAAGATATTGTGCTGTGGGTGAGATTAGTGTTGCAAGAATGATTGGTCATGGACAATATGGGAGGGATATGTCAACCTCTCATTTTATCCTATGAATGCGATGATACTATGTGGCACCCATCTACACAGGGAAAGATGGCCACTAGTAATCGTAAATTCTGCACTATGATCTATGCACTGAAATACGTAGATGACCTCTTTGCATCGGTATAGGACGCTGTCTGGTATACTTTGGAGTATATGGTTGAATGAATGTACTGCGCAGCTATCTATCTTCATATCTACCACCTCGTCTTGCAGGAGAACTCTTCGTTTGGCACTGGTCTTACACACTGTAACAGTTGGTAGAGCTATGACATTTTCTCATTTCCACGAATTAAAACACGGTCCTGTCGCATAAACTCAGCTTGTCCTGTTTCTCCATAGGATACAGAAGGTCATAGATATAGCGTTCTCCGACTGTAGTTGAGATCCGACTTAAATAGGGATTCTCACATGGACAAAGCTGAAGGGAGGGCGGGGCAGTGACTGACGAGCAGTTATTATATGCAGAGGAACTGTCTAAGAAACAGCTCTGGAGTTTTTGCTGTATGGGATCATCAGCAGATAGGTTCGAAGAAGGTGACTCGTTTTGAGATATGAGAGTGGAATATCATTCACCAGTGCTGTAATCATTAAAAGACGTCTATACAGGATCCAACACATGTATGTGTTTGGATGGATAAACTTGATTCCGAATTCCTACCAGAAAGTGTAACGCTCTCAGCGACCCATATGTGCTTGCAGACTCCAGACCGCTCTTTATGAGAGTGACAGTAAAATACTTGATATGATCATGTTTTTAATAGCAGTGTCCTGACACGAAATGCATTTTGTGGGCTCTAGAATCCCCCTGTGGTCAGTTTCAAATGTCGTTTCTCAATAGTGTTCTTCGAAAAGAACATCGTCTTCACTCCATGGAATCCAATTTGACCTACCTGTCACATGGTGGGTGGAGGATATGGATAGGGCACCACAGAGCGATTCTTCACTGGCTCTCACAATTCGTTTCATAAATGCTAGTATGATATAGCATCGCATTGGTAGAAGGGTACCTGCCGTAGGGTATAAAACAGCTACATTCTCTTTAATTATAACTTGTTGTTGTAGAACGTAAAATGATTGTGTTTTCCTGACTCTAATGCTACTTCAAGTTTCTCACATGTTTCCAATACACACATGCATGACAGTTTTTTTCAGACACTGTACTTGAGAGACACTCTCAGGTCATGTAATTTATCCATCAAGCTGAAAGAAATTGCTTAATATAGATGTTTTTTCTCAGGAGTTTAAATTCTCACTTTTTCTTTAGTCTGATAACGGTTTAGAAATAACGAGGACATACAGCGGTAATCAGTAATTTTCGCAGAAAATAGTCAAAGTTTATTTTTTCCTGATTTTACGCCATGCTCTGACCACGGGGCGGCCTGTGGGGGCTGTGTCATTATATTTTAGACGAACAAGTTGCACTTGTGGTTGCCATCCTTTTATCTCCTATTGTTTAGTTGACTATACATGCTATTCTATTGGCGAAGGAGTGTCGCCGCAACGCAGTTAGTGACTGCAGCAAAGGTGGAAGGGCGGTAGAGCGCAAAACACGGCAGAGCAGCTAGCCTCTGGAAAAAGCCTGTGTCCTCCCCTTGGGTGGATGGTTGGAGGGAGGAAGGGAAGGCACAAATGAGGGGAGGTAAGAGAGCCTCGATTTTCGACAGTTTGTGAGCGCCTCTTGAGGAGAATGCACATTCAACTACCACCCCCTTTACAGTCTTTTGGGATGACGATTTTTTCCAATACATGCATTGCATTGTGACCCGTTCAATACATGTGCTGGTTTCTCACGACAATTTTGAGTTGGAATTAGAACTGTGATGCATTTTTCCAGCAGTTGTGGTAATGTGCATTGGCTTTGGTTACCTGGGCCGCAGGCTGGTTTTTGAGCGGGCGTCTGTAGCGAACTCTGACATGAATCAACGATAGATACTGTCCTCAGCTGTATGCTTACAGGAAATAGACGTTTTTAACTCCTCTCTGTCCAACACCAGCATATGAGGGTTGGAACTGAAATAGTGACAACTATTTATTCACAGCTGATACAAAAGAGTTACATGTTTACACCTGTTACTGTCGTTCAAAGTAGTCACCAGCGTAGTGGAACTCGTTGCCAGCGATGTGGAAGGCATAGCATACCGTTAGCAGAGCCTGTTCTGTTGATGGTGCAAAAGGAGTGATCTGCCGCCTGTCGAATCTCTGGAATTGTTCTGAAGCGAATGCCACGAAGTGATTCCTTCATCTTCGGAATCAAATCAAAGTCACAAGGACTTAAGTCCAGAAAGTATGGTGAATCGTACAGTACTTCCCAGTCCCATCGACCGAACCGTGCGTTGTCGTGCGAAATGATCGGTGGGTTGCACAGAAAATGTTGCTGCTTCTTTCGCAAAGCTGGTCGCAGGTGATGCTCCAAAAATGAACAGTAATACTGTGCATTGATGGTCTGCCATGGAGGAATGTAATGCTTTGGGATAACAGCATCAAAGTCATACATGAGAATCACCATAAATTTCACCATACTGCAGCTCTGACACACTTTCGACTTTTGCGGCGACCCATTATGACGAAATTCGTTGGACTGGCGTTTCAGTTTTTGGTTGTATGATGTGGACCATGTCTCATCCAGTGTTACTATATGGTGTAAGAAAGCATCTCCTTCGCTCTCATAGCGCTCCAAGTGCACCTGAACAGTGTCGTATTGCATCCATTTCCGCACTTCAGTCAAGTCATGTGGAACCCATCGTGATGCAATTTTTTGCATGCCCAGGCATTCCTTCAGAATGCGAAGCACAGTCATATGTGCTAATCGGGTTTCGTATGTGAGCTCACAAATCGTATGGTGTTGATCACTGTCCACTAACACAAACAGCATTCACTGCTTCTTCAGAGACGCTAGGAAGACCTGCAAAATGCATTCTACCTCAGTTTGCCGACCTTCGTTGAAGGCTTTCACCCAACATGCCACTGTTCTGTACAGCAATGCCGAGTCCCTGCACACTTCTTGTAGACCTTGATGACACTGTCGTGCTGTACGATGTCTGGCACATTCAATCTTGCTGCAACTCCTTTGTTCCTGTTTCGAAAACATAGTGACACTGTTACGTTAGACCGCTCGCTCATGAGTGTTTCCCTCGCTTGTGTGCACGCCAGTGACCTGGGACAGGCGAGTCCATTTCCTCGTCCGCAGCTCGTGGTCGTGCGGTAGCGTTCTCGCTTCCCGCGCCCGGGTTCCCGGGTTCGATTCCCGGCGGGGTCAGGGATTTTCTCTGCCTCGTGATGAGTGAGTGTTGTGTGATGTCCTTAGGTTAGTTAGGTTTAAGTAGTTCTAAGTTCTAGGGGACTGATGACCATAGATGTTAAGTCCCATAGTGCTCAGAGCCATTTGAACCATTGCCATTTGCTCAGAGGTAAGGTAGGTATGTCAACAACGTGTACTATCAGCGAAAATAGTAAATTCACTTGCATAGTGTCTCCACAGCAGTGTTGCCACTATTTAAGTTCCAGTTTATGTACTTCACACCAAAAGAAATACCTTACACCCCTGCCTTTTTACCGCCAGCTTGTAGGTGAAGGGTAGAGTCTGAGTGTGTCTGTTACTAATTCTGAGAGGTATTGTGAAATATTTTCCCAATGGGATAAGACCAGGTGTATGGCATCGTCAATTTTTTGGCTGTATTCCGATTTTAGGCTGTCTTTGTATAGCACTAAGCATATAGTTACGTTATTAGGTCAAATCTTTATGATCAGATATGTAATTAATGTCAATCTTTACATCAGGTTCCCAATCAAAATTAAGAAAATACACTAACCTAACCTTCCTCTCCTGTATCCGGACAAATTCGAAATTCTGACCAATAGCGTAGGTTGCGTGAGGGGGAGAAGTGGGGGGCGAGGGGGCTGGGGCCCATGTGCAGGCTGAGAAAACGCATGACGTCATCTCGGGCAGGGGTGGGCGTGGTCGAGGGTGGGTGTGGGTGTGGTTGGGGGATTAATTGATCCATTTAATTAATTTGCATATCAATCTGACATCAAAATTGGTCTCATAACCCCTTTACTCTACTACTAAGGGCTACATCAAACAAGTCAGAATGCTGAAGAAACGCTGTCCACTTAAAATAGGCACTAAAACATTACTGTAAATTTAGTACATCCATTATCTCAAAAAATATTTGCTCTTTCCCACAAGCATACTCTCAGTCTTGAGATAAAAGACATGTTCTTGAGTAAATTGTGGAAACAAAGAAATATACCAGAAATTTTCCTGAGACTATATATTCAAACTTGAGTACTCTGTTGAACAATGTTAATAAGGTATTACTTTATCATTTTTGCCAGCTCCTCCTGTTTGCAAAAAATCGCATACAACGTTCTACCATTCAGTTCATCTTAAAGAGTTACTTTTAAAGTAACGCAGCATACACGTAAAATTTTCAGCTATTGTTGTCAAGAAGCAGGAGGTTTACTGTAGGTCTGTGCCATACGTTGAATGATACCCTTATTTCCGCAGCGTCGGTAACAGTAGCGCAAAACAAAATTTGTATCTTAGCTTTATCTTGTTGGAACTCATTTGACAATAAAATGTACGAAAAAATACAAACAGTGACAGAGACTACCTTGAATTTAAAATGGCCGAGTCACATATTGAGCAATACCGCTGATACTGCATTCCCCCTGATTATAGATGTGTGAAAAATCGAGATGAAAAGTCAGGCGTTAACAAAAAGTATGCTGATGGATGAACTAAAACCACAGGACTTAACACGCGCGCGAATTTACAGTTTCATCTTTATAATTTGCAGATACGCTACATGTTCAATAAATCTTCCACATGAAAATATGGCAGTTGCCACTCGCAGTAACTCAAGCTGAACTACGTAATCCCATCTTAACTACATCTTAACAAAACGTTCTACATTAATAACACGGTCATAAGAGAGGATGGCAAATAGCTAAATTGAATTCCTCATCGCAACAACCATATTTACATAACTCACATTTTTTTGCGGTGTCATAAAACACGGAGTGTATCTGATAGCGAGATGTGTAAATTCACAGATTTCCGACAGATGCGCCAGCAGTACCCACGGAGATAATCGCCATAAGTCCCTTCTTTTTGGTTAATACATACTAAACTGAACTAAATTAAAAATGCACTAATTCATATCGCTGACTAAACTCCAGCGAGGATCTGATCCTATTCTACACTTTAGTGAGTCATAAGATATTATAATTACACATTATTCTAGATGCCACGTATGCTCCTTTTCAGTTTTAACATTAATAACTTACACCTGGCTCTAGGACTACCGGTATGCGAACTGAAGCTGTAACTCGCAAAATTACAATCGTGCGCCACATATCTCGTGGAGACTGTAATTTTTCATGCACTATTTCATAAATCAGAGTGTCAAACGTTTCCAACAGCTCATTCAGATAATGAAACGAAAGACGTTTAGTACTCACCACGACAAATAATAAGAGCCTTCACCGACAACGCAAACAGGATTCGTCAGTAAATTGACGATGCGTTCAGTATTGGCCTCAGACTCGGTAACGATACATCTCGCCTCCAGTCATATCTCATTGTTCACTCGTCTCCGGCACTTAGCGGAGGATACGGGACATGAGAGATGACAGCTTTCTTGCAACTCTAACATAACTGACTGCTGTTGTGGTTAAGAACGACAGTGAAATACGTAATTGGCTACCAACCTCTGTACGTCGACCATAGCTGACGCTCACAGTGTAGCTTACGTGGTGCTGTCTTTGAGAACAGAAGTTCTTATCCGAATGGAGAACAAATCAGAAGTCTTCAGGTTCTCCCGCTTGAACAACTGGCGAGGTGTTCATGCTAAATGTGATACGAATGTAGAGCGGTTTTATCGATTTTCTTTCCTATTTCATTTTCATACTGAGCGAGAGGAAAATAACTGTACGCGCACTACTCTCGTGCCTTATTCTTACGAGCGTTACGCGAAAATCTTTGTTGCTAGCGTAATGGTTGCACAATCTTCTTCGAATACAGGTTTTCGAACTTTACCAAACATGCTTTCGCGAGATCCACGTCGTCCTTTTTCCAAGGATACCCATTTCCGTTTCCCGGGAATTTCTGGTGTAATTTTCTGCGGGTTACACCCACCTTTAACCCTGCTGTTCTGTTCACTTTTACTTGACATATATACTGTTCGGGTCAATATGACCCGACATATCAAAATGCTTTAGAAACATAAATTTTGGTACAGTTTTAGCTATCGACATTGTTGTTCTATTCCAGTACCTTGTTAGTAATAATAATAATAATAATAATAATAATAATAATGGTAATAATAATAATAATAACAATGCATACAACTTTATTGAGGGATATTTTTCATTTAAATATGCACATAAATTTGAAACAACAGACAGTTTCCATTACAGGCATTCAACTTAGAAAGCACTACAGTTTTTCCATACTTCTATTCTTATTGTTGACAGTTTAGACGTAAGTATTGACATTTTCTAACAACAGACAGTTGTCATTACAGATATTCATCTTAGAGCACACTACAGTACAGAACACACTACAGTTTTTTTATTACATTCCAACATAGAAAGCACTACAACTTTAGAATCCTCTCTTCTTACTGATTGTAGTTTAGGCACAAGTATTCACATAAATTTGAAACAACAGAATTTTCAATACAATCATCTTATAAAATACTACAGTTCTTTTCTTACTGCTTGCACTGTGGACACAAGTAGGTTACATGTTTCTTGCAAATATGTTTACTACATTTTCCACACACCATGTTTGTTTTATTGTCATTACTTGATGGACAGAACTTACAGCGTGCACGTTTTGTAGATTTTCTTGTTGTTACCGATTCTGACACACCACCCACATCATTCGGGTTTTGGATGCTTGTGACCATTCTCAAAGAATCTTCTGTTCTTGGGAAATGCGTTCTTGATGCAATATGTTCTTTTATCAGTGACTTTCCAAGTTCCTCCAAGAATATTCTCCTTCTAGTCAATTTGCTTGCATTCCAATTAGGGTCAACCGAAATCCACAAAACGTATGCATTATAAGCAGAAACATCAAGAATATTGTAGAAAACTATCATTGGCCACCTATTACTTTTTCGTTTGCATGTATATGTACCTAATAACTGATCAAGCGTGTCTACAGCACCTTTGGTTGAATTATAGTCCAAAATCATTTTTGGCTTCTTATCAGCCCTGTCACTGATTTCCGCATCATGGTGGAGAGTGCTCATAAGTACAACATTCTTGTGTCTCTTAGGAATATAATTAACCACAGTAGTGTCATTTGTGAAGTAAAATGAAGAGCTGTGTACCTCCTTGTTGGTCATTTTGTGTGGAAGCTCCGGCTTATTTTTCCGTATAGTTCCCAACATAGTCAATTTCCTTTTCAGAAGCAGCTGCCCCAAATTGTACGACGTAAAAAAGTTGTCACACGTGATATTCTGACCACGTAACTCAGAAGTGAGATCAGATACCACCCTCATTCCCTGATTTCTTTCTGGTGCCGCTCCACTCACCTTTCCTGTATAAATTTGGGCTTTCAGTACGTATGAAGTTTTGCTGTCACACATGGTCCATATTTTGATCCCATATTTTGCCGGTTTACTTGGGATATACTGCTTGAATGGACAGCGACCTCTAAATGCTACTAACTGCTCGTCAACAGTAACATTTTCTCCTGGATTATACAGTTTAGGAAGGACCTCTACCCACTTCTCCCAAATACTACGAATTGCGGCAAGTTTGTCAGTACGTCGTCTTTCCTCTCTAGTAGATTTCTTGTCAAATCGCAGGACACGTGATATCTTACAGAATGTTTCATGAGACATGGTTGCTCGAAATATGTTTCGCCCAGTATCTTTATCCCACAAACTTTTTGTAGACTCCCCATGAGATCGATATACACCCGCTAGGAGTAAGAGTCCTAAGTATGCATGGAAAACAGAACCATCAATATCTGTCCACTGTTCACCATAAACTCGCTGCCCTTCAATATTTGTCATCTCTATTATTTCATTTTGAAGCGCTGTGTGAAATACTGCTTCAAATGAACATTTTACATCAGATATTCTGCTGACTGCATACCTGGTAACTCCTGGGGTACTCTTGATGATGTTCGAAGCTGGTAGGCGACCATGTTGTGCTGGTGGATGCAACTGCCATTCTATATTCCCATTTTTAGAAAGAAAAGTCTCTACACTATTTTGTATGGGCTGTGGACTGTCGTAACTGTCATCGGAACACTCGCTTTCAGATGCATTGCTGATGTGATCTTCAAACTCAGAAAGTGATCCTTCATCTGGTGAGGCATTTACTATTTCTTCCAACTCACGATCATTCAATGGTCTCATCGCCATGGTGTCACAAGTCAAACTGGGCAGAAACAAAGCATTCCAATTATTGAGAACTGCCAATTATTATTTCCTGGGGAAAGCAACAAACAAGCCCATTGTTGTGAACGCATGGAGCTTTAGGTGATTGTTGAGAGTAAGTTGGAATGATGCAGTCACTATTCCCACACAACACAACAAAAATAATTTTCGCCATTTCCAGATTTTAGAAATAAATACGAGTTACACTAAACATATTTGTGTCGGGTCATTATGACCCGAACATTACATATGCAACTATTACAGTTGAAGCCCAAACTTCTTAAACTTTTTTAAAACCTTTTAAAACACATGCTGCTCATCCATTTTCAGACAAAGTCACAAAGTTTCATAAATATATATTGGTATTTACATAATGTAAAATAACGTTCATATTCGTTTCGGGTCATATAGACCCGAACAGAACAGCAGGGTTAAAGATTCTAGCACCACTTCACTGACTTTTACCAAGCCCACTTACTAAGGTTTCAAAATACTGGGACGATATTTTAGAAATGGTATCGGTAGCTTCTTGTACGCGATTTCTTTTACAGATGTATTGCATTTTCTAAGAACAATTCCAATAAATCTAAGTTTTTCATTCGTCCTCCTTGTTAATTATTTCACGTTATTATCGCGTTTCATATCATGTCTTAGTATCATCCCAAAATTCTTGTGTGATATGCTCAACATGTTGACAGTGAGATATTATGCGGTTCTTTATGTTTGTTATTTTTGTGTAAGATCTTTTTTTCTAGAAAAAGCATCATTTAGTAAACAGATTACACGTAATACAAAAGATACCTGATTTCAAAATCAGTTACAGACTAAAATATTTAATTTAGAAACTGAGTGCTGAAGTGTTGTGACAGCTGCCTCTGAACCTCTGCAAGATATCGATGAAACGGTTACAATCGCATGCTTACGGAGCGTGTCTGCTACAGTCTGAAAAATAATAAAGACCTCTCCGAATCAATGTGATTGTTAGGTTTTTTGCAATAGTGGTATCGTTACAGGTTGATGGTAATTTGTAACATTTTACCTGACGTTTTTTAATATTTTCTTCAGTTCTTATTTCATGATGTTCGTCTTCAAGGTAGGAGTTGGCGCAGGTGTTTCACATTATATGCCGGTAATTCAGAGTTCGTCCGCTGCATGTTCCTGCATTGTTTTTAACTGCGTGCTTATCGGGGCTCCTCAGGACAGATAATTTTTTTCACGCAGATGTAATTAGGGTCCGTTCGCCCTACCATTGTCAGTTTGCGACGCAGATTGCAGGTATTGCAGTGGCGTTTCCACATGCAAACCTATAAATTAGAGAATCCAACAGCCAACAAATCCCGTGTGCTGAAGAATGAGAGAAATGAATTTTCTTCAGTTCCTCGTTTATCGGTATTTTGTCGTTTACTGTGAGGTACCATTGTTATATGTCTTAAGAATGATGGTAGACTTTGACTGTGGGCTTATCTCCAGATGACATTCCACTTCAACAATGGTCATTTCTCTTCTACACTATTTCTATTACTAGCTTCATTCGAGAATTCACGTTTTCTTACAGTTCCTCTGCAGCCTGAGAGAATTTGAAATATATAATGCGACCATTCGCAAAGAACCACTGAAGACATAAGGAATATGGTACAAAGTAACGAATCGAAAGAAAGAAAACCAAAAAATGTCGGTAATATCATTCTGCAGTTGTGAGTACACTCATCTATGGTGCGTAAATAACTGAAAAGTAAGGAGGGATCCCGGTGGCCTACACCTGGAGGGCACCAAGTAGTAAAGGCGATTTTGCCTTTAACGAGCCAAAGTCTGAGAGTTAAATTGAAGAGTAATTGAAAATTCTAGTTTTGCACGAAATATTGGCAGTGGAATGAATGGCTTGGCTCCTTGTTTTCGCGACCGTGAAAGGCTGAAATATTTCAAGAGCGCTAATTTTGATTTGCACTGAACAATGGGACTTTTTAGTTGAATTATACGCAGGTTCTAAGCGATTACTACAATGGCTGCTAAATGGATAGCGTCCATGCAGGTTATTCGCGTTAATACAACACGATTCATCTACATTTCTACTCGGGAACATGTCAACAACAAGTTAATTAGGTTAGTGGTAGTAAATAATAAGACATGAACGAAAATAAGTAATAGTTCTCACTTACGAGAACCTTACAATGATGCATATAACTTAACGGGCCGGTCCAGGAGGAGAAAAAATAACGAAAACAGCAACAAAAGAATAATTTCAGACAAATAATAGAAATTACTTCACAAAGATATCGTAATTTCGATTTATTCTCCTAAATTTTAAAACCCTATGGATTCATGTTTTACATATAAGATTCTATTCTGTATTATCAGTGCCACAGTGCTCGATTATCTCATTATATTCAGAAAAAAATAATTTTGCTAGCACAGAAAAAAATCTAGAAAAAAATACTAATATATTGGTATATCTTACGGCAATGTTTCGGATTATACAAGACAGTTTACAAACCCACTGCCTCTAAATGGACCTTGTTTTCATCCACTCATTTCACATTCTGTCTTTTTCGCTGTGTGGTCAAGAAGTCAGAAGTAAAGAATCCGTTTCCGTCAAAGAGCATGTGCTTTTAGCAGGCGGATAAGTTTTTCTCTTTTCGTGTCTTTTTATCTTTTTAACTCGTTTCGGGCAAAACCTATTTGACCAGAGAGAATTATGTCCCATAATGATACGAAGTGGATATGTGTCAGAAATAGCATCAAATATAAAACACAGTGTATTAAATAGAACCAAAATACATAAAAATAAGTGAACAATTGTCTGACATTATTAGTCTAAAATGTGCATTAGTCTGACTTCATCATTGCACTACGAGATTCAAATTAAGAGCATTTTCTCTGGAGATTCGGCAGATATGTGCAGTTGCGTTTTAGCTTAGTTGCGTTTAGCAGGAGAAGGCGAAACGCGTATGGGATTAATAAAATAACTAGCAGCAGGAAAAGGCAGTTTGATTTGCAAAACAAGAATGAAAGGAAGTTTAGTGTTTGAGGTTCCCAATGACGAACGAGTGCATTAGAGATGGAACTCGAGCTCGCATTGTGGAAGGGTGGAGAACTAAGTAAGCTTTATAAAGAAACAATCTGTGAAAAGTTAAGTAGCCAGGCAGATCTCATGTGTTGACAGGCAGGTGCAACAAACAGAGCGTAGGCTAGTTGCAAATAATCGTATGAAATCAGTGGAAGGAAAGGTTCGTGAGTACCATTGTGCTACCAACAGCCCAGCTAGTGCGATGACTCTGTGTAGGAGTTCAAACGAAAGGGGAACAGTGGTTGAGCAGCTCCTCCTAAACACACGTTTCTGTAGACAACGCTAAGCCACATATGAGGGGTGTAAAGGGCGACGGCAGTGATCAGTAGATAGGTAGAAATAACTGATTTGGAGGGATGAATTACGCTATACCCTGTGGCCATGTCATAAATGGGTTTGGGTTTACCAAATGCCGGGAGAACGTAAAATGCTATCAAGTGTAGCGCCGACAGTGAAGCGCTAAGGAGGTGGTGTTATGGCATGGGGATACTTTCCGTTGTCAGGTGGTCCCCTTATTGTACTTTTGTAAACGGTAAATGTGGAAGACTACGAACACAATTTACAGCATTGTGTACACCAAGCGAGGTAGCCCAGGGATTAGCACACTCGACTCGCATTCGGGAGGACGACAGTTCAAACCCTCGTCCTGCCATCCTGATTTAGGTTTTCCGTGATTTCCCTAAATAGCTCCAGGCGAATGTCGGGATGCTTCCTTTGAATGGATACGGCTCACTTCCTTCCCCATACTTTCCTAATCCAATGGGACCAATGATCTCACTGTTTGACCTCCTCCCCCAAAATTAATCAATCAATCAACCATTGTGTACTGCCTACAGTAGTTTCTATCAGCATGAAAATGCGTTCTGCGAAGAATCCGGATTAGTGTGGCAATATTTTGGGGATGAGAATATTCCAGAAATGGCTGGTTTACCAGAAACCCGTCCTGAACCCAGCGCAATGCATTTAGGATGATTTATATGTCGACTTCGCTCTAGACCCCAGCGTCCAATACCACTCTCTTCTGTAGTTTCGGCTCTTAAGGAAGAATGGACCGCCATTCCTCCACAGAATTTCAAACATTTCATTCAAAATGTCCCCGACGGAGTTCAAGCCGTCAGAAAGGTGACTGGTGGACACTCCTCCTATTAGTCTCGAGTGATACGGTTGCGAATATTTTTGATTATATAGTGTATAGGATGATGGCAGCAGAATTGTCTCACACTATTTCACGAATGCTTGTTCTCTAAACTTACACAACGAAATTTAGTGAGGATCATAGAGAATTCCTTCGAGAGATGTCATTTAAGGTTCCATAGCATGTCAATTAAACTTCCGTATGGACTATGTCCTCCCCCCCCCCCCCTCCCCATGGACCATGGACTTGCCGTTGGTGGGGAGGCTTGCGTGCCTCAGCGATACAGATGGCCGTACCGTAGGTGCAACCACAACGGAGGGGTAGCTGTTGAGAGGCCAGACAAACGTGTGGTTCCTGAAGAGGGGCAGCAGCCTTTCCAGTAGTTGCAGGGGCAGCAGTCTTGATGATTGACTGATCTGGCCTTGTACCACTAACCAAAACGGCCTTGCTGTTGTAGTACTGCGAACGGCTGAAAGCAAGGGGAAACTACAACCGTAACTTTTCACGAGGGCATGCAGCTTTACTGTATGGTTAAATGATGATGGCGTCCTCTTGGGTAAAATACTCCGGAGGAAATATGGTCCCCCATTCGGATCTCCGGGCGGGGACTACTCAAGAGGACGTCATTATCAGGAAAAAGAAAACTGGCGTTCTACGGATCGGAGCGTGGAATGTCAGATCCCTTAATCGGGCAGGTAGGTTAGAAAATTTAAAAAGGGAAATGGATTGGTCAAAGTTGGATATAGCGGGAATTAGTCAAGTTCGGTGGCAGGAGGAACAAGACTTTTGGTCAGGTGGATACAGGGTTATAAATACAAAATCAAATAGGGGTAATGCAGGAGTAGGTTTAGTAATCAATAAAAAAATAGGAGTGCGGGTAAGATACTACAAACAACATAGTGAACACATTATTGTGGCCAAGATAGACACGAAGCCCACGCCTACTACAGTAGTACAAGTTTATATGCCAGCTAGCTCTGCAGATGATGAAGAAATTGATGAAATGTGTGAATGGATAAAAGAAATTATTCAGGTAGTGAAGGGAGACGAAAACTTAATAGTCATGGGTGACTGGAATTCGAGAGTAGGAAAAAGGAGAGAAGGAAACGTAGTAGGTGAATATGGATTGGGGCTAAGAAGTGAAAGAGGAAGCTGCCTGGTAGAGTTTTGCACAGAGCATAACTTAATCATAGCTAACACTTGGTTCAAGAATTATGAAAGAAGGTTGTATACATGGAAGAATCCTGGAGATACTAGAAGGTATCAGATGGATTCTATAATGGTAAGACAGAGATTTAGGAACCAGGTTTTAAATTGTAAGGCATTTCCAGGGGCAGATGTGGATTGGTTATGAACTGTAGATTAAAACTGAAGAAACTGCAAAAAGGTGGGAATTTTAGTAGATGGGACGTGGATAAACTTACTAAACCAGAGTTTGTACAGAGTTTCAGGGAGAGCATAAGGGAACAAGTGACAAGAAGTACTGAAAATGAAGATTGGGTAGCTCTGAGGGATGAAGTAGTGAAGGCAGCAGACGATCAAGTAGGTAAAAAGACGAGGGCTAGTAGAAATCCTTGGTTAACAGAAGAAATATTGAATTTCATTGATGAAAGGAGAAAATATAAAAATGCAGTAAATGAAGCAAGCAAAATGGAATACAAACGTCTCAATAATGAGATCGACAGGAAGTGCAAAATGGCTAAGCAGGGATGGCTAGAGGACAAATGTAAGGATGTAGAGGCTTATCTCACTAAGGGTAAGATAGATACTGCCTACAGGAAAATTAAAGAGACCTTTGGAGAAAAGAGAACCACTTGTATGAATATCAAGAGCTCAGATGGAAACCCAGTTCTAAGCAAAGAAGGAAAAGCAGAAACGTAGAAGGAGTATATAGAGGGTCTATACAAGGGCGATGTACTTGAGGACAATATTTTGGAAATGGAAGAGGATGTAAATAAAGATGAAATGGGAGATACGATACTGCGTGAAGAGTTTGACAGAGCACTGAAAGACCTAAGTAGACAACATTCCATTAGAACTACAGACAGCCTTGGGAGAGCCAGTCCTGACAAAACTGTACCATCTGGTGAGCAAGATGTATGAGACAGGCGAAATTCCCTCAGACTTCAAGAAGAATATAATAATTCCAATCCCAAAGAAAGCAGGTGTTGACAGATTAGAAAATTACCGAACTATCAGTTTAATAAGTCACAGCTGCAAAACACTAGCACGAATTCTTTACAGACGAATGGAAAAACTGGTAGAACCCGACCTCGGGGAAGATCAGTTTGGATTCCGTAGAAATATTGGATCAAGTGAGGCAATACTGACCTTTCGACTTATCTAAGAAGAAAGATAAAGGAAAGGCAAACCTACGTTTATAGCATTTGTAGACTGAGAGAAAGCTTTTGACAATGTTGACTGGAATACTCTCTTTCAAATTCTAAAGGTGGCAGGGGTAAAATACAGGGAGCGAAAGGTTATTTACAATTTGTACAGAAACCTGATGGCAGTTATAAGAGTCGAGGGACATGAAAGGGAAGCAGTGGTTGGGAAGGGAGTGAGACCGGGTTGTAGCCTCTCCTCGATGTTATTCAATCTGTTTATTGAGCAAGTAGTAAAGGAAACAAAAGAAAAATTCGGAGTAGGTATTAAAATTCATGGAGAAGAAGTAAAAACTTTGAGGTTCGCCGATGACATTGTAATTCTGTCAGAGACAGCAAAGGACTTGGAAGAGCAGTTGAACGGAATGGACAGTGTCTTAAAAGGAGGATATAAGATGAACATCAAAAAAGCAAAACGAGGATAATGGAATGTAGTCGAATTAAGTCGGGTGATGCTGAGGGAATTAGATTAGGAAATGAGGCACTTAAAGTAGTAAAGGAGTTTTGCTATTTGGGGGGCAAAATAACTGATGATGGTCGAAGTTGAGAAGATATAAAATGTAGACTGGCAATGGCAAGGAAATCGTTTCTGAAGAAGAGAAAGTTGTTAACATCGGGTATAGGTTTAAGTGTCAGGAAGTCGTTTTTGAAAGTATTTGTATGGAGTGTAGCCATGTATGGAAGTGAAACATGGACGATAAATAGTTTGGAAAAGAAGAGAATAGAAGCTTTCAAAATGTGGTGCTACAGAAGAATGCTGAATATTAGGTGGGTAGATCATATAACGAATGATGAAGTATTGAACAGAATTGGGGAGAAGAGGAGTTTGTGGCACAACTTGACAAAAAGAAGGGACCAGTTAGTAGGACATGTTCTGAGGCATCAAGGGATCACAAATTTAGCATTGGAGGGCAGCGTGGAGGGTAATAATCGTAGAGGGAGACCAAGAGATGAATACGCTAAGCAGATTCAGAAGGATGTAGGTTGCAGTAAGTACTGGGAGATGAAGAAGCTTGCACAGGACAGGGTAGCATGGAGAGCTGCATCAAACCAGTCTCAGGACTGAAGACCACAACAACAACAACATGGGCTATGTGAGCTACACTTTGTGATCAAAAGTATCGGGACATCTGGCTGAAAATGACATACAAATTCGTGGCGCCCTCCATCGGTAATGCTGGAAATCAGTATGGTGTTGGCCCACCCTTAGTCTTGATGACAGCTTCCACTCTCGCAGACATACGTTCAGTCAGGTGCTGGAAGTTTTCTTGGGGAATAGCAGCCCATTTCTTCACGGAGTGCTGCACTGAGGAGTGGTATCGATGTCGGTCGGTAGCCCTGGCACGATGTCGGCGTTCCAAAACTTCCCAAAGGTGTTCTGTAGGATTCAGGTCAGGACTCTGTGCAGGCCAGCTCATTACAGGGATGTTATTGTCGAGTGACCACTCCGCCACAGGCCGTCAGTTATGAACATGTGCTCCATCGTGTTGAAAGATGCAATCGCCATCCCCGAATTGCTCCTCAACAGTGGGAAGTAAGAAGGTGCTTAAAACATCGATGTAATCCTGTGCTATGATACTGCCACGCAAAACGACAAGAGGTGCAAGTCCTCTTCATGAAAAACACGACCACACCATAACACCACCGCCTCCAAATTCTACTGTTGGCACTACGCAGGCTGGCAGATGGCATTCACCAGGCATTTCCCATCCCCACACCCTGCCATCAGATCGCCATATTCTATACCGTGATTCGTCACTCCACAAAAGGTTTTTCCACTGTTCAGTTGTCCAATGTTTACGCTCCTTACACTAAGCGAGACGTCGTTTGGTATTTATCTGCGTGATGTGTGGCTTATGAGCATCCGCTCGGCCATGAAATCCAAGTTTTCTCATCTCCCGCCTAACCGTCATAGTACTTGCAGTGGATCCTAATGCAGTTTGTAATTCCTGTGTGTTGGTCTGGATGCATGCCTGTCTATTACACATTACGTCCCTCTTCAACTGCCGGCGGTCTCTGTCAGTTAACAGATGAGGCCGGCCTGTACGCTTTTGTGCTGTACGCGTCCCTTCACGTTTCCACTTCACTATACATCGGAAACTGTGGACTTAGGGATGTTTAGGAGCGTGGAAATCTCGCGCTCAGGCGTATGATACAAATGATACCCAATCATCTGACCATGTTCGAAGTCCGTGAGTTCCGAGGAGCACCCCATTCTGCTCTCTCGCGATGTCTAATGACTACTGAGGACGCAGAGAAGGAGTACCTGGCAGTAGGTCCCAACACATCACACCTAATAGGAACAACGTATGTTTCTGGGGGTGTCCGGATACTTTTAATCACGTAGTGTATATCGACATTTTATGATCATAGCAAATCATCTCTTTGCTCGTTCCATTCCTGCAAATATATCAGCTTGATAGAAACTCGAAAACATACTCCTTGAATAAGTGATCTTGAATTGCTCTAATTGTATGCAGTTTGCTTTATAGATGGACTAAGTCTTCCCAGAGCCCTTCCGACAAATTCAAGTCTTCCATTTGTTTCCTACTAATGATTTTACTTGTTGGTGCCATTCCATATCGATTATTACCATTACCACAACATACTTATACGACATGGGGCAGTCCAGATCTTTACCAAATTTTTTTATCGTACTATCGTGCTTTTTTATCTGTATTATTGACATAATCTTGAAGTTATCCGCGTTTAGTGAGAGTTCTCATTTGTTGCACCAAGTAGAAATGTTGTCCAAGTCTTCCTACATTTTCGTAAGATCGATCAAAGATGGTACCTTTCCGTACACGACAGCGTTATCCACGGACAATCTGATAGTGCTGCTGACACGTAATGATAAATCGTTGACATATACTGAGAACATTACAAGTCCTATCGCTTTTTTCTGTACACTACGGTACTTTCATTTCTATAGAACATTAGCCGTCCAATATAACGTATTGGGTTCTGTTAGATAAAAGTGCTTCTAGCCAGTCGAATACCTGTGAAGATACTCTAGACAAATGTATCCTGATCGAGATGTGATTCAGTGGCGAACGTCTTTCAGAAATATAAGAACTGATTCTTGTAGAGAAGTTGTTTGGCTTGCCTAAACGTCACCATATACGTTGTGTTGATTGTTACCCCCTGCAGTCAACTAGATCAGTACATGAATAGCTACGTTAGTAATGACGTGGTACCTGCGGTTTCAAGTGTCTTCATTCCTTTCTACCAATTCCACGCAGGATTTGTAGACACCCATTCACAATAACCGACTGTATTATCAATCTTCATACGTGAAGCGAACGATTATGAGTTTTAAGTAAATAACAGTTGCATTTAAAAACGGTCGCCGGCGTGCCATAGACCAGTTGACCCGAATTCTTTCTGACAGAACGTGAAAGAAATGTTGATAAATATTCCGTGAAAAGGATGATATTTTTTTATTACAGTCTATCTAAATTTATACGGTCATCTATGTTAAAAGAAACGTAAAACAGTTCTTAGCGCAATGGCTTTTTATGTGGCGACTTTTAAATGCCTGCCAAAGTGCACTCCGAGCGTTTAACATAGTATTGTTCATACAAATGACTTAGTCTTGCTTTAAAGAAGTGTACAAATTATAGAAGGCGTCCAGGATGATTTGACTAAAGCAAGCACACATTCACTATGCATCCAAATCTAACCGTGTAATGAAACTTCTTATTTCTGCCACCAACTCCACAAGATATATTTTAATCTATGTTTGCAGGCTTTCTGGGCCGTTGGCAGTGACGGTAAAATTTTAGAAGTTAGGCCGCGTCACTCAAAGGTCATTCGTGACCGCCTCCACACCTTTGGTGCCCTTGAAACGATTTGTGGCTTCGGCAAAGTGTATACCGGCAGAACTGGAAAGATAGTAGAAGAACGCGTTAAAGGGCACGAACGCCACACAGGCTTAACAGCAATTGTAAAATCACCGGTAGGGAAACATCAAGAGGAATGTGACTACGTTAGGGATCTCTTTAAAGAAAAATGAAAGAAAGAAGGAAAAAAACACACAACTGCTAGCGAGAGAAAGAAATATTTGTTGTGTTCTCTTTCCGTTTGCTCATGTATGACGTAACACGCCATATCGTCATCTTGTCACTGTATGAACCCGCCAGCGGTATTGGTAGGTTCACTTGACTTAGACCACTTCACTGACATATGCGCCTGCTTCACCATTTTGCGTTTACCGTGAGGATCCCTCTAGACACATTCTCACCCGAGTCCGAGATTCCACTTTTAACTTCTGACCCTTTCTGTCAGTAACAGTCTCTCCCTCTGCTCTTCAGACTCAAAGTGCGACTACTTTATGCTCCCGCTCTTGCACCAACACCCAATTCCTATGGCAGTCACGTGCTAAGGAACTAATGCCAAACCACGCCACCGATTATGTGGGCGTGGTCACATTAATGACCGCTAATCTCTCCGCCGAATAGTGCTGATTTCACGCGTTCTCTAACTAAGAATTCTGAATTCCTGCCATTATTGCAACTGGTTGAATACTAAAAGCTTAGAATTACCGTATTTCAATAGGCGGCAGTGTCACTTGATTTATAAAAATACACGAGTTTCCTCTTCTGGGTCGGGCCTCCATTGACGTTATGTAATCAAATAATCACTTCCTTTGCTCCGTATACAGGCTGCGCTGCGATAATAACTGGAGCGAAAGTGGCGGCCATAAACAATCATTTGGTTTCCAACGTCTGCGGTAACTCTCGAGTAACTGCCAGGATTACTAACACAGCGTCATTATCTCTGGCGAGCCGTTCACAGCCAAGAAAGAGATGTAACACATGTTGGCGCAATAGTTCGCCATTTCGCTTTCTATTTGTCTGCCGGGTAGATATAGACTTGTAAATAAAATGCAGTAGTTACAAGCCCTGAAATGATGTATGACACTCCCAGCACAATATTTGTTGTTTGTTCGCTGTTTAACCCTTAACTCACGAGGTGAGGTCTCTCAGACCGCCCGAAAATTTTCGAACTCGCTCTCCAAGGCCAGTTGTGGCAGAATGCTCCTGCACTCCCACTAGCCTC
The DNA here is from genome assembly GCF_021461385.2 of Schistocerca piceifrons. Lineage (NCBI taxonomy): Eukaryota > Metazoa > Arthropoda > Insecta > Orthoptera > Acrididae > Schistocerca > Schistocerca piceifrons. The sequence goes on from NC_060143.1 coordinate 300,608,322, forward strand.
CTTAAATTGCCAAGCCTACGATGTTTTGCTGTCGGTTGCGTTAGCGCCTTCTGTGTTTATTGTTGACACGTGAACTACGTACCCGTTTTCTTCAGTACGGTACCATATAGCTCAAAATGTACCATTTTTAACTTTCCCGAGTTTGATGAAATTGTTAGTCGGTCTATGGAGTAAGGTGTCAGTGATATAGATCAAGAACTAAACGAAAAAGACGACGATTTTACATTAGCCAGTGATCACAGTTATGCTATAGAACAATAGTATCCTTCAGAGCAAGAACTTCACGAAAGTTGAGATGGAGATCTATCTGTTTCTTCAATGAAATACTTACAGTGTCTATTAAAATCGAATGTGTTCTGAGTGGTGATAAAAATGTGGTTCCTAGCAATGAATGTCAATTTGACAGACTTTCTTTTTGTACATATCGAGAGCAAACTTAAACCCTGGAGTTTAGTTTTATTTTTTTTGAAATTTATTTGCCTCAGAGATGGTATAATTTTTCAGAATGTAAAATTCAGTACTCTAACAGTCTATTTATGTGTACTATTTAAAAGAACCACACAAAATTATGTACTTTTGAGAGATAAATAGTAAAATGCTGCAGGCTTTGTTTAGTGCAATAAAATAGACTAGAAGCATTTAAACAACACTTGAACAGTAGTAAAAATAAATGTTATATAGCATAAACTAAAAAGTTAAAATTATTTTTGCCTGAAATCTTGGTTTAAACTTAGGGGTCCCAGAGATCCCATCTCGTCGTATACGTTACAGAAAAGCCACCTCGTGAGTTAATGGTTAAACGAAAGGAAATACTGATACTTAGTATATTTTATATAAACCGCTCTGTAGGTGAGGTTACCAACGCACGCCTTTGCTGTTGCTCTCCTCTGGAACGTAGCCAGTAGCGTAGGAAAGTGACTGCCGGTACCGTAAATACTCAGTTGCGTGAACAGTCATAGCCACCAAGACATTGCACACGTGCAATAAATGCTAGTTCACATCTTAATTTTTTCGCCACCACAAGAGATGAGACAAAGTGCTGTGGAGAACGATCATTATCACAGTATACTGAAGTGTACGTCATGTTTCGAGAACCATATGAAGTAGTATGACATCATCACTTTGATCGATTCAAAAAGACAGTTTCAAGCAGTTTTGTAAATGTTGCCAGCAACGTATTGTGGCGAATACAAACTACTTAGCAAGATGTTTTATTGGAATATTCTTTTTCGTTCTGTGACGTTATTCTATGTGCAGTTATACACTTTCACAGTCGGGGTCAGTAATGCAAGCTTGTGGGATGGTGCTTGACTTGGAGGTAGCTGGTACGAATCCTGACAACGGAAGAAAGATTCAGCAGCAGTATTTCGCTGGAATGGTGCGGGAGACGATGACGTCAATTTCCTGATCACCACACATATTGAAAAAAGGGATTAGCTGAAGCATTCAATATCACTTTGGGCCCAGCCTGAAAATCAGCTTCCAGCACAATCATCCTTTTATATCTTATACATATAAAGCAGAGTGTCCAGGATATCGTTCCTAACCTTTGCATCGATTTCAAGCAAATTTGGTACAGAAACAGCAAGTCTCCTGAATATCACTATGTAGTATACAACGCTCTAGTTCCAATAGAAGTGGAGATATGGGAAAAAATGTGTTTTTGCAGTCCCCGCTGCCCGGAACGACACGTATGTTTTGTGGGAACAGTATCAGCCTGTATCACTGTATCCAGGCTCTGATGTGTAAGCGCTCTGCATGACAGAAGTGTTGTATTGGAATAGTACGGGCCTGCTTTATTGAACTTTATTGCATGGGCTCCACATGGTAATGAACACGAATGGCACAGATTGAGATGGATAGAGGAAAGGATGGACACTGTGAGGGGTATGAGGAAATGGAAAGATGTTGGGGAGGAGGGGGAGATGAATGAGGGAGGTGGAAGGTGTTTAGGGGTGGTGGGCAGGTGGATAAGCAAGAGGGGGAGGCAGAGATGGAAAGAGAGAGGGCGTGGAAGGATTTTGTCAGAGGGAGGTGGGATGTAGACGTGATCAGAGAGAGGAGCTGGAGAAAACAGACAAAGAGGGGGGGAGGCGGGGCTGAAGAGGTAGTGAGATTGGGGCGGAGGAGACAGACAGATAGATGGTGAAGGATAAGGTGGGCAGACAGAGGGAAGAAGAGTTGGACATAGAGAAGGGGAGAAGGAGATGTGTTCAAAAATGGCTCTGAGCACTATGGGACTTAACATCTTAGGTCATCAGACCCCTAGAACATAGAACTACTTAAACCTAACTAACCTAAGGACGTCACACACATCCATGACCGAGGCAGGATTCGAACCTGCGACCGTAGCAGTCCCGCGGTTCCGGACTGCAGCGCCTACAATCGCACAGCCACTGCGGCCGAGATGTGTTCAATATATGTGGCGAATACATATGCTTTTGAAGCTGCGGCGAAAAGGCTAGTTGACATATAAAGCTCAAGGCAATCTCATTTCATGAGAAATGACAAACTAACATTTCTAGAGATCTGGTGCAGAAATACCACATCTGCATTGCAACTGTTAGAGAATAGTACTTAATTATTTAAATTCGAGAGTTCATTTGGACATCCTCTGATGAAATGGAGTGGATTGGGCGATTATACAGTTTATCTATACCTGTACATGATTTCATGTAAATATGGCTATATGCTGACAACTTACAGCTCATTACATCGATTATACGGTTTATGTATACCTGTACATGATTTCATGTAAGTATGGCTATATGCTGACCACTTACAGCTCATTACATATAAAGGTGGCTTAAATTAAAAAATTATAATTCTTGACATCATTGTAGAAAAACGGCAATTGCACTTAATACTGTAATAAAAAGCTTTGCAGATCACAATACTTTTTTATTATTTTTAATTCTGGTACTTGGGTTCAGTCTTTAAGACTATCCTCAGACCAAAGCCAATCTATTAACACATTAAAAAAGTTTAAAATATATGTGCACAACCTAATATTCTGGCTGTTGCTATCGCTCTAACTTTTTCGATGTATTAGTACATCATTTTCCAACACTTGGTTCTGTAACCCCCATGGGGGTCGCGAAATATTTCAAGGGGTTCATCAAAAAAAAAAAAAAAAAAAGTGTGTGAAATCTTATGGGACTTAACTGCTAAGGTCATCAGTCTCTAAGCTTAAACATTACTTAACCTAAATTATCCTAATTATCCTAAGGACAAACACACACACCCATGCCCGAGGGAGGACTCGAACCTCCGCCGGGTTCATCAAAACTCTTTTCCGTAATGGCGGATTTCAAGGCTAGGCCTATTACAGTTTAAATTAACCCTACAATGCCACTTGTTACACATGTGTAACATCGTGAATTTATCGTATTATTTCTACAAGCTATTTAGCGTGAATGCCTGATTTACTGTCATGTAACAACGTTAGGAGTGCATTTTATTTCGCTACAACGGAAATTCAACCTGCCAGCTTCTTTGTGTTCTAATAATACAAACAAAAGTATGGCGACCCCACTAAAAAACGGTTGCACGGCGTTCAGGCCTTTGATATTCATGAATAATCTACTTCCTCTTCGCTTGTGACAAGTGCAGTAAGTTGTCAGTTGTGTACCAGGATCATTTCCTTTTGAATTAGAATGGATAACCGGTTGAAAAACGGAAGTCTGAAAGAGAAACAAAGTTAAATAAAATCGCAAGTTAGTGTTGTGTCAACAGGTCATTTCTCTAGGGATGTGTATCAATCAGATAAAAGTGAGCAGTGCGTAAAGAAAAGAAGGTGCGAAGATAATCACATTAGGTTTGGCTGATTCACTGACAATTCATAAAGTAAACAGTTTTTTTAATACAGTCCATTAGTGCGCTGTAGCTCTATTTATCAAGTCAATTATAGACTCACAGTGCTTTCGTAACTTTTAAGTTGCATCTTCTGGTATATTTTATATGTGACATTAGGTTTGGATTTTCATATAAAGTGACAAGGACTGTCCAAGAACACAATGTGTTGTTTGTGGCGACATGTTTTCTAACAGTAGTCTGAAAGCTTCTCTACTTAAATGTCATTTAGGAACTAAACATCCCACCCACATAAACATATCTGTCGACTATTTTACACGAAAAGCTAACGAGAAAAATATACTTTAACTAAATTTGTATCCGCAGCAAACAGTGACCAATAGAATGTGGTTTAAGCGCATTATCGCGTTAGCTACAGAACTGCTGAAACTGCAAAACCTCATTCAGTCGTTGAAGATTTAGTGTTGCCGTGTATAAAAGATGTAGTACAGTGCATGCTTGGAGAATATTTCGCACAAAAGTCAATATGGTACCATTGTACGATAATATGATTAACCACCCGATTACTGACATGTCAAATTATGTCGAAAATGAAATTTTGGAAAGAGTTCGTGCCAGTCCTTCTGCTACTCAGCTTTACGAATCGACTGATGGTGCTAATTTAGCCATTTTGTTACTTTTCACCCGTTATATTAACGGGAAGTCTGTAGAACAGGAGCTAGTGTTTTGCAGATCATGACAAGATAGAACTGCGGGAGGAAATGTATTTAAGTAACCAACGAATACTTCCGCGAAAATTCAGTAGACTGCTCTCGCTGTGTAGGCACAGGTTCCAGGGTGTTATGCTGAGTTCGTCGCCGAAATGAAAACAATAGTGTTGCGTTCGTAGACAAGATCTGGTTCCTAAACGCATGCTTGATGGATTGAAATCTGTGCTGCACGATGGAGAAAATCATTCATTTTATGAAGTGTCGCTCTACAAATTCCCGCATCTTTGCAGTGCTTGTCTCACACTGAAGTTAGCTGGCCATCTCAAGGCATAACTATTCGCAGACTGTAAAAGCTTGAAGCCCGCAGCTCGTGGTCTTGCAGTAGCGTTCTAGCTTCCCTCGCACGGGGTCCCGGGTTCGATTCCCAGCGGGGTCAGGGATTTTCCCTGCCTCAAGATGATTGTGCGTTGTTGTGTCGCCTTCTTTATCACCATTTATCCCCATTACGGTCGGAGGAAGGCAACGGCAAATCACCTCCACTTGGACCTTGCCTCGTCGGCGGCCCATCGCATCGTCCCCTACGTTCCTCGGAGTATGGGACCTCATCATCAAGAGCTTAAAGATGAAGTTTACATTTTTCTCACCAGCCATGCCTTTCACAAAGTGAACTCCATGGAAGTTGAAATCTAGTTTCAGACTTTAGCTTATTTGACAGATATTTTCTCAAAAATTAGCAGTTGATACTTATGTCTCTAGGCGTCAAATATAGAAGTTTATGTTTACAAGAGACAGCATCCAATCATTTCTTAAAAAACATTTTTGGTAAACATGTTCCAACAGGAATTAAACCGAATGCTTTGATGCCTTTCACGACTTCTGTTGGCAAGTCATCTTTCTTTCGACTAAAATGTCAAGAACACGGTTAACGAATTTTTTAAGGGATCTGGAAAAGTCTTCAGAGAATATTTCCCTGCTGTGTTGAATAACAACACTTGAATTTAAAATTTCTTCGAAGAGTCGACGATTTTAGAATCTACATTAAGCGTAAATGAAACAAAAAAAAAAAAAGAAATTCCTGAAATTTCCAATGATTGTCAGTTACTGACAAGCTGTTAATGTTTGTTATTAATTGGTTTCTGGTTAAGTTTAAAACAGTTCCCAGTGTTAGCGAATAAAGCCATAACGGTTTTGTTACCAATTTCACCCACATAATTGTGTGAAAAGTCATTTTTTAGATGCCCATTTAAAAAATAAGTACAGAAATAGACTTTGTGCTGAAAGTGAAATGAGACTTTATTCTACTTCTATGGTTCCCTACTTCAAAGCTCTGTGCCACGCAAAGCAGGCGCAACCATCTTACTCAGTTCCAAAGACGAGATGAGTAATTACAGTGAAAACTTTATTTCTTATTACAACTAGGCCTACACGTTGTGAAACCTTTGAGCCGTAACTAGTGAAGCTTCATGTTTTAAACATTTTTAAGTTAACTTAAGGTTATTAAACCTTTTGCTTGAAATTATATTTTATGCATGTTTACTGCAAGTATATTTAAAAAGTCCGTGGTTCACCCATCTCATATCGTTGTAGAAGCGATTCGCTAGTCGAAAAAAGTTGTAAACCTCTGTGATAGTAGACTACCTCTGGTCTGAGGATGGGCTTATAGACCGAGTCAGCTTGCCAGAATTAAAAACAGTAAAATACTAATTGCGATCTGGACGATTAGTGTTTTAAAAATAGACGTAATAGTTCTTACCACTACAAGCGTTACAAGTTAAACAGAGATTTAAATACAAAGTTAATCTATTTTTCTACTATACTCCTCAAGTTACTAGTCTTTAACTAAATATTCGATTACGGAATAAAACGAGTTGTTCAGATTATACGATCGGAAATTAGATTTACTGTGAGTTTGCTGATAACCTCGCATTTGAATGCCAGAAGCTCCAGCTACATGTGAGGGATTTATATTTTTGGACAAATAAATGCGGACTTTTTTGACTACATGCTGAACTCCTTCCTTAGCAATTAACAGCATTGGCGACGAGTAATTTATGTCGAGTGTTGCAGCTGCATTCAAGACTATTTTTTTCTCATGACAAAACTGGTCATCGGGGCTCAGTTGGAAGCGGAACTCATCACTGAACATAGTTCTACTCCATTCAGTGGGATCCCACGCCGAAGACGTGTGGTGAACACTACGTGTTATTCTCATTGCTGGACTTTGTACCAATCATTGCTTCCTTCCTAAGTCATTACTTACCTCAGAAAACTGTGACATTAGTTGTTAATGAGTAAAAGCACCTAAAATATATAAATAAGTTCATCTGATTGTATCCAGAACCAGTAACTATGAAAAATTTTGTAATTGCTAATAATTCATGTGTCTGAGGAATTCAGCAACATACTTCTTGTGCTTCAACTTTCAATACGCACACTCAAAAATTTCGAGCATTCTTCCCTCACGACTGCTTCATGTTCATGTCCCTCATTAATTGGTATGTTATTCTATTTGCTGTGCAACATTGAATTATTATTTTAAAAAACATTAGTTGCCATCTTTGTGACAATTATGGAACTATATGAAAAAAACGTAAATTAGTTACAAACGACGTCGTGCACACATTTTAATCAACTTGTAAACGTCACTACAGATATTCGGATTTAGGTTATGACATGTTCGATACGCCTGCCATCATTGGCGATAATGGGGCGCAGACGAACAGTGAAATTCTATATGGCCAACTGAAGTGCAGGAACAGCGATACTGTAGATGACCTCCTGAATGGCTGTTTTCAGCTCAGCAATGGTTTTGGGGTTATTGCTGTACACCTTATCTTTAATAAAGCCCCACAAAAAAGAGTCGCACGTGTTCAGATCCAGAGAATGTGGCAGCAAATCGAGGCCCATGCCAGTGGCCTCTGGGTACCCCAGAATTAGAATGCGGTCCCCAAAGTGATCCTCCAGGACATCGAACACTCTCCTGTTGCGGTGGGGTCCAGCTCCGTCTTGCATAAACCACATCTTGTCGAAATCAGGATCCCATCAAGGAATATCTCACCGATTATTCCGTGACTGGACACTGCACGCCACATAGTCACCCGTTGAGGGTGAAGAGACTTCTCGGTCGCGAAACACGGATTCTCAGTACCCCATATGCGCCAGTTTTGCTTATTGACGAACCCATCCAAATAAACGTGGACTGCATCGCAAAATGATGTGTACTAATTCCCATCATTCCCCGTGGCCAATCGTGCAGTTTGAACGCCCTAACGGAAACCGTTTACAAGGTGTGACTATTTCATTTCATGTAGTTCAGTATTTACACTGAAGAGCCAAGGAAACTGCTGCACCTGCCTAATATCGAGAACGGCTCCCATCAGCACGCAGCAGTGCCGAACCACGACGTGGCATGGACTCGACTTAAGTCTGAAGAACTGCTGGAGGGAATTGACACCAGGAATCCTGTACGGTTGTCCATAAATCCGCCAGAGTACGAGGGGGTGACCTCTTCTGAACAGCACGTTGCAAGGCATCCCAAATATGCTCAATAATTTTCATGTCTGGGGATTTTGGTGGCCAACGGAAGTTTTTAAACTCAGAAGAGTGTTCCTGGAGCCACTATGTAGCAATTCTTAACGTGTGAGGTGGCGCAGTGTTCTGCTGGAACTGCCCAAGTCCGTCGGAATGCGCAATGGACATAAATGGATGCAGGTGAGCAGACTGGATGCTTACGTATGTGTCACCTGTCAGAGTCGTGTATAGACGTATCAGGGGTCCCATATCGCTCCAACAACACACGCCCCATACCATTACAGAGCCTCCACCAGCTTGATCAGTGCCCTGCTGACATGCATGTTCCATGCATTCATGAGGTTGTCTCCATACCCGTAGACGTCCATCCGGTCGATACATTTTGAAATGAGATTCGTCCGACCAAGCAACATGTCTCCAGTCATCAACAGTCCAGTGTTGACGGGCCCAGGCGAGGCGTAAAACTTTGTGCCGTGCAGTCATCAAGTGTACACGAGTGGGCCTTCGGCTCCAGAGGCCCATATAGATTATGTTTCATTGATTGGTTTGTATGCTGATACTTGTTGATAGCTCAGCATTGAAATCTGCAGCAATTCGCGGAAGGATTGCACTTCTGTCACGTTGAACGATTCTCTTCAGGCGTTGTGGGTCCCATTCTTGCAGGCTCTTTTTCCGGTCCCAACTGTGTGAGAGATTTGATGTTTCAGCGGATTCCTGATATTCACGGTTGTTGTTGTGGTCTTTAGTCCTGAGACTCGTTTGATGCAGCTCTCCATGCTACTCTATCCTGTGCAAGCTTCTTCATCTCCCAGGACCTACTGCAACCTACATCCTTCTGAATCTGCTTAGTGTATTCATCTCTTGGTCTCCCTCTACGATTTTTACCCTCCACGCTGCCCTCCAATGCTAAATTTGTGATCCCTTGATGCCTCAAAACATGTCCTACCAACCGATCCCTTCTTCTAGTCAAGTTGTGCCACAAACATCTCTTCTCCCCAATCCTATTCAATACCTCCTCATTAGTTACGTGATCTACCCACCTTATCTTCAGCATTCTTCTGTAGCACCACATTTCGAAAGCTTCTATTCTCTTCTTGTCCAAACTAGTTATCGTCCATGTTTCACTTCCATACATGGCTACACTCCATACAAATACTTTCAGAAACGACTTCCTGACACTTAAATCTATACTCGACGTTAACAACTTTCTCTTCTTCAGAAACGATTTCCTTGCCATTGCCAGTCTACATTTTATATCCTCTCTACTTCGACCATCATCAGTTATTTTACTCCCTAAATAGCAAAACTCCTTTACTACTTTAAGTGTCTCATTTCCTAATCTAATTCCCTCAGCATCACCCGATTTAATTTCACTACATTCCATTATCCTCGTTTTCCTTTTGTTGATGTTCATCTTATATCCTCCTTTTAAGACACTGTCCATTCCGTTCAACTGCTCTTCCAAGTCCTTTGCTGTCTCTGACAGAATTACAATGTCATCGGCGAACCTCAAAGTTTTTACTTCTTCTCCATGAATTTTAATACCTGCTCCGAATTTTTCTTTTGTTTCCTTTACTGCTTGCTCAATATATAGATTGAATAACATCGGGGAGACGCTACAACCCTGTCACACTCCTTTCCCAACCACTGCTTCCCTTTCATGCCCCTCGACTCTTATAACTGCCATCTGGTTTCTGTACAAATTGTAAATAGCCTTTCGCTCCCTGTATTTTACCCCTGCCACCTTCAGAATTTGAAAGAGAGTATTCCAGTTAACATTGTCAAAAGCTTTCTCTAAGCCTACAAATGCTAGAAACTGTGGTTTGCCTTTTCTTAATTTTTCTTCTAAGATACGTCTACGGAATCCAAACTGATCTTCCCCGAGGTCCGCTTCTACCAGTTTTTCCATTCGTTTGTAAAGAATTCGCGTTAGTATTTTGCAGCTGTGACTTATTAAACTGTTAGTTCGGTAATTTTCACATCTGTCAACACCTGCTTTCTTTGGGATTGTAATTATTATATTCTTCTTGAAGTCTGAGGGTATTTCGCCTGTCTCATACATCTTGCTCACCAGATGGTAGAGTTTTGTCATGACTGGCTCTCCCAAGGCCATCAGTAGATCTAATGGAATGTTGTCTACTCCCGGGGCCTTGTTTCGACTCAGGTCTTTCAGTGCTCTGTCAAACTCCCATTTCGTCTTCATCTACATCCTCTTCCATTTCCATAATATTGTCCTCAAGCACATCGCCCTTGTATAAACCCTCTATATACTCCTTCCACCCTTCTGCCTTCCCTTCTTTGCTTAGAACTGGGTTTCCATTTGAGTTCTTGATATTCATACAAGTGGTTCTCTTCTCTCCAAAGGTCTCTTTAATTTTCCTGTAGGCAGTATCTATCTTACCCCTAGTGAGACAAGCCTCTACATCCTTACATTTGTCCTCTAGCCACCCCTGCTTAGCCATTTTGCACTTCCTGTCGATCTCATTTTTGAGACGTTTGTATTCCTTTTTGCCTGCTTCATTTACTGCATTTTTATATTTTGTCCTTTCATCAATTAAATTCAATATTTCTTCTGTTACCCAAGGATTTCCATTTGCCCTCGTCTTTTTACCTACTTGATCGTCTGCTGCCTTCACTACTTCATCCCTCAGAGCTACCCATTCTTCTTCTACTGTATTTCCTTCCCCCATTCCTGTCAATTGTTCTCTTATGCTCTCCCTGAAACTCTCTACAACCTCTGGTTCTTTCAGTTTATCCAGGTCCCATCTCCTTAAATTCCCACCTTTTTGCAGTTTCTTCAGTTTCAATCTGCAGTTCATAACCGATAGATTGTGGTCAGAATCCACATCTGCCCCTGGAAATGTCTTACAATTTAAAACCTGGTTCCTAAATGTCTTACCATTATATAATCTATCTGATACCTCTTAGTATCTCCAGGATTCTTCCAGGTATACAACCTTCTTTTATGATTCTTGAACCAAGTCATGCTCTGTGCAAAATTCTACAAGGCGGTTTCCTCTTTCATTTCTTCCCCCCAATCCATATTCTCCTACTCTGTTTCCTTCTCTCCTTTTCCTACTGACGAATTCCAATCACCCATGACTATTAAATTTTCGTCTCCCTTCACTACCTTAATAATTTCTTTTATCTCGTCATACATTTCATCTATTTCTTCATCATCTGCAGAGCTAGTTGGCATATAAACTTGTACTACTGTAGTAGGCATGGGCTTTGTGTCTATCTTGGCCACAATAATGCGTTCACTATGCTGTTTGTAGTAGCTAACGCGCACTCCTATTTTCTTATTCATTATTAAACCTACTCCAGCATTACCCCTATTTGATTTTGTATTTATAACCCTGTAATCACCTGACCAAAAGTCTTATTCCTCCTGCCACCGAACTTCACTAATTCCCACTATATCTAACTTTAACCTATCCATTTCCCTTTTCAAATTTTCTAACCTACCTGCCCGATTAAGGGATCTGACATTCCACGCTCCGATCCGTAGAACACCAGTTTTCTTTCTCCTGATAACGACGTCCTCTTGAGTAGTCCCTGCCCGGAGATCCGAATGGGGGACTATTTTACCTCCGGAATATTTTACCCAAGAGGACGCCATTATCATTTAATCATACAGTAAAGCTGCATTTCCTCGTGAAATGGTCGTACAGGAAAATCCCCACTTCATCGCTACCTCGGAGATGCTGTGTTCCATCGCTCGTGAGCCGACTATAACACCACGTTGAAACTCACTTAAACCTTGATAACCTGCCATTGTAGCAGCAGTAACCGATCTAACAACTGCTCCAGACACTTGCCTTGTATAGGCGTTGCCGACCGCAGTGGCATATTCTGCCTGTTTACATATCTATGTATTTGAATACGAATGCCTATCCCAGTTTCTTTGGCGCTTCAGCGTATATGGCAAATGCTTGTCAAACAGGAGGAGTAAATACAACATTTGAGTCATCTGTAAAAGTTTCTAACCCTACTTAATGTGTGATAAATCAACGAATGTAAAAAAGGTAGTTTGATTTCTTGAACAACTAGATACAAATTTATATTCGGAATCCTCGTTATTTCTAATTGCCGGGCTGTATGGCAGGCAACAATGAGGGCGGTATCCTACCATTGTCTTGGCCGTGTCCTGACACGTCTTCACTGGTCATCGAAACACATTTCGAAGCAGGGCTCATCACTGAAGACAATTCTACTCCATTCAATGAGATTCCAAGCCGAAGACGTGTCTGGAGATGACCTCGGCGGCAGTGGGGTACCAACGTGGTTGTTTCCCGCCCTACGGCCGAAGAACCATGAATGTTGGTCCGGGGAGTCATTTCTGTTCATAGCATGATCCTTTTGGTTGTCATCTGCGGCACCCTTGCAGCACAGCTGTACGCTGACGATATCCTCCGCCCCTTCTGTTGTCCTTCATGACAAAACATAGTGAGCTTACATTTCAGCAATACAATGCCCGCTTCCACACTGGGAGAGTTTCTACTGCATGTCTTCTTTTCTGCCAAACCCTACCTTCCTCGTAAGGTCGCTGGATCTCTCCCCAAATTGAAAATGTTTGGAGTATTAATGGGCGGGGACATCTAGTCAGCTCTGGCATTTGAATCTCTAATGCACCAATTGGACAGAATTTGGCACCACATCACACAGGAGGGCATCCAACAATTCTATCAATCAATACCAAGTCGAAAAACTGCTCACATAAGGGTCAGAGGTGGACCAACGCTTTATTGACTTGGTCAGTTTGTGAAGCTCTTTTCTCTTGAGTACATCATCAATTTTTTGTAGAAGTAATCATTTGTTTGTCTATTTGCGTCACTTCTACCTGTTTCCATCCCATTTGGATAATTCCTTCGTAGTGATTTTTGTGTTATCAATTAATATGACAAAAAATGCTGCTCATTACATTATTTAACCTGCCAAATCTGTTTGCATAATATAAACCACTAGGCTAGTCTGGCGCCGTCAATAGTCCTTATCGTATACAGAGCAGCGAATAACCTAACTGCAGCACAGTGTTAATTTCCTTTACTCGGAAACCGCTGCTGGCTGTTGAAGTTCCTTCATTGTATTCTGTGTCCACTCTTCACAGCATCCGTCCCAACCACATTAGTTTTCCAGGTACTCACTCCCGCGTTATGTGATGCTAGGTGACGACTCAATTTTTTTTTATCGGTCTGTAATATGTAACATATTTTAAAGCACAGAATTATCAGATGAATTTTCACGTTCATCCCCTTTTTCTATAATTCAGAAATGGATCTCATTTTTATCCACCGGACGAATCACGCTTCTCGTTACACCAGATCGACGATCGTATCCGGACACGTCGTCATCCAGGCACAGACACAGGTGGGTGAGGCCGGAATGGTGCTGAAGGGGACATTGGTCTTGGCTTCCATGACATCTTTTACAGTAATTTAAGACACCATTACACTTATGGACTCCGTAAACATTGCTGCGGACCAGCTGAATCCCTTCATGTTTGATGTCTTATCCGAAGGGGATGCCATCTTCTAGACATACTGGTGCTACATTAGTCTGAGGAGCATGATAGTGAGCTGAGATTGACGTCTTGGCCACCAAATTCGCCTGGTGTGATCCTGACGAAACAAATCTGTCAAGAAATGGGGCATCAGCTCCGCAGCCACATACCACAGGCCCGGTATTTACGAAAATTGCTTGACATATGCGTAAGAATAAAGTGTCACGGATGTCCTGACACATAGTAAGAACTCACCGAATCCATGCCACCCAAAATCGCAGCTCTATCCCAACCCAAAGATGGAACAAGTTGCTTTTACGTAGGTGGTCCTAATGTTTTGGCTCTAAGTATAACTGGACCATCACAGTTTCAAAGTAATATGTACGACTGCCTTAGCAATTTTGCGGATCCCTTTGATCTCCTGAAGAAATCTTTTCTCGTAGAGGACTTCCTTTCTTTTTGCCCCATCTCGTTTTTAACTACCATATCCACGCGAATCTAATGCGCACTTTTTTTTGCCATATGCAATATTCAAAACTGGGGAGCGCATAAGATTCTATAGCGCATTACATTCGAGTACAAACTTGAATCCGTCGTTTACAGGCCACATCGTTGAAATTTGGGTATTGTTAATTACGCCAGAAAGCATTGTTGTAATTCTCAACTTAGTTACATTATTGTTAGCTTATTACTGAGTAGTGTGTTTGCATTAGGTAGTTATGAAATGGAAGGGCATGCAGAGAAGGTTATCGTATGATGCTACGTCCAAACCTAAAGTAATTCTTTGTGCTGGAATATATGGTAACAGAAGGGCCGGAGGAGAGTTCAGTGTTGCTGAGAGTAACGTTCGCTTATGGAAGAAACAGTAATTGGGATTATTTTCAACTACTGCAGGTAGAACATTGGCCCTCCAAAGGAAGACATCCTGAGGCAGATACAAAAATTTCAGAATTCTACTGTGAAAGGTGGGAGAATAGGCAACAGCTGTTTAGTGACAGAATAAGAAAAAAGTAAAAGAGGTGGCTACAGTTCTTAATATACCGAGGCAAGAGTTTAAGGCTACTCGTGGGTGAGTTGGTCACTTTATGAAACGGGCTGGCTTATCTCTACAACGCTGTACAACAGTATGCGAAAAGTTTCTATAGGATTTTAAGACAGAACTCAAGCATTTCAGCGGTAAGCCATCACACTTTGGAGAGGAAGATTTTTCGATGGGCCAAATTGGCAGCAGTGGTAAGACGCCAGTTTGGTTTGATATGACACGTAATTACACGACTGACGAGGAGAGGATAAAACAAGCTACCATCAAAACATCAGTGTGTGAAAAAAAGTGTACAGCAGATGGGCGCACACTTCCCCCTTTCTTAATCTTAAAGCGGAAAAAGAGCCCCGAGACCCTAAAAATTAACAGTTGCCACCTGATGACGTCATTTTTCGAAATAAAGAGAAGGCATGGGTGACTGAAACTTTAATGTTTGAGTGGCTCCGAAACGTAGAGGAACACCGTTGTCTTGATTTATTTCTTGGTCATCTGAGTGACGACGTGAAAAAGGGTCTACAGGCTAGCCAGTGGCCTTGCTGTTATTCCTGGAGGAAGGACTTCTGTGTTACAAGCCCTGGAGGCCAGTAAAAAGATAAAAAAGTACGGAAAATGGTTTCCCGACCGAACCGTGAACTGTCTACGACATGAAAAATTAAGCGTGCTGCACCCCACGTTATTGCACAGTGGATTTCGGCTGCCTGCAAAATCATACCAGCGCCAGTGGTCGCAAAATCATTCAAGAAACGATGTATCTCAAATACTCTGGATGGTAGTGAAGGTGATGTGCTTTGAAACGATACCGAGGATGACGGGGGAAGAGAAGATGAATCTGTTTCTGAGGTAGACTCTGCTGAAGATACCAATAATGATGACATTATAGAATAATGATTGAGTAATGCGTGTAATTATCCGTTTGTTTGTTTGCATGTCATATAGTTAATTAAGTCAGTGGGTCTCTTTTAATAATGAGTGTGTCACTTAACAACGGATGACTTAAAATTGTTGTTTTGATAGTCCTTGAATACATCATTTGTTCTGTAAAATAAGTGTAGTGTACCAGTGATGCGCCAATGAACTCTTTTTTTATGATTTAAAATAGGGCTGCGTATTACTTTCTACGGCTCATTAGATTCGCGTAGATATGGTACCTGAACTCGGACGTCGCCTTCTGGTGCGGCAAGGCTCATGAGGCACACAAATTGCTAACAGTGAAAAGCCACCTCTGGGGGTGCCAGACGTGTAAGTTTCCCGGCCGCGGAACGTTTAACCTTTCAAAGATCCAAAATTCATATCACGTCCTGAACCACGTGTTTTACTTTCTCTAGCAGCAGTGCGAGCCGCCGGCGCTTGCCGACCTTAACGTGAGGCCTGTTACATCACAGTCCCCCTGTTTCTGAAGTCTGATGTCTGTCAGGCAACAATGCTAACGCCATTTGTCTAATTTCACAACGAGGTCTGCCTTCTCCATACTAACAAACACGTCACAAAAGCATCGCTCGTTCTTTATCCGTAATGCAACCGGCAGTTCGAAGATAGATTGAGGCAATCTGCCACGCTTGACTATTCTGTGCAAGCCTCTTCATCAGTGGCGGCTGCTGTGTAAGAGCACAAAAGCACGTGAACACCCTAACCTTTGACGCCTTGCGGGTTTGTTGGTTATTTTTCTTTGAATGCTGTTAAACGCAATGTAGATGCGGTAATCTGAAACACACGGCACTAAATCTACCGTGCTATGCTACATTGCTGCTCCTATTGACTCGGTGAAACTTCGCATCAGGATCGCGAACACACCATTAGTTGTACACGTTTTGAGGAACTTTTGCGCATGCGCAACTGGCGTGATGCAAATGTCTTACAGGCCAAAAACATACGGATTTGATAGACAACGTGCACGGTTCACGGCGTGCACAGATAGCCCCTACCACTCAACTACAAGTTTACGTCACTGCCACCAGGTGGTAGCACACTGCAGCAGACTTTTATCTTCGTTAGCTTGGCGGTAGCACACTCCTCAGATATACCAATTAACTTACTACGTAATAAAATTAGATCGTTATCAATGTATGTTATAGTTATACTGATAGAAAAGCCTGTTTTATAGGATTCTGAAGAGATACATTATACTAAGCTATCGAGTTTATCATACAGTAATCCATTTGAGGCGCTTAGAACCCCAAAGTACATCATTGTCGGTTATGAGATTGAAGCACTTACTCATGCTTCTGGCATCTGTTGATTTTCTGGTGGGACAGGTTTATCTCTTCTGTAGGCCCACATCGTACGTATATGCAGGGTGTATCACATTTAATGGCATAAAGTTGAAAGTACACGATACTAATCTCTTCTACTGCAAGTTCTTTGCTCTTCATATTTTGGGAACTGGTAGTATGGACCAAAACAAGAAAAAAAGTCAGTAAACATGTGCTCTAAAATGCATTTCTTAAGAGATATCAGCACTTGTTCATCTTTGCTACTTTAAAACACAACTCTTCTAATGCTCAAGTGCTCGTAACTTTTACGGTATAAGTTTTAGAGCACATGTTTGCTGGACATTTTTTCTTCTTTTGGTCCATACTACCACTTCCCAAAATATGGAAAGCAAAGAACTTGCAGTAGAAGAGATTTTTTTCACAGTATCGAAGGTGAAAAATTGCCCGTAGCTCTTCAGGTATGCATTTTCGACTCTATGTTTACTGAGACCTTTTTGCTTCTAGTATCATGTACTTTCAACTGTATGAATTTACACCTTTAATTATGATACACCTTGTATGAACAATTACGAAAAGCTGTCTCACTGGTTTCTCTGAGATTCACTTAAATGTGGGATCGAAAGCTGCATGCTTTTGGTCCTTATAGCTCTCTGCGCCTCGTTTGTATTCTAGTCAAGTGACAATGTTGGTAGACAGTATTGCTTGAATTTAACTGCTTATGCAAATGGCTGTTTGTGTTTGGGGTTGGTTGCTTACTGTGCAGGAATCGGCTTTCCTGCGAAGTGTCAACATGAACTCTGTTAAATCTGCTTTAAGTGCTAACAGAAAAGAAAATTACCAGGAAAAGTTAGCCGCAAAGGAATTAGGGGCTCCCGGATGAGATCTCTTGTACGAGAAAGTGACGAAATCAAATAAGCGTGACTACAAGCGAACTTTTAACAAAGGAGTCTATAATAAGTGTAAGTTCTTCTGAGGTGCAACGTAACAATGTCTAATTTTCAGCCCAGAAATTAAATCATTAACCAATACATGTATTAGAGCTCTTTTACATTTGTCCGAAAAAAATTAAAAAGTACGAAAACTTCCACTTACACAAAAATGCGAAACGGAAAGTAGTGAAAGCTTAAACATTATTTCTTTCTTGCCATCAACTGTAGTTAATTATGTACAAAACAATAAAATTCTACAGAAGCAATTCTTTCTTTTTTCAGAAAAGTTATGCATATTATTATTATTACTTTTATTATTACCATTATTATTATTATTATTGACAGTGGCTGACGTTGCATAAATATGTTGATAAGCATAACTGTTATACGACTGATGCTATTAACATCACACTGTCATATTTATCTGAATTTAAAAATTTGTGAACACTCAGAATGTATAATAACCAGCCGTCACTGCTCTTCATTTCTACACAACTACTGCATCCTAAATTCATTTGAACGTGCTTACTGTAGTCAGACCTACACGGTTGCTTTAAGCCCTTATAGAAGCATGAGGCAACTTCATGTAGCATAGAGATAACAGCGAATTAAACAATCAAATTAATAAATCGATCGAGAATATTAATAAAAGTTATAAAGGCTCTGATCTCGCAAGATAATAATGTGAGCAACCAAATGATTAATCTTGACTGATCGTTTTTTCAACTCTCTCGAACTTATTTCAGATGGTGGTCTCACACAAGTAGCTGTTGAAGACAATATAGAAACAAGAAATCAAAATGTGCGTTCGCAGGCAGTAACGAATGTAAACTAAAGACACTGAGACGTGCGTCCCGTCCCGTAAACGGCGTCAAAATCTTCACAAGTCTTTATGCAGCAACAAAATTAACCTTGGCTAAATAGTTCAATCAATGACAGCTCTAATAAGAGTGTATGCCAACTAGCACTCATTGTATGAAAATATTTCTAGGTCCATAACTGGTAAACATCGAAATATTTCCAAGTCTCCTGATACAAAAATGGTTCAAATGGCTCTGTGCACTATGGGACTTAACATCTGAGGTCATCAGTCCCCTAGAACTTAGAACTACTTAAACTTAAGTAACCTAAAGACATCACATACCTCCAGGTCAGAGGCAGGATTCGAACCTGCGACCGTAGCGGTCGCGCGGTTCCGGTTCCAGACTGAAGCGCCTAGAAGCGCTCGGCCACAACGGTCGGCTCCCCTGATACCCTTCAGCCCAGGCGGCACTCTGGCAGCCAAATCGTACCAAACTAAACCTTACTGACCTAAAGAGAAGACGAAACACCACGAACCTTGCTCTGCCAGCAAATTTGTAAAACAGTATAACATTTATACCTTACGGGCAAACACACTCCTGGAAATGGAAAAAAGAACACATTGACACCGGTGTGTCAGACCCACCATACTTGCTCCGGACACTGCGAGAGGGCTGTACAAGCAATGATTACACGCACGGCACAGCGGACACACCAGGAACCGCGGTGTTGGCCGTCGAATGGCGCTAGCTGCGCAGCATTTGTGCACCGCCGCCGTCAGTGTCAGCCAGTTTGCCGTGGCATACGGAGCTCCATCGCAGTCTTTAACACTGGTAGCATGCCGCGACAGCGTGGACGTGAACCGTATGTGCAGTTGACGGACTTTGAGCGAGGGCGTATAGTGGGCATGCGGGAGGCCGGGTGGACGTACCGCCGAATTGCTCAACACGTGGGGCGTGAGGTCTCCACAGTACATCGATGTTGTCGCCAGTGGTCGGCGGAAGGTGCACGTGCCCGTCGACCTGGGACCGGACCGCAGCGACGCACGGATTCACGCCAAGACCGTAGGATCCTACGCAGTTCCGTAGGGGACCGCACCGCCACTTCCCAGCAAATTAGGGACGCTGTTGCTCCTGGGGTATCGGCGAGGACCATTCGCAACCGTCACCATGAAGCTGGGCTACGGTCCCGCACACCGTTAGGCCGTCTTCCGCTCACGCCCCAACATCGTGCAGCCCGCCTCCAGTGGTGTCGCGACAGGCGTGAATGGAGGGACGAATGGAGACGTGTTGTCTTCAGCGATGAGAGTCGCTTCTGCCTTGGTGCCAATGATGGTCGTATGCGTGTTTGGCGCCGTGCAGGTGAGCGCCACAATCAGGACTGCATACGACCGAGGCACACAGGGCCAACACCCGGCATCATGGCGTGGGGAGCGATCTCCTACACTGGCCGTACACCACTGGTGATCGTCGAGGGGACACTGAATAGTGCACGGTACATCCAAACCGTCATCGAACCCATCGTTCTACCATTCCTAGACCGGCAAGGGAACTTGCTGTTCCAACAGGACAATGCACGTCCGCATGTATCCCGTGCCACCCAACGTGCTCTAGAAGGTGTAAGTCAACTACCCTGGCCAGCAAGATCTCCGGATCTGTCCCCCATTGAGCATGTTTGGGACTGGATGAAGCGTCGTCTCACGCGGTCTGCACGTCCAGCACGAACGCTGGTCCAACTGAGGCGCCAGGTGGAAATGGCATGGCAAGCCGTTCCACAGGACTACATCCAGCATCTCTACGATCGTCTCCATGGGAGAATAGCAGCCTGCATTGCTGCGAAAGGTGGATATACACTGTACTAGTGCCGACATTGTGCATGCTCTGTTGCCTGTGTCTATGTGCCTGTGGTTCTGTCAGTGTGATCATGTGATGTATCTGACCCCAGGAATGTGTCAATAAAGTTTCCCCTTCCTGGGACAATGAATTCACGGTGTTCTTATTTCAATTTCCAGGAGTGTATGTCACATTCTGTTGACTGATTAGTAGTCTGATATTACATTGTCTAGGGTGCACTGCCCAATGCCCGTTCAGTTACCTGCCCCACTCACTACATGGCAACTTGCTAGCCACATATCGCTCAATCAGACACTCTGTTATGGTTCCTTACCTAAGTCGGTAGTAGAGGAACCCTTATAGGATCACTTTGTTGGTGTCTGACTGTGTGTCCGACTGTTTTTCTCAGGAAGGGTTATAGGTATCAAGTTGAAGTGTATGTCAAGTACTAAGGTCTACGGTCCGTTGGCGGTGTGAAAAATTTAAGCTTCTAGGTCAATACAGTCACAAGATATGGCTATTTATGCGACATATTTTGACACTCGCAAACTCACTCATCAAAACCTTTAGGGCGTTCCCCACTGACCTATACCTAGAATCGCCGGCCTTAGTGGCCGAGCGGTTCTAGGCGCTACAGTCTAGAACCGCGCGACCGCTACGGTCGCAGGTTCGAATCCTGCCTCGTGCATGGATGTGTGTGATGTCCTTAGGTTAGTTAGGTTTAAGTAGTTCTAAGTTCTAGGGGACTGATGACCACAGCAGCTAAGTCCTGTAGTGCTCAGAGCCATTTGAACCATTTATATCTAGAATCACAAAATTTGGCAAGAGGCAAAGTTTCACAGTATAAGTAAAGAAAAAAATCAGAAATGAGTTAATTTGTAATTATATCACATAAAAAATATTGCTATTGTTGTCCATCTTTCGATCTGCGTGTCCTCCTGTTAAGACTCATTTTTATCAGGAACGAACAGAGTTATTTTGAGACATCACCCTCTAACTGAACTTCTCCTGTCTGGTCCGACAGACTCCAGTATTAGGTCTGTCCTCAGGATCCACTGCTAATTAATGAAGTTACGCAATGGAGTTTTGATAACGCGGTCTAGTGTAAGCGGTCTTCAGCACTGTATCCCAATTGAGGTCCCTTTGAATTTTTTATAAGTCGTTCCCATGACATGAGATTTACTAACTATGAAAGCAAAATCATAGACAATGACATTCACAATTTCTTTCGTAAACAACATTGAAGTTAGCAACGAGTGGACATTCATTATTTTACAACCTCGTTTCTGGTAATCTATGATAGTTCACATTAAAGTCGTCACTATTGTTGGGGAGATCCGGAAACGAGTAAGGATGTCAACTGGTTTATGAAGCGTCACTGTCATACATACTGAAACGCGGAGTCGTATGGTAGATACACAGTGAATGTGTGACAAGGAAATGACAGCGAATGAATACAGCTCTCTTACTAGGGCAGAGCGATCGTTATGGGAGAAGCTGCTTCCTTCCAAAGGAAGAAACTATAGACCTATCCTCCCATAACATGCTGATGCAGCAATGTAACCTTACCGTGAGCTGTCTTGATTGGTGTTGAACTGTGGTAACTCGAGATGGCCCTCTGTCACTGTATGTCGTATGTGCTGACACTGTCCGACTCCGCATCCCTGATCTCTCTTACTCCCCTATCTGATTCAGAACAATCTTGCTTACTCGACTGCCCAATTGCAACCGTCTAAAAGCCGCATTACCCTCTGCCTGGCTACAGCTTGTCGCGCACCACAACCTATCTCCGATTTAGCCACATGCATTAGTTAATACACTCCTGGAAATGGAAAAAAGAACACATTGACTCCGGTGTGTCAGACCCACCATACTTGCTCCGGACACTGCGAGAGGGCTGTACAAGCAATGATCACACGCACGGCGCAGCGGACACACCAGGAACCGCGGTGTTGGCCGTCGAATGGCGCTAGCTGCGCAGCATTTGTGCACCGCCGCCGTCAGTGTCAGCCAGTTTGCCGTGGCATACGGAGCTCCATCGCAGTCTTTAACACTGGTAGCATGCCGCGACAGCGTGGACGTGAACCGTATGTGCAGTTGACGGACTTTGAGCGAGGGCGTATAGTGGGCATGCGGGAGGCCGGGTGGACGTACCGCCGAATTGCTCAACACGTAGGGCGTGAGGTCTCCACAGTACATCGATGTTGTCGCCAGTGGTCGGCGGAAGGTGCACGTGCCCGTCGACCTGAGACCGGACCGCAGCGACGCACGGATGCACGCCAAGACCGTAGGATCCTACGCAGTGCCGTAGGGGACCGCACCGCCACTTCCCAGCAAATTAGGGACACTGTTGCTCCTGGGGTATCGGCGAGGACCATTCGCAACCGTCACCATGAAGCTGGGCTACGGTCCCGCACACCGTTAGGCCGTCTTCCGCTCACGCCCCAACATCGTGCAGCCCGCCTCCAGTGGTGTCGCGACAGGCGTGAATGGAGGGACGAATGGAGACGTGTCGTCTTCAGCGATGAGAGTCGCTTCTGCCTTGGTGCCAATGATGGTCGTATGCGTGTTTGGCGCCGTGCAGGTGAGCGCCACAATCAGGACTGCATACGACCGAGGCACACAGGGCCAACACCCGGCATCATGGTGTGGGGAGCGATCACCTACACTGGCCGTACACCACTGGTGATCGTCGAGGGGACACTGAATAGTGCACGGTACATCCAAACCGTCATCGAACCCATCGTTCTACCATTCCTAGACCGGCAAGGGAACTTGCTGTTCCAACAGGACAATGCACGTCCGCATGTATCCCGTGCCACCCAACGTGCTCTAGAAGGTGTAAGTCAACTACCCTGGCCAGCAAGATCTCCGATTCTGTCCCCCATTGAGCATGTTTGGGACTGGATGAAACGGCGTCTCACGCGGTCTGCACGTCCAGCACGAACGCTGGTCCAACTGAGGCGCCAGGTGGAAATGGCATGGCAAGCCGTTCCACAGGACTTCTTCCAGCATCTCTACGATCGTCTCCATGGGAGAATAGCAGCCTGCATTGCTGCGAAAGGTGGATATACACTGTACTAGTGCCGACATTGTGCATGCTCTGTTGCCTGTGTCTATGTGCCTGTGGTTCTGTCAGTGTGATCATGTGATGTATCTGACCCCAGGAATGTGTCAATAAAGTTTCCCCTTCCTGGGACAATGAATTCACGGTGTTCTTATTTCAATTTCCAGGATGTAGTATTATTTTTTTAAATTTCGTCTACTCCCTCAGTCGGCTCCATAAAAGCTCCTCTCCGAACCGAATTCCTTTCCTCCCATATCTGCTCCAAAAGTGGAACTCAGGACACACATCACAGTCTGCCTACCAGTAACACGGCATATTCCCGCAGTCACGATTTCGCCGCAGTGGTAAAACAAAAATAAAAAAATAGTTTCTGCTGTCTGAGCATCGGCTGAGAGTCACCTAGCCCGTAATAACAGCACAGATAGTGGTATGTGTCATTTAGGCTGCTTTCTAAAGCTATCTGTGTCGGGAGCCTATACTGCTGCATACCGAAAGAGCATTTCTCTGTATTCCCTCACGAGGTTTTTAGTCGACCTGTGGACACTCCATGCCGTCCGCAAGCTGTGCTAGAGGAGCAAATAACGAATGGCGGAAAACGGAAAAAATGATGTCATTTTTCTTTTCTAAAGGTGTGTCCGAGTAAACTAATAATTCCACAGATGACATAAGATGGTGTTTGTTTGAATATAGGATATCGCCTGGTTACCGACAAACAAACGGATTTGGTGGCGGATTACCATCCAGATATTATCTTATTAATAACTTTACCACTTTTATCCATATAAATCATATCTGTATGTACACAGCAATGTGTGTTTGTTTTACATGGACAGAGAAAACAATATAAAGTACAAGTAGAAATATCAATGGGTACATGAATGAGCTTCGTTTTACCACTCATAATCTTACTCGTATAACGTGCACCTAATAAGATGCAAGCCATCAGTCTGCTGACAACACAAATACTGTTCACTATAGAGCAGATCATTCGGTCTCCATGTAACATGGGTAACACTGGCAGTCGTGACGTGGTAGTTCCAGCATGCACTGACACTCGCGAGAATGGTCATACGGCACTAGCATGTGAATGTATTGAGAGAGGGGAGGGCGAATCTCGTCGTTCGGCGCAAGGTGCTTCTTGAATCTAGGCGCCTCCGTTGCATGGACGCAATGGCAGTCATACTTCCTTCGCGGCAATGGCCCGTCTAGACGCTGGAATTCCATCATCTTGTACATCGGTAAACATGCGTCGGCCTTTGTTTCGTTGTCGGTGATGCCAGATCAGATATTTATTTTGGTTTGAGAGGCAAACTGAGGGCAGAGTCACAGTATATTTCTTTTCACTTGTGCAGAGCGTCCGTGTGTGGAGGATCTCTACACTCTTGAGCGTCATCTTCAGCTACGTGAAAACAATAAGACACCATAAGGCTTCAGGCAGTTCAGATAACATAAAACAAAATCAAAGTAGCGCTACCATGTGTGGTATTACTATACATGGATGTCAAAGACAGAAAAAAATGGAGAGCTGTATGATGCTACACTGTACAATCGAAATCATATGGGTAGTGCTCACGAGGAGAAAATCTAAATACGGGTGCAGAGGTTCTGGCAGCCCGATTGATTGGGCGTCCCCAAAGAGGAATGGTCCCTGACATTACCTCGCGCGTTTCTCGCTGCGGTGTGACGTGACTGCAGCCTTATACCTCCCCCCCCCCCCGCCCCTTGTCGGGGTGGGATCCTTTCTCTTCTGGCACAAGCCTCCTCTTGTGACATGGCGGCCATTTACCCAGCTGGATTGCCAGTGCTGTTGAGCCTCACTCCGCTCGCAGGGGGGTCGACTCCATGTTATGGCATGGGGGCAGCTGGTTCCCTCAGTTTGGTAACCAGACAATAGTGTGTCCATCTGACCTCGTTTCGCCTGTCACCAGACCCATCCAGTGGGCGGTCACCCACCAATTAGGCCAATAGCTACGCCAAAGTTCACTTATGTGGCTGCTCATGCCACCCTCATGCAACTGTACGTTCCATCCCATCCCATACTAGCCATGCGTTGTTCTCGCCAGCTGTCATCTACGCCGTACTCATGATCTAAAGTTTACTTAGTTATCCCATTGAAGTTACCCAACAATGCCTTAGTACAAGATACATTTTCTGATTAAAATTGCTATTTTTATGCTTATTACTATGTCAGTATGCGTTGTGTAGCTTTAATTCGTGTTTTATAGTCATTGTTACCTTATTTAATCTGGGTACTACAGTTATGACGTTGCATAGTTTACTCTTTGCAGTAATTCTTCGTAACTTAATATTACTCCCATTTATTCAGACACACGTATCTCCTTTCAGTATGCTAAGTATTAGTAGTTTGGCTATTGTTTAGTACGCCGTGCATTGCTACCAACTATCATTTATTTACATGCATTATCCTTCTCATGCACCCCATGTTATATTTTCTACTTTCGTGTGACTACGTTACTTTCAATAAGTTATAATTATGTGGTAATAGAATACCATTACTTGATACAACTGCCCGTTATCACCAAGCTTGGTCTTCTTCTTTCTCATTGTTGTCCTCAGCTGCCATCAGTAATGTTTTCTTTTTATACCATCCAGTATCACGTTATTTCGATTTGTATCCTTGGTATACTGTACGGGTCTGTTCCCGTTCTTAGCATTGCCATCCCGATGTAGCTATCTCCTTCCTTTGACGCAGTCAAGAAACAAAGTACCAACATTTTATATATCCTTCTGTGATTCTACTACCTGAATTTACCTTTTATTGGCATGGACTAGTGGGATATTATCGTAGTTTATTCACTAGCCCGAATAGTGCTCGATACTGCCTGTACAGTTTATTGTACAGTCCTCTGTATATTTTACTTCGACCGTCAGTGAATTCGCAAACAGTGTATCTGCTTTCTCCATCATCATCAGTCCCTCTTTTACAGAAAGGTGTGGTAGGGCTATCCTGTTCATCTAACAGAACAAACGAATCCACAACTCCTTTTTGGTCATATCTCCATTCATGCACATGACTTATAGGTCTACTTCTTCTTTAGCCCTTCACTTCCTCGACGACCTTTAAGTCGAATCACTTGTTTTCTATCTTCGACAATTACTACAGTGTGAAATACTAAAATAAGCTCACTCCTTCTTCTTTCTACCTCAGTAGCTCACCACATATACAACGAATACTGGTCACTCCATTTACCCCTATTTATCGCGTACTTACATTTCACGCCCATGAATATATACGGTCATCTAATACCTGATACACTAAGTCTCCTCCAATTCCAAATCTACTTGAAGTCATGAACATTCCCCTTCCCTCCAATTATCTCCCCTCTAGCTGCAGCAGGTACTCTCTTAGCAGGTCTTCTAATCTTACTTGCAATATACACCTACTTCATTCATACCCAGAGTTCCTACTTTTTCCTTCTTTTTGCTACACTTGTTAAGCTGCATTGTATTACCAAGTTGTCCACCTCTCACTTCCACCACTAACCACTTGGGTGGCCATTTATTTACTCTCCTTGCTCATAAAATGTTAACATTACTCATGCCTCACAGGTTTAGCTACCATTCTTGGACAACTCTCTGAACAATATTATGTTCAAGATAACGTGTTTTCCTCCATATTTGCCGGTTTTGTTCGTCTCCATTTCTATGTCATAGGCAGGATCTTCAGGGGTCCATAACACAGTGGCAGCAATTTGTGACACACTGCCTTCTGTCAGCTCAGTAGCCTAAGCGATCATATCACAATCTTCTGCCCTATTCAGAGTTCCACACCTTCACATTTCTTGCCATCCTTTCCTTTAGCTTGGCTGCCATTGTACGTATCTTCTTTCTAGCACTTTTTGATTACTTCTTTATCTCATAGGAGTTGCCTTTGTGAGAATGCTATTATTACTGTAATTTTGTCTGTTGCTACATTATTTTTTAGCAGTGTCACCTTATGCTGAAAATTCTGAAATGTATCCACTTTAGGCAAAAAAACCTTCACTTTACTGTTTACAATATTTCTAGGTTGGCTTTTAGCCACAGTTCCACCTCCCATACTTCTTCTACCTTTCCTGGAATCTGTCACTTCATTTACTCTTCTGTCGTTTGATGGTCCAGTCGAAGAATTTATTCTGTCCGTAGTTGTCTTCTGTAGTCTCTACCAATGTCGTCTGACTCAGTGTATAGTCCGAAAAAGTTTGATGTTTGATGGCAGTTGTTCCGACAGTACGTGTTCTTCGAATCAAATGTGTATTTCCTTATTCTGCTGTAAGATTGTCTCGCCTCTGTCGATATCCTTTATTACATGATACATTAGCCCAAAGTGCGTGTGTAAAATTGACATGGACGTATTCGGTTCTATCAAGAACTTCTATCCTAGGGTACTGCCTTGACACATGAACTGCAACTGCATTGTGTCCCACACATGCATATTATTTCTGGTTAGCGCTACTTTTATGTTCATCTTGCGTAAATTTAGCACGGACTGGCTACCATAGTCGAGAATGGTCTCAAAACCTACCACCGACTAGAACATTACCTCTGATTGTATGCTCTCCATCTGCATTGTCTGTATCTCCTCTAACAATACTTTTTACTAGTTTTCATGTGCGATGTAATTTACTTTTTCTAGTCCAGTTCCATTTATGGGCTTTCTCTTTCTGGTGCCTGTGAAACTCATCAGTCCTTGTTGTGGTGATACTCCTGAAATCGGTTCCGTCTGTGGGCCAGATGAGTGCAGTTCAGTAATCTCTGCTGCTTCTCATGGCTGTACATGCTCATTTACCTCCTGTCGGTATTCCATATTCCCGTTACTCTGGTGGCCATTGTAACGAATCCCTCTTTAATCACTGGTATTACTCCATCCTCCATGGTTCGACTGATGCAGCCTAAAATGTCCGCCACCACTGGAATGCGCCATATTATTTCTGTGTTCGTGGTACAGCCTCTGCTGGCTGGTAAAGTTAGTTACTTGCGTCAAGTATTATTTCGTTCTGTGCTCCTGCAGTGTACAAATGTGATTTCCCGGAGAAGGTCCTTGAACGAATATATATAATAGCTTCGGTATTCTATCAGTATATGTTGGTACTGCCATGGTAGATTTTGAAACGAAAATTGAACCACCTCTTCTCTATTTTACGGTACCACCAAGACTTGGTTTTTCCTCAGCATCTCTCCAGACTGCTGAGTCCTGACCCTTCAAAATCACGCCACATGATTATCTCATTTTTAACTTAGACTTGCTTCTGTTTCGACCAATAGTTGGCTAAATACGGCTCCTCAGACTTGTGACACGACGTGCTCTTTAGTGCTATCTGGAGCATCATCACCGTTGGTTTGCCTTCGAATAAACTACAGATATCCAAATGGACCGGCTTATTCTATCTCCTGACACGAACTCGCTGCCACAGAAGTGTGGGAGTAACAACTTCTGACCACATTGTGGTTATCATGCCAAGTCGGAATCCAGCACATGACAAGGCAAGCAGTGGGCAACACAGTAATTAAATATACCCCTACAGCAGATTTTGGTTTACCAAATTTGCAGCCTCGAATTGAGGCCGTTTTATATGGTACTGTTTTGATTTGAGTTCGCAGTATTGTTTTTTTCATGATAGTTCTTCATATTCGTCTGGATCACAGAGGCTGCACTTTCAATACGACAGTTTTTGGTTCTCTTCTAAAACCGTCATCAGATCTTGCGGTGCGTGAATCATGTGCAGTTGTCAGACCAGGCCTGGAATCACCCTGAAGCAGAAATTTCTTCTGTGGTGAGTCTCCTTTGGAACTGAGCCTCGATGACCAGCGAAGACATATCTGGAGATGCCCTGGACAGTGGTGGGAGACCAACCTGACTGCCGCCCGCCATACGGCCCGACAACCAGGAATGACGGCCTGAGGCGCCATTTATTTTCGTAGGAGGACACCTTTGGCTGTCATCCTCTGCACCTTTATAGCACAGCGGTATGCCGACGATATTCGATGCCCCGATTTGTCACCCTTCATGAGAAGCCATCCTGGGTTCATATTTCAGCACAATAATATCCGCCCGCACACAGCGAGAGTTTCTGCTGCCTGTCTTTGGGCCTCCCAAACTCTACCTTGGCCAGCAAGTTCGTCGGATCTCTCCCCAGTTAATAACTTTCTGAGAACTATGGACAGGGCTCTCCAACTAGCTCGGAATTTTGACGTTCTAACGTACCAGCTGGGCAAAACTATTTCAGTAAATGCAAAGTGATATAACTGCTTGTATATGGGCCAGAGACGGACCAACGCGTTATTACGAGGGTGAGTCAAATGAAAAACTTAATTATTTTTTAAAATATTATTTATTGTGCAAAAGTGGTACAAAGCTGTATCACTTTTCAATATAATCTCCCCACACTCAATGCAAGTCCTCCAGCGCTTACAAAGTGCATAAATTCCTTTAGAAAAAAATTCTTTTGGTAGTCCGCACAACCAGTCATGCTTCGCGTGGCGTACCTCTTCATCAGAACGGAATTTCTTTCGCCCCTTTACGTCTTTGAGTGGTCCAAACATATGGCAGTCACACGGGGCAAGGTCTGATGAGTATGGTGGGCGAGGAAGACACTCAAAATGCAGGCCTATGATTGTTGCAACTGTTGTACGGGCAGTATGGGGCGCCGGCCGGAGTGGCAGAGCGGTTCTAGGCGCTACAGTCTGGAACAGCGCGACCGCTACGGTCGCAGGTTCGAATCCTGCCTCGGGCATGGATGTGTGTGATGTCCTTAGATTAGTTAGGTTTAAGTAGTTCCAAGTTCTAGGGGACTGATGACCTCAGCAGTTAAGTCCCATATTGCTCAGAGGCATTTGAACCAGTGTGGGGCCTTGCATTGTCATGTTGCAGAAGGATACCTGCTGACAGCAATCCACGTCGCTTTGATTTGATTACAGGCCACAGATGATTTTTCAGGAGATCTGTGTATGCTGCACTGGTGACAGTGGTCCCTCTAGGCATGTGCTGCTCCAAAATGACGCCTTTTACGTCCCAAAAGAGATTCAGCATAACCTTCCATGCTGATGGTTCTGTTCGAAACTTCTTTGGTTTCGGTGACGAGGAATGGCGCCATTCCTTGCTCGCTCTCTTCGTTTCCGGTTGGTGGAAGTGAACCCAGGTTTCGTCCCCAGTAACGATTCTTGCAAGGGAGCCATCACCTTCACGTTCAAAGCGCCGAAGAAGTTTCTCACAACGATCAACACGTCGTTCTCTCATTTCAGGAGTCACCCGCTGTGGCACGCATCTTGCAGTCACTTAGTGAAACTGGAGCACATCATGCATAATGTGGTGTGCTGACCCATGACTAATCTGTAAACATGCTGCAATGTCGTTCAGTATCACGCGGCGGTATGTGCACATCTGCACTATGCTGCCACCTACAGGCCATTCTGCACGCTGTTTGTAGCACGCTTACCAACTTACAGAAGCCGGCCGCTGGTGGCCGAGCGGTTCTGGCGCTACAGTCTGGAACCGCGCGACCGCTACGGTCGTAGGATCGAATCCTGCCTCGGGCATGGATGTGTGTGTTGTCCTTAGGTTAGTTAGGTTTAAGTAGTTCTAAGTTCTAGGGGACTTAATGACCTCAGCAGTTGAGCCCCATAGTGCTCAGAGCCATTTGAACCATTTTTTGAACTTATAGAATAACAGCGCGAAATTTCGATTTGTTATTACAAATTTAAGGTTTTCATTTGACTCACCCTCGTAACTTGTTCAGTTTGTAAAGCTCTTTCTGTTGAATGAATCATCCAAATTTTCTGAAACTGTAATTATTTTTTTGTCTGCACCACATCTACCGATTTCGGTCCCATTCGAATAGTTCCTTCGTGGTGCGTCACTTTCTTAATTTTTTTTTTAATTTTAAGAGTGTATTATCAAAAGCAATCTCTTCGAACGTGCAGTTCTCAATCACGACTTGTGTAACACGACACGTGTATTTTAATAAATCCCGATGTCACAGTTTACAAGGAAAAAAGAGAACTTCAAGTGTTTGTCTTTATCACTCGCCTGCGATTACTCTGCGGCACTCCACGGTCAAATATATATCATAATTCCTACAATATTATTACGTCTCTTCAGAGCTCCTAATAATACGACCTACCATGATCGAAGCTGAGCTCCTAACTTGATTTGAACTCCACACAGGAATTCTGCTGGCCCACAAAATATGCGCAAATGTAGTATCTTCTGATTTTCTGATATATATTGTAGCCAATCCGTTGTCAGAATTAAACGACGCTATCCCACATCCTTCACGTTGGACCAATCACAACTTAATAAGCCTGCTAAGCATTAAATGAACAATTTTAGAAAACCCACAAATATGAAATTACTTCACTCTTCATATAGCTGAATAAACATAATATCTTTCTCCTTCCCGGAGAACGGTAAAATGACCAGCTGCACTTTACCAAATTTCCCCTGAGCCTGTGACTCATTTTGTCTGGATATAGTTCTCATGCTAACACACAGGGTGTCCCAGCTATCTTGTTCACCCAAAATATCTCTGGAACAATAATAGCTATTGGAAAACGACTTTCACCGGTATCAATGTAGGGCTGGGGCCCATGAATGTACATATTTGGAAACATTCTAAAACGAAAGCATATGTGTTTTTTAACACAAACTTATGTTTTTTTTAAATGGACCTCCTATATTTTTTCTTCAGCAATCCATAGCATGACAAAGCACATACACAATGGCGTTGATTGCATCTCAATATTCCCATTACATCCCGAGATATTAAGACGCCAAGTTGACGCTTGAAACACCCGACATTCGCTGCTAGCTCACGTCCTGAGGCTCAGGCGTGAACCCCATGCTGCCCGTAATCGCGATGTGATTGACATGCGTAATCACACTTTCATACTTATCGAGGTAAGTAGGGCCTGTCGGGTGTTTCAAGCGTCAACTTCGCGTCGTAATATCTCGGGATGTAATGGGAATATTGCGATACAATCAACGCCATTGTGTATATGCTTTGTCATGCTATGGATTGCTGAAGAAAAAATATAGGAGGCCCATTTAAAAAAACATAAGTTTGTGTTAAAAAACACATATGCTTTCGTTTTAGAATGTTTCCAAATATGTACATTCATGGGCCCCAGCCCACAATGATACCGGTGAAAGTCGTTTTCCAATAGCTGTTATTGTTCCAGAGGTATTTTGGGTGGACAAGATAGCTGGGACACCCTGTATATACAGTTAATATATATAAGAATATTTATTTATTAAATTACTTCCCATTCACACCTTCATTCACACTAATAGCAAAGCATATTAAATCAGCAATAGTTATAGATTATTTAATAAGATTAGCTATTGATAATCATATTAAATCAGCAGTAGTTATTGCTGATTTAATATGATTAGCTAATAGTGTGAATAAAGGTGTGAATGGGAAATATTCAGAGAAGATACTGTTTTATTTCCGTTTTTATTGATAAGGATTTCATAGTGTGTACGATGCTGACACCTTTCAGGCACAGCCTTTAGTTACTGCTTGTAGCCAGCTTAGAATACCTACCTGTCATGATGTAGCCGTAACACATCGTCTGTATCAAGCTGGTCGCTGCAGTAGCATTACTACAGCCGCGATATAAAGGTGCTACGCCTCACTCTCTCATCCAAAATGATGATATATTTGATGGCAATACAGCCAGAGTCAGTAAGAAAATAGTCTGCTGTTACTGGAAATAAAATCTGCGCTAATGCTCGGCAATAATTTGAGATGCTGTACGCCAAGGAGAGTGGCGCCAGAGCAAGGAATAAATGTATCATAAGGCAGCTTTAATGCACCAGTTCCGTTCCAGGTGGTGTCCTGCTTGATGCACTATTCCGTCGAAGCGCAGTAAGATGAGACTCACGCTTCTTGGAAGCGTGTTCTGACCAAACAGGTTTCTGACGAGGGGGAAGTGGATTTTACCGATGACGCTGTGAGTGCTAGTGTTTATGAAACGAGGTTAATGAAGATTGCCAGCGATAAGCATGTGTCTGTTGATTAGGGAAATTTTC
This sequence comes from Schistocerca piceifrons, assembly GCF_021461385.2. Lineage (NCBI taxonomy): Eukaryota > Metazoa > Arthropoda > Insecta > Orthoptera > Acrididae > Schistocerca > Schistocerca piceifrons. The sequence continues at coordinate 300,641,793 of NC_060143.1, forward strand.
TAATTAGACAGTTCATCTTGTTTGCTTTTACAGTCCATAAACGAGTATATTATGTTTAAGAAACTAAGAAGAAGGTGAACTTCATTCGACTACGTAGGGAAGTACCTGCGGCGCAATTAGTAACTTATCAACACATATTATAAAAATAGATGTATGGATGTGTGTGTGTGTTTTCCTCATCTCCTCCTAATCCGCTTGACAGATTACAACCAAACTTGATACACATATCCCTTACTATCGCGCAACAACCGCTGTGGGGTAAGACCTGCATACGTTTCATGGTTCAGGGGATATGACGTAATAAACAATGAGATGTGTAGAAAACTACTGCATCTAAATTTATTACTTCTGTGCTACTAACTCCGTTCACAATACATTTCGCAGACTGTATCCACATACGCCGCTAAATGCACCTATAAAATTATGGTTTGGCAGCACATATCCTTTTCTCTGCCTCGTGATGACTGGGTGTTGTGCGATGTCCTTAGGTTAGTTAGGTTTAAGTAGTTCTAAGTTCTAGGGGACTGATGACCATAGATGTTAAGTCCCATAGTGCTCAGAGCCATTTTATTTAGCACATATCCTTATGTCATAAACACTCAGATGTGTGGAAAACTGCCACATTGTGCATGATGCATAAATGTGTTACTTCTTTGCTACTAACTCTATTCGCAATATATCACTGAGCGACACATTGTTCAAGGCATATGACGCTATAAACACTGAAATGCGTGAGAAAATGCTGCATCATGATGAAGTTTCAATACATATATTCTTTACCACTAAGACAGTCCTACAGTCGACTCAGTTTAAGGCACCACTTGACACCTGGCAACACTTTTGAAAGCTTTCAACTGCGAAGAGAGGAGGTGTTGACATAGAAACTTTACAAAATCGCATTGTAGACACGCGAAGCAGCTGTGGTCAGCGTACTAGAAAAATGTTTAGTTCTGAGTTAAATAAACGTTACAGAGAATTTGTGGTATGCATACTTTCTTTCTTAATTTGGCTACTGTACTTATACATCTGTACTTTATGCATACGACTGTATCATAATTTGAAAGGTGTCTTCACAAAAACATGGAACTGAAATGTTTTCGATATTGCAATAGAAACACATTTCATCTTTTGTTTTCGTTTGTAACAGAAAATTGTGAAAATGAATACCTGGGCAATTCCAAGTTTGTCATCTAGTAATAAATAAAATGTGTTTCGAGATTAAATGAATTGAAAGAGGTTTTTAGGACTGAACATAAAGTAACTATTGACGAATGACTTCGGAGCAAGAGTCAGAACACCGAGCATAACAGAAGACGCTGAAAATCGAAAACATTATGACCACTGGACTCAGCAAAATCGGTAGCCACCTGGGGGCTTTGCGGACATGTGTCTTAGTGAGAGTCGCGCGGGGTAGCCGTGCGGTCTAGGGCGTCTTGTCACAGTTATCGCGGCTCCCCCCGCCGGAGGTTCGAGTCCTCCCTCGGGCATGTGTGTGTGTGTGTTGTCCTTAGAATAAGTTAGTTTAATTAGTGTGTAAGCCCAGGGACCGATGACCTCAGCAGTTTTGTCCCATAAAGCCTTACCACAAATTTCCAACTTCGTAGTGAGAAAAGTATATAAATCGAACAGGGACGAATGCAGAATTACTCACATATGGGCCGCAAGCGGGGAACTCCACTGACCTCAGCGGCATTTGCAAAGGGGGGAGCTGTTCGGCTGTTCACGTGCTGCTGTCATGAGCATGTAAGGAAACTGGTTGAAGGGCAGTGGAAAGACGCGCAGGCAACAAGGAATTGGACATCCACACCTAGGAATTACAATTACGAACAACTTAAATTAGAAGTAACACACAGAAAATGTTGTGGGGAAGACTAACCAAAGGCTGCAATTTATTGGCAGGACACATAGAAAATGTAACAGATCTACTAAAGAGACTAACTACACTACGCTTGTCCGTCCTCTTTTAGAATACTGCTGCGCGGTGTGGGATCCTTACCAGATAGGACTGACGGAGTACATCGAAAAAGTTCAAAGAAGGGCAGCATGTTTTGTATTATCGCGAAATATGGGAGAGAGTGTCACTGAAATTATACAGGATTGGGCTGGACATCATTAAAAGAAAGGTGTTTTCATTGCAACGGAATCTTCTCACGAAATTCCAGTCACCAACTTTGTCCTCCGAAAGGGAAAATATTTTGTTGATCCCGACCTACATAGGGAGAAACGATTGCCACGATAAAATAAGGGTAATCAGAGCTCTTACGGAAAGATGTAGGTGTTCGTTCTTTCCGCGCGCTATACGAGACTGGAATAATAGAAAATTGTGAAGGTGGTTTGATGAACCCTCTGCCAGGCACTTAAATCTGATTTGCAGAGTATCCATGTAGATGTAGATCAAAGAACATGGAGGCTCTGTCAACTAGGGTACCGTTCAGTGCACATTGTTGAAGATGGGGCTCTGCAAAAGACGACCCCTAAGTGTTCCCTTGTTGAACCTATGTCATCGTCAATAATTACAATTGTAAAGGGCACAGGATCATTGAAACTGGATCCCGGGTCAATGGAAACATGTCACTTGGTCGAAAGATTCATCTTTCTTGTTACACCAGACCGATGATTGTGTTGGAAAATGAGCATATAAAACTAATATCCAGATGGTATAATTGAGGATGTAATGGCAGAAAGAACAAAAATAATAGCCAGATAAATAAAATTTAAGTAATGCCTTGTTAGAAAAAATAAACAGAAGAAACTGCAGACAAGTTTCAAAATAAAATTGAGTATTTAATTTTTCACTTACGAAGCATAAGAAAATTGTAATTAGCCTTCAGCCAGGATAAATTAGAAGACACAAATTATTCGTCGATTAAATGGTGCATTTACATGTTAAACAAAGGTCCTGATAGTCCCACAAAAAGAGTAGCAAGGAAAACAAAGAGAGATATACAGGGTGACTCACGAAAGAGGTAACACCCCTTTTATTTCGTGAATAGTTCTAAGTATCTAAACGAGGGTTTCGGCAAATGATAACACTTTAGGGGGCATGTAATTTTGTATCTGATAAAAATTTCATTCTTGTATCTATCAAGGTATTGAAGCAAGTATGTTTTTTTTTACATGAAGTGATATACTTTTTAACGGAGTCAGATATCGCTGCAAAAGACGAGTAGAATAATATAATGCTTGTTAATGGTGAGGCTGAAACTCTTCCCAAAAGATTCGAAGAAATATTCTAAAACTGAAAATCGGCTCGAATCAGCTATTGCATTGTAATCACACTTATGCCAGGCTACATCGCTGTTTAAAGCCTTTCGACTGTTTACTTGTCTTCACTGCAGAGCTAGCAGAAACAGTGTCGTCATCTATCGGCATGTCTTTTCTGCTTCAACATTCCCTGCATGCAGACATGTACACCAATGAGGAGAAGTTAGACACGCTACGGCTATACGGTTAATGGTGGCATGAGAGAAAGGCCAAGAAATGTGGGACCAGCCAGAGGAGTGTCGTTTGTATCTTGCATTGTCATAAATTCCACAGTTATCATCTGTCTCTGAATCAGAAACTCGGAAGAAATGATTTCGAAAGTCGTATAGAATTTTGTTGGTTCGCTTTAAATCGCTCATTCGAAGGTTGGATTCCCTCACTTCTTCATCGAGGACTCGCACTGCCTGGGCTACTCTCAGGGTGTATCTTCGACGTGGAAGAGCCCTACCTTTTCCTTGCCGTGTTGTCTGCTCGCCGTCACTACTGCTCGCCGTCCGGTCCTCCTCGCCGCCGCCGCCGCCGCCGCCGCCGCCGCCGCCTGCCGGTGCTCGCCGCCGCCTGGTCGCCGCCTGCCGGTACTCGCCACCGCCGCCGCCGCCGCCGCCCTTCTCGCGCGCCGCCACCATGTCCCAACCCACCACCACTATCATTTTCACCTCTCCCTCCGCTCTTCCAACCACCATCACATGGAGCTCATCCTCCACCCCCTTCCCGTCCTTCCTTCTCTCCCTGTCCACCCCACCCCTGCGCCATTTTCGGCTGTAACTACCCCCAACTCCCCCTCCCCTATCACTGTCGCCCCATCGACAGCTACTGACTTTCCGCCGCTCCCTGCACCGCCTCCGACAGGCTCCAAGCCAGCACGGATTTCGGCTCGACGTTCCACAGTCTCTGTGACACCCACGCCCCCTCCCTCTGCGTCGTCCGCTGCTCAGGGTGGTACTGCCCCCCGCCATCTCCCCCTGCAACCAATACCCTAGCCCCCTCTCCCGAATGTTGACCCTTCCCCCGAAATCTCCTCCAAGAAAACCCCCGATCCCCATGACCCACCCACCCCCGTGGATGCGACCCCGACCCCCACGCCTGCCACGCCTGCCACCAACACCTTTGTCCTCTCCAATCCTGACCCTCAATTCCTTGATGCCCGCTCCCTCACCTTCGCCATCCGGAAATACTACCCCAATGGCCCCATCTCCCTTCTGATTCCTCGCAAGGACTCGGTCCTCATTAAATCCCCCCCATGCTTCCTTCCACACTGTCCTTCTCTCCTGCAACCCCCGTATCCAATTTGGCCAACGTGCAACCCTCACCCCCTACCACACCCCGTCCTCTCCCCGTCAGCCTCAACCTCCCCGACGTCCGAAACCTTCACCGCTGTGATCACGAAGCTTAGCCCCGTGATCACGGAGGCTGAGGTGTTGGCGGAACTCAACTCCTGGCCCAACATTGAAATCTGCTCGGCCCGTCACATCTTCAATAATGCCTGGCCGACTTTTCTCATGTGGATATTCACTGAATCCTCCTTCTCCATTGACCACCTCCTCACCGAGGGAGCCCTCATCTACAATCCCCGTTATTAGGTGGACACCTCCTGTTCCCCAGTCCAATCCTACAACTGCCAATGCTGCCTCACATACAACGACCATGTTACCTCTGCCTGCAAGAGCCCCCCTACTTGTCCCCACTGCAAAGCTTCACACTTCCTCAAGAACTGCCCCAACCTCACCTCTCCCCCCTCCTGCAACACCTGTAATGAACCACATCCTACCTACTCCTTGAAGTGTAAAGCGAAACCTCCTCCAGTCACCCCTGAGCTCACTGTCCCTGTCTGTCTTGTTGATGACCACATCCACCACAACAACTCGCTCCGCCCTCCACCTACTGTAGAGGACATCATCCGTTTCATCACCATTGTGCTCCAAAACATCCACCCCTTCCAGTGCTCCCACACCCTTTCCCAAATTGCCCTCACTGCCTGTTCCATATTCCATCTTACCACCTATGCCACATACTCCCACAACCAGGCCCACTTCACCTTCACGCCCCTCACCACCCTCATCTAACTTTCCCCTCCCATGGTACAACAACCCTACCGTATCCTGTACCACAACATTCGCTCCCTGCCCACCCACAAACTCCTCTTCCTCCACACCCTCCGTCAGCACTGCGTGGATGCCTTTGTCCTAAATGAAACCTTCCTTCAACCCCGTATCTCCATCTCCACGGCTCCTTACACCCTTCACCGCACCGATAACCCATACCCTCTGGCGCATGGCGGAGTTACTATAGACCACCTCAAGCACCCCCCTGTCCGGCCCCAACCTCTCCTTAACAATCCTGATGAGCATCTCACCCTCAGCCTCTTCTTCCCCACCCTTACCATCATCTGTGCCACCATTTATGTCCGCCCTTGCACCCCCACCCAGTACGATTTCCTGGCCCACATTGACTGCACCTTCTCCATCTACATGATTCCCACTGACCTCAATATCCACAGCCATGATCCTGCCGACCTCCAGCGGTGGCATCAGTTTCTCACCACCCTCCAGGGAGACCTGGTTCCCCTGCCTTAGCACACCGGACCCGAATCCAACACCACTCCCAACCTCCTTGGGCGCATCAGCACAGATGTCCTTGACCTCATTGGCAGTGACCATGCTCCTGTTCTCCTCACTATCTCTAATGGTCGCCATCCCCGCAACGCTCCTCGCCCCGACGTCCCTCCTAAACTTGTCCATGATTACTCCCGTGACAACTGGGACGCCTACCGGGAGTCCATTCACACCCAGGTTGACGGCCACGACCTTACCCTCCAATCTCCTGATGACATCTCTTGCACTGCTGCCTTCCTGCGCCAGACCTTACCTGACGCTGTCGCCACCCATATCCCCACCAAAGCCATCCACCCTCACCACCCCACCCTGTCTCCACAGGCCGTCCTTCTCCTGCAAGAATCCCGCCGCCTCTTTTCGCTGCACTCGTGACTGGGATACACTTACCCACCACCGGCAATTACAACGACACATCCGCAACCTGCTTACTGCGAAGAAACGCCGTGCCTGGCGCCAGACATGTACACAACTCAACACAATGCTCCCCATAAACTCTTCCAAGTATTGGTCTGCTTTCCACCGCCTTACTGGGAACCGCCCAACCCCCCAGTACCCTCTCCTCCTTGATGACCGTTCCTTTCCTGACAACCTCAGTAAGGCCAACCACTTTGCCTCTCACCTCTCAGATGTTTTTTCCATCCCAGATGATCACCACTTTGATTATTCTCTCTACCCTGACGTCATGGACCATACGAATACCTCTGTTCCTCCCCTTGCTCCTAGCTTCCAGTACTTTGGCCACACGCCACCATCTGAACTCAACACTCTCATCAGTACACAGGACATCAGCCTCACACTCCGCACTAAATGCAACACTGCTCCTGGCCATGACTGCATTACCTACCGCCACCTCAAACACTGCCCTCCCTCCATCCTTTCAATCCTTGCCACCCTCATCCTTGCCACTGGCTTCTATCCCGACCAGTGGAAAACCTCCTGTATCCTGACGTTCTCCAAACCCCACAAGCCTCCATCTGATGCCTCTTCCTATCGTCCTATCTGTCTCACATCAGTGTTCAGCAAGCTCTTGGAATCCATCCTTTCCCAGTGCATCCATCACCACCTCTGCCAAAACCACCTCCTCCCCAACACCCAATGTGACTTTCGACCTTCCTTCTCTGCCGATGACCAACTCCTCTGCCCCACTCACCTCCTCTCTGTCCAGCTTAGCTCCCATCGCTCCGCCATTTTTTCTCCCTCGACCTCGAAAAGGCCTACAACCATGTCTGGCAACCCGGTCTCCTGTTTAAACTCCAAACCTACGCCCTTCCTATCAATCTACATCCGTCTGATGGCCTCCTTCCTCTACCGTCGCCCCTCCCATGTTACCATCCATAATGCCAATTCCCACACCTTCTACCCCTCTGCAGGTGTGCCCCAGGGCTCTGTCCTCCCCCTCTCCTCTACCTCCTGTACACGGCAGATATGCCCCAACCCCCCCCCCCCTCCAGTACACCTCTTGCAATATGCTCATGACACCGCATTCCTGGCCATCGCTCCTACCCTTCAACGGTCCCAACGCCTTCTCCAGATTCACCTTGACCTTTTTGCTTCATGGTGTAACCAGTGGATCCTGAAAATCAATCCTTCCAAGACCCAGGCAATCATCGTAGGTCGTACCACTCGCTCCTTCTGGCTCCTGGCCGGATGTGAGGGTTGCACCCTCTACCATCCTCCACACCTACAAATCCTTAATCCATCCCATCGTCTGTTATGCCAGTCCCACCTGGATATCTACCCCCCCCCCCCCAAATTCTATAAGTCCCTCCAGATCCTTGAGCATCATGCACTCTGCCTCGCCTTCCATATACACTTCCCGTCCCCCACGCGTATCCTCTATGACCTCATTCCTTTCCCCCATCTACTCCTATTCCTCGAACATATCCGCATCGTCTACATCTCCTGCCACCTTGATCCCCCTCTCCCCCTGGTTGCTCCTCTCCTCTCCCATCTCCACCCCCTGCCATGTCTTCACTGTCGTGTCCCCCCTACCCTCCATCTCTACACCCTTCATCTCCTTTCCCAAGGTGGCTTCCCTCAACTTCCTCTCCCGGATGATGCCCTCTCTCTCTCCATTTATCCCTCCTATCAACTCTGATCCTCACTCCCCCTCCTTTCCTCTGTCCTATTCCCGGGCTCCCTCACCCCCCCTTCCATCCTCTTTTTTCCCCACCTCCCCTCTCTCCGCCCCCCTCCCTCCCCCAAGTCCTTTTGCATTTCCCTCCTCTGCCTCTTCTCATTCCCTCTCGCGTTTGCCCTGCCCCTCTCCCCCCTTATGAGTCCTCTCCCTCCTTGGTTCCCCCCTTTCGTTTTTTCCTCTCCTCCCTCCTTGTTTTCCCCCTCCTCCAGGTCCTCCCCCCCATCTGCCTTTGGGTCGGGAGGGTCATCTTTGTGCCGCCATTTTCGTGCAGTGTTTTACAGTGAGTGTTTTACGGTGAGTGTCTTTTGGGAAGTGTTGCGAACGGCCACCATACTGTCGCTGGGTGTGATTTTTTATCTCTTGCGAACAGAAACCATACTGTCGCCATGTTTTTTAATTGTGTGTCTACTATGTTACTTGTCTGATTCCTGTGTATTTTATTAACATTGCCAACCCCTTTTGCTTTCTGTTTTAACTTTCAGCATTTTTCCGCCATTTTACACTTTAAGTCACCGTTTTATCGCCTGTTTTTCTTGTTTCTTTTCGTCTTCCGTTCTTACAAAAGTCTGTAGGCTGTAGAGCAGCATACTAAGCTGCTGCCAGCCCGCCCCCTTCGGGGGGAATTGAAGATCAATAAAGAAAAAAAAAATTGAATCGCTTGGGAGACGATACTACCTTTTTTTCAACCTGTGCTCTTTAGCAACGAAGCAACATTTACGAAACACGTTAATGTAAATTTACGTAATATGCACTTCGAGGAAGGTAATAATACACACTAGCTTCGCAAGGTACAACAACTACCGGACGCGGTGGCCGTGCGGTTCTAGGCACTTCAGTCAGGAACCGCGTGACTGCTACGGTCGCAGGTTCGAATCCTGCTTCGGGCATGGATGTGTGTGATGTCTTTAGGTTAGTTAGGCTCAAATAGTTCTAAGTTCTAGGGGACTGATGACCTCAGATGTTGAGTCCCATAGTGCTCAGATCCATTTGAACCATACAACAACTACCGTTAATCGTAAAACAATCGTGTGGCATCGTAAGATACTCCATTGTGGAACCTTACTTCTTCCCGTCGATGTTAAATGGAAATACGTACTTTCTTATGAACATTCTACCTTTCTTCTAGAAGAGGTACCACTGGATGACCGATAGCGTACGTGTTTCCAACACGACAGCTGCACAGCTCACTCTTCCCCTGTTGCAAAAGCAAATTCTGAGCGAAATTTTTTCTGACCGTTGGATAGGACGGAATACTGCAGTGTAATGTCTGGCCAGGTCTCTTGTTTTGACCCCTCTCGTTTTCTTTGCATTGGGAACCCTAAAAGATGCAATCTATCTTAAAGACCGAACCACGCAAGCCGATATGCACAGTCGAATCGCCCAGCATGCAACGGCATATCGTCCAGTGTACTTCCATCTGTTCATCCATCTCTCGAACGGTGATTGCAAACGTGCCTTGCTTTTGACAAGTAAGCAGCAACGAGGAGGGTTTAATCGGAAAACCGCCTGACGAAACTGAAGCCGTTTCCACGAAAACCTGAAACATAGTCAAATATAAGTTTTATAGGTTAAATACCGTCTTTAGGAACTTTAACTGCGGAAAAAAAGAGGGCGAGAAACAAAGAAGACAAAGCGTACATTAGAAATAGTTTTCCGAAGCCCCATCTGATTGCAGAGACAGCTAACATATGCCGTAGTTCCATACAGAAATATCGTAGTTGACTCTATACCTATATCCTACAGGGAAGGAGGTTTCATCTTTGAAGCGTAGGCGCGTTTTGTGGCACACAACGATGGAGCCTCGCCTGAGAGCTCTGCTTGACGGAGTTTACACCGCAATAGCTGACTGCCTATATTGCCTTCTAATTTCAGTGCAATTCTCTTAACGAGCATTATTTCACTGTGTTCGTGCTTTCAAGAGCTTTCGGACCGTTAGAGAAAGTATTTCATTCTATTTAGATAACCATACTCGGTGCAATATCTCGATCGATATAAGAGTTAAGACGGTTTATCACACATTAAAAGTACACCCCTTAGCGTATTACCATTAGCCGAAAACCTCGTTTCGGTACCTGGAACCATTCATGAAATAAAAGGGATGTTATGTCTCACATGATTCACTTTGTACGTGCGTTGTTGCCTCATATTCATTCTTCTCTTTTAATTAATGGGGTTTATTCCTCTAAATAAAAAGACGACTTACCAGCATCTATGTAGGCTTATTGCTATTGCGTAACACAAGTGTATGTTGTTATCTGCTCATCACATCAACAACGCTGCAAACGACGTATATTAACAGGTAATGTGGTGAAGCTACAGTACAATTTTGTGTTACAGCAGCACATCATAATTATGATAATGCTATATGCGTTTGCCACTTACATGTCGTCAGCAGTAAGAAAGTAACAATGAAGATACCAGACAGCAACGATACTAATCCCAGCCTCGAACCCAGCATCCGGTTCCACGTTGAAGGTTACAGTCGCTTTTGTTCGGACCCTGTGTTTACTGGAACATATCTCACAACTCACTCTGGAAATTTGGCCTTCCACATATTTTTCCAGTTCACTAAACCTCGCCGGATCTGGTCCGCTTGTCAGGCAGGTGCTGGCATTGAAAACAGTGGAGACTTGTAAAAGGATTGAGCTGACTGACATTTTTTAGCACCTCGCCTCTGTTACACCCGTCAGTGCCACGGTCCAAGCACTCATTTAAATGCAGTTAACTGATTCCACCAAAATACCCATGTAAACGCAACATTTGGCTGTTATACGACATACTAAATGTAAATTTTTCTACGGTACTGCAGCGCCTGTCTTGTTAATAAGAACGATGCAATATTCCTTCGGACATGCATGGTTATTAACAACAAACGCACTGCAATATCGTATTTATCCGTCGATACCAAGCAGCGACTTTAAATTAAAATATCCTCCTCTGTGCGAGAACTAGATAATGTGTGTTCGAGTACAGATTGCGACATAAGAACGACGACACATGGGAGTTTGGGCCTGGCCGCGAGTATTCCACATAGAAATGCAACATTATTTTTTGTCGTTAGCTTCAATATCTCTTGCATTTTCTACACAACATATCTGGAATTGTGTGTGGTTTAGTAACTGACAGACTCTTACAGCATAAAGTCTTGTGCATAGATCTGACACATATCTGGACATGGGTGTAGGATTGGTAACGTTGTGTCATATTCTTAAACCAAGTTGTGCTTGGTGCCCACTGGCTTCAAATAAAAGTTTCACATGGTTTCTTTAAAGTTACACGCAAAATTGTTTCAAAACAAAGAACCAACAGTAATGAACTTTGTACAAGGTTTAGAAATGAACTGTTTAGAATGCGTACTCGTTCTAAATTAATAGAACAAACGCAAAACTTTCTTAAACTAGCGCTTGATGCATAATCGGATAGATAGGAAGGTCTTTCTACGTTTTTGTACTAAATTTTGCGTTCTTGTTTTATTATTTATCCTGACAGACTGGTTTAGCGGGCTGAACCAGGTAAGAGCGTGCAGACTGAAAACCTTATGAAGCTGCTTTCCTTGACTGCTCTTCTGTATTTTTACTGTTTAGAAATTTCACGTGCGTATGTAAAGTACGTGTTGAAGAGTAAATTAGGAGAGGCTACTTATGAAGAGGAGCCACAGAATGTGGAAAAACAAAGAAATAAAGAAGGCACATAAATCCAAATTGTGGCAGTGAAAGTCCCTTTCAAACGGAAGAAGTTTAAATCTTGAATATGGCAGCAGTAAGCAACTGTATAATTATAGGTACAATGGGAATCATCAGCCAACCAGTTGCGTGTCAAAAGTTTATTCAAACCCTTACGTATGTTTCGTCAGATATAAACCTATCTTCCTCAGAAGAAGTAATAACACATAAAAATTGGATATGTGACAATCCGTACATGAACGTTACATGTGCAGTAATAATAAACGTTAAAAATGAATGGAAAGTAAACAGAAAATAAACTTACGCATTATATAATGTGTAAAAAGAGAAACGAATTCATGAGGCTTCGTCAACAGTAAAATGATCCGTATAAATGCTATGGCATAGCCACAACGCTTAGTCGACAGCATAAATGATCTATTTAAAAGTTAAGGCTACGTGCATCACACACACATACACAGACAGCTAACAGGACAGAAGGAACAAGCCAGCAGGAAATCTATGCACTGGTGGCGGTCACATAAGTAGGGCTGCCAGCCACGAAAGATACCTGGCACGCCAATAAAATTACATTAAAGTGACATTACAGAAACAATAACATAACAAAAATTATAAAAAAGCATATAAAAGTATGCAAACGGTGAATAAAACTACGACGCACATTAAAGTAGGACAATGACAGATTCCGTCTTTGAGAAATATAATACGTCCAAACAGTACGGAAAACACGATACTGCTGCTATGTGAATTTAAGAAAAGATTGAAAACCATCCAAAGAGTTTCTGTTTGCAAGCTATAACTGATCAGTAAGAAAGAAGTCACTATAATTGACATTGTGCTTAAAGATTTGAAATTCCTCCAGCAAGTTCAACGTAAAACTCTTCTCTTCCCTGTAAAAGACAACCGTGTCTTGGCCGGCCGCAGTGGCCGAGCGGTCCTAGGCACTTCAGTCCGGAACTGCGCTGCTGCTGCGGTCGCAGGTTCGAATCCTGCCTCGGGCATGGATGTGTGTGATGTCCATAGGTTAGTTAGGTTTAAGTAGTTCTAAGTCTAGGGGACTGATGACCTCAGATGTTAAGTCCCATAGGGATTAGAGCCATTTGAACCACTTTAACCGTGTCTTACAGTTTATCAGGGGAGTGCGCGCATTGTATGAGATGCTCGGCATAAGTAGAGCCATGAACGCTACCGCCCCCTTTACCCAATTAATGTTCTTTGCATCTAACTCTGACTGCTCTTCCTATTTGCCCTGGATAGAAACAGGGACAATCATTATACCTTATTTTATAGACGCCAGATGAGAAAACAGTTCATTACCCTATAAGACATGAACTAAATTTGTCCCACGACTATTATTAGTCATAAACGAAACTTTACAGCCATATTTCGTAGTAAGAAGACGGTTATCTTGTACAAAACATTTCCTAAGAATTGTTGTGAAAAAGATATTCTCTTCCTCTTTATCTTGACTTGATGAGGATCACAAGACAAAATTTCAGCCACCGCTTAATGCAGCACGCCTCTCGTTCCGGAGCGCTGCATGTGGTGTAGAACTGGTTCCTAGCTGCCCTGTCAGCCGCAACCCTCACGTAAGGTATAACAGTAGTGTGAATGACCCAGTCAGTTGCATGGAACCACCGCAGTAAAATAGCTTGACGTAGGGACATCCAGAATAGTAAAATGGCGTGAAAAGTGTTTGGACGTGCCGAAGACCACACTGTGAATGAAGTTCCCCTTTTGTTGGTGCAGAAATGCTCCCTGAACAACGTGTCTAGCGTGTACACTCGCAGCCGTTTAAGACGGACTAAGAACAGTGGTCGATAAAAACGTCATAAGCGACAGGGCCGGAGACGAGTGTCACGTCTTCGTAATCGGCTTCAGACCTGACAGGAATTGTTCTCAGTGAACGCACGTCCATATCAACCAGTTTCCGAACGAGTATTACAAAGATAACTGCATACATTGGGCATCTGGTGTCGGGTACCTCATAAAGGCCGTAGATATGGTGGTTCTCGCTGAAGCAATCGGTATTCAATTACATCGTTCTCTTCCCATCCTAGTTTAACTCGTTACAACCGATTAAGACAACCGGTTTCTGAAGTAACCGATTTTTGTTTATTATTTCTACTGTTTCCTGTAATAAACGTTAGAAATCGAACAAAGATTGAAAAAAAATTGACTCCCTCAGTGTCAGGATCCATAGACTCAAAATATTGAATTATATAGCTACAATTCGTTGCTTTTCTCTACAAGTGGTTGAATACTACAAAAAAATCACCAGTAATCTCTTACAATGTTTCTCGAAAGTCTGCTCAAAAATAATGTTGTAAGCGGGGATCATACCACTATTTGGGCATTACGAATAGTCAGTGATAAAGGGTGAAAACAGAGGTTGAGGAACTAGACAAAGGGAGCAGATCAGCTACTTTCTATTTTTAGTGTATACTAGGAATGAACTGTTTTCCTTCCTCTTTTATTATTTCTTAGAAATGGCAGACAAATCTTTAATCTTTTATAGCAAATGGTGTAATGTACTTCACTGCTGTGCCACTTTTAAAAACATTTCCGGTGAGGGTTTGGTGCCAATCTGCAGTACGAGGGATGTCCGGCAACAGGAGGGAGGAACTACCGCATAGACAGTTGGGGGTCAAGTGTTGCACACTACATGTACACGCGTACCCTAGACCTCGACACACCACAGCTGGGTTATTATTGTCTCAGTAATGTTGTACCACAACTAATGTCACGTGTTTGTTGCTCGTTTTTGTCGGTACTCTATTAAAATAGCACTTATCACGTTTCCCATCTCCTATAATAACAAAATATTTCAAACCAATGCAAATTTTACGAGGAAAAACTGCTCCTTTTTGAACAAAGGTTTATTTAGTACCGAAAATTTCTGCACTGCTACTATCAGTAATTGATATTTCGCTTTAGTTTTACTAGGTTATTAATAAAAAGTAAAAAGAATTCTTGTTATAACTGAGACCTAGCAAACCCCTAAAAATAGCGGATAATTCAGAACTAAAATGCCGGTATCGGTTTCAACCTGTCGTTTTTTCCATCCCTAAAAGGACATTGCTCACGGCGGAACATGAAGCTGTACGTCTTCAGGAACTGGACAGTAGCTGGCTGGAAGAGATTGTTGTGGTCCGAGGAGTCGTGATTTTGCTGCTTTCCTGTTGACACAAGAAGCCGAGTTCACTGACAGACCAACGAGGTGTTTAACCCGCAGTGTTTGGAGCGTGTAGTTTAGGTCGGAGGTGGTTATGATATACTTTAAGGATGTTTGCGTTCCATGAATGGGGCCCACTGATTCAGATTACTGTGAATAAGACCAGGGATGTTCATTTCAACACTGCTGTTGACCAAGCGTTTACATATTTATGATGTATGTGACGTAGACACTCTGGTTTCCAAGATGACAACAACCGTGTTCAAGGAGCTGCACGCATACAGTCGTGGTCTGAAGAACATTCAAGTGCGCTGTCTCATCTCGAGTAGCCCGCTAAATCACCTGAACTTAATCCCATAGAAAACGTCTGGGACCATTTGGGACAGCGGGTGATACATAGTTACTAACATCCAAGCAATTTTGTACCTCTGCAGGATATAACAACCAACGAATGACTTCAGATGGAATAGCACTTCTGAAGAAAGTTGTGGGCTCTCTTCCTCGCCGAACTGAGACCGTTATCTGATGCTGTTGTGTCTCCTGAAGACTAGTATGCTTATTTTCCATGCGTAATAATGGGATTTGAATGTATGCCAAAATTTAGGGATTCGATCAACACTCGAACCTTTTCGTTTCTTCCTGTCACTTTTCTTTTCTTTCAGAATGGCAATCATTACTGAACGTGAAGAATGTTATTTTCAAAAGTAATATTCTTGCGGTCTTCAGTCTGCAAACTGGTTTGTGCACCTCTCCACGCTAGTCTGTGCAAGCGCCTTCATCTCTGCATAGCTGTTGCAAACTATAAACGGCGATCAAAAAGTTTCCGTTTGAGGGCGTTGCTGCAGCTTATATGAAACGTTACGCAACCACGACGCGGCTATATAAGCTCCGACACGCAGACAAGGAATTAATGTGATATTCGGGTCTTTCCGACGTGCGTATGGTAAATGCGGAAACGTGAACTATGGCGACGATATTAACAAATGCGTTCAAACAGGACCGACACGCTAGTATTCTTTCCTCCATCGGAGAAGGAAAAATGTGTATGTCTGCCGATAACTACCGTTGTGGAATGGTATGCCAAGTTCCGTGCTGGTCGCGGTTCAGCACACTGGTCGATCTGGAAAGCCAGCCACGTCAAGTGGGAGACACTCGATCATCCACACTATAGTTCTGATCTCTCCCCAACGATTATAACGCTTTCGGTCCCTTCAAGGGTCGACGGTTACTGTGGGACGATCATGTGCAGCAGGCAGTTACAGACTTCAAATGTTCAAATGTGCGTGAAATTTTAAGGGACTTAACTGCTAAGGTCATGAGTCCCTAAGCTTACACTCAACTTACACACAACTTAACCTAAATTATCCTAAGTACAAACACAGACAACCATGCCCGAGGGAGGACTCGAACCTCCGCCGGGACCAGCCGCACAGTCCATGACTGCAGCGCCTCAGACCGCTCGGGTAATCCCGCGCGGCTTACAGACTTCTTCATGCAGCGGGACACAGTGTTTTTCTAAACGGGTGTCTTCATTATGGTGCGTCGGAGGGATGATTGCCTCAATGCTCATGGCGATTCTGCCTTATTGACATACCAATTCTGGACTGTATAGCTTTCGAACGGAGACGTTTTGATCGATTGTTATAAATCCATTTGCAGCTGCTTTCTGTTTTAAAGTCTTGGTACCCCTCTGCAATTTTTACTCCGTGCCCTTCCCTTCATTATCAGAGTACGAAATTCTTGACGCGAACCTAAAAGCTTTTTTTTCCCTTCTTTCTGAACTTCCTCTTTCTGTTCCTTTACTGCTTGATCACTGCACAGATTGAATAACATTGGGGAGAGGCTACAAGCCGGTTTCAGTCCCTCCTCAACTATTTCTTCCCGTTCATGCCTTTCCACTCTTAAAATTGCACTATAGTTTCTGTGTTAGTTTTAGATAACTTTCGCTCTCTGTATTTTGCCTCTGCTACAGTCATAACCTGAGTGGGTGTATTCCAGTCAACAGTGTCAAAATCTTTCTCTGAAGTTACAAATGATATAAAAGCAGTTTCACGTTTCTTTGACTTATCTTATAAAATAAGTCTTAGGGTCTGTATTGCCTAATAGTTGTTTACATTTTTCCCGAACTGAAACTGATCTTCTGTAAAGTCGACTTCTGCGAGGTTTTTCTATTCTCCTGTAAGTCATTCGTGACAGCATTTTGGAGCCATGACTTACTAAACAAATGATTCGGTAACATTTATATCTATAGGAATTATTAAATTTTTCTTGAAGTGTGAGAGCACTAAGGCTGTCTCGTGTATCTTGTGTACACCAGATGGAATACTTTCGTCACGGCTAGCTCTCCCAGGCGTCTCAATTATTCTGAGCAAATGTTGTCCATTTCGGAGCGCACTTTTTATTTGAGGTGAATGGCTTCCTTATGGATCGCCTAATAGGTGCGGCTGTCAGATGCTCGACGACAGTCGATCGCCCTGGCTTGCTGTCTTCTGCCTGTGTGATTCCATACGTGAGCTGCTCTGCGGTGACAGTGAGTGATGCTGTTTTTGAAAACATTTGATTCCTTGCATTAGTTGTTTCACTGCGATATAGGCGATGACAGCGACGATAAAATGTAAGAGAACGCGGTTCCACTGGACCAGGCAATGGCGAAGTCCCTCCCACTAGCCTAGCGCAGACGGCTCGCCTTTGCCGGCCAGCGCTGTCGAAACCAGACGCGGCGCTATCGACCGTGTTGCCCCCCGCCCCCCCCCCCCCCCGGTCCCTCCCCCACTCGACCGGTGTCCGATCGCATAAACTCATTCGCCGTGAATCGATTGTAATAGGGAGCGTCGCGTTGTAATAAGGCCGCACGGCCCATCGCGCCATCCATTTCCCGCTCATACAAATCAAGTCCGGTCCGCGCCGAGCCGGCGGCGTGCGCTCTACCCAGGCACTGCACACCTGCACAGTCTGGAGAGCCATCCGTCACCTGCATCCCAGTTCCTAGCAGCCCGTCCAGACAGCAGTCCTGCAGCCCCGTCACTGTCTACATTAAAACAAATATCTCTCGCACTTAAACAGCGTGCTATCGTGGTCCGAGCTTCGGCTGTTCGATGAGCATCCACTTTTACAAAATATCAACAGAGATACTTCAATACGTTCACTGAATTCTTTGAAACATCTTAACATCGATGTTACTTACTTACTTTTACTTTTAAAGAATTTTCCTCTCTTCAGGTATTGCCCTGTATTCCCATTCGCCATTTTTCGCGATCGTGGCAGTCTCCTCTCCTCTTCTTCATCATTTCAAATACCCCCATTCTCTGTGTTAATATCGGCCGTCCATCCTTCCTCCTTCCTGGCTGCGACCGCTCCAGGAATGCTTTTGCCATCGTCCTTGCTCCATTCACCACTGGTTGTTCCATACCCATTTTCTCATTTCTTGTCCTCTCGGTTCTGGATATCCTAGATGCCGTCCTTATTCCGTCCATCTCTTCTTCCTGTATTCTGCTTCTCTACAGCTCTCCACGAACGATCTTTCTGCACCGTACGTTAGTATACTTTCCATTAATGTCTGCAGCCTTCTCTTCTTCCTTTCTTTTGATATTGCCTGGCTGAACAGAACTTCTTTTAACATTTCAATTGCTCTTCTTGCCTTCTGGATCCTGCATTCCACACCCCCTTCTCAGCTTCCCGAGGAATGGATAATCAATCCTAAGTATTTAAACTGCTTTACAGCTTTAATACACTACTGGCCATTAAAATTGCTACACCATGAAGACGACGTGCTACAGACGCAAAATTTAACCGACAGGAAGAATATGCTGTGATATGCACAAGCATTCACACAAGGTTGACGCCGGTGGCAAAACCAACAACGTGCTGACATGAAAGTTCCCAACCGATTTCTTATACACAAACAGCAGTTGACCGGCGTTGCTTGATGAAACGTTCTTGTGATGCCTCGTGTAAGGAGGAGAAATGCGTACCACCACGTTTCCGACTTTGATAAAGGTCGGATTGTGGCCTACCGCGATTGCGGTTTATCGTATCGCGACATTGCTGCTCGCTTTGGTCGAGATCCAATGACTGTTAGCAGAATATGGAATCGGTGGGTTCAGGAGGGTAGAACGGAACGCCGTGCTGGATCACAATGGCCTCGTATCACTAGCAGTCGAGATGAAAGGAATATTATCCGCATGGCTGTAACGGATCGTGCAGCCACGTCCCGATCCCTGAGTCAACAGATGGGGACGTTTGCAAGACAACAACCATCTGCACGAACAGTTCGACGACGTTTGCAGCAGCATGGACTATAAGCTCGGAGACCATGGTTGCGGTTACCCTTGACGCTGCATCACAGACAGGAGCGCCTGCGATGGTGTACTAAACGACGAAGCTGGGTGCACGAATGGTAAAACATCATTTTTTTGGATGAACGCACATTGGAAGCGTGTACTCGTCATCGCCATACTGGCGTATCACCCGGCGTGATGGTATGGGATGTCATTGGTTACATGTCTCGGTCACCTCTTGATCGTCCTGACGGCACTTTGAACAGTGGACGTTACATTTCAGATGTGTAATGACCCGTGGTTCTACCCTCCATTCGATCCCTGCGAAACCCTACATTTCAGCAGGATAATGCACGACCGCAAGTTGCAGGTCCTGTACGGGCCTTTCTGGATTCAGAAAATATTCGACTGCTGCCCTGGCCAGCACATTCTCCAGACCTCTCACCAACTGAAAACGTCTGGTCAATGGTGGCCGAGCAAGTGGCTCGTCACAATACGCCAGTCACTACTCTTGATGAACTGTGGTATCGTGTTGAAGCTGCATGGGCAGCTGTGCCTTGTAATGTCTGTTGATGCGATCTCTCCACGATATTTTCAGAAATTTTATAAATTATATATAACTCAGTACATATCTCGAAATATTTCTTCTTATCTTACCGATTCCTTAACTTTAATATACGATGCAAAGTAGTTTCAAGCCCTATTATTCCTTGGAGTGTGCATTTACTCCATGGAATAGCTTCTCTGCTATCTATGTTTTCTCTTATAAAAAGAATGAAGGAGATCTTGCCGATTAGCCGTGAAAGAACGAAGATGTATATGTATGTATTGTTGAGCTAGTCGTCATCTTGATGAGATTCTGTATGAGAATGAATTTAATACATGAACTAAACTAAAGTAAGTGTGTTCGCGTGTTATTTAACTGATTATTATTGACAGTGTCTGCTTACTACGATGTGTTGCACGGGATCAGTGGGGAACGTCTGACTTACACTGGACGAACCTGCCGTTTTGTATGCTCAAGATATCCAGTTTATTACTTCCAATAAATAGGCTAACACGGTCTTACCAGCAGATCTCCGGTCTTCCACATGTGATCACCGAAAGCTAATAAGTATTACAAATGTTTTCAGGAGATCGACTGACAATTTTCGTCGCACCGAGACTTCGAAATTGCTTCACTGCTTTATGTAATTTAAGTTATGCTCAATTTAATCAGGATAGAATAGTATTGAACTGTGTAAATGTGATGAGCCTGCTTTTTGAATGAAAATTCCCTTAATATACGCATGTTTTTTACTATCCTGATCAGTGAAGCTAAATCAGGCCGGTGTGAGAGAGGTTTTTAAATTTCAGATCCCACAAATAAAATATTAAAGCCTGTGCACGCCATCCAAGCTCTGTTTGACTCAATACCTAGGCGTATCAAGGCCGTTATTACGGCCAGAAGTGGTTTTTCTGGGTACTGATTTCTCAGGATCTATGCACCCAAATTGCGTGAAAATGTAATCACATGTCATTTCTAGTATAATATATTTGTCCAATGAATACCCGTTTATCATCTGCATTTCTTCTCGGTGTAGCAATTTTAATGGGCAGTAGTGTAGTTCCTTTTGCAGTACTCTCCTCCCGCTACTGTGTATTGTGTTTTGCTCATATTTATTCTAAGGTCGCATCTTTAAAATGCTTCCATTAACTTCTTTATCGTAAATTTGACATCCTACTTTGTGCTATGCTGGAAAGGAATTC
This sequence comes from Schistocerca piceifrons, assembly GCF_021461385.2. Classification (NCBI taxonomy): domain Eukaryota; kingdom Metazoa; phylum Arthropoda; class Insecta; order Orthoptera; family Acrididae; genus Schistocerca; species Schistocerca piceifrons. Next base: position 300,662,693 of record NC_060143.1, read on the forward strand.
CTCTGCCTCCTCAAGGCATATTCCACCGTTCCAATATACAGTGATCACCGAGAACATTATGACAACATACCTGATAGCCAGTATGTCCACCTTTGCCACGGTTAACAGCGGCGACGCGTCGTGGCATGTTAGGTCGCTGGAGGGAGTTGGCACCACATCTGCACACACAAGTCACCTAATTACCATAAATTCCGGGAAGGAACGCGACGAGCTCTGACGCTCATGTCACTCAAGATGCGTTCGATCGGGTTCACAGCTAGCGGGTTGCAGGGCCAGCACATCCATTGGAGCTCGCCACTGTGTTCCTCGAGCCACACCATCCCACTCCTGGCCTTATGACATGGCGCATTATCTTGTTCAGAAAAGTCTCTGCCGCCGGGAAACGTCGTCGTCATGAGGGGAGTGCGTGGTCTGCAAAAAGAGTGCCATACTCCTTGGCCATCATCGTGCCATGCACGGGCTCCACTGGACCCATCGATGTCAACGTGAATATTTCCAATAGCATAATATAACCGCCGACGGCTTGTTTCCGTCCCGCAGTACAGGTGTCAAGGAGCTGTTCCCCTGGAACACGGCGGATTTTTGCCCTCCCATTGGCATGACGAAAAAGGTATCGGTTTTCGTCAGACGATGCAACGCTCTGCCATTGCGCCAACTTTCAGCGTTGATGGTCACGTGCCCATTTCTGTCGTAGTTGCTGATGTCGTGGTGTTAGCACTGGAACACACATGGGCCGCCGGTTACGGAGGGCCATCGTTACGAGTGTTCGGTGCACTATGAGTTCAGACATACTCTTAAACTGGCCAGCATTGAAGTCTGATATCAATTTCCCAACAATTCATCGCCTGTCCTGTTTTACCAGTCAGCCCAGCCTATGACATCCGACATCTGTGATGAGAGGTGACCCCCCCCCCCCCCCCCAAACCCCACGATGTCTGGACGTGGTTTCACCTTGGTTTCGCCACGCGCTGAAGACACTTGCCACAGCGCTCTTCGAACACCCAACAAGTAGTGCTGTTTCCGAAATGCTGTTGCCGAGCTTCCGGGCCATCACAATCTGCCTTCGATGAAACTTAGATAGATCGCGCACCTTCCCCACGCACACGGACAGCACGCTCACAGAACTAAATGCACCGTGCGTGTCTGGCAATGATTCCTCGGCAAGTGACGCTGCTATCTGCTGGACGCAGTTACATCGATAGTAGGTCAGTGGTCTTCACGTTCAAGCTGATCAGCGTATACTGCACATGTATTTTAAATTGGCTCAGTGACATACTGATGTCCTATCCAAGTGCTTCCGATGTTTAGAATGTCTCACTCAGCTTTCTCCCTACTTTAACTGCTGCGTACGATTGGTGCTATATCCTCCGAATTAGGGGTATTTGTTGTGCTGGTACACCTATATACTACATTGCCTCCCGTAGTGCGTTGATGGGTAGAGAATCGTATGCTTTCTTTAAATTCCCAAACATCAAGTGTATTTCCTGAACCTTAGAACACACCTTCTCATTTGTCTAAGGCTAAAATATGATCGATACAAGACCATGCAACTGTAAAACCTGCCTGAAAAAAAAGAAAACAGGCACTAAGACTGAAAAATTTGTTTTTGATGCAGGTAAGATTGTACTGACGCCTTTCATTGTTCATTCAGTTTATTCTTTCGTGGTGCAGTTTATTTCTCTGAATTTAATGCACTATATTTTATGTAAAATACGTTTTCAGTTTAATGTAACAGTAATATACCCTCCTTTTTCTGAAATGTCATCTCTTTGTAACGTACACTCCTGGAAATTGAAATAAGAACACCGTGAATTCATTGTCCCAGGAAGGGGAAACTTTATTGACACATTCCTGGGGTCAGATACATCATGATCACACTGACAGAACCACAGGCACATAGACACAGGCAACAGAGCATGCACAATGTCGGCACTAGTACAGTGTATATCCACCTTTCGCAGCAATGCAGGCTGCTATTCTCCCATGGAGACGATCGTAGAGATGCTGGATGTCGTCCTGTGGAACGGCTTGCCATGCCATTTCCACCTGGCGTCTCAGTTGGACCAGCGTTCGTGCTGGACGTGCAGACCGCGTGAGACGACGCTTCATCCAGTCCCAAACATGCTCAATGGGGGACAGATCCGGAGATCTTGCTGGCCAGTGTAGTTGACTTACACCTTCTAGAGCACGTTGGGTGGCACGGGGTACATGCGGACGTGCATTGTCCTGTTGGAACAGCAAGTTCCCTTGCCGGTCTAGGAATGGTAGAACGATGGCTTCGATGACGGTTTGGATGTACCGTGCACTATTCAGTGTCCCCTCGACGATCACCAGTGGTGTACGGCCAGTGTAGGAGATCGCTCCCCACACCATGATGCCGGGTGTTGGCCCTGTGTGCCTCGGTCGTATGCAGTCCTGATTGTGGCGCTCACCTGCACGGCGCCAAACACGCATACGACCATCATTGGCACCAAGGCAGAAGCGACTCTCATCGCTGAAGACGACACGTCTCCATTCGTCCCTCCATTCACGCCTGTCGCGACACCACTGGAGGCGGGCTGCACGATGTTGGGGCGTGAGCGGAAGACGGCCTTAACGGTGTGCGGGACCGTAGCCCAGCTTCATGGAGACGGTTGCGAATGGTCCTCGCCGATACCCCAGGAGCAACAGTGTCCCTAATTTGCTGGGAAGTGGCGGTGCGGTCCCCTACGGCACTGCGTAGGATCTTACGGTCTTGGCGTGCATCCGTGCGTCGCTGCGGTCCGGTCCCAGGTCGACGGGCACGTGCACCTTCCGCCGACCACTGGCGACAACATCGATGTACTGTGGAGACCTCACGCCCCACGTGTTGAGCAATTCGGCGGTACGTCCACCCGGCCTCCCGCATGCCCACTATACGCCGTCGCTCAAAGTCCGTCAACTGCACATACGGTTCACGTCCACGCTGTCGCGGCATGCTACCAGTGTTAAAGACTGCGATGGAGCTCCGTATGCCACGGCAAACTGGCTGACACTGACGGCGGCGGTGCACAAATGCTGCGCGGCTAGCGCCATTCGACGGCCAACACCGCGGTTCCTGGTGTGTCCGCTGTGCCGTGCGTGTGATCATTGCTTGTACAGCCCTCTCGCAGTGTCCGGAGCAAGTATGGTGGGTCTGACACACCGGTGTCAATGTGTTCTTTTTTCCATTTCCAGGAGTGTATTACTTACTGGCAGCATATTTGACACTGTTGAACTTTGTAACCACACTATATTTATTTTTGTATAAGTGACCCAGACGTAGCGTTGCTTATTGGTATTTTGTTTCTTGAGCATTGAAACTGTACAATACTGAAAACCAAAGCGCCCACTTGTGTGTGTGTGTGTGTGTGTGTGTGTGTGTGTGTGTGTGTGTGTGCGTGTGCGTGTGTGTGTGTGTGTGTGTGTGTGTGTGTGTGTGTGTGTGGGTTGGGTGGGTGAGGGTGAAAATATGAATGTAATTCGTTGGAGGGTAACTGTAAAAACTAAATGTTCCAGCCGGACATTTCACGTTAGGTGCATTCTGACACAACTCTGAAGCGCAACCGCAATTATTAGACTTTTGTAATAGAGCACTATTGCTTATCCTGGGGCAACTCACCTGTAAACTAACGTGACATGCGTTTTAACGAAAGTATGTAAGCAGTCTGATAATAAACTGTATCAATTCGAAAGCAGCAGTGGTACTTTTTGAATAAAGTAAACCGAAAGCAATTTGTTTCTGTCTGCTCCTGCGCGCCATCAACAATTTATATCACGTAACATCCACGGTACCGACCATTCTTTGTTTGACAAAAGTTCATAATGTAATTATTACGAACACAGTTTCTCAGTTCAAAACCAACTTATTACTGTATTTACTCAAATGATTACGTTTCCCACCTGCACTTTATGATAAAATATTGTACTTTATTTTGGCAGTACTTCTCTATACTTTATTTCTCGTAATTTGATGTCATTATTGTTAATGTTAAAGTTTCTTGTCGGCGTTGCTATTGAGAAAGACTCACAACCGGTTAATTTCAGATTCTTTGCAATGAATAAATACCGCATATGAATCTTCTAGACTGTGTGAGGTAAACAGATCTCTCTGGACTGTTTATTCCACGGAAAGTTAGCCGACGGCCTCCAAAGTACTGTTCGTTGCATACCGGCCATAATTGCAACATTTTGTGTCATGAGGTGGCTGCCGGAGGACTGACAGTTGTGGCATTAGCATGGCAAGGCCTTGTCTTACGTGTTTCAATTTGCTTTCGCTGCAATAAAGCTGGGCTCTTCGGTTTTATAGCTTCGTGCAACAGTGAATCACAGCTAAAGGCAACTTCAAAAAAGTACTCCCTGTGCACTTAAAAAACTTAATCTTAACCGTGAAAGAGATGAATTAGATAATGGATATGTAACACCGAAAACACGCACCAGAGATGGTACAGAAGACAAAACGATTGCAGAAGTATGAAAGTCAATCAGCAGTCGAACATGGTGCCCCGTTAACTAGTGATCCACGAAACGAATATAATGGAAAATGCAAATTACGTGGATCACATTTACAGTTGCTTTGCTGGAACAGGAGAGGTGAGTGGCAAAATCTTTTGCTCACGCATATGTTGTGTATACAGGTAGGTATATTGGACTCGACATCAGCATTCAAAGACAGAGATTTTTCTGTGATTTTATAAAAAATGAATTACTTACTTATCTCAACCTAAATATTGACTGAAAACCTGCTGTGAAGCTATTTAGCAGAGGCAGCTATTTCTTAAACACTGTTAAAAGCTAAAGAAAATATATTTTTAAACAAAATAGTTAAGCAAAATAAATAATACTTTATTTTGATACAATGTACTTTTTTCTTACCTTTAACAACCATTATACCTTATCTGCTCTGAAAAGTGTGGCAACCCTACACATGAGTTTCGGCGAATCATTAAATTCCCATTGGGAAATGAAAAGTTATTCTATAAAATTTCCGCGTTCTGAGTCTAAATAGATCGCTGACGTAGTGGTGTCTTCCGTAGCTCTAACTGCCTTCTGTGGCTCTGATATCCTTACTATGTTAACAGACTGCGATTTCATCAACTGGCAGTATTGCATAGCGACTCTCGTTCGTGCGCTGCCATACAAACAAACAATCAAAAAATGAATGTCAGTTCTGTTTCTTAAGCGTTTCCCTATTCCTGTCTTAAGCAAATCTGTTTTGTTTTCCATGTTTTATTGCATTTACCATGTTTCAGTTTGTACATTCGTAACTTATTCGCGAAACGTACTCGCAGGAGGAAAGGAAGCATGGGCGTCCGCAGATGTTTATCAAAGAGGAGAGAATATTCTAATATATTTGATATAACTCATTCGGTGAATCTTTGAATCTTTCGAGCCCCAAGAATTAAATTGGTATCAACGTTCGATATCACACTTGTTAGGTTATCGACCGCTGTCAGTATTAGCGTCGCTGGACCCGCGAGTCGCGACCAGCGCCGCTCCGCGGCTTGTGTCAAGTTTCTAGCGATCCCTCGTCCACTCTTGCTAGGGACGTCAAGCAGTAAAGTAGCATAGCCTTCAGATGATAGGAAGCAACCTCTAACTAGGCGCTTAGTAACTTATGCCCAAGTGAGGCCTCAAGAGGCATTTGTTTATAATTATATGTAAGCAGCCAAGAAGAATCCTGTACAACCAGTTAAGTACAATATATATTATTTTTTACCAAACGACTTCTAATTATTTTAGTCGTTGCAGATCTAGACCATGCAGCCAGCACCTTATCGACGTTTCTGACAGATCTGCTGTGAGTTACATGTTTCTATTTAGCCTTGGCCACCAGTCAACATTAGCGACGATTCGTTGGTCATCAAAACACCATATTATTTCCCACTCTTTTTGCTACATAACCCTATTTTTCAACATCATCTCCGTTCAATGCGAGGCCTTACGTCACCTCACTGGGAGGGCCTGTATGCTCACACGATACCACTCTGCTGGTCGACGCTGGAGCCAATGTCTTGCTACACCAGCAACCTCCCCATCATTCACGTACTGCTTGGAACAGAGAGCATCCTTCATTAGGCCAAACAGATGGAAGTCGGAAAGTGCAAGATCCTGGTTGTAGGGTGGGTCAGAAAGAACAGTGAAGAACAACGAAGTTTTGTGAACTCCTCTCGGGTGCGCAGACTTGTGTGAGGCCTTGCGTTGTCAGGGAGAAGGAGACATTCGTTTGCATTTTTGTGAGATGAAGACGCTGAAGACGTTTCTTCAGTTTAGTGAAGGTAGTTCTATACACTTCAGAGTTGATCGTTGCACCATGAGGGAGGACATCGAATAGAATAACACCTTCAGAGTACCATGAAACCGTCACCATGGCTTTACCGGCTGGGCGTGAGCTTTTGAAGTTATTCTTCGGAGGAGAGGTGGCGTGCCGCCACTCCATGGATTACCGTTTCGTTTACAGTTATAAGCGATGAATGTATGTTTCGTCTCCTGAACGAAAAAAAAAAATGGTCATGATCAGCCTTGTAACGCACATGCAGTTTCACACAGATGGTCCTTCGTTGCTCTTTATGCTTTTCCGTTACAACGGAAACAACGGGTACACACCTTTTAGTACCACTGCAACTGGTAGACGAATGTGTCAGCATTACCAACAGAGACATCCAGCGAGGTGCTTCATTGTGTTCCGTAGGTAGCCTCGAATGAAAGTGTCCGCACGTTCCAACATGCCAAAAGTCACATCTGTGTGCGGCGGGCCGGCACGAGGGAAACTGGACAGGTTTGGGGAAATTTGTTGAGATGATGACAGACGCCTCGCCCAACGACTCACCTAGATTTTGTTCATTGCCAGGTCTCCGTAGACATTCTCCAAACGGTTATAAATATTTCAATGCTCTGGTTTTTCGCCAAAAGCAAGACTGGTCGACCTCCTTTACAGACGCCACTTTGAGGGCTACGTATAGCGCCGCCACCTATCGGAACATCATGAAAATATATGGGCTGAAGTGGGAATATTCCACGATATCCCAAAACAAATTTCGCATTTCTTAGCCGAAACAGGTCGAGAAAAATACATGTTGCATCACTTATTGAACGCCCCTAGTACATCGTTTTATATTGTCAATAGGAACAGGAATATGAATGGCATCTTTTTGATTCTGTGATCTGGAATTATATGCTTCTTTTGATAAGGTCCAGGACCTCCATCGAGTTATTCGCAGATTCATACTACAAAAACTTCGGCTTGACATTGAAACTTCAATAAAGAAAATGACCTAGAAAAGAAAACTGTGATAACTAGAAAATGGTGATGCATAGGAACAGAAATAATCTGCAAAAATTACCACATTAATACTTCTCAGTACGGACTCAAGGACAGATTTGAACTTGCTGCTATTTCCCCTGCACGGAGTGACAACAAAACAAACCCAAGTTCCATGGCGATTGCTAAAGCTACAGTATTTCACAAAGCTTTCCGAAATGCTGTGGTTTAGTAATATCATTGGTAGAAACGTATGTGACTAAGAAGTCGATTGCCCAGATCCCAGGAGAGGGCAAGTACACCCTCATCCACTTCTCCGTTTCCTCACTCGTCCCTTCATCTTTGGGGATGCCTATGGAAGGAAAGAAGATTAGTGTTTAACATACCGTAGACATCGAGGTCATTCTAGAAGGGTATATTTGACAAATAGGATTACTTCTAAAATAAAAAATTAAATCCTGTAGGATGTCAGAGCGATAGTTCCTTGACAAGGTGAACACAAAACGTATCCCTCGGCGTGATAGTAGTACAATGAGTAACAGCTCTTTGACAACTGCAAAGAAACGTGTTTGCACAAAAGTATGGAAAACAAATTTGCTTTACAGAGAACACACCACCCAAACTGTTGACCTTATCGGTTGTACAGTACAGATCCTTCAGTTATTTCCATGCTAGATTTGTACTGGGAAACATTTCCGGGCATTTTACTGGATTTTTAACGAGGTGCTCCAGCGACAGTGGACGAAATGAACCCATTAGCCGGCTCCACGTGTTTGTTCTAGCAGCAGACGCCTGTCAGCTAATGACGAGCCCGGAGCGGGGAAACAGGGAAAGGGCTGAGGGCGCGTTAGTCACCTCATGAAAAATTCCGCCGGCCGCAGCATGGGGAAGACCGGCCGGCGCCACGTGCAGCTCGGTCGAACGCGTATTGTGTGCCGTCGTGTTGGTACCTCTGGCACTGCAGCACGCAGCGGGCAGGTCTTACGTAAACACAGACTATCTAATCACGTCCACGTGGAAGCCAAGCTTATGGGTTTTTCAAGGGCCCTCACAGGCCTCCTTCGTAACAACATCAAACAGCGTCCACCGACTGGGGGGTGTGTTCAAACTATAAGGAATATTGTTTATTTCACGTGTTTTTTCGTTGTGTTGGTTAGTATGTCTGAAAAGTATCTGTACAGTGTTAGCCATAACAGATATCACTGGTCAACAAAATTTAAGTTATTTAATGTTAAAACACTGTAATGCATTACTGATACTAGATGTTTTGTGCTGATTTCAAATATTTTTACGGAACTTTTTCATTGCCCAGTTTTTGAATAATCACAATAATAACACTTTTGGTAATTACATATTTGAGCAAACGCAGAACATTAGCTGAAATACATTTCACCAATCTACAATGTACGTGAAGCAGTTTTTCGGCTATATTTCGTTCTGAGGGACATCTCAGTGTCCAGCAGTAGTATGCCAAAGTATTTATGTCCACTATCCCTGATAGCATTTTTCCATTTAAGCGATGTCCCCGTGGAAATGTTCGCCATGGTCATCACTGATAGCGCTGAGGTTCTCAGAGATGAAATCAAGATGGGAGTCAAACATGTGTATTTTCAACAATCTATTACATTCAAATGGTTCTAATGGCTCTGAGTACTACGGGACTTAACATCTGAGGTCATCAGTCCCCTAGAACTTAGAACTACTTAAACCTAATTAACCTAAGGATATCGCACACATCCATGCCCAAGGCAGGATTCGAACCTGCGACCGTAGCGGTCGCGCGGTTCCAGACTGAAGCGCCTTAGAACCGCTCGGCCACCACGGCCGGCTGATGTATTACATTCCATGACGCTGTACTTCTCAATCAATTTACTGAGTACGTCTTTGTTATGCTCGGACATGCGTTTCCTAGAAGTTTTATGACAACATTTTTGAATGAGAACCATGCATCTGATTCTTAAATATTTAACAGACTACCAAACTATGAATGTTTCATAAACTTCCTGATTTGAGGGCCAACAAACATTCATTCTTGTAGCTTCGCTTCCCTAATCCTGGGGAACTCGGTTTATACGGAGAGAAATGCGCTCCCATCACGATCCATTGATTTCACGAAATTGTTAATCAAATCTAGTTTGGCATGGAATGGAGGCAATAAGATTCCGTCAGCAGTTTTTAATAAACGCCATTTGCCTGCCGTGAATTGAATGACTCTCTCTTTAGTTTTCTTCTCCTTATATATTAACTGCTTTTATCTCTTTTATGCCACATACAGAGGAAACAGCAAAATTTTGCAAACCCAAGTTGTAAACCAAGTAGAAAGCTTATATTTTAAAATCTGCACCCATCTGCCATGAAAAGGCATCATAGTCGGATACTGAATAAAAAGAGACGCATATTCATGTAACTTCCCTTCATACCAACTTCGTGAGCTATAGGAAACGATGGAAATCTATTTCCATTACGTAGCAAGACCACTTTGAAACTAGTTTTCGAGGAGTCAATGATCAAACGCCAATCTTCAGGTTTATGTTCGACACCCACTGACTCCATCAAAAAATCAATGTTACTGGAGAAAACTAGGTCCTGTTTACAAAATAAATGCTTAAATTCCTGCTGGCGTTGGCAGAAAGAACTTATTTTGGTGCCATCCTACAGGAAGTGACAGCCTTTCAATCGAAACAAGCAACCCGGCTTCAGTTTCAGGTAGCTCCAGATCACGAACCAAGTCATCTAGATCTATGTGTGTTAAAAAGTGAAGTTTACTTGTAATATCCGTATGGTGCATGACGGAGGGTACCTTGTACTCCTACTACCGACTTCCTTCCCTGTTCCTCTCCCAGCTGGAGCGAGGGAAAAACTACGATCTATATGCATCCGTATTGACCCTAATTTTTCTTCTCTTATATTTGTGGTTCTTGGGCGAAATTTTCGTGGGGGGCAGTAGAATCGTTCTGTCGTCAGCCTTCAATGTTAGTTCTCTAAATTTTCTCAAGAGGTCCTCTACAGAAACCCATTTGAGTTCACGAACCATCATCGCAGTACTTGCATGCTGATCGAACCTATTGGTAACAAATCTAGCAGCACGCCTCTGAATTGCTTCGATGTCTTCCTTGCCCCTGGAGAGGTGCCGCAAACTTGAGCAGCACTCAAGAATGGGTATTCTATACGCTGAATGCTTTGTAGATTAGCTGCAATTTCCTAAAATTCTCCCAATACAACGACTTCGGCCATTCGTCTTCTTTACTACCGTCCTTATTGGTCATTCCATTCCATACTGCTGTACAGCGTTACATCTAGATATAGAGTAAGGTGGCGAAAGTCATGAAATACCTCCTTCTGCCCGGCGTAGTGCAGAAACTCGACGTGGTATCGGCTGAACAAGTCGTTGGAAGTCCCCTGCTGCCTCTATAGCCGTTCATAATTACGAAAGTGTTTCCGGTGAAGAATTATGTGCACTAACTGACCTCGATTATGTTCTGTAAGTGTTCGATAGGATGAATGCTGGACGTGTTAGGTGGCCAAATCATTCGATTGAATTGTCCATGATGTTCTTCGACCCAAATGCGAACAATTGTAGCCCGGTGACAGGGCGCATTGCATCCATAAAAAATCCAACGTTGTTTGGGAACTTGAAATCCATGAATGCTTGCAAATGGTCTCCACTTCCAGATAATGATCCGTTCAGTGGGACCAGCTGACCCAATCCATTCGATGTAAACACAGCACACACCATTATGGAGCTCGCACCACTTTGCACAGTGCCTTGTTGAGAAACTGAGTCAGAGGCTACGTGGGATCCGCAGCACACTCGAACACTACCGTCCGCTTTGAGCAACTGAAACGGGACTCGTCTGACCAGGCTACGGTTTTCCTATCGTCTAGGCTCCAACCGATAGGGTCACGAGTCTAGGAGAGGCGCTGTAGGCGATGTCGTACTGTTAGCAAAAGCACTCGCGTCGGTCGTCTTCTGCCATAGCCCATTGACGCCATATTTCACCGCACTGCCCTAAATAATACGTTCGTCGTACGTCCCTCTCTGATTACTAGCGATTATTTCTCGCATAGCTGCTTTTCCGGTGAAACTGACAACTCTACGTAAACTTCACTGCTCTCGGTCATTAAGTGAAGGCCGTCGGCCACTGCGTTGTCCGTGGCGAGAGGGGTCACCTGAAATTTGATATTGTTGACACGCTCTTGATACTATAGCTCCATCTACCATTGCGCATTTAAAGTCGATTAATTTCTGTCGTGCTGCCATAATGACGTCGTAAACCTTTTCACAACAATCACCTGAGAGCAAATGGCCACTCAGCCAATGCACTACCTTTTATCCTTGTGTACGTGATAATAAAAGTGGTTCAAATGGCTCTGAGCACTATGGGACTCAACTGCTGAGGTCATTAGTCCCCTAGAACTTAGAACTAGTTAAACCTAACTAACCTAAGGACATCACACACATCCATGCCCGAGGCAGGATTCGAACCTGCGACCGTAGCGCTCTCGTGGTTCCAGACTGCAGCGCCAGAACCGCGCGGCCACTTCGGCCGGCACGTGATAATACCGTCATCTATATGTGTGCATATCGCTATATCACCACTTTTGTCAATGTATAATCGATGCGACTTTGTCGGGCAGCACACACTAATGCTGTATTGAAGATCACAAGATCGTTTTTCCTACTCATCTATATTAACTTACATTTTCATACATTTAAAGCAACATTCCATTCATCACACCAACTAGAAATTAAATGATAATTAAATCAAGACCCTAAGCTGTCGACAGGCGTTGATATACATCAATGGGGACAACTGAAAATGTGTGTCCCGACCGGGACTGGAACCCGGGATCTCCTGCTTATATGGCAGACGCTCTATCCATCTGAACCACCGAGGGCACAGTGAATAGTGCGACTGCAGGGATTTATTCCTTGCACGCTCCCGGTGAGACCCACATTCCCAACTGAATGTCTACACACTACATCCGTAGTGCCCCTGCCCATTAACTAGAAATTATGTCTGAATCACACGATCACTCAACGACGATACCTTTCCGTACACCACGGTATCACCAGCGAACAGCCACAGGTTGCTGCTCACCCTGTCTGTCAAACCATTTACGTATGTAGAGAATAAGAGCGGTCCTACCACACTTCCATGAAGCACTCCTGACGATACCTTTGTCTCTGATGAACGCTCACCGTCGAGGATAGCATAATGAGTTCTACTATTTAAGGAGTCTTCGAGTTACATATCTGGGAACCTCTGTGTGCGCATACCTTCGTTAACAGTCTACAGTGGGGCATCGAGTCAAACGCTCTCCGGAAATCTAGGAATATGGAATCCACCTGCTGCCTTTCATACATGTTTCACAGGATGTAATTCGAGAAGAGAGCAAGCTGAGTTTCGCATGAGCAATGCTTTCTAAGTCAGTGCTGATTTGTCAGTAGAAGCTTTTCTTTCTCAAGGAAGTTGTATTTAAATTGCAATATGTGCAGATTAATGGTATCATTTGATTGTTTGTCAATGTACATGTAATATTACCAATTTTAGACCATGCGATATTTGTACTGAAATGTGTCTCTCGTACAGAGGCAACTACACTACTGGCCATTACAATTAAAACACCAGTTTGAGTATTCACCGCTCGTTTTGAACAAGAACTGGAGGAAGAGGAGATCAGTGTTTAACGTACCGTCGACAACGAAGCCATTAGAAACCGAGCAAAAGCTGGTATAAGGGAAGGATGGGCAAGGAAATCGGCTGTGTCCTTTTAAAGGAGCCATCCTGGTATTTGCCTGAAGTGATTTAGGGAAATCACGGAAAACTTAACTAAGGATTAACACGGGTTTGCACCGTCGTCCTCCCGAATGTGAGTCCAGTTTCAACAAGAACTACACGCAATCAAAACAATAGATGTTAACCATGCCTACCAGCCCACTCTTTCTGACAGTATTGTTAAGAAAAAGGTGAAAACTCAGCCCAAAACACTACTACAGGGATATGCACCAACAGTGCCTCAAATTATTGGCAAAAACCGTATGTATTGCCATTCGGTAGTAGATGATCTACCAAAATAGAGAATATTCTGTAAAAAAACCATATTTAGTGACAAAATGTACCGGAGAAACAGTAGGCAATTCTTTTTTAATCAGAAAGACAAGCAGTCCCCAGTGAACAGAAGTGAGTCTGTCATATGAGTTCCAAAGAGAACTACACGCAATCAAAACAATAGATGTTAACCATGCCTACCAGCCCACTCTTTCTGACAGTATTGTTAAGAAAAAGGTGAAAACTCAGCCCAAAACACTACTACAGGGATATGCACCAACAGTGCCTCAAATTATTGGCAAAAACCGTATGTATTGCCATTCGGTAGTAGATGATCTACCAAAATAGAGAATATTCTGTAAAAAAACCATATTTAGTGACAAAATGTACCGGAGAAACAGTAGGCAATTCTTTTTTAATCAGAAAGACAAGCAGTCCCCAGTGAACAGAAGTGAGTCTGTCATATGAGTTCCAAAGAGTTACGTAGGAAAAACAACCATATCAGTGTGCACTGAACTTAAATAACACCACAGAGGCTGGAAGCTCCAGATTCCATCTTTGCGAAGCGCTATCTGGAAACGAAACACAGTTATGTAGCAGATGCAGAAATACGACATTAAGGGCTCACAAATTGCCCCTATATTAGATGCTGCACATCAAGAGACAATACAGGAACGATCCTGAAGCACTACTGAATCAGCAAACAGACATCAATTACTTTCCACTTCTTGCTCATGCTAATCCTTACTGCTTAGCTATTACGGTTGTGTTAAATTGTTCCCCACTGTAGACGGTGTCAGAGAAACATTGCAACAAACTTCGTGGAGTTGTAAAGAGTGTCTGATACTACGCGACCCTTTCAGTGGCAGCAATGACTTTGTAGAGTGATGGACCATAGGTGGAATGTCTACCAATATTGTTTGTTATTCAGCGATCTTGACTGATTGCCACAATCGCCAATGGAGAAAATGTAGCTAGCTGCTACGTAGAAAGGTTTTGTCTTCTATGAATACTATGTTTTGTAGCCTCAGTGGATGACCACTTTGGACACAAGTTTCCACCTGCTGTATATGTTTCTCCTGGAACCCTCTAACATGTCCAATGTTTTTCAGGACACAGGAAAGAAAGAAATTTCAGGTCCTGTCCGAAATCATCTCTACCAAGCCAACAGAACATCTCATGCACAGGAGACAGGGCCTGTCAGTGCAGCAACTAGCTACATCTTCTCCACAGGCGATCATGGCAATCGGTCGCAATCACTGAATAACAAACGATATTGCAAGACGCTCCACATAGTGTCTGTCAGTGTAAAAAGTCACCTTTACTGCGAAGGGGTGGTCTGGCAGCAGGCGCCAGCACCTACAACTACAAAGCTATGTAGTGTCATAGGATGACATTTTCGGACCAGGGATCCTATCCTCGACGTGTTTCTCAAGACAGCCCCCACAACCCCTCTAAGTTTGTGGCAACATTTCTGGGAAACCCTGTATATCTATGGTTGGTTGGTTGGTTGTTTTGGGGAAGGAGACCAGACAGCGTGGTCATCGGTCTCATCGGATTAGGGAAGGATGGCGAAGGAAGTCGGCCGTGCCCTTTCAGAGGAACCATCACGGCATTTGCCTGGAATGATTTAGGGAAGTCACGGAAAACCTAAATCAGGATGGCCGGACGCGGGATTGAACCGTCGTCCTCCCGAATGCGAGTATATCTATGTCCTAGTTACGTATTTACTTATTTACTTTAGTGTCTTGTGGATTATAGATGTACTATTTTGTATATTTACTTCTTCGGTGGTTACAAATTCTTTGTTCTTTACATCTGAATCGTTATGCACAACAACTTCTTTGCCAGTGTTGTTAGACAGTGGGAAACAACTTGCAGCCTAGATCGTAAAAACAGTTAGCGAAACAAGTGACAAGTAAGGGTATTTTCTCCATATAATGCAACATTGAGCATCCACAATGAAAGCAACAGAAACACTCAGTGCAGTATTACAATACATCAAGTTATAGCACGAAACTTAGTACAGAATGTACTCTTAATGAACAGCACACCATTATTGTCCGTTTAGAATTAATTATATTGAATACTGTAGTACATGACAAGAACATCATACTGAACAGCGTATGTGTTTATCTAACATGCCAAGATTAGGGTCATGAGGCCTTCTCTTATATCTCAATATTTATTTATTTACATGGAGAAAATGCTCACTATTGTGGACAGTACAGATTAAGAAATTACATGACACATAAGCCTATTCTTAGAATGTTTTCATTTGGAGTACCTTATTCAAAATAGTGTGAGTCTACATAGAAGAACACAAGTTTTTAATTTACTGTGTGTAAAACAGTACAATATTGTGAGTCTTAACACTCAAATATAGCGTCTGAATAATAATAATAATAATAATAATAAACCCCATGGAGGCCTCTGGTATGTTTTACCAGTCGTAAAAGGCCACGAAAACAACAAACCACTAATAGGGCTAACCCCCTTTTTAGTGTGATTAGTTGGTTCAGGACAGAACTAATAAAACCTCGTACAAGTGCTGTCATGGTCGGGGACGATGCTTGAACCTTATGCCCGTCCACAATGGTAACTATACTGCTAGCCACACAGAAAATGATTTAAATCCAAATAGAGGTGTTTTGCAGGATATGCTTCCTGCAACCACTCTAGAAGGAAAACAAAGACAGAGGATGAGATGGTCATATGAAGTTAACCGAGACCTCATGTTCTGTTATTACCAAGCAACAACCTTAGGAACCAACACAACTGGATATAGATCACAAGTATACACAACATTTATTACCAGATACCCAGAATTAAAATTTTCAAGAGAACAACGACTAGCTGATCAGATCCGTGTAATAATCAAAAATAACAGGATACCCTGGTCAGAATTAGAAAACATCAAACAACAAGTACAACAAATACTGGAACAAAATAATGTGCAATCAGAAGAAGAAGAAAATACAGTAATGGACTCAAACATCCCAGAGCAAACAAACAAAGAACAACACGCATCAATTAAACAATCAGAGGAAAATGAAATCTTAAGATAGCCACCAGAACACGAATACGAAGTGACACACATGTTAGATATCGAAGAAAAATTTCAGCTAACATATATAGAATACAAAGACACAAATACAGACATTAACCATTCTTGCATAGACCACCAAATAATCTACAAGTCGAAACAACAATAACAACTATCAACACAATCATACACAACAAAATAAATTAAAATACAACTGTGGAAGAGTTACAACTACTGGTTTATATAGGAGCACTCACTACACTAAATATACACACTAGGCAGAGATCAGAAGCAACCAACACACAGAAGAAACCCACAAAACCAGCATGGCAACACAGGCTACAGATCAGAATAGAAAAACTGAGAAAAGACATCGGACAGCTAACACAATTTATAAGAAATGAAATATCAGACAAAAAACGAAAAAGGTTAGGTAAAATCTCACAACAAGAAGCGATAGAGCAATTAGATGAAAAGAAGCAGAAATTACAAGCATTGGCCAAACGACTTAGAAGATACAAAAGAAAGTGAAAATAGAAGGAAACAAAACCAAACATTCAACACAAACCAAAAGAAATTTTACCAGACAATAGATAACACACACATTAAAATAGACAATCCACCAAACATAACAGACATGGAACACTTCTGGAGCAACATATGGTCAAACCCGGTACAACATAACAGACATGCACAGTGGATACAAGCAGAAACAGACACATACAAAATGATACCACAAATGCCTGAAGTGATAATTTTGCAACATGAAGTCACCCGAGCAATTAATTCTACTCACAATTGGAGAGCCCTGGAAAAGATAAAACAGCAAATTTCTGGCTAAAGAAGTTCACCTCAACACATTCACATCTAATTAAATTAACAGTTACATTGCAGACCCATACACAGTCCCTCATACACTTACACAAGGAAGAACTTACCTGAAACCTAAAGATCGAGGAGACACAGCAAACCCAGCAAAATATCGCCCCATAACATGCCTACCAACAATATACAAAATATTAACTTCAATCATTACACAGAAATTAATGACACATACAACACAGAACAAAATTATAAATGAAGAACAATAAGGCTGCTGCAAAGGAGCATGAGGATGTAAAGAGCAAGTGATAATAGATGCAGAGGTGACATATCAAGCTAAAACTAAACAAAGGTCGCTACACTACACATACATTGATTACCAAAAAGCTTTTGATAGTGTACCCCACTCATGGTTACTATAAATATTGGAAATATACAAAGTAGATCCTAAATTGATACAGTTCCTAAACATAGTACTGAAAAATTGGAAAACCACACTTAATATCAAAACAAATTCAAATAATATCACATCACAGCCAATATACATTAAGCATGGAATATACCAAGGAGATTCATTAAGTCCTTTCTGGTTTTGCCTTGCTCTGAACCCACTATCCAACATGCTAAATAATACAAATTATGGATAGAATATTACTGGAACGTACCAACACAAAATCACACATTTGCTATACATGTATGATCTAAAACTAGTGGCAGCAACAAATCAACAACTCAACCAATTACTAAAGATAACAGAAGTATTCAGCAATAATATAAATATTGCTTTTGGAACAGACAAATGTAATAAAAATAGCACAGTCAAGGGAAAACACACTAAACAAGAAGATTACTTATTGGATAACCACAGAGAGTGCATAGAAGCGATGGAAAAAGCAGATGCCTATAAATATCTAGGATACAGACAAAAAATAGGAATAGATAATACAAATATTAAAGAAGAACTAAAAGAAAAATATTGACAAAGACTAACAAAAATACTGAAAACCGAATTGACAGCAAGAAACAAGACTATACCAATATTGACCTACTCATTTGGAGTAGTGAAATGGAGTAACACAGACCTAGAAGCACTCAATACACTTACACGATCACAATGCCACAAATATAGAATACATAACATATATTCAGCAACAGAAAGATTCACATTAAGCAGAAAGGAAGGAGGAAGTGGATTTATCGACATAAAAAACCTACATTATGGACAGGTAGACGATTTAAGAAAATTCTTTATAGAACGAGCAGAAACTAGCAAAATACACAAAGCAATCACTCATATAAATACATTGGCTACACCATTGCAATTTCATAACCACTTCTACAATCCTTTAGATCACATAACATCAACAGAAACGAAGAAAGTAATTGGGGAAAAAAAACACTACATGGCAAGCACCTGTATCATCTAACACAGCCACACATTGATCAAGATGCACCCAACACATGGCTAAGAAAAGGCAATATATACAGTGATACAGAAGGATTCATGGTTGCAATACAGAATCAAACAATAAACACCAGATATTTCAGCAAGCATATTACTAAAGATCCCAGTACCACAACAGATAAATGCAGACTTTGCAAACATCAAATAGAAACAGTGGATCACATCACAAGCGGATGTACAATACTAGCAAATACAGAATACACCACAAGACATGACAATGTAGCAAAAATAATACATCAACTACTTGCCATACAACATAAACTAATACAACAACACGTTCCCACATACAAGTATGTACCAGAAAATGTACTGGAGAATGATGAATATAAATTATACTGGAACAGAACCATTATAACAGATAAAACAACACCACATAACAAACCTAACATCATACTCACCAGTAAAAAGAAGAAATTAACAGAACTAATCGAAATATCCATACCTAATACAACGAATATACAGAAGATAACCGGAGAAAAAATTGAAAAATACGTCCAACTGGCTGAGGAAGTCAAGGACATGTGGCATCAGGATAAAGTTGACATCATACCAATGATACTATCAACTACAGGAGTCATACCACACAATATCCACCAGTACATCAACGGAATACAGCTACATCCGAACGTAAATATACAAACTACAGAAATCTGTAATTATTGATACATGTTCAATTACCCGAAAGTTCCAAAATGCAATGTAACATATACCGTACAGTTAAAAGGAAGTCACGCTTGATCAAGGTCCGCGTGGCTTTCCATTTTTAACCAGACATAACGTCTGAGAAAGGAAAGAAATAGTAATAATAATAATGATAATAATACTAGTAATAAGAGTAATCATAGTAGTAGTAGTAGTAGTAGTAGTAGTAGTAGAAGTATATATACGACGAACAGTAGCGTGTTATTCCAATGACTGGAGTGTCTCCAATGGATTACTTGAGCCAAGAGGACTTACAGTACAAAGCTTAAATCTATGTATCAGCTCTTCGTAAATATTCCACTATCAGGCATTCTATATATTTTACAGTACATCCAACATGACAAGCATACTCTCAGTTAGACGTAATTTAGAATCCTACATTTAGATATTGCTGTGACACAAATAGTGAAAAACAGGCACACATATTATATTCGTTCATCAGAAGAACAATAATGAAGACACACTACTGACAATCATATTTAAAGCATTAGCGATAGCAGCATTGGATTTGGGGAAAAGGATGGCTGGAGGCAGAGAAAGAGGACCGTGATAAAGCACAAGTAATGAAAGTATGGGAAAAACATGCGACATTACTGACTGAGAAATGAAAAGGGAAGAAAGTGTAACTGGGAGAGGATCGGAGCACTTAGCTTACTGTCTGACAGAGTGTTTCCGCGATGATGTTAAAAATTGTTAGGGATGATGGACATGGATTAATGTATCAATTTGAGGTAAGGGACGTTGGTCCGGAAACGACCGTGTCGGAAGTTACAAGAAAAAATTGTTCTGATGCCTCCGACAGTAGACCTCGTCTACTAGAAGTTCTCTGCTATCCATGTTTTTGGACGTCCAATAACCATGGGCTTTTAAGTGCATGCCTTAAGAGCTATGAGCACTTACTCATCTTTGCTACTCCGAAACACGTCACTTCTACTGAACAACTGTTAGCAACTTTAAAGATAAGAACTTTAGAGCCTATGTTTACTCACATTTTTTTCTTATTTTGGTCGATACTGCCTTAGCCTAAAATATAGAACGCAGAAAACTTGTCGTAGAAAAGATCCACTGTCGGAGGTATCACAACGATAGCCGCTTGTAATTGCCGACTAGGTCGTTCCAGATCAGGGACCTCAGATCAATGTATTTACCCTTTCCCACTATCCCTGAACCCTTTTAACATCATCACGGAATCACCCTGTACGTTAATTCTCGGGGAGGTGTTTCGAGATTGACAGTAGGAAGCGTTTCGGTATCTTCTTAAAAGCAACAGGTCATTGAATTGTTCCCAGACTGCATGGTGCTTTCCTAGAGACGAATAGCACCAGCAGAGAAGGATAATAGATATAATAATAATAAAGATATATGTCATCATACTCATCGAGAGGCTGTTTCATTGTTGATACTCTCGTGCCCAGTGTGACGTTAATTATGAATATTTAGTGCGAATTTTTGTGGTTTATCTGTTGAGGGAAATACATGTATGTGTGAATGTGTGTTTGTGTGAATGTGTGTTTATGTGCGTGTGTGTGTGTGTGTGTGTGTGTGTGTGTGTGTGTGTGTGTGAGAGAGAGAGAGAGAGAGAGAGAGAGAGGGAGAGAGAGAGAGAGAGAGAGAGAGAGAGAGGAGCGGGGAGGAGGGGGGGAGGTTGAGAAGCAGGCTCATTTGGGTAACAGAGGGTGTTTGCATACTAGGTTTTCTTTGAAAAATGTCTTTAAATATGTTTTCTTGCATAGTGTTGTTACTTACAGGGGTCATATAATATCCCTCTGACAGAAAGCAAGGGTTGTCAATAGCAAAGAGTCACGTATTAAGCTATATGGTCTAATCCAGTTCGGAACTAATTACATGTAGTGCCCTATAATGTTCTATCTTAGGGTCGTTACTTTTTGTTGTGTATTGTTTATTAATGATCTTTCAACGGTAACATTATCAGGTAGCAGGTTTGTTTGGTTAACAGCTGATACAAACATGGTAATAAATAGCAATAAAGTAGAGTTTTAGAAAGATCGGTTATTGAAATTTTTGTGAACATTAATAAATGGTTTATAGTCGGTTATTTCTCACTAAACTTTGATAAAACCTACTTTATGCAGTTCAGAACTTTTAAGAGGTTTCATCGCAGTCCAGCCCTAAAGTTATACGATAAGGAAATAGAAAATGTTGATAAACTTAAATTCTTGAAATAACAGCTTCATAATAAATTCAGCTGGTAGCAGCATACCACAGAACTACTGAAATGCCTAAACAAATCTCAATTTGCATTGCAGATGTTGTGAGACACAGGTGAGATAAAAAAAAAGCTACCATACATCGACAGCTCAGTTAATGGAATTAGAACTGGAAATAGGAATAATCTTCACAAAGATTCAAAGTCACTTACTCTGGACCATAAACGTGTCCACTATGCACGAAACACATTTTCATTAACTTTCCAGCAGCCATTAAAGGTATAAGCACAAATTCAAGATACCAGAGGAATCTATGGAGTTTAATGATGGCCAACTCCTCATACCCCACTGACGAATTTTTTGGATGAACCTGTATATATTATTAATGATATCAAAGAATACATAAAATTTGATGTCTGCACGTCTTCAGTGCAGTAATGGGATCAATGTAATTAAGTGTTTTGAAGTGATGTTTCTCTTTCATGATGTGTTGCTGCAATAGACAACGAATCATCGTATACAACTCATTCTATAAACATTTATTTGTTATGTGACACATTTTTATTAACTTTAGGATCAACATATGTTTCATATTATTGAATCACTCCCTTCCCCAGTTAGGATCTGTGTAAGATGCACTAAAACATTAGTATTTCCTTTACGAATGTGTGTTGTGTATTTTTGTTTTATGAAATTTTCTACATCGTAATGGATCTACTCTCAGTGAAATCAGTTGGAATGAAAAGTGTTTTTTCTCTATTACAATCTAAAATTTCATTCAAAACTTCCTTTCATTGCGCTACGGCTTAAGTGTAAGTTTTCCTTTATTAGTGGAGACTATTGTTTCCTCAAGGTCCTGAGACAAAGCAATAGTCGCTGAGACCACGTGCAGATTGTGGCAGCGGGTGTTCCGGCGTCGTCAGCACCGGCGCGAATGTCACCAGCGGCCGCGCCTGCGTTCCCAAGCACGCACAGCTGCGCCCGTGCGTCCCACGGCCCGCCGCCGGCTCGGTTACATCACGGCGGGGCGTGACGTCACCGCCAGCACATCCGCGTGCTGCGCTTTTGTTCGCGACCGCCATCTGGCCGCGGGCGCTGGAGGCGAGATTTACGGCGCGAGCAGGTGTCCGTCTGGCGTCCCTGTAACACACCGCGTCTCGCCAGCGCGCCGAGCAGCTACACAACGCGGGGAACTCTAAGCGCTCGCTTCTTCTACATCACTCACGGACACAAAGCACTCTTTTCATCGGATGCAGACTAGTGATGGTTAGAACTCAATATTGTAGCACATCGAGAACTTTGGTCTAGAAAGCCGATGTAATCAAAAATATACCCGAGAACTGTAGAGCGTAGATATACATACACCGCGAACGTCTATTTATGTTTGAAACCAACATCTAAGTCGTATGTCTGGTGAAGGACGTCACATTCGCCATTGACCGTAGAGATTATTTACTTCACAATTGCTATTTTGGCCATGACGCCATCATCAAATAATAATGCTAAAGCTAAGAAATGTAAAAAAGAAAAGACAGTGTAGATGAGGGTCGTCCAGTAAGTAAGTTTCTCTATTTCATTTCTCTTCAAAACAAACTGTGCTCGTGTCATCTGAGGGCTGGCGAGTTCGATTGGTGTCTGTTGACAACTGACTTATTGGATGCCGCTCGTATATACAGCACGTAACATGTATAAGTGCCGATATTCCTACTGAACAACATAACATCAGTTTGCAGACAAATAATTATAGGTGTTACAAGTTGTGTGTCTTTCGGTTGCTCAGTACCTCCAGGTACATGTGTGCAAGAGCAAGCCATTGACGCTTATTTTCCCCTGGGCAGCAGCAGGTGTTGAAGTGAGGACGTATGGATACAAAACAGTTAGTCTATACTGACAACAGTACTTCACGTAGTGGCGCTGTTAAAAACCATGCAGGAAACATCAGGTCATAAAATTTGTGATGTGTTTGTGGGAAAACACTTCATGACAGAGAAAAAGCAACCAGTACACAAACGTGTGTACATATTAAGGTTCCACAGTCCGCAGCTCGTGGTCTTGCGGTAGCGTTCTCGATTCCCGCGCGCGGGATCACGGGTTCGATTCCCGGGGGGGGTGAGGGATTTTCTCTGCCTCGTGATGACTGGGTGTTGTGTGTCTTTCCTCATTATTTCATCATCATTGACTCGCAAGTCGCCGAAGTAGCGTCAACTAAAAAGGACTTGCGATTTCCACGGCCGAACAACCCACGTGGGGTCTCCCGGACAACGATGCCGTACGAGAATTTCATTTCAAGTTACCACACGTAAAAATATCTACAGATATACCCCGTATAGGATTGCAGGTACACACCGTGTATACGGTAGCACGTCCCAAAAATGGCAAAAATAACGCGTCTGTTACATGTCACTTCAACACATGTCAAAGTTTAGGACCCTCCTGCATGTATACATTTTTTCTACAGAACTAATCCTCTACACTCTAAGAATACAGCGGTGATGAACGAGCGCGAAACTCTGTAGATCGTGAAATGATGGAAATTGCCGGCCGCGGTGGCCCAGCGGTTCTAGGCGCTTCAGTCCGGAACCGCGCTACTGCTACGGTAGCAGGTTCGAATCCTGCCTCCGGCATGGATGTGTGTGATGTCCTTAGGTTAGTTAGGTTTAAGTAGTTCTAAGTTCTAGAGGACTGATGACCTTAGAAGTTAGGTCCCATAGTGCTCAGAGCCATTTGAACCATTTTTTGATGGAAATTACATGAACTATTGGCAGTGTTACCATCCTTAACACAAGTCGCAATAAACTAATGTTCTTACACGTTTGGACTGAGGCAGTTGCTACAAAAAATTCATTCACAAGTCTTGCTTTTGTTAGAGATATTATATTCCAGAGAGAAAAAGTGTAAGCGTAGTGTTGAAACATCATTTTAAATTTGTTGACAAAATGCATCTTTCTATGTAATGATACGTTCAAACGGTACAGAGGGATGGTATAGGAAAATTTCTGTATAACGCAGTGGCGTAATCAATTTTACGTGACTGAGTCTCAGGCCTGAGAAGTCAAAGCCGAATGTCTTTCATTAGACTACTGGTAGCCTAATTTCTGCAAAATGCTAAGCGCTTTATCAGTCGGCCTTTGTAAGCATAACAAAGTCCGAGACATTGTTTCTGTGTGTAGATTTTACATGCGCCAGAATTACATTTTCTCCAGTGAATTTCCTACTTTTTCTAAAACTGCATAATTTAGTTAACCGCTGCCACAGAACTACAAGACAAAATGTGAGTTTCGAAGGAAGTATTTGGTTTCCAGACAGTTCCTAAGGAACGTGCGTCAAATATTATTTCAACTGTTATAAGACCTGGCATCTGATTTTATCAATGGCATCCCCTTCATACACAAAATAATCGCTTGCGTTTTTTGACCTTTATTAAAACCAGTACAGATACGGAAACGTTAGCGAAATATCAAGAAGAATATATTAGAAAACGAAATTCTTGTAGTGGGCAGTAAGCTATGCAATCTGTGTTAGTGTGTTAGAGAATAAGAACAGTGGTCTTATATGGAAATTAGTCATGACAAGTGCATTTGATGTGCCCAGAAAATATGACTTCTAGATCTGGAACCAAGAACTTCAGAAAATTTCTTAGGTACATTACCCTTAGGAACACTGAGCTGCCGCGCGGGGTAGCCGCGCGGTCTCTGGCGCCTTGTCTCGGTCCGCGCGGCTCCCTCCGTCGGAGGCTCTAGTCCTCCCTCGGACACCGATGTGTATGTTGTCTTTAGAGTAAGTTAGTTTAAGTTAGATTAAGTAGTGCGTAAGCTTAGGGACCGCTGATCTCAGCAGTTTCGTCCCACAAGACCTTACCACGAATTTCCAACACTGAGATAACATATAATAAAAAGTTAAAAGGTGCGTAAGACGAACATGAAAAAGAAAGGATATGCAACTAATATTTCCTAAATGTATGGACTTTTCTTGAAGAGACAGACATAGAAGAGTCCTTATCAATAAATTCATAATATTTAAACAAACAAATAGTCTCAAACAGAAAATCAAATGGCACTCCTTAGAGTGAAACCACGATGATGCCTCAAGGCTTGGGCGTCCATACTTGATCACAGCACGTGGATGTCAGAGACTTATCCGCTCTGTAAAGCAGCATAGGCGGCGATCTGTGGTGGATATGAATACAGGATACAACGCTGGTGCAGGCACAACTGTCTGGAACACACAATTCAGCGCACATTACCGAACGTGTGAGGCTTCGCAGCGGACGACCCCACCGTGTCCCATGTTGGCCTAACGACACCGTCAATTACGACGACAGGGTGCACGTACCACCAGGTGGGATGAGTCACTTTCTTACTACACCAGATCTAAACATGCACCGCGCCATGAACGAAGGCCAATGGGGGCAGTATTAAGCTACCTGGGTGCTTGTGAGTGCTTCACTGTTTTTGTTAGGAATGACAACATACATTTGTCACACACCGTTAGCCACATTATCAGATTGTGCACTGGCGTTCTTGCTGCCACAAGTAGTAAGAACTGAAAAAAAATTGCATGTAAATACACAACTTTGGGGATCTGGGTATGCATTATTTGCTTTTTTTGTTTCTAGTTTCTCTCTGCCAACGAGAGCATTATCAGCTATTTAGAGTTTGCCGACCATAATGAGCGTAGCTCAGAATTTTCGACGTGGTGACATCAGGCTATGAATATCTGAAGATGCACTCGTTGGCAGAGCGAAACCAGTAATAAAAAAGCTGCCAATAAGACCTGTGGCGATTTATCTTTACATAGTTCCAAATGTTCGATGTGTCCTCTGCCGTGGTACCTGCGTTGGCTAATATTGTTTTCTATCAGTCCCTTATTCTCGTGAATGTTCACTTTGTCCTTAAATCTCTGTTATGTGCAGTGTAAGCAGATGTGCACATTCCTGAGTGCTTGTTCAACTGCTGTGCCAGCTTCTTATAAGTTGGGGCGTAGAAGGAACACGACCTGGAGTTCGCCTAACTGTCTTTCACCTGCAACCCGCACAACTTACGTGACTTGCATATCTTGGCTCAAATGGCTCTGAGCACTATGGGACTCAACATCTTAGGTCATAAGTCCCCTAGAACTTAGAACTACTTAAACCTACCTAACCTAAGAACATCACACACACCCATGCCCGAGGCAGGATTCGAACCTGCGACCGTAGCAGTCCCGCGGTTCCGGACTGCAGCGCCAGAACCGCACGGCCACCGCGGCCGGCACTTGCATATCTGCTTCATCATCAGATGGTTTGGTGAACGGTGTTCATTATTTTAATTGGTGTTTTTCATGTATCACGCTTTTGACACCAGTCACGTAACAGACTTACGTCTTTCATGCTCTCACTCAAATATGAAATAACTCCCTGGGCGATTTGTAATATCTGAGGGAATTAACAAGCCTATACAAAAATTTACAGAACTATGGGGTGTCCCATAAAGGTCGTAGCTTATGAATTCATTGTAACACAGAAATTTATTTATGAAATTAAGTAAATTACATATTATTGCAGTGTATGCTACCTGCAATTATGTGTGAAACGTGATATTACTTAAATGCCCGTCATGACTCGGCAGATATACTCTAGTTCTTTCGATAAAATTTTCCATAACTTGGCGGCAACTTGCACTTCTAATTCTCAAATTGCACTCTGAATCACTGTCTTGAGCTCTACAAGCGATCCTGGTTTGTTGGCGTACACACTAAAGTTCAAACACTTCCACAGGAAGAAATCACACTGCGACAGATCACAAGATCTGAGTGGCTAATTTACGTCACTATTGCGGGCAATCACCCGATCAGGCAACTTCTCTCGTAATAGGTCCATGCGCGAATGTCCCATATTTGTTTCGGGAGCATCCTATTAGTAAGCGTGCGGTGCTTTTCTTGATCGTTTGGCTTCAATTCTTGTGTCGGATTTTATAAGCCCAGAGACGCAGATTTTCTGTCAGAATTCGGTGTATGCTGATTCTGGGAATATCCCGTTTGTTCTGAACGTCTGCTAATTGAGTTCACCAGACTTACAGCAAAATTGCCACACAGGATGGCGGTGTTTTCCACAGAACGACTAGCAGAAGGACTTCCAGACGGCTTAATGTCCCCAGTAGACCCGGTTTTCTCCGATTTATCAGTCAGTCTCATCGCAGCTCAGTCTCATCGCAGCTGACTTATTCGGTGGATTACGTTGGCTAAATATTCTATGGAGATTTAGAATAATCTTTGCACAAGATTCTCCACATTTGTAATAAGTTCTCAATGTGAAACACCCTATTCCGCTGTGAAGCGCTCTGTTACTAACTACGAGTGACTATAAAATACGGACACTACAACCGAAATTCAAGGAGGGTGAAGTGACATCCTTTGCTTGTAACTTTGGAGACGCCATATTGGATCTCATTGTTTTTTTTTTAGTTTCTCTATTACAACTTGCGCTACATGTCACTTATGACAATATACCATTTCATGGAAATGGTGGGTTGAACATTTGTCACAAACGTCACTCTTGGTATCATTTGTAACATTTAAGTTTCAGTTAACGACACGTAAGAGGTAAAAGGCGTTTAGGAAATTTCCAAGGTAAACAATACTAATGCTCAGAGTTATATGTGACCAGCTTGGTATTCTGGTTAGAGACGCGTGGTTATGGAGTCGAAAGAAGTTGGTTCGCGTACTAGTAGCTAATAAAAGCACTCCGTCTTCAGGCCGCAAGTGGCCCGTCGGGACCATCTGACCGCCGTGTCATCCTCAGTAGCTAATAATATTTTTTCCAATTTCCACGTTCGTAACATATTCCGCTTGTTTCCTAATCATGTAATAGAAGTATGTTCTGCAACATTTTATGTTATTTACATATAAGAGTGTGGTCCGTCAGGAATAAGTTTCTTCGATTTTTTTGACTTCAATCTGATTGAAAAACGAAAGACGAAACTGCTACAAGTGAAATGACCACAAATGATATTTGTATTCTTGATTGTCACAAATATGTGGCCTCTTTTTTACGAATATGTGGTGATTACCGAGAGTGTGGTTAGGTAAGGAACCTGAGAGTACACCTCAAATTGCTGCGAGTGAAAGAAGCAGCAATCCTATTTCTAGTCTTGATTGTCACACATATTCATCTGCGCTCGAATTGTTAACAACTCTTCTGCATATTCGGAGGTCAAGACAAAGATCGCACCACACAGTGAGCAGGGGACGCCACGTGAGTCAAACTCCAGCAAAATGTCTAATTCCGACTGTAAAATCCTAATTTTAGTCACTCTTTACGAACTGCGATGTAAACAGATGAAAGTCGTGGCATTATTAAATACTGCCAACTTAATAGAACAGAAATGGCGGACTTTTCAAATGTTGCATTCCTTACGGGACCCATTTTTACACTATTGGTCATTACAACTACCACACCACGAAAGTGGTGATGCAACAAACATCAAATCGGCTTGAAGCGTACATCGTGTAAGCGACTGGCACTTCAGCGGAGCCGCGACACTCTGTCTTGCTTTTGTTACCCAACATGATAGCTGCGCGCCAAGCGGCCAGCAAGTTCTACTGTTGTGAAAGCGAATGCAAATCGTAACCGTTTATATTAGTTTGTATAACAGTTTTACAAACGGTAGCATCTGTAGTGCAATAAATTGCAGCAAAAACAAGAAGAAGGCACACCATTTGTCTTTTTTATGGGTTTTCTAAGAGCCCTGAGAGGTTTTAAAAGGTATGTTATAGGACAGTTTATTTCTTGTAACCTACAGATATTTACTGAAGAATTTCGTTTTGTTTTAGGCACAAAAATGGCTACTAACCAGCACCAGACCTTACCTTTTGGAGTAAAACATCGTATATCTAAACAAAAAGTGAAGTTTTTTTCACTGCACTTCCCGTCAAATCAGTGAATATGGAACGTGGGAAACTCCTATGGGATTCAATACCTACATTAATTAACGTACAGAATAAGCCACCACAACTGTGGCTAAGGGGGAAACCACACAGACGTCACAATAAAACGTCAGAAGTAATAAAACTGTTTCCCAACGAAGACGAAAACCAATACCACAATTGAATCGGTGAGTGCAGAAACCACTTCAGTCACAAATTGTAAATTTTTCAGGAGAGAGAAAAAAACGTCATAACTCCTTCAAATTATCAAATATTTCAACTTTTTTTCCCTTTGTCATAACAACATTTATGTTGTGTCATGCTTCGACACAACTTAGGCTCAGGAATATTTAAAATTTGTCCCGGAAGTACGCTGTTTCTGCACTCACTGGTTTTTACAGACACTTGAAAACTTGGAAAAAGGTAATCATACATTTAAAGTTTATATTTTTTCGTAGTATATTGAAAATGAAGTTACAGTATTGCAAAGTTATCAGAAAACAGGAATGTAACAAAGTAAAACGCTCTTAAAATAGATCATTCTCGACCATTGTATCATTGCCATGTGCAGTGGTTGGCCAGGTAAATAGTTCATCATAAACAACTGAAGTTTTCAGGAACATGAATTATTATCTTCTTGATGTCTACTATTTTCTTAATGTTGATTGGAACTTTCCCTAATTGGTAGGCTGCGATACTTGGAGGAAAATCAATACCTACGTTCTGTGAAGCAGGTTTCAGCAGCTGATAGCTGTGCTTTTGTAATCCATCAATGGAAGTTTATGCTGCGATTACCGCTTTTTCTTTAGAGTTATAGTGCATCTCTGTATATCGAGTGGGAGAAAGCTTGAATTTTGCTTCTTGTGGCACACTCCTCCCTGGGCAATGGATTTTTTTGTGTAATATTCCTTCCACCAACAATCAAAATCTTTTACGTCAGTGGTGAGCAGCTTAGCGAGGTGAAAACTGTTATTGGACTGAGCACACAACTATTCATATTCATCAGGTGTATATATCCGATAATTTTTACGTATCATCCTCTTGATAGTACCAAAATCTTGATCGTTTGGAAGATATGAATGTCTTCGGACCAGAAAGTAATGAAAAAACCTACTGCATCTGCAAAAGCAAGGCAGAATCTTATGTTTCTGCCTTGATTCCGATTATGTGTGTAGGTGCCATCGCAAAAGAAATACAGATTTCTAACATTTGATGGAATATTAGTGTCAATGTATTTCAATAGCATGCTGCATATCTCATTGGCTCCTTTGTGGGCTGCTCCTTCGTGGTACACAAATATTTCAGATTTCATAGTTTTTAGTTTTTTATCCCAAAACAGTTCACCCAAAGTTGTCTCAAGTAAAACTCACATTTTATGCAGGTATCTATCTACGGACGTCCTAACCGTAATGAAAAGTTGTCATGAAAACATGTAAGATAAAATTCATATTTTACTTCCAAAAGAGGGTACTTTTCTTTAAACAAGGAATGCATTTTTTTTTCACATCAAGGTGGGCGTCAAGATAACTGATATCTTTGGTGCCATAGTGGGTAATCTTGGTGGGGAATGATGAAATATGCTCATGTATTTTAGAACCAACTTCGGCAGAAATCGTGTTCTTCTTGAGACTTGTACTCGTTTATCTTGAGGTGATTTCCCTTTATCAGGAGATCAGTAAGCCTTCGAACCCTGCCCTCAGTAATGCCGTAGAATGAAATAAACGCTTTCTTACATATCCTTTTCCTTTCTCCTTTGTGTAGTAAGAACTATTCGAAACTGGCTGCTGTTTTTCTAGGCTGTTCAGAACGAGACCTACGGTGCTTAATGGCGTGTTTTTCAATCAGTTGTTGTAAGAAAATATCTTGCTCGTCTTTTGATTTCAACTGATTCAAATTAGAAATAAATTCAGATGTTTCATCATCACTAAACTTAGTAAAGCATTGTAATTTACAGTTACAAGCAGCACCTGTTGGTCTAGACGGGATGAGACGCCGTTTCCAGTTGATGTGTTCAACCCCACGAACTTTAGAGGTTCCAATGACGTTTCTTCGATGTTTTTCTTCATTTCTCCTCCTCTTCTTAGGAGCTGTTTCATGATCACTTTCAATGCTTGTAGTACTCACAGTCACATTGAACATACAACAGGAAACGTTAAGCACGAACTTGGAACACGTTGAAAACAATCAACAAAATAAAGACTTCGATAAGAACAGCCGTTTAGGCTGGTAAACAGATGGCGCATGCTCAGTAAAAGGGGCAAGACTGGTCATGCGATGAGGCGGTGGGAGCAGAAACCACGTCGGTCACTGACTCGTGTTATTTCTGCGCTCAGTGTTCGAAAAAGACACCCTGCATCTACGGATGTACTCAACAGAATAACTTGGTTCTTCTACTCAACACGCATCTTGCCTTTCTAAGCATCTTTTTATCGAAAACGATTTTTCGCAATTTTATGACTCGAGTGGTTTTTGCACTCACCGATTCAGTTGTTGTACATCTGAGCCAGAAACGGCAAGAGTCTTCAACACATTCGCTTTTGAAGCAAAAGTGATTACGTTTACAGAAATATTCGTGAAGTAGAAAGTCAAGACAAAGGAAGTATAAGAACTTGCGAAATTAGAGATCGTACAAAATTGTTATGGGTCAAGGAAAGTGCCTATCATAATAAGAACAGACAAGAACAAAAATAGTTGCTCCTCGTGCATTAAATAAAGGCTTTCAGCTGCAATTATACACATATACTAAAGTATTTCTTCGTGAGTAAACTGTTGCTTATATCACCGATTGAGTGAGCGTCGGATGTTTTTACACTTATTTCACAGTCGCTCATGTTTGCTGATATTACAACAACTCTTTGAAGGAAAAAAGTAAGGTGAGTGTTTCGTGAATCATGTAGAAAGGGGATGAAAAAGAAACATCATTCTTGAGGCGAATGTGGCTCAGCTTTCCCACCAATTGGAACGCTGGTGTCGCTCCAGCTCTCAAAAGGTAACAACTCTTTCACTAGAGTCTTGACTGTACGTATTAGACGGTGATATATAAGGTAACTTTAAGCATTGTGCAAGATTATTGATGTCTGTGATGACCTATTTTCATACACGTGGTGTATGACTTTTGCCCTACACACCACCCACTGGAAGCAGCACGCATTGGTTGCTGAAACACTGGCCGTCCCCACTCGTCGTTCACCATGATCCGTTAGTTATCTAGTTACATGTTTCACAGGCCATGTGAAAGATTCTTTTATCGAAAAAATGTGGAACGAGTCAGTTTAGAGGATATGCGTAGATTAGTAGTGTTAAATTAATGATACATTATTACTTTTATGCAACTACACTTAAAAAAGAGATTTCATTTATTTACTTATTTTTACTGGCTACCAGTTTTAAGCACAATTTAGTCACTGGAATAGAAGGAACTGTCCAGGAGAATTGATTTTATGTTAGGTTTAAAACTTGTTTCGCTACCTGCCAGATGTTTTGTGTTATTGGGCAAATGATCAAAAATTTTTGTTGCTGCATACTGAATTTGTTTTTGAGCTAATGTCAGCTTTAGCAGTGGGTAAGAAAGATCTTTTTTCCCTCTGTTGTAGGTATGGAGATCATCAAATTGAGATGGATTGTTTATGATGAATTTCATTGGCGGGTATACAGGGTGGTCCATTGATCGTGACCGGGCTAAATATCTCACGAGATAAGCGTCAAACGAAAAAACTACAAAGAACGAAACTTGTCTACCTTGAAGGGGAAAACCAGATGGCGCTATGGTTGGCCCGCTAGATGTAGCTGCCATAGGTCAAACGGATATCAAATGCGTTTTTTTTAAAATAGGATTCTCTTTAAATAACGTAACTATCAGGCCAACGGTCCAGACACTTGGATGATGTCGTCCAGGATACCGAACAGCATACATAGCACATGCCCATTGGGCATTTTGATCACAATAGCCATACATCAACATAATATCGACCTTTTACGCAATTGGTAAACGGTCCATTTTAACACGGGTAATGTATCACGAAGCAAATACCGTCCGTATTAGCGGAATGTTACGTGATACCACGTACTTATATGTTTGTGACTATTACAGCGCCATCTATCACAAAGCGAAAAAAGTGGTCCAACTAAAACATTCATTATTTCTTTACGTACTACACGAATATGTAATAAAAAATGAGGGTTCCTGTTTAAAAAAAACGCAGTTGATATCCGTTTGACCTATGGCAACGCCATCTAGCGGGCCAGCCATAGCGCCATCTGGTTTCCCCCTTCAAGCTAGAAGAGTTTCGTTTTTTGTAGTTTTTTCGTTTGATGCTTATTTCGTGAGATATTTGGCCCGGTCACTATCAATGGACCACCCTGTATGTATTGTGATAGCTCAGTTAAAATGCTTAGCTCCTTGAAGAGGTATCTACAGGATGTCCGTGATAAACCACATATTATTCTTACTGCTCGTTTTTATGTAACCAACCCATTCTTTCTAAATGATGAGTTATACCAGAAGATTATTCCCTACGACATTATCGAGTGGACATGTGCAAAATATGTCAGGAGGTTGATACGTTTATTTCCAAGATTTGAAATTAGAATACAAGAGCAGCTAAACTTAATTGCTTTAGAAGCACGGTAATATACTTCTTCCAGTTCAAGTTTTCATCAATTTGGAGCGTTATGCCGTATTTACTGACTCCTGCTCATGTGCTTCATCCGTTGTTGATGTGTCTCTATTTGTTATACAGATATGAATGTAGTGTGCGTTTTTCTTCAAAATTTAGAAAGACCCTATTTCCGGAGAACCGCTTAATAATTCTTTGAAAAATATCACCAACTTTTCTCTTGTTTTCTCTCTAATGAAATTTATTATAACATTAGTACCGTCTGCAAAAAAGTACCAAGAATAGAAGTGGTCCCAATATTGAACCCTATAGGAGTCCCTTTGTGATTTTTTCCACTCTCTAAAATTTTCTAAACCAGCGTGGATTGGTAAACCCGTTATCTGCCATCCAAGCTCGATTAGGCTCAATGCCCAGTCAAATTAACGCCACCGTTGCTGCTGTGGCAGCTCTGTGAACTGAATTTCGCAAACTGTATCACCTACAAATTCAGACATGTATTTTTCCTGCTATACTGTCATGTTGCTGGAGGCTTTAGTCCTGAGGGTGGTGTCATGAAAGTCTCTAGCTAGCATATCCCGTAAATGTATCTACACAAGTCTATATAATTCCTAAGTCGGCAGTTGCGTGTGGATTGACTATGGACCATGGCATAAATGGCCACGTTCGCAACGTCTTCGAATGAAGAATCACTATAGTCGCGGGACAGGGATAGTACCAAAGCTTATAGATGTTTCTCTGTTACTCTGTTTAAACCTTGCTGTCGATTTTTATATAAATTCATTACGTTTGTCCACCCCTGGAAGCTGAGTGGTCAGCACGACGGAATGTCATACCTAACGGTCCGGTTTCGATTCCCGGCTGGGTCGGAGATATTCTCCGCTCAGGGACTTGGTGTTGTGTTGTCCTTATCATCATCATTTCATCCCCATCGACACGCAAATCGCCGAAGTGGCGGCAACTCGAAAGACTTGTACCAGGCGAGCGGTCTAACCGACGGGAGACCCTAGCCACCCGGCATTGACTTTTTTTTATTTACATTGTGTCTTATGTCCTGAACTTACGAACCTGAATAGAAGCTTGAAATATAGCTTGTCACGCTATGTTGTGGAGGTAAAATTACGTTAAACTTTGCCTTGCATAATATTATATTGTATACTGTCCAGTCACATTAATGTGACTACTGCCTATGTTGGACGTCAACGTGCAATTACCACTCACAGATGGCAGGAGACATCACTAACAATGGAGGATATATGAAGCGGGTCGGGACGACACGGTAAAGGGTGCAGTCGTTATTGTAATGCAGAACCGGAGCGATTTATCTGACGTACAAAATAGCACGATCAGTTGTTATTGAGCCAAGGGAGGAAGCATTTCCGACACGGCTAAGTTTGTAAACTGATCGCTTGCCGCCGTGGTTAAGGCATACCGTGCATGACAAAAGGCGCTATCCAAAACCGGCGCCGAGGCAACTGTGGTGCATCACGGGCCATGGACGTCGGGGGTGAAAGACGACTGCGATGTGTACGGGCGAATAGATGTGCAACTGTTGAGCAGCTGACGGCCAAAGTGAAGCAAGGGCTACCAACAGTGTCTTCTTCACAGCGTTCAACGAACGTTGCTGCGTATGGGCCTCCGCAGCAGGTTCATGCACCGATGCTGGCTGCTGCTCGTCGGCGACAAAGGCTGAAATTCGCACGCCAGACCAAACAGGAAGCCCACTGAGTGGCAAACGGTGGCCTTTTCAGATTAATCATGTTTTACGCTCCATCGGCGTGAAACGTATCAAAGGAATCATCTTACTACAAACGTCGGAAGTGTCCGTGCCAGAGGAGGGAGCGTTATGAGCTGGGTAGTGTCTTCGAGGCCTTCTGGAAAAGGCAGTGAATCAACACAAGTACAAATTTATCCTTGAGAACCATCTCTACCCCTACATGCAGTCTGTTTTTCCCCGGCACGACGGCATCTACCAGCAGACAGTGCAAGTGTCACACAGTCCACTGTGTACACGCGTGCTTCAAAGAGCACCAGGATGAGCTTACCCTACATCACTAGTCACCAACTGCCGGCTCTAAACCCAATCGAGAATGTGTGGGGACCACATCGATCGGGCTGCTCGCCTCATAGATGCGCAACCGAGAAACCTAGCGCAGCTAGCCATGGCACTAGAGTCGTCATGGTTCCACATTCCTGTCCGTAGGTTCCATAACCTCATTGGCTCTCTTCCTGTACGTGTCGCAGAGATCCACACTACAAAAGCTGATTTTTCAGGCTTTTGACAGCTGATCACATGAATATGACTGGACAGTGTATAATCTTATAGGTATACTTTCAAATGTTTTGTAAGCACAATTCTGCATTTTTAGTTTCCACAGATAAATTTTTATGGGATGACTGTGTGCTTAATATAGAATATAAATTTGAATTTTTAACGTGAAGAGTTGTATTCATTATTTATGTAGATTATTTTTAATGTGATGGCTGTAGACTCAATTTTTAGACGTTATTTTGAATTTCAGCGTGACAATTTCAATTCGTTGTTTCTTCATTTAATGAAATGACCGTATTGTTTCTTTCTATTTAACACTGACAAGTGCTATTGCCGTTAACGCCACGTTTTTTCTTCTTTTCTCTTTAAGATACGCTGCGTCACCGAACAGCCCTAGGCAACGAAACAAGTGTTCGTGTAACTGACGAGATGCGGTGCATGGAGGTTTTATTGGCTTGGTTCAAATGGCTCTGAGCACTATGGGACTTAACATCTGTGGTCATCAGTCCCCTAGAACTTAGAACTACTTCAGCCTAACTAACCTAAGGACATCACACAACACCCAGTGAGGTTTTATTAATGTGGTATGTCTTTATTCTGTTTTTACACAATGTATCATTGGAACTGTTATAGTATATTACTTCTCACTTATTCTCTTAATCTGGCATATTCTGATTATAGCTGTGGTCTAAACACGTAAAAAAAAAAAAAAAAGATATGAGAGATCTACGTATATGGTGATAATGGTCGTCGACCTATACGATGATTTTATCTTATTTATGGACAAATCTCTGCTTAAGTACTGTATCATACATCAGTATGAGTCTGATTACTGTATTCAAGTCTTGGTCTTCCTCTATAACATTGGTCCACATCAACCAATCGTTTCTTTTGGTCAAGTTGTGCCATAAATTTCTCTTTCCACAATTCCGTGCAATACCTCCTCATTTATTATTCCCTTTACCCAAGCAATCTTTAGCATTCCTGTGTAGCACATTTGGAAAGGTTCTATTCTCGTTTGAAGCGATGCGCGTCCAGATTTCACTTCCATACAAGACTGTGCCCCACAGAAATAAGAGGGTCGTCCAGAAAGTAAAGAACGACCGGTCACTATGCCCGGCACCGATCCCCCACCACCGGGATCACAAGCGTGCCCGCTCGCTCCTTCCCCTTCTCAGTGCTAGCCGAATTTGGCTGCCGAGCGGTCACTCCTCTGTATTCTGCAAACTTTGGAAATGGCCACGTCCATCGAAAATCCCGCCAAAGGAGAAATGTGTAGTCTTATTAGTTTAATCCATGAGGAGTTCGTGCCAAGAACGGGAACAGTCAATTCAGAGGCCAATTGTGAAACTCTAGAACGACTGCGGCGCGCCATTCAAAACAAGAGACGTGGAATGTTGGCGGCAAAGGTGTTTTTCATTCATGTCATTATGTGGTCTCGCGCATCGGCACGAACACAGTAAGCACTTAAGCGTCTTAAGTGGGAAATTTTCGGACATCCTCCTTACAGAACTGACTTGGCGCCAAGTTCAAATGGTTCAAATGGCTCTGAGCACTATGGGACTTAACATCTGTGGTCACCAGTCCCCTAGAACGTAGAACTACTTAAACCTAACTAACCTAAGGACATCACACACATCCATGCCCGAGGCAGGATTCGAACCTGCGACCGTAGCGGTCACGCGGTTCCAGACTGAAGCGCCTAGAACCGCACGGCCACATCGGCCGGCTTTGGCGCCAAGTGATTTTCACTTAGTCCAGAAGCTAAACGAGTTTTTGGATGGAAAACAGATCTCAGACAAGCCGTGGCTCAAATCTTTGGCGGTAGAGGAGTACAACATGGAAACCGAAAAACTGGTCCCATGTTACAATAAGGGCCTTGACAGTTATAGCGACAACGACAGATAGAGAAGGTACTGTAAATTTGTAAATAAAGTTTTGAGATGATGTATCTCCTTTTTTTCTTAGTTATGCCAAAACGTTCTTTACTTATTAGACGAGTCTCGTAGCTTCGGATACACTCCCCATACATAAATTTATATTCCTTGTTAACAAAATTCTCGTTTTCGAATGACTTTTGTCGTTGCTGCCATTCTGCATTTTATATGTCCTCTCTACTTTAGTCATCGTCAGTTACACTACCATGCAAAAAAAAAAAAAAAAGAAACTGAAGCACCCGGCAACATAACTATGCTTGGTTTAATACCATTATGTATGGAGGAGCAGTGTAGAGCAGCCCATAATACAGCTGTGGAAGCCAAATGCCAGTCTCAAAGCAGTCGTTTCATTCCTTTCATCGACTGCAACATATATTGTTCTCTCTTTCTCTCCCTAAGCTAAATAGAGTGAAATCAGTACCGATTATGGTCGCATAATATATTTGACCAAAAAGAGGTTAACTTTGAGCATTCTTTTGGAACCAGAGAGGTTTACATAATGTTCCCGAGAATATTTCGCGGTAAAAACAATTTACTGTTCCCTTAACCTTTAGATAAATACACTGCCTGAGACAATAAGTTAAACATCCGAAAGACATGGTCGGATGTCAATGTAGCTCCGAGCACGTGCACACCATCCGCGGGCATGTAAATGACTACAGATGAAGTTCTCTGTGACAAGTAGAACAGCCAGCAGAGTGCATTAGTGTTGTTCACGTTTAGTTTTCTTACCAAGCCTCGTAGGATGTACAAGAAACGAGAACAGTCTCAGATGTTGAGTGATCAAAGTAGAGGAACACGTATTCGTGTGAGACACCGTTATCAACTCCTGACAGAGTTTGAAAGCGTCTTATTGTGGGTCTTTATTTTGGCGGCCGGTCGAACGTGCAATATGAAGATTAGTGGGGCATTTGGATATGACAACAGCCCGATGCTGGACTGTG
This sequence comes from Schistocerca piceifrons, assembly GCF_021461385.2. NCBI lineage: Eukaryota > Metazoa > Arthropoda > Insecta > Orthoptera > Acrididae > Schistocerca > Schistocerca piceifrons. The sequence continues at coordinate 300,701,875 of NC_060143.1, forward strand.
TGAAACGTGAGGACAGACATACTCATCGTCAAGGTTCAAAATGGCTCTGAGCACTATGGAACTTGACATCTGTGGTCATCAGTCCCCTAGAACTTAGAACTACCTGAACCTGACTAACCTAAGGACATCACACACATCCATGTCCGAGGCAGGATTCGAACCTGCGACCGTAGTAGTCGCGCGGTTCCCGACTGAAGCATCTAGAACCGCTCGGCCACCACAGCCGGTCATCGCCAAGTTCCCGGTCGACCACAGCGACAACCACAAGGCAGTATCGCCGTATTATGCCCCAAGCACATTGTAGCCATTTCACACCTGCGTCTGCAATCCGAGAACAAGCAATGAACTCCCTGCTATAGTCTGTGTTACCATGTACCATTGGTCGGAGACTAGCAGCACGCGGGCTAGAGAGTTGGAGCTACAAGCGTAGGCCGCCGTCTGCACCACAATAGAAACGGCTGCGTCTGGAGTCATGAGGTTAACGGGAAGCAAGAACTGCTGATGAATTGTGTTTCATTTTTTTTCCAGGGATGATTCGCGGTTCTTCATTATTCCGAACGATCATCGTCGGCGAGTGTGACGGCGACTGGGGAGAGATCTCATTCTACCAATGTTTCTGAGAGGCACAGCGATGTTAGTCTTGGCGTAGTGGGGCGGGGAGTCATGGGATGTGACTTCAGGTCACGGCTGGTAGTGTGTGAGGAAACTGTGGCGGTACAACACCACATCACAGGCATGGTGCGAACTTATGCGTTTCCTTCATACGGCAGTACTTTGGTGTCGTTTAACAATACGATAATGCTTGTTCAAGTGTGTCACTTGTCTGTATCAACTGTCTGCGTGATGCTGTGCTACTCCTGTGCCTAGCAAGATATCTCCTAATAGAACACGTGTGGGACCACCTTGGACGTCAATTCCAGAGCTAGTATACAGGATATCAAGTTACAACAGTTATGGGGCAATAATAAAATAAACTCCGCTCTAGCAGATCATGAAGGCCCAACGGTACCGACCGGCCACCAAGTCATCCTCAGGCCATAGGCGTCACTGGATGCGGATACAGAAGAGCATGTGGGTAGCACACTGCTCTCCTGGCCGTACGTCAGTTTACGAGACCAAAGCCGCTACTTCTCAGTCGAGTAGCTCCTCAGTTTGCCTCAGAAGGGCTGAGTGCAACCAGCTTGCCAACAGCAATCGCCGGCCCGGGTGGCCGAGCGGTTCTAGGCGCTTCAGTCGGGAACCGCGCGATTGCTACGGTCGCAGGTTCGAATCCTGCCTCGAGCATGGATCTGTGTGATGTCCTTAGGTTAGTTAGGTTTAAGTAGTTCTAAGTTCTAGGGGACTGATAACCTCAGATGTCAAGTCCCATAGTGCTCAGAGCCATTTCAACCATTTGAACCAACAGCAATCGGCAGATCGGACAGTCACCCATTCAGGTATTAGCCCAGCCCAACAGCTATTAACTTCGGTGATCTGATGGGAACCGGTGTTAACACTGCGGCATGGCCGTTAGTATTTGTGGGCCAGCTTTCCTGAAAAGAAGATAAAGCGTCTTTATGACACCCTTCCTAACCGAACCAGTACATGGCTCGGCTCCAAAGTGGGTGTAATATCATACTCGTAAGTGGGCTCATTTTGCAATATTCTTTGTAAATCAGATTCGATTTTTTAATCATTGGAATAACGTCACATACTCCTTCAACCAATAGTTTTTTTATTTAATTTCCTCCTCGCTCTCTGGGTTTCACAGGTAGTTTGGATACTCCACCCTCGAGACGATGAAAGGCCTGAAAGCGCCCATTCACAGCCCGACTGGTCCGCCGACACACTCGCCAACCTATCCTACTGTGTGGCCAGCGGTGACTGCTTGGTGGACCCTAACTGCCTGCACTGAAGGATTATGGGCGGGCAGTTCGCGACCGGGGCTAGCAGTGGAGGACCGCAGGTCAAACCGACGAATGTAGACCGCGGATCGGACTGGGGAACCGCGACCACGCATAGGCGAGTGGGTCTGTGCAGGCCCGCTCCTTGGACGGGTCGGTGGACTCGCCCGATGTGTGTGGGGGGCCTTTACTGGAGCTGGCGATATCCGAACATCTCCGCTTTCGAGCCGTCGTCTCCGCGTCTGTCCCAACACCGCCAGCACATGAGGGGCATCCACAAGTTAAAAATTTATTAAACAATACTATATTTCAGTCCAACATAATGAAGCCATCATAACACTGTCAATTTATTAACCGCCAACTGTTCCTGACCATGTGTTCCTGTGGTTCAGTCTGATAAAGTACACGTTTCTAAAATTGGATATACGTCATAATCTCCTTCCTCCCTCTGGCTCTGTTCATCTCCTCCTCTCCTTCTCTTTGTCCCGTGAAACTCACGTCGATTTTACAGACTACCAGTTAATGTGTAAATACGATGTACGGCTCGAAGTGGACCACAGCAGGAATGTGAAATACTGCTGTGGTTTAACTCGACAGACTGAACCTGTGTTTTCATATTTAAAATGTGAGCAGTGTCCCCGAGATTAATTTATTAAGTTCACAGCTGGTTGTCTAGTGGACGTCAGCGCAGTAGCTCAGCGTGTTCGTTCAGGGGACGGGCACGACCTGTAACAAAAATCTGAGTAATGATATCATCATTGAACTTTGGACTTTGAGAGACGTCATGTGACATCCACACAGAACTTCAGGGCAAAAATGACGAAGAAACAGATAGAAAAAGAAGTGGCTAGCGCGCTGCATCTATATCCTTGAGTCCCGGGTTCAATTTCTGGCATGTCAGAGATTTTCTTTCCTCGGTGACTTAGTATTTATCATCTCATTTCGTTTTATCGCCGCCCAAGTAACTGAAATAGTGTCAAATAGAAAAAAGAATTATCGGCTAGTCAAAATATGCTAGCCAATAATGTCATTTTTTAACCATATTGGGAAGTATTAAATACAATTTACTACACAGACTTATGCTATCTATGAATTTTTTATGACTGGTCGGTTTCCTGAACGATTAAAGCACTCGGTAGTAAAGCAGCTTTATAAAAAGGGAGGAAGGGATAATGTCGACAATTTTAGACCTATTTCTATGCCATCAATGTTTGCTAAAATTATTGAAAAGGTTGTGTATGTAAGGATAATTGATCATTTTATGTCACACGATTTGCTATCAAATGTATAGTTCGGCTTTAGAAGTCGCTCAACAACTGAAAATGCTGTGTTCTCTTTTCGCCGTGAGGTACTGGATCGGGTAAACAAAATATTTCGAACTGAAGAGTTTCCTAATGGGTCACTCCTTCTATTCTGTCGAGGAGTTTCGTGAAAAAGTAAGTTGATTCTTGTCGTATTGTTAATTGCGTTTACTTCATCTTATGGATTGACTTTTTTTCGGGTTCATAAACATTTTATTTTTATCTGATATTACTTTTATGTAGTAATTTCATGTACTGACACGTTCCAAGACCTTGGAGTTTTGCTACTCAATTTGGTCCTGCGGAACTTGGCGTTAAATAAAAAATATAAAAAATACGTTATTAAAAATTATAGATGGGTAGATTGCTTCCATAACAAAAGAAGACTTTATGAAACACAGTGAGTGCGCAAAGAAAATTAAAGGGCATTACATTTCAAGTGAAAGTTTACTGGACCAAGGCTGGACATGATCTTAAATGTGGGACGTGATACAGACTTCAACAGTGAAAGTCATGAGGATGGAAGCAATACTGATTGCACAAGTGAAGATGACAATTAATCAACTGACAATGTGTACTGATTGTGGAAATACCGACAGCAAGAGATCCTTAGTTTTATCTCAGACAATGAACTGTATTATTTGAAATGTGTATTTGTGTCTATAATTATTCTTATGATCTTTAAACATCTTATAAACAGGGAAGCTAGTACTTACCACCAAACTGTACTTTTCACATGACTCTGCTTGTGAAATAAATCTGCTTATACTTCCCTATGTATGCTCGTACCGTCTCCAACTCGTTTGCTTGTAATAATACCTCATCCCCTCCATTGCATTGTAATATCTCGCCTCCTCCGTTGCATTACCCCTCTTGCGCCTACAAGTGTCCTCTGTTTGCATGAAGTTTAACACTAAATAATTTTATTACTTTTAATTGGAAACTACTATCTGTTAAGTTACCCCAGGAAACTGAGCCATGTGACTATCGGGTCCCTGATAGCTCTGGGCCTGTAGCATATGTTACATGCGCCACATGGATAAACTACTTGTGGTGAGGGGGCTAGAGGACACACTGATGAACCGTAACATGAGCACTGTCCACTGCAACACTGAGTGCCACCTGGCGGGGATGCAGGCGTCTGAGGCATTAAGGAGACCAAATAAGTGGAGCAGAGACGAATGGGGAGTCAAGACCCTTGACATGTCGACTCTGACATTTTACCTCCGGAACATAGCAGCCTAAATATCTCGCCAAGTGAAGCGCAATGGCTTGGCTCATAGTATGGTATCACTTAATGGTATGGCAAGTTTCTGTCCAATATCAATAGCTGCCATATGCGATCTGGCAGACCCAATGGAACCCACCCGCTGGGCCACACCTCCAGTGGCTCTGGACAGTGAGTGCCCTCTACCACCACAACAGCATCAGTGACACAGCCCACTTCTGCTTGGAGCCACTTCACAATGACACCATCGATTGTGCCCAGTACGATGAGATTCATCCTTGTTGACGTTATGATAGGTGGACTCTACTTCTTGCTGTATCACATGTAATGTGTCTTCATATGTTTGGAGAAATACAAAGTAAGGAATTCTTTAGTTTTTTGTATTAACACGTTGTAAGGTGGCAGAATAAATGAAGATCAATATCGCACTTTACATAAGAGTTTCATACATCGTAACGGGGAGGTGAATATGACGCCTAACTTACTTTGGCGGTAATGGGCTGATTTGCCTATAAGTATTTAATGCTGTAGGGATGACACTGAATCGACAGTAGTAACACACCACTCCTATATAATGCATGTCAATGAGCAGAAGGTGAAACAAGCAGCGAGAGGAAACGTTGTGTGTGGAAGCAGGAGCGGGCAGAAACCGAGGCCACACCACGGGGGGCACCACGAAAACCTCTTAGAGGGCGTCCTGTGGCGGGAGTCAGCGACCGGACAGGTGACGCATACTGGAGAGCAAGTAACGGGCCACCAGAAGTAGGACAGAAAGAAGCTTTAGAAAACTGCGTTTCGAAATTCCAAATGGATGTGAACAAAACCAGTGATGCAGTTGATCACTTCAACAGCAAGTGGTACACATGTGATGTACGCATGTAACTTTTAGGTCTCTGGAGCGGGCACAAAATGTTCGATTGGCGGAAATGAACTAGGAAGGAGTAAAGTGCCGAGATTTCGACGCAGTTTAATGATAGTCCCTTGCGATTGCAGAAAGAGTTTCCACAAAAATAAGAGGATCGCTCCTATTGGTCGAAAAAGCCATGATGCGGAGATGAAAGAAACCAGGTGGGAAGACAGTTCGGCTATGAGAAAGACAAGAGCGAAATTTTTGGGTACCCTTTCTGAACTGGCGTCAAATGCAGAATGGAGCGCATAACACTCTGTATGATGCAGAGGAGAAATTTGTGTGAACACTGCATCATTGAGGTCCCACTGTGAAGAAATGAACCAGCCAGTTAGTTAATTGTTCTTGAAAGGACTGAGAGGGCATTTTAATATGCACGCTGCTCCAGCCATGCATGTGCATATCGCCATATTCCAAGTCTAGGGATGAGTACATATTTTCTCACATAACAAGAAACATAGGGAGAGTTCCAGCTGGAAAAATTACCAGAGGCTTAATTAGTTTTTATAGGAATTTCAGAGGAAGAGAGCAGCCATGCAGACGACAGCTCACCACAGCTAAGGTAAATACCATGAGCAGAGGTGTAAACGTGTTGGTTCACCAGCTTGTATCGACTGTAAACTTGAGCGACCTTGGGTAATCTGTTGCTCAACTTGTCACAAAACTAGCCATCCTCCGTAGACTTGATTGTCATCCTAAATAGTACCAAACCTCGAACCGGAATCGGATGATTTATCGTAGTACTGGCCAACATCATGACATAGTCGTAAGAATAATTTTGTATAGAAACTTCTAGTTAAAATTTAGCATTTTTTTTGTGTTTAGGATTATTTCACTTTCTGAGGACGAAATGCGTTCGTTTGACAACTGTCGTAACGTTGTCACATTGTTAACTGTGTAAATGCGTGTATTTCTGTGATAAGATTGCAACATTAAACCAAAAATACACTCCTGGAAATTGAAATAAGAACACCGTGAATTCATTGTCCCAGGAAGGGGAAACTTTATTGACACATTCCTGGGGTCAGATACATCACATGATCACACTGACAGAACCACAGGCACATAGACACAGGCAACAGAGCATGCACAATGTCGGCACTAGTACAGTGTATATCCACCTTTCGCAGCAATGCAGGCTGCTATTCTCCCATGGAGACGATCGTAGAGATGCTGGATGTAGTCCTGTGGAACGGCTTGCCATGCCATTTCCACCTGGCGTCTCAGTTGGACGAGCGTTCGTGCTGGACGTGCAGACCGCGTGAGACGACGCTTCATCCAGTCCCAAACATGCTCAATGGGGGACAGATCCGGAGATCTTGCTGGCCAGGGTAGTTGACTTACACCTTCTAGAGCACGTTGGGTGGCACGGGATACATGCGGACGTGCATTGTCCTGTTGGAACAGCAAGTTCCCTTGCCGGTCTAGGAATGGTAGAACGATGGGTTCGATGACGGTTTGGATGCACCGTGCACTATTCAGTGTCCCCTCGACGATCACCAGTGGTGTACGGCCAGTGTAGGAGATCGCTCCCCACACCATGATGCCGGGTGTTGGCCCTGTGTGCCTCGGTCGTATGCAGTCCTGATTGTGGCGCTCACCTGCACGGCGCCAAACACGCATACGACCATCATTGGCACCAAGGCAGAAGCGACTCTCATCGCTAAAGACGACACGTCTCCATTCGTCCCTCCATTCACGCCTGTCGCGAAACCACTGGAGGCGGGCTGCACGATGTTGGGGCGTGAGCGGAAGACGGCCTAACGGTGTGCGGGACCGTAGCCCAGCTTCATGGAGACGGTTGCGAATGGTCCTCGCCGATACCCCAGGAGCAACAATGTCCCTAATTTGCTGGGAAGTGGCGGTGCGGTCCCCTACGGCACTGCGTACGATCCTACGGTCTTGGCGTGCATCCGTGCGTCGCTGCAGTCTGGTCCCAGGTCGACGGGCACGTGCACCTTCCGCCGACCACTGGCGACAACATCGATGTACTGTGGAGACCTCACGCCCCACGTGTTGAGCAATTCGGCGGTACGTCCACCCGGCCTCCCGCATGCCCACTATACGCCCTCGCTCAAAGTCCGTCAACTGCACATACGGTTCACGTCCACGCTGTCGCGGCATGCTACCAGTGTTAAAGACTGCGATGGAGCTCCGTATGCCACGGCAAACTGGCTGACACTGACGGCGACGGTGCACAAATGCTGCGCAGCTAGCGCCATTCGACGGCCAACACCGCGGTTCCTGGTGTGTCCGCTGTGCCGTGCGTGTGATCATTGCTTGTACAGCCCTCTCGCAGTGTCTGGAGCAAGTACGGTGGGTCTGACACACCGGTGTCAATGTGTTCTTTTTTCCATTTCCAGGAGTGTATTTACAGCTTACACAGTTGTTGTTCTGTCCTCAAAACCTTACATCTATTACTAATCATTTCTCGTTCTGTTCAGCTTTCCTATGACGACAGTTGCCACACACATACACTTACTGTTGTGGACAAAGTCGTACATGGCACATATCTGATGTCTCGCCAGCTATACGTAATGTCCAGTGCCATAAAGTCACAATGGTGGCAGTTAGTGCGACGCATCCCCAGAGTTTAGTATTAGGTCATATAATCTCTTTTCGTTGTACATAAATTATGTGTCATCACTTTTGTACTATTGCAAATACTACATATACGCTGATGACCTCTCATTGTAACTAAGTGCTCAACCAATAAACCTGAGGACAGTCGTCGAGAATCTCAAAACCGACATCCGTGCATTATCAAAATAGACCAAGAATGTAGTGTCAAAGCTCAATCTATGCAAGCCCCAAGCGGTACTTACTGGTGATTCTAAGCTTGTTAGCCCAAAATACGGGGGCTATTCGGAAAGTAACATCCGATAGGTCGCGAAATGAAAACCATGGTGGAAATCAAAAATTTTTTATTCGCAACAGTTAGCCATACCTTCCGTTACCTCTCTAAATAGTCGTCGCTCCGACTTAGACATTTGTCGTGGAGTTGCACAAATATTCCAGTACCCTCGTCACAGACACAAGCCGCCTGCGCTTTGCACCAATTCTCTACGCTGGTCTGCCTTTCTTTGCTTGTGCCAAAATTTTGTCTTTGTAGCCTGGGGTAGATGTAAGCAGAGATGAACAGCAGAGGAAGCCTATTAAGAGCTGTATTGTGGGTGATCAAAAACTTCCCATCGAAAACGCTGCATGAGCGTCTTCATTGCCCCTGCAGATGCTGCTGAAACTTTTGAAAAAAGAAATGCATGAGATTTATCTCATGTGGGCTGCATAGCTTCAGGGGAAGTCCCTCACCAGATTCACATACTTGGCGGGAGACACTGTTGTTTTAGGCATTTCTACGTGATCACTTTGCGCTCTGAACTGCAAAGAGCGACGTGAAGCGATCTAACGGCACCCTAAAGACCCTGCCCGACACATGTGTGCAAAGTTATATCGGATTTTCGCATTGGTTCCCATTTCGAGCATAATCGGACCTTATTTTCCGAATACGCCTCGTATCCAGAATCCCTACCGCCTTTAATCCTAAATGGGACAAATATCAGCTTCTCTCCCTCAGATGGAAAGGTGAACTGGACTGAGCATGTAACTGCAATATGTAAGAATGCATCTGCTTCTCAGCATGACCCACAAAAATGGAGATAGCTCTTCCGTCCTGGCCTGTTGATTACGGCGTACATCGCTGGATTTTCTCTACCTCTTCTGACAATCCTGTCTGGTAAGGATCCCAGATTGATGAACAGCACTGAAGAATCGGTCGAACAAGCGCCTTGTAATCCACTTCCTTCGTTGAGGAGTTACATTTCAGTAAGATTCATCCCGTGAATCTAAGTCTGGCATCTACTTTTCTTACTATTTGTTTCATGTAGTCATCCCACATAAGGTCGCTCTGTATACTTACTCCTAGGTATTTTACGGTAGATCCTGTTTCCAGCAGTTTGTCATCAGTAGTATAGTTGTACAGTGGTGGATTTCTTTTCATATGTACGCGCAATATCTTACATTTATTTAAGTTGCGGGTCAAGTACCAGACACTGCATCGTTCAACAATCCTCTGCAGGTCACTCTGCAAATCTACCGTCTTCTGGCGTTGCTGCAAACAGATGTGAAGAGCTTCCGATACTTTCTACTGGATCGTTTATATACATTGTAAACAGGAACGTTCCTTTCACACTTCCTTGGGTTATTCCGGAAATAACCTTTATACTTGTAGATTTTGTTCCGTTAAGGGCGACATGTTGAGTTCCGTCTGCAAGGAAGTCCTGAATTCAGTGGCCATTCCAGTCCGATACTTGGTATGCTCGTATTTTTTTCACTAGAAGTCGAGGAACACGGCATCAAACTAAGCACCGATGTCTACAACGCTATGGATCTCATGGAGTCCCCCGTCCGACCATCCTGATTTAGGTTTTCCGTGATTTCCCTAAATCGCTCCAGACAAATGCTAGGATGGTTCCTTTGAAAGGGCACGGCCGAGTTCCTTCCTTGTCCTTCCCTAATCCGATTGGACCGATGACCTCGCTGTCTGGTCTCCTCCCCCCGAACAATCCAGTCTCATGGAGGGATAGAGTGAGCTGGGTTTCGTACTCGCATACGCCGTTATTCAGGTGAACGGCTGCTTGAAACATACACTGCATCATGGACGCAGCCAGGTCGGGGGCAGTATTATGCTATGGGGGACATTCACCTGGTCTTCCGTGGGATCTGTGGTAGTAATCGAAAGTACCAGCACGACTGTGGACCGAGTGAACGCTACTGCGGACCATTTGCATCGAGGGGCGAATTTAGCTATTTGCCGCCCCTAGACAAAGAAAAATACTCCCATCCCTGATTTCAACATAAATGTATCAGACGATAACTTACATCTGCACCTAACTAAATGCTACAACTGCTATGTTGTTGTTGTTGTGGTCTTCAGTCCTGAGACTGGTTTGATGCAGCTCTCCATGCTACTCTATCCTGTGCAAGATGCTTCATCTCCCAGTACCTACTGCAGCCTACATCCTTCTGAATCTGCTTAGTGTATTCATCTCTTGGTCTCCCTCTACGATTTTTACCCTCCACGCTGCCCTCCAGTACTAAATTGGTGATCCCTTGATGCCTCAGAACATGTCCTACGAACGGATCCCTTCTTCTAGTCAAGTTGTGCCACAAACTTCTCTTCTCCCTAATTCTATTCAGTACCTCCTCATTAGTTATGTGATCTACCCATCTAATCTTCAGCATTCTTCTGTAACACCACATTTCGAAAGCTAGTCCTGTTAAAAATATTAATAATAATAATAATGGTAATAAATACATGCATTTGAACTCAGAGTACTGAAGTCAGGCAGAGGTGTACCTTTGTAGCAAATTCATTGATCACATTTTCTCAGTTTCGTTGCCGTGTTATGTCAGAATTTATGGAGAGGACGTTAAGACTGTTGACTCAGTCGTGAGACATGGACGACAGCAAATAATTCTTGAGGCTTTTGAGGGGTGAGAAAGAGTGCTCCGCCGAACAGTTACTTGCAGTGGTCGACAAAAATATCCGTAGCGCAATCTCCAAATTAGGAAGCGCTTCTTCCAAGCAATACTGTATATGAAGTACATAGGGATGAGGTTTTTATTTCGTGTCTATGTTATTCATATCCATTTCATTTTGAGTTACGTTCGCATTCTCTTTTCGAGAGCTGCGAATAAAATGTTTCAGGTAAACAGTAATAGGTTATAAGTGAACCCTCAACAAAGGCTGCCATTCAGAATCTGCCGCCCTGGGCAGCTCATTAGCCTGCCTAGGCCTAAACACACCTCTGCTTGCATCCCTTCGTACTTAATTCTCCAGTGCCAGTGGCATTCTTTGGCAAGGTAACTGTCAGTGTCACAAGACCAGAATCGTACTACAGTGGTTCCAGCAGCACGATTGCGAACTCGTGTTGATGTCTTGGCCGCCAAATTCGTCAGCCTGAATCTAATGGGGAGCCTATGGGACACTTCAGAATGCCAATTCGACACCGAAAACCCACTAGTCGTAATATCCGGGATTTATTTGACCTCTGCCTGTATATAACCTCGAAACCTACCAATGACTTGTGGAATCCATACCAGTTGCTGCTGTATTGACTTCCAGAGATGCACCAACACACCCTTAAGCGGGTGATGATAAAGTTTTGACCCGTCAGTATAGGTAATGCCCGCTCTGGTACAATGAGTTAGATGATGTGTCGTTTACTGCCACCCCTCCCCACGCCCAGATCCTTAGATTCCTCCACGGAGCCACAGCGGAGCGCCTGGCGAGGACAATGGCTGCGAGCCGGCCGGCCGTCATTCCTCGACCAATTACAAGGCGCGCGTGACGTCACCGTGACCCCGGGCCTTGACCCCCTCGCCAGGCAGGTACTCTCGCCGGCTTTCGCTGCCACGGCCTCACCGGATGAAATCACCGCCGCGCCGGCCCATCCTGCTGCTTACCTCAAAACACGCCAGCCTGCTGACGTCTCTATGTGCCTCTTCCATGACGTAGGCGAGTGCTAAATCTTGATCGTCGTTTCCGAATGAACATAGTCTTCAGGAAAGTTCTGCGGAAAACATCTCTTTCTAAGAAGTCGAGGTCTCTGGTTGTCGAAAAGTGGCACAAACTACTTTTCCCAACAGTTTTCTGCCGATTCCTGAAAAAACGGAGCGTCTCTTGCAAGGAGTAAAAAGCAGCATTATAATCTCCATAAGCGCAATGTCTGGCAGGGTTCTGTGGCGTGACATTTATTTAATTACTGAATGTGAATTCGCAGTATACATCACCCATGTTTTGTAATACATATAGAAAATCATCTCTGTCAGCAAAGAAGTTCAGTATCTCTACTCCTTTTACTACCTGCTTCCACCCAAGCTCTAGTCTCCTCATTGGTTCATAAATTAATTTACAAAATGTTATTGTGTGTCCCATTTTCTGTCAGGATGAGAGATGAAAAGTTAGTAAGGGAATACGTAGAATGACGACAGTGATTAATTAGTCGAATTTCAAGTAAAGTTAAATAAATATTCTCCAACTAGCGCCATAGATTATATAAAGTTCCAAAACGTTAGTGTAAATAAAATTCTTCCTTCGTGTATAACACACATAAAGTCTTCCATAATCATCACTTCCTGTCTGAAATGTTCCTTCTTCTGCTTTCTTAGCTTGTAAAAATAAAAAAAATGGAAATGAGCGTTTGGCGCCATTGACTGGGAAGCCCCTTGCGGGGCAGGTCCGGTCGCCTTGGTGCAGGTCTTATTACATTCGACGCCACACTGGGCGATCTGCGTGCCGGATGGGGATGAAATGATGATGAAAACAACACAACACCCAGTCCGTGAGCGGAGAAAATCTCCGACCCAGCCGACGATCGAACCCGAGCCCGTAGGATGACAATCCGTCACGCTGACCACTCAGCTATCTTTTTTTTATTATTATTTTTTTCTTTTTTAGACGCTACCCTTTTTTTTTATCCAATGTCAGGCTTACCACCTTTGCTGACATACATGTTGTTGTACTATCGCATAAATAGTGTCTACAAAGTCCATATGTTGACAAATAGTGGCTAATTAGAAAATTAATTAATGAAGGAATGGAATAAAACTGAAAATGCTCAAATGAAAGACATGAACACATTGCGGATAGAACAAATACAAAAAAAACATGCTCCTGTAGCAATGAAACGAAATTCGTGTCGGGGGCGACACCTGCTCACGACCCGACGTTCGATAGAGCAAGAGAGCCATCTATCGACGCGTTCTCCAGACGTTGGTGTAAGACTGGGTCGTCTTCTCGAAATTAACTAAGGGTCCGTAAGTGTGATCGATGTCTATCTCGGCTTCTTCGTCTATCTCATCTCTCACCCGTCACACCCCATCTGGCCGGCGGGTCGGTAAATGTAAGTCGCAAGTAATTAGCGAAGTCTTGCCGATATTTCTTATGCTGTTGTAGCTTCGTGTGTCCATCCAGGAGAAAATGCCAAAAATCAATTTTGTCCTTTTCCGATTCGTTATACACGTAGCCCACCACCATTCCCCGCACCCATGTCACTGCATTGGTTTTTTGGACCGGGAAATAAGATTCTTGGGGGAAAAAAAGTGTGTCTGATGAAATTGTGTGAGGGGCGGAGCGTAACAGGAACGCCAATATCTGTTGTGCCAAGTGCCACACTGGAGCCGTCCCATTACATTCTAAACGATGTTCATCAGTGTCCACTGTTGCGCAGCCTAAACATAGTGGAGTGTCTGCCAAATGAATCGCGTGCCGCCGTTGATTCGTTGCGAACTTCCTATTTATCACCACATACCATGCTGAGCGTACCGACGTTGGGAGGTAAACGTTCCGTATAACGCGCCATATCTGTCGCCAGTTCTTGTCTGGGTACTTCTTTTCCAGGGTATTCCTGGGGCACCGGCGCAGTAAGAGTTGGTATACGTCTCGCGTCGTCGGTAGTCGTGTTGTTGGGAAGGAATCTCTGACATAGCTAAGCTCCAAAAAAAAAAAGACTTGAAATGTGACAGCTTCGGTGAAATATGGCCCACATCGACTGGGGGCAGCATTGAAGTGGGCGCTAGTACATCGGCCAACGTACCCGAGATATTGCGAAATTGACCGCGCCACTGTCGGAAAATCGTACTGACGAATAACGCCCGTGCCTTTTCATATACGTTCACTAGACCAAGTCCACCCTCTCCAGGTGGTAGCGTAAGCGTTGTGTATCGGATCTTAAACAGGTGTCCCACACTCACGTAGGTTCCGAAAGTTGCTTGTATCCGTGATGCCATTGTGCGCGTTAAAGGCAGGACATGCGCTACGTGAGTGAGTCTCGGTGCTAGGTATACGTTAACATAGGTCACCCTCTGAATCATATCCAACGCTCTTAATTTCTGTAACAGCACCATTGTCCGCATCAGCTTCAATATGCGTCGGTAGTTATCCGCCGCTGTCCGCTGCACATCCGTGTGGAACGTAATACCTAGGCATTTTATGGTCTTAACTAAGATGAGCGGGCCTTCCTCCCCCGGTTGTAATCCTCGACCGACATTCATGCAGCGTGATTTTTGCAGATTAAGCACGCTTCCTGCCGCCATCCCGTATCGCTGTATCCATGCCAACGCCGTTCGTACTTCTTCGCCTGTCCGTGCCACCAGCATCACATCGTCAGCATAAGCGCGGCAATGAAAGGTCAGTTGTGGCAACGGCACTCCCTCCAACCGTCTTCGGAGACCATATAGACAGTGTTCCAAAGCCATTGCATACAAAAATATCGAAAGGGGGCAACCTTGACGAACTGACCTTGAAATAACAATGTAGTCAGTGCCCCGCCCATTCACCGAGACCTTTGATCGTACGCCGTGTAACAGTCGCATGATCACTAGGATGAAGGCCTGTGGGATTCCCAATATGCCCATCACCGCATGCAAAAAGGTATGATTCACTCTGTCGAATGCATGATCGAAGTCAATAGCGACGAGTGCCCCACGCACTCGGCATGCCGCTGCTAATGCGATGATATCTCGGTAGTCACTGAGCGCCGTATGTACGTTGCTCTTACCGCCGAGGCAAGTTTGATCTATGAGGAGTCTATCAGAAAGTGAAGACCGCAGGCGAGCCCCAAGGATGCGCGCGAAAATCTTATAGTCGCAGTTCAAGAGAGTGAGTGGTCTATAATCTCCTGGATTTCTGCCACCGCGTGGTTTGGGTATTGGGATGATGATACCCTCCGTGAATTCGGCAGGTATCTCAGTCTGCGGTAACAGGAGTTCGTTGTACATCTGAATCCAGGTCCGTCCCATGAGGTATGCAAAGGCGCGGTAAAATTCAATTGGGAAGCCGTCCTGTCCTGGGGACTTGTTCGGAGCCCCCCTGGCAATTGCGTCTGTCAGCTCGTCCTCTGTTATCGCTGTGATGAAAGTCTCTGCATCCAGTGGTGGTCCTCTATCTGGCATTTCCGAGATGACATCATGTAGTGTCTCGTGGTTCACATGTAAAGGTCCATATAACTGGCGGAAATAGTCGGTAAACACATGCGCAATATCACGCTGGTGCACAACTTGCTGGCCAGTTTCAGAGATTAGTTCCCTGATCAATGTCCTGCGTCGTCGTTGGCGTTCACGTACCACGTGGTGCATGGAGGGGGTTTCGGCAGCAACTGTGTCCGCCAATCTCGTCCGGACCATTATACCTTTCATTCTTAGTCTCGTCAGCTGTAATAACTTGGCTTTTATCCCGCGCATGGCCGTGTGCCTTTCCGGCGATGGTTGTTGGGTCATCAGCTCCCTCAGGGCTGTAAAATAAAAATCAGCCGTTGTGCGGTTCCACTGCGATTTATCCTGCCCGTATCGTATCAACGTTCTCCGTAACGTTGGTTTTTGCGCATTTAATCCACCACTGGAGAACCGAGGTGTATGCTCGTTGGCGGCGAACGCAGGTCTCCCAGGCCGCCTCTATCGACCGGTGACATTCAGTGTCACGTAAAAGTGCACAATTCATTTTCCAGTGACCTTTACTCCACCATATCTTCTGACGCGTTAGTGAAATCGTACAGACGTACGCCATATGATCCGTAAAAGCCGCTGGCCAGATTTCGGCATCCAGTATCGTCGTCCGTAGAGCTCGTGTCACGTACACTCTATCAAGTCTACTCGCCTAGTGTCCCGTGACAAACGTATAACCCGGTCTGTCACCATGCTGCAGTTCCCAGGTATCCAGAAGCGCCATTTCGGTAATCAACGCACGCAGTTCCATGCATGGCACATAATGAGGTACTTGGTCCTTTTTGTCGACGACACAATTAAAGTCGCCGCCCACTATATAGTTATCAAAGCGTCCAGCGAACAACGGTGCTATCTCTTCGGTGTAAAAAGTCGCCCGTTCTCTTCGTTTTGTGGAGCCAGATGGTGCGTATAAATTGATGAAACGAACGCCGTCGACAGTGATCGCTATGCCGCGTGCCGAAGGGAGAGACCTGACGTCCTCCACTCCTATTCCTTCCCTGGTGGGAATCGCCACACCGCATCCACTTTCATCGTGCACTGAATAATGTGCCTCGTAACCGTAGAACTCTGGCGGCAATGTGAAACGCACTTCTTGTAGGAGGACAATATCCACGTCCGCAGCGCGTAACATATCTTTCAGCATTTGAATTTTAAGCGGTGTCCGTATGCCATTAATGTTTATCGTGGCAATGCGGTACGCCTGGCTTGTGTTCATCAGGTGTAGGGCGGTGTCATTAAGCGTCCATCTGCACCCCCGGCGCTCCTCAACACACTAAGTTGGTCAACATTTCCCGACCCCTCCCGGCCTCTGGCCAGGACTGTCCTCAATCGTCGCGTTCGTATTTTCATCCTGTTCCTGTTGGTCCATTTCTTGCGCCCAGTCCCCCAGCATATTTCCGGAACTGATCGAAGGATGGGAGGTAACGTTGTCATCGCTCTGATGTCGGACAGTTGTCATCTCCACTTCCGCCTTCCGGTCACCAGAAGGAGAGTTCAAGTTATCGTCGCTGTGTAGTTCCTGCATCGTCATCTCGGTATCTGTTGAATCCACTGGTCTCAGGTCGATACTGTCGTTGTCGTCCACTGTTCCCTCGGGACTATGGCTACCGTCAGCAGAAGTCAGTCGACGCTTCTTTCTTCTCCCGGCGAACGCTGTTTCCGTTGCCTTGCATCCGCATCGGTTGTTGGGGTTGCGTATCCTCCGTCTTGGGCCTGGCCCATCACGCTCTCGGTGGAAGCACTGGCAGCCACCACGGATGAGCCTGGAGCGGCCGTCAGCTGCATCTCTTCTGTGGTGTCCTGTGTCTGCTGTGGTGGAACCGGTGGTCGGAGTTCCAGTCTGTTGGTGTCCATGTTCTCTATAGGGGGCAGCTGCTGGTGCCCATCGAAAGGCTCCCTCACGTCGCCTCTCAGGGCTTCCACAAAGGTCAACGGTAAGACAGTCGTCGGTTGTGGCGGCTGAACGTCATCCCGTGGAGTTTGCACTAAACGTCGCTGGAGGCATTCCGAGCGGACGTGACCTTCTTTCCCGCACCCCGAGCAAGTGCGAGGTTGCCCATCATAGATTATAATCGCTCGACAATCTCCTATGTACAAATAAGAGGGGACGTGCTTGCGCAGTTCTATCCGTATTTGTCTCACCCCATTTAAAACGGGGTACGTGGTAAAAGTCCATTTTTCGGCCACATGGGATAGAACTGTACCGTATGGTCGAAAGGCGTCGGTAACAAGTTCAGACGGGACCTCAAACGGAAGTTCGAAGACTCGTATAGTGCGGATCCCCATTCCCGCGTGATCGACTGTAACCGCACCAACATTCCCGTCGGCATGACAGAAACGATACCCGTTCGGTGATCGTTGTAGAAGTCTTTCGCAAGCAGCCTCGCCAACAAGCTTGACATAGACGACGCTTGAAACGAGCGATAAATTGATTCCCACGATTTCCTGTGGATCGATTTTTACCTCTTCTCTGAGGAAACGTTCAATCTCGTGTGCCTTTGGTCGTGTATAGTCGTTCGCAAAACTGAACTTCAAAGTCGTTTTTCTGTACGAGTGTGCCATCTCGTTCTAGACTCACAACACCGCACACGCGAAGCTGCTCCGGCGTAAACAAACAGGCGCGCGCACCACAGCGCGGCCGGCAGGCAACACGGTCCTCACTGTGTCACTGCCGAAGGCAGACTACCCCTTAACGTTAGTGTAAATAAAATTCTTCCTTCGTGTATAACACACATAAAGTCTTCCATAATCATCACTTCCTGTCTGAAATGTTCCTTCTTCTGCTTTCTTAGCTTGTAAAAATAAAAAAAAATGGAAATGAGCGTTTGGCGCCATTGACTGGGAGGCCCCTTGCGGGGCAGGTCCGGCCGCCTTGGTGCAGGTCTTATTACATTCGACGCCACACTGGGCGATCTGCGCGCCGGATGGGGATGAAATGATGATGAAAACAACACAACACCCAGTCCGTGAGCGGAGAAAAATAGTCGTCGAAATTTTAATGAATCATTCTATTATTCTCAGATATTATTTAAATGCAAAAAATGGTTCAAATGGCTCTGAGCACTATGGGACTTAACTGCTGTGGTCATCAGTCGCCTAGAACTTAGAACTACTTAAACCTAACTAACCTAAGGACATCACACACACCCCACCCGAGGCAGGATTCGAACCTGCGACCGTAGCGGTCACGCAGTTCCAGACTGTAGCGCTTAGAAACTCTCGGCCACCCCGGCCGGCATTTAAATGCACATTAACTTTTATCATTGGAGGTGAAATAAAAGGAGGTCGCCCTAGAGACTTACGCTGTTCATTTCTTTGAAGCCAACGTCACCATATTACTAGCCCCTAAACATTAGCAGACCATTACTTATGCTTGATTCTGGTTTTAATTTCTGTTGTCTTCAAGCAACAGTTACTGTAAACAGTAAATATTACACTAAATTTTCTCATGTTCAGAAATTCCAAGAAGCAATCTGTTTTACTTAGTAAAAACGTTTCTGTAGCCAGAATTGCATAAATTCTTCACATTTTATGTTCAAACCCGAATCCGATCATCTGTCTATCATGTAATTTCTTTATTTTACTGTATATGTGTCTGAGTGTGAACGAATGAGTATTTTTATGTATACTTTGGGGTTTGTTGGGTAGTAGTAGTTCCATGGAATGTCAGCTCGGAACAGAAGAGGAGTTGCTTGTCCTCTGCTTCAACCCGAACAGAGAGGTCTACCCTTTACGAACGGGGGTTGGTTACTATTAGGCTGGTGGCGGAAACGGCTGCTCTGGTCAGTTCCGTCTGCAATCCGGGGTAGCTTGGAGCTTTGTTCAGAACGGCACTCTTCGTCTGATCGCCTATGAGTGTGATCACAGGAGTAAGTAAGCCTTCTGCTGTGTTGGATTATGATTTTAAGTACGTTTTGTAGTTACTAAAGAAAACGTTCAAAGTAGATATATTCCCTTAGGTTAGCTATAGTGCCGTATTTCATTTTTCAGTTCGTTTTTGGATTCTGGAGTGGAATATGTTTGTTTCAGAATTTACCAGTGAGTGAAACTTCCGTTGTTCCCTTGGAACAGCGGGGTAGAGTAATCACCAGTAGCAGTGTTTAATGTGAGGTAGTAACTCAAAATATCGTGTGAATGTGGTTTGACTGAATCCATATGCGTGTGTGCTTTTATGTTTCTGATTTTACGTATATTTCTGTATGATTTCCGTGTCTGGTTCTCTTTGGTTTGACATCATGTACGTTAGGCGACGAGCCAAGAGTGCTGCTCCTACTTTGTAATCGTGTTTCTTGATTCGGTTTGAATTTCACTTGGCTGGTAAATCATTTCTGAGTGTTTTATACGCACTTGTGAAAGATGCCTTGTTCGGTGAAGAGCAACGCGTACCGTGAAACTGTCCTCAGTATTCACTTTTACAAGCTTAGTTCTCCTACGTTTGGCTCGCGATCATTTAATCTCGTCGTGATTTCTGTCAGCTTTCCGGTATTCTCGGTGTTCCTATTTTCGTGGAAGAGTTTCAGTTCGGATAAACGTGTATGGTAACTTGCCATGTGGAAAAGTCGGCTCTCGGTTGTCGGTCGCGATTCATTATTCTTTTATATTACTTTTATAAACTATTCGAAACGGGTTAGACCTCTTTGCGAGTTAGTGCATGCATGTAGTGTCGATAAATTGTGTCTTGATCTGTTTTATCGTGTGAGAGTATGAGTAAATGTTTCCAGCAGTTTATCCTCTCGCTCCCTCACCGAAGTTACAGCTTGAAGTGCTTTTTATCTTATTGTATTACCTTAATGCTATAGTGTTCAGGTACCGGGTTATAATGTTAACTGAATATCCCTCACACCCCCGCCCCCTCATTTTAATGTGTTTTTTCGACGAATAAACCTGATCCATGAAAGTTAACCTCATGTGGCCTGTTCGTTCATTTACAATTGTTTAAGTGCCTTTCCCATTTTAAAAAAAATTGTGATTTCATGCTCCTCTCACATGTTCCCTGAGAAGAGCTGTAACCAGATAAATTCATGAGACCACTATGTCAGCTAAAGGGGAATCAGTAATATCTCAAGCCATTGGAATATAAATTACGTTCATCAATTGTCCCAAATAATTTAAATGAAATTAATATTTCTCATTGAAATAATTATTCATCTGATGTTCCAGTTCAGTCATTTTTAATACTTAGGAAAATCTAGGATGGTGGCGACTCTGTTTTATTATCATAGCTTTGTCTCTAATAGTGGCTTAACCACGTAAAGGTATGGATGTTTACGAAAATGTCATGTGGTAACAAGAAGGCAACGAACCTACACACTATACAAACGTTTGTCAGAAGTAAAACATTTACAATTAAAAAGCACGTGGTGCACGTTACCGTGTCCGCATACATAGCGTTCACAGTACACAGTAAAATGCGTATTTGAACATCTACGTTTGCGTTACATGTTCCATACATTAATGATTCATCATACACGTGGCATGTGGTGCAACTAATTGATTATTATTACACATTTATATTATTTTTACGCTGAAGTAAACCAAAAATATGCCACTTTTACGTCCTGGTATATGGTTTCAAGGGAAATTTTGCAATGGAAGTTGTGCTATCTAAATGAATATAACATAACAAATTTGAATTTAAGCCGGTCGGAGCTACAAAACCCTATCTCCTTCTTATCACCGGCGCTTTAACTTACTGTGTCATCCGATCACCACACGAGGATAAACGTTCATTACGGGAATAGCACGACGATGCTTGGCTTATTCGTCATAGGGATATACACCAACGGAATGAAACTTACTAAATAAGTAAATCCCGTGTGTTTACGAACCGGGTACAGGCCATTTGATCTGATGCCATTTCCGTGGATTGCGTGTCTGTTTCTTCGTTCATATTCTCAAAAAACTCTTAACTTGGTGCAGCGGGACTTAGAGGACCTCTTTCCAACCTATCCACCATATAAAAAAGCGAAGTGTTCACTGTGAATCGAACCTGGAACATATAAGTGAGTAGAAAGCATCGCTAATCAGCCTCCCAAAACGTCGACTACATTCACTGAACTGAAATGAAAGTGAAGTCGACAAGATGAAACATTATCGATGAATTGCGTCGATAATTGATGATACCACCATACGGAGTACCTTTGGAAGTACGTTATTGTATTGAATGATATTTGATTAATAGAACCCAGTACATTATGCTGGACGGTGAAAGTTCTACAGAAATGAAAGTAACGATCGCTGTGGCCCAAGGACACGTAATGGGACTTCCATCGCTCTTAGCAGACATAAACCATTTTTCAGACAGGATTGTCAGTACTACAAAATGGATCGCTGTCGGTGCTGTTGTTTTCAGGAACGCATCACCCTTTCACTGTTTTCTGAAAGCTTACAAAGCCTTTGACAAAAGTCATACGTGGCTTAATGAATGGCAGCTCTCTTTAAATGTGGATAAACACAGAATATTAGGATCGATCAAGAATTTCCGTTTAAGGGCAATGTTGCAGCCTGTATGAAACCTAACGCGACTCCGATGTAGTTATGTAGGCATCGAAATATAGGCAAGCGGCTAGTGTTTGTGATCTTGTAATCGCTCCCCCCCCCCCCCCCGCCCCCGCCCCCTCTCACCGCCACTGCCACCGAGCGAGGTGGCGCAGTGGCTAGCACACTGGACTCGCATTCGGGAGGACGACGGTTCAATCCCGCGTCCGGCCATCCTGATTTAGGTTTTCCGTGATTTCCCTAAATCACTCCAGGCAAATGCCGGGATGGTTCCTTTGAAAGGGCAGGGCCGACTTCCTTCTCCGTCCTTCCCTAATCTGATGAGACCGATGACCTCGCTGTTTGGTCTCTTCCCCCAAACCAACCAACCAACCGCCACTGCCCGCGCCACTCGATACGCGGCCCAATTACAATAAAATGACCACCGCCAGTGTTCGGCGGCGACGTTCGGTTACCACTCATGGGCGGCAAGTGGCGTCACTAGCTGTGAAGGGCAAATATAGCATGTTGGGAAGTCGCAGAAAAACAGTGCAGCCGTTGTCGTAAGGCGGAAATAGAGCTATTTTTTCTGACGTCCAAAACGACATGATCATTTTAGCTCAGGCCAAGGTTGGAAGCATTTCCGAAACGGCTAAGATTTTGTTCACTTGTTGCCGTATTTAAAGTGAAGTGACACTATCCAAAACTGGCGCCGAAGCAACTGTGCTCCACCGGGGGCCGCAGATGACAGGGGTGAATGACGATTGCGAAGATATGTACGGGCGAACAGACGTGCAACTGTTAAGCAACTGAAAGCCCAGACGAGCCAAGGGGTACCAACAGAGTCTCCTCAACGACTCTCCACCGAAAGTTCGTGCCTTTGGGCCTCCGCAGCCGGTGCCTGGTTCATGCACACATGCTGACTACTATTCGTCGACGACTAAGGATGGGATTTGCTCGCCAAAACAACAACTGGGCATCCAAAGAGTTGCGTCAGGTGGGCTTTTCAGGTGAATCACGTTTCTACATCTACATCTACATCCATACTCCGCAAGCCACCTGACGGTGTGTGGCGGAGGGTACCTTGAGTACCTCTATCGGTTGTCCCTTCTATTCCAGTCTCGTATTGTTCGTGGAAAGAAAGATTGTCGGTATGCCTCTGTGTGGGCTCTAAACTCTCTGATTTTATACTCGTGGTCTCTTCGCGAGACATACGTAGGAGGGAGCAATATACTGCTTGACTCCTCGGTGAAGGTATGTTATCGAAACTTCAAGAAAAGCCTGTACCGAGCTACTGAGCGTCTCTCCTGCAGAGTCTTCCACTGGAGATTATCTATCATCTCCGAACGCTTTCGCGATTACTAAATGATCCTGTAACGAAGCGTGCTGCTCTTCGTTGGATCTTCTCTCTCTCTTCTATCATCCCTATCTGCTACGGATCCCACACTGGTGAGCAGTATTCAAGCAGTGGGCGAACAAGTGTACTGTAACTTACTTCCTTTGATTTCGGATTGCGTTTCCTTAGGATTCTTCCAATGAATCTCAGTCTGGCATCTGCTTTACCAACTATCAGCTTTATATGATCATTCCTAATGCATACTCCCAGATAATTTATGGAATTAACTGCTTCCCGTTGCTGACCTGCTATATTGTAGCTAAATGATAAAGGATCTTTCTTTCTCTGTATTCGCAGCACATTACACATGTCTACATTGAGATTCAATTGCCATTCCCTGCACCATGCGTCAATTCGCTGCAGATCCTCCTGCATTTCATTACAATTTTCCGTTGTTACAACATCTCGATATACCACAGCATCATCCGCAAAAAGCCTCAGTGTACTTCCGATGTTATCTACTAGGTCATTATGTATATTGTGAATAGCAACGGTCCTACGACACTCCCCTGCGGCATACCTGAAATCACTCCTATTTCGGAGACTTCTCTCCATTGAGAATGACATGCTGCGTTCTGTTATCTAGGAACTCTTCAATCCAATCACAGAATTGGTCTGATAGTCCATATGCTCTTACTTTGTTCATTAAACGACTGTGGGGAACTGTATCGAACGCCTTGCGGAAGACCAGAAACACGGCATCTACCAGGGAACCCGTGTCTATGGCCCTCTGCGTCTCGTGGACGAATAGCGCGAGCTGGGTTTCACACGATCGTCTTTTACGAAACCCATGCTGATTCCTACAGAGTAGATTTCTAGTCTCCAGAAAAGTCATTATACTCGAACATAATACGTGTTCCAAAATTCTACAACTGATCGACGTTAGAGATATAGGTCTATAGTTCTGCACATCTGTTCGACGTCCCTCCTGAAAACGGCGATGGCCGTGCCATTTTCCAATCCTTTGGAACGCTACGCTCTTCTAGAGACCTAGGGTACACCGCTGCAAGAAGGGGGCAAGTTCCTTCGCGTACTCTCTGTGAAATAGAACTGGTGTGCTCCATCGTACAGATGGCTGTCGGCGTGCGCAGTGTGAAACGTCTGAAAACAAACAGTAGAAAGCGGAGGCGTGGGCAGTCAACTCGTCATTCAGGTAGGCGCAAAATGTATCAATACAAGTACGCACCAATACTTCGGGACTATCCTCGGCATGACGACAGTTACCAGTGGGACAATGCATGTTGTCGCACTGCTCACGGCCTACATATTTGGTTTGAAGAGCATTCCCCTGGCCACCAATCTCCCCGGTTTTAAACCCTATCGAGAATCTGCGGGACCACTTCGATCGGCCTCTTCGTGCCATCGACCCCCACCGAGAAGTGTACCACAGCTGACCACTGCGCTGGAGTCGGCATGGCTCCACATCCCTGTCGGTACCTTCTGGTTCCTCATTATCTCTCTTCCTGTATGCTTTTCAGCGGTCCGGGCTAGAAAAGTTGGTTATTCAAACTTTTAACAGGTGGCCACACTAGTGTAACTAGGCAGTACTCGTAAGAAAGAGAGCGCACCAGATACCAAGAATAATGGCGAACATACCGAGAACGTGTAATGGTACAAGCCACTAAACTATCGATTCTTTAAGGAATCCAACTCCCATGTACGTATACAAGAGATGCAATTACTTTACAATGTGTTAAATATTTGATGTAAAGCATGTAAGCTAGAAAAAGTTTAGAAAATGTTTTAAATTATGCTTTATGTGTTAAACTACTGTTTGCAACAAATCGCGTGGCTGTAGCAAGCATAGTTCCTTATAAATAAAATTTGCAATTGGAGAAAGACTTTATGCTCACCCTGTATGTGTAGATTTAGGATCTGCGGTCTAACGAATAAACAACAAATTAAAAACTGTGGGTAGTATACCTCTAAATCGGATAACCTGAACGTTGCAAGCTTTTCACTAGTTCATCTAAAATTGTTAATCAGACCATTAATTAAATCCACCTATCAGACAGTAATCTTGAATTGGTGGAAGGGGAAAGGAAGGACGAGTAAGTTTTAACGACCCATGGGTGACAAGGATTTAATGACGCAGCACAAACTCGGGTTGGGGAGAGATGAGGAAGGAAACCAGCGTTGTCTAGTGTTCCGCGACACGATTGTCGGCAGTTCTGGTAGAATACTCAAATGACGTACGTAAGAAATGATAGCATTACGGGTAGTATTGGTAGGAAAAGAAACACAAATGAATGTGTAAAAGAAAAACAGGGAACCGACGACTTCCCTGTGTCTGTTTGTTCGTTTGTTTGGTTGTTTCTTTTCCGCGTAATTAGAACCGCACGTTATGCAGTCTTAGTCCATATTTTGTTGTTAATAGAACGTTCTTCATCGTGATAAAAGGCGTGCTACCTGTTAATACTAATAAATGCGAAAGTCGTTTATGAATAACAGAAACATATTTTATAGAGGTTAGACGATGTATTGGAGGGATGTTTATTTATTTTGAGAAAATTCCGTTTCTAGAGCTTAATTTGTGCTTCTTTCTACTTTTACTTCAAATTACGTCCTCGTCACGTTACAGATCAACAGTTTTCGAATAAACCTGAATTACACATTGATAGCTTCAATTTTATTTTTATGTAATAGAAATGAGGATAAATAAGTAGAACAAAAATGTTCCGTAGGTTACGCTGCGCCTCAGATATTTTCACTCAGTTTCATTGCTTCCGTTTTCAAGAGGAATCTGTTAAGACACTGGTCGCATACATAAAAAAACGTGATTGATGAGACGTAACACCGGAAATGTATGCAACACACCAAACGCACAGGTAACGCGATTACGATCTTAAGCGAGCAAGGCTACTAGCAAAACTGCCGTAGTCCACCCTTGCTTTGTTTGATAGACTACGGCAGCCTGTGCTAGTTGTACAACATTTCCTTTTAAAAGTACGATGCTGGCAGTCTTATTACTCTTGTTAGTGAGACCATGGAAAACTTAAGACATAACGGGCATTTGAATTATTATCCTGCAGAGGGCGCGCCCAAAGCCTTCTTACCACAGTGCCTTACCACAATGCCACCTCGTTGATCCTGGGTGGGACACTTTTGTCCCTCACACGTTACGACCGACAACTACAGCGATCGACGTCAGGCGATATTCGTCACCACCAGTATCGTCGTACTACTTAATATTAATGAGGTTTGTTCGAGTGGCAGACTTTTTTTCCGTAACTGCTTTTTTGTTTTCTTAACTGTATTGTTTTCAAGCGGGTGGCGTTGCCGTGATTGTGCAATATTTGATTAATCTGAGTTGTTGCCATTTTGACGCGGTGCTGATAACAGAGAGAAGAAGTAGAAAGAGAGAGAGAAAGAGAAAGAGAGAGGACGCGAAACTAAGATGTACGCCACTGATTCAGCATTAACAGCGTCAACGCTAAAATCGTGAAGTAACTCCATAACTGTATACATCACGTAGAACAAAGAAGAAATACACGTTTTCGAAGATCAGCGTAACATGATTAAAACTACGGACTTCCTCAGAGTAGAAAAGATGAAAAGTATATGGGACGAGTAAAGTCATGCTATCCATATCGCGGTAGCATGATTTTGGACTCTGTCCATCACAGTTATCTAGCTGAACCGCGCCGTCGACGTCGGGGAAGACATGAAGGATGAAGAGATCTGTCCAATAGACATTTCTGGGTTGGCTTAAGCGGTAAGAAGCGACCATACCTAATGACGTTTAGCAGTAAAGTTTTTTTATTTTTCCAATTTGTAGTTTATACAATTTGGAACGTGAATCGAGAGCTAGCTGTGGTGTTCCAGCCGGTTGTCAAGTGTTATTCACGTGCGGTGAGGGAGATATAAATGTTCAAACGTCTCTGCATTGACAGCTGTATGTTAGGGTAGCCCTGAAATATTACGTAACGTGGTGTTTTAACAGTATTTAGTAAGTGAACGGCAGCAGAGTTTCGTTAGTAAATGAACAGACTTCTTTCTGAGCGTTAAGCGCCATCACTTATTACGATCGATATAGGCCTACCATGGCCATGTCTGATAATGCATTTTTGCGGCTTGCATATTTTTAACAGTGCCTAATGGCTTTTACTTTTAAAGTACAACATCGACAGATATCCATTATATGACTCTTGTTCAAGGAACTTAATAACTGGACCATGTCTTCTCTAAAATATTATGATTTTCAGTTAAATACATCACACTTATAGACAACTGGTGTGTCATGATCTTCGTAGGGTGAGTTTGTTCCTGCCGTTCCACATGGTCCTATTGCAGTGTTCATCCTTTCACACCCATCATGAACATGATCATTTTCATGCACGATAAGCAAGAACTTTATGTCATTGCGGCACCAGCATCACCATCCCTGCACATGTGTTACCTGTTGTGTTACATCATCTACATTGCCCGCCCCGATAGCTAAATGGTCGCCGACAAGGTAGCTCAGCGTGTTCGGTCACAGGGTTAGCTGCCCTCTGTAATTAAAAAAAAATTTCAAAAATTTCAAAAAACGGAGTTAATGGATCAACGACGAATGAAGCGGGTGTCTTGCGACGTCCGCCGCGAGCAGATGCAACAAACTAAAACGAACAAAATAAGATTTTTAAAAAAGTAAAAAAGGAAAGTCAGCGTGACGGACTGCCGTCCTAAGAGGCCCAGGTTCGATTCCCGACTGGGACAGGGATTTTCTCCGCTCAGGGACTGGGTGTCTTCATCATAATTTCATCCCCATCCGGCGCTCAGGTCGCCCAATATGGCGTCGAATGTAGTAAGACCTGCACCAAGGCGGCCGGACCTTTCCCGCAAGGGGCCTCCCGGCCAATGACGCCAAACTCTCATTTCCATTTGCATCTACATTGTCCAAACTGGTAACTGTGACTACCTTGCCCGATCTCTTCGAATCTGATTCTAGTATTTCCATATTTGTGGAACATGATGCTTAAAATTTAGAGCTGCGCTCTATCAACACAATGGTTTGGTAGTTTTGGCACAGTACATAAATAACGTAGTAAACGTTAGGATTACCGGAAGTATTGGTGTTATTGGCAGAGAAAGAAACATAAATGAAAGCGTAGAAAGAAACTGGGAGCCGATGACTCCTCTTTGTTTTTTCTTTGTTTTGGACATAATTATAACCGCACATCATTCAGCGTTAGTCTATTATGTGTTTATAACCCTAAAAAATAGAAACTGCATTTTATAAGTAACAAAAATTAGTTGATCGCGTATCTTTTGCACTTTTATGTAATTGCTTGTGTTGTGAGTTGCGTTTACATGAACGGTAATAAAAAACTCTATACAACTATTGTTATTTTGTACTCACTAGAACGTTCTCTATCATGATTAAAGGCAAGAGTTTCCTTTTATTATTTATAAGTGCTAAAGCTGTTACTGAATATGTAAGCTTGACGAAGTACTGAAGTGATGTTTCGTATTATTTTGTTTTGAGTTTTCGTTAATTTTACCTTTTTTGAGACAAATGCGTTTTATAGCGCTTTATTATAAATCTGTATTTTTTTTTAGTTTTGCTACAACCTCTCTCTTTTTCACGCTACAAATTGACAATTTTTGAATAAAACCTGAATTAAATATTAACAATTTCTATTTTTCTGTGAACACTGTTTATTTTTAAATTACTGACCTAAGGATATCTATGTTAGAACAGCCGGCCGATGTGGCCGAGCGGTTCTAGGCGCTTCAGTCTGGAACCGCGCGATCGCTACGGTCTCGGGTTCGAATCCTGTCTCGGTCACGGTTGTGTGTGATGTCCTTAGGTTAGTTAGGTTTAAGTAGTTCTAAGCTCCAGGGGACTGATGACCTCAGATGTTAAGTCCCATAGTGCTCAGAGCCATTTGAACCATATATTTGAACAACAATGCTGCGTAGGTTACGTGGCTCTTGATGTATACTCACTCAGTTTCTAGACGGTTCACCACATGTGGCTTGTAGGGAAATCTAGTAAACTACTGGTCACGTACACAAACAAAGCGCCGGCCGCGGTGGTCTCGCGGTTCTAGGCGCGCAGTCCGGAACCGTGCGACTGCTACGGTCGCAGGTTCGAATCCTGCCTCGGGCATGGATGTGTGTGATGTCCTTAGGTTAGTTAGGTTTAAGTAGTTCTAAGTTCTAGGGGACTGATGACCACAGCTGTTAAGTCCCATAGTGCTCAGAGCCATTTTTGAACAAATAAAGCACTCAAAATGAGGTAACGCCTGATAGGTGTGCAACACATCTAACGTACGGGTAACATGGTTATGATTTTTAACTTAGCATGGCTACTAGGAAAGCTGACGTAGTCTATACTTACTTACGGTAGCCTATGGCAGATCTACAACCCTATTAAAATTACGTCGTTATGCATGCTAATTTTTGGTGCAAAAAAAATCGTCTATATGAACGATGATGTGCGTACATGATGACTATTGGGTATGTCTAACATTACTGGAACTTCTCAGGTGGATATCGCAACGCATCATGCCCAGAGGACCCTCACTGGAATGATAGAAAAAGGAGCATCATATCTACGGACCGAACAGACAGTTGGTTGCAGAATGAGTGACGACGGGAGGGAATCGCGGCAACACTCAGGCAAGAAGAGTATCCATGGGTCTTTCCAGAAGGACTACACCATGAGAAGATCGTAGGATTGTTCGAATGTCTCTGACGAATAGACACCACCAGCTGGAAGCTGGCCACATGTTACAAGCAGAGTGTCACCATGAAAGGTCGGGAACAGATTCCTGGAAGTTGGGCATATGTCGTTAATCGCTGACACCATACGAGTAACCACGGAGTCTTGCGCGGTGTAAAGCCGAGGGAAGCTGGGACAGAGTGCCAGTCTGCGGTGTTCAGCGAGTTTCACGTTTATTTGCGACGTTCATATCGACATCGACACCGACGTTACCGTGGACGAACTGGTGAAAGGTTAAAAAAAAGGGGGGGGGGAATATTACATGTGACCATAGGACTGACACAGTAATTGTTGAATGGAGGCCACTATGTAGTAAGACTGAAGAAAAATCAAGAGAGTTCATAGGACATGTCAGCTGGAAAAGCGTTAGGTAATGTAAAATTGTGCAAGAGATTAGAAATTCTGAGAATGATAGGGTTACGTTATAAGGAAAGACGTGAGGTATATAATATGTATAAGAACCAAGAGGGACAATAAAACTGCAAGACCAAGAACGAAGTGCTCGTTTTAAAAAGGGAGTAAAACAGAAATTCTGTCTTTCGCCACTACTGTTCAATCTGTGCATCGAACAAGCATTGACGAAAATTAAAGTAAGCTTAAAGAGTGGGATTAAAATTCAAGGTGAATGGACATCAATGATAATATTCGCTGATAACATTGCTATCCTCAGTGAAAGAGACGGAGAATTACAGATATGTTGAATGGAATGAACAATCTAATGAGTACAAAATATGGATTGAGAGTGAATCGAAGGCAGACAAACGTAATGAGCAGTACCCGAAATGAGAATATCGAGAAACTTAACATCAGAATTGGTGATCACGAAATAGATGATTTTAAGCAATTCGTCTACCTAAGCAGCAACGACGTACCTAGCAAGGAGGACATATAAAGCAGACTAGTACTGGCAAAAAAGGCGTTCCTGGCCAAGAGAAGTCCGCTAGTATCAAACATAGGCCTTTATTTGTGGAAGAAATTTCTAAAGATATGCGTTTGGAGCTAGCTGTCGAATGCTAGTGAAACACTCATTGTGGGAAAACCGGACCAGAATAGAATCGAAGCGTCTGAGATGTGGCACTACAGAAGAACGTTGAAAATTAGATGGACTGATAAGGTGGGTAATGAGGAGGTTAGCCGCAGAAACTGGAAGGAGTGTAATATATGGAAAACACTGCCAAGAAGAAGGAACAGGATGATAGGACATGTATTAAGACATCAGAGAATAACTTCCATGTTACCATAGGGAACAATACAGGGTAAAAACTGTTGGGCGAAACAGAGATTGAAATACATCCTATAAAAAACTGAGAACTTAGGCTCCAAGTACTACTCTGTGATGAAAATGTTGGCACAAGACAGGAATTCGTGGCGGGCTGCACCAAACCAATCAGACGTCACGAAGAATGTTCTTAGATATTAAAATTACGAATAACTTAAGTTGGAGCGATCACACAAATAATGTAGTGGGGGGAGCGAATTAAACAGTGCGATATATTGTCAGTATGCATAATAAATGCAACATGTCTACTATCGAGACTGCGTAAACTGCCTGCGTCCGTCCTCTTCTGTGGTATTGTTTCGCAGTGTGGGATCTGTTTCAGACAGGCTTGATGGAGGACATCGAAAAAGTTCAGAGAAGGGCAGCTCGCTTTGTACTATCGCGAAATAGAAGAGAGAGTATCACGGACATGATGCGTCAATTGGGGTGGCAATAGTTAAAACAAAGACGTTTTTCGTTGCGGCAGGATATTCTCATGAAATTTCGATCAATATATTTTTCCTTCGAATGTGAAACTATTTTGTTGGTGTCCACACAGAAAGGGAGAAATGCTCATCATAACAACATGAGAGAAATCAGAGCTCGCACGGAAAAATTAAGCTTTTTCCCGAGCGCTGTTCGAGAGTAGAATGGTAGAGAAATAGCTTGAAGGTGGTTCCTTTAACCCAGGGCACTTGATTGTGGATTGCGGAGTGATCATCTAGATATAGATGGACATATAGATCCCTAACTGGCCAGCCTGGTCCGCTGATTTGTCACCTACAGACCATGTCTCGAATGTGATGTGTTGAAGCATACTTACAAACGAGCCTCTAGCCACCAAGTTTCAGGCAAGGCAAGAAATTCCTTTATATGCCAGTCGGGTACTGTTTGTTTCCATGGCACAACGAATACGAGAGTGAATTCGAGACGGTGTTGGTCACACACTGGTGTAATTGATGACCATCAGTTCCGAGTGACATTGACTTTTAACCACTTATTATCTGTTATATAATGGAAATTACCACAAAATTGAGAAGGTTCCGTACGAACGTAATTATTTAAATATAGGCTTTGATCATTGAGTTTGCGAGAATAAAAATTTCTGACCTAAATCGCCGTATCTTTTGATTGCACTGGCATCGCCCACGACCCTTAGTATTTGACATAAATTTCAGCGTTATACCTCTATCAATTTCTGAGAAAAAGGAGCTTTAACAGACGGCCATATCTTTCGATTGTATTCTCTTAGTAGCTTAAATTTTTCACACCGTGAAAGGGTTCTGCTTGCTGATTCCGATCGCTTATAGGAAACTATAAGTAGAGAATCCGTTAGATTATTCAATATTTTTCATAAGTATCACGATAGCATTAAATATTCTGCTATTTAAACTCAAAGTGACATATGAATATCAATTCACATCTTCAGTGAACATAAGAAATTGACGTGGTACCTTTGTGGTTGAGCCGAAAGGAAAACTAACAAGACGGAATGGAAGATGCCACTTCGAATGTTTCGGAAAAAAACTACATCTGATGCAAAACAATTATTTTGTTCATATTATGTTGTATAAATGTTAGTTCAGCATGTATGGGGTGAAATTGCATCTGCTCGGCAATGGAAAAGCAATCACGAATCTGTCGTCCATTCAAGAGTGTTTAGTTGTATTAATATTAACGGTATGTCAATAAGTGATAACCGTGCTTTCATAGTTTCCTTCAGGCTTGACTGAGGCAGGTATTAAAGTGCCAGTTTGATCAAATATTCTTCATATTTTTATAAAGATCTTTGACTTGACGCAAAAGGCTTATGACATCAAATATTTCGTCACAGTTACTTCAGAATGGCTTGCATGTATAACAGACGAGCCGCGTGATATCAACTCGGAAACCGCAATGTTTTAATGATGTCCGGTTCATACTTACCATTCACTAAACGAGGCAGTGATCTTTCCAAACGAATACGAAACGTGTTTAAACTAATAGCTCTGCTTCTGTTAATCTTAAGAGATAACACTAAAAGCTGAGTGTAATGTAATGTATAGGGTCCACAGTAGACGACTCGATAGTATCATTGAAATCCTGTAACGTGACAAATGAATTGTGACCTGATGTGTTTAATATCAAAAGGAACTAATTATGAGTGTATCTACATCTACATCTACATCTACATCCATACTCCGCAATCCACTTGACGGTGTGTGGCGGAGGGTACTTTGTATACCTCTATCGGTCCTCCCCTCTATTCCAGTCTCACTTCTTACTTTCTTACTAAGTACTTCCTGATGATTTAGGCTGAGCATTGTTAGTTTCACGAATTTCTTTGCGTATTTGAGGCACATTTTAATACGTTCAAAACTAGTCATGATTTGTACATTCTCAAACATTAGTTGTGGTTTATACTTATAATAGACCTTTTGGCTTCATACTTGCTTGAGTGCTTTGGTGTACCTCTCAAGTTTCTTTTTCTTTGTTCCTACATTTAGTCCTCTAGCATATCCGCCTGGGATGTTTTCTCCTTTACGTGCATATCTTTACCTACAGTTAGCACACATTCCATTACGTTTAGCAAAAAACGCAATTCCTTTTTCAGTTTTAACTACCTACCTCTGCTCTATCATCAATGAATCATATCGTGCTAATTTTCTGTCACGACAAACTACACCAGTTCTTTATTTCCCTTTTCAGTGAATAAATAAACCTCAGTCGTGACAATGAACTAGTCTTACATGTTTCCAGGTTTCCACTTCTTACAAGGACTATTCCGAAAGTAAGGTACGATAGGTTGCGAAATGGAAACCACTGTGGATAAACATAAATGTTTCATCTGCTACCGTTACCTTCACCTTTCAGCTACTTCTCTACATAGTCGCCGCTCAGACTTACACATTTGTCCCAGCGTTGTTTAACCTTTCCAGTGCCCTCGTCATAGGAGGCAGCCGCCTGTGCTTTCCCCCAATTCTCTGCGCTTGTCTACAGCTCGTTGACTGTGCCAAAAAGTTGCCTTCAAAGCCAGCGGTTCACATGAGCAGATATGAAACTCAGGGGCATCCAGTTATGGGCTGTATAGTGGGTGATCAAACACTTCCCATCGAAAACGCCGCAGGAGCATCTTCATTGCCCTCGCAGAGTGCAGCAGAGAATTGGCCGGAAGAAGGAACCGCATGATAGTTGTGTTATGTGGGCTGCTTGTCATCAGGGGAAATCTTTCACTTGGCCGCTCATACTTTGTGGGAGACACTGTGTAGCTAGGCATTTTTATGTGCTCACTGTGCGGTCAAAACTGAAAAGAGCGACGTGGCGCGATCGATGACCATACTAGAGACACTGCCCAACACATCTGTGTAAAGCTGTATCGGATTTTCACTGTGGTTTCCATTTCGCGCCCGATCGGACCCTATTTTCCTAATAGCCCTCGTATAGAAATCTATCAATCAGACTATTATAATTCGCTTTGAGGAAAGAGAGTACTTCCCTGCGTTGACTTAGAAGCTAGTTTTTGCACCGCCAAGGTACCATAGACAATATTTGACACAAATAACCTCTACCCATTTCTGAGAAACAGCTGTCTTAAGATCGGACAAGAAACAGACAGGCAGATAACAAATGGCAAAAAGATACTTTGGTGTGACGCAATTACAAATTTTCGGATTTTTCCTTTACTTGTTCTGTGAAACCATGTTCCTTGGCAAATTTCATGTTTGTAGGTCAACAGAAAGTACACTACAGGTTTTGATGACTGAGTTTGCGAGTATCAAAATATGCGGTATAAATGGCTGTATTTTTGATTGAATTGACGTTGAAATTTAAAGATATTGCACCTCGAAGGAAATGTAAACCTTAGTATTTAACATAAATGTCTATATCTCTAGCCGTTCATGAGAAACTGGGGTCTTAACATCCGGACAATAAAGCGATTCTACAAGGGTTCTGTTTTTACCCAGTAAAGTGCGGAAACCTAAAAATGAAGTCAGTGCAGAATGCTGCCCTGAAAAGAAGCACTTGGGGAAGGACTAACGTGTACCAAGTTGAAAGATATGGAGGTCAGTACGCCTAGGTAACATAACAAATCCTCATACTGTAACACCTGGATCACCAAAACGATCATGTTCGACAGTGTTTCTCGCTGCATTACGTGTCGCCAATTCTTGCCGTGTGAGGGTACGTTCAGAACCAATACCCAAACGGAATCTGCTGTTACCGAGAAGGACACGCGATCGCAGTCGACGCTCTTTGCACCTTTGGAAACGGTGCCGCCGGCGTTCGGGTGTCATCGGAACAGAACGTATTGGTCGTCGGCAAAGAGACAATCCCCATGCAGTCGCCGTGCTACTGTGGAGAATGAGATTGCATGCCTCGCAGTCTTGTAAAATGTGGTTGCAATTGCACACACTGTTTTACGTCGGCCGCTTCTCACCTGTTGCATAAAGTAACGGTCATCTCTTACTGTGGTTTACCGTGGCCAGCCACCTCCTGTCTCTCAGGTAGCAGTGCCTGTGTTCCGGAATGTTCCACATGCACATCAACCGTACCAGACTCCTGGGCTAAATCCGTCACACATCGTCCTTCTTCCAGTTTCCAGATAATTCTTTCCCATGTGGTCATATAGATTTCTCCGGGCCATGTTGTAATGAATTACGCCCAAGCAGTGCACCGTAACTGGTCGCTGATTGAGACGCACTGTCGTTTCCGCTCCCTCAGCTTCTTGTTGTTGTTGCTCCGGTACAGTTTGGCACTATAGTCGCCCTGACCACACGCCATTTGATGTTCAACTTCCTTTGCACGGCTGGGAGCGTTCTGGCAACATGCTCTGGGACTTCGTTTCATTCCACCGAATTGTTTATATATTCTTACGCCATCTGTCTCGTCATTAAGTTTTCCAGAGCAGTGTATTTCACAAATGTAGATATTGAAAATTTATTTATCTTCTTTAAATTTATATCGACTTTCAATATTAGTAAAAATTTACCTTAGCATTAAAAACCTATACCAGGAGAGAGGTTTTGTCAGATTGCAGCCCGTAGCATTGTAGGTAACTGAAATAACGATAAGGCAAAAAAAAATAGTGCATTAAAATTTTCTGTCAGTTTCAGGAAAAAAGTGGCAGTTGGAAAGCTGGAGACGTCTGATAAGAAAATTCTAGAGCAAAGTCGCGGTACCAGAGCTTCAGAAGTTTTGACTTCATACAATGCAGTCAGTTATTTCATTATATAATGAGTTTCATAATTAATAGGGGAAACTGATACAGGTGAAAGTATACGATAACAGAACCAAAACCTTCCCGGTAAATATGTGTCCAATAACGTCTACCCACTAGAGAGGAAGAATCCGAGGGAGGCGTAACTCGGTACATGTGATGTACATGTACAGAAAAAGCAAGTGATTACAATGATGAGTTATTCAAGAGAAAGAGCTTCCCAAATTGAGCAAGTTAAAAACCCATTAGTCCACCTCTGACCCTCATGCAAAAAATTATCCTGCATTGATTGTTATAGTTACTTGATGTCCTCCTGTCACGCCAATCTGTCCAATTGGGACGTTAGATCGTCAAAATTCCGAGTTGTTTGCAGGGCCCTGTCCAATTGGGACGTTAGATCGTCAAAATTCCGAGTTGTTTGCAGGGCCCTGTCCGTAATGCTCCAGACGTTCTCAGATGAGGAGAGATCCAGCAGACTTGCTGGCCCACATGGGATTTGGCACGCAGCAGAAACTCTCGCCGTGTGGAGGCGGGCATTAGCTTGCTGAAGTGTAAGCCAAGAATGATTTCCCATGAAGAGCGACAACAAAGCGGGGAGTAGAATATCGTCGACGTACCGCTGTGCCGTAAAGATGACACGGATACCAGTCAATGGAGTCCTGCTATGGACAGAAATTGCACCCCATACATTTACTATTGGTTGTCGGGCTGTATGGAGCGCGACAGTCAGGTTTGTATCCGTTCAGGGCGCCTCTAGACACATCTTCGGTCTGGAATCTCATTCAGTGGAGTAGAGTTGTCTTCAGTGATGAGTTCAGCTTCGAATTAAGCCCTGATAACAAGCGAAGTATCGTCTGGAGACGGCCCGGACAGCGATGGGATTCCAATCTGACTATCGCTCACCATATGGCCTGAGAACCAGGAGTGATTAACTGGGATGCCATTTCTTCCCATAGTAGGACCTCTTTGGTTGTCATCCGCGGTACTCTTACAGCATAACGGTGCTATGACGACATTGTACGCCTTGTTTCGTTGCCCTTCATGTCAAGTCACCCTGCACTTACATTTCAGCGAGATAATGCCCACTCGCATTCGGCGAGAGTTTGTGCTGCTTATCTTCGTGCTTGACCAAACTCGGTCTGCAAAGTTCCCGGCCCTCATCTCAAGTGAGAAACTTTGAAACTCTACTGGCAGGGCCCTCCAACCAGCTCAGAAAGTGGACAATCTAAAGTGCCAACTGGGCAGAATTTGACACGAAATCACTCGTTAGGACATCCAGCAACTCTCACAGTCAATCCCAAGCTGAATAACTACTTGCGTAAGTGCCAGAGGTGGACCAGCGCGTTACTGACATGCTCAATTTGTTAAGCTTTTTCTCTCGAATAAGTCATCCAATTATTCTGAAAGTGGAACCATTTGTGTGTCTTTACATGTAAACCACATTTACCGTTTTCCGTCCCACTCGGATGAATTCCTTTGTGGTGCATTTCATTAGCAATAGTAGCATGAAGTGTTGTTGTTGTTGTTGTCTTCAGTCCAGAGACTGATTTGCTGCAGCTCTCCATGCTACTCTATCCTGTGCAAGCTTCTTCATCACCCAGTACCTACTGCAATCTACAACCTTCTGGATCCGGTTAGTGTATTCGTATTTTGGTCTCCCTCTACGATTTTTACCCTTCACGCTGCCCTCCAATATGGTGACCCCTCGATGCCCCAGAATATGTCCTACCAACCGATCCCTTCTTCTACTCAAGTTGTGCCACAAATTTCTCTTCTCCACACTTCTATTCAGTACCTCCTCATTAGTTATGTGATCTAACCATCTAATCTTCAGAATTCTTCCGTAGCACCACATTTCGAAAGCTTCTATTCTCTTCTTGTCTAAACTATTTATCGTCCACGTTTCACTGCCATAGATGGCTACACGCCATACAAATACTTTCAGAAAAGAGTTACCGACACTTAAATCTATACTCGATGTTAACAAAAATTTCTCTCCTTCAGAAATGCTTTCCTCGCCATTGCCAGTCTACATTTTATATCCTCTATACTTCGACCATCATCAGTTATTTTGCTCCCCAAAGAGCAAAACTCCTTTACTACTTTAAACGTCTCACTTCCTAATCTAATTCCCTCAGTATCACCCAATGTAATTCGACTACATTCCATTATCCTCGTTTTGCATTTGTTGATATTCATCTTATATCCTCCTTTCAAGACACTGTCCATTCCGTTCAGCTGCTCTTCCAGGTCCTCTGCTGTCTCTGACAGAATTACAATCTCATCGGCGAACCTCAAAGTTTTTATCTCTTCTCCATGGATTTTAATTCATACTCCGAATTTGTCTTTTGTTTCCTTTACTGCTTGCTCAATATACAGATTGAATAACATCGGGGATAGGCTACAACCCTGTCTCACTCCCTTCCCAACCACTGCTTCCCTTTCGTGCCCCTCGACCCTTATAACTGCCATCTGGTTTCTGTACAAATTGTACATAGCCTTTCTCTCCCTGTATTTTACCAGTGCCACTTTCAGAATTTGAAAGAGAGTATTCCAGTCAACATGAAGTAACTATAAGTAAACTGTAACCTGCCAATCCAACATTACAGTTTTCTTTTACAATAAGGTGGTGGTTACATTTGATTTAAACTTTTGATTGAGTCTGCATTTAATCTAAATTCTCCCATGGCGTACCTTAGAAAGAAACATAATACCACTTCATCGCGCTACATGTTACAATTTACTGTACGCTAATGCCTGTGCACCAGCCAACTGATGACGAGCAAGCAGAGATACACGTTTGGCCACCTAATGATTTTTATGATTTTTGCTCAGATCATGCGGTACCCAAACACTCGATTTTTCAACCATCCACATTGCATGAAAATGTTACACAATGGTGGAATGATCAAAGTTGTTCACATTTGCAAGCTCTTGAGTACACTTACATGGATAATTGTGGATTAATGCCCTAAACGATCTTCATCAATCGCCGAATATCTTCATGATCGTGGTGAGTCACTAATGTTAAAAAGATTCTCCTTAGAGCGAGAAAACCATTTTCTTGCCGCTCTCTGTCCAATGTCATTATCCCCATACACTGCGCAAATGTTTCTGGTTACATCCGCTGCTGCTGCCCCTCTACTGAACTGAAACAG
The DNA here is from genome assembly GCF_021461385.2 of Schistocerca piceifrons. Taxonomy (NCBI): domain Eukaryota; kingdom Metazoa; phylum Arthropoda; class Insecta; order Orthoptera; family Acrididae; genus Schistocerca; species Schistocerca piceifrons. Next base: position 300,741,391 of record NC_060143.1, read on the forward strand.
AAGAATATGTCGAAATCGTTCCTATTTCTCCACTTGGCACTCCATTTTCTAGTGTCCACAGCTCCACTCAAGTGACAAAATAACAATACGAGCATGTAAACTCAAATAGAAAAGTAAACTACAAATAAAAAAATGACAATCGTAAGTAAACCGGTAGCAATCGGAATACCAATATGCAAGGCAAAAACGCTATTAACTTATGCACCAACCTAATATTGTCGCAAACTTCCACAGGCGTCAGCTTTCCCTGTTGGTCATGGTACAGCCAGTAAACGGAATTGCAATTACTTTTCGTAATTGGAAAGCCTGCCGTGTACTGTAGAGGCAGCAAGTGGCGCCGATCCACTCTGGGGGAACTGGCGCCAGGCACTTGAGCTGCGGAAGCAGAGATGCGGGTGGCCGCTGCGACTTCCGGCTCGTTGTTACGCTCGACGGGAACTCTATACGTCGTGAGAACACGGCTGCAGCTGCTGGTGCCACACTTGTTCCGGAGAACGGTTTCCGCAGTGCGAAGAGCTACATGCAGCACGCACTGTGTTCTTCCATCTGGCTTACTTTCACTTCTCATCACAATACGCGATCTTACTGAGAATGCCATTTACATGTTCGCTCACCAAATTTTACAAGCATTAAATAACAAAATAGCACCGGTTGGTATTTTCTGTGACATATGTAAAGGATGTGACTGTGTGAAGCACAATATTTTTTCGGATGAACGGAAGTTTTGTGGAACATGGTATAAGCAACCAATGGATAACGTCGTATCTAAACAAAATAATCGAGAAATCTGTACTTAGTAATTCAACCAATGTAGTCCTGGGACGTTATTCTGACTGGGTTAGAAATCATGTGTGGGGTTCTCTAAGGCTCTATCTCAGGTCCAGTATTATTTCCCATATATGTGCATAATTGTCCGTTTAATATTCAACATGCATTAGTAGTTTTTTGTATATGTCACTAGTATTGGAAGCAATTCAAGAGTACATACAGCAACAAAAGAAATTGTAACAAGGTTCTTAAAAGTATCATTGACTGGTTTTATGTGAAGTGTATCACGTACAATTTTAAAAAGACACATGTTCAAGTATGGGTACTACAGCAATGACAAGCGTAACATATGATGTGGAAATAATAAATAAGATGAAAACTTCAAAATCTTAGATTCATATTGATGAGAATTTGAACTGGAAAAGCACATTTTGGAACTCCTACGACAATTTAGCTCAACCACATTTGCACTTAGAATCATTGTAACCTTGGGGAGAGACAAACCAGTCAGTTGACATATTTTGTGTATTTACAATTCAAACATAGCAAATGAACTGGGGCAACTCATTGATGAGAAACGTGCTGCAAGAATAATATGTGGTGTTCACCAACGATCATCTTGTAGACATCTGCTTAAGGAGTTGGGCATTCTGACTACTCATTCACAGTGTATTTCTTCCATCATGAAGTTTGCTGTCAATAATCCACTGCTTTTCACAACGAACTATGATGTACACAATTCAATACCAGAAGAAAGAATGACGTTCATTTCTCCACGTTAACGTTGTCCTTAACACAAAATGGTATGCATGATGCTGCAACTAAAAGTTTTGATCACTTACCCAGCGATATAAAATGTCTCTCACATACCAAATTATAAGTTGAAAACAAATTGGAAAAAGTTTCTCCTTGACGATTCCTTCCAGTCTGTAGAAAAATTTCTATTGTCGTAATGTGTAGAAGGTGTTGCGTAGGAATTACTAACTCATATCTGTGGATTTAAAAAGAAACCTATAAATGTTTACAAATTATTATTTGATATGAATGTGAAATGACAAGTTTCACATCATTACAATTTATAATGAAAAATGATTCATGGATCATGAAACAAAGTAACTAACTATCTAACAAACTAGGCATGCTTGTGTGTTTTAACATTCAGTTATTAACTCAGTTTGCAAAGCGGTGTGGATCTACAGGTACGTTCTGAGAGGAGCAGGGTGTCACTGTTTGTCTCTTTCAATTTCGCCCCCTTCCCCCCCTCCCACTCAAATATAGCGTGTTGTAGCCCTAACTTTTAACGCACTGCAGATGCCTTGGATCTCAATAATAATAATAAAGAACAATAACACATGCAAAATGTTTCAATAAAATAACAATTCACTTAGGTCAGCTCTCAGTCCGTCGCTTGGGCGTAACATTCAAGAAACTGTAATGCTGAAAAAGGACTCAACCAAAAATTTGAGTAGTACATATCTCACGAAAGTGACCTGAGGGGAGAACCACCCTAAAACTTAATTTTTGGGCTATTTTACATCTTTGGATCGCAGAACGTTTTGGCTGTATGCGAATTCCAGTATGCCTAAGAAAAATTTGAAATGTGATAGTCGAGAGATCGTGATATACCGACAGGTGTCTGAGTGGTCAATATAGTATCTGCCTATCAGACACTTGCATCTGATCCCCTAACGGCAAAATACAGCCATGGAAAGACACAAAGCGGAAATGAAACTTTGCACAGTGTCGTTTGGTCCAAGTGCCCCACAGATAAAGAAAAAGATACTTTGACGTCTTGTAGAAGTTGTTTCTTTGTGCACTATGGGATGTGTGAAGAACGAAGAGGGCGGAAATTCCAGCATTCCTTTATCAACTTCTAAGAAGACATTCTGCTGATCTAGAGATGAACGACGGGAAAAGCAGCCCACAAGACGCTGCCTGAAGAAGCAAAAATTCAAGATATATGCTATCCTGTACTGATATTAAAAGAGGAAGTAGTCTTACCAGAGCACGAAGGGAGAACGTATGGCGCTAGTGAATTTTAATGGGTAAGTATTTTGTGCTAGCATCATTTCTTAATAAAATTTTAAAATCCATTTTTCGATAAGTTTCTTTTTCTAAATTCAATAGCAACTTATTTGCATTGAATATTAACCAGTCTCAATGAAATTTTTGCGTAACACAGTCTTGAGTTGAAACTTCCTGGCACATTAAAACTGTGTGCCGAACCGAGACTCGAACTCGGGACCTTTGCCTTTCGCGGGCAAGTGCTCTACCAACTGAGCTACCCAAGCACGACACACGCCTCGTCCTCACAGCTTTCCGGAAACATCCCACAGGCTGTGGCTAAGCCATGTCTCCGCAATATCCTTTCTTTCAGGAGTGCTAGTTCTGCAAGGTTCGCAGGAGAGCTTCTGTAAAGTTTGGAAGGTAGGAGACGAGGTACTGGTAGAAGTAAAGCTGTGAGGACGGGGCGTGAGTCGTGCTTCGGTAGCTCAGGTGGTAGAGCACTTTCCCGCGAAAAGCAAAGGTCCCGAGTTCGAGTCTCGGTCCGGCACACAGTATTAATTTGCCAGGAAGTTTCATATCAGCGCACACTCCGCTGCAGAGTGAAAATCTCATTCTACTCTTGAGTTATTTGCATACAGATACGAGTTAATATTATCGATATCGTAGTTTCTCTGTTTTATTATCACATTTATGTACAGATAATGTTTGAAAATCGAAAGAAATACTGAAAGTAAATTAGTAATATTTCCCATAAAATGAATGCATAGAACTGTTGAACAATGTCTTGTGAATGTATCTAAAATACCTGGAATATGACCATTGTTACCTGAGCGCCAAAAGTTGGTTCCCAAAATACCATTAAAATCATACTAAAAATTCAAAACTCAAAAACCAATGAAGTTCTGGGGTTCAAATCTTGGGCATTGCTACATATTTACGTGATACACTTGATTTTAAAATTCGGTTGAAATGGACAGAGTGGAAAAGACATCAAATTTTGGTATCATTGTATTGACTTCGCCGCACTATTCAAAAATCAGAAATCGACTGCGATCACTCGATCTCTTCCAAATCAATGACTTCAGCTGAAAACTTCTTTGTTCGTCATAACCTAAATTGAACGTAATTAATGGTGGCGCCGATGTCAGGTGACATACTTTCGGCCGCTAAACAAAGTTGCTAGAAATTATCCGCCTTTCCATATCGACCTATATGCTTCAATTTAATTTATCAACTTCCTTCGTGTGTTTCAAGTTTTCTTATTTCATCACTCTTTTAGAAATTATGCCCCACTTTACTGCGGAAGTCTGAACCACCTGTTGTTGTGAGGGACATAATAGGTTTTGCGGAGAATAGGTCCCGTCAAAAAGTTCTGCGACACCTTGTTTGAGAACACCGCTCGTTTTTATTACGGCACTGTTTTTGAAAAGCGTTTTCAAGCATTTGATGTACGCTAAGCAACATGATTAAGGGATCATTTTTTCGAAACCACGTAATTGTCTCCCACTGCGACGCATAAATTTCAAATTTGGCTCAAAGGTGTGTACAACCTTCCTCTCTCAACTTGCAAATGTGTGGTGGTCTGCGACGTCTCCCTCGGGCTCGACGACGTTTCAAATAGCAAGAAGCTGACATTGCGAGAAAAAGATCACATCTCAGAACTTCATGTGGCCCTTAAGGCAGGTTAATGATGTCAAATTGGCACCAAATTTCACCGTAGTTATACCCAACGCCGCTGCGACGTGTCACATGACTTGAAGGTCTTCACGGCGCCTTTTAGGCACATTTCACCCCTTTTTTAGACGGCTCTGTGATGGAGATTAAAATCGTGACACCCAGCGTTGAAATCACGCGGTTTTCGCATGGATGGCCGAGGAAAACGTTCCAGACCCAATGAAGCTCAGAATCGGCACGAAAAGGCCTCAAGAGCTGGCATAAAGGCCATCATGAAACCATCCTTTTCCCTAGGGTTTTGATTCCCACAAGTTTTGCATCGAAAAGGACAGGTTGCAATGCGACGAGCGACAGGAAGATGTTCTTGAGAACCTTTGACAGGGCTAACGCCCTTGGACCTGTCAAACTTCTCCAAGGACATTGCAAGCCTGCAGTCCCATTGAACGTGATCTGACCGCTTAGCAGCTCAGTGCGACCGCAGGTTTTGCTCTCATGTACACATCGGAACCCTAGGGACCATTGAAAACCATTTAGGGAAGTTTGAATGCGATCCGTAACTCAAAAGAATACTTACACATTTTCCTCACTCTTATTTCACGTCCTTCTATGACGTGATGATCACGGGGAAGGGGCGGGGTGCGACATGGAAATGAATAAAACGTCTAAGTGTCTCACTAAGAACCGCCAGTTCGGCAAAACCCTCGGTGGCACATGCCAACCTTTAATGAGAATTTTAAAAATGAATGTGTACGGAAACAGATTGTAAAGTAGTTCGAGCCACTGGCAGGCAGGCAACTGAATTCGTAGGGATGTCAATGAGTTGCCTACCTGCAGGCGCTTCGTACTAATTGACTTGTTATTCCTGCAAACGATCATTTTTTTTTTTAAATTCTCAATAAAGGTGGGCAGGGGTCATCGAAGGTTTCGCAAAATTGGGGAATCATAGAGGAACCCTTTGCTGGTTTATTCACATATGTGTCAATGCCGCGGTCGCACGTGATCACACCACAGAAGGACGCGAAATAGGAGGGAAGTACCTTTTCCTCCCACAAATCACGTTCAGACTTCATCAAATGGATTTGAACGGCCCCTAGTCGTTCTACCCCATACGCAAGAGCAAAAACTGCTATCACACTGCTTTACAAAGGGGTACTATCTGCAATATTGTAAAATTGTAACTGTTCTGCGAGCCCTTTCACTAATCATAATCACTGTTTATGCACTTACAGTACTGAAGAAAAGATACTGTATTTACTAAATAACTATGAAGAACACATTCAGGGAGAATTCACTAACAGCAGATCTTGATCCCCACTGAATGCCTCCCTCATCACCTGCACCAGGCGAACGGTCTACCCGACGGGAGGCCCTAGCCACACGACATTTCCATTTACCAAACGATTATGCATTGTCAACAATGTCGCACAGCCCTATGGTCCATGAATTGTCATGACAAGCGAATACAATAATGAAGCCAACAATAACACCAAGAACAGTGAAACACTTAATGTCGTGGGTAGCTACAACAACAAAACACTGTGAAATACTGTTAGCTTAGATCGTGAAGGTTATTTATACCTATGCATATTAACCCCAAATGCACAACAATGTCTTGGCTGCAATATTCGAATTAGCGTTGTACCATTTCTCTGAAATAAAATTGTAACTCTCCCCTGAAAGGGACACACATTTCTGGACGTATACCCCTTTGTCCAAAGAAGAACTTGATCTTGCCTACAGAATTATAATAATGAAATAGCGTAGAAATAGAAATACGAACTGGTCAATAATGAAAATCCAGAACCTCAGTCCCAAGACCATTGCGTGAATACCAGGTTGGGGTTTATCCCTTTCGCGATACTTAAACGACCTCTAATTACAACAACCAAGTCAGGGACCAGAACCAATAAGCAACTAGGGCAATTAAGCCACACATCAACTACCGCTCAACAAAACTTAAGGTTATACGTGTTTCACAACGTACTTAGAAATGCGACCCTGGTCTATTTCGTGTATTCTGAAGTATAACATCACATGGAGACAAACAACTAAATGCAGAAAGTGACTCTCTTTAACTGACGTAAGATATAGCGCGCATTAGCTTCACTACGACTGAGAATTGTCTAAGGCCCTAAATATGAATGCAGGTAACAGCCACTGACAGGCTAAACTTCAACAACTTCAAAAACCAGTCATCCACAGATGCACCTATTCTGGAAACCCACTGAAGCACAAACAATAATTGAAACTTACTGATAAAACAATCAATATGGTCACCAACGCCTAGTGATGTATTAGAAAAGGTTGGTAAACTAAGCCCACTCAATTCTTGATGCAGTATATCCATGAGCAATGTCAACCTTTTACTCTTTACTAACTTGCAATTTAAGGAAATTTTTGCAACCAAAGGCCAGTCCCTTCAACAGATATGCTTATATAGGAATCGAACCTGCTTCTTATGAATGTTACAGACTTGTAAACAGTAAAACGTCAACGAGGTATCTTTAGCCCATCGGAATTAGTAGATGCCAGACTAATCGGCGCAACACTTAAACCACATAAATATTCAAAGAACAACAAATGCCAAACGAATTCCTCTCAAGGAAACGTGCACATGCACGATAAGGTCACCGATCTCACTACATCTGTTTTCGCGATTGGTTCTTAAACATCCCATCCACAGCACCACATGTCGACTAAGGTAGTATATATGGCATATACCTGCTTACTTTTGATCCTCACTAATAATGCGATGATTCTAAACTTATGAAGAATGGCACTAGCAACCTGAAACTGATCAACAAATAAAATTTCTGTTGTGCGCTAGTTGTCGATCTTTTTCAAAATGTGCACTTACCGTTACTGAGGATGGATACAGTACCAAATAGTATGCATTTGTTATTGGTGTTATTGTTGTTGTGGTCTTCAGTCAATTTCAGTGCTAATCCACAGGTGCATTCTCTTTATCTCTAAATAATTACTGCAACCAGCATCCACTTGGATCTGCTTACTATATTCAAAACTGGCTTTCCTCGACTGTTTTTACCCTCCACCCCCACACATGCACTCACAAAAAATCCATCGATTACCAAATCGACGATTCCTTGAGGCCTTGGGACGTGTCCTATCAAACAACACCTAGCTGTGACATTTATTTCTTTCCTTCACAAATAGATTTAGTACCTTCTCATTATCCGACGTATTCTTCTAATCTTCTCTTTTCTTCTGGAGCACCACATTTCGAAAGTTTCTGTTTTCCTCCTCCGTCGACCCTTCCGTGAAATACTTGGGCCAACCAAATGTCAGTTAAGCAACTAATAGTACATTTCTTTGCTAGAATGCATACCAACTTTTTCATTAATACCTTTTTTTGTTTCATATATTGGAAATTGAAGTATGCACGGTGCATATATTTTGAAAACTGGATAAAGAGAGCAAATGTTCGATCTTCCAATACCTGCTGAAAAAGGCATGAATAGACAGGAGATCCGTAATGAATGATGAAAACATTATGGGAGGATTCTCCTTTCTTTTCCACTGTGAAAAAGTGGGTAGCGGAATTCAAGTGGAACAACACCTCTGTTCAAGATCCACCTCTCAGTGGAAGGCCGGCAACAGCCAATAGGGAGCAAAACATCACTGAAATTCCGGATTTCATCTTCGAACACTGGGATGTGACAGAATGCTACATTGCCGAGAGAGTTGGCATATCTCAGGAACACATCATAAGAGTTGTACTTGACATGCACAAGATCTCGAATCGACAGCTCCCAAGAATGTTGACAGCAGAAAACGAACGCCAGTGACACGTCATGTTCGCCGAAAACTTTACTCTCTTTCAGGCAGATCCTTTGACATTTCTCAAATTTTAGTGATAAGATATCTTAATTTTTTTAATCTATCACTAAAGCTGATGTCAGTATTAAGCCTTGCTGCAATAATTTTTAACCAAAGAGATTTGGTTCCAGCAGAAATTCACTCCAGATAACAGAACAATTGTTAGTGCAAATAATTTCTTTACCAAGCAAGATTGTGTCCTCTGTGTAATGTATTGACTCCTGTGGTCCTGGGGTCTTGGGCCTTCGATTCAGTTAAAATAGTTGAGGAGTTCTTTCCCTGACGGTGATTATGTATAGATTATAATGACGCAATTAACGACTGTTGTTAGCTATGTCCAGCGAATGAGCTTTTCAGTCTGCAATGCACGGAAGACAAAAAAAATTACAGTAGCTACTGAACAGTAGAGCCATCCAAATAATTCTGCCTTATCCTAATTTATGGCGTTCAGGTATCAGTCGGTGAGTCTGAGAATTGTCTGTAACAATGCTTAGCTCTTATTCCTTGTTACAGAAATGTGAATAAAATTAATTGACCTAATTACTGGATCATCTCGGCAGCTGCCTGTTCTGTGTCTCTGAAATGCAAGTAGGAGACGCTCAAGTTACAGCTCATCTGTAGTCTTCCTGTCGCTATCTAGAGACGTGGCAACATTGTGAAATTGGTCTCACTTCTTGTAGTGCCCGAGAATTATCTGGCTGTAGTTACTTGATATTTTCTTGTTATTTCGATTAGAGATTCCACGTGAGTCTCACTTAATGGATGACTTACAGTTGAAAAATTAACGTTTTTTAGCCCAGGAAGCTCGTTCTAAGCAGAAAATAATATATTTTATGTTGTGGATTATCTGTCTTAGTCATCACTAGAGAAAATTGAAGCTTTGAGCATTACAATTGTCCATTAGCTCAGTGGTAAAATGTTCGTTTTTCGAAGGAAAGACTGTGGTAACTGCAAGTTCCACTCTCTGGAGACAATTTTTTACCTCTTTTGTGACTACTCTACACCCAGGCAGATAGAGAACCAGTAAAAAAAATCTATAAAACGTGCTCCTTCGTTAGTTTACTTGCTACCTTGATTCAGTACCGTGCAGATGTAAAAGGGATAAACTAGCAGATTTCTACACTTGTTAATACTTGCTTTGTCTCTATCTTCCCACCTAATTTTTAATTTTTTGTGAAGAAGAAATTGTGTAGAAGGTAGTGAATAATTTCCTATCTGGATTTCTTTATGTGTCTGCTCCCTCTGTTATATTTCCATACTTTCATCGTAGTACTGCAACGTTACTCCAGTGTGACCGTGGACTGCACGTAGATACAGACGGTTTTTAGGTCAAAATTGCATAATATCTTACTAATTCATCAAAATTTTGTATTGTGGATTCTTTGTTCTATTGTATAAGACTTTGCTCATTAGGTTATTATGGTAAGCTGGAATTCATTTGTATCAATACAGTGCATAATTTATAACTTCTTTTCGTTGGTTTATTAATACAGCAGATAAACATAAGAAATTCATCAGCAACAGAGTCTCGCACATTATCTGACATTATCAGACTTGTACTGTATTCAATCATTTGTTTCATTTTCTTCTCAGCTTTTGAAGCCTGTTTCTTGGCCATTGCGAAATATTTATTTGCACGCTTTGTTTTACCGATTTGATACTACATGTTATTCGAAAACTGTGAATTTTCTTGTGGCTGTTCAAGCATTGTAATCAGAGTTATTCTGTGTTTTCATTTGTGTTATTATATGTCAAAGGTACTTCGACTCCCAGTCGTCGTGATTACAGCCAACGCCACCACATTTTAAAAGCGCGCGATTTGTAAGTGATAGATAGCTCGACATACTGGTTAAGCAAACATGTTCCAACTGTCACTAGTCTAACAGAGTACTGTCAACATTGTAGTATACTTTTGCCAACTAAATGGCTATCGATTTACTTTTTGCTGTTGTTCACAATTATAAGGTTATTCACTTTTTTGTCGTCGTTTCCAATAAATAATGGGCATGATTCTCACTTAAGGTGTAACATTCGGTTGTTAAATTAATTATTTTATTACATGAAGGTCGTTCCACATCGAATCTATAACTAACTTCATATTACATTTAGCGAATTACCTATGTCATCAAACACAACGGCATTGGGAGCATAATGAAAGCAGTACTGGCTCATAAGCTAAGTGGTAACGTGGCCTTTCTGCGAATGGGAAGATGTGTTATCTCTTGGTTTTAATCTTCTCGAGAGTTCCACAATTCATCTCCTTTTCACTTTTATGTTCCTCCGCTACACGTTTCCAGAACGAAAATCGGTAGCGAAAACTTAGCTTCTCCAAATAAAGTCTTGTCACGATTTCGATTTAATGTCACTTGATTTAAGGTTAAAATATTTAAGAAATTGCAATATCGCATCCTTTTTAAATTTTATACTTTTCTGCTTATACCAAGAATAATTTCTTCCTATATACACAATTCGATTTATTGTGTTTGCAATGAATAATTTACTAACTGAGTTCCGTTTTGGGTTCACTCTCACTGCCAGGTTTATATATTTTGCTGTCAATTCCGAATGTTTCTTGTGTAGGGGACAGGACTTTATGTAGACACCTGCGATATTGGCGTAACATCTTATTAACGTGTGCAGTTTTGGGCAGGATCATACTACGGACACTACACACAGGTGACAGAAATCATGGGATAGCGATATTCACAAACCTAGATGGCGGTTGTAGCTCGTACGCAAAGTATAAATAGCGAGTGAACTGGCAGAGCAGTCATTTGTGCTCGCGTGATTCGTGTGGATAGGTGTCCGACGTGATTACGGCCGCACGAGAGAATTAACAGACTTTGATCGCGGAATGGTAGTTGGAGTTGTGTTCCATTTTGGAAATCGTTAGGGAATTCAACATATCGAGATACACAGTGTCAGTAGTGTGCTGGTAAAATCAAAATTCAGGTATTACCTCTAACCACGGATAATGTAGTGGATGACGGCCTTCACTTACCGACCGAGAGCAGCGGCGTTTGCGTAGAGTTGTCAGTGCTAACACACAAACAAGACTGCCTCAAGTAACCGCAGAAATCAATGTGGGACGTGCGACGAACCTATCCGTTACGACAATGTGGCGAAACCTGGTGTTAATGGGCTATGGAGGTAGACGACCGACGCGGGTGACTTTGCTAACAGGACGACATCGTCTGCAGCGCGTCGCCTCGGGTTGTGGTCATATTGGTTGGACTCTAAGACAACTGGAAAACCGTGGCAAGGTCAGATGAGTCCAAATTTCAATTGGTAAGAACTGATGTAGGGTTGAAGTGTGGTGTAGACACGACGAAGGCATGGACCCAAGTTGTCAACAATGCACTGTGTATACTGGTGATGTCTATGTAGTGATGTGGGCTGTGTTTACACGGAATGGACTGGACATGGTTACGTTCGGGTACTTGGAGACCATGGACTTCATCTACCCAAACAACGATGGAGTTTTTGTGGATCACAATGCACCATGTTACCGTGTTACAATTGTTCGCGATTCGTTTGAAGAACATTGTGGACAGTCCGAGCGAATGATTTGGCCACCTAGATCGCCCATCATCAATCCCATCGAACATTTATTGGTCATAATCGAGAGGTCTGCTTGTACACAAAATCCTCCACTGGCAACACTTTCGCAACTGTATACTATATCTTCAGAGGACTTCCAGCGACTTGTTGAGTCCATGTTACATCGAGTTGCTGCACTACGCCGAGCAAAAGGAAGTCCTGGATGATATTAGGAGTATTCCATGACTTTTGTGACCTCAGTGTATTTGTTTCATTAAACGAGATTTTCGTCGTAAGTGTATCATGGCAAGTTGTAATTTATTTGCATTAGAACAGTGAATATACCTATAGCGCTTCTCATTGGTTTACTGAATATAACAGAAAAACATTTGAGAGAAATTAATCATCAATAATATAAACCCTCAGTATTACTGAAACAAACTGATGATGCCCAGGGTGTTTTCGCATTCCACACGCTTAGAAAGCTACTGGTTCAGAGAGAAGGATATCGCCAATTAAAATCATTTTCGTACACAAAGAAATTTTACTGATGGTTTTTCGATAAGGAGTGAGGAAGGTAAACGTCTGAAGGTTCAAATGGCTCTGAGCACTATGAGACTAAACTTATGAGGTCATCAGTCCCTTAGAACTTTGAACTACTTAAACCTAACAAACCTAAGGACACAACACACATCCATGCCAGAGGCAGGATTCGAACCTGCGGCCGTAGAAACCTGTCTTATACATCAAACTAAGTTTCATGTAATTTTAATCTATACCGATGCCTAATTACACAGAAAATTATTACATCCAAATGATGCTGGTAGTTCTTAAAAAATTGCCGGTTTTATTCGCAGGTGAGTCGTGCTTATATTATAGGCTTTGAAGGATTGAAAGTTACTGGAAGAGGACAAACATACGAAAATAAAAATCACTAGAAAAATGACAAAACTAAAATCAAACAAAACGTTATCAGGATGAATATCAAATGATTCCTCTAGGTCGCAGGATTATGAAACTGAAATTACGTATTGTAATGTTGACTCACTAAGGATGTCTAGACAGAGTAAGAGGAGATAAAGGACGTGATCTTGCTAGGTGAATTAAATTCATAAATAAATACATCATCGACTTCGCTCTGTTCCGTGATATATTTGTTGGCTTTGTTGCCTCTTTCAGTAATTGATCAGATGTTTGAGCGAGGTGAAAACAACACTGAGGGGATTTTGTCCGAAGTATAAGAGCCAAACGGCGAGCGAGGAATGATGGACAAATGGAGTATCAACATGGCCAGCGTGGTTTCTAAGTTTGCAAAAATTAGGTTTATTTGCTTGAGAATAATCAGGGTAATTGAGATAGAAGTAATAAGTCGTTTGATGGAGAAACGTTGTACGTATTTCCGTATCAAACGAAGAGCGGTAAATGGGCAAACTGGGTATCAAACTGATCAGCAAGAGGTTTAGTTTTACAAATAAACTATTTAATTGTTTTAAAGTAATCATGGTAATCAAGAAAACATAATAAGTGATTTGAGGGGAAATGACACAATGAACTTTTGTCTGAATTTCCATAGCCAAACGAACAGTGGTAAATGGTGAAATGAGGCATCAAATTCACCAGAGTGCAGTCTAGACTTGTAAAATTGCTTAGAAGCGATAAGGGTAATTACCAAAAAACTGCCAGCCGGGTGGCCGAGCGGTTCTAGGCGCTACAATCTGGAACCGCGAGACCGCTACGGTCGCAGGTTCGAATCCTGCCTCGGGCATGGATGTGTGTGATGTCCTTAGGTTAGTTAGGTTGAAGTAGTTCTAAGTTCTAGGGGACTGATGACCTCAGATGTTAAGGCCCATAGTGCTCAGAGCCATTTGAACCATTTTGAACCAAACAGGTAGTTATTTCAGGGAAGTTCCAAATATTAGCTTGGTACATAAGTTAGTAGCGTTTTTGTTTTGCTTCTTGATATTCCGGTTGTTATGGGTTTATTTGTCGAATGTCATTTTTTATTTGTAGTTCACTGTTGGTATTTGAGTTTACATATTTTCATTTTGTCATTTGGAGATAGTGAGTGAAGCTGTGGACGCTAGAAAATGGATTGCCAAGTGTAGAAACAGGAATATTTCCCATATATTCTTCTGGATAAGTTCAATAAATGGGTCATAGCAACGGAGGCAACTAGAACCAATTGTACTTTGTGTGGGGATAATGTCATTAGACAGAGCGTGGCAAGGAAATAGATTTCACGTTTTAAGGAGGATCGTTTTTACATTATTTGCTCTCCACGTTCAGGAGGGCCTTCGGGGTTTGATGAATATCGTTTAAACGCATTGATCCACAATGATCCACAATATAATACTCGAGAACTGGCTCATTCCACCATCGTGCAACATCTGCATGTAGGTTCAACAATCGGGTGTATGGGTACCACATGCTCTAACTGATGACATCACCACCCCCACTCCTCCCCCACTTCCTTCCCCTCTTTCACTCCCACACCCTCTCACATTTTCCCTCCCCTACTCCACTTGTGCACTGGTCTTTGTTGATCTGCTGAAGAGGAAGGATGTAATATGCTGTCTTAGGAGTTGTGTTTATTTAATTATATGTGTGTTATCCTGCTGGAATAGTTTCCTAAATTTAGGTAGGGAAAGAAAACTGGTAGTAACCCTATAGCCTTACTGCTTGAAACTGAAATAAACACAACAGCTTAAAATTGGAAGGTGTTCATGATAAAACAATCGTCCACACACAAAAAAGAGCTCAAAATCTATAACTGAAACAAAAAGTCGTAATCTCCCCTACACATCGAAAAACTCTTTGTAACTCAATGTACATCGTGAAAAACTCTGAACGACACAAAGAAAAACATATGAAAAACTTCGACGAAAAAACATAAACTTTGGCTGCACAGCTATAAAAACACGTTTGTAAAACGCTCGAAATTTTCACCTATGCGCTAATGTAATACAGTGTTAAAAACGAAACTAAATGTCATGAAATTGTCCCTCTTCTTCCTACTGCATGTGTAGAAAAATCATACTTATCACAATACACAGTACTAAAGACCCGAAAACCTCATTTAAACTCGCCTACAGATCATATAAAGACACTCGAACATACTGCAAAAGATCGCAACACATGTGCTAGCTGATGGGTCATGCACCCAGCCTACAGATCCCCCTACATCCACTACCCACAGCAGCTGCCAGCGGACTTACGTGGTCCACTGGCCGAAGCACAGTGCTACTGCCGACAGCGACAACACGCAGTGGACAGCCAGAATACCGCTGATCGGTTGGTAGAGGGCCATCTGCAGTCGAATACCTACCGCACGCTGGACTGGTTTTTGTTGCCGTGCCTGGGCCATCGTACCAACTGTCCTAGGTACCATTCATTTTGTTTCTATCCCGAGGGACTCACACTAACGGTCTTGCATGCATCTCCTGGAGATGGTACGTTTGCTGTACGTATGTTTCTGGAAATGCTGCTTCTTTGTGCGTCTTTAGGTGGAAAACAAGCGTATTTTACCTGGAAGTGTGGAAAAATACTTCAGCGCCATATATTTCGTTGTCAGAGGTGATAGTGATCTACCAGCTCCTTCTAAGGAAAGGTAACTCGCAAAGGTTTCCAGACCACCGAATAGAAGTCGGCAGGTGTCTGCACGTCAGGAAAATTGGGACTGTAGCTTTGTCTGAAACATAACAAAATATTTCATTGTCAAAATCGACGCAGGATGGGCCATCCCAGGAAGAGAAGCAGGCAGTCGCTTCCCCTGTGGGAACTTGCAGACTTATCTAAAACATGGTAAATTATCTTGCTAGCGATCTACACGCTCTTTCTGACTACCCATTAGAAGCCGCAAGTTTCTGCCTGTCAAGATTATTTTTCAGAGTTCCTGTAATCCTAATGGCTGCCGCCAAAACAGGAAGAGGAGCATGCGGTTATACAGGGTGAGTCACCTAACGTTACCGCTGGATATATTTCGTAAATCACATCAAATACTGACGAATCGATTCCACAGACCGAACGTGAGGAGAGGGGCTAGTGTAATTGGTTAATACAAACCATACAAAAATGCACGGAAGTATGTTTTTTAACACAAACCTACGTTTTTTTAAATGGAACCCCGTTATTTTTGTTAGCACATCTGAACATATAAACAAATACGTAATCAGTGCCGTTTGTTACATAGTAAAATGTTAGTTATATCCGGAGATATTGTAATCTAAAGTTGACGCTTGAGTACCCCTCCTCAGGTGTTCGATCGTGTGTATCGGAGAGCACCGAATTACGTAGGGATCCAAAGGGAACGGTGATGGACCTTAGGTACAGAACAGATTGAAACAGCACATTACGTCCACATGCTAACACCTTTTTATTGGTCTTTTTTACTGACGCACATGTACATTACCATGAGGGGTGAGGTTTTCAATTACGGAGTGGAATAGAGTGTGTCCCGACATGTCAGGCCAATAGATGTTCAATGAGGTGGCCATCATTTGCTGCACACAATTGCAATCTCTGGCGTAATGAATGTCGTACACGCCGCAGTACATCTGGTGTAATGTCGCCGCAGGCTGCCACAATACGTTGTTTCATATCCTCTGGGGTTGTAGGCACATCACGGTACACATTCTCCTTTAACGTACCCCACAGAAAGAAGTCCAGAGGTATAAGATCAGGAGAACGGGCTGGCCAATTTATGCGTCCTCCACGTCCTATGAAACGACCGTCAAACATGTACCTCACCCCTCATGGTAATGTACATGTGCGTCAGTGAGAAAGACCAATAAAAAGGTGTTAGCAAGTGGACGTAATGTGCTGTTCCATTCTCTTCTGTACCTAAGGTCCATCACCGTTCCCTTTGGATCCGTACGTAATTCGGTGCTCTCCGATACACACGATCGAACAACGGAGGAGTGGTACTCATGCGTCAACTTTAGGTTACAATATCTCCGGATGTAATTAACATTTTACAATGCAACAAACGGAACTGATTACGTATTTGTTTATATGTTCAGTTGTGCTAACAAAAATAACGGGGTTCCATTTAAAAAAACGTAGGTTTGTGTTAAAAAACATGCTTCTGTGCATTTTTGTATGGTTTGTATTAACCAATTACACTAGCCCCTCTCCTCACGTTCGGTCTGTGGAATCGATTCGTCAGTATTTGATGTGGTTTACGAAATATATCCAGCCGTAATGTTAGGTGACTCACCCTGTATAATGTCTGCCCCCTCCGCAGTCATCCTCATTCTGCCTTAGCCTACAGGTGTGATTTTCTGTCTCTCCATAACCACCATGAAGTCTTCCTCATCCAACGGCAGTGTTAGCGGCAAACGCCTGAGACTGAATGAAGAACATTTGCCATGTAAGTACGTATTTTTATCTTCAACAGTTCATTTCCTTTAAAACAGTATGTCACCATGTATCTGTAAGTCTGTGTTCAAGTTTCTCAGCAGCTATGCACATGTGGGTCGGTAGGATGCAACTCTTCCTACAAATCTGTAATATTTTGCTGTCCTATCTGCTCATGTCACGTGTTCATGTGTGTGAGAGCATGTGTGTGTTTGATCAGATTTCGTACAATATTTTCGTAATTTATGGTCACATTTCGTAGTATATTTTCGTAGTTCATGTTCATATTTTATGTTATATTTTGGCTACAAATAGTTCCTTTGTTGTTGTTAGAGCATTCATTCATGAAATTCAGGAGGAACTAATTCGAGAGCTGGAGCCTGAAAGGGGGTCAGTTGATGGGGGTATGCAGCCTCAGATCATAGAACAGCACCCAGCTGCGATTGCAGCAGCACATCATCTGTGCTCATAAATTGGTGTTCAAATTTCGTATTATATATTCATTTACGAGAAACCTACAGTTCTTTTATCTTATTACAGTACCTGAATTGAATGAGATTGACTGGTTTTTAAGCTTGCATGCAAACAAGTCAAAGTCCAGTGGAAATTCCGTCATGTAAGTACATATTCTAGTTAGAAAAATTTATTCATAGTGTTGTATTTCATGTATTTGCATCCCTGTTGTATACGTTTTTAAATCGATGTGTTCCGGCCGTTGCAGGTGATTTTGAGAAGGTCATGGAGTATATTATACTGCCCCCTGTTAACCTTCTGCAGCAGTTATGTAATTTTATGTGTGTTTATCAAATCGGATTTTGTAGTTTATTCTCATTTAGAGAAACAAATTTCGAACTCGTCTTCGTGTTGTTGTTGTTGTTACATCTTCCATATGGGAGCTCGACCAGGGGGTGCTTAGCAGTGGGATGCTGGGGTGGGTGGAGAAAATGGAAAATGTGTATAAATCAGTGTTCTTTCTTTGCAGCAGCATGTGAACGTACTTATTTATTGCGCCTTTCTCTCTGCCAGTGCAAATGCAGATGATAACACTAACAAAATAAGGTCCTGTCTGGCGTCCCTCAGCCTGATGGATGAGCTTTCAGCTGCACAGGCCACTGCCACTGCCTCCAATTACACAGCCCCCTATCACCGCAGCGTCTACCGCTCCCCAAAGCGCGTGCCACCCCCGCCAGCCCCGCCACCTCTGCCATCCCCACCCTGTTCTGCCATCTGGGGAGACATCACCACTGGCTGCTGGGACACCACCTTCACCACAATGACAACCATCTCACTGAACTGTATCACTCGTGCATTACAGACTACTGCTAGCAGCCCAGATAGGACTACGGCGTGGGTAGGAAATCAAAAAGAGTGAGATACAATGGTCGATCAGTCCGTCGCAAACATTTCTGTAGACAAGGCTAAGCGACGCTTGAGGATGGCGGGAAACGAGTGATGAATCACGCTGTGTCCTTTGGAAAACCAATGCAAGGGTTTGGGTTTGACGAATACCCGGGCAAATTTAGATGCAGTCACGTACAGCGCCAATAGTGAAATACGAAGTAGATGGTGTTACGGTGAGGTCCCCTCATTTCGCTAAGTGAACAAAGTTATTAGCACATTTTACAGCATTGTGTTCTGCTTACAGTAAAGAAGCAGTTCATATACAATCATTGTTTGAATCGGCATGACAGTGCGCCTCGTCATAAGGCAGCGTCTCAGAGAGAACGATTTGTGGACAGTAACATTCCTAAAATGAACTGGCCTGCCCAAAGTCCGGACCTGAACGCAATGGAACACTTTTTGGATGCGAACGTCGACTTCGGTCCAAACCCCAGCGTCCAACAGCACTACATTCTTTGGTTTCGACTCTTGAGCAACAACACGCAGTCGCCTGACTGAAAGTTTCCCTAGCAGAATTCAAGCAGGGTGCACACATCCCGTATCAATATGCACTAGCAGGTGTCCAGCTACTGTTTTACAGGTAACCGTTCAAACGGATGTCCCTCCTAAAAATTTTAGCTATCTAGACATATTAAAAAGGCTTGTTTGGTACTGGAGAATTTAGTAAGAGAGATTCACTGCAGGCTTAGGACAAATAGTGTAAGCCCTTCATGTTTATTTCTGCTGCCTTTCGGTCGCTTGAGTGTAGCAATGCTGTCTGTGATCGCCGCAACCGGTCTCGCACTTCGAAAGCATTACTGAATGAGAGAATTTCGCAGCTTCGCATGGCTACTCGTCAGCTACTCGAAAGCAGTGAAAACGAGGAGCGCGTTTAGCGACTGCCGATGAGCTTCATTTCGTGCGCAGCGTTTCAGAAACCTCGTCGTCGCGTGATGCACGACAAGCCACTGACCGCGCTCGTCACGCTCTATCTCGAGCGTCGGGAAATGTCTACATGGTGTGGCAGCGAAACAGCCGTGTTGTCACCAAGGGAGATTATCATCAGCACTAATGGCGGCCGCACTTGAGTCGCGTAAATTTCATTAATACTGGAAATCCCGTACTTGTAAAGTGGAAATTATACACAATGGTAGAGGAATATAAACTGAGTTTTTTGACGAAATGTTAAAAGCAACGCGCTCGGTTGTCTCTGCAGTTATTTTCGACATTGTATGTCAGACATGAAAACAATTATCTGTGTCAGTAGCTTTTAATTTCTTCCACGACATGTTTGTAAAGCTTATATTCTCATCCTCAGGAGAATCTACATGTACATCTACACGGAGCAAACCACTGTGAAGTGTCAGCAGTTGATATTTTTCCATTGTACAAGATATTGCAGCTTCTTCCGCTTTCTTTCGCATGTCGAACGTGGGAAGAATAGATGTTCATAATACTTCTGTGCGTGCTGTAATTAATGTAATCTTGTCTCAACGGGATTGATGCGTAGACAGATTCTTCACTTCAAAATTCGTTATTGAAACTTTGTAAGTATGTTTTGGCGGGATACTTTTCAGCCATCTGCCTGTTAAGGTCGTTCAGCGATAAACCTGTGACCATTCGTGCAGTAATTCTTTGTACAAGTTCAATACCCTTTGACTTTCGTGTTTTTGGTATTGATGCCACGGACCAATATTCTAGGATGGTTTACACAAATGTTTTTAAGGATCTCCTTTGTAGTCACACTTCATATTCTCAATATCCTTTTAGTGAATCGACATCTACAACCTGATTCACCTACGACTAAATGTAAGTAAACGTTCCATTTCATTTCTCTACAACTTTTTACAGTCACCGACGTGTATGAGATGACTGTTTCTAATCGTGACTCACAGTCGTAGAACAATATGTTCTCCTATTTTGTGCAGTGGAAAATTTTAGATTTAAGAACAATTAATATGTTTCCAGAATGATATTCTCACTCTGCAGCTGAGCGTGCGCTGATATGAAACTTCTGGTCAGATTAATACTGTGTGCCAGACAGAGACTCGAACTTGGCAAATGTTCTACCGACTTTCTTTTTGTAGAAAAACCTAAAACTTCATTCTGTTTAGATGTTCACATGCCATTTCAAGCGAAGAACATTTTTCAAATGCTTTTACTGAAACTAGAGCCGGATGTTTTACTCATCTGTAAGAATTTTCAATTTCCTATTTCAGAGAATTACATCAATATGTAAACACGAATAAAAGAAAATAAAAACCTGCCTTTATGTGCTGGGCAGAGAAGGAGATTAATAATTAATTTCTTTGAAAGCTTATCACTATAACAAATAACCAGACTGAAATAAAATTAATGTTGTAATAAATTAGTAAACTTTGGAAAGTTGAACAAGCTAAAAGAGATTGAAAAACATAAGTATTTTAAAAAAATGTCACTTCTCAAACTATGCTTCCAATCTTAATGATTATCTTTCACATATCACACTAAAAAATTAAATCAAACCATTTAGCCATGTAACAGTTAAGTAAATTTTAATTTCAGTAACAACCACTTCGTTGAATACCACAATAATTTTTTTTCTTTATTGTCATTTTGAAACCTATATACAGGCAGGCCTGGAGCAGCATACTACACCGCTCTTTGGCCGCAGAGAAACGCAAAGATACAATGAAGACAATTAGAGAAAAAAGATGGTGGACATATAAACGGAGACAAACACTTTTTAAAATACAGGGTGCCGTTCACGGGCGTAGAGACCAAGATAAAATTGTTCAGACACTTGGACACAGACAGAAACGAAAATTGTCACACAGGAACGTAGGTGCACAAAACGAATAACACTGAACCACTTAAGCACAAAACGACGGCACACACAGAACACGAGGCGTTGATCTCCGGCGCGCGAATGTTCACTAACCATGTACGAGTCCAGGGACCAGCCAAGAGAGGAGGAGTGGGGGTGGGAGGGAGACGGGAGAGTAGATGCCATGGGCAGGGGAGACAGTGGGAAGGAAGGAAGGGGGAGGGGAAGTCCAGGGGAAGAGGGATGGAGGGAGGGGATGGGGGAAAAGGAAAAGTAAGGGAGGGAGGGTGCCTAAAGGAAAGAACACGGGAAGTGAGGGGGGGAGGATCAAAGTTGATAGGAGGGGTAGATGGAGGGGAGGAGGACATCATCAGGGTGGGGGAGCTGGCGGAAGCTACCTTGGGAGAGGGTAAGGAGGGTGGAGAGATGGAGACCGGGTGGGACGCGGGAGTACAGGCGCGGCAGCAGGCAGGGGTGGGAGAGGATGGGTTAGACAAGTGGATGAGAAGGATCGAGTTTGCGGCAGGTGTACAGGATCCGTATCCTTTCAAGGAAAAGGAGGAGGTGGGGGAAGGGGATGAGATCGTACAGGATCCGCATGGGGGAGGGGAGACGGATGTGATAGGCGAGGCGGAGAGCATGGCATTCAAGGATTTGGAGGGATTTATAAAAGGTAGGGGGGGCGGAGATCCAGGCTGGATGAGCGTAACAAAAGATAGGGTGGATAAGGGATTTATAGGTGTGGAGGATGGTGGAGGGGTCCAGACCCCATGTACGGCCGGAAAGGAGCTTGAGGAGATGGAGTCGGGAGCGTGCTTTAGCTTGGATTGTCCGGAGATGGGTAGTCCAGGAGAGGTGATGGTCGAGGGTGACGCCAAGGTACTTAAGGGTGGGAGTGAGGGCGATAGGACGGCCATAGATGGTGAGATAGAAATCAAGGAGGCGGAAGGAAGGGGTGGTTTTGCCTACAATGATCGCCTGGGTTTTGGAGGGATTGACCTTGAGCAACCACTGGTTGCACCAAGTGGTGAACCAGTCAAGATGGGATTGGAGAAGGTGTTGGGAGCGCTGCAGGGTGGGGGCAAGGGCAAGGAAGGCAGTGTCATCGGCAAACTGGAGAAGGTGGACGGGGGGTGACGGCGGCGGCATGTCTGCTGGGTACAAAAGGTACAGAAGGGGGCAGAGGACGAAGCCTTGGGGCACACCGACGGAGGGGAAATAGGTGTAGGAATCTGTATTATGGATGGTGATATAGGAAGGACGGCGGGAGAGAAAGGAGCCGATCATACGGACGTAGTTAATGGGAAGGGCGAAGGTTTGGAGCTTGAAGAGGAGACCGGAATGCCATATGCGGTCATAAGCTCGTTTTCGAGGTCCAGGGAGAGGAAGATTGCGGAGCGACGGAAATTAAGCGGGTCGGAAAGGAGATGAGTGAGGTGAAGGAGAAGGTCGTCGGAAGAGAAGGACGGCCGAAAGCCACACTGGGTAACGGGAGGGAGGCGGTGCTGGTGGAGATGCTGATGGATGCGTCGGGTGAGGATAGATTCCAGGACCTTCCTGAAGACCGAGGTAAGGCTGATGGGACGGTAGGAGGAGACGGCGGACGGCGGTTTGCCAGGTTTAAGGAACATTAGGATACGGGAGTTTTTCCACAGGTCGGGGTAGTAACCGGTGGACGGGACTACATTGTAGAGCCTGGCCAGGGTGGAGAGGAAAGAGACAGGAGCTTCACGAGGGTGACAGTAGGTGACACGATCGTGACCAGGAGCGGTGTTGCGTTTTGTGCGGAGTGTAGCAATGAGATCCTGTGTAGTGATAGGGGTATTGAGTTCCGTGTTTCCGATGTTGTCCAAGTACTGGAAACCAGGAGCGAGGGGAGGGACAGAGGTGTCAGTTCGATCGTGGACATCCGGAAAGAGCGAGTAATCGAACTGGGGATCATCGGGGATGGAAAAGACATCGGAGAGGTAAGAGACAAAGTGATTGGCCTTACTAAGGGAGTCAGGGAAGGGGTGATCATCATGGAGAAGAGGATAATAGGGGGAGGGTTTAGTTACGGTAAGGCGATGGAAGCCTGACCAGAACTTGGACGAGTTGATAGGTAGGGTAGCATTTAAACGGGTGCATGTCTGTCGCCAGTCCCGGCGTTTCTTAGCCGCGAGCAAATTACGAATGTGTCGCTGGAGTTGCCGGTGGCGTCGGAGTGTGTCCGGGTCACGCGTGTGGAGGAAGGCACGGTAGAGACGGCGGGATTCACGGAGGTAGAGGACGGCCTGTGGGGGTAAGGTAGGACGGTGGGGGTGGATGGCGACAGTAGGGATGTGGGCCTCCACAGCCTCCAACAAGGTCTGCTGGAGAAAGGAGGTGGCATGGGTTACATCGTCAGGGTGGTTGTAGGTGAAGGGGTGGCTATCGACCTGGGTGGAAAGGGTATCCCGGTAGGCATTCCAGCTGGTACAGGAATAGTCATGGATATACTTAGGGGGAGGGTCATTGCGAGGGTCAGGGTGGGGCGACGACCGTCTGAAACAGTGAGGAGGACAGGGAGATGGTCGCTACCAATGGGCTCCAGGACATCCACTGTCATGCGGCCAAGGAGGTTGGGGGAGGAAAGGATAACATTGGGAGTGGAGTTGGATTCGGGACAGGTGTGCTGGGGGATGGGGATGAGGTCGTCTTGAAGGGAGGAGAGGAACCGATGCCACCGCCGTAACTGGGCGGCGGAACGACTAAGGATGTTGAGGTCGGCGGCGATCACGTAGGAGGAGAAGGTACAGTCAATGTGGGAGAGGAAGTCGAAGGGAATAGGGGCGTTAGGGCGGACATAGATGGTGGCACAGGTAACGGTAAGGCCGGGGAAGAAGAGACTAAGGATCAGGTGTTCGGTGGGGTCGGGAAGGAGAGGTTGGAGCCGAATGGGGATCTGGCGGTGGTGACCAATGGCAACTCTGCCACACACAATCGGGAGGGGATTATCGGAGTGGTGGAGGAGGTAGGGCGAAGTGTGGACGGTGTGGTGGGGTTGGAGGAAGGTTTCATTAAGGAGGAAGGCATCCACGGGGTGGGTGGCAAGGGTGTGCAGGAAGAGGTTCTTGTTGGCGGGAAGGGATCAGATGTTGTTGAAAAGGATACAGTGCTGTCGCGCCATGACAGGAAGTTAAACGAGAGTGTCAAGACGGGAGAAGGTGAAATGGGCCTGGTTGTTGGAGTAGGTGGTGTACATTTTGAGTTGGAAAACAGAACGGGCAGCGAGGGAGATCTGTTGGAGGGCGTGCGGGCGCTGAAAAGGATGAACATTCTGAAGGACGATGGTGAGGAATCTGATGATGTCCTCAGCGGTAGGGGGTGGGCGAAGGGAATTGGCGGAAGGGGTGGGGGCGTCCAGAGGGCGGACAGGAACGGTGAGTTCAGGAGTGGTAGGAGGGGGTCGGGCCTTATATTTCTGGGAGTAGGTAGGATGAGGGAGGTTACAGGTATTACAGGAGGAGGGGGACTGGAGATTGGGGCACTGCCGTAAAAAATGGGCTTGCCTACAGTACGGGCAGGTGGGGGCCTTGCGGCACTCAGATGTTGGGTGTGCATTATACTGCAAGCACCTTTGGCAGCGGAGGGATTGAGGAGGGGAACGGGAGGGGTCAACTTTATAACGTTGGTTAAAGAGGAGGGCACCCTCCTTCAGGAGATGGTCTATGGAGGGGGCGTGCTCGGAAAAGACCCGCATAAGGTGGGTGGGGCCAGCAGCATTGTGTATGCGACAAACCGCATGCACCTCCAGATGGGGATGTGCCTGAAGCTCCGCCAACACCTTCTCCTCCGTGATCGTCGGACTAAGCCGAGTGATCACAGCGGTGACGATTGGTGGGCGACACGGGGGTTGGGGTTGGCGGGAGAGAGGTGGGGAAGGAGCAGGGGTGAGGGAGGCATTAGGGCCAAAGTGGGTGACAGGGATGCAGGAAAGGAGGTCTGTGTGGAGGGTAGGGCTGGGGGAGGAGATGAGCACCGAATCATGGCGAGGAATGAGGAGGGAGATGGGGGCACCAGGAAAATTCTGGCAAAGGAAGAGGGTGAGGTTCCGGGCTTCAAGAAGGGAGGGATCAGGACGGGAGAGGAGGTAGTGGTAGGAGGAGGGGGTAGAGGAGGAGGAGGAGGGGGCAGAAACAGGCGGGGAGACATCCATGGCATCATGGGTGGGGGAAGGGGGACGAGGCGGAGCCTTTTTGGGAGTAGAGGAGGCAGGGGTGCCACTGGGGCGCTTGACGGCGATGGAGGAGGTGTGGTGGATGGGAGCGACTGGAAGGTGGCGGGGAGTGGCAGGTCCCGGTGCTGGAGGCGGCGCGGGAGATGATGAGGTCGATGACGAAGGCGACGGTGAAGACGGTGACGATGAAGGCGAAGGGGAGAGTGGAGCGTGGGCCGAAGCACTCCAGGCGACCACCCGAGAGGGGGCCGCAGAAACGGAAGGAGCAGAGGGAGGGAGGGAAGGGATCAGAGGAGGTGCGGGAGGGAGGAACTGGGGATGGGGCGACAAATAGTGAGGGAGATGGGAGAGTGAGGAGTGGGGGGATGGACTGAGGGGGGGAGTGATGCGGCACACCACGTGATAGTGGTGGCGGCGGCGGAGGGGGACGTGTAAATGATGGCAGTGGTGGTGGCAGTAGTGGCGGTGGTGGGGGTCGACATTACGAGAAGGGGAAAAGCACAGGACAGGACAAAGAAGGCGAGGAGAAACACAGAGTAGAAGGGACCGAGAAACTATGATGGAGACTGGGGCCGAAGCCCCACTCTTCTGCTGCTGGCGGGGGCGGCGACGCTATTGCTGCTGCTGCTGCTGCTGCTGCTGCTGCTGGACGCTGGCTGGGACCGCAGCTGGACGCTGGCTGCTGGGCGGGACCGCTGCTGGACGCTGGCTGCTGGCAGCAACCGCTGCTGGATGCTGGCTGCTGGCAGGAACCGCTGCAGGCTGCTGGCTGCTAGCAGGAACCGCTGCTGGCTGCTGGACGCTGGCTGGGACCGCTGCTGGACGCTGGCTGCAGGCTGCTGGCAGGAACCGCTGATGGACGCTGGCAGGAACCGCTGCTGGCTGCCGACGGGGACCGCTGCTGGCTGCTGGCTGCTGGCTGGACTGCTGCACGTTGACGAGCTGGCAGGCACCTGTAACACCTATCGCTTCGATTGGTACTGTAATAGCACACTCGAAGGGCGGTATTCAAACGAATTACCGCCGGAGATGTACCACAATAATATTTCTGTATTACTTAAGGCATACAGCGCTTTCATTTTAACTGAAGACATTGAAATATCTGGAAAACTACACATCGGATCGAGAAAAGTTATTATTTCCATTTATTTTCCTCGGACGGGGACGTTCAATGACATCGCACTCGACCCCTTACCCCACCCCCTGCGTTTGTGGGGTGGGCAACTTTGAAAACTTCGATGGGAACCCCGTGTTTTGTTGCAGACGCATACGTTTTGTCTGAAGCACTTTCTTCGTTTTGCCACAGATGGCGCTGTAGTCGGAGCAATATAAATGGGTACACAATCGTAATTTACGACGTACTACTCAATGACCCTTGAATACCCAGTAGCATGTGCGACCCCACCTTCATGGTGCACGAGTAGGGCAGACCAGTATTTCACGATTTCTAATGGGAAATCCCATTCGTAACGTTTTATTTCTCTGACACATCAAACAGGGGACAACTGGACGCACCACTGAGGCCGTTGCTCGAGACGAACGCTACTCTACTTTTCCAATTACAGTAAGTGTTCAAAAGTAGTACTGCCAACTTCAATACACTTAGTGATCCGCTTTTCCAATGATCGCACGCAGAACAGAAGCGTATCTGTGGGAACGTCACACGCAGGCGTTTCTAAAGCGGTGGACCTTGTCTTCCCATCCTGTTGGCACGTGCTGGTACATCTTATCTTTTAAATATCCGCGCAGATGTAGCGACGTCAAATCCGGCGACCTCGCGGGCCAGTTAATAGAGCCACCTCTGCCGATCCACCGACCAGCGTAAACACAGTCTAATACCTCCTGTGCTTCACTTTCGTAATGCGCTGGACAACTGTCATGCTGAAACCCCATACTTTGTCGAACGTCCAGGGCAACATCCTGCATTAGTACAGGTAGTTCCCATTCCAGAAAGATTCGATATCTGCGTCCATTGTACGTGCCGTCAATAAACTACGGACCAGTGTCTTTGTTCACCATGATGCCACACCAAACGTTAACCACGGATGTTGATGGTCAGCTTCCTGTAACCAGTGGGGATTGTATACATTCCAGCAATGTATGTCATGCCGTTTAACGCCACCGAGGTTGTTAACGTAGAATCATTGGAAAATAGTACCTCGGCAAGGAACGTGGGAGTCGTTTTACATTTGTTGGCGCGCTCATTCCCAAAATACTATCCGGTTATGGAAACTGATGCCATGAAGTTTTCGATGCAGTGACACGTGGTATGGGTGATACTTGCGACAACGCCGGCCGAAGTGGCCGTGCGGTTAAAGGCGCTGCAGTCTGGAACCGCAAGACCGCTACGGTCGCAGGTTCGAATCCTGCCTCGGGCATGGATGTTTGTGATGTCCTTAGGTTAGTTAGGTTTAAATAGTTCTAAGTTCTAGGGGACTAATGACCTCAGCAGTTGAGTCCCATAGTGCTCAGAGCCATTTGAACCTTACGACAACGCAGTGTTATGACAATAATACCTAGGGACATACCGGGAGAGCGGTGTAATTGCCGAGCTCTTATCCGTAGGATGTGGTGTAATTCCGCTAGTACACCTTTCATTACCTTCTCCTGTAACACATTTGCGTTGTTTCCTTTTACTGGTCTATACCTTGACATCAAACATAAAGGCGTTCACAACCTTGTAAAGAACGAATGAGAGCGAGCTTTTTCTGAAAATCGTTCGGCATACACGGCCAGAGCAGCCTCAATATTTCTCTTACATTCTCCGTCAATCAGGATTTTTTCAATGTTTTTCTTCTGTGGTTGCAACATTGGTCGTCTACTTGCACGTCTATTATCCAAATGATAGGTAGGTGTAAATGCCATAAACACTGCCCAAGTATTGTAATGTTTAGAGCCACTGTTTGTTCTACGTCTGCGTTATACTTGAGGTCCAGTACTGCCTGTTACGATGCGTCGTAATTCGCTATACGGCAACGTTATCGCCTTGAATAGTCCCTTGTCCCATATGTCGGAGGAATACGACGTCGCGAATGATGTTTCCAACTGGAAGTTGTGAAATACTGGGCTGTTCTACTCTCGCAGCATGGAGGTGGGGACGCACGTGCCATTGGGTATTCAAAACCATCGAGTAACATGTAAATTGTGACTGTGTACCCATCTTGAGTCCACCGATTGCAGCGTCATCTGTGCCGAAGCGAAGAAAATGCTCCAGACAAAACGTATGTAGATTCTGCAGTAGAAAACGGAGGTCTTCAATCAAAATGAACACCTAGTCTAAAGTTAAGACTATTCTCGCATAACATAAAGAAACAAACGCGTAGCATAGTGAAGAATTTTATTTCCAATCCCTCCACTGCTCTTTATTCGGGAATGTCTTCCCTTCATTTTTTCATCGCAGTGATTGTTTAACTTCACCTATGCGGGGGTCCTGAAATGCATTCCGTGAGTGGGTAGCTTAGTCGGTAGAGCATTTCAGCGCGAAAAGCAAAGCCCCCGATTTCGAGTCCCCATCCGACTCGCAATTTTAATCTCCCAGGGAGTTTCAAATAAAACAATTTTCAAATATTTTCACCACTTGGAAATCTTATCAACATCTGAGATAATATTTCTGCAGCGGTTTCCAGTCACTACTTCATTACAGATAACTACATCACTTGTAAAATTATGAGGTTAAATTATGAGGTTACTATTAATATTGTGTGGCAGATCATTAATATACAATATGAATAATAAGAATCACCACACAATCTCTGGAGCATATCTGAAGCTGATTCTACATTCTGTTGACAACTCTCCGAGATACCACTCTTTTCGGAAGTCAACAACTTCTGCAATTTTCTGGTTTCCTTGATTCATGACTTTCAGGACCTCACGTGTGGAAAGCGCTTGCTGGGTTTCGCGTGACTTCTGTTTGCGAAATTCATGCTGGTTGATAGGGAGGAGGTCGTTCTCTACGAGATACCTGATTACGTCTGAAGCAGGTGGATCTCAAAGATACTACACGATAATTTGGTAGGTCACTTCTTCCACCATATTTGTAGAGCGACGTGACATGTGCTTTGTTCCATCTACTAGGAAAAGTTTTTTTGTTCGAGAAATTTACGTGAATTATGATTAAAGCACGGTTAGCTGAGACACACGTCCGCTATAGAATTTGCTAGAATGTCGTACAGCCTTAGTGATTGCACTCTTTCTCAGCGCCACTGACACCAACCTCTATATAAATTACTTTGGAGTTTGTGTGAGGATTAAACTGGGAAGTTTTCCCGCATGTTCCATTGTTGAAAAAAATTCGATTTGAACTGAATTACAGTACTATGTAGGGGCAACTACTCGCCAAAATAATACTTCTTGGTGCGGACGTGCCTCTGTTTCTACTACACATTCCAACAATTTTTCTTACCCTGTCACTGAACATATTGACAGTAACAAACAGGCCTTTGATAAGAAGTGGCAGAATATCGCACCTAACAAGCTGTCAGTCACTACCAACGCTTTGTTTGTCTGATTAAAGCAAACCAGTGTAACCATTCGGGCGCCAAATTACACGTGTAAGCAGTATAACAAAGTCGGTGAAACATTGGTAAATGCAGGGGCCGAACAGAATGATGACCTCCACGCCAACCAGCATGGATTCGGAAGACACTGAGCATGTGAAGCTCAGCTCACACTTTCCTCACATGACGTACTGAAAGCTTTGAATCAAGTCACTCAAGTAGGTGAAGTATTTCTTGATTTCCGAAAAGCATTTTACTCAGTATCACACCTAGAATTACTGCAGAAGTACGATTATACGAGATATCAAAAGAAATTTGTGACTCGATTGAGGACTTTTTGGTAGGGCAGACGTATCGTGTTATCTCGGATGGAGAGTCATCATCAGATGTGGGAGTAACTTCTGGTGTACCTCAGGGAAAGTACGTTGCGACCCTTGCTGTTCGTGTTGCATATTAATGGCCTTGCGGACAATGTTAGCAGCAACCTCAAACTTTTTGCAGATGATCCAGTCATTTATAATGGAGTACTGTCTAAAGGAAGTTGGATAAATATTCATTCAGGTTTTGATAAGATTTCAAAGAGGTGCAAAAAAAATCAATTTGGTTTAAATGTTCAGAATAGTAAAATTGTGCACAGAATGAAAAAGCTTAGTATCTTATGATGATAATATCAATGAGACGCTAGTGAAATCTGCCAACTGATAAAAATAAAGCTATTAGAAAAGTTTTAATAACTTGCTTTACATGATGACTGCAGGAATATACTACAGTCCTCTACGTATCGAGCACATAGGGATCGTGAGTATAAGGTTAGAATAATCACAGCACCACACAGGCATTCAAACAATCGTTTGATCCGTCCTCAGTACGTGAATAAAAGGGAAAGTAACCCTAATAACTGGTACAATGGAACGCACTCTCTGCCTAGTAATTGAGAGTGGTTTGCAGCTTATAGATGTAGATATAGATGTAGAAGTGAACATACGATTTATCTGTTACAATAACTGTTATAAAAACTGACGTAAGTCGCACAGAAAGAATATTTACGTATTGTTGTGTGATTTCTGACTGCTTGTCCAATATCAAATCAGCCGTAAATATAAGTCTTGCGTTTCACCACCTATGTGTGATGGTAGATAATGTGGTATCTGCATGTCCTCGTCGCTAAGCGATGTGGAGGTCATGTTATCATCTATCACACTTATTAATTACATGGTCAATTTTCCACCTGTATGAATAATGTAAAGTATAACTTACATTACGACTGATTTGATAATGGACAAGCAGACCGAAACAGGGCATCAATAAAGAAATGTTCTTCCTGTGCATCTTAAGGCGATTTTCATAACTTGTACTGTAATCACAAAAAGTTGCGAATGCATTCCATCCCAAGCATGCTGGAGTTACAAACGACTTATCTGTCTTTACTCAGATGAAGCTGGCGGTTACTGTACGATTTAATGCACTTAACTCTCTTTTGGCGATTTCAAGACATGTACCTATGTTTCCCGGCCACCACAGGTATGGATAGTTCGGGTTCGCAGTTATATTGAGATTGGACACAAACGTAAGGGAAATGATTCATCATAAACCGAAATCTTTCGAGGCACCCTTTGGATAATATCCACCAGAGGCACATAAAGCATAATTCGTTAGAAAAGGGATCTTTTATAAACCCAGTAACACGCATGCCCAGTGCAGACGGTGAAACGTCACAGACACGTCAGTGGGAGAAACGTAGGTGAATACAGTTGGGGTGGAAAATACTGTTATAGCCACACAGTAAAATTTTAATGTTTGGTTACTGCCTTTACGCTTTCATTAACTTCATCTGTGCTATGCCAGTTATCTCATTGTGAAAATGCGCTACATCACCGGACATAAAATTAGAGCTACGCAACGGAACATAACAAATGCGAAGATTAACTGCGTCTGATGCACGCGATCGTATAATTGTCCCACGAATACCTTCGTCACCAACAAGGGTCCGTTATGTTTTAAGGCACACAGTCCTCGTAGAGCGCTTAACAGAGCACAGGTACAACGCTGTGTCCAGGGCACTGACCTCAGAACTTGCCCCTGGTTCTGTCTGCTCACATCTCCAGTGTGAACAGTGCCATCTCTCGGCTAGTCAACATGCTGCACACTACTTCGCAGTTTATTAAATTCGTCATTGCTTGATTGAGTTTCCTTTTGAATCCCAACTTCAACAAAGTGTGTACATGACAGTAGTGTGGATACTGAAATTCATGTAAACGTAGCCATGGCAAAAGCAAGTACAAGAAAAAATTCCACCTTTATTGTATCCATTGTAAACATGATTTGAAAGGCTATAAACATTTTGCTTAAATTAATTCAAATATTGTTATTCATCTTCATTTACGATTATTTTCATATAACAAGACCCGTTTACCAGTACTACCAGCAAACCCTGCACCCCTCAATCTCTTAAGAATCGAACCTGCATGTATAAAACAAATGCAAACGTCTGATTACTTCACAAATGAGTCAATGTGTTAAATATTTGACATTAGGCATGTAAAAACTTTGAAGCAAGAAAAGGAGTAGAAAATATTTTAAATTATGTTTAAATTTTGTTGGAAGTCACTAAGTGCTCTCAGTATCAAACACTGGAAGTGTATATTCTGAATACTTTGCACTCTGTTTCAAGAAAACGCTTTTTTCATTTCTCTCCATCGACATGACACCGTATCTCCGTAACTACGTGTCATACAACGATATAATTTTGCAGGTGGATTCAGTGGTGTATATGAATACTGTCTGCAAAACGACTTGTGTTTGGAGTTAGTAGTAAAGAAGTAATAAACTAAAAGAGCGTCATGCCTGATGCAGATTGCTGCACTGTAATGAATAAGTGACTAGAGCCACCAGCAGATGGCTGCGTTGTAAATCAAGGAAGTTCGTTCTTTGTGCCTCGATTTCATACTGCCACTAATAGACTTCTGCGCGGTTAGAAAACGCAACAGAGACGTAAATTCAATATTTTACGCATCCAAGATGTCGAAAAAATCCAAAATATCTACAAAATACGTCAGAAACGAAAAATTTCATGTTTACACAGCCGGTTTAAGGAAGTATGATCTTTAGACCACGATTTCGTACTACCACCAATAGATTGTTGGACGGTTAAAACAAGCAACACACTCGTAAATTAATTATTTACCTCATTTAAAATGTTGAAAAAATTAAAAAGTCTGTAAAATACGTCAACAACGTGAAAAAGTTAGGTGTTTACATTACTGTTGAGATTAATACATGAAAAATGCTGTAGGAGCCAAGTCACTTAATGTGCTGCCAAAAATATTGGAACAAAAGTCCGCAACGTAAAAGAAAGCGTGAGTTAATTTTCGCATATACACATACATATTGGCTAAATAGGTGCCCCAAAATTCTCAAGTATGTCCGCAATGGTAGATTTTAACGCCTAATAACAGCAGTCGTAAAACTTCCTCAATGGCACATTGCTGCAGAAAAATAAGTGTTAGCTAAGCAGGCAAACAGACAAACTGAATGCAACTAATTAGGCCAATACACAACACAGCAGCAAATAAAATTGAAAAAATGTAAAAAATACATAGTCAGCGAAAAAAGTTCGATGTTTACATTGCTAGACGAGGGTAATACGTAGATGAAAAAACACTGTAAGAGCAAAATCAATTAAAATGGGTCACAAACAAGGTGACAATTATTGAACTATACGAAAAAACGTAAATTAGTTACAAACTACGGAGTGCACATACGTTATTCAACATATAAACCTCAAACTACAGGTATTCGGATTTAGGTTATGACATATCCGATATGCCTGCCGTCATTGGCGATCATGTGGCCCAGACGAATAGTGAAATTCTGCATGACCCGCTGAAATGTCGGAACATCGACGCTATCGACGACCTCCTGAATGGCTCTTTTCAGCTCAGCAATAGTTTTGGGGTTATTCCTGTACATCTTGTCTTTAATATAGCCTCACAAAAAGGAGTCACATGTCATCGGATCCGGGAAGTATGGCGGCCAATCGTGATACATGGCAGCGGTCTCTGGATATCCCAGAGTGAGAATGCTGCCCCCAAAGTGCTCCTCCAGGACATCAAACAATCTCCTCCTTCGATGGAGTCGAGCTCCGTCTTGCATTAACCACATATTGTCGAAATCAGGGTCATTTTGGATAATGGGGATGAAATCATCTTCCAAAACCTTCAGGTACCGTTCGATTGTCACCGTGTCATCAAGGAATATCGCACCGATTATTCTGTGACTGCACATTGCACACCATATGGGCACTCGTTAATAGTGAAGAGTCACGAAATGCGGTTTCCCGGTCCCCCAAATGCACCAATTTTTCTTACTGACAAACCCATTCAAATCGAAGTGGGCTTCGTCGAATGCGTGCGCATTCCCTTCATGCCCTGCGGCCAACCCTGCAGTTTGAACGTCCTAACGCAAACCGTTCAGAAGTTATGATGATTTTATTTCATATCGTTCAGTAATTGTCACCCTATATGCATGCAATTTAAAACAAAGTGCGAGTTAATTTCTACATATAAATATATTCATTAAATTAACATCACATAACTTTAAAGTACACGCCACCATGGTACAGTTGAGTGCCTAATAACAGCTGACATTTTAGAAGTTAAGCCTAATAAATTCATGTCGTAAAACTATCCTGACCAGGCTTATAACTGCAGTGAAATACGCGTTAGCTAAGCAGGCAAATAGACAGACTGAATTTAACTAAATAGGCGTATTCACAACACACCCTAAAATAAAATATTTCCATATTTTTTAAATAGTTCTCAAGCATTATTTTTACTGGGTATGGAGATAGATCATATGCCATTCACAAGAAGCAATATAAACGATGTTACTGATTCCCAATTATTGCTGTTATTACAAATGACACAGGCCTACTGAAGGCTAAGTACAATAACAGAAGTTTGAAGTCAGAAGGCTCCTTAAAAGCTTTATAGGCCGCATTTGTCCGATATCATTGCTCACAGTATTTTAAAAAATATGTCACAGCGCAAAAAGAGTGATATTCATGTGACAGCAGTATTTGAAATATGTAAAGCGCGTAAACAACCTGTGCAGCTGCATTTCCGGAAACTATGGCTCATGGCAATAAAAATCTGTAATTAACTACTCCACCAAAAACGCACACACACAACACAATTGTATTATTAGGAAAGAAAGAAAGGAATGTTGTTGTTGTGGTCTTCAGTCCTGAGACTGGTTTGATGCAGCTGTCCATGCTACCATATCCTGTGCAAGCTTCTTCATCTCCCAGTACTTACTGCGACCCACATCCTACTGAATCTGCCTATTGTATTCATCTCTTGGTCTCCCTCTACGATTTTTACCCTCCACGCTGCCCTCCAGTGCTAAATTTGTGATCCCATGATGCCTCCGAACATGTCCTACTAACTGGTCCCTTCTTTTTGTCAAGTTGTCCACATCCTCCTCTTCATCCCAATTCTATTCAATACTTCATCATTAGTTATGTGATCTACCCATCTAATCTTCAGCATTCTTCTGTAGCACCACATTTCGAAAGTTTCTATTCTCTTCTTATCTAAACTATTTATCGTCCATGTTTCACTTCCACACATGGCTACACTCCATTCAAATACTTTCAGAAACGACTTCCTGACACTTAAATCTATACTCGATGTTAACAAATTTCTCTTCTTCAGAAACGCTTTCCTTGCCATTGCCAGTCTACATTTTATATCTTCTCTACTTCGACCATCATCAGTTATTTTGCTCCCCAAATAGCAAAACTCCTTTACTATTTTAGGTGGCTCATTTCCTAATCTAATTCCCTCAGCATCACCCGACTTAAGTCGACTACATTCCATTATCCTCGTTTTGCTTTTGTTGATGTTCATCTTATACCCTCCTTTCAAGACACTGTCCAATCCGTTCAACTGCTCTTCCAAGTCCTTTGCTGTCTCTGATACAATTACAATGTCATCGGCGAACCTCAAAGTTTTTATTCTTTCTCCCTGGATTTTAATACATACTCCGAATTTTTCTTTTGTTTCCTTTACTGCTTGCTCAATATACAGATTGAATAACATCGGGGAGAGGCTACAACCCTGTCTCACTCCCTTCCCAACCACTGCTTCCCTTTCGTGCTCCTCGACTCTTATAACTGCCATCTGGTTTCTGTACAAATTGTAAATAGCCTTTCGCTCCCTGTATTTTACCCCTGCCACCTCTAGAATTCGAAAGAGAGTATTCCAGTCAACATTGTCAAAAGCTTTCTCTAAGTCTACAAATGCTAGAAACGTAGGTTTGCCTTTCCTTAATCTTTCTTCTAAGATAAGTCGTAAGGTCAGTATTGCCTCACGTGTTCCAATATGTCCACGGAATCCAAACTGATCTTCCCCGAGACCGGCTTCTACTAGTTTTTCCATTCGTCTGTAAAGAATTCGCGTTAGTATTTTGCAGCTGTGACTTATTAAACTGATAGTTCGGTAATTTTCACATCTGTCAACACCTGCTTTCTTTGGGATTGGAATTATTATATTCTTCTTGAAGTCTGAGGGTATTTCGCCAGTCTCATACATCTTGCTCACCAGATGGTAGAGTTTTGTCAGGACTGGCTCACCCAAGGACGTCAGTAGTTCTAATGGAATGTTGTCTGCTCCCGGGGCCTTGTTTCAGTGCTCTGTCAAACTCTTCACGCAGTATCGTATCTCCCGTTTCATCTTCATCTACATCCTCTTCCATTTCCATACTATTGTCCTCAAGTACATCGCCCATGTATGGACCCTCTATATACTCCTTCCACCTTTCTGCTTTCCCTTCTTTGCTTAGCACTGGGTTTCCATCTGAGCTCTTGATATTCATACAAGTGGCTCTCTTTTCTCCAAAGGTCTCTTTAATTTTCCTGTAGGCAGTATCTATCTTACCCCTAGTGAGATAAGCCTCCACATCTTTACTTTGTCCTCTAGCCATGCCTGCTTAGCCTTTTTGCACTTCCTGTCGATCTCATTTTTGAGACGTTTGTATTCCTTTTCGCGTGCTTCATTTACTGCATTTTTATATTTTCTCCTTTCATCAATTAAAATTCAATATTTCTTCTGTTACCCAAGGATTTCTACTATCCCTCGTCTTTTTACCTACTTGATCCTCTGCTGCCTTCACTACTTCATCCCTCAGAGCTACCCATTCTTCTTCTACTGTACTTATTTCCCCCATTCCTGTCAATTGTTCCCTTATGCTCTCCCTGAAGCTCTGTACAGCCTCTGGTTCTTTTAGTTTATCCAGGTCCCATCTTCTTAAATTCCCACCTTTTTGCAGTTTCTTTAGTTTTAATCTACAGTTCATAACCAATAGATTGTGGTCAGAGTCCACATCTGCCCCTGGAAATGTCTTACAATTTAAAACCTGGTTCCTAAATCTCTGTCTTACCATTATGTAATCTATCTGATACCTTCTAATATCTCCATGATTCTTCCATGTATACCACCTTCTTTCATGATTCTTGAACCAAGTGTTAGTCATGATTAAGTTATGCTCCTTGCAAAATTCTACCAGGTGGCTTCCTCTTTCATTTCTTAGCCCCAATCCATATTCACCTACTATGTTTCCTTCTCTCCCTTCTCCTACTCTCGAATTCCAGTCACCCATGACTATTAAATTTTCGTCTCCCTTCACTACCTGAATAATTTCTTTTGTCTCATCATACATTTCTTCAATTTCTTCATCATCTGTAGAGCTAGTTGGCAAATAAACTTGTACTACTGTAGTATGTGTGGGCTTCGTGTCTATCTTGGCCACAATAATGCGTTCACTATGCTGTTTGTAGTAGCTTACCTGCACTCCTATTTTTTTTATTCATTATTAAACCTACCCCTGCATTACCCCATTTGATTTTGTGTTTATAACCCTGTATTCACCTGACCAAATGTCTTGTTCGTCCTGCCACCGAACTTGACTAATTCCAACTATATCTAGCTTTAACCTATCCATTTCCCATTTTAAATTTTCTAATCTACTTGCCTGGTTAAGGGATTTGACATTCCACGCTCCGATCCGTAGAACGCCAGTTTCCATTTTCCTGATAACGACGTCCTCTTGAGTAGTCCCCGCCCGGAGATCGGAATGGGGGACTATTTTACCTCCGGAATATTTTACTCACAAGGGAACCTCCCCATCGCACCCCCCTCAGATTTAGTTACAAGTTGCCACAGTGGATAGGCCTTGAGAAACTGAACACAGATCAATTGAGAAAACAGGAAGAAGTTATGTGGAACTGTGAAAAAATAAGCAAAATATACAAACTGAGTAGTCCATGGGGCACATACACAACATCATGGACTATGTGACCTCAGGAGCCCCGTGGTCCCGTGGTGGGGTGAGCAGCTGCGGACCGTGAGTTCCTTGGTTCAAGTATTTCTTCGAGTGAAAATTTTACTTTCTTTATTTTTGCATAGTTATTATCTGTCTGTTCGTTCATTGACGTCTCTGTTCACTGTAATAAGTTTAGTGTCTGTGTTCTGCGAGCGCACCGCAAAATCGTGCGATTAGTAGACGAAAGGACGTGCCTCTTCAATGGGAACCGAAAACATTTGATCGCAAGGTCATAGGTCAACCGATTCCTCCAAGGAAAACACATCTGATATATT
This sequence comes from Schistocerca piceifrons, assembly GCF_021461385.2. Taxonomy (NCBI): domain Eukaryota; kingdom Metazoa; phylum Arthropoda; class Insecta; order Orthoptera; family Acrididae; genus Schistocerca; species Schistocerca piceifrons. The sequence continues at coordinate 300,780,112 of NC_060143.1, forward strand.
CTATACGAAACTGGTGACGGCATGTGCGTCACATGACAGGAATATGTTGTCGACTCACCTAGCTTGTACACTTGGCGAATGGGTGAAAAGATTCTTCTACCATGCCCGATTTAGATTTTCTTGTGGATGTGATAATCACTCCAACAAAAGTGATGAAAACATAAGAGTTTGACACATACATTGAAAATAAAAAATTAAAATTTTCTCTCGATGGGAGATTTGAACCCAGGACCTATCGTTCCACACCTGCTCACGTTACCACGAGAGCACAGCGCTCTTGCGCTTCCAGTCTCCTTGATGTTGCACATCTTCCCACGAACTACTCAGTTTGTATATTTTGCTTATTTTTTCACAGTTCCACACAACTTCTTCCTGTTTTCTCAATTGATCTGTGTTCAGTTTTACAAGGCCTATCCACTGTGCCAACTTATAACTAAATCTGACGGGGGTGCGATGGGGAGGTTCCCTTGTCAGGAGGACGCCATCATCATTTATCCATACAGTAAAGCTGCATGCCCTCGGGAAAAATTACGGCCGTAGTTTCCCCTTGCTGTCAGCCGTTCGCAGTACCAGCACAGCAAGGCCGTTTTGGTTAATGTTGCAAGGCCAGGTCAGTCAATTATCCCAGACTGTTGCCCCTGCAACTACTGAAAAGGCTGCTGCCCCTCTTCAGGAACCACACGTTTGTCTGGCCTCTCAACAGATACCCCTCCGTTGTGGTTGCACCTACGGTACGGCCATCTGTATCACTGAGGCACGCAAGCCTCCCCACCAACGGCAAGGTCCATGGTTCATGGGGAAGGAATAAGGTGCGTTTAATAAAAAAATATAAAAACATGTACTGCCAGTAAACAGACGAACAAAGATGATAGCAATGAGACATGTGACATTTCCAAAGACAATGTCAGAGTCGATATGTCGGAAAAACTACTTATCATGTAAATCTAGACATTTCACAGTTTGCAAGCACAAATTCAATATTGCTATCTGTGAGGGTAATTTTGGAGAGAAAGCACGTGATTCCAGCTAAGCTTATAGCTCCTGTAATTGAAAGATGAATGCTGAATTAATCAGAAGAAGTACAGATTGTTAGTAGCAAGTGACGGTAATAATGCACTGGAATGTTGTGAAGATACTAGTAAAAGCCAGTTACACGAGAACGATGTTGAGTCAGTTAGAATTCTTTCACTCTTTATATTATTAATATTCTTGCACTACACCAGGATGGGTGGTGAGGAACTTGCACGCCATGGTCGAACCTGCAGAACATACCAATCCAAGATTCTAAGCCTCTGCAATGAATTGCAAGTTCCTATACCTGTCCCACATTGCGCTGAGCGGGGCTTGCCAACTGATTTACTAGCATTCTATTTTCAGACAAATGTGGATGAATTTATTAGAGACTGTGCCAATACATTGTTGTAGGTTTTACTGAGAATACTTGCCAGTAAACTCGAGGAAATATTTCATCTTTTTGGTAAGCATTTGGATGTGGAAAAAAATACAATATGGTCTTCCTCTTGGATTTCGCCACACAACTCCCCTCGTTAGGGTAAAGCTGAGCTGTCAACACAACCATGTTAGACTGGCCAATAGTCAGATCGCTCCCCGTGTACTCATACGAATTTAGTGAAATACGAAAAATGGCTCAAATGGCTCTGAGCACTATGGGATATAACTTCTCAGTTCATCAGTCGCCTAGAACTTAGAGCTACTTAAACCTAACTAACCTAAGGACATCACACACATCCATGCCCGAGGCAGGATTCGAACCTGTGACCGTAGCGGTCGCGCAGTCCCAGACTGTAGCGCCTAGAACCTCTCGCCCACCCCGGTAGCCCTTAATGAAATACGTGTCACGCAGCAGGTAAGTAATAGGAAAGGGGTGGCCCTAGCAAACGTAAAGTATGGCTGTTGGACCTTCAAATGGTTCAAATGGCTCTGAGCACTATGGGACTCAACTGCTGAGGTCATTAGTCCCCTAGAACTTAGAACTAGTTAAACCTAACTAACCTAAGGACATCACACACATCCATGCCCGAGGCAGGATTCGAACCTGCGACCGTAGCGGTCTCGCGGTTCCAGACTGCAGCGCCAGAACCGCGCGGCCACTTCGGCCGGCGCTGTTGGACGTCAGAAATGATAGCCAACAGAGTGATCATCTAAATATGAAATGAAATAATGGTCTATATTAATGCTTAGTTACTACAAAGTTCCCCCGTGAATGACAAATAATTACAAAATCTGTGCAACCCCATGAAATGCAGAGAGTAAGTAAGTTAGCAATTGTTGACGTGGGACAGTTCTGATCTAACACTTGAATATCCTGGCGAAGACTGCCTGGTTTAGGTGAATGGCACAAGACATATGCCTGAACTATGGGAAGATAAATCCATGATGGTCATGCAGTAATTCCTGAATTCACCAGGAGAACTAAAAACTACAGATGCAATTAACATGCAATTACTCATGAATGAGCCGTCAGTCACTCGAGATAGGTGTTGGATTCGCGAAATGTGGCAAAATCCTGACAAGACGCCTAAAAACGGATGATAATTCCCATATTCTGCTACCCCATAGAGTGGTTTCTCACCACATACAGCAGTTAGTTGTGTTGAGCGTAGCGAGCACTCTTATCTGCTCTCTGTCACATCTCCAGACCAAGTCTCGTGACTCTGTGCTCTTCTCAAGATTCCTGGAAGAAGTCCTCTCCACCATGTCCCAAGCCGTAGTGTGTTCTCCTCCGACACGGAGTTCTTGCTCCTCTTCACAAATCCACACAGTTCCTGTGTGTCAATGCAAAAGGTTCTTAAAAATCCTCGCCAATGATAGTTTTGTTAAAAAGACAATTTCTCCTCCAAGGAAAAGTTGTACAAATTAACGAATCGTTACACAGCCATGTATGTAGTTCTTAAACAGCTCTGAATTACTCTCCAATTCCTCAGCCTGTATGCTAAACCATTCGTTTCCACGTCCGCATATCTCAGAAAATGACACCCTGACTTCTCATGCTCTGCTATTTTTTTTAGGTTAGCCAATGAGGAACCCTCTTATAATTGTTTAGGCCAGAGCTTAGTCATCCTGCCAGAAACTGTGGCCCAAAGTTGGCTCATCACTTTACAGAGAGAAAAGAATAGCTGTCCACAATGCAGGTGTGTCACTTTTGAACGAACCGTAAGATCTTTATCTACCATTGATTTCCCCTCACCCAGCGACCTCGGAAGATGACTCATCGGCCCAAAATATGGCCGGATGGCATTGCTTGTAAAAACTGAAACTCTCTGTGAGTGCAGGTTTTCATCATGTTAAATTACAAGTTTTTGTGAATGTCGTTCTGGACCCAGTATCAAACATGGGGCATTATGCGAAAAAATACAAGTATGTGGGTCAGCACTGACAATGGCCCAATCACTGGCTGGTAACTAGCCTGAGAAATTAGCTCACCTCGTCCCCTCGTGCTTTCTCTGAAAGGTGGGAAGGGGTCGGTGCAAACACCGTCACTGGCCTAGACCACCGTTCATGAACTCACCCAACGAAACTGCAGGGAAAATTACAATCAAGATAGCCACCAGGAAAGAGAAGGAATTAATAAAGAAATAGACGGCTTACTTTTGGTAATTACAGACGTTATTAGTTACAGTCATTAGCTGCTTTATTAACACACAGGAATAAAGTTTATTTAGTACTGATTTTGAAACAGTTATTAATAACACTTGAGACGTGGCAGTCCAGCAACGGATCGATGCATATCAGTCTATTTTCAACTTCCATACTGCCTTTCATTATTACATTGTACTGTTTTCCTAGCTCTGTAAGCAGTGGCCAACTTTAGTAATATATTGTAAGACATCATCTTGAATGTAAAATGTGGCTTACTAATAATTGTTTCCATTATTACAGTTTTCAGTACTTTTATATGTATAAGATTATTTAGTGCGTGCTTGTCAGGAATCTTGATCTTAGTGCTTTTTTGTTGTAATCTTATTTGTCCACACGTATAATTGTAGGCTCGTTTGTTATGTTTTGGTTATTTGGCTACAGAACTAGAGAAAACGTTGCATGCTAAGAACTAATGCTAAATTATCGAAATTATTTATTTAAATGGCACAATTGATAAAGTTCGTAGGTCATACAGAGTAGCAGAGGTAGTAGACAAGATGAAAGAAAGGTGTCTACGATGGTACTATGAATGTACGTCCAGCAGGCGCAACAACAGTGGCAAAGACTGGTGACAGGTTGAGAGTAGTACGACCTAGGCAGCGATAACTTGACACGCTTCACGAAGTTTTCAAGACCTTAGGTCTGTATCCCTATCAAGCACAAGATCGGGTGAAATGGCGACAGGGCGAAAACAGCCGACCTCGTTAGCATGCGGCATGAAGGAGAAGAAGTTTTATAAATTTTGTGGATTAACACGTAAAATTTATTGTTCTTGATAATAAAGACTACTACAGTGTCTGAAAATACTAGTACACCTTGAAAGACGACGTCGATTTAGATCCAATGACGGCACATGCCACCTGGGGGATAGTAGAAATACTGATAATGCTTTCATCGTCGTCTGACATCTGGTATCATAGTGGCATAGCTACCAGAGCGCCATCCGTGTCTACTTATTAAAGGGGAATTCTCACAGTCAGAAGGCAGACGTGTGAAGCAAGCAGGCAACTACACCACGGAGATGTACCCGTGCTTCCTGCAGCCAACTGACCGAGCCTGAAAGAGGTCAAATTATGACCTTCCGACTGACGGGATGGTCCTCTCGGGCAATTGACACTTAAGTCGGACGTGCTGGATCAACTGTGGAGCGATGCTGGTATCAGTGGTCAAGTGAGCAATTGGCCACCTGTATCACCTTCGCTAGGACCTTGCCTAGTACGGCGGTGCAGATCTCCCGCATCGCACCCTAAGCTCCTCGGAGTATGGGACCTCATAATATGAGTTCTGGACATCCACATAACACGGGTGCTTTTGGTAATTACAGACGTTATTAGTTACAGTCATTAGCTGCTTTATTAATTCACAGGAATAAAGTTTATTTAGTACTGATTTTGAAACAGTAAAGCTACCACAGTACAGATAAGAGGTGTTGTGAGCCCAGACGTGTCAACCTGAACTGTTTCAAACCAGTTATTAGCAATGGGACTACGGGCACGCTCACCTCTAGTCTGTCTTCCATTCGCGCCACAGCATGGAAGTGCATGGCTCGACTGGTGCCGTCAGAGGATCACTTGGAATGGGATCGTGGTCTTCAGCGATGAAAGTAGATACTGCCTTCACGCAAGTGATGGTCGTTTGAGTGTATGACGCAGATCTCTCTCGTAGAGTGCATTCATCCAAGACACACTGACTCCACTCAAGCCTTATAGTCTTGGGTGTGATAAGCTACAACTCTCGTTCACATAATGTTTTTCTGGAGGGGACGCTGACCGCACTCGATATGTTTAGAATGCTGTTATACCCGTTCTTGCAGGAGGAAGATGATGTGTTGTTCCAGCAAGATAATGCTCACCCACACACTGACCGTAGAACGTGCTCTGCGAGACGACGTGCAGCAACTTCCCTGGCCAGCATGATCTCCGAACTTGTCTAGAATAGAGCACTTGTGAGATATGAGGGGACAAGAAGTGCTTCGTGGAACTAGTCAGTCAACAACTCTTACAGAACCATGTGAACAGGTCGATAAGGCATGGCATAACGTATCTCAGGACAGTATTCGCCATCTGTACGATAGACTGGATGCCAGAGTCAGGGCCTGCATTGCCACCCATGCAGGCTACACCATGTATTAATATGGGTGTTTAAGTAATAACCCATATCTAGCAACTCAGAACGGTTTGTGCTATTGACCTGTAAATGTAATCATTTCATGTACTCCATACGCACTGTTGTAACAATAAATCGAGAGTTAACTGGAAACATCTAAAAGGGGGTAGTATTTGTTTTCCAGCAGTGCATAAAAGCTCGAGTGAACTTGCACCATCGCTTTTATTAACTTTTATGTGTGTACCCAACTCCTCTCTTGCTCCTTGCAAGTAAAAAGTAAAATACTTTATATTTTAGCTTTATTTATCGAATCAATGTCTCGTTATAGTACACAGGTGACTGCACATCACCTTACAACGCTACATAACTGCACCAGCTTTTCATATAATGGTAAAAATATGGTGCCCACCGGAGGACTGGCCACTCTTTACCATATTGGCTCTTATCATTTAACGAAATAATTTATTCTCACAGCTGAGGAACGCCTGAGCCAGAAGTTATCCTGAGTGAGAGATTCTGCCTTTGAATACCAAATGAAACTCTACACTCTCTTTGCAAGAGAAATACAAGAATCTCTACGCACGAAAATTATCTACGTAGTTTTAAAAGTTGCCTGGACGGACGAGAATTTGTGGTGATCACCAGCACGAACGTGGGCATCACTGCTATCGGCTGCTCATCTGCTCACTCAGGACTGTCGGCACCGTCTTTCTGGCTTTGCTTCACGGTCACTTGTATGCAAAACTAGGCACCCCTAGCTGGTGGAGCCTGAACGCTCTGCGTACGCCGGCCCCTACAGCAGTAACAGCTACAGTCACGTTCCAAGGTGTAGCCTTGTGTCAGGTAGAAGCCATCGTGTACTCTTGTAGTGAAATCTGCTACCTGAAAATACAGTGTATATGTTGTAATTTGAGACAACTAGATATCTCGAAAACGACGCATCATATGAAAAAAAAAAATTGTGGATGGAAAGTTAATATTGGAAAGGGAACATCATCTGTCTGTGTTAGAACTGACCACCTCCGAACCATGGGACCCCCCCCCCCCCCCCATTTTTGTTGAATGTTTGTATTGCACGTAAAAAAAAGAACACTTACGATTTACTCAAAATATTGTTTTCCGTTTGTGGTAGGTGGCGCTGTAATCGACAAATATCCAGTGCACCTGTTTCTGCAATTATGAGTCGATGCATCTGACTGTACATTTTATTTACGATGTAAACGTAAACCTTTGCGTTATAATGGTCGATGGTGATGTCGAAACGTTAACTGGGTGTTGATAATGTGACTGTACAGTACAAATAATAAAATGGCTAGACATTGAAATTTCTGGCTAATAAGCTACTTGTATGGTAACGTAGTTTTCTGTTCCCTATGCGGTTGATTGTGGTAGTACCCAAACCACTGGAATGCTTGATTTCGATGGCCGTCCTCGAACCCTGCGATCAGGGTGACTGATTTTCGAGTGTGTTTTCATTCAACTGCTGTAGCTCTCACACTGGCTGCTACGCGGCTACCGGCGGAATGCAAACCACTAGTCAGGTAAAATGTTCGTGAAGTGATGGGGACAGGAGCACCTGCCATGGATCAAGCCTCCCAATGGACAGAGGCTACGTGACTAACCGAAATCAAGCAATCCAATGGTGAGAGCCAAGGGGCACTCATCGATATCAAGCAATCCGTTGGAAACAGAGAACTATTACATCCACGTCATTGTTCCGGGATCACGCTAAACGTAGTTTCTAACCGGACACTGGGACAGCTAACTATAATATACTGTAATATACTAACTATAATATACTGTACAGCCAAAATTGCAACATCAAAGCAAATTTGGGACATAAATATCACCCGTTAGAACACAAAGGATTCCAGTCACATCTTATTTAAAATATAGAATCAGAAGCATGGGATCTTAATTGCAGAAAGAGGCACACTTGATACCTGTCGACTTAAGATCCATCTACCACGAATGAAAAACAATGGTTTGAGTAAATCGTGCGCATTGTTTGGTGTAGACTCCAGATATGCAATGAAATACGGGGGTTCCCATTTTAAAATAGGAAGGTGACGGTGCCCGCACAAGACTGGTGGCTAGGAGGTAGCCAACTGTGGCACAAACAAATGTCCCCTTTACTAATATTAACTTTTGACCTAGAACTTTTTTTTTCACACGATACTTCGTTTTCGAGATATTTAACTCTCTCAAGTTAAAACGAAAACACTGTATATGCTACAGATGAATCTCCACAACACCATCAGAATTTGGGAGGTTGTTCAAAGACATTTTCTCAATATTTTGGTCCAAGAAACCTGTAGACTCCGGTAGCTTGTTACAGATTATTAATGTAATTATGATTTATTAGGATTGTTACTCCAATTACCTTCGTTTGTACGCAAGGAAATTCACGATAGTGAAGAATCCTGCAATATGTAATCACCAAAACTTACAAGACGTGACGCCTATGTACAGATGCGAAAGTACTTCGATGTGGTTCCTATCGCTGAGGGAACAGCGCAGCCTAGCGTTGTTATGCCGTTTTTTCATTACATTCAGTAAAACCGTAGACGAGGTGCATAAAGACTAACTCTTCAAAAGTAAATCTATCCACAATGGTTTGTATCACAACTAACATAGTCTGGTAAATAAATACGAGACAGAACTGAGCAGTACTGAATACGAGCTTGTGGGCAAAGAATGTAGCGGGCATCATTCTTGTCAACAGGAATGAAACATGTTCGTACCCAGACAAGACACACAGCACATACCGCTGACATTTCCACTGTTGTGCAGATGTTTTCAGTGCAACACAAATACATATACAAAAAGGGTAAAAGAAAAAAGAAATGCAATTACTCTGTAACAGGCCATAGTATTCTTCGGGTCCTAGAAAATGCCTCTGAACAGCCTCCGAATTCGAGTTACCACTATCTAGAGTGGACTCTGTCAAGCAACGAGAGGAAGTTGGATGAAAATACGACTCGTACATCAATATATTGTATATTACGAATATGTCGCCAGGAGTATGAACGTTCCAGTAAAATAGATAACTAACTACATTTGTTTTTATTGGTCAAACGTTACTAAATTTCAGCCTGAGCTTCTTGAGTGTGCTGCTGGTAACAATAAATATTTCTCATAGCAAGACTTTGTACAGAAATGTCTGACAATTAGCTGTAATAAACTGACGGATATGAAAAGGTTACACAATCTACATCAGTGGTTCCCAACATTCTCGAGACTGTTACCCCTAAATAAGATCAGATGTCATCCTATACCCTGTGTGAAGTTCGGGGCTTAGTTACACATTAAATTGCAAGAAATTAACACTCCTATTTTTAAATTGGCAAATCATGTATAATAATTAATGTTCAGACAATAGAAACTCGCTCGTTTTTTATGGTTTTTCATTAACTCGAGAAATAATGAGTCATTCAGGATAGGGCATCCCTAGGTTTGCTTATTTCTCATAATTCATTTTTCAATTCCATTTGTTGTGCACGATTGCATATCAAAAGTCATGTAACAATTTTATTCCGTTCTTCACTCTTGCTTGCATTGCTGTTTCAGTCGAACGTCTGTTTCAATACCTGTTAAGTGTGGCGAACGGAATCTGTATCCTCAAAGAATTGTTACTATTTTAATAGCTGCTAATCACAGACCGTTTGGTAAAATAATGACAGTACTGCTACATGAAAATCTATTTATAGTGTATAGCCTTCTCAAGATGCATGAAACTGCACTGCCTCTCGAATTTCAATACATAAAGGTATTCCTTCATTCACGAAATCTGGTCTTGCAACCCTGAAATTTTCTTGAAAATTTCACAAATCAGAGAAAGAGTTTCTAATAGAGTTTACTGTGGAAGAGTTTACTTGATGAACACCAAAAGAAACAAAGAGAACAGTAAAAATGGCTTACGGTAGTCTTGGCAAAGTAATGGAAGTTTTCACTGTCCATGACATGGAACGTTTGTAAACAGTTCGTAGGTGCAGTTGTTACTCGTGAGGGTGGAACGCGGTCTTTTAGCACGAAGACCATTCAAAATCTGAGAGTGTCTAACTGACAAATGGAGAGATGGAAGTTGCAAAATTACTGGAAGAGACAGGAATGCAAATAAATGGATTAGGAAACGTACTAGAATAGATTATGATAGCGATGGAAATGCGGATGTGCGCTGCAGAGTTGCCAGCGAGAGGGTCGGTAGATGACCAAAGGGAGTTCTTTTCTGTATTCCAAGAAATAACAGAAGACTGAGAAGACAAATTAATGGCAGATATGTAGATGACACTAGTAAATATGCAGAAGCAACATGGATTCGTAACGCTGATAATCGCAATGTATGGAATTTCTACAGGAGGCTTTTGTACATCAGTGGATGTCAGATTGCTGCTGCTGATGATGATGACCTGTTTTATTTTTTAAAAAATAATTTAGTCTGGTGACTAAATCTTCATCGAACCTATTTTGTTTCGCCCCCCCCCCCCCCCCCCACAAAGTTTCGTTTTACCCCTCTGTGGATAATTACGCTCCGGATTGCGAAACACTTATCTTCATCTTCACTGAACGCAAAGAAACTGATAGTCATATCCATTTCTGTGAGATACGTTGATTACTGTTTCCTCCTTACGCGATCTTATTTTCAGTAGCTTCACTACAGAAAAAAGTCATTCCTGCACATGAAGGATAGTGTGAGTGTATGATGGGTATTGAGAGTGTCTAACGGTACTAGAATGTTTAATACACCTTTGTATAAAGCATCCCACTGATTTCAGGCTTAACTGTTAACAGTGACGTATAAATACTGGCATAGCGCTCAGTACTGTTCAGCATGTGAGAAGGGATACCCTGTTCCATCGCTTCGGCAAAGTAAGAAGCAGAGTCAAGTGAAATGCCGATACGGCCATGTAACATTTGCTGCAGTCCTCGTCCCAGTAACTCTAGCCTCGCGAGGAAATTGATAACTGGATACTGAAAAAGCGGCGACCCGGTTTGAAGAAGCTATTCGTTTTACTTGAGCTTCCATGTTCATTTCACGTTACAGTTTAACGAGAAAGGAGTTCTTGCGTTTTACGCTACACATAAAACTGAACAGGCAGGGAAGCAGTAAACTAGCAAGGTAAGTGGTGGGGTAGTCATGATTTCCATACTCCTCTCCCCGCCTGCCTCCTGTACCCTCTTGAATTTGCACCTAGTAGCTGTCTCCAGCTGCTAAGAAGTAGGCTGATATTGTCCGTCGGTAATTAGTGCCACGCTTTAAAATTTCACCCCCAGCTGCAAAGAGTTACCAATGAAAGTCGTTTGCCGACATTTCGCACCCCGACAAAAACACTGACACGACTCAAAAAAGCAGAAGTTGAGAAAAATCGACTTAAAGAGTTCTACAAAACTTATATTGAAACAGGATAAGCGTCTTAAAATTCCAAGTAAGTAATTTTGGCAGAAAATTCCATTATACTCTACACAGGAGTAATAAAGACGAGTAGTTCTGTACTCGTCGATTATGAGGTGTTGTGAGGTAATTATTAATTAATTCTTTGAGCTGTGCCACTTTTCTTGGTTTTACAAAGACTTTCTTGTTTTTGTTATGACCTCTCATGTTATACTTTTGCCACTTTTACACAAGAAATGATATTTTATTTTTACTTATTGTAATATAATACGTTCGAACCTCCATCAGCCAAAATTAGTATGTAAGTCAAAATAAAAGGAATAGAGAAATATAAAACGCAAAATTGTAATTTGTGAATAGTAATACAATTCAGTAAGGTAGATCAGTTAGGTAGAATTTAAGGAACACAATTTGCGAAATGTTACAATCATAAATGAGCTTCTATGAAGTAGGAATACTTTTAATCGACAAACGGGATTCAATATGACGTTTCTTTATAGCAGAAATTTCCATTTTTTTCCCTCGTACGCTGCATCGCACGAAATTCCATGAAATTTACAACACCAGTAATCCTCAAAACAGTGTCTACTCCCTTATTCATGCATACATGTCTGAAGAACATTGTAATGTACATACAGGCACTGTATAAACGCAGACATTGTAATAATCAATGTTAATGAAACTTACCTTATTTACGAAAAGTTTCTCAACTCAGAATGCGCTTTTCATCTTGAATGATCTACGCGAACCTGCCAGTAGTAACGCTGAAGTGACACCGTTCTCTCTGTGGCGAATAATGCAATAACCTACGACAAAACTGACACAACTGCCCTGAAGTGGGGAATTTGCGAGATAGAGACGTGACGTTTCTCGTGCACTTGGGGAACTTCACACGTATTTTTCAGTGACAAAAACTAAAAATTGCTCTTTTCTGACTTGTCACTTTTCTTGCCGGCGTGTGATGTGAGTAACGTTTCGGAATAATGTTAAAGGAGGCTGACACTGCAATTAAGTGATGAGAACACCATCACCACGCTTTTTACCTTTGCATAAAAATTCAGAAACCTACATTTTCCTTTTCTATGCTGATACACTCGCTTCGTCACCAGAAGCGCAGTCGCCATACAAAATACCACTTTCTCAAAAGCACAGTTTTTCATCGCGACTATAACTAACGTGGTATCAAATGAAACATACGTACCGATGACCAGTGACGGCAAGTAAAGGGTAAAACCAATTGAATTACGTGAAACTATAATTTTTCATGTAATTTTTCCTTGTAATCGATACACTTCATAAAATGTGATTTGTTCCCGTAACTTACTTATTCGAATAAAATAGTAGTCATTATAACATTGAAATCATTACTTTATAAAGCGGCTATGTTTCCCAACACTGATTCTTAAGCAAGCACTCCTTGCAGTGTTGGATGAGGCCCTTCATACTTCTCCACTAGTTCAACTGAAGTAAAACTCCACATGCAGTACACATCTTTAAATGATTATTTTTAAAACTAAATGAAGGGATAGCATCAACTGGTTTTAATTATTGCCGTTTAGTGCATCCAAGGAGATTCTTTCAGCCAGACGGACCAGGCTCAGTGATAAAAACTCTGAAATGCAGCTTTTTTGCAAAATCAGTCGTAATCTAAAACTATAACTGGGTACTGAGTATATATATATATATATATATATATATATATATATATATATATATGAGGATAATAAAAGAATACATGTATAAAATGATGATAATAAAAGAATGAACACACAATATACATATAGTCTATCAACTGTAGTGTTTGGTGTCTTCTTCACATGCCATGATCTTCTCCATCTTCATGTACTGGTGATGATTGTCAAAATGCTCATTCTTTCTCATCCAGAGCACAATATAATCAGTGAGTGAATGGCACCAGTTGAATAATATATAAGTCGCTGCATGTGAGGGAAGAGGTTGCGGAAGGCGGTATTGAAATGAAGCGGAATGGGTTGGAGTAAGCGATGTTGTATTCTTTTTCATGTTAATCAGTCTCTTCCCTTTTAAGTATTTTATATTTGCTTCATGCAGCTTTCTAATGTTAGTTTCTTTTAGTTCGTTATTCCACCCAACTGAAAAGTAACTGTAATTTGTAATTGTAGATACGCTAGCTACTTTTTGTAAATATAATTTGTAATTGTAATTGAGTACATAATTTCTCAAACAATTGTAAGTGATTCCAATTACTTTTTATGAGTACTTTTGGCAGCACTGCCGATGACGTAGACGTAGAAAATAAAAATAAAATTCTGGCAATATTGCAGCGCCCTCGCAGTGCTGGCACACTTCGATGATAATTCTCTCGTATTCTCTTCGTTTCTGCAATAAGAAAGCTTCCCCACATGTACAGGCGAATGGTAGTGTAGACTGGCGTGATATAGTTCACTTAATTCGCATCCATTCGTTCCCATGGAAACGAGGCATAATTTCGGTTAACGTCTCATAAAGTTCATGTATTGACTAACGAGCTGAAAAACCAGAGTGAAACCTCCGAACAGACGTTGCGCCGTAGGACTGTTGCGACGCACTGCTTAGCAGCGATAAACAAGACGTCGCAACATTCCTCATTTCGTGGGTAGTAATTCCATTAATAGGCCTGTATTTATCACGTCACGAATCGGCCTAAGGCGGGTGCTGGTCGGACGTAATTGGAAATCTCCGCCTCCTTGCGTCCGTTGTCAATAACACTGATTAGTCCTGTCTTTTCCTTTCCTCTGTGCGTGTGGCTGTAATGGCGCTTGTGGCAGTCTGACATCATGGGCAGTAGCTCATAGCCTCTGCGGCCGGCGGCGACACGAATTAGGCAAGCGCTATGCTTAGCCGACCGCTCACTCTTACATTTGGGTTACGTCTGCGTTTCTCTCGCTGTGATAACCTTCCTTTCATCTGTCGATGTCTTGTGGGTAGAACTGAAGCTGACTAATGATTTCGCCGGCACATTGTAACCACATCTGGGATATATGAAATCGTAATTACATCTTAGTTTGTGTGCCTGCACATTTCTCTCTCTCTTCTCTCTCTCTCTCTCTCACACACACACACACACACACACACTTACCTATGCACAAGGATTACAGAGGTCCGACGACTTTGATTCTCAGTAGTCACTCCCTTTTTAAATCTTGTAACGTAAGTCTTGATAAGAGTCTAGTGTATCTTTCATTTCTTTCATTCTCTCGCAGTTCTTTACTGTACACACTTCTTAATTCTTCAAGAGTTTTTCCTTGTTGCTAAGCATTATGGCAGTGGTATCATTGGTCACTTGGACGTACGGCCGGCCGGAGTGCCGTGCGGTTCTAGGCGCTGCAGTCTGGAACCGCGAGACCGTTGCAGTCGCAGGTTCGAATCCTGCCTCGGGCATGGATGTGTCTGGTATCCTTAGGTTAGTTAGGTTTAAGTAGTTCTAAGTTCTAGGGGACTGATGACCTCAGAAGTTAAGTACCATAGTGCTCAGAGCCATTTGAACCATTTTTCTTTTTTTTTTTTTTTTTTTGGACGTACTGAATTCCCTGAGAAATGAGTAATGAAAGTGTCCTCGTTGAAACCAGTTTTCCGACTTCGTCATTCGTCTTCCGGGAGCTAGTCGAGTTCACATCGTACAGTATTCAGAGCTGCACTCTGAAACGGTATTTAAGTGTCGCCCGCATTGATGACTCACTTTCTCCATTTTGCTGTTTCCCATTGGTCATAAGGACCATTAACGCCTACTCGGACGCTTGAAAAATATAGGTCGTTAAACCGATCAACAGGGCACTACATGCATGTTAACTTCAAACTGACCAGGGCCACATCGGGCGAAAGAGGGATAAATTCACGTGGACCGAATTTTCCAGGTTTTAAATCACTCAAATGGCTCTGAGCACTATGGGACTTAACTTCTGAGGTCATCAGTCCCCTAGAACTTAGAACTACTTAGACCTAACTAACCTAAGGACATCACACACACCCATGCCCGAGGCAGGATTCGAAGAACCTGCGACTATAGCTCCAGGTTTTAAGTTTGTATGGTCTGTGCTGAAGCAATATAGGTGGTTCAGCCCACATTTGAAAAGATTTTTATTATTATTATTTGTTGCCACTTGTTCTTCAGGTCGAAAGAACATGTGGCCTTAACTCAAAGTTTGTGTTGAGCTTAGACCAACACATGTATTTTGTAAGTTATACGGTGCCACTCCGCAGCCTATCTGTGCTACACGCAGTGGCCTGGCTTTAGGGAAATCACCATCTGGTTATAAAGATTTAGGTGCGGTGTGAAAGAACATATACCTCTAACTTATAGTTTGTGCTGTGCTTAGACCAACACATGCGTATTTTCTAGGTTATAATTCTTATTGGTGCCTCTCCAATATTCCGTTTCAGATCTGTGCTACTTGCAATTTCCAGGACTTTATCCAAATCTCCGCGTGGTTATACAGGTTTAGGTTCAGCATGGGTTTCTTAAATCATTTAAGGTGAATGCCAGTATGGTTCGTTTGAAAGGACACGGCCGATTCCCTCCCCTATCCGCTCCCAATCTGAATTGTGTTCCGTTACTAATGACGCCATCGTCGACAGAACGTTAAACCGTAATCTACCTTCCTTCTCTTCAGTTAAAAGATTGCACTAGTTCTTTCTGTGTGTTGCTATAAAGTGTGTCGCAAGCTTAACTTATCCAGACATATTATAACAGTGGATGTACGTACACATTTTAACTACTCGAACGATTTGTACCAAACGTGTTACACGTATCACTTACTGTCTTTAAATCATCGCTTTGAGGGTAAGAAAAACCTACCTATCAACGGGGTGGGGGTGAAAAAGCAGTGTAGCCCACGACACTTAGTTCAGGAGATGTAACGTCTTACTTCAAAAACGATAGCATCATGCACATTATTCATGACGTTGTAATGTATTACTTTTTTACTACTAACTTTATTCACCAAACATTTCGCAGACAGTAGCCACATATACCACTGGATGCACCTGAAAAATTATATCACTGTACAGCACACAGTTCATGAGATACGATGTCATAAACATTGAGATGCATGAAAATGAAACTACAGAGTGAAATTCGCTAGAGATACACGTCAAACATGTGTACAAATAGATGTGAAATGTGTTAAACACTTGTGAAATTTATTTGAAATTTGCGTATGCGGTCAAAGCCACGAGTGAGAAGCTCAGCCTATGTCCCTGGCACTATTTGAACCAAGTTTGGTACACATATTAATTACAACCAGGGAAGAAATATTTTGGGGTAAGAGTCACCAGCCTCCTATTGGGGTGAGTGTGGAGAGACAAGTGGAGAGGAGGAGATGGACAGAAAGAGAGGGAGGGGAAACGGGTAATGAGAGGAGAGTATACCGAAATAGAAAGGAAAGAGATGGATGGAGACAAGGGGAGGAACAAATAGGCAGAACGAGGAGGGAGAAAGAGATGAACAGAGGGGAGGAGGAAATGGAGAGAGAACGGAAAGAGGAGAAGACGGACAGAGAATGGAAACAGAAGGTGAATGGAGAGAGAGGAAAGAAGGAGATAGACGGAGAGAGGAGTAGGAGTAGGTGGAATTACAGGGGGGAGGGGATGGATGGAGGAGCAGATGGGCAGAGGGAAGGAGTAAGAAATGGACAGAGAGATGGTGAAGGGGATGAACAGAGGGTGGGGTGGGGAGGAGGTAGACTATGAGAGGGGATGGAGGAGATGGACAGAGAGGAGGTGAAGGAGGAGATGGACTACTAGATGACAAGATAAATGCATACCTGGGTAATGCCAGTAACTCAGCTAGTAAACAATAGATTTGCTTCTAGAGCACTAAGTGATATGTTTTTCCATCACTTAACATGTCTCTCATAGTCTCCAGCTACCCACTTTTTACGTACTTTTACCCTCATATAACCTTCAAGCCCGGCCGCCTGGCTTGGAATGAAACGTGTGAATACACGGTAGAGGACTCTAAACCTCACGACCCCGTAACACCATTGCATGCAACATTTAAAATACGAATAAATACAGAGACAATCGAACGGTTTGCTTTCACTCTTCATGAGGATTCAGGAGGTTATATAGTATATTGTTTAAGCTCTTCCTAAAGAACTATGGGGTTCTTCCACAAACATCGATGGAAAAAAATTAAAATGATACTGAAATTCGAATTTAAACCCCACTTATTATATGCAATCGTACTTAAAACAAATCAAAATCTGAATTTCTCATTGCAGCCTAATATAGTTCCAGAAATGTATTATATGTCTGAAAAGTTTTTTTGCTGTTTCAGACTATTTACATGCGCAACGAATTTTTTAATCGTGAAACTACGATTTGCGTTTTACTACAAAATATCTGTTTGCACTAAATGATTTTCAGCTTATTACGCGATTATCGGGCAACAAGGAACTACTAATCACCGGCATCTGATGATGTCCCAGGGAAGTTGAAAAGTGTTTGGCATAAACAGATATCACTGGAACACCAATTTGTATTTCATTCTTACATATTAATTTCTGCTACCGAGCTGTGTCAAAAGATTCCATTACAATGTATAACAAATTGTTTTATTTAGAAACTTTACTGTCAGTAACAAAAGTTGAAATTTACATCCGTTACATATTTTCTTTTCACGCGGAATATTTATGGAAATAAATGATCGTATGGCATTATTGGATGGTAGACCACCTTCGGGGTTGTTCGACCTCTCGGTGCCGGTTATTCTATTTGACGTCACTTCGACGACTTGTGTGTCGATGGAGATAAGTTGATATGACGATGCCAACACAAACACCCAGTCCATGAGCGAAGAAATCTCCGACCTGGGCAGGAATAGAGCCCAGGGCCTACGATCTAGAGGCAGCAACGCTAACCACTATACCACGAAATGTGGACATTTATGAAAATATTTTTTGCTGATGAAATGATGATGATTGATTTCTATTTCACATCTTACTTTTATGTGACAGCCAAACTTACAATGTCGTAATGAATGGGTGAAGCCATTTCACAGATTTGCTGCAAATATTCTACAATGGAAAAGACCCGTGGTCTAGGGGCAGCGTCTCCGATTAATAATCAAAACGTCTTCGGTCCCGGGTTCGATCCCCGCCACTGCCTAAATTTTGATAAATAATCAGCATTGGCGGCCGAAGACATCCGCCATAAGAAGTCAGCCTCATTCTGCGAACGGCCTTGTCAAAAGAGGGCGGAGGAGCGGATAGAGGTACAGGGCACTCTCTTGTCCTAGGGGGGGGGGGGGGGAAATTGCCCCTAAAGGCGGAAGAATCAGCAATGATCAACGACATGAGGATGCAGAAGGCAATGGAAACCACTGCATTAAAGACACGTAACGTGTATCCACAGGACATGTGGCCTGTAATTGAAGAAGTGTCATGATGATCTCTCCATTGGTAAAAGATCCCCATTCGGATCTCCGGGAGGGGACTGCCAAGGGGGAGGTTACCATGAGAAAAGATTGAATAATCAACGAAAGGATAACGTTCTACGACTCGGGGCGTGGAATGTCAGAAGCTTGAACGTGGTAGGGAAACTAGAAAATCTGAAAAGGGAAATGCAAAGGCTCAATCTACATATAGTAGGGGGCAGTGAAGCGAAGTGAAAGGAAGACAAGGATTTCTGGTCAGATGAGTGTCGGGTAATATCAACAGCAGCAGAAAATGGTATAACAGGTGTAGGATTCGTTATGAATAGGAAGGTGGGGCAGAGGGTGTGTTACTGTGAACAGTTCAGTGACAGGGTTGTTCTAATCAGAATCGACAGCAGGTGTAGGATTCGTTATGAATAGGAAGGTAGGGCAGAGGGTGTGTTACTGTGAACAGCTCAGTGACATGGTTGTTCTAATCAGAATCGACAGCAGACCAACACCGACAACGATAGTTCAGGTATACATGCCGACGTCGCAAGCTGAAGATGAACAGATGGAGAAAGTGTGTGAGGATATTGAAAGGGTAATGCAGTATGTAAAGGGGGACGAAAATATAATAGTCATGGGCGACTGGAATGCAGTTGTAGGGGAAGGGGTAGAAGAAAAGGTTACAGGAGAATATGGGCTTGGGACAAGGAATGAAAGAGTAGAAAGACTAATTGAGTTCTGTAACAAGTTTCAGCTAGTAATAGCGAATACCCTGTTCAAGAATCACAAGAGGAGGAGGTATACTTGGAAAAGGCCAGGAGATACGAGAAGATTTCAATTAAATTATATCATGGTCAGACAGAGATTCCGAAATCAGATACTGGATTGTAAGGCGTACCCAGGAGCAGATATAGACTCAGATCACAATATAGTAGTGATGAAGAGTAGGCTCAAGCTCAAGACATTAGTCAGGAAGAATCAATACGCAAAGAAGTGGGATACGGAAGTACTAAGGAATGACGAGATACAGCAATAAGGAATAGCGCAGTAGGCAGTACAGTTGAAGAGGAATGGACAACTCTAAAAAGGGCCATCACAGAAGTTGGGAAGGAAAACATAGGTTCAAAGAAGGTAGCTGCGAAGAAACCATACGTAACAGAAGAAATACTTCAGTTGATTGATGAAAGGAGGAAGTACAAACATGTTCCGGGAAAATCAGGAATACAGAAATACAAGTCGCTGAGGAATGAAATAAATAGGAAGTGCAGGGAAGATAAGGCGAAATGGCTGCAGGAAAAATGTGAAGACATCGAAAAAGATATGATTGTCGGAAGGACAGACCCAGCATACGGGAAAGTCAAAACAACCTTTGGTGACATTAAAAGCAACGGTGGTAACATTAAGAGTGCAACGGGATTTCCACTGTTAAATCCAGAAGAGAGAGCAGATTGGTGGAAAGAATACATTGAAAGCCTCTATGAGGGTGAAGATTTGTCTGATGTGATAGAAGAAGAAACAGGAATCGATTTACGAGAGATAGGGGATCCAGTATTAGAATAGGAATTTAAAAGAGCTTTGGAGGACTTACGGTCAAATAAGGCAGAGGGGATAGATAACATTCCATCGGAATTTCTAAAATCATTGGGGGAAGTGGCAACAAAACGACTATTCACGTTGGCGTGTAGAATATATGAGTCTGGCGACATACCATCTGACTTTCGGAAAAGCATCATCCACACAATTCCGAAGACGGCAAGAGCTGACAAGTGCGAGAATTATCGCACAATCAACTTAACAGCTCGTGCATCGAAGCTGCTTACAAGAATAATATACAGAAGAATGGAAAAGAAAATTGAGAATGCGCTAGGTGACGACCAGTTTGGCTTTAGGAAAGGTAAAGGGACGAGAGAGGCAATTCTGACGTTACGGCTAATAATGGAAGCAAGGCTAAAGAAAAATCAAGACACTTTCATAGGATTTGTCGACCTGGAGAAAGCGTTCGACAATATAAAATGGTGCAAGCTGTTCGAGATTCTGAAAAAAGTGGGGGTAAGCTATAGGGAGAGACAGGTCATATACAATATGTACAACAACCAAGAGGGAATAATAAGAGTGGACGATTAAGAACGAAGTGCTCGTATTAAGAAGGGTGTAAGACAAGGCTGTAGCCTTCCGCCCCTACTCTTCAATCTGTACATCGAGGAAGCAATGGTGGAAATAAAAGAAAGGTTCAGGAGTGGAATTAAAATACAAGGTGAAAGGATATCAATGATACGATTCGCTGATGACATTGCTATCCTGAGTGAAAGTGAAGAAGAATTAAATGATCTGCTGAACGGAATGAACAGTCTAATGAGTACACAGTATGGTTTGAGAGTAAATCGGAGAAAGACGAAGGTAATGAGAAGTAGTAGAAATGAGAACAGCGAGAAACTTAACATCGGTCACGAAGTCAATGAAGTTAAGGAATTCTGCTACCTAGGCAGTATACTAACCAATGACGGATGGAGCAAGGAGGACATCAAAAGCAGATTCGCTATGGCAAAAAAGGCATTTATGGCCAAGAGAAGTCTACTAATATCAAATATCGGCCTTAATTTGAGGAAGAAATTTCTGAGGAGTACAGCATTGTATGGTAATGAAACATGGACTGTGGGAAAACCAGAACAGAAGAGAATCGAAGCATTTGAGATGTGGTGCTATAGACGAATGTTGAAAATTAGGTGGACTAATAAGGTAAGGAATGAGGAGGTTCTACGCAGAATCGGAGAGGAAAGGAATATGTGGAAAACACTGATAAGGAGAAGGGACGGGATGATAGGACATCTGCTAAGACATGAGGGAATGACTTCCATGGTACTAGAGGGAGCTGTAGAGGGCAAAAACTGTAGAGGAAGACAGAGATTGGAATACGTCAAGCAAATAATTGAGGACGTAGGTTGCAAGTGTTACTCTGAGATGAAGAGGTTAGCACAGGAAAGGAATTCGTGGCGGGCCGCATCAAACCAGTCAGTAGACTGATGACGAAAAAAAAAAAATACTACAATGCCGAAAAAAAAGTAGTACACCCGGAAACATGACGCCCATTTTAATCCGATGACGCCATATGCCTCCTGAAGTGTAGTGGATGTATTAATAAAGGTTTCAACGTCATCCGCCAACAGATACTGTAGTGGCATAGGTACCTATTCATTAACAGGGAATGCTCACAGCAGGAAGGCTCAGTATGGGGCACACGTTTGAAGAAAGCAGGCAACCATACCACGGAGACGCAATCGTGCTTCCTACAGCAAACTGAACAAGTTTGAAATGGCGAAATTGTGGCCTTCTGAGTGGCGTGATGGCCCTTTCGGAAAAATGCTACACAAGTCGGACGCGTTGCGTCAGTTGCGCAACGATGCTGGTATCAGTGATCACGTGAACACTCTCGCGCACGCAGACGACGTTCTGGATGTCCACGCAGCACAGACGCTCGTCTGTACTGTCGTACTGTAAGGGCAGCAGTGACGGATCGCACAGATACCACAGCACAGATAAGAAGTCTTGTGTGCCCAATTGTGTCAACACGAACTGTTGCGAAGCGGTCATTAGCAGTGGAAGTACGGGCACACCGGGCCCTCTTCCACTCACGCCACGACATCGAGGTGCACGGCTCCACTGGTGACGTCAGAAGATCACTTGTAACATGGAATGGCGTCCTGTGGTCTTCGGCGATGAAAGCAGATTCTGTCTGCACGTAAGTGATGGCCGTTTGTGCGTACGGCATAGACCCGGTGAGAGCTGTCTCGCAGAGTGCATTCATCCAAGACACACTGGCCCCATCTGGGCCTTATGGTCTGGGGTGTGATAAGCTACAACTCCCGTTCAGCTTAGATGGGAACGCTAACCAGCGCTTGGTTCGTGCAAATTAATATTGTTAGACCTTTTTCCGTTCTTGCAACAGGAAGAAAAATGTGTTGCTCCAGCAGGATAATTATCCACGCATACATTGCACGTGAACCTTAACATGCTCTGTAAGACGTGCAGTAACTACGATGGCCAGCACGGTCTCC
Source organism: Schistocerca piceifrons (assembly GCF_021461385.2). Taxonomy (NCBI): domain Eukaryota; kingdom Metazoa; phylum Arthropoda; class Insecta; order Orthoptera; family Acrididae; genus Schistocerca; species Schistocerca piceifrons. Next base: position 300,802,703 of record NC_060143.1, read on the forward strand.
GGAATTGTTTCCAATCGAGCATGTGTGGGATATGATGGGACGAGAAGTGACTTGTCAACCAGCAGTTCTTACAGAATTACGTGAGCAGGTCGACCAGGCGTGCCGTGACACATCCCAAGACAGTATTCGCCATCCGTACGATTGACTATGACAGTCAGAGCCTGCATTTTCGCCTGTGAATTCTACACCATATAATACTGATATGGTGTTTCAGAACAGGTCGATTGCTGATACCTCTGAACCGCTTGTGCTGTTAATCTGTAAATATACTTATTTCGCAAACTCTATATGTACTGTTCCAACAATAAATCGTGAGTGAATTGGAAACCTCTAAAAGGGTGTACTAATTTTTTTACCTGCAGTATTATGTGCCCTCTACTGATTCTGCCGCTATACGTTAGGCAATCCAGTTCTTCCAACATTAGTCGCAGCATGTCCCTAACAACTGTTAAACACCAGTGTTTGTGCGAGTTCACGGTTTTGGTGGATATTTTGCAAGAAGAGGTATAAGCACTGAGTCTTTCATATAATGCTACACAGAAAAATCGCATGTGGCTAGGTTAGCAGAGCGTGAAGACTATAACCTAAATTGCTGATCATCAGACCTATCACGACCGATTCATCGGTTTCTCTACCTCCCGTTTAAGAATTCACGAACATCATGATAGAAGTGGCGTCAAGCGCCATCCTGTTGGTAAATGAACTCAAAATCGTCAGTCTCCAGTTGCGTCATAAGTTAATTTTCCAGCATTTCCAGATACACGAGTCTGTAATAGTCAACATTTATCTCACTCACTGCAGACAAGTCCATTGATTTCCCTTTGCAGAATTATCCTGGTTCTTCAAACTGTGCACACTGTAGCCGAATGGAGTCGGCAGTTAGTGGATCTATGTTGAATTGCGTTCGGAAGTCTCGTTGTACTGCTACGGCAGATTGATCTAAATGCATTTCAAGCACAAAATACGCTTTCTCGGTGCCTGTCGCCATTTTGCTTAACTATTCACTGGTGCTCTAGAGGTAGAAATCTGAAGTGCGGCTCTAACAATATAAAAAAAATGGTTCAAATGGCTCTGAGCACTATGGGACTCAACTTCTGAGGTCATTAGTCCCCTAGAACTTAGAACTACTTAAACCTAACTAACCTAAGGACATCACACACATCCATGCCCGAGGCAGGATTCGAACCTGCGACCGTAGCGGTCTCGCGGTTCCAAACTGCAGCGCCCAGAACCGCGCGGCCACTTCGGCCGGCAACAATATAAAACTTTTCGAGTTTTTCTATAAGAGTGTTGAGCTTTGTGATAGTATGTATATTGATGCAGCTGCAGAGAATTTATGAAATTGCTTCAATCATTTATAATAATTTTGTACTTCAACCGATTATTTCTGCGTACTTCGTTATCTACACAGTGATTTACTGTGATTTCATATAGATTCCTATTTTATGTGACAGGTCCTTCAAATAGATAGTGATAATGGCAACTACTCACTGCAGGTTCTTCCATCGTTTCTTTTACTGTAGGCAGGTTATACTGTCGAAATCACTGCTCTTACATCTACAACCCCAGACGTAGAGAAGACCCTTCAGGATTCTGTATACACGACTCCTCTATCAGCACATGACGGTTAGTGTTTAAGTGAAAGTTCCTCATACGACTATGACTATGCAGAGACTGTAGCGAGAGTGGATAATCAACATGTAGCCCGGTATCATTGGTGATCAGTTAGGTCGACCTCATGTGCACAGGCGTACACATTTTGAATATCTGTCGCGGCAATAAGTGAGAGAAGAAAAACGTTCCACGGAATATCACTATTTTGAAGACCATGTCTTGGAAACCAAGCATTTCCGGACATATGTTGTAATGATCTTTCCTATTGTTTGTATATGGGGAATAAATACCCGAAATATGTTCTCTATCTGTGAAATACCCTGTATAAGTTGATGGAAGGAATACATTTCTTGATAAGTTTTGAAGAGTTTTGACAGCACTGCTCTCATCGATGCCAAATTAAAACCAGCTTGGTAAACATGAGGCAGTCAAAAAGTTTCCATTTGAAGGCGTTGCTGCCGGTAGGAGTGGCCGAGCGGTTCTAGGCGCTATGGTCTGGAACCGCGCGACCGCTACGGTCGCAGGTTCGAATCCTGCCTCGGGCATTGATGTGTGTGATGTCCTTAGGTTGGTTAGATTTAAGTAGTTCTAAGTTCTAGGGGACTGATGACCTCAGCGGTTAAGTCCCATAGTGCTCAGAGCCATTTCTTTTCTTTTCTTTTTTTTTATTTTTATTTATTTATTTATTTTTTTTTTTTTTTGAAGGCGTTGCCGAGATATATACACAGTGTGAAGCTATTTTTACCAAATGCATCCATATAGGACCTATATGCTGTTGTTTATTTTCTGGCTGCCGACGGAAAAACACTGGTAGACATCCAGCAGAGAGTGAAGAACGTGTATGGGACAGTATTTCTGTCGAAAACGACCGTTGCGGAATGGTGCGCCAAGTTTCGTGTTGGTCCCTGCTCGGCACATGATGCCGTTCGATCTGCGAGACCAGCCTTACAGGCAACTGGGAGACACTCGAGCGCACTCAGTATTGTCCTGATCTCTCCCCATCACGCCTTCGATCCCTCAAAAAAGGCTTTGAAGAATAGACGATTCCTGCCAGATAAGGATGCGCAGCAATCAGTTACAGACTTCTTCACACACCAGGACACTGTTTTACCAGACAAGTCTCTTCAACCTGGTGCAGCGATGGGTTGTTTGCCTCAGAGCTCAAGGGGATTTTGCCTGTTGGCATACTGATTCTAGACTGTATGGCCTTCCAAAGGAAACTTTTTGATCGTCCCTTATATGTCCCAGAACATCCAACAAATCTGAAAAATTTTTCAAACAAAGATTTTGCTCACTATTCCCTTCGTCAAGATCCCAAAAAGTGGAAGTTATTTAACTCTGCGGCCTAAAGAGTGCCAAGAGGATTGCAGCATCAGTTTTACAGTAGGGAGCGTAAGCATATCGACGCCAAAGACTGAGGCAATACACCTGCAAACCAAAGGGAACAAGATGGAAGAGTTATTGAGCACTTGTCTACAATAGGAACAGCAGCAGCAGCAACACCAGAACCACCTCGTGAAAGAGTTCAACAAGGAAACAATGGGGAGGAACACTTATCGGACATTCAACAGTTGAATGGAAATGATGGCAGTCAGTCGGAACTGGATGCTGATGAGTAGGCTGATTACTGCTGTAATGTGTTCAATGCAAATACATAATTGTGTAAATAGCAAACAAATATAATTTGACGTACAAATCCATACGGCAATGCAAAGGCTATAGTGCGCTATTGTGTTCGACCTGCACTGGATCAGGCAATTCTATGTAGGAGTTCGATAGGGGCGAGTGCTGAGTAGCAGTACCACTAGCATGCGCCAGTGGCTTCAATGTGGCATCAGTTAAGGAATAAAGGTCGCTGTAGGATATTTAATAATGTTTCTGCTGTTTGTATACTAGCGTACAGGTAGACTGTTAACTGTTTTGTGCATATACCTATAATAATCTATATGTAAACCATGGATGGGGGGCAGGAGGGGGCGGAGGGGCTACTGCTGGGGGAGGGGAGGAGGGGTTACTTCTCTCCACAATACCATCAGCGGTTCAATCTGTGCCTCGGATGTGTTAGGTACTGTGTCACATACAAATCGCAAAATATAACATTAAATTATCCTATTACATTATTATTCGCCGCCATTTTTGCGGAATATGTTATGACATCATTAATGGATACACGGCGCACTTGGGATTCAAATACTATTCTTACAAAACTATACTATTAATCTACATTACCTGGTATAGTAACTGCATAAAGGCCTTTCCTAAGTGAAGCTTGACGTTAGCTTGGAGGTGGCATCTTGCTTGTACAGAGACAACTAAGCTTATACTTTACTATAAGACAGTTAGGGTTGATTTTTTAACGTAGGCGCCCTCAAATTATAGATTAAAATTATTATGATAGTTTATGTATGTCAAATCGCAATATTATCGGTAACCACCATGCAGATTTCAAAGTTCAGAAGAACGCGAAATCCCGAAGATTGGCTAAAATTTACAGACGCGCGAAATTTGGCACGGACTTCAATGCGAGATACCTTTAATAAGTTCCACAACGAAACATTGTCTCTAAATTTGGTAGAAAATCCGAAGAAATTCTGGTCGTATGTACAATACACAAGCGCCAAGACGCAGTCAATACCTTCGCTGCGCAGTGCCGATGGTACTGTTACCGACGACTGTGCCGCTAAAGCGGAGTTATTGAACGCAGTTTTCCGAAATTCCTTCATCAGGGAAGATGAATGGAATATTCCAGAATTTGAAACACGAACAGCTGCTAGCATGAGTTTCTTAGAAGTAGACACCTTAGGGGTTGCGAATCAACTCAAATCGCTTGATATGGGCAAGTCTTCAGGTCCAGATTGTATACCGATTAGGTTCCTTTCAGATTACGCTGATACAATAGCTCCCTACTTAGCAATCATATGCAACCGCTCCCTCTCCGATAGATCTGTAGCTACAGATTGGAAAATTGCGCAGGTCGCACCAGTGTTTAAGAAGGGTAGTAGGAGTAATTCATCGAACTACAGACCTATATCATTGACGTCGTTTTGCAGTAGGGTTTTGGAGCATATATTGTATTCAAACATTATGAATCACCTCCAAGGGAACGATCTATTGATACGTAATCGTTCTTCTGCAAGCAGCTAGCTCTTTATTCGCACGAAGTAATGGGCGCTATCGACAGGGGATCTCAAGTTGATTCAGTATTTCTAGATTTCCGGAAAGCTTTTGACACCGTTCCTCACAAGCGACTTCTGATCAAGCTGCGGGCCTATGGGGTATCGTCTCAGTTGTGCGACTGGATTCGTGATTTCCTGGTAGGAAGGTCGCAGTTCGTAGTAATAGACGGCAAATCATCGAGAAAAACTGAAGTGATATCAGGTGTTCCCCAGGGAAGCATCCTGGTGCCTCTGCTGTTCCTGATCTATATTAATGACCTGGGTGACAATCTGAGCAGTTCTCTTAGGTTGTTCGCAGATGATGCTGTAATTTACCGTCTAGTAAGGTCAACCGAAGGAGGACCAGTATCAGTTGCAAAGCGATTTAGAAAAGATTTCAGTATGGTGTGGCAGGTGGCAGTTGACGTTAAATAACGAAAAGTGTGAGGTGATCCACATGAGTTCCAAAAGAAATCCGTTGGAATTCGATTACTTGATAAATAGTACAATTCTCAAGGCTGTAAATTCAACTAAGCACCTGGGTGTTAAAAGTACGAACAACTTCAGTTGGAAAGACCACATAGATAATATTGTGGGAAAGGCGAGCCAAAGGTTGCGTTTCATTGGCAGGACACTTAGAAGATGCAACAAGTCCACTAAAGAGACAGCTTACACTACACTCGTTCGTCCTCTGTCAGAATATTGCTGCGCGGTGTGGGATCCTTAGCAGGTGGGATTGACGGAGGACATCGAAAGGGTGCAAAAAGGGGCAGCTCGTTTTGTATTATCATGTAATAGGGGAGAGAGTGTGGCAGATATGATAGGCGAGTTGGGATGGAAGTCATTAAAGCAAAGACGTTTTTCGTCGCGGCGAGATCTATTTACGAAATTTCAGTCACCAACTTCCGAATGCGAAAATATTTTGTTGAGCCCAACCTACATAGGTAGGAATGATCATCAAAATAAAATAAGAGAAATCAGAGCTCGAACAGAAAGGTTTATGTGTTCGTTTTTCCCGCGCGCTGTTCGGGAGTGGAATGGTAGAGAGATACACTCCTGGAAATGGAAAAAAGAACACATTGACACCGGTGTGTCAGACCCACCATACTTGCCCCGGACACTGCGAGAGGGCTGTACAAGCAATGATCACACGCACGGCACAGCGGACACACCAGGAACCGCGGTGTTGGCCGTCGAATGGCGCTAGCTGCGCAGCATTTGTGCACCGCCGCCGTCAGTGTCAGCCAGTTTGCCGTGGCATACGGAGCTCCATCGCAGTCTTTAACACTGGTAGCATGCCGCGACAGCGTGGACGTGAACCGTATGTGCAGTTGACAGACTTTGAGCGAGGGCGTATAGTGGGCATGCGGGAGGCCGGGTGGACGTACCGCCGAATTGCTCAACACGTGGGGCGTGAGGTCTCCACAGTACATCGATGTTGTCGCCAGTGGTCGGCGGAAGGTGCACGTGCCCGTCGACCTGGGACCGGACTGCAGCGACGCACGGATGCACGCCAAGACCGTAGGATCCTACGCAGTGCCGTAGGGGACCGCACCGCCACTTCCCAGCAAATTAGGGACACTGTTGCTCCTGGGGTATCGGCGAGGACCATTCGCAACCGTCTCCATGAAGCTGGGCTACGGTCCCGCACACCGTTAGGCCGTCTTCCGCTCACGCCCCAACATCGTGCAGCCCGCCTCCAGTGGTGTCGCGACAGGCGTGAATGGTGGGACGAATGGAGACGTGTCGTCTTCAGCGATGAGAGTCGCTTCTGCCTTGGTGCCAATGATGGTCGTATGCGTGTTTGGCGCCGTGCAGGTGAGCGCCACAATCAGGACTGCATACGACCGAGGCACACAGGGCCGACACCCGGCATCATGGTGTGGGGAGCGATCTCCTACACTGGCCGTACACCACTGGTGATCGTCGAGGGGACACTGAATAGTGCACGGTACATCCAAACCGTCATCGAACCCATCGTTCTACCATTCCTAGACCGGCAAGGGAACTTGCTGTTCCAACAGAACAATGCACGTCCGCATGTATCCCGTGCCACCCAACGTGCTCTAGAAGGTGTAAGTCAACTACCCTGGCCAGCAAGATCTCCGGATCTGTCCCCCATTGAGCATGTTTGGGACTGGATGAAGCGTCGTCTCACGCGGTCTGCACGTCCAGCACGAACGCTGGTCCAACTGAGGCGCCAGGTGGAAATGGCATGGCAAGCCATTCCACAGGACTACATCCAGCATCTCTACGATCGTCTCCATGGGAGAATAGCAGCCTGCATTGCTGCGAAAGGTGGATATACACTGTACTAGTGCCGACATTGTGCATGCTCTGTTGCCTGTGTCTATGTGCCTGTGGTTCTGTCAGTGTGATCATGTGATGTATCTGACCCCAGGAATGTGTCAATAAAGTTTCCCCTTCCTGGGACAATGAATTCACGGTGTTCTTATTTCAATTTCCAGGAGTGTAGTATGATTGTGGTTCGATGAACCCTCTGCCAAGCACTTAAATGTGAATTGCAGAGTAGTCATGTAGATGTAGATGTAGATGTAGAAGTATCCATACATGTGTCTACAGGAAATTTCCTTGCCTAAAGATCTTGGTATACCAGTCCGGAGACCACTACAGAATGGAGCAAGTGATTGATCCCTGTGCAGACTGTTCAGATATGTACACAATGACTCGTGTCATTCTTTTGAACTACCTTGTTAAGGGATATAATTACGTCACTTTGGCAGTTATTGGTAACAGCTCGCTGCTATTGCTGCTGTAATCATATTATTTTTTCTCTGTTTTATGTGTATTACGACGTCAGTATCATCGTCTCTTCAAACTGGCATTGTAATGGTGCCACACAGCGTATTTTGCAAGCATTTTAGAATTTTCCGACGTCTTATACACAGAAAATAATTAATTTACGACTCTGTTGTGTTTTACCATCACAGATCTGACTGCAAACTGCTGTTATTATACACAGCCTTCAGTAGGTCTGTGTCATTTCTAGTAATAGTAGTAACTGGCAATCAGTAGCATCGTTTGTATTGTTTCTAGTGAACAAAATGATGCAGTATTTTTATCCATCCTAAAATGGTGCTTGAGAAAAATTTAAATGTGGATGTATTTAACTCGAGGGGTCATTTTATGAGTTACATAAGCAGTAGGCCTAATTAATTACATTCAGTTCGTCTATTTACCTGTTTACCATAATATTTTTAGCTAACACCTATTTTTCTGCAGTTACAAGCCTGGTCGCGTTAGTTTTATGACATCGAGTTATTAGGGATACATTCTCAAATGTCAGCATGTGTTGAATTCTAGCCCTGGGGTATGTACCTTAGCATTTTGGGCACTAAAATGGCGAATATGTGTATATATGGAAATTAATTCACACTTACTTTTTCCCTGCAGACATGTTTTTGCAATATTATGATACCATTGTAACTGATTTGAGTCTCACAGCGTTTTTACATAATATTAATCTCAACCAGCAATGTCAATCTTCCACTCATCATGCTGCCGACTTATTTTGCAGACATTTCAGAATTTTTAGGGCATCGTAGGTGTGGAAAATAATTAATTTACGACTCTATTGCGTGTTTTAACTTACTAAAGGTGGCGGAGGTAGGTGTGAAAGAGATCGCAGGTACGGTGGTTTTTCAGTTAACGCCTAAAGCGCACCTATAAGCTTGGGTGAAGAACTCCGTGTCTTTGGGGAACACTGATTTCAGAGATCAATGTGTCTTCTGTTTAGGAATGATTAGCAAAAATTAAGAACGAACACGTGAAAAAATTTACGTGTCGTGCCACAACTGTAGGTTTTGTCAGTAGAAACTTTGTTTTTGGTTATCAGTGAACCACTTGTGACCACATCTGCATTAATATTTGTTTTTCACTGTGTAGTGCATGGTGGAACGCACTTCGAAGCAATGTGGAACAAGAAAACTGTGCAATCTATTAGTAGCAGCAAAAAGCTACACACAAAGATCGAATATTGCTCGATTTTACAATGCTGCCCTCTGCTCGTGATAGGATCAAACAGGATGTGAAACAGGACATGCTTTTCTTTCACATTTTCCAAGGTTGTGCGATGACATTTAAAGTAAAATTCATTTTCAACAAATACGAGTTCCCAGCTCGTTGTTTATATTTTAGATGAAAATGTTGGTTTTTAATTGTTTTTGAGGAAATATGCTGTCTACTTTTTCTAATATTCCACGGAGAATGATTTACAGCTTCAAATGAAATTCGTCACTGGCATGGTGTAACAGTGGCTTCTGAAAATCAATCCTTCCAAGACCCAGGCAATCGTCATAGGTTGTACCACTTGTTCCTTCCGGCTCCTTGATTTCTCCCTTACCATCTGCGCCCATCCTGTCCGCATCTCCCCCCACCCTCACCTACCTTTGTCTCACCACTGACCCTCACCTCACCTTTATCCCTCATCTCCGCTCTATCCAATCCAAAGCCCACAACCGCCTCCAACTCCTCAAACTCCTCTTTGGCCTGACATGAGGGTTGAACCCCTCTATGATCCTCCACACCTACAAATCCTTAATCCATCCCATCCTCTGTTATGCCAGTACCGCCTCTATATCTGCTCCCCCCCCTCACAAATTCTATATGTCCCTCCCAATCCTCAAGTGTCATACACTTCGCCTCGCCTTCCGTATATGCCTCCCATCCTCCATGCGAATCCTCTATGATCTGATTCCTTTGCCCCATCTGCTCCTTTTCCTTGAACAAATCCACATCCTCTACACATCTTCTGATTGCTCATTTACTCTCCAACCCCCACCCTCTGCCGCGCTTTCACTGTTGTCTCCCCCTACCCTTCACCTCTCCACCCTTCATCTCCTTTCCTAAGGTGACTTCTGTCGACTCCCTCTCCTGGATGTTGCCCTCTCTCCCTCCATTTATCCCTCCTATCAACTCTGATCCTCACCGCCTTTCCTCTGTCCTTTCCCTGAGCTTCTTCCTCCCCCCCTTCCATCCTGTTTTTTTCCCCACCTAACCTCTCTCTGTCTCCCTTCTCTCTCCTAAGTCCTTTCTGCTCTCCCCTCCACTGCCTTTCCCACTTCTTCTCGCATCCGCTCAGCCCCACCCCCTTTTCTATGTCCCCTCCCACCACTGGATCCCCCTTTTTTTCTTCCCTTCCTCCCCTCTTTTCCCCCTCATAGACCTGGGTCCTCTCCTCTCCCCCCATCTGCCGCCATGTCACCTGTGTAGTGCTGGTATAACTGAGTGTTCAGTGTTGTGTTGTCCATCTCCTGTCAGTGTTGTGAACAGCCGCCATACTGTCTCTAGTTGTGTTTTTTATCTTGTGATAACAGGAACCAGACTGTCGCCGTGTTTTTTAATTGTGCCTGTCTACATCTTCTGTGTCTTCATCCGCATCATCACTGCAATGTTTTTATATTTTAAATTCCACAACTTTCCGGTATTTTACAATGCCTCCGTTTTATCGCCTGTTTTCTTGTTTTTTTATATTCTCATTATGTTTTTTAACTTTTTGTAGGCTTTAGAGCAGCATATTACGCTGCTGCCAGGGGGGGTGGTGGGGGGGAATTGAAATCCAATAAAGAAAAAAAAAAGAATTGCCATTGTGATTGGTGCAACAGTCCTTAAACGAATTTTTGGAAATCAGTAATGTAAACAGCTGACAGATTCTTCAGTGATTCAGATACTTCATCGTATTTAGCCTCTCAGCAGGGATGCATGGGTGTGCATGGTGCAGGATGGGTGTGCTTCATGCAAGCTGCAGGTGTGCAGGGTGTAGGGAAGCAAGTGGTGCTTGTGGCTGGTTGCTGATGCTGATGCAGATACTGATGTCAGCGAAATATGATATGCATCGGAACTGCAGTCAACTCTCGCTCTCACAAAAGTCTGGATGCATTGTTGCACTTCATGCTGACAACATGCACGCCACTGGTTACAGAGTGGAAGCACTCTGGGCTGGGGATGTTTCGTGCAAACTTCAGAAGAGCAGGGGGGAATCAGTCCTCCCCTCCTCTCCCCCTCCCCTCCTCCTACCCACCCTACTTGACCTTAGCACACGGTTCCTGGGAAAGCTTTGGAGATAAAGAAGTGCTGATGCTACTATCAGCAAATACGACAGGTGCTATTGCTTCAGCTGTAATATGACACCACAGATAAGAAAGCACTGGTGCTGATGTCAGCACATTCTCCGCCAGAACATACACAGCTCTACTGCTTGATAGGCTCCAAAGTGTCTTCTACATTGAGAGCAATTGGTAGCAAACAAATTTTTTTTCTTGGTAGTTGGATTGATTATTTCTACTAACTTTTACAACCAAAATCTCTTATTGAATTCACTAGGATTTTATCTTTTCAGTTCCCTTTCACCTTCTTGATAGGATCCGAAGTGTCTACTAGATTGAGAGCAATTGGTAACAGAAAAATTCCTGATTTAAAGATTTTTTTTTGTTGTTGTTGGATTGATTATTTATGCTAACTTTTATAACCAAAATCTCTTCATGAATTCACTAGGTTTTTATCTTTTCAATTCTTCTGTGACAGTTTATTGCCAGTGTGTTAACATAGATTTTTATTTAAATAATTATTTCCTGCTTTTTAGTGTCATGTATGCGAAATTATTCAATCGATTTCAAAAATTTCGTTATGACAGAAACGAGACATGTGTAAAATTTCAGGTTTAGTTCAGTTTCTCTTCACCTGAGTCAAACAATCTACTGCTTCTTATTCCCTATATCTCGCGATAAAATAGTGAAATTCTTCTTTATGAACTTCTCCATAAATTTGTGCCTCATTACTACTGTTTCAAAGGTTACACGATGCTTTGCTCTGTAATTTTCACGTCTCGTAAATCTTCTCTAGTGTCTTCTAAGCAGCTAATTTTGGTCTTGTCTGACTTAGTAATGATGATAAGACCTTCGATGAGGCTGTTGTTCTACATTGTATAAATATAGCCATAGAATTTTAATTACCTCTTGTACACAGTGTGAATGAACTTACCTATCACGTATGGAGATCAGACGTTCTCCTCTTCATCCAATTTTCATTATATTGTGTGTGTCCATAATTTTCCGAAGGCTTTTCAGGTCCTATTTCTCCAATAGTTAATCCCAGTGATGCATATAGTGCTTCTAGGAAAAGTAGATATTGCTACGCGAATTAAGTTACTTATGAGATAATTGTCTGGATAGAAATCAAGTTTGATATACCATATTTTTAAATTGGACTATTTATTTCAATAAAAATCTATTTTAATATACATCATTTTTATACTGGACCAAATGTATAAAATAATTTCTGATAGCCTCATACTGATTCCTAACTCCATACAGACGGTCCTGAAAATTTTTGAGCGTGATATTTAATAGCTATGAAAATACTTGTAAAATTTAGAACGAAAAATTTGGAGTGCAGGCATATAATAATGAGGTGAACTATTCAGGAACGCATGAATGTATTACAAGCGCCTCATGTTTTTCGTTTTAAATCTTAGGAGTATTTCCGTAAATTTAACAGTGGAGATATTCGAGCTCACAAAAGCTTACCGTCGATCGTTCTTCCCGCAAACAATTCACCCCTGGAACGGGAAAAGGGAGAGATCGTAGTGGTACTCTCCGCCACACACCAGGCAAGCAGGTGAGTTAATATTGCATGTCATCCAGTTTTCAGTTGTGATGTAAGTAGTGAGTCTCTGGCTCACTGGAAGTAGGTTTAAAATCAGTTGCAAAATTTGTGCTGTGCGGACAGAAAGACATGAAAGCGACCTAATAAAAACGTGATAAATATATTACTGATAGTGAAACTACAGAGTTTGAATATTTGAAACTTTTTATTGACTGTTTCTCGAAAGTACAAAACATTTTAACAGATTATTATTTGACCAGAGGTGAAGAGGTCAGTAAGAACATGTCAGTGAGTCTGTAGCGACATTTAGTGATGGACCCACAGGGCCCAGATAGCTTCGTGTTTTCCTGGTCGGGTTCTACCGCGCCAGCGATTGAGATGTGTGTGTCTTTGTGTGTGTGTCCGTCTGACAGCTTCCTAGGCGTGCCCCCCGGAGATGCCGACGGTGTAGCCAGTGCCGCTGGTCTTCTCCTGGATCCACTTGTCGAAGCGCTCGGCGAATCCTGGAGGGAACTCGTTCCTCCAGCCGCCCGGCTGGCCGCGCCGCATGAACTTGGGCAGGTCGGCCGCGTTCGGGTCGAGGCCCATGCCCTTGCGCACGGCGGCCACGTAGCCCTCCTTGTTCACGGCGGGGTTCGTCTTCATGTTGTCGAAGCTCAGGTGGTCCACCAGCTTCTGCAGCAGATCCTCGCTTACGTCCGTAGACATGAAGCGCGCGCACCGCCGTACTGCTGCCGGAAGGTCCTGCAAGGCAATTCAGACAGGTGCTTACTTCGTCACTTGTTTCCAGGCTCGGGTCCACGATTCGCTTGAGGTGGAGGGGGGATGTCTCAGTTACCGTCCACTGTCACGTTTCCATCAGAAGCGCCACGTTCCTTATGGATCATTTCTATTAAAAGGTACTGCAGTGGGTGAAGTTGCCTTCAGCGCAAGCAAGTATATCATTAAAAAATGGTTCAAATGGCTCTAAGCACTATGCGACTCAACATCTGAGGTCATCAGTCCCCTACACTTAGAACGACTTAAACCTAACTAACCTAAAAACATCACACACATCCATGCCTGAGGCAGGATTCGAACCTGCGACCGTAGCGGTCAAGCGGTTCCGGACTGAAGCGCTTAGAACCGCTCGGTCACACCGGCCGGCAATAACTATGAAAATACTTGTAAGATTTATAGCGGTAAACGTAGGATGCATGCGATGGATACGTAAGTCAACTATTCATGCATTTATTATTTTCTGCATGTACTAAACGTTTTTTGTCATAAACCTTACAAGTATTTTTATAACTATTAAAGTTCACAATGACAGGTTTTCAGAACTATCTCTATGTGGGTATCAATCTGTATGGAGCTAGGGGAAATTATTTTATATTTAAAAAAAAAAGGCTAGGAGAAACTATTTTATATTTTTCAGTCTGATTTAAAATATGCTATATTATAGAATTTATTTTTATTTAAATAATTATTTTTTGCTTTTTAGTCGTGCATGTTAAACCTGTCAATCGATTTTAAACATTTTGATGAGATTATAACAGAGAGATGTGCTAAATTTCAGGTTTATGTTAGAGTCTTTCCACTTGATCATATTTAAAATAGAACAGCATTATACCAGTTCGCTATTAACTTAAGTGCAGCTAGTCACGGAGATCCACTGTATGGTGTAATTATTGTATGATATCGAAACTTGGTACATATTCTATTGGGTTAATGCCGAACCGATTTACCCTGGAAAGAATTCAGTTCAAATTTCTGGAGCTGTACAACATCTCGTCGATGTCCCTGGTGACCATATAACACAAATCTTGTAGGTGACAGTTAATAACAAAATCAGCGCGATGCCTTTCTCACCTATTTGACCATTGTTACCCACATACCATTCCTAATCTGCTACGTAAGGAAACATTTCTGTACGTCTTTCTTGCAGTGAGAGCACCAATTGGACCCTGGTGGCCATACTTGGAACTAACATTTTTCCAGCGTATATCGATTTCACATTATCATATTACAATATCTACCAAGTTTCACTGGCATTAAAACCCACTCTGGACTTCTGAGAGTAGCTGTACTTTCACTGAAACCACCTGGTACCTATCTAGTAGTAAGATATAAAATGCAAAATTAATTTTATATAATTTCATATAAGACTTTTATGTGAATACTATCTTTATATCAGTGTCTTTGCCCTTCTTCACATCTTCCTCCTCTCTCTGTCCACCCCCTCTAATTGTCCATCGTCTTCCCTAATTCTCTGTCTACTTCCTCCTCCTCCCTCTACCTACATCTCTCCTCCTCCCCTCTCTGTCCGTCTCGTCCTTGGCCATCTCTGTCCATCTCCCCCTCTCACTTCTCTGTGGCTATCTGTTTATCCTCCCTCTCTCTGTACATCTCTTACTACCACTTCTCCTTATCCTCATCCAGCTTCATCTTTTCGTCTCCTTCTCCTCTTGTCTCTGTCCTCTCACTCTCCTCCCTCTCACTACCCATCCCTTCCATCTCTCTCAGCCATGTTGTACTTACATACACCTCCTGAGACGCAGCCCAATAGTACTTGGTCACGCAGGGTAACCTACATGTCAGGTGTTACCAAACACTTTAACTTTCGCCACACTGGGTAGTCACACAGTCTGAGGCGCCTTGTCATAGTTCACATGGCCTCCCCCTGTCGGACGTTCGAGTCCTCTCTCGGGCATAGATGTGTGTGTTGTCCTTAGCGTCAGTTTGTTTAAGTTAGATTAAGTAGTGTGTAAGTCTAGGGACTGATGACCTCAGCAGTTTGTTCCCTTAGAAGCTTACCACAAATTTCTGAAAATTTTCACTCTCACACCCTCCCCTACCGATTAGATTGACAAGAAAGCGAGATAATACTAAATTGTCATCCAGTTCTGAGCGAAGTTTAAAGTTTCAGGTCTCTAGGTTTAGTTTAAATTAAATTCCAAATTTTGCGGCGAATAGACGGACAGACAAGAAAACTATCCAATAAAAATGTTTAAAATATTCGTAATTAAGAAACCCAAAATTCAGGGAAGTTTTAGAAATCATAAGAAAGACACCACAATATAGAGAAACTGATAATAAATATAATTTAATAATAAGTGGGATTGTATTTTGAAACGAATTACCCTTGAGAGATTACGAAGATGCAGGAAGTTCAGTTCAGTGTTATAACGACATGAAGCCAGTGACCTCTGACGTCTCCGAAAATAGTGAAAGCGTTAACTGGATGGCACAAAGTAACATTCCGTGAGAAAAATCAGGTGAGATCACTGTACATCATTAGGGAAGGAATGGTGCTGATTCCATGTATTTTGAGATTCTTCGTCAATACTGAACTGCCTTTACCGTTAGACGCAAGACTACATAAAAGTTTCACATATATAAAAAATGTTCTGTACTACGTATGGTAGAATACACACTTATTGAACAATGTCATTCTTGTATGTAGTTTGAAAGTCGTAACACATCACGGGATCGTGACACAGACGTTGCATCGTGGGTGACAAGAAAAAGTGCGGGGTCCGGAATCTTATTAACTGGACAGTGGTGGGATACCAACCTCAATATCACCAGCCATAAGGCCCAAAAACCTAGCGTGATGAGTCTGAGTTGCAATATCACCTCATAGCCGGACCCCTTGTCATCCACAGCACTCTTGCAGCACTGCTGTCCGTCGACGACATTCTACGCCTCGTTTTGCTGCACTTCATGAGTAGCCATCCTGGGCTTACATTCAGTAAGATACTACCCTTCCGCACACACGGCGAGAGGTTTTACTGCTTTTATTCTTGCCTACCAAATCCTACCTTGGCCAGCAAGGTCGCCAAATCCCTCCCCAATTGAGAACGATTGGATCATTATGGCCAGGGCCCTCCAACTATCTCGGGATTTTGATAATCTGTCGCTCCAACCGGACAGACTCTGGCACGATATCCCTCAGGAGGACTCTGTCAATCAATGCCAATGAGAATGACTGCTTGTACAAGGGGCTGAGGTGGACCGACGCTTTACTGACTTGCTCAGTTTGTGAACCTCTTTCTCTTGAATAAATCATCCAGTTTTTCTGGAACCATAATCATTTGTTTGAACGTAAATGTAAGTCACATCTACCGATCTCCCACCCCTTCGGATAATTCCCTTTTTTTTGTCTTAGAGAGTACGTAAAAGTAAATATCACTTGAACGACCCAGTGATTCCTCAACACTGTAAACTATAATCAGAACAACTAGTGCATCTGTAAATGACACAATCTGGTACTTTTTCTTATCAGAACAGGTCCACAGAAGCTAATGTTTCGAGCTACTGACATGGCGAAGGCTGGCTGCAAGTGTGTGACGTCATGATAATCCCCTTATTTACCTCCATGGTCTCTAATGTCTTGATTATGCACACAAAGTGTTCAGTCATGGTACATACATGTTTGTATATAGGCTTTTGTTTCCTAGGAACATGGACCGTGCACGCGAATAGTTGTTGCCGTGACATTCATCGAATCGACGAATGACGTTGAAGCACATTATGTGAAGACACAGTTACAAACTAAGTGACCACGAATTCTTAATACTGCTATATCTGTTTTTCTTGCTTTTATATATTTATTTTAGAGTAATTCTGAGTATGAGGACTTGCATCCTCGAAACGAGTTACTCCAAGTGCTTTTGCTTTATGAAGGGAGATTGAGTCTAGATTTTAACACTGAGTTTAACAACCATGACCTCTCTTCCATCATGGATACAAAAAATTGTACTTACCCTCTTCATTTCTTCATAAGTGGTGAAGAGGACGTTCGGCTGATCCCGAAGCTTCCAGTAGCCCAAGATGTGCGCCCAGTATGGGCCGTACGGAACTGAAACATTAGAACGCTTGTCATAAAGCGAAGCTAAGTTTTTTTATGTTTGTTTGATAAAGATATGAAGTGCCCCCGATATGATATCTGCAACATATTATTACTTTTACCATGTTGCCAAAAAAGAAACTATATTATGAGCTCACTGTTTTTCAGCAAACTCTCTTCTTCTTTTGGTCAAGAGTGCTCTTCCATGAGATGCCTAATCCCATGACAGTTAGAACGTGACGAGAGCATAGTGATTATCATTCTCCTGAACTGCGAACTCCAATTTTTCAAATTTTTTATTCCGTTTTTGCAATTTTATTAGGTATCGAAGTACGCCAGCTTTATCATTCAAGAGAACAGTTGAAGTTCGAGGCCCTGACCAAGTAAGGTAGGAAATTAGTGTAAATTTACAGATCAATAATTCGTCGAAATCACAGTTATTATGGACTGCTGGACATGGATGACTCGGACAGGGAAACACTGCGGTATTCACATCACGTATACTAGCTAGAGGACAGGGACTCTAAATCAGGCCAGCTGGACAGAGCACCTGAATACCAATCCAATGTCTAAGCCGCTGGGAGGACATTACAAATATTACGTACCTAATCTGAAAACTATGGGTCTTGATGGAGAAACGAATCCAGCTGCACACAGAGTGAGGATTATGATCTAATAAAGAAACTGGCCTCGTATGTATTAGGGATAACGATGGTTCGATGGCAACAACATTTAGATTTTCTAAGTCTTTTCCCCTCAATAATCTAAAAGAATGATAATATTAAATTGGAAACACTTGGTAATAGTCTGCAAAATTATGTTTATTTGGTCGTGAATAGCCGTCTGACTTATTAGGCCATCTTTATCTGACAAAGTATCTCCCAGATAAAAATAACGTACGACTTACAGAGATATTATTTACACAGAAGACACAAATACGATGATATATAACGTGTTCGCAGATGAAAGTGTTACTTTTTTGTCTTGTAGAAAAAGTTACACTAGCTAAGAAAGAAAACAAAGTTTTTTATGTGGAGACACATTTAACAGCTGATGAGAAGTAATACTGAATTTGCAATCTGAATCTAGTATTTGCAACTAAAACTTAATTTAACAAAGGAGAAACAAACAATTACGTTTCGGCATTTAATACTAAGGTGGAATTCTCTGTCATATGTTTCTTGATTTCCGGTATACCCAGTAGTGTCATTATTCTTTACATTCTGTTTAGAAAAGAAGACAATGTGTCATCTTTCTATATTTTCTGTTAGGAAAAGCAGAAAGATGACCCTACTGTAAAAACTGGAAATCAATAAAACGTATGACACCGATTACCAACTTACTATTAAATGACCAAACACAGTTTACTTTTTGCCCTGTGTTAAATTAAGCCGTCGTTACAAATACTAGATTGAAATTGTTCAATAGTTGTTAAACGTGCCTCCTCATAAAAAACTTTGTTTGCTTCCTCAGGTAATGTAATTATTTCTGCATGATTAAAAAACATAACACTTTCCTGTGTCAACACTCCGCACGTCTTCATTTTGGTACCTTTTGTATCTTCGTGCAAAAAATCTGTCTAAGTAGCAATGCATTTTATCTGTTTTTGCGACATTCAGTTGTCATCTAAAGATAGAGTAAGACGCCGGAACCTAGTTCCTGACCAAATAAACACAATTTAGCTGAACACTAGGAAGTGTATCCTATTTAACAGTGTCATATTCTGCCGAGCACTGACGGTAAACTCAAGTAGTGTTAAAAGAATGGTATTTTTTGCCAGTTGCCATACGTTTTATTATCAACTGTTTTTAGCTAGTGTGTGCTTTTTCTTAGCCATAAGATGTAACTGCTGACTGCGCGGTAAATATACCAAACGCCAGTAAGTAAAGAAAACTAGAATTTTTTTGAGTGGGAGCGAACGTTTCAAAGCAAAGATCATGGCATTCATCTTAAGAGAATTGCTATAAACACGAGAATTCTAAGTCTGGATGTCCGTGTGGTGATTTGAACCTCTCACTTACGTAATAAAAGCCCATCGCCATATCACTGCACCCCCTCTGCAGAGTTGTTTCAAGAACCCATGAGCGGCCTCGGCTCGATTTTTTTTTTTAAGAAAAGAGAAACAATCACGTTGCAGTTTTTATCATTTTATGAAAGTTATTAATGTCACTATTCTCCCTCTGAAATGAGAATTGTGTGAGGTGTTTCAGTTTCCATAGTAAACAGTTTTATTACAAGTTGGAACAAAAACAGTCATTGCTTGTACGGGTGCTTGTGTGTTTCTAGTGCGTTTCACGACGAAAGTTTGGCGCTAATTTTTGGACAAATGTATGATGTGAAGAGAGCAAGAACAATTCACCAAGGATAGGCGTGACGAATGCGTCACAGCAAACATTATATGACTAGAAAAACCATTCACGTCACTGCACGTCAATGTTTCTGGAAATACTATAGTTGATTGCAGCAGCACGTTCTGCTTGTTCAGTTCGGTGCGATACTTTCCTCTGGAAGATCTGCTGACAATTTCAGGCGGTGTTTCAAAATCTCGTAATATTTCCAGTGAACTCTCATTACCGGTAAATTAAGTAAGAATTTCACATGTCTCAATGAGCGTGTAAAATGTGTGTAGTAAATGCCAGTCTCATTGATTGAAGCTGGTTTTTGTGGCTCTCCATAGTTTTCATTTTTGTTCATTTCATTGTTGGAAACTCAAATTTAATGAATTACATGTGAATTCCTTTATTATGAAGAATCCATTGTGAATATTCAGTTCAACACCTACGCAAGCAGTTTATGTTAGAAACAGAAACTTATTTAAACGCATATGAATTCCTTGACTATGGCGAGACCGTGGTGAAATATTTCGGCACACGTCCGTCGATGCTGTTCATACGTGGAAAGCCAACCAGGCTTGGATATGAGGTGTCGTGCCTAAACAGTGACAGTAGATATTTGGTGAATTTAAAGGCTACTTAAGGGGAAAAACACCCTAGCGATGGCAAAGCAATGGTTCTTGCGATTTCTTTTGTAGGCGAACTGGCAAGTGATAAAATAACATTACCATATAGTTACAGACGATTTATTCACTAGCTAGAATCTTTTCGAGGGTTCAAAGAATGTAGGTATTCGGGAACTGGGACAATAATGGACCACTGAATTCCAAAAGATTTCAATTTCATGAGGTAATGAAGCTAATGAGCGTTGAAATTTTGAAGAAACTCAAAAAAAAAAAAACAAGATGCTATTTTAACAGAAAAATTTATGGATAGTAATATGGTCCTTATGGATTCAGATTGACTAGGATGAAAACGACAAACGCTCCTAACAAGCAGTAACTGAAGGAATCGATAGAAAAAAACATGCTAACACACAAGAACTTATTTTGAGATCTTACATGCTATATGTTTCGCTGGACTGAAAGACAAGAACATAAACACAACAAGACAAAATAATACGTAGCCAAAACAGTTCTTACTGACAATAAATGTGGAATTACTAGTTCTCAGCATGAATCAGACAATACTGTCAGACTAAGGCTTACTAAATTGAACGTTACATCTTTCTACCGCTACCCCTTCAATATTTATGCCTAATGAAAACATGGGTAAGACAGACAGAATGGACCATGAAATCAACGAGTGTCGTATTTCTGTTGGAGGAAAGAAACAGCACTGGTCAGTACACGGACGTGGCTTTTTGATAGCACAATGAAAATGACATAGAGGAAAATGATAACACTTGGTTTCAAGTGATCTGACATACATTTTTAAATACAAAACTCGTGAAAAATCTGCAGGACTAACGGAGGTTTCGACAAAGAATTCGATGAGTGTTCTAAACAATAAACACTATAATCGCACAGATCTCCTCCTCTGAGAGATAGAAGAAAATATGAAGGAATTTGCAAAAGCAAGGCAGCACAATCGATGTTGCATCACTTGAGGAAAATGTGGTGCATTAAATAAAATATTCCATTGCATACGAAACAACAATTATTTAGTTTTTATGACGATTTAATCTCAGTTCTGATGTTTAAACTTTGATACTTTGGCCACCATAAAAGTGGTTTACTAAATACTTACATCCACCGATTAGGCAAAGATGTACTTACTGATACTGACATAAATCTGTCTTACGCAGAATATACAGTTTCTTTCGGCCCTCTACTGTATGTCGGTACAAACGATGAGTGTCACACGCCACCCCTTCCTTATTAAATACTGATAACAATCTTGTAGAATTTTTATAGGTCTGAACTAAAGTTATCAGTTAAAAATTATAACATGTTTTTGTTTTCCAACAAAAAATAATTCCCATGTTTTGGGGCGATAAAGTCGATGCATTCGCCGATGGAAAACGAGGCGGAGCCGTACCGGCGCTATACTGATTGCTGGCGCTCTACTTACGGGATTCGTCGAGGAAGGCCTCCAGGAAGTCGTCTATGGAGCCGGAGTATCCGTAGCACGTCCTCATGTAGTGGTAGTAGGACACGGCCACGTCCTTAGGGTCGCGCGCCACGTAGATGATCTGTAGACAGCGCGTACACGTGACACATCATACAGGCCAACGATGGAAACTCCTTTCTTTATGAAAGTGGCTTATTCTTGAGGTGTTTAGTAATTACAGTGAATCCTAACACGGTAACACAAAAGTATGTATTACTCAACCTTTTTCTTACAATTTACTCTTTAGTGAGCCTGTTTTTGCAATTAAGAGTTAACGCATATGATTCTAATTTTGTATCCTAACGGTTGATACTGATATTCAGACGTTACTTGAGTGTTACAAACATGTTTCTGCATTACAAATATTGATATTTCTGGCAAATCATCAACTTGTATGGTAACGTAGTTTTCTCTTCCCCATGAGACTTATTCCGTTCACGAAAACTGACAACGGCCGGGAGAACGGCGTGCTGACCACATGCCGCTCCATATCAGCATCCAGTGACGCCTGTGGGCTGAGGATGACACGGCGGCCGGTAGGTACCTTTGGGTCTTCATGTTAGGATGGAGTTTAGTTTAATTTTTATGTGATTGATTGTCAAAGTCCATAGACAATCGGTGTACTTGATTTCGATGTCCGTCCTCAAATCCCATCATCACGGTGATTGATTTCGGTGTGTGTTTCCACCCAAACCGCCGTAACTCTCGCACTGGCCGCTGCACGGCTAACGGCGAAATACAAACAACAACCGTTGTAATAAGGTATAACGTTCCTTAAGTGATAGTGACAGCTCACGTGCCTTTGATACTTACCAAAATCAGGCACCCCAATGGCGAGAGGCAAGGGGATTCACCGAAATCAAGCATCTCAGTGGAAACAGAAAACTATACGACCGTAGATGCTTCTGGAGAACGCTAAACGTAGTTTCTAAGCAGACACTATAACGGGTAATCGTATTATGCTCTACAGTCAAATTTGCAACACTAAAGTGAATTTTGAACACAAATATCAACCGATAGGTCACAAATGTTTAGATTTACATAGTAAAATAAATGTAGAATCAGATGAGTCGGTTATTAATTGCAAAAGCAGACGCACTTGAGATCTGTCGATTACAGTGCTATCTACCACGAATGGAAAAAGAATGGTATGACTAAACTGTACGGATTTCTTGGCGTGGAATCCTATTACGCAATAAAAATGGGGGTGGGTGTTGGGGTGGGGATCCCATTTGAAAATACAAAGTTGACCCCGTCCACGCTGGAGGGGTGGTTAGAAGGTGGCCAATTGTTTCACAGACAGATGTCCCCTTTACTAATATTTTCACCTAGAATTTTTTTCGTACGATGCGTCATTTTCTAGATATTCAGTTCTCTCAAGTTGAAACAAACATCCTGAGTATGAACATCCCAATTCACTCATCACAAAATTTAAATAGAATATTCTAGTTCGTCCCCTGATTTTCTTCCATACCATCTTGACTTAGCAAACAGATCGTAAAGGTGTGTTATGTCTAATTAAGTGTCGAACGAATTTTACTTTGCATTAGTCTACAGCTTTCAGTAGTTCTTTCTCCTCTGCTGTTTCTAGCAGAACCACCTAACTCATTTTTCTGTCATTCCAGTTCTCCCGCAAATCCACATTCCTGTAGCTTTCTCCTGCTTTGCTAACACTGAGTTTCACATCCGTATGTCTGGACACTCCATACAAAGACCTTCACATATATTCTCTTAACATAGAAATCGATATTCTTCTTGAGCAGAAGGTTCTTCTTATTTTGGATGACACCCTTAGTCAACATTGCTCTTCCCTTGATCGCCTTGAGATTCCTCCATAATGATAGTGAGACGGTGAAATTCGGTTACCTTCTCGAGCTGCTCACTGCGTGCTCTTATTTCTGTCTTACTTCCATCACCTTTCTTGTCTACAAACCTGAATTTTGTCTTGTTGGTATTTACTTTGAATTGTAGTTTTATTATCTCTTCATTTAAGACCCTAACCTTTTTATGTAATTTCTTCTCTGGCTCTGCCTCTATTGCTGTGTCATTGACGAATCTGACATACTGAACATGCATTCCATTCATTTTGACGTGAATGTGATGGAAACAAAGTTATCATATGACAGAATCAACTAATGTCCTCTGATTTCAAGCTGCTTCACCGATTCGATGATCAGTTATCATTCTAACACAAATGAAGATACTTTAATAACTAGATTTGGTACGTGGGGCTTTTTCTTAACCTCCTATCAGTGAAATCCGATGAAGCTTTGCGCAAATGTGTTGTGCAGTGTATCTAATATACCCGTGAATCGCGTCACTTCGCGCTTTCCAGGTCTGACGGCACAGTGAGCACATAAATATGCCTAGATCAGAAGTGTTGACCACCACGAGTGAAGTGTACGCTGAAATGTTCAGCTTGATTTCACGCAGCCCACTCAACGTAAATGCCATGTGTGTCCTTCTTCATCATAACGATCAGCCGCAAACTGCTGGTACAACAAGGACACTCCTTCAGCATTTACGGTGGGAAGTGTATGATCACCATCCATAGAGACCGGATTTGACTCCCTCTGATTTTCATCTCTGTGTTCACTTGAACCGCAGGCTATGACAGCATTTTGGCACCGAAAACGAGCTGCAGACCAGCGTAGGCAACTGGTGGATAGCATAGGCGGCCACCTTCTTTGACGAGAATATTGGAAACTTGGTACCACGCTACGAAAAATCTGTAAGTCGGAGCGGCAATTCTATAGAGAAGTAGCTAGTAACTGCAGCTAAATGTTGCAAATAAAATATGTCAAATTTCCACAGTGGTTTCCATTTCCCAACCGATCAGGGGTTGAAAAGCAAAGTAGCCCTCGTACATGGCTTTCTAGTTTGCTTCTTGGAAGATTGTCAGCTAACGTTTGTGAAGAAATATGGTTTTGATACGTTAGCACATTTTGCAACTCGCGTCCAAAACATTCTCAACGCAAGTTTCAGGGAACCGAGCTTCCCAGATTTGACTACTTTAGTCCGGTGGAGCGATACGTGAAGTGTGGGTATAGATATTTCTACGGAGTCGGAAGAAAATATGTTTCCACCGGTTGCTGGTAGGATAACCAGGGTCGCGTTAACGTCACGCAGGGTCTGGGCATAGGATACTATTGAAATGCAGCGACCCTGTTGAACAATACATACTCATATTCTGTAATATATGCTGTTTTATTTACTTATACGAGTAATACGTGAAGCTAGAGTCTGACAAAATTTTATTTCGCGAATGTAAGCATTAACAGTCACATCTGATTATTATTCGCTCCATTCACATATGAAGGAAAAACTACTGCTTAAAAATTATTCCGTAAAATAAAAACTTTTAATACTCTTTTTATTTTTCTTTGTTGATTTTTCTGTCTATTTCTAATTGAAGTGCTAACGCTTTATGCACTTTATCTTGGTAATCAATTTCACATACTCTGCTGGCCATAAAAATTGCTACACCACGAAGATGACGTGCTACAGACGCGATATTTAACCGACAGGAAGGAGATGCTGTGATAGGCAAATGATTAGCTTTCCTGAGCATTCACACAAGGCTGGCGCCGGTAGCGACATCTACAAGGTGTTGACATGAGGAAAGTTTCCAACCGATTTCTCATACACAAACAGCAGTTGACCGGCGTTGCCTGGTGAAACGTTGTTGTGATGCCTCTTTTAAGAGAGGGAAATGCGTACCATCACGTTTCCGACTTTGATAATGGTCGGATTGTAACATATCGCGATTGCGGTTTATCATATCGCGACATTGCTGCTCTCGTTGGTCGATATCCAATGACTGTTAGCAGAATATGGAATCGGTGGGTTCAGGAGGATAATACGGAATGCCGTGCTGGATCCCAACGGCCTCGTATCACTAGCAGTCGAGATGTCAGGCATCTTATTCGCATGGATGTAAAGAATCGTACAGCCACGTCTCGATCCCTGAGTCAACAGATGAGGACGTTTGCGAGACAACAACCATCTGCACGAACAGTTCGACGACGTTTGCAGCAGCATGCACTATCAGCTCGGAGACAATGGCTGCAGTTACCCTTGACGCTGCATCGCAGACAGGAGGTGTACGAATGGCAAAACGTCATTTTTTTCGGATGAATCCAGTTTCTGTTTACAGCATCATGATGGTCGCATCCGTGTTTGGCGACATCGTGGTGAACGCACATTGGAAGCGTGTATTCGTCATCGCCACACTGGCGTATCACCCGGCGTGGTGGTATAGGGGGCCATTGGTTACACGTCTCGGTCACGTCTTGTTCGCATGGACGGCACTTTTAACAGTGGACGTTACATTTCAGATGTGTTACGACCCGTGGCTGTATCCTTCGTTCGATCCTTGCGAAACCCTACATTTTAGCAGGATAATGCACGACCGCATGTTGCAGGTCCTGTACGGGCCTTTCTGGATACAGAAACTGTTCGACTGCTGCCCTGGCCAGCACATTCTCCATATCTCCCACCAACTGAAAACGTCTGGTCAATGGTGGCCGAGCAACTGGCTCGTCACAATACGCTAGTCACTACTCTTGATGAACTGTGGTACCGTGTTGAAGCTGCATGGGCAGCTGTATCTCTACACGCCATCAAAGCTCTGTTTGACTCCATACCCAGGCGTATCAAGGCCGTTATTACGGCCAGAGGTGGTTGTTCTGGGTATTGATTTCTCAGGATCTATGCACCCAAATTGTGTGACAATGTAATCACATGTCAGTTCTAGTATAATATATTTGTCCAATGAATACCCGTTTTTCGTCTGCATTCCTTCTGGGTGTAGCAGTTTTAAAGGCCAGTAGTGTAATTCCGGAAATCTATAATGTTACTGAAGTTCAGCATCCTTTGGTATGGTTACTACCACCACCGGTGAACTGAGAGTTGCCCACCATTACAGGCCTTGACTTGTGCACATTATCTAGAAGTTAATTAGAAACTGTTACAGCTCAATTAGTAAGTCCCGTCAATTTTTTATAATGGGCACTGGACCAGAATGTAACGGAACAAAATAAAATTGTTGTGCTTTATTGCAGTACGTAAAATGTGGTTCAACGAAGTAGAATTACAATAAATGGCGTGCGTGAAGAAGAAATGGGAGTCGATGTGGAACACATATTAGAGTCAGAGTTTATCAGAGCTTTGGAAGATTTGCAACCAAATGGCTGAAAAGGAATGTCTAGGGGGAAAAATGTAAGGAATTAGATATATATTTCACTAAGAGAAATGTGGATATCGCCTACAGGAAAAATGAAGTGGCCTTTGGAGAAAAGAGAAGCGGTTGTATAAATATCAAGAGCTCTCATGGAAAACCAGTCCTAAGCAAAAAAGGAAAGATGAAATGTGGAAGGATTATATAAAGGATCTCTACAAGGGAGATTAGCTTGAAGGCAAGATTACAGAAATGGAAGAGATCGTAGATGAAGCTGTGATTGAAGGTACGATACTGCGAGAAGAACCTCACAGAGCTATGAAATACGTAAGTCGGAACAAGGCCCCGGAAGTAGACGACATTCCGTCAGAACTACTGGTAGCCTTGAGAGAGCCAGCCATGATAAAACTATTCCATCTGGTGTGCCAGATATATGAGGCAGATGAAATAACGTCAGGCTGCAAGAAGACAGTAATAATACCAATTCGAAAGAAAACAGTTCCCGATAAGCGTGAAAATTACCTATCAATTCAATACTGCAAAATAGGCGACTAACACAAATTCTTTACAGAATAATGGAAAACCTGGAAGAAGCCGGGCTTGGGAAGAACAGTTTGGATTCTAGAGAACTGTAGGGACAAGCGAGGCAATACCTACCCTAAGACTTATCTTACAAGGTAGGTTAAGGAACGGCAAAACTTCGTTCATAGCATATTTAGACTTAAAGAAAGCCTTTGACAATGCTGAGTGGACTAGTCTCTTTGAAGTTCTCAAGGTAGTAGGGGTAAAATACAGGGAGAGAAAGGCTGTTTACAACTTGAATGGAAACCAGGCGGCAATTATAGGAGTCGGGGGTCCCAGAGGGGGAACAGTGGTTGATAAAGGAGTGAGACAAGGTTGTAGCCTAATCCTGATGTTATTCAATCCGTACATTGAACAAGCAGTAAAGGAAACAAAAAAAATGGAGTCGGAATTAAAGTTCTGGCAGAACAAATAAAACTTAAAGGTCTGACGATGACACTGTGATTCTGTCAGCAAAGGACTTGGAAGTGCAGTTAAACGGGATGAACAGTATCTTAAGAGGAGGGCATAAGATGAACATATACAAACGCGAAACTAGTGGAATGTAGTTGAATTAAATCAGGTGATGCCGAGGACATTAGATTAGGAAACGAGACACTGAAAGTAATTGATGGGTTTTGCAATTTGGGCAGCAGAACAACTGATGATGGCAGAAGTAGAGAGGATGTAAAATGCAGACTGGTAGTGACAAGAAAAGTGTTTTTGAAGAAGAGAAATTTTTTAACATCGAATATAGAATTAAACTTTAGGAAGTCTTTTCTGAACGTATTTGTCTGGAGCGTAGCTACTTATGGAAGTGAAACATAGGCGATAAACAGTTTAGGCAAGAAGAGAATAGAAACTCTGAAATGTTGTGATACTGAAGAATACTGAAGATTAGATAGGTGCCGGCCGTTATGGCCGATCGGTTCTAGACGCTTTAGTCTGGAACCGCGCGACCGCCCTGGTCGCCGGTTCGAATCCCGCCTTGGGCGTGGATGTGTGTGGTATTCTTAGGTTAGTTAGGTTTAAGTAGTTCTACGTTCTAGGGGACTGATGACCTCACATGTTAAGTCCCATAGAGTTCAGAACCATTTGAACCATTTTTTGATTAGATAGGTAGACAGCTAATCAGGAGGTACTGAATAGAATTGTGGAGACAAGAAATTTGTGTCCAACTTGACAAAAAGAACGGATTGGTTGATAGGATACATTCTGTGAGATCAATGAATTGCCAGTTTAGCATTGGAGAGAAATGTGGGGGTAAAAATTGTAGAGGGGAAACCAAAAGATGAATACAATAAGCAGTTTCAGAAGTGTGTAGTTTACAGCAGTTCTTCGGAAATGAAGGACTTGCACAGGATAGATGGCATGGAGAGCTGCACCAAACCAGTCTTTGGGCCGAAGACCACAACAACAACAACAATGGTGCGGAAGGGGCAGACAATATTCCTTTTCAACTACTACAAATCAGCAACCAAACATTTTTGTTTGTAAAATCTATGAGTTTCCAGTCAATGTTTCGAGAAAGTGTCATTCGTACAGTCGCAAAGATACTAAGTTCAGGTAAGTGCGAGAACAATTGCACAACCGGCTTAACAGCTCTTGCAACCAAGATGCTGGCAAGAATAACATAGAGAAGAATGGAAAAGACATTAGGGGGTATGTTATATGGTGATCAGTTTGGGGAAGGTCAAGGCACCAAAAGGCAGTTTTGTCGTTACGCGTGATATTAGAAGCAAAACAGAAGAAGAATCAGGGAACTTTCATAGGATTTCTCCACCTCGAAAAGTGCTTGGGAATAGAAAAGGCTTACAAGATGTTCGAAACTCTCACAAATATCTGTGTAAGTTATACTGAAAGACGAGTTGTGTACAATATGTACTAGAAACAAAAGGCAACAACAGGAATGGAAGGCCAAGAGCGAACTGAATTGCTCGGATAAAAATATGGCGTAAGACGGGGATGCAGTCTTTCATTACTACTTTTTAATGTATACTTCGAAGAAGCAATAACTAAAGTAAAAGTTAGGTTGAGGAATGGGATTAAAATTCACAGTGAATTAAAGTAAAAGTTAGGTTGAGGAATGGGATTAAAATTCACAGTGAATGGTTTTCAGTGATAAGATTCGCTGATGATATTGCTATCCTCAGTGAAAATGAGAAAGAATTGCAAACTGAATGAGCAGTGTAATGAGCACACACGGTAGTCTGAGAAGAAACCGAAGAAATACGAATGTAATGATGAGCAGCAGAAAAAAACATTAGTGATGAAATTAAAATGAAAATCGGTGAGCACGAAATCAAGGAAAAGAAGTAATTCTTCTACGGCTGTAACGCTTGGCAGACGAAGCAAGGAGTAAATAATAAGCAGACTAGCAGAAACAAGGAGGGCGTTCCTGGCCAAAATAACTCCACTAGTTTAAAAAATTTTAGGAAACATTTGTGATCATGTAATTTTAGAGCACTGGATAGTTTGGAAGTAAATCGTGGG
The DNA here is from genome assembly GCF_021461385.2 of Schistocerca piceifrons. Taxonomy (NCBI): domain Eukaryota; kingdom Metazoa; phylum Arthropoda; class Insecta; order Orthoptera; family Acrididae; genus Schistocerca; species Schistocerca piceifrons. Next base: position 300,832,604 of record NC_060143.1, read on the forward strand.
CTCTGGGAAAAACGGAGAAGAACAGAACAAAGCGTTTGACATGAGGAGATTCAGAAGGATGTTGAAAATTAGTTTGACTGATAATAAATGCGGAGGTTCGCCGTGGAATAAGTGAGGAGAGCAACATGTGGGAAACATCAACATGAAGGAAGAGAACAATAGTTCGTGTGTTAAGACGTCATGGAATATCTTCCATTGTACTTAAAGGATCTAAAAACTGTAGAGAAAGACAGAAATTGTAACATATCTAACAAATAATTGAAGGTATTAGGTGCAAGTACGTAAGGCCAAAACAAAAAACTACAACAATACATACACATATACACGCACACACTTACACCTTGGTGCTGTCCACAGATATATTTTTTTGGATTGAATGTGTCAGTTTAAAGGCGTGCCCAGCATGCGACGCTCTTCCCACCCCCCTCCCCACCCTTCCCAAAATAGTGATTTTCGTTAGTCGAATTCACATTTCCCCCATAAGCATTTGTTTTATTGCAACTCATTATTTTACGAATTTGTTTTGATCTGTTGTTGTTGTTGTTGTTGTTGTGGTCTTCAGTCCTGAGACTGGTCTGATGCAGCTCTCCGTGCTATTCTATCCTGTGCAAGCTGCTTCATCTCCCAGTACCTATTGCAACCTGCATCCTTCTGAAGCTGCTTAGTGTATTCATCTATCTGTCTCCCTCTACGATTTTTACCCTCCACGCTGCCCTTCAATACTAAATTGATGATCCCTTGATGCTTCAGAACATATCCTACCAACCGATCCCTTCTTCTAGTCAAGTTTTGCCGCAAACTCCTCTTCTCCCCAATTCTATTCTATAACTCCTCATTAGTTATGTGAACTACCCATCTAATCTTCAGCATTCTTCTTTAGCACCACATTTCGAAATCTTCTCTTCTTGTCCGAACAATTTATCGTCCATGTTTCACTTCCATACATGGCTACACTCCATACAAATACTCTCAGAAACGACTTCCTTAAATCTATATTCGATGTTAACAAATTTTTCTTCTTCAGAAACGCTTTCCTTGCCATTGCCAGTCTACATTTTATATCCTCTCTACTGCGACCATCATCAGTTACTTTGCTCCCCAAATAGGAAAACTCATTTACTACTTTAAGTGTGTCACTCCGTAATCTAATTCCCTCAGCATCACCCGAGTTAACTCGACTACATTCCATTAGCTTCGTTTTGCTTTTGTTTATGTTCATGTTTTGATCTAAAGATGGGAACAGCCTAAAACTTTTAATAAATAAATACACATTAAGTGAGGTAGACGACATTATTAGTAATCAAAAAGTGTTCGTGAAAAAGTACATAAAATTTATACCCGAGTGCACGGTGTTGTTGGTCATTTCAAAATTTAATTTCTGTTAACGCGAGCAGGACAGTACCTTGGCCTTGGTCTTCCAGATCTGCTGCGGCAGCAGCTCCGTGGGCAGGTGGCACTTGATGTAGCGCGGCGCCGGCATGTCGAGCAGCTGCTGCAGTGGGTTCACGCCCTCCTCGGACCGCACGATCACCTGGTGCCTGCACACACACCCGACACTTATACCTTAACCACTCCCCACATATCTTGTTGCGCTGGTTTTAAATCTCCCGCTAGTGCGTCATCGTGGCGGCCTCGCTCTTCCATTGCTTGCATTCTCCGATGAGGAGGGGGTGAGGGGGCCGCATACACGCCGCTGGAGGACGCGGAACTGACACGACATCACTGCTTGGGGCTCCGATTGGCACGTGCGTCTTTTTACGCAGCCGCAATTCAGAGCTTCACCCCAGTTCACATCGTCTGTATACACATTAATACAGAAGACTGCACTGAGGACAATACAACGACACAGCACGACGCTACTAACCTTTACTAAAAGTCCTTTCTGTCTCACGCCATTCTTCAGCCACTTTCTCGAAATCCTTCTCAGTTGCAGGAACCCGACAATGAAATTACCTCGAGCACTATATTAGAGAAATGAATAAAATCTCCCGCTTCAAAAGTCCGAAGCAACAACGATGACTACCATTGTCCCTGTACACATTCGTTACTCCTGTACATTATTCTCTCCAAGCAGATCTTCCTCATTTCCCATTATTCTTAGCTGGTGCAGCCTTCTACATCAGAAAACATCTATTTTGTATACCTATAAATCCTTTTTATAGCTGGAACTACCGTTATTGTTGTTATTGTCATTTTTACTATTATTATTATTATTGTTATTATTAGTTGCAGTAGCAACAGTAGTAGAAGTACCACCAGTATCAACTTTACTAGTTCATAGTCACTATTATTTACTCGCATTATCTCTATAGACACTCAAATTATTTTAACATTGCTTGTCATGCCCAAATTGTTATTTCTGAGGTAAATACGATATAAGAAAAGTACTGTACGTGCGAAAACCTGGTGATCCTAATCAGATCAGGTTAAACAAGTAAATATAAAAAATTAATTCAGTGTCTTATTGAAGTGCATGACCATTAGAGACTATTTGTTGTAGTCAAGTACTTTACTCTCGCTGTATACACTCTAGCACCAGAGAAGAACCTACAGCACTTCAAAGTTATGTACATCTCATTTATAAAGCGTACCTAACATAAATAAACTTATTAATGTGTTACCTTTTTAAAGATTTCTGATTACCTTCATATTCCCCTCTACTATGGACATTTTTCACTTCCTTAGAACTCACAAGTTGGGTGTGCTGGCTGTGGTACAACACATTGCTCTTGTGTCAAAAGTGCAGGGTTATTCGTAAGCACCTCCTGGGCTCAGAACACAACTTGTGAAAGCTACATTATATACAGAAAATAGACATATATCCGTGGATAGATCGTCTCTCCATTCTTTTAGGTCACACTGCAGGTGCTCAGTATAGGCACCGTTTGTTGCTTTCGCTGTGATGCAGCAAGCTGCTGCCAACTGCTGGTAGTTTGTTGGAAATCAATATTACCTCCTGCCAACTGCTAAATCGATGATACACCTCTTAATATTTTATTACACTTTTAAGATTTTCACATGAATCACCCTCACAAATAAGCATAAAACGGTGGCCAACCCAAAGGTTTGGTCGAACGCTGCGTCGCTTTGCTAGGCCTGGTCCTGTGGGAAGAAGGATGCCATTGTCTTCCTCTAATCTCAGAAACAACTTATCCAGGTGATAAGAGCAGGACCTGCATTTTAACATAGTCGGTGAACCACAGTGCAACTCGGCATTTTTCATACATACTGAAACGGGTCTCCTTTTTCGCCTCATTTGACTAACGCATTAAGCTGACGCTACTCCAGCGCGTTATATTCTTTGCTATCCACAGTCCAACCAGTATCGTTGAGCCAATACAGACTGCGAAGCTCTTTGGACCTGCAGGAAGCCGGACGGAAGACATGTCTCACGTGGATCGCTTTTGGTACATTCAGCCATTCAGATCCGTTGTGGTGAGAGTTCGATTCACGTCAGTTAAATTTCTACACTTCATCTGTCCAACAGTAGTTTTCCAGTCTGAGGTAGTGATTCGTTTTGTGTCCTATTTTCGGTTGGCGTGCTGTCTACACTCAAACTGCTGCTGATTTTGGTCATTGCTACTGCAAACTGTTGGATTCTCTTTGGGCGACCTTATAATTATTCCTGATGTCGCCACATTATATCACCAGATGTGTAATTCAATGAGCCTGCCAGGAAAACGGCTTCAGCGAAATTCCGAATATTACTGCCTTGCGATGTTTATTTGTTGTTCAATCTCCCGGTGACCCTAGTACTTTTCGGTGACATTATCTCATCTTTGATCCCCAGAAATATTTTGTGTTGGCAGTTAACTATTATCTAACCACAACGTAGCAATATTTGGAACTCCTGGCAGGCTCATTTAATTACGCATCTGATGCTATTATATGGCGGCAACAGTTAACCTTCGTAATATTAAATGCAATGGAACACAGTCTATCAAGCATCAGCAGAACTAGTTAATTGCAAGAATGAAAGTCTACCCCACAAAATGATTTACAGAATATGTAGCTAAGAGCCAAATGCTAAATTTTTGATTACATGCTTAGGCTCTTAGCCACTGAGACTCTTTTTAATGTGATGTATCAATAAAATACTGAAGATCTATTTTTGCCCATTTCTTCAAATGGTTCAAATGGCTCTGAGCGCTATGCGACTTAACTTCTGAGGTCATCAGTCCCCTAGAACCTAGAACTAATTAAACCTAACTAACCTAAGGACATCACACACATCCATGCCCGAGGCAGGATTCGAACCTGCGACCGTAGCGGTCGCTCGGCTCCAGACTGCAGCGCCTAGAACCGCACGGCCACTCCAACCGGCACCATTTCTTCCCTGTCTTTTTAACGTCCTCTACCATTTGTAACATTTTTTCAAACTAACAATTTGGGACAACCTGAAAATCATCTGTTAGAAACGTCTTTCAATTTACGCTTCGTCGAGCGAGTTGGGATTCACTCCCATGGTTCAAAGACTGTCAGGGAACTCACACTTTTGATTGTGTAGTGAAGCATATCTGGAAGTTGTACATTTATCAGGGACCCCTGCTGACCAACCAGGTGGCGGGGCAGTTAGTTTACAGTTTGAACAGTGTCGTGTGGCAGACACTTACTGTTGTTCTGCTTCCTCCCACGGTGGTGGTTGTATTTTGTGACTTCCAGCCGCACAGGGTATTGTGGTAATACAGTGTCGAAAGTTGAAACTCTCTGCCGCATCGAGATTCAAACTCGAATTTCCCGCTACTCTTGAGCGGTTGCCTTAACTTTTCGGCCATCCGGACACGGTCTCTGACAGACTCAACTTTCCAACTTACCCCACGGTGCAATACAGCGTCCCTCATCCGCTAACACGCTATTACTGATTCCGGTAGGTGCTCGTACGACATGTCAAGGAGCCGTCACGATCCTACAGAAATGTATGTATGTGGCTAAGAGCCTAAGCATGTAATTAAAAGTTTAGCATTTGGCTCTTAGCTACATATGTTCTGCCGGACATGTCGCACAGCTCGCAATCTACGTCAGGTGGTTCGAAGAGAACCAGTATGCGTTTACCGTACCCTCCTGGCCACCAGATCCAGTCGAGAATCTGTAGGGCCACCTCAACTGGACTTTTCACGCCATGGACACTCAGCCGAGCAACACATTAACGCGACTGGACATGTAATTGTTTACATGTTTTCAGTTTTATGTTTTTTTTGTTCCAAATTAAGTTTCAGACATGGAGTGCACTGATAAATCAAAAATCTGTACTTTATTTATGTTTCTATTTATTAAGAAATTTATTGTGTACCAAACTGTGAAGTATTAGTTTTTATATCTGTATGTATATATTTATGTATTCTTTCCGTACAGTTAAGTATACAATGTAACCATGTATTTTAGATGGATAAATTGAGTACAAAATCTGAAGGCCAAACAAAAAAACCTTGGTCTTAGTCAGGCGAACGTGCGTAGTTTTTCAAGATACCACCACCAACGCCAATAAAGCAGGTAGTTCTTACGAAAAACTAATAGTTTAAAAACACGAACGTTACACACATTGCCCATCCAAGATCGCGAAAAGTCTGTAAAAATCATCTCCGAGCATTAGTTACATATCTGAAAAGGTTTAGAGCAACCTCTATTTTAGTCTCTAGCAGAGTAACTAAGACAATTTTCAATTAAAGTTTTATGTTACTTCCTTCTTTGAAATAGCGTGAAATATTGCTGCGTCCGTCAGAAAATACAGTACAGCTATGCACGGAGACGGTACCACACGGCAAGGCCAGCGACTAGAGAGGTTCATTTGGTTATGGTCACACACAACAGAGAGCATACACAACACCGTCTATTATTATGCTTCTGCTTTGCACTACACAAGTGCTAGGGTTGGAACTTTAATAGTGGCAACGGGTTATACACAATGCTGGTGACTACTCTGAAGGTCAGTAAAACTTTGAAACACATATCTATTTTGTACGAGCTGTAAATAAATAGTTACCACTATTAAAGTTCCAACCCTCGTATATCCCGGGTGGACACCTATCAGCCAAACGCGTATATAATCAGATGCACGGCTCCACTCATGTACTTAGTTCGACAGTATCAACACCCAGCCTGAAGACAGCATCAGGTCGTATCTACAGTCACCCAAAAGAAAAGACCAACGTTACATTCTGCTAGTTGTGTTAGTCAATGTTCACTAGATTCAGGACTAGTCTAGTGCCCAAAGACAGATCAGGAAAAGTAAACAATTTACAGGCTATATGAAGATAATAACTGTTCCGAAAGAACAGCTACCAAAGATGACCATGCAGCCTCTCTAGAAAGAAATGGTAATTAATCGAAACCCTCAGCTGCCAACTGTACCTCAATGGGGACAGTTGAAAATGTGTGCTCCGACCGGGACTCGAACATGGGATCTCCTGCTTACAGGATAGGGGCTCTATCCATCTGAGCCACCGAGGGCACTGATGATAGCACAACTGCAGGGACTTATCCCTTGCTCGCTTCCCGTGAGGCCCACATTCCCAACTGTCCACAACCTATAAGGTAGTTATAATTAAACTTCCGCAATATGAAAGAGCACCATGACAAACGACTGGTTGTGCGACAATGAAACTTTGTGGAAACATTTGTGAGGACACGCGGAAGAGAAATAACGAATTAACTATTCAAAGAAACACAGTGTAATTTCCACATTAGAGGATAACGTCTGTTAATTCCGTACCATGTTTACGTTCCGAATGCGGTTCTAGGCGCTGTAGTCCGGAACCGCGCGACTGGTACGGTCGCAGGTTCGAATCCTGCCTCAGGCATGGATGTGTGTGATGTCCTTAGGTTAGTAAGATTTAAGTAAAGTTCTAGGGGACTGATGACCTCAGATGTTAAGTCCCATAGTGCTCAGAGCCATTTGAACCATTTTACGTTCCGAGTTACAAACGTTGGTCAATGTGACGACCGTCTCCATCCACGACAGCCTGGAATCGCAATAGAGATTAATCTGCTGCTGTCCTAAATAGTGGTGGACGATGGAGTGTTCAGTTGTCATGACACAGGTGGTGCTCCATTTGAAGATCACACATTCTCACATGTGCTATTGTCAGCCATGGAAGCAGTAACTTCTTCAACGATCTGTGGCGCAATTGGCCCTCGGACGCTCCTAGGAGAAATTCAAAAATCGCTAGTTATTTCGAACTTCGGAATCATGTTTTTCAAACTCCTTCCTTTAATGCGTCGATACTCACGAAGAGCAGCACCACCATTGTTGTTGTTTCCATAAAACGACTTTACCAGAAAAGTACTGCTCACCTCGTCCAGGCCCCTGTTGACTGTCAGCAACTTACTGCTCAATGATGTTTGTGTTACAATCGTACGTCGCCGTAGCAGCAGCGGCGCCTAACGGGAAGTCTTAAGACCAACACTACTAACAAGGCAAATGCTGTAGCGCAGAGTCTGAACATCATTCCAATACAATTGGGTCCCCATACGGTGAACAGTTTCCATGTCTACACAGACTCAAGTAGGAAAGTTTAATTATAACCTCCGCGCACCACACTGACACGCGGTCTCAAGACACGTGATGTATAACTTCCTTTAATAAATTTGTAAACGTTTGCTAATCTGTCTTGCCACAATTTTTGTCATACACTATGTGATCAAAAGTATGCGAACACCCCCAAAATCATACGTTTTTCGTATTACATGCATTGTGCTGCTATATACTGCCAGGTACTCCGTATCAGCGACCTCAGTAGTCATTAGGTATCGTGAGAGAGCAGAAGGAAGCTCCGCGGAACTCACGGACTTCGAACACGGTCAGGTTATTGGGTGTCATTTGTGTCATACTTTGTACGCGAGATTTACACGCTCCTAAATATCCCTAGGTCCACTGATTCCGATGTGGTAGTGAAGTGGAAATGTGAAGGGACACGTACAGCTCAAAAGCGTACAGGTCGACCTCGTTTGTTGACTGACACAGACCATCGACAGATAAAGAGGGTCGTAATGTGTAACGGGCAGATATCTATACAGACCATCACTCTGGAATTCCGAACTGCAACAGGATCGACTGCAAGTACTATGACAGTAGGCGGGCCATGAGAAGACTTGGATTTCATGGTCAAGCGAATGCTCATAAGCCGCACATCACGCCGGTAAATGCCAAACGACGACTCGCTTGGTGTAAGAAGCGTAAACATTGGACGATTGAACAGTGTAAAAACGTTGTGTGGAGTGACGAATCACGGTAGACAAAGTGGCTATCCGATGGCAGGGTGTGGGTATGGTGAATGCCCGGTGAACGACATCTGCCAGCGTGTGTAGTGCCAACAGTAAAATTCGGAGGCGGTGGTGTTATGGTGTGGTCGTGTTTCTCATGGAGGGGGCTTGCACTCCTTGTTGCTATCTGTGGCACTATCACAGCACAGCCCGACATTGATGTATTAAGCGCGTTCTTGCTTCCCACTGTCGAAGAGCAATTCGGGGATGGCAATTGCATCTTTGAACTCAATCGAGCACCTGTTCATAATGCACGGCCTGTGGTGGAGTGGTTGGACGACAATAACATCCCTGTAATGGACTGGGCTGCACAGAGTCCTGGCCTGAATCCTAAGAACACCTTTGGGATGTTTTGGAACGCCAACTTCGTGCCAGACCTCACCGGCCGATATCGATCGTCTCGTCAGTGCTGCAGTGAAGAATGGGCTGCCATTCCCCAAGAAACCTTCCAGCACCTGATTGAACGTATGCCTGCGACAGTGGAAGCTGACATCAAGGCTAAGGGGTAGGTTAACACCACATTTAATTCCAGCATAACCAATGGAGGGCGCCACGAACTTGTAAGTCATTTTCAGCCAAGTGTCCGGGTACTTTTGATCACATAAGTGTAGATTTTTCCTAACCGTATTCGGCTCTGGTACGAGATGTAGAGTTTCTGCGTGCAATCAAGGCACTTGCATAACAGTAACTACTTTCGACGACACGGGGTTTAGTTCTTGCCACAAATTGTGTTTGACGGCATGTATAATTGGTGAATACAACAAATATCCTGCGAACAACTCTTTTTTTTTTTAATACTCACTCTATGTGTGGCATTCTGAAGTCGAGGGGCACCTTCTTCGCCGTCTCGAAGTCGCAGTTGTGGCCAAGCAGCCACGACATCTCCTGCGTCCATGTCGTTCCTGAAAAATAATCGGTGCCGCTAATGTACTGGAAAGTGTGGGAAATACCAGTTTTAAATTTAATATTTGAAACTGAGAATTTCATCTACATGTGTCTACAGCTATACTCCGCAAGCCACCTCACGGTGTTTGGCTGAGGGTACTTCGCGTACCAGTGTCAGTGCCCTCTTCTCCTATTCCAGTAGCGAATGTTTCACGGAAAGAACGATCGCTGATAAGCGCCTCCGCTTTGGCTCGAAACTATCTGAGTTTTTTTTCGTGGACTTTTTGCGAGACATACGTAGGTGGAAGGTAAATATTACTTGATTCTTCGTGCCACGTACACTGTCGAAACTTTAACTGTAAACTACACACTGATGCAGAGCGCCGCTTTTGCAGCGCTGCTTCTACCACTGGAATTGGTTGACCATATCCGTGACGCTTTTGTGCTTACTGAATGAAGGTATAACGAAACGTAGTGCTCTTCTTTGTATCTTCTCTGTTTCCTCTATCAGTCCTGTCTGGTACAGATCCCAGATTGCCTAGCAGTATTCAACCATTAGTCGAAGACTTGTTTCATAAGCTACCGCTGTTGCTGATGGTCTACATTTCCTGAGATTTTTCCATTGAATCTCACTGTGGAACGTGCCTTACCTACTATTAATTTTACGTTATCTTTCCACTTCATATCACTCCGTACACTTACACCTAGATGTTTTATAGAAGTAACTGCTTCCAGTGATCTTTCTGCAATTGTGTAATCATATAATGTCTATGTATACGCAATACATTTATTTATGTTGGGTGTCGCTTGCCACCGCGTGCACCAAGCGTTGAACCTCTGCAGATCTATCTGCATTTCGGTGTAATTTTCTGGCTTTACATCTTCTCTGTATGCAACATCATTCGTGCATAGCCTCATTGAACTTCTGACGTGATCTGCTAGATCACTTATATATATTGAGAGAAGTAATTGTCCTGTATCAGTCTAATGGAGTACGCCCAAAGTTACTTCTAGGTCTGAAAACCTCTCCCCGTTCAGAATGACATGCTGTGTTTTCTTTGCTAGGAACTCTTCGGTCCAGTCACACAGTTGGTCTCGTATTCCGTACGCTCGTATTTTGTTCATCACGTGCCAGTGCCGCGGCACTGTATCGAACACCTGCCGTAAGTCAAGGAATACGGCGTCTACATGTGTTTCTGTATCTTCTGCTGGCTCCCACACTATCGTTCTGCTCTGAATCCATGTTTATTCCTACAGAGTGGATTTTCCTAGCAAGTAGGTTTTCCCAGCAAATTACCGAGAAAGTAATTCCATGATATATTTTGTTAGTAGAGTATATTTTGTGAGTAACGTGTATGACAGGTTGAAGCTAGGCTCTGATTTCGACTCTTGATACAAAACAAGTGCTATGCGGAAAAAGTTCATCAGTGACGATGGTGATGATGACTGTGACTATGAGAATAGTACGATCAACCGAGGTATTTTAGGGCCCTTATTAAGGCACTCTGGTTGTTGTCATAACGCCCAGAACGCCAAATGTCCGTTAATATAGCACTTTCCCATCTCTCACCCCAAGTACACACACACACACACACACACACACACACACACACACAGACACTCACTCCCTCACACACACACACACACACACACACACACACACACACACACACATACACACACAGACGCACTCACGCATTCACACGCACGCACACACGCACACAAAAGCAAACAAAACTGTAAGCTGTTAATAACGTCTTTCCCGTCAAAGTAAGAGTACGCTAACAGACTCAAACCTAAATAAATAGAACAGGTACTACAGTCTATTACCTTATAAATTGCTGGGTATACGAAATATTTTCTTGGTCTTCGTGTACATGACTGTCAACACATTCCACATTCTGCTCTCTGGTGCTAGTTTTCCATTTACTGTTTTCGACGTTACTCGTTTTCGTCTCGTTAAGAACAGAGCAATTATCAAATGGCTCTGAGCACTATGCGACTTAACTTCTGAGGTCATCAGTCGCCTAAAACTTAGTACTAATTAAACCTAACCAACCTAAGGACATCACACACATCCATGCCCGAGGCAGGATTCGAACCTGCGACCGTAGCGGTCGCTCGGTTCCAGACAGTAGCGCCTAGAACCGCACGGCCACTCCGTCCGGCAGAGCAATTATCACCATACGCTTTGACGTACAACGTCTGCGTCTGTCTTACGCTGAAACAACACAAAAGTTTTTAAATACTTGAAACCGTAAGCAGAGTAGCTGAGCTGAAGATATTTCACTAATTACTTTCGCTGAAATGCTGCTTGGATCAGTAACATCGCAAGCCTAAACATCATAATGTTTCTGACTGAAATACAAACACAGAAGTTTCTATGTCCAATGGCTAAATACTGTCATTCCTTCTCAGGAACCTCATTCACACCTCACTTACTATGTTGTAACACAAATAAACCTAAATATACTCCTACACGGCGTAGACATCTTAGATCGATAGTCATGTTACAAATTGCAAGGCTTTTGAGGCTGTCGAATAAACCACATATATTTAATAAGAATGTACCAGCAAAATACAATTTCCTTTCTGCAAATGAAACAAACGTACAAGCCATCGCTTGCCATCAGTTAACGTGCATCTGAGACGGCTAGACATCGTACCAGCAGATCCGGTGAAACCCGAACAAGTCACCATCTTCTACAGTGCGGACATCCAGGCACGGATTCAGTGAGGTTCTGGAAGCTACCGACAGGGATGTAGTGCCAGGACAATTGAGCGATGGGTTTCTTGGTTGAGGACCCATGCCGGTCGCTGTGGCCGAGCGGTTCTAGTGCTTCAGTCCGGAACCACGCTGCTGCTACGGTCGCAGGTTCGAATCCTGCCTCGGGCATGGATGTGTGTGATGTCCCTAGGTTAGTGAGGTTTAAGTAGTTCTAGGGGACTGATGACCTCAAAAGTCCCATAGTGCTTAGAGCCATTTGAACCATTTGAGGATCCATGGTGAGTAAAGCCTATCGAGGTGATCCCACAGATTCTCGATTGGGTTTATGTCGGGGGAGTGTGGTGACCAGGTGACTGCGGTAAACTCAGCCCAGTGCTCTTCGAACCACGCTCGCGCACTGCTAGCTGTGTGACATGTTGCATTGTCTTGCTGGCCGATGCCATCGTGCCGAGGAAAAAAAAACTGCATGTAGGGGTGGACGTGGTCCGCAAGAATAGTTGTGTACTTTTGTTGTTCCATTTTGTCTTCCAGAATGACGAAATCACCCAGGAAATACCACGAAAGCATTCCGCAGACCGTACCGCTAACTCCTGCGTACTGAACCCGTACGACGGTTGTTGCAGACCCACACAAGGTAAGGGCTATCTCTCAGAGGGAACATAAAACGTGATTCATCTGAAAAGGCCACCTGTCGCCACTCAGTGGATGTCCAGTTGCGGTATTAGCGTGCAAATTGCAGCATTCGTCGTTGATGAACAGCATTCAGCATGAATGAGGCGGCTGCTGCGGAGGGCTATACGCAACAACGTTCGCTGAACAGTCTTTGAGGAGACAGTTTTGGTAGCCACTTCGTCTGTCTGGATGGCCAGTTGCTCAACCGCAGCACGTCTACTCGCCCGTGTACATCTCCGCAGCCGTCAGTCTCCCCTGTCATCTATGACTCTACATCTACATCTACATTTATAATCCGCAAGCCACCCAAAGGTGTGTGGCGGAGGGCACTTTACGTGCCACTGTCATTACCTCCCTTTTCTGTTCCAGTCGCGTATGGTTCGCGGGAAGAACGACTGTCTGAAAGCCTCCGTGCGCGCTCGAATCTCTCTAATTTTACATTCGTGATCTCCTCTGGAGGTATAAGTAGGGGGAAGCAATATATTTGATACCTCATCCAGAAACGCACCCTCTCGAAACCTGGACAGCAAGCTACAGCGCGATGCAGAGCGCCTCTCTTGCAGAGTCTGCCACTTGAGTTTGCTAAACATCTCCGTAACGCTATCACGGTTACCAAAGAACCCTGTGACGAAACGCGCCGCTCTTCTTTGGATCTTCTCTATCTCCTCCGTCAACCCGATCTGGTACGGATCCCACACTGATGAGCAATACTCAAGTATAGGTCGAACGAGTGTTTTGTAAGCCACCTCCTTTGTTGATGGACTACATTTTTTAAGGACTCTCCCAATGAATCTCAACCTGGTACCCGCCTTACCAACAATTAATTTTATATGATCATTCCACTTCAAATCGTTCCACACGCATACTCCCAGATATTTTACAGAAGTAACTGCTGCCAGTGTTTGTTCCACTATCATATAATCATACAATAAAGGATCCTTCTTTCTATGTATTCGCAATACATTGCATTTGTCTATGTTAAGGGTCAGTTGCCACTCCCTGCACTCGTGGCTCATCACAGTTGCCACGGCGCCAGTTTTGGATAGCGCCATTTTGTCATCCACGATATAGTTTAACCACGGCGGCAATCCAACAGTTTAAAAATTTTGTCTTTCCAGAAATGCTTCCACCCTTGTCTCGAAAGTCAACGGTCACGCCGTTTTGGACGTCAGATAAATCGTTCCGGTTCCACGTGCCCCAGACACGCTTCATATACCCTCCACCGCTAGTGCTGCCATCTGCTGTCTGCGAGTAGTTTTTGCTCCTTGACGCCGAACGTTCACGTTTGTCACATCGATGTGACTGGATCATGCATACTTTCAGTTATCTGGTAACTGAAGTGCATAACTGCTGGCTTGCATATGCAAGGTCGGTGAGGGATGGTAGTAGTCCGCGCCGCTTAACTGATCTATCGCACCTGATGTGTGGGTATTTGCGAAGGTCGCATTGCATCATTTTGATTATATCACATATCACAGTGAATATGCTTTTGTGAGCTGTAATTTAATGAATATGGAATGAATTAGTATAGTCACATTAAAACATCCTCTTATTTGCTTCACGTTCATTACTGGAATAATATATTGCCACAAACGACCTTACACACCACATGCAAATGAGTGACATCATCAGTGAAATATTTTTATAATTTTAAACTCTTAATGAAAAATAGTTATTCTTCTTTTTAATGACTTCTATGCTGTCTTCTTCTTGTAAATCTGGTTAACTGAAGTGATTCTAGTTATTCTATATCACAAACAATCCTGTTGGAAGAACATCCGCAACTGAGCATTGTAGCAGAGGTTGAAAATACCGCTTCAGTCGTAAATTACTTTATTTTAGTCCCTGTTCTGCGCTCATAGGCAGCACACCGCGCCTGGTACACGCGGCGCTTGGGGACCACAGCACAGCTACGACACCTGAGGATGGGCGTATAACAGTCCGGTCGTGTGAAAATAAAGTAATTTACAAGTGAAGCGGTATTTTCAACCTCTGCTATTGTATATCAAAAGAACTAGGATTCTGTGAAGAACACGATTTAAAATTGTAGTCCGTTTACAGATGTTTGAATCTGGATTTCACACAATATTTTAAAATGCCCTTTTAATCATAAATGGTGCGTCCATGTTTCTTTCGTTTTTTGCCTTAATGCAAACTGAAACGACTATTATTACTGAGCACCCGTAGGACTTGGACATGTGTCTGCCCTCGTCGTCTCCGTGTTGGCTTGTAAACAAGAGGGAAGTTCTTTTTTTTTCTCCAAAATGAACACATAATCTAACAAACCAGTAAAAACAGCGAATCCTGGATTGCGCAATCGAGCGCAAAATTTTTATTCCTGTACTTGTAGCCCTCCCGAAATTTTGGAAATGTAAGTTCCTATGGGACCAAACTGCTGAGGTCATCGGTATAGGCTTACACACTTCTTAAGCTAACAAGGACAACACACACACCCATGCCCGAGGGAGGACTCGAACCTCCGATGGGGGGAGCCTCGCGGACCGTGGCAAGACGCCCAAGACCGCGCGTCTGGCCCGCGCGGTGTGGACTTCCCAACATGTGCCCTCAAACACGATGGGCCCGATAGGAAAGTCACAAAGTCCTATGATTCTCTCTGGATGTAGATCATTAATTATAAATTCAACATGCACTCGCAGGAAAAACAGTAGCGCAGATAAAACCAGCAGTCGAAGGAGGACAAACACATTGCAGTTGTCAGTCATCTCCCCCTTATTGTCTTCACTGGCTATCGAAATGCGTCGTTATGAAATACAGAGAAGAGATAATTCCTTCAGAGGACCAAAAGTGCCGGCCGCTGTGGCCGAGCGGTTCTAGGCGCTTCAGTCCGGAACCGTGCTGCTGTTACGGTCGCAGGTTCGAATCCTGCCTGGGGCATGGGTGTGTGTGTTGTCCTTAGGTTAGTTACGTTTAAGTAGCGCCAAGTCTAAGGGACTGATGACCTCAGATTTTAAGTCCCATAATGCTTAGAGCCATTTGAACCATTGTTGGACCAAAAGTAAATAATTCAGAAACTTGTCAATAAAATTCTTCTGGGTTTGTGAGCGCATTGTCAACTATCAAATTCCTACGTTTCGGTGACTAGACGCCTTCCTCAGGGCGTGTTGCTAATTGCTGAATGGGCGCTAGTTTGATTACTTATATACTGTGGGGGAGTGCTGTAATTGGATATGAGGGTGAGGAGGAATGGTATCAGGTGTTCTTTTTATTGGTCTTTGGTTGCGTGTTGTCATCCACATTCGCATCCGGAGGCATGAAATTTGTCAATTGTATCTTTCGTTGAGCCCAGAATCTCTTTGTTGTTGCTACGACGGAGAATTTTGCCCAGGCGTTGAATGACGCCTTGTACATATGGTAGCAGGACGGTGTTCCGTGTTTCGTTGTGCATTTCCCTATTGCCCTCCTCCTTTGGCGCCATAGTTTTTCGTATCATCCTCATCTTGAGGTTCAGTAGTTCAGCTTTGAGATTGTGTTTGTCGCTGATCCTGCAAGCTTTCTTAGTTAAAGTTTGCAGGGCCGATTTCTTTTGCGTAAGATGGTGGTGGAAGGATGGATGCAAGGACCTGTCCGTGTTGGTGGGCTTTCTATAAAGTCAAAGCTTCCCATGGTACTTACAGTAAACTTCCAGGTCGAGAAAAGGCAGCATCCCATTCTTTTCTATTTCCATGGTGAAGGGAATTTTGCTGTGCTGCTGAATGAGACGTGGATGGAAGTTCAGAAGCTCTTCTTCTCCGTGTGGGCAGGTAACAAAGGACTCGTCGACGTACGGTAGCCAGCATTCTGGGCGTAATGGTGCCAACTGGAATGCTGTTTCTTCGAACACTTGCTTAAAACTGTCTGCTGTGACAGGTGATAGAGGGAAACCCACAGCTACGCTGTCCGTCTGCTCGAATAAACTTGATTTAATTGTTCTTATCTGTTGTTAGAGACAGATAGATCTCCCTAGATTTCCGGAAGCTGGTCAACACTCAGTTACTAACCAATATACGACCGTACGGAACATCGTCACAAATATATGATTCGCTCAAGAAATATGTATGATAACAGAACCCAGTGAGTTATATTAGACGGGGAATGTTCCATAGAAACGAAACTGACTTTGAGTGTACCTAAAAAAAGCATTGTCGGTTCCACAACGTTTTCAACATACATAAATGTTGCATCATATACGACCTGTAACACTATAAGAAGACGCCGTCGCTTGCAGCGAAATATCATCTTTAATCGTTCATAAGAAAGTGTAAAAAGACTGGAACAAAATTTCCATTTAGTGTAGGTTGTCAGCTCTTCTTTAACCTCTTTGTTCTTAGCCTTTCGCGTGGAACCACCCGCGCTATTACAAGACAGAGTCTCCAAGTGGTACAATGAGGTACGTCTGTGGATGCAGCACTCGCCAACAGCGTTCAAAGCAACAGTGAGCGCGGAGTGTTTGCTAGGCAATAGTAGGAGATTTGTGTCTGCAAATTTTTGTTATACTTTTGTTATACTTTTGCATAATGATTACATTATGGAGATCATGGACAGTGAAGACACGTATATCTGAAATTCTTGTAACATAAATTCGAATTTGTACTAAAGTTTTTATGAGTGATGTCAACAGGAAACCACTGGGGGTGTATGTACTTTTACAATTAATTTTATAATTGGATGTAAATTTATTAAATTTTAGGGTCGTTTTTTAGTTGTTATTTAATACTGTAATATGTTTTAGGCATTGTATTTTCATGAAAGTTTCTAGAAGTCACTCATGATCTAAACGTCAGTGTCTTATAAGAAGAAATTCCGAGTGATTTGAAATCAGAGACACCTGAGGAATGTTATTCATCAAGCAAGTACTTAAGAAACTTCAGCTCCGTTTTCAGTTCCTGAGCTGCTAATTGAAAATGTAATTAATGACTATGTTACGACAGTTGAAGATGAACCTACCATGATAAACTCACAAATAAAATGATTCTGCACATGACTTCGCTGAGGATGTTGATGTAAGCTGGGAATCTCCTGTGGAATTGTTTCTGGATTCGTTTCCACATGAAATGATGGGAGATTGATAACTATATGCCCTAGTTGCTCCATAGTGAAACCACCTCCAACAGTCGGTTGTTTACTTTTTGACAATTTATTTTGTTGTATTCATTGCTTACGATGTCAAGAAAAGTTAGTTTTGTGGAAAATTTTAAAATTCTATTTTTTCATATTGTTGGAGCTCAGAGGGTTAAATGTGGACAAATGCACAAAAATATTACTAAGAAGCGATACCAGATTCGAATATTACGTAAAATCAGCATTAAGGAAGTTGAATCGAAGACTTAGATCTGTTGGAATGGTTCTGGGAATTCGCGGTGCAGCTGTAAAGGAAGTGACATACAAGACGCCATTGCAGCCAGTTCTAGTGTATTGCTCCATGGTTTGGAGTTCTTATTGAGTAATTGTGACAACAGACACCAAAAGAATTCACAGTCGTAAGAGGTTGGTATTGCCCGTACTAAAGCGGAACAAATATACTCGGACAACACAAATGGGAATCCTTGGAAAAAATACGAGGTACTCACGCGAAACCATGTTGGAGAAACCTATATTTGAAGAAGACTGTGGAATCGTTACGCGTCAGCATCTTACATCTCACTGTGAAGTCATGAGAATGGATGTGATTAGGGTCTATTTTACCTCACTCAATACGCGAATGGGATAGGAGGCAAAACTGATAGTACTGGTACTATGTGAAACCCGCAGTTGTCTTTACAGTGTATCTCTGGATATACATACAAATGTAGATCGCCTTTGTACGTGCGCTGATATTCAAATGTTATTCACTCAGCGCCCATTAAAAGCTGTAGCAGCTTGTACAGGAAATCGGAACAGGCTGATACCGTGCTGTTGACCTTACCGCTCTTGGGCTGTGAGATGACCCAGATGTCTCCGTCGGTGACGGGGAAGTCCCTGAGCTTCTGCCAGTGCTTCATGTAGTTCCCTGAGAGGACACAGTTGGACGGCATCACCCGCCACAGCCGCACGCCGCAGTTGTCCGCCACCTTCTTCCCTGGTCCTTCCTCCAGCTCTTTAAAGTCTTGCTCCATGGCTGCTACAGTTCTCCTGCACACAACACACAGAAACCACCAAAACTTTATGTGCGAGCTTCTACAACGGAGAGTGCTCGTCTTTTACTCTGCAACAAGCGTTTGTCCTGTGACTGACGACGTTCTAAGCTAGTCTAAGTGACTGCGTAGTTGCTGCATTGTGCTAGTTTTATCCACTCCCAGAGGAAGAGGAAACAAGATTGTCGTTTAATGTCCCTTCGAGGTCATTAGAAATGGATCACAAGCTCTGATTAGGGAAGGACGGGAAAGAAAATCGGCAGTGGCCTTTCAACGGAACCAACCTGCCATTCGCGTTAAACGATTTATGAGGATCACACAAAACTAATTATGGATGGTCGGCCAGGGATTTAAACCGCGATCCTCCCGAATATGAGTTTAACGTGCTAACCACTTCGCTCGGTAACAAATCCGTACTAATGATGATGTTGGAAGTGCATCTGGCGGTCAGGATAGCTTCAACAATTGGGATTACTATGGAAGAGAGACAGTCTTCAGGGGAATATAGCTAGCCTCAAGCAACACAGCACCCTATGAAAGCAGTCTGCCAACCTTGTTACGCAAAAGTCTTGATAGAACTGACTAGTGTAGCGCCAGAGACATTTTAAGGCCAGAGCAGCCATCAAAGCGAAAGTTCATTGGAACAGTATAGTGTTCTACTAAACCGAGACTTATTGGAGGTGGTGTGTTGTCACTCAGGCTTCAAAGACACCTTGTCATATTTTTATAAGGGAAGCCGTAATCTAACATGGAATCTAGACCGTATCACAAAGTGACTCATCTTACATGAACAAATCACACAGCTGTCAGACATTAATCCCAATTGAGAACCAAACTTCATACATTTAGATCTGTGCTCCGATATTAAATCAGCCAGTCATGGACTGTGCGGCTGGTTCTGGCGGAGGTTCGAGTCCTCCCTCGGGCATGGGTGTGTTTGTTTGTCCTTAGGATAATTTAGGTTAATTAGTGTGTAAGCTTAGGGACTGATGACCTTAGCAGTTAAGTCCCATAAGATTTCACACCTATTTGAACACCCACGAAATCAGAGCAGACAGCAAGTTTCTCCGCCTCTTTGTCACTAAAGGCCTTTAAACACCCGACTAAATAAGCCCAGTGTAGGGTCACGTCACGCATCCAAGGGAATGCAATTTCGTGCAAAATGGATTCATATTACAGGCGTGTTTTGTGTCAGGATGATACAACTATTTGAGCTAGTTCGAAAAAGGAACTTTCGTAGCGGGCTACTATTTAAGATAGTCCGTGATTTGAGACCTGATGTGCCCAGGCACACCACTAATGACGTCATTCTTACGCCTAATAAACTGACTGATAGAGACCAGCGAGTTTCAAAGTGTGTTGTTCAAATCTCCTGTCGGGCATAGTTGTTACCTGGCGCATGGACTTCAGTTGTAGCTGAGGTGCAAATGTCACCGCCAGACCTATCCATGGATAGCAGGACTGGAGCAAATGACATACCTCTAAGGTTCTGCGAAAATTATGCGAAAGAACTTGCTCCTTATCTATCAGAAGTTTATTGTCGGCCACTAGAGTAGCGAAGGATACCTAGTGACTATGAAAGAGCGCAGCTCATCCCCATTTTTAAGGAAGATCGTCGGTAGTGGCGGCCAAGAATTCGGCTTGCTAGCCTTGCCCTGGCGCAAGTGCTGCCATACTGCTCAGCCTCACTGCACACTTCCCCCACCGCCATGCCACACTGTCTGAGCGCAAGGAGGGGGCAGAGGGAGAAACAGGGAGCACACCGCATTTACGTGGCAATGTAGTCGTACTACAGACGATTTGTTTTCATATTTCACATTTCTTAACAACATAGACCACAAAAAAACATTTTCAGTATTTCAGAAAGACCTGCAGAGGTCGACGGTTGGTGTACAGACTGGCAGTTGACCTCGAGTGTAAATAAGTACAGCGTACTGACCATTAACAGGTAAGGAAATTCACCGCTATTCGATTATTGGCGACATATAACTGGAAACGTGAGCGAAAGTAAACGCCTTGGTATAATCATCTGGAGCGACTTGAACGAAATTACCACGCAAAACAAGTAGCTGGAAAAACAGATGCCAGACAGGTTCATTGGGAGAATCTCAGGGAAACGAAACTCATCCACGAAAGAAGGGCTCACGAAACATGCGTTCGACAGATTCATAAATACTTTTCATGAGACTGAAACCCATACTAAGTATCATAAACAGAAGATCCAACGAAGAGCGGCGCGTTACGTGAAGGGATCGAGTAGTAGAAAGTGTTACAGAGGTGTTCAACTAACCGCAGCAGTCAGTTGTTCTTCCTACGAGCCATTGGAGAATGGAACATGAAATGGGGTTAGATAGTTGTAACAGAAGTACCCCCCCCCCCCCCTCCCGCCCCCCGCCATACACCGTAAGATGGTGCACGGAGTGAAGATGTAGGTGTAGATGTTGTAGTTGCCAGGAAGCTGGAAGCTGTTGATCGCAAGAGTGAATGTGCTACATGGCTTGGGGAGGTGTAAATGACGTATATATTTGCCTGGACGAGTCGCAGTAAATGACACGATAGTGAGAAGGACGTAGGTGAACTGTCGAGCACTATTTACTTGAAATAAAATTCGGTTATGGTAATGTGACGAGTGAGGGCTGTTTTCCCTGCTATGAGTTCCGATTATTCGTTTTGGTGGCTGGCATGATGAACATAGGTATTAACTAAGTTATTTTAGAGCGAACTACATTTCGCATATAGTGCTCGCGAATGGTAAGTCAGATCTTTGAAAAGGTAACAGAAATACAGACTTGGGCAGGGAAAGTGGAGCCTCATCAGAATGTCATGCGAAATGCCTACAATAAATAAAATGAACACAGTTTTTGTTACCACAAGGATCTCTGAAAGAGGTAATGTAATGACACTATTGAAGGGTAACTGTCAAATACCAAAGAGAGATATAAACTCTACAATTATGAGCACACGTATCCTTTGTTACGACGTTTGGGGGCCAACTGTCAGGCCATAAGAGAGAAAAATATATCCCTCTTGTAATGGCTGCACATGCTCTGTTTCCCGATCCTCAGAGGTTACCTACTCAAACATAAAATAAGGAAATACATTTTCACTGTCTTTTGGGAGCTATCAAAGCAGTTTTTGGGTAGTTTCTTACACTGGCCGAAAATCAGAGTGGAAACCAAGCAGCAGAAGTCATGCACTCAGGACAGTCAAAATCAGGGAAGCAGCCCTGTTTAGTAGGAAGGGGAGCCCAAGGTATGAGAGAGGAAAGATGAGGCATATTGTTGGGCGTTCTGCACAAACGTCGTGAACCTCAAACAGATGAAATCCTTCAATTTCCAAAAATTAGGCGGAATCTGTGGAGAACAGCATCAAACCAAAAGGTTAAAGTGGTCTCTGGGTCAGTTATTGTCAGTTTTCAGACAGCATTTCGGGAGGCACAAGCTGTGCAGATCCCAGCGTCTCCTTGAAACTCTGCCATTGTTGCTGCTACAGTACTTGTGTTGGGTATATAGATTTGGGATCCTAACAGTAGAAAACTATATCAGTCTCAATGCTTTTAAATCCATGTCACTTGTTCACTGTACTGATGGCAACTTGCTTCGACTACCTTTCGGAGTCAGCTAAGAAATCTCCGATGACAGCCTACGCAGCTTAGGATAACCCGTTAAAAATTTTAAAAATGTCTTAATGCGGCTTATAATCCATGAATTTTCTACATTTATCCATTTACACTGATTCTGGATAGTGGAAATGCATTACAATGATTTATGTTGCGTTGTTTTTGTTTAACGGGATCTACCAGCTCTTTTCCTTAAGCATTAGCGAAGATAGCATTAAGAAGAGAGCTCTAAAGAAAACAGTGTTTATGAAGAAAGTATTCACGAAGGGGATATTCAGGAAGGGACAGCTCCCGAAGGGACTATTCAGGAAGGGACTAATCAGTAGTGTGCTACTCACGAAGATATTACTTACGAAGAGAAGTTCACGAAGACTGCACTTACAATAAACGTACCTACATAGAGCGTACACACGAAATGACTATCGTATGGACAATACTATTATAATATGTAATATTTCAAGTTACTCATATTTTTACTGGGAACTTACTGTTCCTTATATGTGCATCCAAAGTGAGTTACTGCAATATATGCTTGGTGCAATACATGAAGATTCTCATTCTGTCTGATTTTTGGAAGCGACTGCCTCTTCAACGATGGTTATCTAAAGTAAATAGTTTAAAGATCCACTGAATTCATTTTTATCTGTGTTCTTCAGTTTAACAACATCTTTGATTTGTCACTATCTACTCGTTACACAGCATCAGACGTGCTATCGGCAAGTATTTGATCTTGCGTAAGTAGCCGTCATAATAGGAATTTGGGTTTCAAGAAATTGGGAATGGCAGCAGAATTTCTAAACGATTTTAAATAAATTTCACTATACCGTTTAGCAACTGCAAACAACTTCTGTAAGCACTGCAGCATTTTACATGCATAATTAACTTCTCACAAGGTATCCATATATCGTGACTTATCACCATTTATCTCTTTTTGTCATGTTAGAGATAAAGACTAACAATAAGAGTACCACTTGCGATTCACAACGGCATGTTGAAAAGTAATGAATCAGACTTTTTTATGTGAAAATTCTTAAAGCTTTTTAAATGAAACAAACGTTATTAACAATCTACATCTTTGTCCATCATGTGTAAATACCTGTTTCTCAACATAGTCACTCTGACGAGGAACATATTTCACCTAATAAGAGACCAGTTTGTTGACACCGTCAATGTAGAATGTTTGGATCTGTTGGTGCAGCCACAACTCTACTTGTACCGCTTCATGTCTATCAAAGTGAAGTCCTCGAAGGCGTTCTTTAAGTTTTGGAAACAGATCCAAATCGGATGGGGCCAAGTCGGGAGTGAATGAAGGATGATCGATGACAGCTTGTGGGTAGTCTGGCATTGTCCGCGAACTCTTCGCATTCCAAACTCAATTATAGCACATAGTTAAGTTTCGCAAATGTTATACGCTACAATTCGGAGCCCTGTAGCGGAAGCCGATTGCAAGTATGTAGACATGTAGAATGTTAAGAAAGTTTGTTTTGTTTACAAAGCTACGTACAAGGGTTTTCACATAACGATATTCAGAGGCATTACCTATCAACTCGCTCTCGTTTGTTTGGTAGCAATGAAGTTTGACAGTCGTATCTGGGGAATTGATTTTATGTGTTGCAACGTTCATAGCTTCAAGTAGTGAGCTAATATCTTCTTCCCATAGTTAACGAAGTTTTATATCGTACTACCAAGACCTGGCAGTCACGTGTTCTGGAACATAACGTCATAGGTTCAGGTCTCACCGGATTCTACTTTAGAATGAATTGCGAAAGATGTGACGGTTTGCTGACGATATAGTAGACAAAAAAAGATTGGGAGTTAGTGGTGACGGTTCACGCGGTTCCAGAGAAAACAAGAAGTGGCGAAGGGGAGGTCAGGGAAGAGCAGTCGGTATGGAGAGAAAAGCGACGGGTGATAGACGGCAAAATAAGATTCATCGATTTGACTCTTATTCATCCCTCACACACTTCAGTAAAACAAGTATTTTAACAATCTAAATTTTGTTGCTGAGTGATTATGAAAGAGTTAATCTTATATGTGCCCACAGGATGAAGGTATACAACGGTCTAGTCCGCAGCTCATGGTCGTGCGGTAGCGTTCTCGTTTCCCGCGCCCGGGTTCCCGGGTTCGATTCCCGGCGGGGTCAGGGAGTTTCTCTGCCTCGTGATGACTGGGTGTTGTGTGATGTCCTTAGGTTAGTTAGGTTTAAGTAGTTCTAAGTTCTAGGGGACTGATGACCATAGATGTTGAGTCCCATAGTGCTCAGAGCCATTTGAACCATTTTATACAACGGTCTTTCGACGAGAGTAAGCCATTATAGTACTCCGCAATCGCAAAGAATGGCGACGTCTTACTTACCTTTCCTCTGTCCCGCTTCACTCTGCAGACACTACTGGGTATCTATTTGAGGCACACTGCCGCTTATTAAACGATTTGTCGATAAGATACGCCGGCGAAAATAGTCGATAAGACGACGCTACATAACACCTAATGAGTCTAAGTGATAAACGAAAATCACCTATATAGTATCGATCATCATCTTATATGGCGGACACATGAGAAAATCTCTTTTTAACGCTGTTAAGAAATCCTCACGAACATACACTCCTGGAAATGGAAAAAAGAACACATTGACACCGGTGTGTCAGACCCACCATACTTGCTCCGGACACTGCGAGAGGGCTGTACAAGCAATGATCACACGCACGGCACAGCGGACACACCAGGAACCGCGGTGTTGGCCGTCGAATGGCGCTAGCTGCGCAGCATTTGTGCACCGCCGCCGTCAGTGTCAGCCAGTTTGCCGTGGCATACGGAGCTCCATCGCAGTCTTTAACACTGGTAGCATGCCGCGACAGCGTGGACGTGAACCGTATGTGCAGTTGACGGACTTTGAGCGAGGGCGTATAGTGGGCATGCGGGAGGCCGGGTGGACGTACCGCCGAATTGCTCAACACGTGGGGCGTGAGGTCCCCACAGTACATCGATGTTGTCGCCAGTGGTCGGCGGAAGGTGCACGTACCCGTCGACCTGGGACCGGACCGCAGCGACGCACGGATGCACGCCAAGACCGTAGGATCCTACGCAGTGCCGTAGGGGACCGCACCGCCACTTCCCAGCAAATTAGGGACACTGTTGCCCCTGAGGTATCGGCGAGGACCATTCACAACCGTCTCCACGAAGCTGGGCTACGGTCCCGCACACCGTTAGGCCGTCTTCCGCTCACGCCCCAACATCGTGCAGCCCGCCTCCAGTGGTGTCGCGACAGGCGTGAATGGAGGGACGAATGGAGACGTGTCGTCTTCAGCGATGAGAGTCGCTTCTGCCTTGGTGCCAATGATGGTCGTATGCGTGTTTGGCGCCGTGCAGGTGAGCGCCACAATCAGGACTGCATACGACCGAGGCACACAGGGCCAACACCCAGCATCATGGTGTGGGGAGCGATCTCCTACACTGGCCGTACACCACTGGTGATCGTCGAGGGGACACTGAATAGTGCACGGTACATCCAAACCGTCATCGAACCCATCGTTCTACCATTCCTAGACCGGCAAGGGAACTTGCTGTTCCAACAGGACAATGCACGTCCGCATGTATCCCGTGCCACCCAACGTGCTCTAGAAGGTGTAAGTCAACTACCCTGGCCAGCAAGATCTCCGGATCTGTCCCCCATTGAGCATGTTTGGGACTGGATGAAGCGTCGTCTCACGCGGTCTGCACGTCCAGCACGAACGCTGGTCCAACTGAGGCGCCAGGTGGAAATGGCATGGCAAGCCGTTCCACAGGACTACATCCAGCATCTCTACGATCGTCTCCATGGGAGAATAGCAGCCTGCATTGCTGCGAAAGGTGGATATACACTGTACTAGTGCCGACATTGTGCATGCTCTGTTGCCTGTGTCTATGTGCCTGTGGTTCTGTCAGTGTGATCATGTGATGTATCTGACCCCAGGAATGTGTCAATAAAGTTTTCCCTTCCTGGGACAATGAATTCACGGTGTTCTTATTTCAATTTCCAGGAGTGTATATTCTGGGCAGTAATTTGAACCCATCTCCTACATATAGGATTTCATTGAGCGCGACCTGCGGCACTCTCACTCGGTATGAAACGCAACAATGTAAAACTTGAGGGAAGGGGTAAATCTATGTCCCATACTAGACTATTACGTTATGTTATTATTATATTGGTTTTAGAACACCTTCCAGAGTTGTCAGATGCTCAGTTCTCACGATTGCCTGTCATCCCACTGATGTTATGTTAAATCTCTTGATCTCACTCCTTTTAAACTCAACTCCTCGATCTTTCACGTCACCGGTGGTCTCTTCAGCATAGTCTTCTTAGGTAATCTGGGTTCATCCCTGTGTTGGGCATTATCATACAACTATAAATGGGGATCTCCAATGTGTCATAAATGAAGAAAACTTCACAAGCCAAGATCACTAGAAAGCATCTTTCTTATGTTGGATTTAGATGGAGCTATGCTGTCATCATCGGATCTTATGCTTTAATTTAAAAAAATTAAAAAAAGTTTTTCAACAAGCTGTCCACCAGTGTTGCAAGTGATAAAAATTTCAAATTATAAGGCCCAATCATTACACTACAGGTTTGTCGAAACCACTCATCCAATAAAATGTTTTTTTAGCGATCTTGGCTTATCAAGTTTTCTTCAGTTATCACATCGTCAACATGCGTGTTCTGTCTTCTGGATATTCCCAATGACCGTCTGCACCTGTCAGTTTCTGTAGCTTCGATCTTTTAGTTAGAATTTCATAGATAATATATTTCCTTTTCGACATAAAAGTTTTCTGGGCTTGATACGGCGTCATAACCGCCGAAACGTTGGCTTTTCTATAGCAGCAGTAGTTTTTACATTATGACGCGGTACCAAACCCAGAAAACTTTCATGTCGAGTGACTCTGGCCGCGGAAGCCTGCGCAATTATATTTCCCTTTCCTTGCTATTTCGCTTCTAGAAAGGACTCCATTGAATCAGGGCTGGTCCGTCTCATGTTTGTGCTTCATCTAAGAATCTGCTGGTGTTCCTGAGCTATAAGCAACCTTCTTATTGTCCGGCAAGCATATTTTTCCTGCCAGCAGCCTGCCTTCTTCCGTAGTACCACAGTTTCACGCGCGTCCCTGCGTGAATTCTTGGCTCTTTGTGTCTACACTCCATCTCAGTGCATGCAAGGGTCGATAGTTATTGGAACATGCCTCGTTTATAAGGCAGGCGAAAATGGCTGATGTCAGCCAGAAGTTTCACATACCTCCAGCTGTGCGTTCCTGCTACCTTATTTACAGTTTGATAACTTAGTATGGCATAACTACTGAAAAAATCTTGTTAAGTTTTCAATGAATTTATGGTGTTTCGGTATGGAGTAACGTAATACCAGTAACACTCAAAGATTCCCCCCCCCCCCCCCCCAAGAACCATGGACATTGCCGTAGTCTACCGTAGGTGCAACCACAGTGGAGGGGTATCTGTTAAGAGGCCAGACAAACGTGTGGTTCCTGAAGAGAAGCAGCAACCTTTTCAGTAGTTGCAGGGGCAACAGTCTGGATGATTGTCTGGTCTGGCCTTGTAAGTCTAACCAAAACGGCCTCGCTGTGCGGGTACTGCGAACGGCTGAAAGCAAGGGAAAACTACAGCCGTAATTTTTCCCGAGGGCATGCAGCTTTACTGTATGGTTAAATGATGATGCCGTCCTCTTGGTAAAATATTTCGGAGGTAAAATAGTCCCCCATTCGAATCTCCGGGCGGGGACTACTCAAGAGGATGTCGCTATCAGGAGAAAGAAAACTGGCGTTCTACGGATCGGTGCGTGGAATGTCAGATCCCTTAATCGGGCAGGTAGGTTAGAAAATTTAAAAAGGGAAATGGATAGGTTAAAGTTAGATATAGTGGTAATTAATGAAGTTCGGTGGCAGGAGGAACAAAACTTTTGGTCAAGTGAATACAGGGTTATAAATACAAAATCAAATAGGGGTAATGCAGGAGCAGGTTTAATAATGAATAACAAAAATAGGAGTGCAGGTAAGCTACTACAAACAGCATAGTGAACGCCTTATTGTGGCCAAGGTAGACACGAAGCCCACGCCTAATACAGTAGTACAAGTTTATATGCCAACTAGCTCTGCAAATGACGAGGAAATTGATGAAATGTATGATGAGATAAAAGAAATTATTCAGATAGTGAAGGGAGACGAGAATGTAATAGTCATGGGTGACTGGAATTCGATAGTAGGAAAAGGAAGAGAAGGAAACGTAGTAAGTGAATATGGAATGTGGGTAAGAAATGAAAGAGGAGGCCGCCTGGGAGAATTTTGCACAGAGCATAACTTAATCATAGCTAAAACTTGGTTCAAGAATCATGAAAGAAGGTTGTATGCATGGAAGAACCCTGGAGATACTAAAAGGTATCAGATAGATTATATAATGGCAAGAAAGAGATTTAGGAGCCAGGTTTTAAATTGTAAGACATTTCCAGGGGCAGATGTGGACTCTAACCACAATCTATTGGTTATGAAC
The DNA here is from genome assembly GCF_021461385.2 of Schistocerca piceifrons. Classification (NCBI taxonomy): domain Eukaryota; kingdom Metazoa; phylum Arthropoda; class Insecta; order Orthoptera; family Acrididae; genus Schistocerca; species Schistocerca piceifrons. The sequence continues at coordinate 300,861,400 of NC_060143.1, forward strand.
TGTAGATTAAGACTGAAGAAACTACGAAAAGGTGGGAATTTAAGGAGAGGTTGTACAGAGTTTCAGGGAGAGCATAAGGTAACAATTGACAGGAATGGGGGAAAGAAATACAGTAGAAGAAGAATGGTTAGCTTTGAGGAATGAACTAGTGAAGGCAGCAGAGGATCAAGCAGGTAAAAAGACGAGGGCTAGTAGAAATCCTTGGGTAACAGAAGAAATATTGGATTTAATTGATGAAAGGAGAAAATATAAAAATGCAATAAATGAAGCAGGCAAAAAGGAATACAAACGTCTCAAAAATGAGATCGAGAGGAAGTGCAAAATGGCTAAGCAGGGATAGCTAGAGGACAAATGTAAGGATGTAGAGGCTTATCTCACTAGGGTAAGATAGATACTGTCTACAGAAACATTAAAGACACCTTTCGAGAAAAGAGAATCACTTGTATGAATATCAAGAGCTCTGATGGAAACACAGTTCTAAGCAAAGAAGGGAAAGCAGAGAGGTGGAAGGAGTATATAGAGTGTCTATATAAGGGCGATGTACTTGAGGACAATATTATGGAAATGGAAGAGGATGTAGATGAAGATGAAATGGGAGATACGATACTGCGTGAAGAGTTTGACAGAGCACTGAAAGACCTGAGTCGAAACAAGGCCCCAGGAGTAGACAACTTTCCATCAGAACTTCTGACGGCCTTGGGAGGGACAGTCTTGACAAAACTCTACCATCTGGTGAGCAAGATGTATGAGACAGGCGAAATACCCTCAGACTTCAAGAAGAATATAATAATTCCAATCCCAAAGAAAGCAGGTGTTGATAGATGTGAAAATTACCGAAGTATCAGTTTCATAAGTCACAGCGGCAAAATATTAACCCGAATTCTTTACAGGCGAATGGAAAAACTGGTAGATGCCGACCTCGGGAAAGATCAGTTTGGATTCCATAGAAATATTGGAACACGTGAGGCAATACTGACCCTACGACTTATCTTAGAAGCTAGATTAAGGAAGGGCGAACCTACGTTTCTAGCATTTGTAGACTTAGAGAAAGCTTTTGACACTGTTGATCGGAATACTCTCTTTCAAATTCTGAAGGTGGCAGGGGAAAAATACCGGGAGCGAAAGGCTATTTACAATTTGTACAGAAAGCAGATGGCAGTTATAAGAGTCGAGGGGTATGAAAGGGAAACAGTGGTTGGGAAGAGAGTGAGACACGGTTGTAGCCTATCCCCAATGTTATTCCATCTGTATATTGAGCAAGCAGTAAAGGAAACAAAAGAAAAAATCGGAGTAGGTATTAAAATCCTGGAGAAGAAATAAAATCTTTAAGGTTCGCCGATGACATTGTAATTCTGTCAGAGACAGCAAAGGACTTGGAAGAGCAACTGAACAGAATGGACAGTGTCTTGAAAGGAGGATATAAGATGAACATTAACTAAAGCAAAACGAGGATAATGGAATGTAATCGAATTAAGTCCGGTGATGCTGAGGGAATTAGATTAGGAAATGAGACACTTAAAGTAGTAAAGGAGTTTTTCTATTTGGGGAGCAAAATAACAGATGATGGTCGAAGTAGAGAGGATATAAAATGTAGACTGCCAATAGCAAGGAAAGCGTTTCTGACAGTCGCTGGTCAAGAAAACGTTATAGGAGCAGCGACTGTCAGATGCAAACGTCAAAAATGGATTTGTAAACTGACACATACTGATTTCTATCAATTTATAAAACCTCCTGGATGTTTTGTGCTTCATAAGAACTAGATGCAACTCTTGAAACTGACAGTAAGTCGAAACAAGCTTGTAGTGTAAATAACTGAACTAAATAAAATTGTTGCAGCTAAATTGGACTACAAATATTCCTGAATAATAGGTTTGTCACTCCTGTATTGCAATATGCTATAGCTGTGTTTAAATTATTTTATTATTATGCTAGCCAAAGTAATTACATAGCGTGCCCAGAAAACTGAGGTAAGAAAATTACAGGAAAAAAAAAAACCCTACAAAGTACATAAGCTAGGACGGATGCGACCCATAATGTTTGTCCTTTTTTAGTTCATCTCCATGCCATAAGGCGCTGCTATTGGTCTCTGTTTCCCTCTTTTAACACGGGAGTTGCGCTTCTCTTTTCTTGTCGTTCTGTGGTTAGCATGGACCTCACACATCCCCTGGATCTTTACCAGGTAGAATTGACTAGCAGCATTCATATTTTATGTACTTACAGCAATTGCACTTTTTTTAAAAAAGAAGTGCAGAAATTTGGAAGTAGAGAATTATAATTTTATGGTATACTGTAACAAGAGAATAAAAGAAGACAGGAAAGAGCAGATATAGATATCTGACCACCATCACCACCTGGGGAATGGGACTTGGTACTGCACTTCAAGTCCAGCATCTGCATGTGGTCCTGCCCACTTTAGTGTTATCCACACGAACATCCCTCTTCGAAAAGACTCGATTCATTCAGTCCATATGGATCTAATAATAGTCAGTGTTGTTTGTTAGACTGAGTTAATGTTTGTTATGTAACATAACAATAACTACTACTATGATAGTAAACAAATTCTGCATGGCTTTGGAACAATATCCTGCCTCACTGTAATCTAATTAAGTTATGTGCTGTTCATACATAGCTCTAGGAGAAATAAAAAGTCACCAATAACCTATTATAAATCTTGTAAAAAAAATTGTACACTAAAACTAGACTTTTTTGAGTAGTGGACCCATTAATTTTGTATAACTGCATATTAAAGCATCATATGTTTCTGTTGCGTATTTACACTGTTTGATTTTGCTTCCTTTCTTTATATAAAATTAATGTGACATTCATATTATTACATTTACAATGATATTGTCATTTATGTAACTACTTAACAATGTTGCGTACAGGTTTAATGTGGATTTTAGAGGAATGGTTACTTCTACTTTTAATTAAATTCATTCATAATAAGATATAAATTGCAATCTTCGATTAATCTTCATGTGAGTAATTGTGCATGTTTTACCTGTTTCATGTTATGTATTTTTTGTGTGTTTGTGTTATATCAGTGTTGTCACTGTCACTAGTTTCATCATGAGTACTGAAACTACTCGAGCTATCCATGTCGACCTGTCTTCATCTTCTGCGCCTTCTGTACGCATGAGACTGTTTGTATATTTCATGTTCTGCTCTCGAGATGTTGTTGGCGATGCGTTCAACTGTATCCAAGTGTTTGGGTTCCCCAGTGCAGCATGTAGTGTTGTTTCTGCTGTATGTTTTATGTTATTATGAAAGTGCCTGTATCTAATGCATTTCAGGAGGAAATGTTCTGGGGAATCAATTTCCAACATGTGGAACGACTGCCTTCTGAAAGGGAAATGTGCTCCAAGTGTGTGGGATAAGAGCCTTACCCAGTCACAAAATGAAACATGCATCAGCCGGGGTTGACATGGTTCAACCGTAACTGCTGGTATTGGGAAAAGTGAACAGAGTCCACTGTACTTATCACTCTCGTTCCACTCTTTTTTCCAAGGATCTATATGCCAATTTTTTTAGTTGGAATCTGTTATCTGTGTGTTGCTCAGTGACCTGCAACACTCTCTCAGCTCTACCCATCTTCAGCCAGTATCTTGCAGCATTATATCTGATGGCTGTATCGACTGGGTATGTTCCAAGCACCAATGCAGCGAATCGACTGATGTTGAGCCAAACATCCCAGTAGTCTAGTCAAAGTAACCACTCCTCTACCCCCCCCCCCCCCTCCCTTCCCAACAGTGATACTGTTAATGACGAGAGCGAGTGTATATGCCCATGTAGTAGTTTCGAAGCTCAATACAGGCTGAAAAAGTGCTCAGTGATACATACTTATGTGCGTGAGTGGTAAGCTATATCATGTCGAATTTAATGACTCTAGTTTGTGAATTAAACTTAAGGCTTTCTTTGTGATTAGTCGTATGTGTTCGTTGAAGCTATATCGTTGGTCAATGTGTACCCCAATGAACTTAGCTACTATTTCACTTTTTATGTTTGTGTTGTTTATTCCAATTGCTGGGTGGTTTTTTAATGATCCCTTAACCATTATGTATGCTGTTTTGGTGCTGCTATGGCTAATTTGTTTTGGTTGCACCATTGTTGTATTCTGTATAGCATACAGCTTATAGCATGTTGTTTCCAACATTGCTGTTGCGTTCGCTGATATTACAACAAAGAAACAGTCATCAGCATATGCAATGATCTGGCCTGAACGTTCATCTACTGCGGTTAAATTTGAGAGCGGCCCAATTATGATATCCCAGAAGACGGGTCCGCAGATAGTCTTGTGGACATCCTTTGGTAATCCTTTTTGCAAACTTGGGGTTGACCTCTTGCCACTTAGCAACTCTGTTCCTATAATAACCCCTAAGGCTGTTGTACAGGGGTCCGGGTGCCTGTAGTTCTCAAAATAGTGCAAACTTTGCTGGCCACCAAAGATGATCAAAGGTGTCAGCAATGTCAATAAGAATCGCAAGTGCTTAGTTCATTAAAGTCTGTTCTGCAATTACGAAAGCCCAATTAACTGCATCGTCAATAGATTTTCCGTATCTAAAGCCAAACTGATGCTGACTAAGGTCATGAAGTTCCTTGTTAGTTTGGAGGCTGTTACACAGAAGCCTCTCATGGATCTTAGCCAATGTATTTAACAAGCAAATTGGTCGATATGATTTTGGTTCTGATGGATCCGTATCACGTCTTTTTTAATAATATTTTTTTAATAATTCTGAGTTTGTTGTTTTCCCTATAAATTATCTCCCTACGGTGCGTGTGAATTTCTGTATTTGTATGTGCATCGTCATCTGGGGAGGAGTTTGTCGAGCAGATATCGTGTGTGTCATAGTTCCGTCATCCTGCCTTTGCATGGTCAGGACAAGAGGGGAGTTAATTTTCTCAGTTATAAGTTTCTATGGTATTTCCCACATGGTGTACTGTAGATCTGTTGTGAGGTATTCATCCTAGTGTTCTTGTGTAGTCGTGATTAGTACGGTTTTTAATATAGTTTTTGCGTCACTGTATTCTTGTAGTCGGATCTGTCTGCCCCGACAAGTAATTTCCTTGTGATAGAGCATTCTCTTGTGTCTCACATCCTGTCTTAGTCTAGACAGCTCGGATCCGCAGGGAGCACCTGTGTTACGCTGGTTAGTGAAAGTCGATATGTATTTTCGTTGGGCAGTTTGTAATATTTGCTAAAGTTTATATGCCCTTAGATCTACACTTTCTTCTACGTTTCCCAGCAGTTTCTCTCTTACATAGTTTTGGATCCCCACTCAATTTCCCCTGCTAAATATATATTTGTTCGATGATGGAGTCTTTGTAGTCTGTGTGTCAGTGATGATTGCATTATGATCACTTGTCGTTACATTCAGGTACACATGACAATTTGTTCCTTTATTTACAGCCATATGTTAACCGCAGTTATGTCTAAATTGCTACTGCCACCAACATGTCCTGTATCTGTAGATGGTTTTCCTTCTTTGTTGATAACGTACAGGTTGTTTGCACTTAGGATGTCGTTGATGGTCTGACCTTGGTCATCAATACGATCACAGTGCCACAAGGTGGATCTCTCATTGATGTCGGCTGCAATGATCATCTTCTTCCCTCTTGACTAAAGTGCTGTTGAATTATATCTGTGTGTAGTTGAACGGTATGGGAGTACTGGGAGGACAATGAAACCAGTACCCTTATGTCTATACCCTTGGTGACCTCTACTGTTACAACATGTCTCTTGCACAAACTGTGTGATTTTTTTAGTATTGTACTCGGTGACCATTATCATCATAGCAACCGTAGCCCCTCTATTCCTGTTATATGGGCTGCTGGAGGGGTGGGGGGATATTAACGTTGTGCTACAGAAGAATGCTGAAGATTAGATGGGTAGATCACATAACTAATGATGAGGTATTGAATAGAATTGGGGAGAAGAGGAGTCTGTGGCACAACTTGACTAGAAGAAGGGATCGGTTGGTAGGACATGTTCTGAGGCATCAAGGGATCACCAATTTAGTAGTGGAGGGCAGCGTGGAGGGTAAAAATCGTAGAGAGAGACCAAGAGAAGAATACACTAAGCAGATTCAGAAGGATGTAGGCAGCAGTAGGTATTGGGAGATGAAGAAACTTGCACAGTATAGAGTAGCATGGAGAGCTGCATCAAACCAGTCTCAGGACTGGAAACCACAACAACAACAACAATGTGGGTCCTGTGTGCACGTAACATCAACGTCAATCCCTTGCATCAGCCTGGGGAGTTCCGCACTTACAATTCTATTCCTCGTGCAGCTGGGGTGCAAGATCTTCACGACTGCCTTGTACAGATGTAGCACTTCATGCCCATCTGCTCTGGGTGAAAATAAACTCTCCTGTGCGCCCTGACAAGGTCTTTGTAAATTTTCTTAGTGCTGAGATCTTCTGAACGCCGTCCGCAGTCCTGTCTTAGGAGATCAGCAAGCTCTTTCCCATCAGTGGGTAAGTTTTCCGTCCGAAGGGTTATCCTATCATTTTGCTCGGTTGTAGGGAAGCAAGTGGAATAGCTTTTCGCTTGTTTTAATCGTTTAACTAATCTTTGTGCAGTTTATAGGAAATCACTTTGCTCGAGCCTACTGAGATTTAAGTCCAATTCAGACACACTGTAGTGTGCTGGTTCTTGATTATGATTATGTATCTGTTCATCCTATGTGTTTTTCAGTTCGTACTTAATGTACGAATAATTAACTACCTCCTGCTTCTGATTACAAACTTGTTCGTCCTTTATTTTGTTCATCGCTTGTTTATGCACCTCTACCCATGTATCTTTTTTACATTCATTATTGTGAGAGTTGACTTTGCTCCCCCGCTTTGTTTTCATGGCTTTATATTTTGTCACAAACAATTCTGCCTTGCTGATTTCACTACCTACTGTGGTTTTGTCTTTTTTCTGCTGATATGTGATTTCATTACTAGCGGTTGATCTGGTTGGCACTGTCTCACTACACGCCATATCAATGGGGATTATTTGGATTGTTCTTAGTCTATCATATGGCACATATTTGGGAATTGGTGGTGGTACCCCTACTTCATTACTTCCACATGCTTGGGGATTAGTGAAGGTTTCCCACCTTCTTCACAAGCCATCCATTTGGGATTAATGGTGGTATCCCCGCACAGTCGCTCGTTACATCGTTTTTACTTTCTTTACTTGCTACACTGTTTGCATCGCACTGTTTCGTGTGCATTGCAGTGGGTGGAGGTTATGGCCTCTCACTTATGGTGGAAGGTGTTTCCCCAGGGTTGTAATATCCTCCTGAGATAAACGTGATAGGTTTTACATATTGCTTGCATTATTTGTATCATATCTATCTGCATTTTCGGGATTTGTCTTAGGTATAGTCGGTTTTTTTGTGTTTCGTCTCGATTCATAGTTGTATTTTGACACTCTGTATTTTGAGAGTGAACTGCGTATGTATGTGTGTTAGTTCAAGAAATTCTACCACCCTTTAAATTATTGTAGTTTCAAAAGTAGTCCATCCCATTCACATTTTAGCGTACGTGTAACTATCGGGTCTACCTAGCCTAAATTACACATGTGGTCAAGATAATCTGTATTGTCGAGATACACTATTTGATCAAAAGTATCCGGACACCCCAAAAATATACGTTTTTCATATTAGGTGCATTGTGGTGCCACCTACTGCCAGGTTCTCCATATCAGCAAGCTCAGCAGTCATTAGACATCGTGGAAGAGCAGAATGGGGGCACTCCGTGGAACTCACGGACTTCGAAAATGGTCAGGTGATTGGGTGTCACTTGTGTCAAACGTCTGTACATGAGATTTCCACACTCCTAAACATCCCAAGGTCCACTGTTTCCGATGTGATAGTGACGTGGATACGTAAAGGGTCACGTACAGCCCAAAAGCGTACAAACGCTTAAAATAGGTTATTATATTATAAATTATATAATATGTAATTTAATATTAAATATTATTATAATTGGATATAATAAATATAATTAATAATATTAAATATAAATTATCATATTAATATAAATAATTATATTGATTATAATAATATAATTACATAATTTTCTATAATTAGATCATTTAACTAATGAATATTTAAGTTAACTTAATATAAACTTAATTTTATATTAATAACATATTACATTAAATTACGTAATTGTATAAAACATATTTATTATATTATTTAATCTTTCTTTATTATTAGTGAAAAGAAAGATTAAATAAGAAAGAATATAATACATTTAATGGTATACATGTTCCATATTAATCTTTATTTATATACAATAGAGAAGTTGTTGTGGTCTTGCGTGGGAGTGTTTCTTTTTTTTTGTCATTGTTTGTGGTTTTTTCTTTTTTTTTCTTTAAATATTTGAATCTTTTACTTTTTCTTAATTTTATAAATTTTCAAATTTCTTATTTTTGTTTCCAAAAGTTTTATTCTTGCTTGTTTATTCTCTTTTTCTTTGTATTATATGTAAGTTTTGTTGCACTAAATGTTCTTTTTGCAGTAATTTGATTTAATTATCAAGTGATTTTGGATTTAGCAATTGATTTAGTATCGGCATAATTCGTGCCAGCAGCCGCGGTTATACGATTGATACAAGTGAATATTATTGGTTAAAACGGTTGTTTATACTTTTAGGGTTAAAATATAGATTTGTAAGGTGAGATGTTAAAATTTATTTATAGCTCTTTTTATGAATCTGTGAAATTTAAATAATAAACTAGGATTAGATACCCTATTATTTTAAATGTTAATTATGTTTACCAGGGTACTATTAGTTAAGGTCTTTAAACCCAAAGAATTTGGCGGTATTTCATTGCATTCAGACGAACCTACCCCATGATTGATAATACACGATTTACTCTATTTGATTTATTTGTTTGTATATCTCCAATATCAGAGAATCTTTTTAGAGTTATAATTTTAAAGATTTATAATTATAAAATATTTCAGGTCAAGGTGCAGCTTATAGTTAAGAGGAGGTGGATTACAATGGATTTTTGTTTATAACGGATTTGATGGTGAAATACTGTTAATGAAGGTGAATTTGATAGTAATTTAATTTATTTAATTTAACTGCTATTGGCTCTGAGGTATGTACACATCGCCCGTCGCTCTCATTATTGATTATTCTATTTTATTATTTTAAGGTAGCTTCAATTTAGATAAGTCGTAACATAGTAGATGTACTGGAAAGTGTATCTAGAAAGAGTTTCAAGATATAACTTATTAGTAAGGAGTTTCATTTACACTGAAAATTTTTCTGTGCAAATCAGAATATCTTGATTATTTATTTTATTATATTTATTTTTTGTTTATTTAATTATTTAATATAAATAATTTTGTCGAATTTTGTCTTAGTATATTTTGTAGAATTGATTTTTTAGATTATAGTTTATTGGTAATGTAATTGTTTTATGAAATATTATTTTAAATTTTTAAAAGTAGATTTTATTTATTGTACCTTTTGTATCAGGGTTTATCAAACTTTTGGTGTTTACTTTACTTGTCTCGGTTTGGGTTGATTTATAAATAATCTATAGTTAATGTATCATTATTATTATTTAATTATTTATAGAAATGAGATGTTAATCGTTTCCCAAGGTATCTAGTTTCTTAAGAAAAAATTTAATTTTTTGAAGTTAATTGTTTTTATTTAATTTTTAAGTATAAATATTAACTTATTTATTCTTTAAGGGATAAGCTTTGAAGTTAATAAGCTATAATTTGTTTTATAAAATATAATAGTAATCTTTAAACCAGCTATCTTTAAAATTACGTTTTAGTTCATTATTTTTTATTTTGATTTTATAAATATTTTAGGTTTTTTATTAAGATTATTAATTTAATTTTAAAATTTTTGTAATAATGATAGAATTAGTATATTTATTTGTATATAACTTTTACCCTGTAAATTTATTATAAGGAAGTAGGCAAAATTGATTTCCGCCTGTTTATCAAAAACATGTTCCCTTGAAAATACTTTGAGGTCTGGCCTGCTCACTGAGCGGATTTTTAAAGAGCCGCGGTATTTTGACCGTGCAAAGGTAGCATAATCATTAGTCTCTTAATTAGTGGCTGGAATGAATGGCTTGACGAGAAATCAACTCTCTTAATAAATTTTTGAATTTAACTTTTGAGTCAAAAGGCTTAAATTCTTCTTTAGGATGAGAAGACGCTATAGAGCTTAACATTTTACTTTTATATAGATTTTTGTTTGTCTCTCTATATTTAATGATGATGTTTTGTTGGGGTTGACATGAAGAATAAATAAACTCTTCATTATTATATCATTTATTTATGTTTGTTGTTTTGATCCATAATTTATGATCATAAGATTAAGTTACCTTAGGGATAACAGCGTAATTTTTATGAGAGCTCATATCGACAAAGCAGATTGCGACCTCGATGTTAGATTAAGAAAAATTTTGGCTGCAGAAACCCAGTAATTAGGTCTGTTCAACCTTTAAATTCTTACATGATCTGAGATCAGACCACCATGGGCCAGGTCGGTTTCTATCCTAAATTATTAATTCATATTAGTATGAAAGGACCATATGGTTGAAATATTTTTTATTGTATTGATTACTATTAATTAGATTACTATTTTGACAGATTAATGTGTTGAATTTAGAATTCATTTATGTAGATTTTTTCTACAAATAGTATTGATACTTTATGATTTCTTTATGTTTATTTTGAATTTTCTTTTATTAGTTATTTGTGTTTTAATTAGTGTTGCTTTTTTAACTTTATTAGAGCATAAGGTTTTAGGTTATATCCAAATTCGAAAGGGTCCAAATAAAGTAGGATTTGTAGGAATTCCACAACCCTTTAGTGATGCTATTTAGTTAATTTGTAAGGAGCAGCCAATTCCTATTATATCTAATTATTTACTTTATTATTTTTCTCCTGTTTTTAATTTAATAATTTCCTCGGCTGTTTGAGTAATTTTCCCTTACTTAACTTATATATGTTCTTTTTCTTATGGATTTTTGTTTTTTTATGTTGTACTACATTAGGTGTTTATACCGTTATAATTGCTGGTTGATCTTCTAATTCAAATTATTCTTTATTAGGTTCTCTTCGGTCTGTTGCTCAAACAATTTCATATGAAGTTAGTTTGCCTTTCATTTTATTCTCTTTAATTATTTTAATTGGTAGTTTTAACATGTTTGATTTTATAAATTATCAGCTTTATTGATGATTTATTATTATTTCTTTTCCTTTAGCTTTAGCTTGTTTTGCTTCTTGTTTAGCTGAAACTAACCGTATTCCTTTTGACTTTGCCGAAGGTGAATCTGAGTTAGTTTCAGGTTTTAATATTGAATATGGTGCAGGCGGTTTTACTCTAATTTTTTTAGCTGATTATACTAGAATTGTTTTTATAAGAATATTATTAGCTTTAATTTTTTTAGGTGGTGATTTTTATTCTTCTATATTTTTTATTAAGCTTGCTGTTATGTCCTTTGGTTTTATTTGAGTTTGGGGTACATTACCACGTTTTCGTTATGATAAGTTAATGTACTTAGCTTGAAAAAGTTTTTTACCTTTATCTTTGAATTTTTTTATTTTCTTTATTGGTTTAAAGATTTTATTTATCTCATTTATTAAGTGAAATTTTTTAAGAAAAGTTAATAGAAGAGTTAAACGTCTAGTTTTATGTTTTCAAAACATATGCTTTCCCTAAGCTAATTAACTTATTATTCCTTAATTAGTTTATCTCATGCGTTTGCAACATGGACATTAATTAAGAAGAATGTAAAGTAGATAATTGTTAAGATTTGTCCTGTTATAATATAAGGTTCTTCAACAGGTCATTTACCAATTCATGTTAATAAGCATACAACAACTACTATAATTCAGAATAAAATCTGATTAATAGGATAGAATTGAATACCTCGGAATGGTGTTTTATTATAAAATGGTAAAATTATTAAGATTCTAATTGATAGAAATAATGCAATAACACCTCCTAGTTTATTAGGAATTGATCATAGAATTACATATGCAAATAAAAAATATCATTCTGGTTGAATATGAATGGGGGTTACTAACGGGTTAGCAGGTACAAAATTATCTGGATCTCCTAGGAGATAAGGATTAATCAAGCACAGTATGATTAATAATGATGTTATTAATACAAATGTAATAGAATCCTTGAAAGTAAAGTATGGGTGAAATGGAATTTTTCGTATATCTCCATTTAGGCCTAAGGGGTTATTAGACCCTGTTTGGTGAAGAAAGAATAAATGAATTGCTGTCATTGCAGCAATAATAAATGGTAGTACAAAATGGAATGTAAAGAATCGATTTAATGTTGCGTTATCAACAGCAAGCTCTCCCCACACTCATTGAACTAAATCTGTTCCTAAATATGGAATTGCTGATAATAAATTAGTAATTACTGTCGCACCTCAAAATGATATTTGACCTCAAGGTAAAACGTATCCTATAAATGCAGTTGCTACAACTAAGAATAGAATTACTGTACCAATTATTCAGGTGTGTATGTATATGTAAGATCCATAGCAAATTCCTCGTCCTACATGCAAATAAATACAAATAAAAAACATAGAAGCTCCATTTGCATGTAAGGTTCGAATAATTCAACCATTATTTACGTCTCGGCAGATGTGTACTACACTACTAAATGCTATTTCAATATTTGATGTATAATGTATAGCTAAAAATAGTCCAGTTACAATTTGAATTACCAAACATAACCCTAGTAGGGACCCAAAATTTCATCAAAAAGAGATATTTGTTGGTGCGGGTAAATCAGCTAAAAGTTATTAAAGATTTTAATTAAAGAATGTCTTAACTGTAAGGGTTTATTCATTAGTAAATTATCTTATTTTACGAATAGGCCCCTGGTTAATATTAGAGATTTTAAAAACTGCTAATATTGCTAAAAATAAATAAATTATTATTATTATTGTGATAATGAATGTTGGTATATTATATAGTTTTTCTAAAGATATTGTTATTTCTTGGTAATTGATTGAACTATGAATATTTATAGTTTCAGTACTCCTGAAAAAGTCTATAAAGATTGTTATATCTAGAATAATTAAGGTTGATATTATAAATACTCATATTGTTACGGTAATAATTATGGTAATTGATTTAGGTTCAAATATTTCGTTTGATGCAATTCTCGTAATATAAATAAATAGAACTAATATACCACCAAAAAACGTTAAAAATAAAATATGTGATAATCAATGTCTTTCCATTATTGTTCCTGTTATTATACCAACTAGAAAAGTTTGTAGGATAATGAAAAGCATTATTGATATTGGGTGTCTTAATTTAATAAAATTAATATTTATTACGTTTGATAGTGATATAATTATTATTTTGATCATTTCAGGGGTTAGTTTATTTAAAATATCAGTTTTGGGGACCGATGATGGAAGCTTTTTCACCTCTGAAGTTTTAAAAGTGGGGGCTGGACTTATTTCCGGTTTACAAGACCGGCCTTTTTTTTAACTATTAAAACTAATGTTTATATTCTCTGTCTTTACTTCTTTATTGGTTTATTTTGCTGGTGTTTATGCTTTTTCTTCTAAACGTAAGCATTTATTAATGGTTCTTTTGAGATTAGACTATATTGTTCTTTCTTTATTTATATTAATTATTGTTTTTCTTATTGAGTTTGATTATGATTATTTTTTCCTGTTATTTTTATGGTTTTTTCTGTTTGTGAAGGTGCTTTAGGTCTTTCTATTTTAGTTTCAATTATTCGTTCTAATGGAAATGATTTTTTAAATTCTTTTGGTTTATCTTTATGTTAAAGTATTTTTTTATAACTATTTTTTTGATCCCTCTTTGTTAGGTTAATAATTGTTGATGGTTGGTTCATTCTTTAATATTTCTGTCTAGTTTTGTTTTTATAATTCGTGTTTATTTGTACGCAGATTTGAATATAATTAGATATTATTTTGGTATTGATTATTTTTCTTTTAGTTTGATTTTGCTTAGTTTTTGAATTTGTTCTATAATAATTACTGCTAGAGGTTCAGTTTATTTACGTTCTTATCATTCAAATTCTTTTGCTTTTATGGTCTTAATTTTAATGATTATGCTGTATTGTTTGTTTGCTAGATTGACTCTTCTTTCTTTTTATATTTTTTTTTTTTTGAGGCTAGATTAGTTCCTACTTTACTTTTGATTCTGGGTTGAGGTTATCAACCTGAACTGTTACAGGCTGGTGTTTATTTAATTTTTTATACTTTGGTTGCTAGATTACCTTTATTATTAGTTTTATTTAGGGTTTATGATTTTTCTAATACTTTATATTTTCCTTTATTGGTTGATTTTGGTTCTTATTATTTTATATTTTATGTATTTATAATTCTTGCTTTTTTAGTTAAGATGCCGATATTTTTGGTTCATTTATGGCTTCTTAAGGCTCATGTTGAGGCCCCTATTTCAGGTAGAATGATTCTTGCTGGTGTATTATTAAAGTTAGGTGGTTATGGTATTTTTCGTGTTATGAAGGTTATTTCTTATTTGGGTTTAAATTTTAATTATTTTTGAATGTCTTTAGGTTTATCTGGTGGGGTTATTGTTAGATTTATTTGTTTTCGTCAGGTTGATTTAAAGTCTTTAATTGCATATTCTTCTGTTGCCCATATAAGAATGGTTATTGGAGGATTGATGACCATGAATTGGTGAGGTTGTATAGGTTCTCTTTCTTTAATGGTTGGTCATGGTTTATGTTCTTCTGGGTTATTTTGTTTATCTAATATTATTTATGAACGTTTAGGTAGACAAAGACTATTAATTAACAAGGGTATAATTAATTTGATACCAAGAATGGCTTTACGATGATTCCTTTTAAGATCATCTAATATAGCTGCTCCTCCTTCTCTAAATTTGGTAGGTGAACTTAGATTATTAAATAGAGTTATGTCTTGATCTTCTTTTAGATTTTTTGCTTTAATTTTTTTGTCTTTTTTTAGAGCTGTTTATACTTTATATTTGGATTCTTATTCTCAACATGGTAATTATTATTCTGGTGTTTATACTTGTTCTCTTGGTTATTTTCGTGAATATTATCTTTTACTTTTACATTGATTGCCTTTAAGTATTCTTTGTTTAAAGGGTGAATATTTTTTTGTTTAGGTTGCTTAAGTATTTTAATTAAAAATGTTGTTTTGTGGAATCAATGATATGAATTTTTTTCATCTTAGGCCATGTATTTATTTTCTATTTGTTCTTTGAGTTTTTTTCTTTATTTTTTCTAGAACTATAATTTTTATTTTGGGTATTTATTATTTAATAATTGATTATAGAGTTATTGTTGAATGAGAACTTTTTAATTTAAATGGTTCTATGGTTGTTATGACTTTAATTTTGGATTGAATGTCTCTTATTTTTATGTCTTTTGTTATATATATTTCTTCTTTGGTTATTTATTGTAGAGAAGATTATATATCGGTAGAAAAGAATATAAATCGTTTTATTGTTATTGTTTTAATATTTATTCTTTCTATAGGTTTTTTAATTATTAGCCCTAATTTGATTAGAATTTTATTAGGATGGGATGGTTTAGGTTTGGTTTCTTATTGTTTAGTTATTTACTACCAAAATGTGAAATCTTATAGAGCAGGTATGTTAACTGCGCTTTCTAATCGTATTGGTGACGCTGCTATTTTAATTTCTATTGCTTGAATATTGAATTTTGGTGGTTGAAATTATATTTATTATTATGATTTTATTTCTAATTCTTTTGAAATAAAGCTTATTACTATATTAATTGTTTTTCATGGAGGGGGCTTGCACCCCTTGCTGTTTTGCATGGCACAATCATAGCGCAGGCCTTCATTGATGTCTCAAGAACCTTCTTGCTTCCCACTGCTGAAGAGCAATTCGGGGATGGTGATTCCATCTTTCAACACCTGTTCATAAGGCACGGCCTATAGCAGAGTGGTTACACGACAATAACATCCCTTTAACGGGCTGGCCTGCACAGAGTCCTGACTTGAATCCTATAGCACAACTTTGGGATGTTTTGGAACGCTGATTCCGTGCCATGTCTCACCGACCGACGTTGATACCTCTCCTCAGTGCAGCACTCCGTGAAGAATGGGCTGCCATTCCCCAAGAAACCTACCAGTACCTGATTGAAGGTATAGCTGCGAGTGTGGATGCTGTCGCCGAGGCTAATGATGGGCCGACACAATACTGAATTCCAGCATTATCGATGGAGGACGCCACAAACTTGTAAGTCATTTTCAACCAATTGTCCGGATACTTTCGATCATATAGTGTAAATGTCTTGGATAGTCTGTGTGTGTATTAATGAAATTATTTCAATTTTGGTGTTTAATATCTCCTGCTGCAATAAACTATGCTGCTATCACCATTCTACGGCACATTCTACAGGACTTCAGTTCTTGTGGATGCAGATTGTTTTTTCATTCTATGTGTGAAAATCTCTGATTCTGGATTTAGAACTTACTGCGTGTGGTGGCTGCAATTCATATTGTAGTTAGAGGCCATAGTCAGCCCTCTCAATTTGTCCGTTGCACAAGAGTTTGTAAGTTACACAGTCAATCGAACCACCATTGTTGCAAATATTGCCCCATTTCTTACAGGGGATACATCTCGTTCTATGCTCTGGTCGTAGGCATTGGGGTTTTTTATGTCCTTCTTCACTACATGTTTCACAAATAATATGAGAGGCTCTGTAACCCTTCACTCGTGACTACATTATAATCTTTGACAGCTACAGACTGGAAACGACAAGTACTCTGCTCAGTAACTGGTTTATTATTCCAGGACATACCTCTACAATGTTTTGTGAAAAATCTTTATCACGTGGCCCGGTTTTAAATCTTAGTTACACTTCATTTGTAAATTCCTCTCTGGGTACGTGTTCTGATAAATTCGACTCACACAGTTCGTCCAGGAACTCATCATCCTTATAAGTTGTTGGTACCTGATAGATTGGCACTAGGGGCCTTCTCTTTGTTATGGTCTCACACTTAATTTCTGAAATGTTACGACTTTTCTCCAAAAATCCTGCTTCTGTTTCCATAATGACAACGGATTGTGTTTTCTTGATTGATCTTATACTCAGCTTTTCTTTTTTTATCTATGCATGCCATCGAATTGTTTAAGACTTCATTTGTGTCCTTGTGTTTGTTGTTCTCTCTTTTTAGGATGTCAGTCTCTCCCTTTAGACGCTTTGGTCTTAATTCATCCAAGGACTTAACTTCCTTTCGTGCTCTATCCATAGTCTGTTTCTCTAAACTTGCACACAGTCTGGCGTTCTCATTATTTAATGCGTGGACTTCCCCTTCCAGTTGCATCAGGGTGAGAGTGAATATGATTAATCTGCGTCTCAGTTCTTGCACACATACCAGTGGCAATTTCTTCGTCCCCAATTCCTGGGTAAGTTCATCGACTGTTTCATCTAAGGCAGATAGTTACACCTCAACAAGTCTCTCTCTCTCTCTCTCTCTCTCTCTCTCTCACACACACACACACACACATTCTTATGACGTGAACTTAACAGTGCAGATCTCATTGCCAAAGATGTTAGACAGGTGGGCAGAGATCGTACAACATAACAAAGAGTAGTCATAAATTTGAAACTACGTATAACATTACACCAGTTGTACCTTATTTTTATTGACTCAATGATAAAACAGAAAAGCATAGGTGGAAAACTCGTTAATTATTTTGGATATGATCTCTAGTCATAGCAGATTACAACACTGCATAAAATAAAATAGAGTGGTATTTTACATAATCATACATGTACATGAAAAAGAATAAATGAAAACCATGAGGGCATCATTGTCTCAAAAAATCGATGAACATCTTATGTTGTCAAAATATTAACAATATTTTCCTTTCAATCATTTATCAATGTAAAGTATGACGTTGTATAAAGTAGAATGTTAAAAAAAGGAACGTACTTCTTGACAACCCACAACTGTGTTTAGTAAACAATCAAAATTCATCTTTTGTGACATTGTAGTTAACTTGGAAACATAGTCCTCAGTAATAAAGAATCAAGTTTACTGAAAAAAGGACATAAATACAATATCAGACATAATGCTTTCAATGTGGAGAAGATAACTGCTCATACCAAGCTGGCAGTACACCAGGTTTTATGGCCTTCACCTCATAAAAAGAGTAAAGTTGTAAAAATTATTAATGCTCATCTAAAGTACAAGGAGAACACAGCAATTCTAACAATGACAATAGATGTTTAAGACATATTAATATGAAGAATATGAAGAATACTAAACTTAAACCCAAGTACAGATATGGATTGAGAGAAAATCATAAAAAGACATAGGTAATGAAATTTGGCAGCAGTGTGAATAGCAAGAAACTTAAAACCAAAATTGGAGATAAAAAAGTAGGCAAAGTTAAGAAATTCTCCTACCTTGGATTCAAAATGACCCACGATGGACAGGGCAAGGCAGACATAAAAAGCAGGCTAGCACAGGTAAAAAAATGACATTCCTGGACGAGAGAACTCTACAGGTATCAAACAGTGGCCTTAATTTGAGAAATAAATTGATGAGAACGTAAATTTGGAGCACAGCATTGTACGATAGTGAATCACAGACAGTGGAAAACTGGAAAGATGTGGTTCTCCGTAGAATTGGAGAAGGATGGAGTATTTGGAGAAACTGACAAAAAAGGGGACAGGCTGATAAGTCATGTGCTAAGGTAATGGGGAATAACCTCCATGGTACTAGAGGGAAATGTAGAGGATGAAAACTGTACGGGGAAAGATATTTCAACACATCCAAGAAACAGTTCAGGATGCAGGTTGCAAGTGCTACTGTGACATGATGAGGTTAGGAGAGAAGAGGATTTCGTGGTGGGCCACATGAAACCAATCAGAAGACTGATGTCTCATAAAAAAGTTCTAAGAGCTGATAAATGGAATTTTGGTGTTATAGTGGATGAGGTACAGCATGTAGACACAAGCAATAGGTTTTCTGACGCAAATAAAATCACGAAGGTAGATTGAAACCTCACAATAAGGTTAAACAATAGCTTAAATCAAGCCATTACAAAATATTCATTTTTACTTGATCTTGAAAGAAAATGTTTTAATGTTATGAATGATAATGGCACTGAGACTGAGGGCCCAGGCAAACATACACAAAATAGGTAATCAAATAAAACCTGTTGTTAAATAGATTGGCAGTAAAGATTATTTAATTAGCCAGAAGTTAAGTAAAATTACAATTAAAAGATACACTTCTTCCAATAATCAGATGATTAGCACAGAATTGACTGAATTAATTAACGATGCAGACATTCCAGTAGGGGCTAAGTTTATTTCTCTAGGTGTGGAAAATTTGTACAATATTATGCCTGTACGAGAAACAACAGACCCTGTCAGGAACTACCTCTTAAAATATAGAAAACTGGGGTCATATAATTATTGAATCAAATGACCTTCTTACTGTTGTACAGTCTCAAACTTACTTCTGTTACAATGGTATCTGTCACAAAGAAGTAAACATATCAACTATGGGCGTTGTCTTGTTGGAATTTTTGAAAACATTTTCATGGATTACATCACACACATCCATGCCAGAGGCAGGATTCGAACTTGCGTCCGTAGCGATCGCTCGGCTCCAGACTGTAGCGCCTAGAACCACACGGTCACTCCGGCCGGCCAATGACAAATGATTGGAAGGAGAACATCATTAATGTTTTGACAATATGGTCTGTTTAACAGCTTACACTTACTCTTTCTGATGTATATGTTTGATGATGTAAAATAGCAGTCTACTTTACGTCGTACAATGCTGTAATCTGCTATGGCCAGAAGTCACACCCAAAATAATTTGTCTCAGGTTTTCCACTTAAGCTTTAGTATTTTATCACTAAGTGAATAAAATTAATGTACACTAGGTCGAGTGTCATCTGTGTCATGCACATCTATGACTTCTGTTTGGTGTTGTGTAGGATCTCTTCTTACATATCTAACATCCTTGACAATGATTTGTGTTCTGAAGACCAGATGTTAGTTCAACTATGACAAGTGCATTGTTAGTGAATTACAAGTGTCTTTGCCTTAAATTAAATAGAGAGGTTGGCTTGTACCATGATGATTTATGATGGGTATGAGTTGTATCACATCAAATTATGATATCAAAGTGTAAATTCTCCATAAGTTGTTCGTGTTCACTACCATTTTTACGACTGTCATTGTGAAGACGCATTATCGTAATTTTAGTTTTCTACTGTAAGCAGAAAAGTGAGTGACTGAAATCAGTTCTGTAGTAAATTTTCGAATAATATAGCTGTGTTCAATAGTGAGAAGTCACTTGTTTTGCGATGCTTTCCAAGTGTCACAATGTTAATTGATCTCCTAAAATGTCTGCAAAATATTTCAGCAATGATATTAATAATTTCATTAAAGCAACCTGCTTGACACCTGTAAATGAAATTTAAATTAATTATTGGCAAGTTCAAACAATTTAATAATTATTTTACAAGTGCTTCATTGAATAATTAAATGTGCTCTTTTTACTAGCCTGTGCCTTGTGTAAATCTTTTGTGTTAAATAAATTTGCGAAATTTTACTCCTAGTGAGCAAAAGGTGTTTTCAGTAATTAGCGTCTTGCCTGTTTTGTTGGAGTATATGGCCATGGGAGCCGTAAGATTAATGTCTGGCTATTATGGATCCTAAATTCCTGCTGGGCTTTCAGTCATCACAAGATCAAGTTTTGTTAATATAACAACGAATTTTATTTATTAATTGACAGAAAAATTATGTATCATCGTCCGACTAAAAAAGAACATTTGAATCTGGAAGAAATTTAGTAAATTTTCAAATCTACTGACTGCAGTTCTTCAGAATGTTCAAATGTTATCTATTGAGAATACTAACCAAATCTTGAATTTATTGAGGTTAACTCTAAGACGGTAAAATTAGACAAAAGCATTGCAGATTCCACATGGCATCGTGTTGTAAATGATTTACACATTAGCGGCTACTCTGTTAAGACGGAAAATTGCTGAATTTTTGCAGAGTAGCCAGTTGGTAGGTGGGCTTTGAAAGGATATGCTCCAGTGGCGGTTGCTTTTCAGATGATTCAAATGGCTCTGAGCACTATGGGACTCAACATCTGAAGTCATAAGTCCCCCAGAACTTAGAACTACTTAAACCTAACTAACCTAAGGACATCACACACATCCATGCCCGAGGCAGAATTCGAACCTGTGACAGTAGCAGTCTCGTGGTTCCGGACTACAGCGCCTAGAACCGCTCGGCCACTAGGGTCGGCGGTGGTTGCTGTGTAAGGGTACACGAGCACATGAACACACTAACTTCAACACCTTGCGGATTTATTAGTTATTTTTCTTTGAAATCTGTTAAAACGTAACATAGATATGCAATGCGAAAGACACTGCTCTTAAATCCTTTAATCTAACACTCTTCTGATCCTCTACACTCCATGAAACTTGGTATCAGGATGGCGAGTTCACCTCCAGTTGTTCACGTTTTAAGGAGCTTTTGCGCATCCACAACTCGCGTGACATAATTGACTTACAGGCCAAATACATACAGCTTTGATAAACACTGTGCGCGGTTCATGACATGCACTCATCTAGAAATTTACTTCAGTGCCGCCATGTGGTAGCACACTGCGGCAGACTTATCTCCGTTCGTTCGGCATAAATCTTGCTAGAAGACAGCACACTACTTAGGTATGCTAATTCCCTCGCCATATGCTGTAGGAAAATTAGATCAGACGTCAATATATGTTAAAGTTATACTGACACTAAACCCATTTTGTGGGTTTCTGAATGAGTTACAGTATATTAAGTTATGAATTTTATCATGCAGTAATCCATTTGGGGCACTGCGAATCATAAGGGCCTAAAGCACATTACTGTCGATTGTGAGACAGTAGCATTATATCTGCTTTTGAAGTCTGTTGATGTTATGATGATTCAGGTTCATTTGTGCTGCAGACCCACACTGTATATATGGAAACCCACGAAAACCTATATCACTGGTTTCTCTGATATTCTCTTTAATGTGGGGTCGACGGCGGAGAGCTTTGGGCCCTTATGGATCTCAGCGCCTCGTTTCTTTTTTCTAGTCAAGTGGTCATGTTGGTAGACATTGCTACTTGAGTTTAATAAGTTAATAATTTCCCCAAACAGCACTTCTGTTTGGAGTTCGTTATTTACTGTTCGGGAATAGGCTTTCGTGTGCAATGTAAACATGAACTATGTTGAATCTACTTTCAATGCTAACAAAAAAGTAAAGCTTTAAGGACGGGTCAACAGTCGTGCTTGGGTAGCGCAGACGATAGAGCACTTGCCCGTGAAAGGTAAAGGTCCTGTGTTCGAGTCGGCGTGCGGCATACGACTTTAATCTGCCAGGAAGCTCCATAACAGAGCACATTACGCTGCAGAGTGAAAGTCTCATTATGGAAACAGAAAATTAAATTACCATGAAAAGTTAGGCCCAAAGAGACCAGTGCCTCCGAAAACATCCTTTGACAGAGAGTAACAAAATCAAATACGCGTGACTACAAGCAAACATTTAACAAGGAAGTGTACAGTTGGCACAAGTCGTTGTGTGGGTGCAGCGTAAGAATATCTGATTTTCAACCTGAAAATAAACTCGTGAACTAATACATCTCTTAGGCATCTTGTTCATTTGTCTGAAAAAATGGAGAAAAGGACCAAATATCCCACTACCACAAAATTGCGAAATGGAGAGTTGCGAAATCTTACGTATTATCTCGTTATTGCTCTAAACTGTACTTAATTACGTACTAAACAATAAATTTCCACAGAAACAATCATTTCTTTTGTCGGATAAGTTATGCATCTTATTATCATTATTACTTTTGTTATTATTATTGGCAGTGGCTGTAGCTGTATAAACTTGTTGACAAGCATAACTGTTATACAGCGGATGCTATTAATTCCACACTCAAATTTATGCACGCTCACGAGCCACCACTGATTTATTCTCTTACGTGTTAGAGAACCTAGGGACTCATAGACGAAATAAATTGACTGAGCAACATTTTTACAGGGTGCAAGCCATGAATGTTTCATTAGGGAATTATATTGATATTGTACGTATGACAATGATGGAGCTCTGCTTACACATTTCTAAAGACGATGTTTTCCTTAAAACAATAAAGAGTCAAAGAAACTGGTACACCTGCCTAATATCGTGTAGGGCTTCCGCGAGCACACGGAAGTGCTGCAACACGACGTGGCTTGTATTCGACTGATGTCTGAAGTAGTGCTGGTGGTAACTGACACCATGAATCCTGCAGGGCTGCCATAAATCCATAAGCGTGTGAGGTGGTGGAGAACTCTTCTGAACAGCACTTTGCAAGGCATTCCAGATATGCTCAATAATGTTATGTCTGGCGAGTCTGGTGGCTAGTGGAAGTATTTAAACTCAAAAGAGTGTTCCTGGAGCCACCCTGTAACAATTGTCGACATATGGGGTGTTGCATTGTCCTGCTGGAATTCCCCAAAGCTGTCGGAATGCACAATGGACACGAATTGATGCAAGTGATTAGACAGGATGCTTACGTACGCGTCACCTATCAGAGTCATATCTAGACGCACCAATAGTCCCATATGAGTCCAACAGCACACGCCCCACACCATTACAGAGTCTCCACGACCTTGAACAGTCCCTTTCTGATATGAAGTCCCTGAGGTTTTCTCCAAACACTTTCACGTCCATCTGCTCGATACAATATGCATACCAGGCAACATGTTTCCAGTCATCAACAGTTCAGTGTCGGTGTTGACAGGCCCAAGCGAGGCGTAAAGCTTTGTATCGAGCATTCATCAAGGGTAAACGAGTGGGCCTTCGGCTACGGAAGTTCATACCGATGACGTTTCGTTGAACGGTTCGCACACTGACGCTTGTTGATGGCCCAGCATTGAAATCTGCAACAATTTGCGGAAGGGTTGCACTTCTGTCACGTTGAACGGTTCTCTTCAGTCGTCGATGATCCCGTTCTTGCAAGGTCTTTTTCCGACCGCAGAGATCTGATGTTTTACCGGATATTCACGGTACACTCGTTAAATGGTCATACGGCAAAATCTCCGCTTCATCGCTACCTCGGAGATGGTGTATCCCATCGCCTGTGCACCGACTTTAACAACACGTTCAAACTCGCTTAAATCTTGGTAACCTGCCATTGTAGCAGCAGTAACCTATCTAATTACTACGGCAGACTCTTGTTGTCTTAGATGGGCGTTGCCGAACGCACCACCGTATTCTGGCTGTTAACGTATCTCTGTATTTGAATACGTATACCTATACCAGTTTTTTTGGCAGTTCAGTGTATCTTTCAATGGACGTGAGCAGAATACCAGTCAAGAGTGTCTTTTACGTCTAAGCTGCACACATTCTCTTTCTTAGATAGAATGGTTATCAGCATTAAGAACATCCAATTTAGTGAGATACGTTGGACATTCAGGCTGGTATGGCTGACCCGAACAGAACGCGTAGCATTCCCTAAGGTACCAGTTTCAGTGTGGTGAGCAGGCTCATTTTGGTAGGGACTGTTAGAAGCCGCCGGACCAGCGCTCAAGGAGTTGTCACTACTGAGAGTTGGTGAGGCGTGCTGGTCGCATTTTGCCGCTTAATGTCTGTCTTAAGATGTATGCTGTTTAATAGGTGCATTCCCTTCCGTGTGCGCCGACCTTTGTTTGCACTTTGTTTGACTGCAGCAGTACTGTCTCCTTAATTGATTATTGCTGGTGTTCTAGACATACCAGGTCACGAAATTTCCCAGTCTGTAGCCTGTTCGCTGGAACGGCCATTCTCTTTCAGATGATCTATTAAATGTTGTGTTGCAGGCAGGCTTGAAATTAAGAATAGTGAATTTTACGTGGCCTACAAAAATTGTAGTCGCCGAAGTGCTTATTACCATTTTATTGTCGCACTGTGATTTCTTATGTGCGTTGTACGTTGGATTACAGCTCTTGGGGAGTTTCCTGACGTTTTGACGGACATAATGGTTCAAATGGCTCTGAGCACTATGGGATTTAACATATGAGGTCATCAGTCCCCTAGAACTTAGAACTACTTAAACCTAACTAACCTAAGGACATCACACACATCCAAACCCGAGGCAGGATTCGAACCTGCGACCGTAGCAGTCACGCGGTTCCAGACTGAAGCGCCTAGAACCGCTCGACTACAGCAGCCGGCCTTGACGGACAGATTAGGTGTTACCAACAGGAATCAATATCAGATTAAAACTGACCGATCAGATTCCATTGCAGCAGATTTTCCTTTGGCTTTCGAAGGCAACGATGGGCAAGTTGCTTAAAATTATAAATCTGGTGTCAGTCGATGGCGTTATTAAACATTCTGTTTCACCTTACTTTGCTTTTACTGCCGAAACCGAACACTGCGAAGTATTGAGCAGTTGTCAATTACCGTGCCTTAAATCAGAAGGTGGTGTTGGAATCTGTTCCTCTTCCTAACCCAGATAATTGCTTTACATAATTTTCTGGGGTGCAGGCTTTTACAGTACTGCATCTTAACCAGACCTGTTACCAGATATCCCTCAAAGAGGATCTCAAGCTATTAATAGCGTACTACTCCGACTACAACCTTTTCGTATTTGACAGATTTCCATTTTGACCTCTCCACAGGTGCGGTAGTTTTATCTCGCCTTTTAGATTCTGTGCAGCAGGTCATAACGCTTGAGTGCAACAACAATTATTTAGACGATGTGGTCATTTATAGTGAAACTTTTGCTAATCATTTAGAATTTCTCAGCCCCCAAGTGTTGAGACAGTTGAGGGAGGCGTTCTTGACTGTTGAACCCTCTAAAGTGAATTTGGTCCATAGTGGGATCTCTTTTTGGGGCATATCGTATTAGCCAGGGAGATTAGCACAGATCAAGCCAATACCCAGGCTACTTATAAGTTCCCATAGCCCAGGGACAACAACGTGTTGCCTCATTTATAGGCATAGAGAATTTTGTGTAACTTGCAGCAACACTTCATCAATGGCATCGTAAAAGTGAGAAATTTCAATGGACAGGTTCTCAACAGGCAGCTTATGGTGCCTTGAAACATGTGTTGATTGACTTGCGCTACAGGGTATTCCATATTTCAATTTGCCAGTTATTGTGCAGATTGACACGTCCAATTCGTACGCTTCTACCGTTTTGTTGCAAGAGCAAGATGGAAACTGGGGGCGTTTGGCGTATACTTTGAGAGTCTTCTCAGCTGCTGAAACAAATTAGTAAATAAGTTTATGAGCTGGAAGCTTTCGCCGTCCTCTTCACCCTAGAAATGTTTAAGTATTAACTGGAGCATAATAAATTTAGATTAGAAACTGATAAACAGGCGTTGAGCTAGGTGACTGCAATACTCCTAAGACCAGAAGAATTGTTTGATAGACAGTCAGAATATCGGCTTTCTAGTTTTAAGTAGTACAAATCTGGGAGGGGGGGGGGGAGGAGAGAGATAGATACAAAATTAAGTTGGAGATGCCCAAGCGCTTGTTTCAGGAGAAGAAACAAAGGCTCTGGATTTCGAGGTAGCCACAACAGTTCTGTCTGAAATTCCTGACTATTTGTAGATCTTAGAGAGAGACGAAAACAGGTAGGAAGTTGCATGAGATTCAGCGAAGGTGGCTGGCCTGATCGACGCTTGGAGAAGGGGGTGCTTTTTTTACCGCACTCATTACGATAGGAAACTGAAGATCTATCTGGAAGCTTAGTTTGTGGGTGGCATCTGGGGCTTTATAAAACTACCATGAAAATTAGGGAACACCTGACATGGAAAAGCATGAACTTGGATATGAAGCAAGTAATAGGTCAGTGTCCGAAACGTAAGACAACCAAGCTTAACACTAACACCAGAACGGGTATTTTGCAGTCCATCAGGGAACATTAGCTTGTGGATAAACTTTTATTCACTATTTTGGGCCTCTCCCATCTATCAAAAATAGTTATAGTTACATTTTAGTGGCGACTGATGCCTTTACTAGGTTTGTGTGGTTGGTGTCTAGTAAAGGAATGAAGAGCGCCATTAGTATTCAGCACGGAAGTATTCTATTCGCTAGTTTTAGGCCTCTGACGGTCATAGTGACGATGCTACCACGTTTACAAGTGAATTTTTAAAAAACGTGTTTCAATAATGGCGTTTCTCACATGGCGACTACCCTATATTATCCTCAGCTGTACTTTGCGAACTATATTAATGGCAATCTGAAATATGCCTTAATGATACATGATTCACATTTTCAGAAACGTTGGGTAGGTTCCGTGAACTAGTGTAGTCTTCCCCTTAATACCTCTGCCGTGAGGCATGTGAGATAACGCCTGCCAAACTAATGGTTGTGCTTCCCCTTATTTCACCATTAAATATTTTGTAGTCGTTTGGAATGACAATGGTTTGGAGGGAGCCCAAAAATCATAGTGATGACTGCCATTTTTGTCCTTGCAACGTACGAGGTTTCAATTTGAAAAAGAAAAAGGACATTTTTTACCCTAACATTCAATCAGCCATTCGCCCTGTTCCTCATGGATCTGAAGTACCAATACCCTCTCCTCCAGATTCTTTGGATGATATAGATGATCACGACCCATTGGCTGAGCAAGGTGATAGTGAAGAAGACAGAGATTGCTACGATCGTGGCACAACCAATCCCATCCATTCTCACAATCTGAACTGAACGATTTAGTTAGTGACCTAGGCCTTTCGAAAGAATCAGCAGAGGTTTTAGGATCTAGATTGAAAGATAAACATATGTTGGCTCCGGGTACGTCCTTTTCGTGGTATCGATCGAGGGAAAAGGAGTTTGTGTCTTTCTTCTCTCAAGAACGTGACCTGGTGTTTTGCAGTGATGTTAAAGGACTTACGGCACGTTTCAAAATAGAACATACTCCTGATGAGTGCAGACTTTTTATTGATTCTTCAAAAAGAAGCCTTAAAGCAGTACTTCCAAACAATGGCAATAGGTATGCTTCTATACCAGGTGGACACTCGGTTCACTTAAAAAATCATACGAAAATTTTGAACTGGTTTTAATCAAACTCTGTTATTCAGACCACCAATGGACACTATGTGGTTATTTAAAAATGATTTCAATGCTGCTTGGTCAACAAAGTGACTGAACAAAGCTCCCTTGCTTTCTCTCTGAGAGACACAAAGCAACAGTACATAAAAAAAAAAGCTGGGCCCTTGAGAAAAGCCTTACAGGTAGCGGTTAAAAATATTGAGAGGAGAAGCCTTGTGGATCCCAAAAATGTGTAACTTCCACCACTTCACATTAAGTTGGGGCTGATGAAACAATTTATTAAGGCACTGTCAAAAGAAGGGGGGTGTTTCAGATATCTTTGTGGGTAGTTTCCTGGTTTATTCGAGGCAAAGCTAAAGGAAGGAATCTTTGTCGGATCAGACTTTACAAAAAGTAACGACAGATTCCAACTTTGTGGACAAAATGGAAACAAAAGAAAAGGCAGCATGGACATCTTTTAAATTAGTTGTTCCCGGTTTCCTAGGAAACAAAACAGATCCAAACTACAAGACAATCGTCGCAGACGTGCTAGACAACTCTAAGAAGCTGGGCCGTAATATGAGCACTAAAGTTCATTTTCTCTACTGATATCTTGAATACTTCCCTGCAAACCTTGGTGATGTAAGTCAAGAACAGGGCGAAAGATTCCACCAAGACATCAAAGAAATGGAAAGAAGATATCAAGAACTCAGGACCTTTGTCTTTTGCGGGCAAGTGACTAACCAAGGAGTGAGTCATGTTTAGATATCCCGGTCGGAAAAGCACTTTCTCGCGAATGGAAGAGGTCCCAAGTTCGAGTCCCGGTCTAACATACAGTTTTAATCTGCCAGGAAGGTTCATATCAGGGCACGCTCCGCCGCTGAGAGAAAATTTCATTGTGCGAACGTCTCCCAGGTTGTGGCTAAACAATGTCTCCACAGTATTATTTCTTCCAGGAGTGCTGGTCATGCAAGTTTCACAAGAGAACATCTGTGAAGTCTGGAAGATGGGAGATGAGGTACTGACGGAAGGAAAGCCGAGAGCAAAAATCCCGAGTTCTAGTCGCGGTCAGACACATCTCGTTGTGGAATGTAATACGCTGACGCAGCATCTAACAGGGATCCTGGTTTTATCTCTTACTATCAGTGTCACGGACCTTTAAGTTCCACAGTGGATGTACCATATCCCTTCATTAGTTTTTAAATTTTTAATTTTAAGAATTTTAATTACGATAATAATGGGGTTCTCAGGGTCGTGGCATTAAGATGGCCGCTATTGCATGCCACGTACCGAAAACGTCGGCGCGATGTTGTCTTGTCTTGTAACGTCGTGTGCCCATTCTCGAAAGTTCAGGAAGAATTTCTGTGTCTCTAACTGCATTACTTATACGCACACAAATGAGAGTGTTGTGACTAATACAATTTTTCAAAATTATTAACTGTGTTATGACAAAAGTTGGCAGAGTAGGGATTATGGACCACGTAAATGAAATACAAAATCAGGTAAATGTTGGACATGGCAATATGGCACTATCGACCATCGTAAATATAGACGCAGCCACCCACCACTTACACAGAAGTGCAGGTAAATCTTACCCAATCGAAACGCCTCAGCAAACATCTGCTATAGCAGTTCCGCTTGTAATGTTATATCAGAAATTAGAGGCTATGATAAGGAACAATTTTGATCGAATTGAGCAACACCTTGACACGAAATTAAATGAGCGTGATAAAAGATGAGATAATCGACTGAAAACTAATTTCGATCATTTGGCACAAGGTTGAGGCACACAGATGGAATGAAGTTTAACGAAGTTGAGAAGGAACAATCCGATCAGATCACCGTGAATTTCGCGGAAATATGTTCCGAAATTGCAGTGTTAAAAGACACGTATCAGGGTATATCGTGTGCGATACAATAATTATCGAATGATGTAAGCTCACTAAAAAAGGCGCAAACCACAATGGAAACATCGATACCACACTTCACAACTTAGTTTCAGAATTTAATTGTGGAGGAAAAGGGATGGTTTCGGCGAGTAACACAAGGAATATGTCAATGACTTTTCGTTCTGGTTGAGGACATGTGGCACAAATTACTGAATTGCTCAACATTCATTTAAATGCTGCTGCACAAAGTGCATGTCAAGAAGTGAAACACTTTATGTGTTTATTTTCATGTATATATAATATAATGTGTCCACAAACAAGATGAGCTGTGATGGATCTTCTGTGGGCTTGAAGATTCAGGTACAAATTCGGTATAGGGCAAGCAAACTTGTGCTTTTTTTCTGTGCGATATGTTCTGCGTTTATCCGTGTTCGTCAATTTCACAAAGACAGGCATTTGCTACCTGTGAGAACGAATAAGGATTTCCTGATAGAACCATAATGTAAATGTATGAATATATGTAATCAAAATAAATACTGAAAATAAAAAAAAAAGTAATATGGAAACCCGTCTGTATGTATCAGGCACTTGGCCTTGTGTGAAAATTAAAGAAACAACTATATAGATTTTGACTTTTTATTGTAAATATTAATGTGAACACTGTTATGGATAATGCACGAGAAAAAGCTATAAATTTACTGTTAGTAAAAATAAAATTCTGATCCGTTGCAGGTAAATATACATATTGATAAGCAACCTGAAACGTGTAGGACACGAATTGTATAAAGGGAGGGGAAAATGTGCTACAGTGAACCTGATATTGCGAGCAAAGCTTACGTATTAACTCAAAAAGGACAGTTGTGGGCGCTCCTGTGAGCGACACACGTGAGTCAACGTATGTGGAATGGCACGGAGAACAGTGACTGAAAAATTAGTGAAGTAATCAGTTACCGTTGTGACCCCAAATTGTGAGGCATAGATCAAATCCGATGGCACATTCTGCAGTGTATGAACTCCTCAAATAAGATAACGCACTATCACAGTCACAACGAAAGACACTTAGCGGATGTGAACATCCGCGTACATAGTGGCAACGCAGTGCTACTGTGAATGGTTCTGCCAGCCTCTACAGTACAGTTAACGGCGAGAGTCAATCGCCACTTTTGAAACTTAATGCAGGTATGGAGTAATTGAAAACTGTTACTAAAACCTACCATGCAAGGACGCTTCAAAAAGTGCTTGTAATGGTGATCCAGAAACGAACACACACTGAAGAATACAGCTGTTTAATCTTATCATAAAAATAAAAGACTATTAACTTTTAATAAGTACACTAGCGTTCGTGATGCGAACAGAAATCCCCACTGATGAGTACTGATCACACAAACATAAACAGACACTTAAAGCAAACCTTCTAACGTACTGTAAAACAGGAATTGGAAAGTTGTAGCTCTCCACTAGAGTAGAAGCAAGAGTACACGATTAACCAAGATAAGCAACGGAAATTCCCATAGGAGGCTATGGAGAGCGCCATGAGTTATATACAAGTTTTTATGTACATGATTCAGTAACAAAGGCAGTGAAAGAATTAATTCAATTAACGACAGAATCTCCAACATTACAGTCGCTTTCCGGAATAGCAACAAATGCTAGATTGATACACACCCACCCTGCAAGGATAAAGAGGAACTCATAAAGGCAGAATTTGATACTGAACTGGACTATGCGTATAACTCGTAGGCAATTCATAATGTTAAAATAGTATTGGGTAATTTTAACCACAAATTGGATCAAGAAGACACCCGTAAACTGGTGACTGGTACTGCAAGTTGGATTATTGGTTGATTTGGGAGACCAAACAACGAGGTCTTCGGTCCCATCGGATTAGGGAAGGACGGAGAAGGAAGTCGATCGTGCCCTTTCAAAGGAACCGTCCCAGCATTTTCTGAAGCGATTTATGGAAATCTCGGAAGACCTAAATCAGGACAGCTGGACACGTCCTACCGAATGCGGGTCCTGTGTACTAATCACTACGCCACCTCGTTCCGTGGTAATGCAAGTCTGCATCAACAGAGCAGTAACAATGGCACCCATCTGATCAGTTTCACAATTGACAATAATATCTGCATCGTGAGTTCATGGCTCTAAGGCAAAAGTATAAACAAAGGGACATGGATGGCACCAGACGAGCAAGCCATATGTTAGATAGACAATGAAAGTATCTAGAAGAGGTATGCAAGCAGCATCAGATATATGTGAACCCACAGGGGAACTGGTTGTGGCACTGATCATTTCCTGGTGACAGGTAAGATGAACATTAAATATCAGACGATGCGAAGAATAGTTAAGGAGGCCACATGTTATTATATAAAGGGATTAAAAGAGGGTGAGATGGAAAGAAAATACCAGTCAGCACTAGCAAAAAACACAA
Organism: Schistocerca piceifrons; assembly: GCF_021461385.2. Classification (NCBI taxonomy): domain Eukaryota; kingdom Metazoa; phylum Arthropoda; class Insecta; order Orthoptera; family Acrididae; genus Schistocerca; species Schistocerca piceifrons. The sequence continues at coordinate 300,893,749 of NC_060143.1, forward strand.
GTAATCTTGAGGAAAAAGTGAGAGACTGTGATACCAACCAAAACTGGTCTCAAATTAAGAAAACAGTAAATAAGGTAACATCCGAAATTCTGAGCAAACGAAAGAAGTCAGGTAAGATTAGATTTAATCAAGTGTGTCAGCAAAAAACTGAAGAGAGGAGATTGGCTAGGAACAGGTCGGGAGAAAATACGAGGGATTGGGAGTTGAAAGACACGCATCTCAGAATAAGGAAGGAATTGGCAACTGTACTACAGCAGGAGAAATGGAAACATTACGAGGAACTAATACAAGAAGCTGACGAGAACGGTGTCCACCACAGGACAAGTCGAATGAACCAGAAAGTAACACATAAACACACAAACACACAAACAACTATACTGAACCTGGAGAAATGGAAATACGGCAAGAAGCTAATAGAAGAAGCTGAAGAGGACTGTATCCATCACAGGACAAGTCGAATGAACAAAAAAGTAAACAAAGTAAGACATAAACATAGAAAAACGAAACATTTATTAAAGACTCGCAGGGGAAGACCCTCACGAATTATGCATATAAATATAATACGTACATACATTAATACTTCTTCCATAGATTATGAATACGACATTTCGTAATGATGTGGAACGTGCCGCTTTAACATAAGTTTTCTTTAGACAAAATAATTATTTTTTTCTTTTTTTTACAGTTACTACTTCATATCTAAAAATTCGTCTATTGGGTAAAAGCAGTTGTCATTCAGAAATTCTTTTGATTTGTTTTTAAATGTTGGTTGCCTATCCATCAGACTTTTAATGCTATTTGGCATATGACCAAAGATTTTTGTGGCAGCATTGTTCACCCCTTTCTCTGCCAAAGGCAGATTTAACCCGGAATAGAGAATATCATATTTTTTTCTAGTGTTGTAGCTATGCATTTCGCTGTTATTTGTGAATTGAGATGCGTTACTAATAACAAATTTCATAAGTGAATATATGTATTGCGAAGGTACTGTGAATATCCCGAATACCTTACATAAATGTCTGCAGGGTAATCTTGGGTGGGCTCCAGCTATTATTCTGAAGCAGAACGGCAATCAGTAGAGGACTTCGCAGAATTACGAAGCTGTGGTGTGTACCAGGCATTGTAGGCAGCAAAGTAGAGACCCCAATGAAGAAGAAATAAGACAAATAATCAAAAAATTAAAAAGAGCAAGACTTTCGGTGAGGATCAAATTGAGGAAGAGCTAATAAAGAACGGAGGATTGTTACTGCTTAAAGTAATAACGAAACTGTTAAGGAAGATCGTGGAATAAGAGAGGTTGCCAGACGACTGGAAAATGGCTGTAATCTGCCCTTTACTAAAACATGATCCCCTTGTATGTGGTAATCCCTCCTTGTCTCAGTGTCTACTGAAGAGAACGATCCCAATTTCAGAAGGAATTATAGGGGACTATCATTGCTGTTTTAGAAGGAACATTCAATAGAACTTTATAAAAGAACGTCCACAGATGCTAATGCTCTGACATAATGTTGAAAATATCTCTAATACCAGTAAAATCATTGTAATCATTTCGTTTTGAATTTGTTTTAAAAGCAATTGCTGGGTCTGGTCCAACTTCATGTATCTATTTCTTTCTGGCACTTCTTCTACCTGCACGAAAAACAATAAATAGTACTGTTTTATCTCTGAATAGCATAGGTTAATTACGTTTGATTCAAAGCTACAATCCGTTTATTTAATGCTATTGTTATTCCGTGTCCTAACCTACTCTCAAATGTTTTTACAGCTTCGTAACATTGAGTAATGAACGAAGTTGGGAGTTTCTAATACGGTGATGCTATTGATCAGCCACTATTACCGCAGCATTGAATGCATATTCTTCGTTCACTTTTCGAAATCCGATGCCTTTTAAGGATTCAGAGTAATACAACACAAATATTGGCACTAAAATACTAACATTTCTTCTCACCGTCACGCATCACCCTACTAGCAACGAACCAGCTGTTACTAATTACCGTCTCTGCTCCTATCATTAAGCTAATTCCGATTTCTCTTCTTACTACCCAGTTAAAACAAATCAATTTCAATATTTCTCTAAAGAGGAGGAAGAGTACTAAAAAAACATCTATTAATTAATTTTAGAAAAAGTAGGGGACACATAAACTTGACTTAAACAGGAATAAAACTGGGTAATAACACAATAAATCGCTTTACATATGCGGACGGTGCTGTTCTAATAAGTGATAGCAAAGAGTACTTGCAGCTCATGACAGTTCTTCCAGAAAGGAAAGCAGGTTTACAAATTAATGGTGAGAAAGCTGAGTTCACGGTCGTGAGCATGGCACCCAATGTGATACCCTATTGACACTTGACTTTTAATAGACATATTTAAACATTTAGGAGGAATTTCTAACGTGCAGTAGAGAGTGGAAATTGAGAGTAAGGCAAGGATCTAATCGGCAAATAGAGCATATTTTGGCTTACTGGACGTGCTGTGCAGTATAGAAGTTTCAAGAAGTTTTAAAATCAGACTAAACCAGAGTGTAATTCTGCCGATAGCTCTATATGATTCCGAAATATTTACATTCAAGAAAACAGATGGACAAAACGTGCTAGTCTTCGAGAGAATTATGTTAATGAAAAATATGTCCCCAAGCGAGACATCCAGCACAGGAATGGAGGATAAGAAACCAGGCACTCATAAACTGATATGTTGGAAGAATGAAGAAAAGGAGATTGATATGGGCTGGACATCCAGTTAGGATGGAAGAGGAAAGACTACCACGAGTAGTATTCTCAGGAGTCGTGGAGGATAGGAGGCGAGGAAGGCCACGGGCAAGATGGAACGATGATATCAACAGGAATACAGAGATGGTGGGCCTGAGAAAAGGAGAATGGACCACGGAAGACAGGGACAGAAATGACTATTGGAGGAATGTAGAGAGCGCATGTGGTCTCCCAGGCGAAAGCAACAGTTAAGAAGAAGGGTTAACTAAAGCGACTGTAGTGGGAAGTTCAGTCATGTGTAGCAGCAGCGACAGATGCTTATGCCGATAAATACTACAGGCAGCAAAAAAGCAGGAGTTACTTTACTGATCGAATTAACTAATTTTTACAGTTCTTCTTTTTTCCTTTTTTCCATTCCAGGAGGCGCCTTGTTCTCGGGCCATTGACCCGTTTACCCCAGCCAAGTTATCTCTCTGCATACGCTTAACCTCGAACATCTAGGTGTTGAGTATCAAACACTAGAATGTATGTGCTATACTCGTACCTTCTGGGATTGCATCAAGTTGGCACGATCTCAGAGTCTAGCTGCTCTTGCTAGAAAAAGTCTAGAAAGGTGTCCAACTGGACAATAAAAAGCTATAAAAGCTGGTCACACGTTCCACGTAAATAGTCAGCTGATTAGTAATCTTTTACAGTAAGTGATCGTTACCTGAACCATCTTCAGATTGAAAAGAGATTGTTGACCTGAGCTCCCAGTTGGTGCACATCGACAGAGCAGAAAGGTACGTATATAGCTTCTTTTCTGTGTTTATTTCGTAGATTCCTACTTAAATTGCGTGTGAGTTTCGTATAGGAGGTGTAATTTCGAGTTTTAGTTACTGCAATCGTAAATTCAGGCAGATTGTAGCGCAGTCGTTAGGCATTTATTTTGTTTTGGTACGTCAGTGGCACTTGCCTGCCTAGTAGACTCTCAGAGACCAGTGTGGCATGAGCTCCCAGTTGGTGCACATCGACAGCGCAGAAAGATACGTATATAGCTTCTTTTCTGTGTTTACTTCGTAGATTCTTACTTAAATCGCGTGTGAGTTTCGTATAGGAAGTGTAATTTCGAGTTTTAGTTACTGTAATCGTAAATTCAGGCAGATTGTAGCGCAGTCGTTAGGCATTTGTACAGGTTAGTTCATACATTCTTTGCGTGTTTCCCTTGCCTTATCTAGGCACGGACTCGTGTTTCAGTAACTGTTGTTCAACATCGATTAGAATGGACAGGGACTGTGATTGCTGTGTTCGGATGAGGGCTGAGTTGGTATCCCTTCGCTCACAGCTGCGAGCGGCGCTGACTTCGTTAGCGCAGCTTGAGGCTGTTGCCAATGGGCACCACTGTGGGGAGCCGGACATAGGTATCACGGGGATGTCAACCTCGTACCGTCTGTCCCCAGATCGTTCTGCCGCTGTGGTTGCCCCTGTTGCTGCCTGCAGTGGGGCTGAGCCCTCGCCTGTGGTTGATGGGAGGTCGTTCCAAGGCGTGGCAGGCAGCGAAAGACGTCCCCGGAGGCTGATCAGAAAGCCTCCCCGGTGCGTCTGACAAACAGGTTTCAGGTACTGTCTCTGGTTGAGCCAGATGCAGCTGCATGCCCTTTTTCAGAGGATGATTCTCAGCCTACAAGGTCTGGGCAATCGCAGAGGTGGACTTATTGGTAGTTGGGAGCTCCAGTGTTATGCACGTAATGGGGCCCCTTAGGGATATGGCGGCTAAGGAGGGGAAGAAATCCAGTGTGCACTCCCTGTGCATTCCGGGTGGAGTCATTCCTTATGTGGAAAGGGTCCTTCCGGATGCCATGAAGAGCACAGGGTGCAGCCAGCTGCAGGTGGTGGCACATGTCGGCACTAATGACGTGTGTCGCATTGGATCTGAGGAAATTCTCTCTGGATTCCAGTGGCTATCTGATTTGGTAAAGGCTGCCGGTCTTGCTTACGAGATGAAGGCAGAGCTCACCATCTGCAGCATCGTTGACAGAACCGACTGCGGACCTTTGGTGCAGAGCCGGGTGGAGGGTCTGAATCAGAGGCTCAGACGGTTTTGCGACCGTGTTGGCTGTAGATTCCTTGACTTGCGCCATAGGGTGGTTGGGTTTCGGGTTCCGCTGAATAGGTCGGGAGTTCACTACACTCAGCTGGCGGCTACACAGGTAGTGGAGGCTGTGTGGCGTGGAATGGGCGTTTTTTTTTTTTTTTTTTGTTTTTTTTTAAAGGTTAGAAGGCCTCGGGAAAGGTACGGGGTGGGCTGCATTCTCAAAGGGTGCATGGCAAATACAGGACGTGCTTGGATCAAGGAACAGTCGGAATTGTAGTTGTAAATTGTTGTAGTTGTACTGGGAAAGTCCCTGAGCTTCAAGTGCTAATAGAAAGCACAGAAGCTGAAATCGTTATAGGCACAGACAGCTGGTTAAAGCCTGAAATAAGTTCTGCAGAAATTTTTACGAAGTCTTAGACGGTGTTCAGGAAAGATAGATTAGGCAGAATTGGTGGTGGAGTGTTTGTGTCTGTCAGTAGTGGTTTATCTTGTAGTGAAGTCGAAATAGATACTCCGTGCGAATTGGTATGGGTGGAGGTTTTACTTAACAGACGAACTAAGTTAATAATTGACTCCTTCTACCGACCCCCAGACTCCGATGATATAGTTGCTGAACAGTTCAGAGAAAATTTGAGTCTCGTAACAAAATAAATACCCCACTCGTACGGTTATAGTTGGTGGGAACTTCAACCTTCCCTCGATATGTTGGCAAAAATACTTGTTCAAAACCGGTGGTAGGCAGAAAACATCTTCCGAGATTGTCCTAAATGCTTTCCCCGAAGATTATTTCGAGCAGTTAGTCCACCGCATCATGACTGATACAGGGATTAGTGATCACAAGGTCGTTGTAGCTAAGCTCAATACCGTTTCTTCCAAATCCACCAGAAACAAACGCAAAATAATTTTATTTAAAAAAGCGGAAAAAGTGTCACTAGAAACCTTCCTAAGAGACAATCTCCATTCCTCCCGAACTGACTATGCAAATGTAGACGAGATGTGGCTCAAACTCAAAGATATAGTAGCAACAGCAATTGAGAGATTCATGCCTCATAAATTGGTAAGAGATGGAACTGATCCCCCATGGTACACAAAACAGGTCCGAACGCTGTTGCAGAGACAACGGAAATAGTATACGAAGTTCAGAAGAACGCGAAGTCCCGAAGATTGGCTAAAATTTACAGACGCGCGAAATTTGGCACGGACTTCAATGCGAGATGCCTTTAATAGGTTCCACAACGAAACATTGTCTCTAAATTTGGTAGAAAATCCAAAGAAATTCTGGTCGTATGTAAAGTACACAAGCGGCAAGACGCAGTCAATACCTTAGCTGCGCAGTGCCGATGGTACTGTTACCGACGACTGTGCAGCTAAAGCGGAGTTATTGAACGCAGTTTTCCGAAATTTCTTCACCAGGGAAGACGAATGGAATATTCCAGAATTTGAAACACGAACAGCTGCTAGTGTAAGTAGACTGTTTATGTTTTCTTATCGGCAACGTTACGTAGCGCTCAATATGAAAATCACTGGCTGTGCTGTGTGCAGTCTGTGGCTGCTTTGCATTGTTGTAATACTCGCCATTGTAGTGTTAGGCAGCTGGCTGTGAACAGCGCGTAGCGTTGCGCAGTTGGAGGTGAGCCGCCAGCAATGGTGGATGTGGGGAGAGAGATGGCGGAGATTTGTAATTTGTCATGAACTCCTATATTTATATATGATGATATCAAGGTAAATACATTGTTTGTTCTCTACTAATATCTTTCATTTGCTAACTATCCCTATCAGTAGTTAGTGCGTTCCATAGTTTGAATCTTTTATTTAGCTGGCAGTAGTGGCGCTCGCTGTATTGCAGTAGCTTGAGCAGCGAAGATTTTTGTGAGGTAAGTGATTTGTGAAAGGTATAGTTTAATGTTAGTCAGGGCCATTCTTTTGTAGGGATTTTTGAAAGTCAGATTGCGTTGCGCTAAAAAATATTGTGTGTCAGGTTAAGCACAGTCATGTATAATTGTTCTAAGGGGACGTTTCATATGTCGACCCTTAGCCTAGGATACCTCACTGGAATCTTCTGATTTTTTCTTGTAGTTTGTGTATTTAGTGTAGCTTTTGTTTATTGCTAGCGCGTAATTGTAGAGAGAATCCCCTTTGTAGTTGTAGCCTTTCATTGTTGTACAGTAAAACAGTTGTGGCATGCATATAGATTTGCACCAAGTATTTCGCAGCTACGCTTGCAATTAACTAGATATTATTTTCAGTGCTATGTTAATGTGTTCTCCTATTTTTGCACTTCAAATTGTGCTTTTCTGTGTTATCGTGTGAAATATTGTGACAATTATGGCGTGTGAAAAACGTAACACTAGGCTCCAAAGTAAATTGAGAAATGATAGTGACGACGAGCGTAGCTTGCCAGCACCACTGTGTAATGAATTAACAGACATTCAAAGTAGTAATTTGGTAACCGTGCATAGGGAAATGGAGCGGGCGGTAAATAATGGTGTAGACAGTGAAACAGGTAGTGAACAGAGAAGCATTATCGATCGATCGGTCGGCAACAGCTCGCCTCAGGAATCGGGAATGACAGGATACAATTTTGCAAATACTGTAGACTCAGGTTTTGGGTTCGCACCGTTTTCTCGAATAAGTCAAGACACATTTTCAGCTTGTCAAAATGTGAATGTTGCCGGTGCAAATGCACTGCCGAAAAGAGTAGAGGAACAGATTCCAGACACTAATGCATTGTTATTACAACTAATGCAACAAATGGAACAAAATCAGAGAGAAACACAGCAAAAGCTTCAAAAGTTAGACACAATGGAACAAAATCAGAGACAAACACAGCAAAAGCTTCAAAAGTTAGACACAATGGAACAAAATCTTAAAAAGTTAGACTCATTGGAACAAACTCTTGAACAAACACGTGAAGATTTAACTACTGAGTTACATAACATTGAATCGAAATGTCAAAAAGTCTGTAATGACGTAAAAACACAAATTTGTGAGCATTTCCAACCTATTTTTTCGCGTCATGAAAATGCATTACAGAATCATGAAGCAGCCATAAAAGAACTGCAAACTATTGTTCATGAAAATCACAACACCTTGCAAGCTAAAATTGACTCAGTTGCATCTACCGATTCGGTTACGCAACTTGTAAAAACTCAGGAAAACTTTAAGGACACAGTAGATACTCTGAAACTTGGTTCAGAAAAACACACTGAAGAAATAAGGACACTATCGGAGAAAGTAGCCGAACTTTCGGATCAGGTCACTAACTTATCTACAAAGGTAGATGATGATCTGAATGACACAAGACCCGTAGCCTTCACTGACACAGAAGAGTATGAACAAATAAGAAAGTTCAAACAGAATCAACATCAAATCAATACACAGTACAAAAGAGAAATCCGAGAAGTACAAGATCAGCTGACACAGGTAATACAAGAATTACGTATTTCAGAGGATACTCGCGCCCCAATACGGGAAGAGGGACACAGAAATACGGAACAGCCACAAAATAATAACACAGGGCATTTCGGAAGTTATGAAAGAAATTGGCAATGTGCACCGAATTTTGAGATGGAACGGCCGACACGACCTAACAGTGACCGATATGCGACTCGCCGACATGATGATTTTGACTATAAGCTGTTCATTACTACACATAAATTCAAAACATTTAAGAATTCTGGCAACGACATTCATCCACAAGCATGGCTTCGTCAATTCTCGCATTGTTTTCCTCCCAACTGGTCGTTAGAACACAGATTAGAATTTATGTGTGGCTACTTGGAGAATGAACCAGCTGTAAGAATGCGATCGGTAATTCACGATTGCCACAGTGAAGGAGAGTTTTACCATGCCTTCCTCTCAGCATATTGGTCTCAAGCCACACAAGATCGAGTAAACATAGCATCATAATGATGAAACGTTTCGAACAATCTGAATTTTCCAGTCTTATGAAATATTTTGAAGACATGTTGCATAAGAATCAGTATCTTTCAAATCCATACAGCCCCTCAGAACTCATCCGCATTTGCTTAATCAAACTGCCTGAACATTTACGACATATTATTTTGGCAGGAAGTTGCAAAGACGACATTGAAGCATTTCAGGGACTGTTACAAGAACTGGAAATTGACACTGACAATCGCGGAACGCAGGAGCACAACAATTACAGATCACATCCGTCGCAATTCCGCGATGAAAGAAATAATAACTGGACACGACAAGGCTATTCTCATAACACATATCGTGACCAAAACAGACACCACCCGTACGACAACCGTTGGCAGAGTAGTAATAATTACAGGGAAAGATCACCTCTCCGCGGTAGTGACTATCACAGAGACAATCAGAGAAACAGACAATATGGGAACCAAAATAATTATTATTACGGGAGACAGAATAACTTTAGACGCAACGGTCCAGCGCCCAGTTACGATTCAGGGAGAAATTCTCCACCACTTAACCGACAAGAAAGAAACTACAGGAACTACCGACATGACGACAGACGATGTGATCGTAACGACAGACCAGAATTGCATCAGAACTGGCGGGACTTAAACAGGGCAGGGCCCTCTCGTCACGGTGAATTTGTAGAAGTTAGGTCTCCAAATCCCAATAACGACGCGCGCCAACAAAGAGACAATAGGCAATGACTCACACCGCTGGCAGCCACAAAACGTTCTTATGACACTAACGACGCAGCTGCCGTAGCTAGTAATTACGTAAAAATGGAAGATATTAGGGACATCTTACTCCAAGAACACGACGTAAAATATAACAACGTTGCATATCCTGTGATTTGCATTACAGTAAATGACGTAAAATTTACGGCAGTACTTGACTCTGGCAGTCCCATTTCAGTAATCAGTGAAACAGCCTTTAGCAAATGCAACAAATCGAACGATTGCCCCACACTTCCGTTACGTAAGATTAAATTACAAGGTGCAATCTTTGGAAAAAGTGTAGATGTACGCCAACAAACCAACTTAGAATTCTTTTGTCAAAGCCACAGCTTCGCTATGAACTTTCTCATTGTTCCATTATTGTCGACGGAAATTATATTGGGAGTAGACTTTTTGAATGAATACAAAGCAATCTTAAACTTTCACGATGCTGAAATAACTTTAGAAAAAGAAGGTAAGTCAGTAGCTTTGAAATTTGAAGATTGGCTCTCAAACCATGACGAAGAAATTAATCGGCTTTACCTCCTGTTAGACAACAGTTCGGAATTTTCGACGGAACTTGACGCTAACAATCATTCTGCAAGTACTGACAGGGATGATATCGACGGCGCATTTGACACTAATAAGTTAATTCAGAATAAAATTCAAACAATTGAGAATTGTAATGACACTGATAGGCAGGACCTTTTTGAGATTTTACAAGCACATTCCACAGTTTTTACTCACAAAACAGGAACAATCAAGGGATTGCAATACCAATTTCGTGTTCGTGAGCATACTAAATTTTGTGTTAGACCATATGTAATTCCAGCACATTATAGGGACCGTGTTAGAACAGAAATACAATCTATGCTCGACGAGGGCATTATTGAGCCTGCAGTAAGCTCATACAACAATCCATTACTTGTTGTTGAGAAGAAAAATGGATCGATCAGGCTTGTCTTAGATTCGAGACAAATCAATACTATCATTATTCCTGAAACAGACAGGCCGCAAACGTTGGAAGAACTTCTTCAAAATTTTAATGGTGTAAAAGTGTTGTCTTCCATTGATCTCAGATCCAGCTTTTATCAGATCGAACTTCATCCAGAATGTAGAAAATACACAGCTTTCCTTTGTTTCGGCGTTTGTTATCAGTTTCGGAAACTTCCTTTTGGTTTGAACATTTCTTCGGCAGCATTCATTCGTGGGTTAAATTCCATATTACCTAAGTTCTTAAAACGTCACATCACCTTATATGTGGACGATATTCTGATAGCAGAAGCTTCATGGGAACTACATAATCGCATCCTCAACAGTTTGTTACGTATTTTTGCAGAATCTGGAATTACAGTTAACTTGGAAAAGTCTGAATTCGGTAGGTCAAAGGTGAGGTTTTTGGGACTTATTATTTCTTCTGAAGGCATTCAGCCGGATCCTGAAAAGTTAGAAGCAATCAGAGCCATTCCAGTTCCATCCACAAAAAAACAAGTCCGCAGTTTTCTAGGTCTCGTAAATTTTTACCGTCGTTTTCTGAATATGCAAATTCTAGTTACACCAAAACTTTGTTCTCTCACTGAAAAAAATACTATTTGGAACTGGGACGAACAAGCACAGTTGGAATTCAGTTCTTTGAAAGAAGCGTTACTTAACGCGCCAATACTAGCTCATCCAGATCTGTCACAAGATTTCTGCCTTAGCACGGATTCTTCCAAAGTCGGTCTTGGTGCCCATTTATTTCAAGAAGCCATAGAAGATGACATTACTGTTCAGTAAACCATTGCTTTTGCTAGCCGAGTGCTAACAAAATCTGAAAAAAATTATTCCGTTACTGAATTAGAAGCTTTAGCTATCGTTGGGCATTTAACAAATTCCGTTTCTTTCTTTCTGGTAAGCACGTAAAAGTATACAGTGATCATTGTGCATTACAATTTCTTATGTCTTCAAAATTAAATCATGACAGGTTAAAACGTTGGGCATTGTTTCTACAAGAATTCCACTTTACAATAGTCTACATTCCCGGCAAGAAGAACATTGTTGCGGACGCGCTGTCACGCGCACCGGCTGGGCTTGAGAAAAGTAACACACAAGGCAACCTCGAGAAAAATTTCAGTATTCTTTACATTCAGAAAGTCGCCTTTGAAAACTTCATCACCACATCTTTAAAGGACATTGCTCATGAACAAGATAAAGATCCGATTTGGAAAGACATCAAAAATAAATGGCATGAAAAGACATACACTCAGATTCGGCATTATTACCTGGTTAGAAACAACATACTCTTCAAACGCTGCGCTGTTGATGACAAGCTATGGGTACTTTGCATTCCAGACGATTTTGTTAATAAGCTCATTTGGTACATTCATTTCAGCTACGCACATTTTGGTCCACGAAAGTGTTATCATGTTCTTCGAACGACTTGTTATTTTAACAATATGGAAAAGAGAATTCGAAGAGTCTTGTCTATTTGTAAACTTTGTCAAAAGGCGAAACCATCTACTATCTCACATCGTGCTCCGTTATTTCCTATTATTCCTTCTAAATTAAAAGAATTTGCGGCTGTTGATCTTTTGGGACCGCTTGTCAGAACATCTAATGGATTTTCGTACGTTCTAGTCGCTGTTGAACTTACTTCAAAATTTGTTTCTTTCACACCGTTACGTAAAGCCACTGGACGGTCTGTATCCAACGCCTTTGTTAAAAATTTCTTATGTGAAGTTGGATACGTTAGTAAAGTCATTTCAGATAACGGACCGCAATTCAGATCTGCTGTTTGGTCACGCATGCTTCGCAACCATAAAATCAAACCTGTTTTTATTTCATTGTACTCACCACATTGCAACCTGTCTGAACGGATTATGAAAGAAATCAATAAGCTTTGCAGACTTTATTGTCACAGAAAGCATCAGCATTGGGACAGATATTTACACTTATTTCAAAATGTGCTAAATGAAATGCCTCATGATTCCACTGCTTTACCACCCACTCTTGTACTAAAGAATGAAGAACCATCGAACAGAATCAGAGAGCTTGTACCTTTCCCGAATACACATAAACTTCGACACAAAGACATAATTGATTTGGCTCTTAAAAATATAAAATCTGCAGCAGACAAAAGGAGAAAACTACACGGTAAAGCAAATGCAAAGAAACTGTATATTGGTCAGAAAGTTCTCATTAAAGCTCATTCATTGTCACATAAGAAGAAACACTTGAGTCACAAATTCTTTCTAGTTTACAATTGACCTTACAGAATCTGACGTATACCACATGATGATTGCGTTGAAGTTGAAACTCTGCGTACTAGGAAGAGTAAAGGTTTACACCATATTTCACATGTAAAACCGTTTATTGAAAGATAATCTGCTTTTTAACTTTGTCTTTGCCATATAACTTTTCCCTTTACATTACTAGTATGCTGTGTTAGACTTAAGAAACTGCTAACATACAACAATGTTTGAAGTTAAATATCCAGTCTAGAAACTAGGGAACATTTTTAAACAGAAATTACGAATGCATTGTTATAGTGAACAGACGACACAGTGTTGTATTTGTACATTCTTGCTTGTTAGTTGCACGATTACGTAACGACTATCAGGCTTACATACTTAGGACACATACTGGTACTGCTAATGAGATTTTAATGCAACATTTTGGTTTACTTGAAAATACATTCTGGGTTTAATGTACTTTCTGTGAGATACCAGACGACACAGTGGTTAGTTTAAGTGACAACTACACGGTTTTATCACGACGCTTCTAATGAGTGACAATTTACAATGTTGCTTTTGTAGTGTTTCTGTTTTATTTCTGCACAGTTTTTCTGTTTTATTCTGCAAAGTAAAACATGTTTTAGTAGTAACTTGTGTGGTATAGCTACAATGAGATTGCCTTTTCCGTAGCACAACAATACGTTACAGCACAGTACTTTTTTCATCATGGCAATAAGCGTAATAACTAAGATATCTATACATAAAGCATTTCACTTTTGTTTATCATGAGGTAAGTACATTGACTTCTGCAGAACTTAGCTTTCGGAGGACGATAAGTACGACACTTCCACAGAATTATCTTACAGCAAGACACACATTTAGCGCTACAGGACACGCATTTGAGTGATTAATTTTGTACCTAAAACATTTATTTTTAAAGATATTTGAAGTACAATGATACTAAGGTTTTCAGTGATACATTTCATTTCATTGCTGTAGTCTGTAACACCTGAGGGTATAATTACATTTATCCTCAGGGGGGTATACGCCTACTTTGTGTGCCATGTGTGTGGCAACCACAAGGAACCCTAGCTAATATGGTATTTGCTTATACAACTTTACACATCGGTACCATATTTCTCTAACACACAAATTACACAGCTATCTGATCATGTAACTGAGAGATAAACTTTTTTTATTACATCAGTGACATATGTTTACGCAATTACAGAGTTGGATTACTTCACACTTACGAAATTGTATTTTGTCTGTACTGTGATCTGTTCATATTTTTTCGGAACCATTGTGATACTATGAGAGCTTTGAATGATATATTTGGTATGAGATCATGATTTTTAAAGTACGTTTGAGGCAGATGACACTTTTGACACGAGCAGAGAATTTTTTTAGGTTTTGAAATTATTGCAGAAAGCTACGACGTTTTTGAGATTTGACTGAGGTGTTATGATGTTATTATTACGACGACGATGTGTATTACGCTGCTGAGGTATGTTTATGATTAATAGGCTGATGCTATATGAGTTATTTGATTAAGCCACGTAGCTGTTATGATGAAATATTGAAGAAGTGTCGACGAATATGGTAAGGAATAATGAGTAGTGTTTAGGGACTCTGGTTTGTGAAAAAGGTTGTTGGAAACCAAGATTCGTACTTTAAGAGTTATGAAATGTGCGTAAATGCGTGACTGTATCACAATGCTGACGAATATTTTATTTGGACACTTATATTTATAGGATTTTCTTTCTACAGATTTGCAACGCTAATTCTTGACCTGTGAAATATTTTTATGTGAGACTGTCACTGTAGCGGAAACTGCTGTCGTAAATATTTCCGTAAGAAAGTTAAGTGACCACCTGGGCGACAGCCGCCCGAAAAAAAAAAAAAAAAAAAGAAAAGAAAAGCTATTAGCCTTTCAGCGGCACAGGTAGAAAAAAAAGGGGAGGCCATTGTCCGTGCTACTGACATTTCCTTGTTGAAAGCATACTGTGGAGCTCGTAATTTATGATATTTACTGAAATGCCTAATGAACTGACGAGAAATATTTTTACATCTGCACACCTGATTACGACAAGCGTCTTTCTACGAGAGTTGAGAGCTACTGACACGAAATGCCACATAGCTATTGAATGATGTTTTTATGCTTTGGTTTGTGTAATTGCTTATTTCATTTGACATCTGGTTTCCAGCTGTGTTGCAGCATTGCTTTTATAAAATAAAATGCATTTGCTAATGTGAACACTTTCTGTCAACAGATCTATTAAATAATTATTTTATGACCCACATTCTTCGATAAAGGAGCTCTTGGAAAGGAAAGAACAATAAGAAGGGACTAGTAACAGTACCTGGACACATAATTTTCTTTTCAAATACTTGGTAACTTTTTGGTAGAATAACTTCTTGTGGTGCACCACTCTAATTTACATAGACATTAAGATGTGAATATACATTTCCCTTATCTGTATTGTTATCTTTAGTGTACTATTTTTTCTGCTTGAGCTATGTCATGTTTAGATATAAGTTTTTTCTGCTGCTATTTGCCAGGCATAGTGCTACTAAATTTCACTTTGTATTACTCTGTTAAGCTAGTTTTACTATTGATTTATTTTTATTGTTGCTGCACATTGGCTCATATTAGTTGTAATTTTGCATTTTATCTGTTAATTTAGATTTGCTGCTGCTTGCTTTGCAAATTGGCATATTTTTGTCATTGCTGTTTGTGATAATTTGTTATGTGATGCTGCATTGCCTCGTCCCTTAGTTTAGCATCTGAGCTCAGTAGATTTAAGTTAGCTTAAGAGGGGGTAGACTGTATAAGAAACTAACTACGATGAATTTATAAGAAATGCATTGAGAAGCTATCAGAAAATGGTCTGGCAAAAAAAAAAAAAAAAAAAAAAAAAAAAAAAAAAAAAAAAAAAAAGGATACTGTACAGTGGAGAAAAACTATTTTTGACAGAGGATGTGAACAGAATACAGAAAGCAGGCTTAGATAGGACTTTTTGGGAATAATGATGAATGAAGGGAGATCTCCATGCAAAATACTGCAGTAAAACAAACCCTGTCCTTTCCTTTTGTGTTATCCCACTATGTGTTTGTATACCCTTGTGTAGTTGTTTTCTTCCTGTCTCTGTGTAGTTTCATAGAATTTTTTCTTCTTTTAATATTGAGCTACATTCACTATGATGAGGAATACTGTTATCCTCAAATATAAGTTGCATTAATAATATGTTATTTTCTTTGTAAAGTTGTTTACAATTCTGTTCTGTTTCAATGTTCATGTGTGAAATTAATGTTTCGAAAACTATTCCCATTATTTTATATATTTACTTATGTCATAATTCCTGTAACTCTGATGGATATGTTATTTCGATTCTTTTGTAAAGCCTGTTTTACTACAAATGTTATCTGTATTGTTATGTTTTTAATGATGTATTTTGTATCTTTGTTATTGTATTCTTATGTTATAAAATTGTAATTGTCACCAGTTCATGATATTATTAACTTGTTAGTTACATTTCACTGCACACGTTTCTGTTGGTCATCGTATATGGACAATATGTGAGAAGTAGGGACTGTTAGTGTTTGCACGTGTGTTAATAATTCTGCAAGGGACTGGATAACAGCATTGCTGGTTCTAAGGACAATTCCAAAAACTTTGTGAGTGCACAAGTGGTGGTTTATGGACTTGCTATATTCTCCGCAAGACTCTTCGATGGTGAATGTGCACCTGCACAATCGCAACAGATGGCTGCTGGCCGTCTATACAAGGACTATAATGGGTCTGCATCTTTGATGGCCCACCAGTACCATTAATTCTACAAGGACTGCAGTGGGTCTGCACCCCTATACTGTAATCTCTACCAGGACTACAGTGGGTCTGCTCTGTGATGACCTACCTACCAATACTCTTCAAAATTTCGACTGACTCGGCTGTGGGTTTGCTCTGTTGTGGCCCATTACCTGTATGCATATCAAGAGTCAGCACTGTCTTTCCGTTGGAAGGACAACACTACTTCTTCAAGACTGCATGGAAATCCACTACTTCTGTGTGCATTTTCTTTTACTGCTCAAACTTTGAGAAAAACTCTGCATTTTTACTGTGATGAACAATCTGGACTGTCTTTATGGACTGTGAGAAAATTTTAGCTTTTGACCAACATTGTATCAATAAGTGTGTGCATTTTATATCTTTGTTACTGTAATTGTGAAAAATTTTTGTCAAATCTGTATTGGCCAGTGCCCAACACCATTTGTAAAAATTTTTTGTGGGGAGCATGGGGGCTATGTAAGTAGGCTGTTTATGTTTTCTTATTGGCAACGTTACGTAGCGCTCAATATGAAAATCACTGGCTGTGCTGTGTGCAGTCTGTGGCTGCTTTGCATTGTTGTAATACTCGCCATTGTAGTGTTAGGCAGCTGGCTGTGAACAGCGCGTAGCGTTGTGCAGTTGGAGGTGAGCCGCCAGCAGTGGTGGATGTGGGGAGAGAGATGGCGGAGATTTGTAATTTGTCATGAACTCCTATATTTATATATGATGATATCAAGGTAAATACATTGTTTGTTCTCTACTAATATCTTTCATTTGCTAACTATCCCTATCAGTAGTTAGTGCGTTCCATAGTTTGAATCTATTATTTAGCTGGCAGTAGTGGCGCTCGCTGTATTGCAGTAGCTTGAGCAGCGAAGATTTTTGTGAGGTAAGTGATTTGTGAAAGGTATAGTTTAATGTTAGTCAGGGCCATTCTTTTGTAGGGATTTTTGAAAGTCAGATTGCGTTGCGCTAAAAAATATTGTGTGTCAGGTTAAGCACAGTCATGTATAATTGTTCTAAGGGGACGTTTCACTAGCATGAGTTTCTCAGAAGAAGATAGCTTACTGGTTGCGAAGCAACTCAAATCGCTTGATACGGGCAAGTCTTCAGGTCCAGATTGTATACCGATAAGGTTCCTTTCAGATTACGCTGATACAATAGCTCCCTACTTAGCAATCACATGCAACCGCTCCCTCTCCGATAGATCTGTATCTACAGATTGGAAAATTGCGCAGGTCGCACCAGTGTTTAAGAAGGGTAGTAGGAGTAATCCATCGAACTACAGACCTGTATCATTGACGTCGGTTTGCAGTAGGGGTTTTGGAGCATATATTGTATTCAAACATTATGAATCACCTCGAAGGGAAGGATCTATTGATACGTAATCAGCATGGTTTCAGAAAACATCGTTCTTGTGCAACGCAGCTAGTTCTTTATTCGCACGAAGTAATGGCCGCTATCGACAGGGGATCTCAAGGTGATTCCGTATTTCTAGATTTCCGGAGGGCTTTTGACACCGTTCCTCATAAGCGACTTCTAATCAAGCTGCGGGCCTATGGGGTATCGTCTCAGTTGCGCGACTGTATTCGTGATTTCTTGTCAGGAAGGTCGCAGTTCGTAGTAAAATTGAAGTGATATCATGTGTTCCCCAGGGAAGTGTCCTGGGACCTCTGCTGTTCCTGATCTATATAAATGACCTGGGTGACAATCTGAGCAGTTCTCTTAGGTTGTTCGCAGATAATGGTGTAATTTACCCTCTAGTAAAGGTCATCCGAAGACCAGTATCAGTTGCAAAGCGATTTAGAAAAGATTGCTCTATGGTGTGGCAGGTGGCAGTTGACGCTAAATAACGAAAAGTGTGAGGTGATCCACACGAGTTCCAAAAGAAATCCGTTGGAATTCGATTACTCGATAAATAGTACAATTCTCAAGGCTGTCAATTCAACTAAGTACTTGGGTGTTAAAATTACGAACAACTGCAGTTGGAAAGACCACATAGATAATATTGTGGGGGAAGGCGAGCCAAAGGTTGCGTTTGATTGGCAGGACACTTAGAAGATGCAACAAGTCCACTAAAGAGACAGCTTACACTACACTCGTTCATCCTCTGTTAGAATATTGCTGCGCGGTGTGGGATCCTTACCAGGTGGGATTGACGGAGGACTTCGAAAGGGTGCAAAAAAGGGCAGCTCGTTTTGTATTATCACGTAATAGGAGAGAGAGTGTGGCAGATATGATACGCGAGTTGGGATGGAAGTCATTAAAGCAAAGACGTTTTTCGTCGCGGCGAGATCTATTTACGAAATTTGTCACCAGCTTTCTCTTCCGAATGAGAAAATATTTTGTTGAGCCCAACCTACATAGGTAGGAATGACCATCAAAATTAAAATAAGAGAAATCAGAGCTCGAACAGAAAGGTTTAGGTGTTCGTTTTTCCCCCGCGCTGTTCGGGAGTGGAATGGTAGAGAGATAGTATGATTGTGGTTCGATGAACCCTCTGCCAAGCACTTGAATGTGAATTGCAGAGTAATCATGTAGAAGTAGATGTAGATGTTCTTCTTAGCGTCCCCTTAGCCATGAGTTATATCGTTTGTTTCCCGAGGTTACCGCAACAGCCATTTCAGATCTCTCATGAGAACCAGGCTTTTGTAAATCCGGTATGTTTTTTTATTTCTTTTTTGTTGTCAATAGGGCTGTGAGTGACCAGTATGATGTTTGGTACGATAATGTTAGGAAATCATCTGCCGCCCTACTGCTGCCATTGGATGGATTGAAAAAACAAATGTCAATGTAATAAATCAGCTGTGACGTACTTTACATTGGAGTCACCTTCTAAAATACTGTCAACATTTTATTAGCCTCCATATGAAGAGAAATGTGAATATGAACGTCAGTTTCGTGTGAGACGATGAAAATCTTATCTCTGTAAACAGTTGTGCCTAGAGTAAGTGAACCTTTATGAGAGACTTCTTTCTGAGACACATGATGGTTTTGTTTAGAATCTGTTCACGACTATACATGAGACAGATAGTGCCTGATGTCGTTATTTGGAAACCGACATCTACCAGCTTACAAGTGGATAGCTTAGGAAGCAGCTTATGGAGGAAATTCTTTTTATTGTAGGTTCTTCGGGAACTTTTTTATTTATGATGGTGAGATCTTGTTCAGTGATCGGCCACACCGAAAAATATTTCAACGGAAATATCACATTCGGCAAGTTAAGTTTTTATACAAATAAAATAAATTTGTGAACACTTTGTTTGAGAACAGCTCGTTGAATTGAAACTGATATCTTGGGCAGACTCTAATGGTATCTATTTAAAAATATTTGTTTGTATAAATGTTATGAATTTACTGATAAAGGTATCACAAAAGTATGTACGAGTATTTATTCAGTATTTATTACAATGACATTCGTTTTTTCTATCTGAATACTGACTGTGTGACAATTTTTCATAAGTGCAGAGGAATGTTTCGATCGTTAGCTTGAAAACGAAACAATTTCAATACAAAAGATCGTACAAACTTTTTCTTTACACCAGTTGCTGTTTTACAAATAGGTGCAGGGTTACTAACAGGAACGACTACTGTAAAGTAATGCCACAATTTCACTGACAAACAAAAAGAAACTGCCTTTACTTCTGTACATATTTGAGTCTGGCTTATGTGGATGTGCATTTGTCAACTCATTGTATTTGATATACGTACAAGTGACTAAAAGTCTCTTCCAAATAGTTGCGATGTTTACTTTGATTTTGCATGTCTATTCTCATTCTTACACCTTTGCAAGAAGACTATTTTAGAAATTGATAGAAACTCGCTTAAACTGTCACGAGTAGTGAGAGTGAAGAACACTTCTGACCACGACGGGCCAAACTGCATGGGAGTCAAATGTGTAGGCTACTTCCGGACCGGAGCTCGGCCGGTCTCGGTTCTTCTCGGAAGCACCCGGTATTGTGCGACATTTCATTTATTATTGCGGTATGGCATTTTAACGTCGGTACAACTCTCTTCACTTCGGTAAAATCGTGGCTTCAGCGCTGTTCATCCTTCGCTATTTCTTGTTGGCATGAAGGACATTCTTACGTCCAGTGGCTGTTAGCACAAAAAGAGGCAGTCTAGCGATCTATCGTCACGTGTCTTTTAAACTGAATGGGAATGGCGGAAAAGAGGGATGAGAATTCTCAATATCTATTACACAGTCACATAATCAACAGAGATTGCAAATTTGATATGAAATGACATTACAATACCATGCAGAAAGAATTTAAAGATGTAGTTGGCAATGAAAGAGCAATGAATTACAACGATTGACAAATGGCATTAATCTTTCTGTTCATTAAGAAGCACTTTGTAATACATTTGCAAGCATGGTGCACGTGAAGAAACTGGTGGTATGAGTAACAAAAATTCTGAAACCACACGCATTATTTCACGGTCAGTTAAGGAAGTTTTTGATGGAACAGAACGGAAAGTATTTGGGGGGGGGGGGGGGGGAGGTTTTATATTACTGAAAATTACGTTGGCTAAGTGCAGGGGCACGCCTGGTAGGATTTTTCCATTTAAGGGGAGCTGGATCGCCCTATCCCGACAGTGCTGTAAATAGTGACTTGGCTTCCCTGTATTTCAGGAAACACTGTAGCCATTGACATGAAACTTTTGCACGACATTAAGCAGCATGTATGGGGTCTACTGAACTACAATAATTGCATTTCAGTCACTGCTTTCAGAAATACAATTTTTTAATTACAAGGTTAACATTTTCTGTATTGTGTACCTTTTTGTGAGTTATCTTAAGAAATTTTAATTGTATATAACATTATGTTCTTCTTTCGACTCAGGATATGTATGTTATTACTCCCTGAAAATTTGAATACTCTACTCGAAGTGGTTTCTGAAATTTACGGATAATGCAACAGAAAATGTAAATTTTCAGGAACGGCTTTTAAAGTTTCAAAAGGCTGTAACTCAATTAATATATGCTTCATTTTTTTATTTTTAGTGACTCAGAAACACCCTGCACCATACTGTATATCATCCTCTTCATCTTTTTTTCTTCTTTTCTTCTTTCTGGACTCCTTAGCGCGTAACTGTTCTGCATATTCTGCTTTATTAATGCGAACCTTATCAATCCGTTCAAGTTTTCTGATGCAGTTTGCTCCAGGATTAATTCCCATATGCTGTAGCACTTTCACCCTACCAGTATTGCCATCATTAAAAGCAATAACAGCATAACTGACCCCACACTTTAGTGTCTTCATTCCAAAATAAACATTTTTTGGTAAGCGAGTTCGTATAAGATTATTGAACGACTCATTGGGATTTTGAGTCTGACCATGCGGACACTTCTTCAGTAATTCAGATTTTGCCAGGTCTCTGCAAACAGGTTTTATGATATCCATGACTGCTGCTGGGATGAAATGTTTATGGCTGTATGAACTGTTTGACTACTGGGCACCGCAGTAATTGCACCATGAGTCTGTGGAAGAAGATAGCCATATTGCCTGCTTCATTTTCAACAAATGCTCAGTATTATTTCTAATGGTCATCCCATAATACTGCTGTAGTTCATCAATCTTTTGTCTGTCAGCCGGCCTTTTATGGTTTTACCATCATCAAGTTTCTTGTCTGTCAAACTTTGTTTCAGCTTCCTCAACCTGGTGCCCATCCTCTTCTGGACATGACCAACGCATTCAACTTTTGTGATAATCTTCTTAGCGTAAGGCTGAGCTACTACACTGTTATATGCTTTTGAGTCACCATCACCTAAGAACTTAGTGTAAGACACTTCCCTTTCGTTCACATATCGACTAAAAAATTCAATACCTGCAGAGACATCCATACCACCACTTGTTCCTTTATCATTTCTGTCACAGATTTGCCCTTCTTCATTCCATGATTTACACTTATAACAATGTTTGGTTAAAATCTGGAAATCTATTGCCTTTCCCATATGCGCACTGGTCACCGTAGCAACAGAATTCTTTGAACTGTAGCCACGCTTCTGCCAAGTGCGTCAATCACGAATGTCAGCCATACCATCATTCATTTCAACTGTTCCGTTTGCAGCACCCTACATTGACGCACATGCGACAGATTCCACAGCAGCTTCAATAAATCCTGCATACTTGCCGATTTTACACGGTGGGTGTGGCATATTCATCACAGTACACTGCTGCAGTGCGTCCTTTGCCAATAGCTCTCAATCCATAAAACCACCTAACATTTACCTCGGAATAATTATCTTTACACTTATCAGAATTCCAAAATGAATGACTATATTTACAACTGGGACAATTAACGATAAGTTTCCTGACTAGTCCATTTCATACCTCACTGTCTTCATGTAAACTAACTGGCCCTCTACATATTTTACAATACATTCATTCACCTAACACCCTTGTTATGATGTGTAAATCTAACCTACAACTTATATCATTTTCGTTTTGAGAAAACTGTGTATTACAAGGTTTTATTTTAATCTTCGAAGCACTAATCTCTAGATACTGTCGAGTTTGCCTGTATTTCACTGCCTGTAACTTCACACGCCAGATGTTGAACACAATGTTTCCCTTTATTCGAAGATCTGTTATCATGAAACCCACGTTTCTTAAAACACTTCGTTTCGGCGTAATACTTTACTTTTTGAGAGATTTACCAATCTATTCGTCACTTTTCCTCGGAAAAACGTTAACACTTCGACATACAACGCGTATTTATTCTATAAAACGATACGATATTGTTTTTGACAGTGCTACCTATACAAACATGTAATTTAATCTTTATAACACAGCAATCCATAGCCTTCTAGATTAAAAAATTAACGATATTATTAGATCTTGAAAGTAATGCATGTAAAGACTTTAACATTTTCAACCAGTGTAGATTATATTTAAAAAATAGAATAAAATGCTTCCCATGTGAGTTTATAAGTGATGTATATATCTTTTTATTCAGAAAATCGCAAATTTTATAATGAGATAAAAATTCGAAAATGTGATAAAATTTTCCATTCTAACTCCCATTACAACACACTATTGTTGAATTTCTTTAGAAAATAGGAGTCCAGGAACGAAAATTAGAGCATCTGGAATGAATTGCAGATCCCGCATTTTAAGTAAACGTGACCGCATATCGCCCACAGTAAGTGACTGCAAGGAGAGAAACAACTTATTTCTGATCTGGCGGAGATGTATTTGAAAAGAAAATCGCATTGCACAAAGGACAAATTCTGAAAAATATAGTCCAGTTCCCTGGCTCACTTGCCTTAAAGAAAACATGAGATTTGAAGAATTCATTGTGGCCTTGAAAGAATTGTAAATGTGTTGAGGACACTGCCATCTTACATCTATTTTCTGTTTTCGAGACTGTTTCAGTAGAAATGTTCCCTGTGCATCTGTACATGTACAGATGTACGTGGTTCATCTGCAGTGTAAGTCCTATTTTAAAGACTAATCCTCTGCCCATGAAGCCATACACCGTTATCCTCAGGTTGAGTTTCAACGTCTCCATAATGATGTTGCAAAAGTACTGTAAAATTTCGATTAATAAATATGTGTGAAGGGCCTTTTTTCGATTATGGAACTAAATAAGTCACACTTATATAGCAACCCGAGCGTGAAAATCTGTAAAATTGTTTACATCTGTCAGATGCCGACAATTTATACCACAGAAAAATTATACTTTGTCTTTAAGGTGCCAAAAATAATTAAATAGTTCTGAAAATTTGTTCTCTTTGTGTTCTATGTTGCTACAAAATGTGAAATATAAAACCAAGTCATGTGCTGGTATGTTCGCAGCTTCCCCTCTCGCCCTCCTCCTTCTCAGACAGCGTGACATGGCGGTGGGGGAAATGGGCAGTCAAACTGAGTGCTACAGCACCGCCCGCGAGTCGAATTCATGGCCGCTCCTGATGTAGATGGACACAAAAAAGTCCAACAAAATTGTGCGTCAATATCAGGCTGGACGTCAGTTTGTCTATAAACTGCTGGCTCATTCTAAGCCCCCATGTGACAGTTACAATCACAGATAACTCATACCAGAAAACATCAACTTTCTGCAGCAACACAACCGAAATGTAGGTTCAACACTGTGTGAACTGAAGAAGGATGAGAAAGTGGAAGGAGAGAGAGCGAGAGCGAGAGAGAGACAGAGAGAGAGAAGAGGGAGAAGGTAGGGAGAGACGGAGAGAAAGAGGCCGCAAGCGATTGGGGATGAAAAGAAAAACATAAGGTTCGTTGCTTACCAGTTTCGAGAACGTTAACAGGGAATCTATACAAAAATTTCCTAAACAATACACAAATGCGCAAACAAACGCACATACATGCATAAATGTTACCACACATGAATGCATGTGGCCATGTCTTGGCGTCGCGTCTTCTTGAGGGAGAGAACTGTGACTCAGGAAGCTGTTTCTTATTTCTTAGTTCAGTTCTAGGTCTTTAAGCATTTCTGTCTTTACTAAATTAAAAGCTCTAAAGTGCTTATGTTCTACACGATCCTGTAGAAAATAGGTAATGTAGTGATTTTCATTTATTGTAATGTTTATCTCCCAAGGACCGATCAAGAATCAGTTAAAACAGCATCATTTTGCATAGAGTGGTCATGAAGCAAAATTTTACACCCAAACTCACTCTGAGGCCTTTTGAGGGGAACGACAGTTAATCTATATGTAGGTCTCCAGTAGAGATTACATTCCACTCCAGTAAGAGCCGACACGTTATCTGCTGGCCTCGCTCAGCAGACTTCGGAGTCAATCAGACTGCCCTGAAGGCCGCTGTTTCAAAACGACAGCGCAGTTATCTCGATGATATCTCACATTTCTCTGCAACGAGCGTCTGAGATTTGTGTTTCTGGAGACGGCAGGAAGATTTAGAGAACAGTCTTGGTTGGTGTGATTTTGTGTTACACTTATGGGTCAACAATCATCACGGGAAGCGCGCGCGTGCGCACAAGCTCTCCTCTCTCTCTCTCTCTCTCTCTCTCTCTCTCTCACACACACACACACACACACACACACACACACACACCCTTAGCCTTGTTTATTATTGATTGGGAATTGAAGTCGCTTAAAAAGCATAGGTAAATCCCTTGGAATCGTTGGTTTACGGTGTATGAGAGACACCTGCTGCTGCCCGATCTAAGAAGATAGTAGCCTCAGCGACAGTAGTTTGTATAATTTTAATCTGCAAACGGGTGGAACTGCAGATTCAGATGGTATAGGTCTGTTCTGATCATAAGCCGGTACGCCGTAAGTGCAATTTTCCAGCGACCCTTTAAAATCAGCGCGATAAAGACAACGAAACAGCATATCATCGAGTATACAATTTTTTTTTAATCAGAGATAAGACGAAAGAATATATATGGGAGAAACGATTTGTCCGGTGGTATAAACACAGTGTTATAGTTAAAAATGTGAGTAAGAAAGAAAACAATACCGCACATTTTCACGGCACCGTATTTTCTTTCTCGCAGTCGTATTTAATTGGCGACTAGCACCTTCTTGTTTAAAAAAACTAATGAACTTACGTTCTACCGAAAGTTTGCCATGTCCGCCTGAAGCTTGTTAGAGTGTTGTATAAAAATTTGAAGTAAACTGTATTACGACTTTTCGATATTTTTATTCTCAATGTGTCTTTTGTAGTAAAACGATCAATAACTATTCGAGATTTTTGGCAGCAACGTTAAACAATTTGTCTTTATATGGTAGTATAGAGGTAAATTATGTATATCTATAAACAAATTTCAAAGTCTGCTGATATTTTGTTAAACAAGAATACGACCATTCTGTTTGCAGTCAATGAACTTTGTACGTTTCCCTTCTGAAGTATGGCTTCTAGCATCAAGCGTTTTCCAGATATCATGCTTCCTGTTACGGAGCAAATTTACAATTGTATACACTGCGTCACTTAATTTTCGTCAGAAACACTTCGGAGTCTCACAAAACAAGGGTACGTTAGTGGCTGTGTGACCCCGGGAGTCACGCATTTTCGGCTTATTGTTATAGCCAGATACTGCACTCAATTTCCGTGCAACGTTTTGGCTCTACACTCTTGCGCAGTTTAGTAATAGGGAAAGAGTCGATGAATGGGAAACGACCCCAGCACCATGTTTATCATACTCGTGGAACCACAGCTGAAAGGAAGGAAGGAACCAGCAGAGCACTGACGTAACCGCGCGCTTTAATTTTTATTGTATGCCATCCTCAACAATGAACTCGTACTGTGACATTTTGTATGTAGCGTGGCACATTTCAGTCAGTGTCAATATTTTTGGTAATAAGTGACAGTAAGTGATAGTAAAGAAATCAAAGTAAAGCCATATGGTGTGAATGGCTGGGAGACTGCGAATCGCGACACCCACTAGCGACAATTATCGCATAATCAGCTTAACAACAGTTTATGATGACCAGAATAATAACGGAAGAATTGGAAAAAAATGAGTATCAGTTATATGACGATGAGTTTGGCTTTACGAAAAGTAAAGACATCAGAGAGGCAGGTCTGAAATTGCGGTTGATAATGGAAGCAATACTGAAGAACAATCAAGACACGTTCATAGGATTTGTCGACTTGGAAAAAGCGTTCGACAGTGTAAAATGGTACAAGACGCTCGAAATCCACAAAAAACAGGCGTAAGCTATAGGGAGGAGGAGTGATACACAATATGTACAATAATCAAGACGGAACAATAAGAGTGGAAGATCAAGAACGAAGTGCATTGATTAAAAATCGTCTAAGACTGGTACGTACCCTTTCACCCCTGTTGTTCCATCTACATGCCGAAGACCCAACGACGGAAATAAAAGAAAGGTTCAAAAGTGGGATTAAAATACAAAGTGAATAGATATGAATGTTAAGAACCATTGATGACGTTGCTATCCTTAGTGAAAATGAAGAAGAATTATAGCATGAGTTGAATGGAATGAACAGTGTAATGAGTGCAGAAAATGGACTGCGAGTAAATTGAAGAAAGACGAAAGTAATGAGAAGTAGCAGAAATGAGAACAGCTGGAAATTTAACTTCATCGTTGGTGATGACGAAATACACCGAGTTACAGAATTCTGCTACCTGGGCAGCGAAATAACCCTTGACGGACGGAGCAGGGAGAACATAAAAAACTGACTAGCACCGGAGAAAAGGGGATTCCTGGACAAGAGAAGTCTATTAGTGTCAAATTTAAGCCTTAATTTGAGGAAGGAATATCTGAGATTGCATGTTTAGAGCACAACATAGCATAGCATTAAGAAATGGACTGTGGGAAAATCAGAAAAGGAGAGAACAGAATCATTTGAGATGCAATGCTACAGAATAATGTTGAAATTTAGGTGGTATGACAAGATAAGGAATGAGGTTCTCCCAATAATCGTCGAGAAAAGGAATATGTGGGAAACATGACAAGAAGAAGGGGCGGGGTCGTAGGACGTACGTTAAGACATCACGGAATGTCTTCCATGGCACTAGAGGGAACTACAGAGGGTAAAAGCTGTAGAGGAAGACAGAGATTGGGAAACACCAACAAATAACTGAGGTCGTAGGTTGCAAGTGCAACGCTGAGATGAAAATTTTGGTACGGGAGAGGAATTCGTGGATGTGCCGCATCAAACCAGTCAAAAGACTGATGAATCAAACAAAGTCGTTTTCCCCTCGAACGTTATATTCCCTAGAGGAGGAATGAGGAGCTCGAAGTAAGGAAACGAAGGAGATGGTGAGAGATTCCGGGAGAGGGGGTGGGGGGGGGGGAGTGAGGAGGGAGGTTGCTACTTCAAGCCCCACCTCCGTGTGCTACCGGAGACAGGTTTCATTTGTCTTGTTATCTACAGCATTACTAGTCTGTGCAAAGTCTTTAAGAAGGTTCACAACTATTGCTCTTTGTACCGTATACGCTGATGTTTCGAGCATTTTGCTAGTGTTGAACTACGACATTTACGGTACTTTCCAAGCATTCTTCATTCACCAACAAAATGTTCTTGAGTAACATTTTTCCACAGATAGAGTAGGTATTAGTAGGAAGGAAACGTAAATGTTCGACCATATGCTTGTCCTTATGACAAGGAAGATGCGAAAAAAATAGAAATATATTGCCTGTTCTATTTAACATTTATTGCCTTTCCGTCTTCTCTATTCATTCTGCCAATGGTCATTTCCGAAAGCTGAATGCTGTTCCTGGGAATCATCAGCGAAACGTCTAAACAGGGGCAAAACAGCAGGTTCGCTTCTCACGAGTGAGTGAGCAGCCTTCCCAGTCGCTTCGCTGTTTCTATCGTTTCAATTAATGGTTTCTGACGAGCGTTCACTCTCTACTGTTTCGTACAGACAGTTGGAGAAAGCTATCTGCTGTAAGTTTCCAAGAACAATTAACTGATAAACACTCTGATCATCTTTGGTTATCTTCACTTCAATTGTTCATCACATTTTACGACACTGCCTTGGAGTACGGAGTAAGCACTTGAAAGCAGACAGATAAAAACAATCGCCGCTATCCATGACTGAGTTAAATGCATCAGTTACTGGCTCGTATTTGCCAGTTTTTGTGGTATACATTCCAAAGCCTAGCATCCCGTACATCTGATTGGAACGATTGCTACACACTTACAGTACCTTCATTACCTGCATTGTCTCGTGAATTTCTCGTCAATGTTAGCTTTCACTCAAGTTGCCACTTTCTATCTCCCCCTCTTCCTGTTCCTGCTCGTGACCTCTTTCATCTGGTTTAGGTTGTTGACTTTATTACTAACCTATAAAGGGTCGCAGATTGCGATAATAATGATTGTATTAACGGGCATCCATTATACTTCTTTTCACGTGGTCCAGTCACGTTAATGTGACCACAGTCTATGTTCGACGTCAACGTGTAACAATCACTCACAGACGGGAGATGGCGGCACAAGCAATGGAGAGTATATAAATCGCGTCGGGGGAACGCGAAAACCGATCGATTTATCTGCCATCCAAAAGGGCGTGATCGTTGATTTTCGGGTCAATGGTGGAAACCTTCTGATGAGGATAAATCTGTAAACTGTTTGTCACCGTGGTTAAAGTATACCGGGCATGACCAAATGCCGCTATCCAAAACCGGCGCCGAGGCGACTGTTGTGCACGACGAACCATATATGACACGCATGAACGACGGCTGCCGAGATGTGTACGGGCGAATACGCGTGCAACTGTTGAGCAGCTGACCGCCCAGATGAAGCAAGGGACTATCAACACTATCTCCTTCACGACCGTGCAGCGAACATTGCTGCATACGGATATTTGCAGCAGGTGCCTGTTTCATCCACCCATGCTGACTGCTGTTCATCACCGATGAATGCTGGAATCTGCAAGCCATTACCGCAACTGGACGTCCACTGAGGGGCGACAGGTGGCCTTTCCAAATGGATCACGTTTTATGTCCCGTCAGAAATGTATAGAAACAGAAACCCTGCAACAATCATAGGAAGCGTATGGTTTGGGGAATGTTTTCATGGCATTTTATGGGCGATTTCGACATTCTGGAAGGCCTGATAGACCAACACAAGTATACATCTATCCTTCGGGGCCTTGTCTACGCCTACGTGTAGTTTGTTTTTCAGCAGCATGATGGTATCTACCAGTAGGACATAGCAAAGTGTCACACAGCTTGCGGTGTACGTGCGTGGTTCGAAGAGAACCAGCGTGAGTTTACTGTCCATCCATTTCCAGCAAACTCCCCGGATTTAAACCCAATCTAGGGTCTGTGTAACCCCCTCGAACTCTATGTGACCCCATCGAACCCTCGAACGGGCTATTCGCGCTGTTAATCCTAAACCGACAAACCTAGCGCAGCTGGTCAAGGCGTTGGAGTAGGCACGGCTCCACATCCCCGTCGGTACCTCCCAGAACTTCACTGACTCTCTTGCTGCACTCCTCGCAGCAGTCCGCTCTGCAATAACTGGATATTCAGGCTTTTGGCAGGTTGTTAAACTAATGTGACTGGACAGTGTAATTTCCTGCATGTGCTCGCCAGATTAATGCACTTTTCATGCCACCATAAACTTCGTACTAAGATAGAAACATGGCCATCAACCTTTCCATCTATCTCTTCCGAAAACTGTGTACTCCACATTTTTTTCCCATTGACTAGCACCAGTTCAATATTTATCAAACTTTGAGGAGATGTTGATTAAATAACTGATATTAAGTGAATAAACTCTCATCCTATTCTGAACTTATATACATCTACAACATCACAAAAGGACAGAAAAATTAAACGCACTTAAATTGTCTATAAGGAACAGAAGAAACATGTTTGGCTTGAAACAAACAGGCAGGCTGCATTCAGTTGCCAAAGACGAAAATTTTCTTATATACGTGATAGACATAATTGAAGTGTATGCCAGTGGGCATAAATGCACTCCAGTAATTGTTGTGGCATGGAATCAAACAACCTCTTGCCACACCTTAGGCCGGCTGCTGTGACCGAGCGGTTCTAGGCGCTTCAGTCCGGAACCGCGCTGCTGCTACGGCGACAGGTTCGAATCCTGCCTCGGGCATGGATGTGTGTGATGTCCTTAGGTTAGTTAGGTTTAAGTAGTTCTAAGTCTAGGGGACTGATGACCTCACATGTTAAGTCCCATAGTGCTTAGAGCCATTTGAACCAGTCACACCTTAAATACATGCTGTGCCAGATCATAAAAACGATTTCTGATTTCTCTGATGCGGCGTTTCACGAATTCCAGGCTTTTGCTAATTCCTCTAACCCAGGGTAGCACTTGCACCTTACATCTCCATTTTTTTTGTTGGATGTCTTCCAAATTCTCTCTTCACCTGCAGCTTCTCCCGTTTGCAAATCCCTCTAATACCACGGAAATTATTCCCTGGTGTCTTAACATATGTCCTATCTTCCTGTTTCTTTTTCTTGTCTGTGTTTTCCACACTTTCCTTTCTTCGCCGATTCTGCGGAGAACCTTCTCATTCGTTATCTTGTCAATCCACTTATTTTGCATTATCTTTCTATAGCGTCAAATCTCAAAAGTTTCGATTTCCTGCTTCTCCGGTTTTCCCATAGTCCATTACTCACTATCATAGAATGCTGTGCTCAAACGTGCATTCTCAGATATTTCGTTCTAAATTAAGCCCTACTTTGAGACTAGTAGACTTCTTTTGATTAGGACTGCGCCCTTTACCTACGCTAGTTTGCGTCTTATATCCTCAGTCCATCTTGCGTTATATTGCTTCCAACGTAGCAGAATTCGTTACCTTCGTCAAATTTTTTTCTTGGTCAGCAATCGCCTTCTCATGTCGGCTACTTTTCGTATCTTATGTTTACTCTCAGTCCATTGTGTGTACCCATTAGAGTATCCATTCCGTCCCTTATTTCCCCTGAGGATAGCAATGTCATCAGAAAACTGTATCACGGATATCCTTTCACCATGATTTTAACTTCTCTGTTGAACCTTTCTTTTGTGTCCATCATCGCTTCTTCAGTGAATAGATTGAACAGTAGGAGCAAAAGATTGTATCTCTGTCTAATGACATTTTCAGAACACTTCCTTCTTAACTGACTTAGATTATGGTATTAGTTGTAATTTAAAGTTTTTCCCGTATGATGCAGTTATCTACAAGAGGAAACGGTTCGGTGGAAATTAGAGTAGCATCCAGATAAATCTCGACTCGAAATTAGCCTGGTGCCAAGACTGGGAACGTGGTCGTAATGCAGAGCAATGAAAAATTGTGCCCTTGACGAAACGTAAGAGTGACGTCCTTTGATTACAGGATCAAATAATCACGTCTAGCCAATTACGTCGTAAAAAAAATGTTTCAGAGTAACAGTGCGCAGAGATACGAAATGAAATGACCATATCAACTCTGTTGCAGATCAAATAGATGTCAGGATACGATTTGTTGGCGAGATACCGGGAAACTGCATTTTTATACAAAATATGTTGCATACGAAACACTTGTAAGGCCCTTGCTTTGATAGTAGTGACTCTGGACCACTTTGATTTTTCACCGTCGGGTTGTCAACACGAAGGGGCAGGAGCTTGCCTATATGCCAGCGGCAAGACAGAGGATAATTCAAAAAGCCAATATGGTGCTGGCGCGGAATTAAAAAATGCAAAACGGCGGAAATTTAAAAATACTAAAAAATTCACTACAGTGAGACTAACACAGTTATGCTTCATACTCCCTCCCCTTCCCCCTCTCCAGCCAATCACAGCGAAGTATTAAAATGAGCAGCCCATCAGAATGTAGTTTAAATCAATAAAGAAAATAAATTTAAAATTTTCAACTGGCTCAGTTGTGCTTTATACCCCCTCTCCCCAACTCTCCAGATAGTAGCAGTGCAGTATTAAAATAACGCAGCACAATTAGAATGTAGTTTCAATAAATAATTAAAACAACTTAAAAGTAGCACTCCTTGCATACGATACCTGTCATACAAAGTAAGCCAGTACTGTGTGTGGGTAGCTTCATTTCCCTTTACGAACACACATACCTTGCAGTATTTTATAGTACAGTACTTAAAAAGGTATTCAAGAGTGCCCAAACGCTCTGAACATTTTGATCTATATTTATCCAAAAAAATTACACAAAACAACACTTTCATATGCAAAAAGTTCGAATAAAGCTTGAAATTACTTGTACAAAAGGTACAAGCAAAGTTTCGCAAAACGAAGCAACAATGGCCTTGCAAACCATGATGCAACAAACTTTAAGACTAAAAGGCTTTTGTACTCAAACAAATGTCACATGTAATTACAGACTATGTAAGAAAGTTAATCCAATAGCAATAGAGAGTTTTTTAAACCTTGTCAAGGAACAAGAGTAGTAGGATGTTTAAGTGCCGCTAACATAGATGATAAATATAATGCTTTTCTTAACACATTTCTCACGGTCTTTGACAGTTACTTTCCATTAGAACATACTAAACGAGGTACTAGCAGCAATAGGCAGCACGGTGGCTGACTAGTGGGAAAAGGATATCATGTAGAACAAAGCGGGAATTACATCAAAATGTTAGAAGTAGTCACAATCAAGCTGCCGTAGCCCATTACAAACGGTATTGTAAGGTGCTTAAAAATGTTATTAGAAAGGCAAAGAGTATGTGGTATGCAAATAGAACAGCTACTCCATAGGATAAAATTAAAACCATATGGTCAGTTGTGAAGGAAGTGTCTGGTCAGCAGCACAAGGTCGACAATATAAAATCAGTTCGCAGTAAAAATATTTCTGATAATGATAAATCAGATATATGCGCAGTATTTAGCAATCATTTTCTAAGCATTGCTGGTGAATTAAATAAAAATTTAGCTTCTACAGGGAATCATATAACTCTCTTGGCGAATGCCTTTCCGAAATTGATGTGTGAAATACTGCCCTGTGTTACAGACAAGGGGGAGATTGAGTCAATAATTAAATCACTGAAGACTAAGGACTCTCGTGGTTATGATGGAGTGGCTAGCAGAATATTAAAAGTACTGTGCTCCACCTGTTAACCCTGTATTTAGCTATATTTGTAATAATTGCTTTAGGAGTGGTCAGTTCCCTGAACTATTAAAGTACTCAGTGGTAAACTCGCTTTATAAAAAGTGATAATGTAACAATTTTAGACCAATTTCTACGTCATTAGTGTTTGCTAAACTTATTGAAAAGGCTGTGTATGTAAGGATAATTGATCATTTTATATCACACGATTTGCTATCAAATGTACAGTTCGGCTTTTAGAAGTCGCTTAACAACTGAAAATGCTATATTATCTTTTCTCTGTGAGGTACTGGATGGGTTAAGCAAAAGGTTTCGAACGCTAGGTATGTTTTTTGATTTAACTAAGGCGTTTGATTGTGTTGATCACAAAATATTGCTCCAGAAGTTGGACCACTACAGAATACGGGGAGTAGCTCACAATTGGTTCACCTCTCACTTTATCAACAAACAGCAAAAGGTCACTATTCACAATGTTGAGAATGGCGGTGATGTGGGATCTAAGTGGGATACAGTCAAGTGGGTTGTGCACCAGGGATCAGAGTTGGGGCCACTCCTGTTCCTTATTTATATAAATGATGTGCCCTCTAGTATTATGGGTAACTCTAAAATATTTCTGTTTGCTGGCGACACTAGCTTGGTAGTAAAGGATGTTGTGTGCAACATTGGCTCGGTTTCAAATACTGCAGTTCATGACCTAAGTTCATGGCTTGCAGAAAATAAATTAACACTAAATCACAGTAAGACTCAGTTTTTACAATTTCTAAAACACAATGCAACAAAACCTGACATTTTAATTTCACAGAATTGGCATATGATTAGTGAAACTGAACAGTTCAAATTTCTAGGTGTTCGGATAGATAGTAAACTGTCGTGAAAATCCCACGTTCAGGATCTTGTTCAAAGACTTAATGCTGCCATTTTTACTATTCGAACGGTATCTGAAGTGAGTGATCGTTTGACACGAAAATTAGTCTACTTTGCGTATGAGAAGGTATTGAATAGAATTGGGGAGAAGAGGAGTTTGTGGCACAAATTGACTAGAAGAAGGGATTAGTTGGTAGGACATGTTCTGAGGCATCATTGGATGACAAATTTAGTGTTGGAGAGCAGCGAGGAGGGTAAAAATCGTAGAAGGAGACCAACAGATGAATACACTAAGCAGATTCAGAAGGATGTGGGATGCAGTGGGTACTGGGAGATGATGAAGCTTGCACAGGATAGAGTAGCATGGAGAGCTGCATCAAACCAGTCTCAGGACTGAAGACCACAACAACATATGTCGTATGGTATTATATTCTGGAGTAATTCTTCCCATTCTAAAAGGATGTTTTTGACTCAGAAAAGGGCGGTTCGGGCAATAAGTGCTGTAAGTCCACGAACCTCTTGTCGGCCCCTGTTCGTGAATCTGGGTATTTTGACATTGGTCTCTCAATGATTATATTCCTTACTGTTGTTCCTTGTTAACAATAATAGCTTATTCCCAAGAAGAAGCAGCTTTCACGCAGTTAATAATCGGCAGAAATCAAATCTACATTTGGATCGGACTTCCTTAACTCTTGTGCAGAAAGGTGTGCAGTATACTGCTGCATCCATTTTCAATAAGCTACCACTCGAATTCAAAAATTTTAGCAGTACTTCACCCGCTTTCAAATCGAAACTGAAGAGTTTCCTAATGGGTCATTCCTTCTATTCTGTCGAGGTGTTCCTTGAAAAAGTAAGCTGATTCTTGTTGTATTGTTGATTGCTTTTACTCAAACTTGTGGATTGAAATCTTTACCTGTTATTACTTTTATGTTGTAATTTCACGTACTAACATGTTCCATGAACTTGGAGATTTGCTCCTCAGTTTGGTCCTACGGAACGTGACGGGAGGCTGATTGTTGCTTTGTTCTGAGAAAACTTTATTCTTGCGTTGTAGCCGCTGCGCCAAGTCGTTCACCAGCAGGGTTAGTCTGAAGTGCTTGTTGCTATGACATAGTGACAGTTTTGTGTACAACTTCTCGGGTAGTTGAAACGTAAATCAGTGCTTTGAAGAAATGACTCTTTCACTTTCGTCCACATCGTACAACTATAGTCAATTAGTACAGAGAATTCCATAGAGGAAATTTCAGTTTGGAGGGCGCTGAACGGACGGGTAGGCCACGATCATAAGTTACGGAGGAAAACATTGAAGCTGTGAGGAAATTGCTTGACGAAAAGAGCGAGTGACCAATAAGTAGATAGAAGGTACCTTAAGACTAAATGCACCAGCAGTTCTTTCGATTGTGCATGATCATTTGCAAGTAATGAAACTGTGTTTTCTCTGGGTGCCGCATAGACTGACGGAAGAGCAGATGAAACGACGTTTGACATGGTGACGGCAGATGTTAAAAAAGATTTCTGAAGGGTAACTCAATATGTGAATAACATGGTGACAGGTGGCGAGACTTGGTTGTACTATTATGACGTGCAAACAAGACTCAAAGCGAAGGTTAGGTCTTTGAATATGACAACTCACCCGTAGCTGTCAGGAAATATCGATCAGTAAACAAGAAAATGATAGCGGTTTTTTTGTTTTTTTTGTTTTTTTAAGTCAAGTTGAATTGTGGAGCGTGTTGTTTTGGACACACAAAAGACAGTCACAGCTAAGTGATACACTGAGCAGTGCCTGCCCAAAGTCATCTGGCCTTTGAAGAATCTGCGACCAAGGTCAAGAATGGACACTTGGTTCCTCCATCACGACAACGCTCCAGCTCATCGCGCCAAACCATCCACCGAATATTTGCGGGGTACAGGACCGACTCGCTAATTACATCCACTTGTTCCGACAAGTCTCACACCGGTGTAATATGGGATGTAAAACAAACACGTACACAGCAGCGTAACATGCACTTTTCGACGAGGGTAAACGATATAGTTACCATGTAAAAACTTCGTGTGATATCAGTCAATGAATCCTTATAGTGAGTGACCCCTGAAATTAAGTGATACTTGTCCAATATCACGATGGTCTGAAATATCCGCAAAAATACGCCGGCGACAGAAAAAGGTGCTATGTTTACGTCATTATGGTGCCTTAAATATGATTACTACTAACAATTCTAAACAAATACCCAACGCCGTTTTCATGCCTAAACCTCTGTGGCCTGCTGTTCCGACGGGTAAACTTCTTATGAAATAAGAGAACGGCTATAAAACATATTCTCCACAGTTCTGAAAAGCCAATATTTGATAATGGAACGTAATTAACGTATTAGTGATATATATTTGCCGAAGATGAGTTTTTCTTTAAATCCTATTCCGTAAAACTTCAAAAACGCGATATAAAATTAACCTTAGCTTTAATTGACGTTGCTTGCCATCATTAACAGTTGGTGGCGTTAATACTTCTATCTGCGTACCATGCTTCGTTTAAGACAGAACTGCGCCTCAGATTAACAATCTTCCTCATCTATGATGCTTGGCAAGTGCTAAAATGTTCTTTACAAGTTAAATATGTCTGCAATAATAAGTCATCAAGCAAAAAAGTGCAATATTTACATTAAGTATTACAGTTATATTCCGCGTACATACATATCCTTCTAATTGGTGCCTAAACCATGTCTGTGAACTATAAATTAAGTACCCCAATACTTCCATGCCTAAAGAGCTACAAATAACATGCTAAACTAGGAGCTGATATTACATGTTGTCTCTAAGTGATCGATGTCGTAAAAGTAACATGACCAGGCTCATAAGCGAAGAATTCATATTAGCTAAAATCCTGCTTTAAGAAGTCAAGCATATAAACAAATGGGCAGTCTGAATTACTATCAGCTACTGGAAGAATGTGATTAATTCTATTATTAAGGCCTACTCTTGGTGTAAGTAACTGTACACCCTTATATTAAATATTTACAAGTCTAAATTGTTCATGATGCTTGTCAAGTGTTACGGTGGTATCTCCATGTCTGAAATACATAAAGGGTGCTGACATTTCAAGTTGAAGAGAAGGTACTGATCACCTAACGTTTTTACAAGTTTTTCTGTTACGTTTCACCACTAATTTAGGGGGAAGGAGACAATGCATAACTAGAAAAATTTAACCGATAATATTAACTGGCAGTTATTGATGTTTGTAACAAATGATTGGACCTAATCGAGGTTAAGTGCAAAAACAAACTGCTGCATGATTTACCAACCGAAACAATAGTACCAAGGCTCTCTAGAAAGTTTACCAATCACTACTAAGGCTCTCCAAAATGTTTATAGACCTATTTCCTATACTCAACCAGTAAAGAAGACCAACATGTAGTAAAAATACGCTATGTGAAACGCCACACTCACACGCAACACAGTCAAAAGAGATTTTATGAAAAAGTTAAGAAGATCATTTTCTTACTTAAACTTTAATATGATATTACGAAGAAATAAAGAAGATGTTTTACTACGGTATGTTTCTTAAACTGAACAATAATTACCTCACACACAACCATACACACACACACACACACACACACACACACATCTCTAAAGACAATAACTGAGCAGATATCTCGAAAGTAAGTTCTTTAATAAAGCTGTTTTTCATTTATCATATTATACACATACACACACACACACACACACACACACACACACACATGTACGCAAACACACACACATTCAAGCTGCAAATCATAATACACTTGTATAAATACAGATCACTACGAAAATTTGACCAAAATAAAATTTTGTTATCTCTTGAAAGATGTACGATTTCATACACTTTGCAAGCAAAATGGGCTTTCAAATTAAATATTTTCATATCTAAAGTTTCTGCGTAATTTATTACAATACACTTAATGGCACTATTTAAATAAATTATAGGTCAACAGACTACAGTAGTTCGATCTTTGTACCATCCATTACATTAATCGAAATACATAAAATTGTTTACAAAAACTAGTACATGAGCAATACTGCACATGTAACTTACAGTTTGAAATGCAACAGTAATTAACAGTGCTGCACTCACTACTAAAATTTGTCTCGATATTCCAGCCACATTTTGCAGGCACAATGAGCTTTCAAAAAATTTTGCTGTACCTAAATTATCTGTATAGCTCATTAAAATTCACGCACCTCACTTACTGACAACATTAAATTTATTTAGAGCACTTAAGCAGATCTAACTTACAGCCTAAGGTGCACTGACAATTAGTAAACAATGACAACATAATGAAAACAGCAGTTCACCATATATCTTGGAATGCATTCAGCTAAGCAAAATGAACAAACAAAACTTAGTCGTCTTCTACTGTCACAACGGAAACCTGAGTGCGCAAACCTTATTCCCTCTATGTAATGTTGTCCCCTCATTACAATAAGCATCGCAGAAAGAGAAAATTTACTGTAGTGTATAAATCAGAGAGATGATGAAGCGGTTGTGGAAATATTGTACATAACTTTTTGATGTTGTGTGCATACATGTCTCACGGAAATTAATGGTGAGGCAGTATGATAGACGAGGCAGATGTGGAAATACCTGAACACCCCCCATAGGCGGAGAGAATGATGAGGAATGGGCAGTAGAGAGAATGATGGTAGGTGGATAATTATAATCAGTGGAAAATGGTGGTTAATGTACAGTGATGGTCAGTGGGGAATGATGATGCACAGAGAGATTTAAAATCGTATAATATAAGACCCCTGTTTATTTTTGTCATAGTCAGCCATGAAACTATTGTTTACAACTACATGTCTATGTGAACAGTGGACAATACCACATCTGCGCCATTTTCAACAAACTGTAATTACTCAATATTGTACACAGCAAGTACAAAGTTCTAAATCAAATGGGAGTTGACGCCTCGACTCGGAACAGATTTTAACAGTGTTACTGAACGATCTTCTGGATGTTCTAAACTTTATGGTGAGTGACCTTTGAAAAAAATGAATATTTCTTGACTTTTTATCTTTTTTATAACAAATACCTGTCACTCTTTATCTTTATCTAATCATAATCACAGATATCTTATGATGACATAGCAGAAACGGTGTTATACGTAAAGAAAATTTTAACTGCGATTTTGTGAATGTTATTCACAGAAAGCTAATATGAAATATGGAAGTAAAAACTTCAATAGCCAAGATCGCTAACTATAACTTTATTTTTTAATAACCGATTTCGGCAATCTAAGTTGCCATTGTCGGGTCTAGGCTGTTTGTATATTTCATGTTATTCTAGATCGCCCCAATACTCCAGTAATATTAGATACATACGCAAAAAACGAAGATGCAACACAGTCACCAAGTCACTGTAAACAGTGATCGGAACGTTCTCGACAACAGAAGTCCGCTGTGTGGACGTCATCACTGGAACCTCTCTTTCATACAGCCCACGCCCCCAGATGTTTTTCAGCTTGCCCTGGACGTTGTTATCTACGGTCTACGGACGATGTCGATGACCAGCCCTTCCGATCAGCATCTCCCAAGGCTGTGCGACCTTGGTCAAGTTGTGGGTACTGTGTCACTACGGGTGGACGCGTCGTTGCACTTTGACGGTATACCGCCAGGATTTCCCGGTGAATCTGGGTGCAGTATACATGTTTTTTCAGTAAGAATCGTACTGGCCAGTGTGCTTCAAGTTTGGAGTACGTTTCCAGCGTCCGCGCACTTTCACTCGCCCACTTTGATGCACCTGTTGTCCATACCGCAGCAGAACTGTGCCTGAAGCAACCCCGGAACGTGTACTCTCTTCTGACAATGCGCCACTCCTGTTGCACAATCGTCTTCAAGTCCCTACTTATTAGCTCACCTGTGTGGAACATCCGTTTGGACTAAATAAGATATAAAATTCAATAGCCCGCTTTTGACCGGTTCGGCCTTCACCTTTTCTCCAATTGGCCGTTATCTCAGATACTCAAGTAGCGCTTACGTCGGAAGTGTCCTTCGTAGATAAGCTACAATTTCAAGAATTCTGTCAGTCACCCCAGTCATCATAACTATTTGCTTGATTTATCAGTTGGCATATCGCCGCAATGGAAAAGACAGTAATACATGAAATGTAGAAAACGTTTCTCTTTGTTTCCAGTCAACGAAGCAAATAATTACCTGTAGATTGTCGATTTTGGATAACGGTCACATTCAGATCTGAATACAAGTGTAGAATCCAGAACTTATGAGGACATGTCCTAATGAACACTGAATTTTAAAAAATGTTGCAACACCAACAAAATAATTAATGTAGAGTAGTGAAACTTCGGAAATATATCTGTCGAGGTAATATTAAAATATCACAGGTTAATGTAAGGGCAAGATAAGCCACTGAAAATGTGAAACCCAGGTACATTAATAACCGGTGTGAGCGCCAGAATGTTGAATGGAAGTATGCAAACGTGTATCCATTGTGTTGTATGTGTG
This sequence comes from Schistocerca piceifrons, assembly GCF_021461385.2. Classification (NCBI taxonomy): domain Eukaryota; kingdom Metazoa; phylum Arthropoda; class Insecta; order Orthoptera; family Acrididae; genus Schistocerca; species Schistocerca piceifrons. The sequence goes on from NC_060143.1 coordinate 300,935,044, forward strand.
CCATATATCGGTTTGATGGACGAAGTTTCATGTCTGTTGCACTTGGTCAGTCAATAGTGCGACCGTTAATGCTGATTGTGAATGACGCTGGAACTGCCATCCGATGATATCCTATATATGCTCTACCGGAGACAGATCTGGTGATCGACTAGGCCAAGGTAACATATCGAAATCCTGTAGAGTATATTGATAACAACAGCGGTATATGGACGAGCGTTATGCTGTTGGAGAACAACCAATGAAACGCTATTCACGAATTGCAGCACAATAGGTAGAATCACCAGACTGACGTACAGTTTTGTAGTCAGGGTGTGTGGGCAGCTGTTATACTAAATAGCACCTCAGACCCAAGTCCAGTGCGTCTACCAAGTAGACAAGTTGGTTGCAGGTCCTCAACTGTTCTAACCAACATACGACCATCACTGGCACCGAGGCTGAACCAACTTTCATCAGAAAACACAACGGACCTCTCTCCTGCCGTCCACTGAACACTCCCTTTCTCGCCACTGAAGTAGCAAATGGCAGTGGTTTGGTTTCGGCGGAATGCACACTACAGGGTGTCTCGCTCAGAACTGGTGCCAACTGCTGCTCAAATTGCTACTGCAAATGCAGCACGATGAGCCACAGCTATCCGCCGAACACGATGGCCTTCTCTCTTCGCACTGCCATGTGGACGTCCGGATCCCGGCCTTCTTTCGACAGTACATTCTCGTGCTCACCGCTGCCAGCAATCATGTACAATGGCTACATTCCTGCCAAGTCTTTCAGCAATAACGCATACAGAACATTTTTGACTTCTCTTAGCCCTACAACACGATCTCGTTAAAACTCATAGAGGTGTTAATAATGGCTTCTTTGCCGCCTTAAAGGCATTCTTGATTAACATGAACTCACCATGTCCAATCCGGCAGGTAACTAAAGCTCACAGCCGTGTGAGTGTTTGTTTCCTTGATTCGCATCCTCGTACTGGCGCTAATAGCGTCACTCTTTTTGACTGGAGCGAAATTGGAACAGACGTCATCTTTAAGATGTAGAAACACGTCTACCAAATTTCATTTATGTCGCACAGCTCCTTCTTTGCGTTGCGATTTTTTTTCCGTCAGTGCATTATGAAAATTGAAAGGGGAGGGAGGAGGAAGGTAGGTAAACGAAATTCCGCACAGAGCAGCTAGTATTAGTTCCTTCGCTTTTCTTTCCTTTCTCCCTCATCAATTTACAAGTTATGTAGAACCAGGCCACAACTATGTTAACCGTGAGTTCATGTGTCAGACTGCGAATACTGGATCCCAGTCCGTTCAAGAACTTTTTGAGTCACTCAGCAGTTCTTTCAACTGTGCCATTGACTTCTTAATGTGAAAACTGAAACGTTACTCAATGTTCTGCAGTCCACGTTAAACAGCAGGTGCCGGCCCGGGTGGCCGAGCGGTTCTAGGCGCTACAGTCAGGAACCGCGTGACCACTACTGTCGCAGGTTCGAATCCTGCCTCGGGCATGGATGTGTGTGATGTCCTTAGGTTAGTTAGGTTTAAGTAGTTCGAAGTTCTAGGGGAGTGATGACCTCAAAAGTTAAGTTCCATAGTGCTCAGAACCATCTGAACCATTTTAAACCGCAGGTCATTATCTACTCGGATATTACAAAACCGCTATCCAGGTACTCAGTGCCAGTTGCAGGTTGCCTAGGGGAAGCAAAGATTTCTCCTACTTCGCATAGTTGTCGACCAAGTACAAAGATTAAGAACTCTGTCATAATCAACTCATTAAGCTGTATAAACTTATGTCAGAAGTTTAATACCATAGTTAGAAGCTATACATTTGTTCTGAGGCAGCATAACTGACGGCGCACAAAAACCGACCTATATTTATCCAGTATTTGAGAATGACAGCACTTATCGACTTCCAACAAACTTCAAGCATAATTTCAACCTTTCCTAAACTTTCCTCGCTTACATGTTTAGAGTCAAACATTTAACACTTGAATGCATTCGTGCAATATTCGGACGTTTGAGGCTGTTGTACACCAGTGCTTGCTGAAAAATAATAACAATGCGTAGCCCTCTAGCGGCACAACGTTGCAACTTTCTTCAGCAAAGGCTGAAACTCGATAGGTGATGGGCATGCATGTAATACTTACACCGATACTGAGAACAGAATTAAAATTTCAGAGCCGTTACTTTTAACAGGCCTCGTATAAGAGAGTTCGATTCTTTAAAGAATCGAGGTCGTGCTGGTATATAACTAAGTCAGTTCAAAGGCCACAGGAAGGCAAGCACATACCATCGCCAATACGACCTTGCCCAGTATAGACTGCAGCTTATATTTTATACCACGTGCTTTCAGGGAATCACTTGTTTTAGTTTCTGCATGTTCCAGTAGGTGGCAGCATCTGCTTGAATGAAGTGATAAGCCTATAGGTTCTCTAAATAAAGTTGTTTGTGACAGTGTCAGCAGTCCTTTCTCATAGAAAGTTTCTTTTTTTTTGACTAGAATGTTGTAACATGCTAATATACCCTGCATATTGGAGAAAGTTTTAATTTTATTCATATAAATAGTATTCACTTGGAATACATTTTAAAATTTTGACGAATCAAGCTAATTTTTTTGTAACGTTTACTGTTGCAAACTTATTTTGTCCCAGAACAATGCGTTGACAGCAAATATAAACTTTTCACTCACAAAATCTAAGCTCAAGGCTGAAGCGGCCAAGCTGTTATGTCCCTATTTGGAACATCTCTTCACTGACTAGAAATAAACAGAAAATCGTTGACATTTGATTGGAGGGAAGGGCTCGAGAGGTGAAATAGTGATGCTCCACTCCGAATGCAAATTAGTGTTTTCTGTCTACAATTTATGGACACTAACGCTCTTTCTTCTGTCTTTAAAGGGAATTTCTATTCAGCACACTAAAATAGAGTTATTTTCTACTAAGTGACGCCATTTTTCCTATAACTGAACTGCTTTTGTTGGACAAAGTTACATAGTCCTACAACTTTCACATTATTTAGTCGTCTATGACCATTATCAAGTGTGTATTATTTACAAGTATCTTACAGAAAAGCATGTAAAATTCCAAATTACATCAGGATCTGAGAACGAATGTATAAGCTGCCTGTACGTTTTCCGAAATTCCTTTATCAGTTAACAGTAAATCAGCTGATAGTAGTGAACTTATAAGCTTTAGTCTAATAAGCATTGTCCAATTCAAGAAAAAATGACTGAATTAAATATTGTTACTCGGGCTATACATAAATCAAAGATACCTTTAATATGAGATTGGCTGTAGGTGGTAGAAAGAATGTAGAAGAATGTAGAGACGTTTTTGATTGGGTCATGAATGGCAGGCTAAGGCTATGAGGTTGTAGACAACACTGTTGACAGGTTTAGTAATGCATAAGTTCAATAAGAATAATAATTGAAAGTAGTACCTTGTCTGACTGGAAGGACCAGTTAAAAAAGTTGAGATTCCAAACTGTTGTACACAACACCTCGATCAGAATAGAGGGATCTAAGTTTCATTTTTCCTTTCACGCCAATGGGAAGTTCTAAAGGAAGTGTTGCCACAGTGGTCTCCAGAGGAGGTAAAAGCTCTTATGGAGAAGACAGTCTAAGAGAACAGAAAGAATCGGCAATTTGAATGTATGTACGTTTTTCTTTTATCTTTTGTTTGCGAGACGTTTGTTCATTTACTTATTAATCTAAATCCAGATATCTGAGACTTAAATTTCAGGTAACAAAAAATTACAGCGTATTTCTTCAGAATACGCTAGTGCATACAGTTACAAAGCCTTTTAATTATGTTTAAAATTGTGTAATAAGTTCTAACACATCATTATAACCTGAACAGTGCTACTAACATTTATTTTTCACTGTCACGGTACTAGAAATGGAAAACAAAATCGTTGACGCAATGAAGAAGAGCTGTTTGTTTCTCTGCAGTCGAATTTCCTTTGAGCGCTACGGTCACAGGTTCGAATCCTGCCTCGGGCATGGATGTGTGTGATATCCTTAGGTTAGTTAGGTTTAAGTAGTTCTAAGTTATAGGGGACTGATAACCTCAGATGTTAAGTCCGACAGTGCTCAGAGCCATTTGAATTTCCTTTATACGTGAGTAATGGGACACTATACCGTAAGCTGAAGGACATTTTGATTTGTTTCGATTGCAGAGCATAATCTGATAGATAAAATATGTATAACAAATTGTTTGTCTGAGTTAAAAGCCGTATTGATTTCCATTGCATCAAAGCAGTGCACTCGACTGATTCTTATCTTAAAGGTCAGTCAGGCCTGATTTAATCTCGCTGTGTTGACAGATCTACCTACGCCACCTAAAGTTCGTATTCGTACGATATCAGCTTTCCAAGGTCAGGTGCAAGAGAAACGTTCAGGCTTCTAATTTTGCCGTTGTTTGAAATCGACAACCTGACTCAGGTCACGCCCTCATCGTGGGCTTGTACGGGATAATGCTAGCGGCAGTAAATCACTGGACATTTTTCCCACAATAGCACAATTTGTGATTCACAGTATTTCATATGACGGGTAGTCATAAAGTTTTCATTATCACCCCAAAAAGATAAAGGTGTTATTGTAGATTATTAATTTACAATGCAAACGTCATTTCATATCGGCTGTAATTTAAATTTGAAAATAAACTAACTGGGCAAATTTCTGCTTTCGTTCCATCTCGCTTTTATAAAATATTATGAATAGTGCTTCTGCATCTACATCCACACTCTGTAAACCATTGTAAAGTGCTTCCTTTTCCATTCGCCTGAAGACTATTTAGTAATTGCACAACTGCAACGAATATAAAACGTCCGTTAAGCTAGATATAATTGATTTCTGTGACCTTCAAAAGAAAGATTACAATCCAGAATGAGATTTTCACTCTGCAGCGGAGTGTGCGCTGATATGAAACTTCCTGGCAGATTAAAACTGTGTGCCCGACCGAGATTCGAACTCGGGACCTTTGCCTATCGCGGGCAAGTGCTCTACCATCTGAGCTACCGAAGCACGACTCACGCCCGCTCCTCACAGCTTTACTTCTGCCAGTATCTCGTCTCCTAACTTCCAAACTTTACAAAAGTTCGCAGGAGAGGTTTGGTCGGTCCTGCGAGTGTGCTCGGATAGCCTAAGTGGTATAGCGACCGCTCGCGATAAGCGGGTTCGAGTCTTGGCCTGGCACGGATTTTCATATGTCACTTTAGGTGGTACATCTATACCCGTTAATAGTTGATTTTCAGGAATAAATGACAATATTCGACATTTCTTGTTCATCATCAAACATAAGTACATGAATAAGTATTTAAAAAGGTTTCCGTCATACGGACCTCACTCTTTTTCTTTTCTCTTGTGTTCTTAGACGCTCACAATGAAGTATCGGATGGGGTAAAATCCCTTGGTTCAAATGGTTCAAATGGCTCTGAGCACTATGCGACTTACCTTCTGAGGTTATCAGTCGCCTAGAACTTAGAACTAATTAAACCTAACTAACCTAAGGACATCACACACATCCATGCCCGAGGCAGGATTCGAACCTGCGACCATAGCGGTCGCTCGGCTCCAGACTGCAGCGCCCAGAACCGCACGGCCACTACGGCCCGCCCTAAAATCCCTTCGAAGTGTTTCTACATTAGAAATCATTCAGGGACAAGAAACTCTCAATACCGCAGGGTGTTTGTGCTAGCTGATGTTGTCTCGCAGCACAGTATAAGTATGTGAAAAATCTTCACGTTTGCCTGCAACATCTGCTAACGATGACAGAAGCATAAACATTATTTTACGCTCATCTTGATTTAGGTGTTCTATGGTTTCCCTGCATAGTGCAACACAACTCTTTTTATGGCTAACTTAATCAGCCCCTTTGCAGCTGCACAATGCTCCGTCTCTAGTGACCTTTATGACTATGGGCCAAAACCAGTCAGTTCTCTGTCACGAATTACGTTTATTTATTACATAAGATTAGCGCCGTAAGGCCCTCTCTTTCAGTTGATCAAGCATTCTGCTTTTGTTAGATATATTCGTAATGATACGGCTTATAAGAGGTCTTACATCTAGATTGCTTTCGAGTATTAGAAATAGCTATCATATAATTAGTGAAAACAGTAATAGCTTTAATGAAAAGATACACTATGTATACTAACTGACAAAAGGAGAGGTCCCAGAAGGGGGGATGGGGTGGAAATGAAACTTCCCGTATTGAGAGTGTGTGTGATTACAATATCGAGTCAAATTTACAGACAAGTATACATTATGAGCCTGTTTATCACCGTGCGATGTATCCCCTATGGCCTGGATGCATAGACCGACTCGTTGGGAAATGGGTTCGTAAAGCCATTGTATCCTCTCTTGAGAGAAGATGGCCCACAGCTGTTGCAGCTGCTCATAGAAGTCGTGGATACTGACACTGGGGTGAAGTTGATCTACGAAATGGTCCCACACACTTTTTATCGAGGCATAACTGGGGAGCCGGCGACGGTGGCCGAGCGGTTCTAGGCGCTTCAGTCTAGGCGCAACTGCTACGGTCGCAGGTTCGAATCCTGCCTCAGGCATGGATGTGTGTGATGTCCATAGATTAGTTAGGTTTAAGTAGTTCTAAGTCTAGGGGACTGATGACCTCAAACGTTAAGTCCCATAGCGCTCAGAGCCATTTGCACCATTCGCATAACTGGGGATCTTGCTGACATCGAAAGGACCTCGATATCTCGCAAATAGTTCAGGGAAACACGTGCCATGTGTGTACAACCACCGTTAAGTTGAAAAATGGCTATAATGTATTATCACATGAGAGGTAATACAGTGGGACGCAGGACGTCCGGGACCTACCGTGATGCCGCCGAATTTCCCTCAACCATTCCTAGCCGTCACCTCAAGTGCTGCACACGGCTCCCTGCACTAAGACACCAAGAGTAACATTGTTGTGCCTTTCCAAACATGGGGACTGATGACCTCAGATGTTAAGTCCCATAGTGCTTAGAGCCATTTTTTCCAAACATTGGAGTCCGCAACTCGTGGTCGTGCTGTAGCGTTCTCGCTTCCCGCGCCCGGGTTCCCGGGTTCGATTCCCGGCAGGGTCAGGGATTTTCCCTGCCTCGTGATGACTGGGTGTTGTGTGCTGTCCTTAGGTTAGTTAGGTTTAAGTAGTTCTAAGTTCTAGGGGACTGATGACCATAGATGTTAAGTCCCTTTGTGCTCAGAGCCATTTGAACCAAACATTGGAAGAATGGGACCACTCCCCAGGTCGCCGTAGTACACATCGACGATGGTCGTCCGGGACAGTACAGAACCACAAGTCATCTCTCAAGACAATACGACGTCATTCATCACCTACTGTTCTCGGACATGGCACAGTTCCATACACAGCGATCTTTATTGTGGTTTTAACGGCAGCCTACGCATAGGATGGCAATTCCCTTGTCGGGCTGGTGCAAGTCTCCAGCCAACGGTGTGGACTGATAACAGAATTTTATAGGGGATATGGCAGAAGCAGATGTGAAGAGGTTGCGATGTGTTAGGGCGTAACACGTCAGTCGTCTCTTGTGTTGGACAAACGTGATCGACCGGAGTCTTGACTTTAAGTATGCCTGCTCTAACGTTTCCATGCAGTCATACATCGACCCACTGCCACATCCGAATGCGCCGCAATTCTCGATAATGCACGATTCAACCGGCCGCCTGAATAGAGTCCCAAAATGTGGCCCCTTTCGGACTCTGCCAAGTGCTGATAACGCCGCCTCACACGATTACGCAGTGTCTCCGTGTCCTTTACTGTGACCACTCAACATCTGAAACTATTAACAACCTTTATAAGCAATACCAGGTCTGGTAACAACACTAAACAAGAACAACGCTAATCAGTCTGCTGGCCGTTTCACTTGTCACAAACAACTGCACCTCTAACCACTAACATACATGCTCATGGTGTGTACGTGTAAGTAGGTACGTTGACATCCAACGTCTTCTGGGTGCCTCACTTTTTTTGTCAGGCAGTGTATATTTGCTTGTGAAAATTAAGACGTGTTTCAAAAATATTCATCCATGTTCGTTGGAGTATTTCTTGTACATGTACGGAGATAAAATCCCAAAAACACTACGGTATGTTGATGATTTTCACTTATGGACCGTCTGACAGCAACTGAATAAAACACAATTTTAGTGACAGTCGGCAACAGAAACCAAAACATTGCATTAAAAAAAGCGTTCAGTGCATAGTGCTGTGGAATGCAGGAAAAAGCAGCAAATTGGCGCTTATAGGAAGAAGAACAAGACCAAAAATGCAACAGGAGCGTAATATGTAAGAAACTGTCTACGCAACCTGCCACTGATGATGCCTTGCAGAAAATAAAGGCGAAACGCGTATGGCACTAAAATTGTGTTTTATTCAGTTGCTGTCAGACGGTCCATAAGTGAAAATCATCAACATACAGTAGTATTACGCGCAACTGAGGAGGACAGGACCAAAAAATTGAAGATGCCCAAAAACACTATTTCAGCACAAGTATCAGCTATGACAGGAGATATTGCACGGTGTAAAATGCGTTACATATTATTCAGTAAAAGCGGTGATACCCCCCCACCCCATCCCCCCGTCCCCCAACGAGAAAATTTAAAGCCGAGCGCTGTGTTTATATTTGACGACATCCCTGTGGAAAACCAAGACCAAATTCGAAAATATTTCTGTTTCGGTCGTCATATGAGTGTTGATGTGTTTTTCCTAAGCCAAACATATTCCAGTATCCCCAAACAGTTGGTTAGGGATAATGCATACTCACTATAGCCTTCAAACAAGACAATATGAATTAAAAACACATTTACCAAACACATGGAGGAACTGAAACGTCGTTCAATGATTTTTTAGAGATATGTGCAGGTTGCTAGAATCATTCACAGCATAAAACAAGAAAACTAAATGATGATAGGTACACGTGAAACATCCAAAAGTTTCTGTGTGTATAGCCCAGTAAGAGAGGTGAATACATCACTATCCGCTGCACCATCGTTATTCGAGCGCATGTCTAGCTCTCAACCCGAGAGAATTGGTGTACATAAACCGAACATTCGCTTGTAAAGGGATGCGAAAATTCTGGCTATCGTGCATAAAGTTGGAGGTATGGGCAGGAAGCTAGAGATGTAATACCGGACTCTTCTGAGAAAGGTCAATGCATTAAATGAGTTAGTTAACGAAATCGATAAGAAAGTAACCGACTTAATTAAAAAGGTTGAGGCTATTGAGTGGAAAATAGATGTTGTTGTAGAGAAGGGGGAGCAGGTGCATAATAAGAGGAGGAATAGAGGATATGCAAATCTTCACGCTGCAGAGACGACTGATTAGTATACACCGAGATGTCAAACAATCAGAAAGTCATTCAGGCTCGGAAACCCGTTCGAGAGAAACTATGGTTGCTAAGGTTAGGGCATATGGATCGACAGCAAACGCTGAGAGAGACTTTTACGCCGGTTACCGAGTCTCTGAGACAGCTCTCAGTAAAAACAAAACCATACGATAATGATGGCGTTGCCATTGACGAATTCATTATCCGTCACGTCCCTGGCCAGACAGATAGGACATTCGGTCTCAGGAGGGGAGACCGTACATGCTACATACGCTGCCTATAAATGTAACTGATGACATAATACAGATTTGTGACTTAATGAATCTTATTTTCCTAAGAGCTACGAAGAAACCCATAAATTATTCAGTTAATAATGGAGAAATGCACCATGAAATACTGTATTTGACTGACGTCGCAAAAAGCTTGAGCAACAAGACCTATAAAACCTTTACACAACCAATACTTGATGGTGAAAACAACAACAGCAGCAGTAGTGGCAATGGTATTGATATTGAGCATAAAGCACCGAACTATCGAATCCCGCAGCATATAAAAATTTTGACGACCCCGACGAGCTAATAGATAAACTACGTTTGCTCATGGGATCAGCTGCTGCAGGTAACACAGTTCATTCGAATGAAACAGTAATCTCTGAGCTTAAAGAGAGAGGTATCATCGAATAAGTGTGGAGACAGTAGTTCGATCATTGTAGAAAACAGTACGCAAAACATACCCTCGTAGGCATGTAATGATTAAAGTTCTGGATGATTTACGGCAGGCTGTTCTTGTAGATATGAGGGAAATTCACAAGAGAAAAATGCGTTCAAATATATTTTTATGGTTATTGTTACATGCTCCAAATTTACCTGTGATTTACCTGTTGAAACAAAAACGGGAGAAATGTTGCGGATGTGTTTCAGCCATTCCTGCAGACAGGAACGAATCGATGCCCAGACAACCGCCAAGCCGATCACGGTGGAGGTTTTTACAATAGGTATTTCAAGACTGTGGTGCAGCGGTATGGAACACATCACTACTCAACATTCACCCACCTGAAGGCGAGTATCGTGGAAAGTCTGAACAGAACAATGAATGGTCAAATGTGGATGCGCTTTAATTTTCCAGGCTCAAACAAATGGACAGATATCATCCCAGAAATGAATGCTCAGTATAATCGAACCAAACATAACACAATGAAAATGAGACCAATCGATGTTCTTGACAATGGACTCATGGATACGGTGTACTATCGCATTAAAATGCCAGATACACGTAAAAATAACTTTAATGAAGGTAATTTGGTATGTAGCTCAAAACACAAGAAGGAATTTGAGAAATCATACCTACCGAACTGGTCATTAGGGATATTTACAGCCTCAAAGATGTAAAGAACAAATTCTAGAACTTACATTTTGGAGGATAGTAAAGGTGAAGGAACTGCAGGTTGCTTCTACACCAAGAAAATGCAAAAGAATTCTGAACCGGATGTCTTTGTCGTGGAGAGGGTCATAATACGTTGGAGAAATATAGCACTAGTTAAATGGCTTGGATTTCCTACAGCACAAAACACCTGAATTGACACTGAATTGTTATATAATGGGGCGCATAGAGCACAACCAGCAAGTAGCATAACATGCGTGCTGTGAGACGCATTAGGGGAGGTGGTGGTATTGTAGACAAACTGCCAGTAACATCACACATTCCGGGATACGACTACTGCGAACATGGAACAGAGCTTCAGAAACGCTTGGTACGAGGTGATAAGGTGGATCATCTGCCCGACGAAGTGTGTATGGTGCACAACATTGCATTCGCTGCAAATAAAAATCTCCCAATTCGCTACATTGCAGATCGGATTTGAGCGAATAAGGCTAAGGCTATAAGCAGAAGAAATGATATTGGTATAGGTCAACGCATTGCAGCCGTTGTAGTTGATAAAACCATGAGTGGAAAAATTAAGTTGGGTTTAGAAGTGATGAATTTCAAGTGAGAAGAAGAAGTCAACGATGAAGAAGTAGAGGGGGGTCTTTAAAAAAACCATATCCTGACTGCGATGTGTGCAGCTAAAAACGCTCTGAAGCAGAAAGGTGCAGGAAGAAGAAGAGGAATGGTTAAAGCACCTCAAGTTCTACCAATACCGAAGACGTCTGGTGGTTTTTTTCATTCCTTATCGCAACCGTCTCCGCTCTCTCGGTGGTTGGTTCACAGGCTGGTGGTGTTGTGGCTATTGCCCGACCAGTCAAAAACGCGTCAAACTCCCTAGCGCAGTTAGAAGAAGCTAGAAGATATAACCACACGATGGACTCAGCAGCCATCTGAAGAGGACTGTACTTGGAACCATACAGGAAAAGGTTTCGTCTATTCATAAATAAATAAATAAAAGGCCTATTACCAGTCTCACCAGTTCGACCACTCACAAATACTGATTTTCTCAAGTTATCTATCATTAACATTTCACTCTTGGGAGGTTTTCGAGATGCGAAGAGGTTTTAATAGAACATGTTTGGCTGCTTGCAGTCAGTAGCACTGTGTACTCAAAAATCTCCCACGAGCGAAATGATAGAGATAGTTATGAACCGGAAATCAGAACTTTTAAAAGCTTCAAACGCTCATCGTATGATACACTGATGTGAGGCATTTCCTATATTATCTCGCTGATTGTGATCATATTCTCCTCTTGTGCTCCTTGAATGTATGAATTATTATCCATCTCACTTCATCCCAGAAGGAGTTGCTGTTTAACATTCATAATAATCTGACTCGTGTCCTCAGAGTAGCCCATAAGCATTTATAAAGGTACGCATGCAGGATCGTCTATGAACCGTCCCTCATTTTCTAGACCATTCAGATCCGTGGGTGATGCAGAGACGTATGTTTTAAGGATTGATGTTAAGCCAGTATTGCGTGTACGCTCGATCTCAGACCCATTGAGTTCATGGTGTATCTCTTGAAACAGGAATGCTAAAAAAATTACGTGTAAGCTTGTATTACGTGTAAGCTTGTATCCCACTGTAGCGCTGCTTGAATGGTCCTTCCAGATATATGAAACTTTTGCATGGTAGTGCCAGCACATCTTTGTGCTGGATGACAATCCTGATTTCATGTTAAATGTGGCTGAAGAGTGAGGTTTATGCGAGAAGTATTCTTGACGTATAATTCTCTCACCATACTCTGCTGAACTGGTTATATTGAGTGATTACGTCAATGCGAGGTTTCAAGCCAACTGATTTAAGAAGCTCGTAGTTCGCATGTGTTATCACTTTGCGGTCGGCAGCAAAGTGACGTGCTGTGGATTGCGTGCACTGTGAACGCCCATCCTGCCTCAGATGTAATCGTACAATGATTTCCTCACCACGAAAGAAACATGTTGATTATTCTGGTCCACAATACGCAGCTCCAAATAGTCCAATGTCTGAGCTGTTACTGGAAGGTATATTGCTTTGGCAGGGGTCTCAAAAGTCTTACACCCCGTTGCAACTGAGGGGGAGAATCCGTAAATAGTATGAATCAGACTATCGTTGAGACAGGAGTTCGTTGCAATGTTACACACGACTCGGATTTTGCTGACGGGAAGTATGTCCACAGTCTGGTCTGACTTGTAAAATTTACTTGGATCGTTCTTCAAAACCTGTCTTTTGTGAAACCCAGTAGGCGCCCTATTGAACATTTCTGGTTAAAGTCAATGGTTGCATTTACAGTCCTTATTTCAGATTTAAGTGTATTGATTTTTGCACGTAGCTCAGTACCTTTTCCAGACTGTTTTAAGACTTCGTTTAAATCATCGATATCGTATGCACCCGGTTCTATTTCCACAATATCTTTTTCATCATTAATATCCAGCTGCAGTTTGTTGTTAGTCTCAGTGATATTTAGGATGCTGTCGTACGTCTCCAATCCAATCAATACAGTAATCCATTCACCAATGCTCAAATCAATTGGCGGGAAGTAATTTGCACGCAACACAGAAGATCTGACTTTTAACGTCAAAGTGTGCGCCACAGCATCTGAACCTCAACTGATGAAGGATTGTTTAAAGCTCCTCCGTATATAGCATACTTCTTCTACCTTGTAAACGTCAAGAGAAACATGATGCATAGATGTCCACAGAGATATATATTAAAGTCCTAATAGCGCCGATAATTGTAGAACACACGTCTTCTGTGAGTGAAGTATCGCTGTAATTCTTCTGGCGTTTTCAAGTCACCAAATGAGTCGAGTCGCAATACTAGACGGTATCTGCATTTCTCATAACATATGACACCCACACCCAGTAGGTGCCGGGACCTCCAGCAACATCTAAATTCTCAATCCACATTCATCAGTTTTCTACATAGTCTTCAGTAATGTATCCCGCATAAACACACCACCGAATTTTGAATGTTGAAATTTTTTCGAACAAACGTAAGAAGATCAGTATTTGTGAGTGACCGACTGGAAGGACTGCTAATAGGCCTTTTATTTATTTATGAATAGACGAAACCTTTTCCTGTATGGTTCCAAGTACAGTCCTTTTCCGATTGCTGCTGAATCTATCATGTGATTATATCTTCTTGCTTCTTCTAACTGCGCTAGGGAGTTTTGCGCATTTTTGACTGCTCGAGCAATAGCCACAGCACCACCAGCCAGTGAACCAACCACCGAGAGAGCGGAGACGGTTAGGATGAGGAATGGAAAAAACCACCAGACGTCTTCGATATTGGTAGAACTCGAAGTGTTTTAACCAATACTCTTCTTCTTCCCATATTTTTCTGCTTCAGAGCATTTTTAGCTGCATGCACAGGATTTAGTTTTTTAAACACCCCTTCTTTTTCGTCATTGTTGTCTTCTTCTTTTTCAGAGCATGCCGTGCATCATTCATAACTCGCTTGAAATTCGTCACTCCTAAACCCAACTTTATTTTCCCATGCATGGTTTTATCAACTACAAATGCTGCAGTGGGTTGAACTATACCACTATCCTGCCTTAGCCTTATCAGCTAAATTCCTATCTGCAATGTGATGACTTGGGATATCTTCACTTGCAGCATATGCAATACCGTGTTTCATACACTCTTTATCGAACACATGTCACCTAGTGCCAAGCGTTTCTGAAGCTTTGTTCCAGGTCTGCAGTAGTTATATCCCGGAATGTGTAATGCCACTGGCAGTTTGTCTAGAATAACACCACTTCCTCTAACGTGTATCCTAGCAAGCATGTTGTGCTACTGTGTCCATTGTGTTCTATGCACCCCATTATACAGCAAATCATCAGCGTCAATCCAGCTGTTTTGTGCTGCTGAAAAACCAAGCCATTTAACTAGTGATTTTCGTCGATGTCTTATGACTATCTCCACGAGAAACACATCCAGTTCAGAGATCTTCTGCATTTCCTCAGTGTAGAAGTAACCTGCAGTTTCCTCAACTTTACTGTCGTTCAAGAGGTAAGTTCTAGGATTTGTTCTTTGCGTCTTCGAGACTGTAAATATCTCTGTTGACCAGCTCGGTAGGTATTATTGCTCAAATTCCATCTTGTGTTTTTAAATACGTACGATATCACCTACATTAAATTTCTGATTACGTGGATCCAGCATTTTAATGCGATAGTACACCGCATCCATGAGACCATTTTCACGAACATCAATTGGTCTTATTTTTATTGCGCTATGCTTGGTTCTTTCATAGTGAGCAAATATTTCTGGGAGGGTATCAGTCCATTTGCATCAGCCACGAAGATTAAAACTTTCCTCTCCACCACAGAGCTATCAATTTTCAGGTAGGGGAGGGTGTGAAGGGAAGTGTAGGCTTGGGGTGGGGGTTACCAGAGGAGATGAAGTTAATTAATTGATCAATTTAATTAAGTAGTCAATCCAATATGGGTGGGGAAACAATCGGTTAAGGATCTAACAATCGAAACGAAGGATTATCCACAGTGGATCATAACCTGTCAATCAAAAGAGGACAATAGGGATGCCCATGAGTGCATACTTTCTCCTGATGTAAGCAACCTGCCGAATTGCGCTGATGCCCCTTTGCTCTACTACTTTTATTCGTTTGCAGCCAGATCTGTGCTACGATGACACTTCGTCATAGGCGATGGTTCCACAGATGAGGTAGTTAACATCTCACCGTAACTGCAGCACAAGCTCTCATTTTGTTTAGTACGCTAACTGTGACTCATATATGGGCATTTGTCTTCATCAGACAGAGAAGCAAATGTACATTTCGCCTCCCAGTTACTCTTTTCCCACGTTTCGTTTTTCAGTCGTTTACGCCATTTGGTTGGTTGAATTGGGGGAGCGAGGTCATCGGTCTCATCGGAGAGGATGGGGGCTGAAGGCTAGAAGCGCGAGCGAAAGTAGGTGGTCATGCACTTCACTCGTTCATAGGTCTGCAAACTGAGCAGTGAGTAGGTGATTCCTCTCTCTATGCACTCTATGCACCCTGTTTTGACAGAAAATTTAATTTAGTCTAATTCTGTACTGGGTTACGTTTTAACTAGAAGCTATGGTTTTCGGTTTATTCAACAAAAAACTCAGATCAAAAAGTGACCTTTAACACACACCCCCTCGCCACCACTCCACTCACTCTCACATCCTAACGGTGGGGATTTTTTTCGTATATTCCCCACTACACTCCCTCGCAACATTGTACGAAAATGTGTGGCTACGAGAGTCTTTTTCCCCTATTTCAACTTATTTGATCTTCGTTGAGTGGGTTATAACTGTGCCTGTTGTTGCCAAATTGAAGGAACTTGTAGACAGAGCGCACACAAGCATTCATATTTACCGTAACCGTCTACAATTTTCGCAACTTGTGCCGTTTTCGATTACATCGCAATAGTAGAGGTTCGGCAGAACGTTTGACATCTTTTGGAAATCTAGTATATTCTGAAAGGCAACTGGTAGTCTTTGTGCAAATGGTGATAGTAATTTGTGTCTGCCGCGATGCTCACCCAAAGCTCATTAGATGTTTTCATCTTTTTGTGATCCTTTGTACAGATACCATCGAGACGAACAGGGGCTCTAATAAATGTAAACTGATGTCAACACAGTAATTAAAAGAGTGGTTTCTATTTTGTGTCATTTGTTCTTAGTTTTTTAAGAGAAGTAACTGGTGGTAATTAAAATGCTGATGCAATACACTAGTTGACTTTGATGATACAGTAGGCGTAAAACTATTAAGTGGTTCTGGAGCCTTTTGTGCAGATAAGAAACACCTGTTACATCTGCTGCGCTGTACGAACGAAATCGCAGTCAGACTCATTTAACGCTCGATACCGCCTTTACTGCCAGTCTTATCTCAAAGTGCTTGTACATTGTGAATTTCGACCTTGCAATGCTACGCCGCTGAGGACCGGAAGCGCCTGCTTAGATTAGCTCTAAACTGGTCTGTACATTGCTCCAACAAACAAATGCGTCATTATTAGATAGTCATCAGGCTGTAGATGATGCTAGTAAATGATGAATAATGAACCTCTCTAAACACCTGTAGGAAACGTCTGGCCGAGTGTAGTGGCTGGGGGGTTGAGACATTCGAATCGCTGAAATTACCCTGTGAGTCTTTTAACGTGATCTGTTTCCTTCCCATCCTTGTCAACACGTCTGGCCGAGTGTAGTGGCTGGGGGGTTGAGACATTCGAATCGCAGAAATTACCGTGTGAGTCTTTTAACGTGATCTGTTTCCTTCCCATCCTTGTCCGGTTCGATTTAGTAGTCCATCTATATTACTCCGTCATTAACGTAGCCATACATTATAATCTTCCTGACTTCCCTTTATAAACGTATGAGTGGTTATGGGAAGAGGAAGTGGAAAGGTGGAGGAGGAAGAGTGTAGTGATGCCTGGGATCAAACCAAAGCAAACAGTACCTGTCAAATTATGAGTTGGTGTTTTGGTGTAGGCACTGGACAAAATGTCACACGTATTCCTTCCACAATGTTTTTCACCGATGAAGTCTCGTTTCGAGAAGATTGCATAATGTAAATAATAATGATGGTGTTAGTGAAATGAAGAAAGACTTGCAGAAGATCGATGATTGGCGCAGGGATTCGGTGTTGATCGTGAACGTAAAGAAATGTTACCTGTTGTTGTTCTGGTCTTCACTTTGAACACTGGTTTCGTGCGATTATTAACGCTTGCGTACCCTGTGCAAGCCTCTTCATTGCCAGTCTCCATTTAATATACTCTCTATTAAAGTCATCGTTATTTTCTCTGCTGCCCAAGTAACAAAACTCATCTACCACTCTGTCGCTCACTTCGTAATCTAATTTCCTTAGAATTGCATGATTTAATTCAACTACATCCCATTACCCTTGTT
The DNA here is from genome assembly GCF_021461385.2 of Schistocerca piceifrons. Taxonomy (NCBI): domain Eukaryota; kingdom Metazoa; phylum Arthropoda; class Insecta; order Orthoptera; family Acrididae; genus Schistocerca; species Schistocerca piceifrons. The sequence goes on from NC_060143.1 coordinate 300,952,663, forward strand.
GTACTTTTGTTAATGTTCATCTTCTATTCAAGAAACAATCCATCCATTTAAATGATATCCCATGTCGTTTGCCGTCGTTGCCAGAATCACAGTGTCATCACCAAACATCAACGTTTTACATATCGTCTCCCCGGATTTTCATTCCCTTCCCAAACTCCTCCATAGCTCCTTCAAAACTTGTTGCTTGTACCGATAAAATAACTGCAGAGATAGGCTTCAATATTGTCCCATTCCTTCCTCAACTACTGCTTTCCTTTGGTGTCGTAGAACTCTCATATATATATACAGTTTGGTTTCTGTAGAAGTCACTGATAACCTAAAGCTCCCTGTATTTTATCTCTGCTGCTTTCAGAACTTGAAAGAGTGTATTCCAGTGAACACTGGAAAAAGCTTTCTCTAAGTCTACAAACGTCGTGAACGAAGGCTTGCCTTTCTTCCATCTATCTCGACGACGTAAGTCGTTGTGTCAGTATCCAAATTTCCCCAAAACCAAACTGATCTTCTCTGATATAGGATTCTACCACATTTTCTCTCTTCTGTGAATAATGGGTGCCATTATTTTGCAATCACGATTTACTAAACTGCTGATTCTGTAATATTAACACACACGTTAGCACGTCTCTTCTTTGTAATTGGGCTTACTCCATTCTTGAAGCCTAATGGTATTTCGCCTGTCTCGTATATCTTGTTTCCCATACGAAATGATCTCAATAACTCTCCGGGAATGTCATCTACTCAAAATACCTTGTTTCTTTCCATAATAAGGTCACAGACAAAAAATTAGTCACCCCTACAGAAATCATTACAACCATCCTTTAATACTGTGTAGTAGCACCCCTGGACTTGATAACCTGGATTCGGTTAGAAAGTAAGTTAAACCACTCGCTGATGATCTAAATTCTACCAAATTGCGGGAGTGAGGTGGTTTGTCGGCGTTTCACAAGCTGTTCCAGCACATCCTTCAGATTTTCTGTTGGGTTCTATTCATAATCTCCCAGCCCAATAAACTTTGCTGTCGTTGTCTTTATAAGCCTTTGAAAGCAATGGCCTCTTGAGAGGTGATCGACTTGAGATGTTCATTGCACGTCGCAATACTCTCACGCCAACAGGTTGGGACGGACATTCATTCGCAGCCTGCAGCAATTCCTTTCGGCTTTCGAAGTGATTTTGATTCACGAGCCGTGAGACGTGTCGTCCGTCCCTCTGAGTCAGGAGCTTCCTCCGACCGCAGTTCTGAAGTCGCGCTTCGTGGCCACGTGTGTTACACCATTACTTGTAGTCACATTGAACAGTCCGCTGCGAAACACCAATAAATTCAGAAACGCTCGTACGGTAGCGGGCACGATCACGCACGACTGCCTTTTTTGCCACCCTGTCACGTCCGTATCTTTACCCATGTTTATGTGCAATGTCCTCTTGAAACATAAACGTCTGATTGCTACTACATTACGCTCTCGTAGAGCCAGCAATCATGCGACTGATCACGTGAATTTATCGCTGCGCCATCTATAGTCTTAGCGATTCATCTGGGCTTGCGCACTGGGATGACTAATTATTTCCTCCGGCGAGTTTATTTTGTATACTAGTTTGATGGACCTCCTCTAAAATCCTCCGAGAATGTCATCTTCTCGATGGACATTGTGTTGATCTTCCGGTGTGCTGCCAAATTCTTCTTGCAGTATCATACCTCCCACCAGATATTCATCTACTTGCTCTTCCCTTTCCACAACATTGACCTCAAATTCGTTTACCTTCCGCCTCCAACCTCTTCTTCTGCAGTCGTTGTCGTATTGTGGAAACTAAGTATTACATAGAGCAATGATCGTCGCTTTTCAGGCCAACGCTGGAAGCATTTCCGAAATTATGAAACTGTTCGCTTTGAATGTCACTTCTCAGAAGTGTTTTGTGTGTGTGTGTGTGTGCGCGCTCGCGCGCGTTTTTGTGTGCATGTGTGTGTGTGCGTGTGTGTGTCGGGTGCTTAACGTCGAAGTCCTCAACGCCCTTACACATTAAAAGTAAAGAACATGGATAAAATTAATGAAATGTGATCATACACGCTAAGACAACGGGAAAGTTTAAAAAGTGCTGTACAGGAGACTAAAGCACAAGTAAAACGACATAGAAGCTAAAAGAAAGGCATAGGAAAATGCCACTGGCTGACCACATACGCAAAAGATGGATGCGCCAGTCACCCTGTTAACACATTTTGAGCCGTGGTAAAAATTTGCTGTTTTGAAGAGCGCGCCGCAGCGCGAAGTGTGAAGCAATCGCCCTCCGTTTCTGGCGGTGGCGCCGCTGTGGCAATCGCAGCTTTGGTGTCTCCCTCTGGTGGGAAAGGTGAAAGGTTGCCTGTTCACGTGCATTTAAGGGGCGTTATGAGCTGGGCAGTCGGTCAGTATGTCAGTCGGAGCGAGTCTGGTCAGTTGGTCAGCCGGATCAGTGTGGGACAGTCAGTGTCTGCCTGTCGTCCGGGGTGCTAGTATGTGTCAGGCCGCCAGTCTGCTCGAGTTTGTTTAGTCAATGGTCATTGGCGGTTGGATCGATCGGTTGGTCGGTCGCGCACTGGGACACAAGATGACTTATCCGTCTTGAGCGTCGGCGCATGTGAGGTCACCCTGTCAGTCCAGTGGGCCGCGCCGTATAGCGAGGGGTAGTGGCTTCTCGGCCGACACGAGAGCAACAGGAGTCAACCCAAGACCTCGGTCTGGCCGGCGCGAGCTGCGACGCCGTGAGACGGGAGATCGGCGCGCCTTCCTGCGCCCGTTGAAGCGGCTGGCAGCGGACGGTTCGGGAGAGCGTTTTGGGGGCGCTGCGACAGTTCTTCGCCAGACATCGCAGTTCATTAAAAGTTAAGTGATTCGTGATGTTGTTTCATTTACTTGTTTAATTCTACTTGTGTTCTTGGTCAGTCTCTCGTCCCCAGCTTGCTCGTCTGTCTTTCGTCCGCATTTGTTAGGCAGTTAGTGTCTGTCTGTCGGTCTGCCGTACGTTAACAGCTGCCTCTGTCATGTTTGTCGTTTTCGGTGTTAACGAATTTATTGCTTAAGGTGTAAAGGCCGAATTCCTGAAATATGTTTGTATCTTGCCTATCATCTTGCGAGGTGGTATATGTGTAATGTAGAGCATGTTGGTACATTTTATGTAAAACTGCATGTCATGGATTTTATTTAAATGACCTTTTTAGTATATAAAGTTGCCACCATTCCACCATAAGTGTTTTCTTTTAAAAACAAGTTGCACTTTTGGTGGCAAATAATTTTTAATGTGAGTGTTTTGTACCATTTTCATCCCTCTTACGGGGTGCATAGTTTATGTTCAAAAATGGCTCTGAGCACTATGGGACTCAACTGCTGAGGTCATTAGTCCCCTAGAACTTAGAACTAGTTAAACCTAACTAACCTAAGGACATCACAAACATCCATGCCCGAGGCAGGATTCGAACCTGCGACCGTAGCGGTCTTGCGGTTCCAGACTGCAGCGCCTTTAACCGCACGGCCACTTCGGCCGGCTGCATAGTTTATGTGTTTATGTGTTTGTGTCAGTTGTTAAAATTTTTAGTCTAAAGTAATCTGGTGTGTTGCAGATTTGCACCAGTGTAGTCTTGTAGTCTTTCAGAGGTTGTTGTGAGCGGTCGTGACTACGGCCGTGTTAACAGAAAGCGGGAAGTTTCTCAGCCCGAAAGCTCATACTATCAGAAAAAAAATTATTTCTGCCCCTGAATAAATTGTAACTTGATATTTACAGGGTGCTTTCTGATTGTAAATTTAAATCTGTTTAAAAAAAAGGGCTTTTAGGAATAAAATTTCCATTTACTGAAAAAAATTAATTTGTTCATCAGCTACCCATTAGCAACTACTTACACGCTAACATAGTGTCAATAAATGTGTTAATGTTCTTGATGGATCACTAGTAAATAAAGTAAATTCTTTAAGAGACGGTTTTGAAAGAAAATTCACGGTTCAACATTAAAACCATCTACCTAAAACCTCAGGAAAAACGTTGGACAATTCACACAACTGCAAAACACTATCCACGTTACCTAAAGTAGAGGGCAGATCCTTTGGCAAGTCAGGCGTGGCCCACTGGTTGGAGAATAAAACGCAGTCCAATAAAATGAGACGCACAGTGATCTGTATGCCACAAGCGCCAAACATTGCACGATCCTCTCGCCAGAGTAAAATGGCATGCGTCATCATAGGGCTGTGGCCTATGCGAGGAGAAGTGAGGGAACATCGTTCCGTCTACGTATCTGGAAGGACGTACACCACGGCCGCGTTGTGGGCTTTACTAGGTGGAGTTTATCGCCTGTCGCTTCCAGCCACTCATCCTCCTACTGACTCAAGACTCTGGAGCTCATCACCAGGATTATAGCACGCAAGAGAATGGCACACTGAAGTACCACAGGATCGTCACATGCCTCCTTGACTGCTAGATCCATCCTTTCGTTCCCCGCAAATCCCATATGCCCTGGTACCCAGCAGAAAGACACCTCCTTCCCTAGTGGACGTAGCTGGAGGAGGGAATTCTGAGTAGTCTGAACTACTTTATCTGCCGGGTACAAACGTTTCAGAGAGACACTCAGAGAATCAGAACAGGCAAGAAGTTTAACACTGTAAAAATGTCTCATCTCCTCAAGTGCCTTCACGATCGTATATATCTCCGCATCAAGGACAGTAAAGTCTTAAGGCACGATCCAGAAAAACAACAGAGCAACCAAAAGAGTCCACCTGTTTCGAAACATTCGGAAAAACAGCTCCGTAATCTTGGTGCTCAGATAAGAAAATACCGCATTAAAAGCGGAAGCAGGAGTACAATCTTCCCTGCACTGTACCAAATCTAAAATTACTCTGGGTCTGTCCAGTAATCAGGGTGGCAGACTGTTAAAACTCCGAATCTGGGGTCATCTCACTCCACACTGAGTGACTCCAGCACACGCTGAATACAGATCCCAAGCGGCATGTGGCTCGTGGACAATAGGAAAAAAGGCGTTCCAGAAATAGACGAGCAACAGTATGGAATGCGGGTGAATTCGGAGCTGCGAGGAAGCGAAGAACTTAGATGCCTGACGCACCATGAGGAGCTGCCGCCGGATGGTAAGTAGCGGTTCCCGGGCCTCAGCATAGAAGCTGGGTATGGGACTGGTTTTACAAGCACTCGTAACCAACCGAATCCCCTCATGATGGACAGCATCAGTGATCTTTAAATAAGAAGGCCTCGCTGATCCATGTACAGTGCACCCATAATCCAGTTACGATCGCACGAAAGCCTTATAAAACTGAAGGAGACGCGCCCTGTCTGCTCCCCAAGACCTGTGGCTAGGGCACTTTATGACGTTTAGATCTGGCTTTAGGGTCGCTCAAATGTGGCAGCCACGACAATTTGGAGTCAAAAATGACGCCCAGAAACCTAAGTCTCTAAAATGCCGTATGGTGCCCCGAAAAAGAAAGTCAGGTAAATCTAAAAAACGACCAGAACTATTAAAATGCACACACACACACACTTATCTGTAGAAAATTGATAACCTGTCTTTGCAGCCTCCTCCTCTAACCTCCGCACTGTAAGTGGCAACTGATGGCTCGCTGTTGCAACACTGGAGAAGAAATATAAAACAGCCAAATCGTTTTCAAATAAGGAGCATTATACAGAACGAGTTGACATAGACGTGATACGTTTATAAGTATGGGAAGGGAATAATACTTAAAATATTGGTCTGAGAGATACTATTATCCTGCTCAAATCGATCTGACAGCGTGTCACCAGCTCGAGTCTTAAAAAACCACTGAAAAAGGAAAGACCATAAGAAGATGGGGAGATGGCCACGGAAGCCCCTCTGACGCAGCTGCACGGAAATATTGTGCCTCCAGGTACTGCCATATGCCTTACTGGTATCAAAGAAGATGCCAATACAGTGATGTTTACGTAGGAAAGATTGCAGCATAGCCGCCTCTAGCAGGGCCAAGTTGTCGACAGTGAGCCAAAACCTCCGTAATCCACAATCAGAGCGGCTAAGGAGTTGTCTGGTCCTTAACAACCAGACCAGACGAGGTTAAGATTCGCTCCAACGTCTTTCCTACTCACCTCTTTAAGGCGATACTCCTCTACATGGAGATGTGCGTCCTTTCCTGGTTTGAGGACACGTAGCAAAATTGCCTCCCTCCTCGAGTAGGGCAAGTTGCCTGTCTGCAAATGAGATTAAACCATTCGAAGAGGATTTCCATTGACACCGCTGGCAAATGTCGAAGCATGCAGTACTGTATTTGGTCGTGACTGGGTGCAGTGACAGTGCTTATTATAAATCCCATATGAAGAAAGGGAGTGTAGAATGTGAAGTCCTCTCTACAACCGCACAGTAGAGACAAAAAGTCGGATCGTGACTTGCATTGGCGTCGTCTGAGTGATGTCTCTGGATGTTCTTTAGAGACACCCCTGTTTAAGCACTGTTGCTATTGGTAAACAACTGTGTTTACCAGAAATCCTCCAGATGGCTTCCCATACTTTTGGAGAAGTGTAACTGTTGATGGAGTCCAGGAACGCTTTCCACTTCTTACTCTTCTTAACGACATCTTGAGCCTTTACCTTCGCGACTCGAAAGGCCTTGAGGTTGTTTGTTGTCAATCGGCATTTAAAATGTCGAAGACCCACATGCCTGTCGCAGATTGCTGAACGGCATCCGACCTGTCGTCTTAGGTCTCGACCTGTAATATGGCTGATAGATGAAACCTAAGATGACCCAAGGACTTCAGAATGGATAGTTATGTGGCCCACCTATCCCTGGATGCTGTCGCGGTCTTTGAACACAGCCTGCTGGCTTAACAGTGTCCATTTAGCCTTGCTGACCAATCATTTTGGTGACTTCTCTTCAGGTAGTGTTCCACCCAGTAGGTGAGTGCGGAGTGGAAACTGGTCACTGGAATGAAGGTCGTCAAAGACTCCAGAGTCTGCGATGTTGGGACGCGGGAAGTGAGGTCGATTGCTGAGAATCACCCACTAGCAGCACAGAAATAAGTATGAGTACCTATGTTGAGGGTGCACATCTCGTGAGACATCAAAGGTCCCTCCAATGCCCGACCCCGAGAGCAAGTAGAGGCCGAGCGCCACAAGACATGGTGGGTAGTGAAGTCTCCCAAGAGGAGAAATGGTCGGTGGAGTTGTTCTTTAACATCTTTGGGAGAGTCTATTTCATCTTGAAGAGGTAAATACTGCGAGCAGTGATCCTCCAATACACATAAATTTGAACTACAACTGCTTGCAGGTCAGTAGCCAGAGAGAGAGCAGAGGAGGGTGCAGTACTGACAAGCACTGTGACTCTGTGACTCTTCCCTTGGCTCTTTCCTCTATGCCATCGTTGCAGTATAACGTACAGCCCTGTAGCCCAGGGACGTCTGTATCTTTAAAACGTGTTTCTTGTAAGCACAAGCACAAGTGGTTTGTCTGTGCTTGCAGTTTCATTTCCTCCACATGAGTCCTGAACCCATTGAAGTTCCACTGTATCACGGGACAGATTTTTGACCTGAAAGTCGGGATCCTTTCCCTGCACCTTGTCCTGTCGAGAATGAGATGGAAAGAGGACGTTGAGAGGCAGTCTGCTTTTCGTGTGCCTTCTGGATGCTCACTGCAGAACTGTTATTGGTCTTTTCCGTTGCAGCTGCCTGGATTGCTTTGCCCTTACTCGCTTTTTCTTGGCATGAACACTAGCAAGTACAGGTGCTTGTACTGGATACAGCCACGCTGACGTCGTCTGCGTCGAAGCGTCCCCCTTGGGAACATGTTTCTGCACTGTGGAAGACTATGAAGTGGCAAAGAGAGGGTGTTTCGTCGCCTTATATTCCTTTTCTGCTTAGGCATAGGGCATACTATTGGCCAATTTTATTTCCTGTATTTTGCGTTCCCCAGCAAAAGCAGGACAGTCGTGGGTCCAGATTTTATGCCTCCCAGAAGAATTGATGCTGAACGCTGGAGACAGGCGGTCAGTCCCAGCGTCAAGGGCTGCTTTTCTACACTTCTCACACGTCGCTTCACCTCCGCAACTCATGGTTGTAGGGCCAAAACTCTGTCATTTTTAGCGCTGCATGGGGTTTGCTCTCAAGGCCTAACTGTAAAGTCGATAGAACCCTGCCATAATATGTTCAGGCAGCGTTGGGATTGAATGTGACAATGAAAGTGGCAGCTTTTTTCAGTTTATCCATTATTCCTTCATGTTCGCTGTTCTGTATCGACTATCCCCTGGGATGCCCGTTCATGTTTCAGTTTCCCTATGTCCATATCCATGATATCATGGCACGTTACCACACCCGTGCTTAAATTGAAAGAGTTGTGCATCTTAGCAACAATGTCATATTCACCCAGTTTCTGTGATTTCTTTAGAAGTTTCACTTGCTTTGACCTGTTAGTTTCGACCAACAAGGAGCCATTATCAAGTAGTTTTATAGATTTTAAAGTGTCAGCAAATTCTTCCAAACCCTTATAGATATAGAAGGGGGACATTTTTTCAACCATCCTCTCTTTCCTCTTTATCACCAGAAACATATTATGATTTATGACCCTGTGAGACCCGTTACTAAAGTCCAAATGATTCTCACTATCACGAGGACTAGCCTCTCCCATTCCTTTGGGTAACTGGGTGTGAGTACTCCCAGGTGGTAAACCCTTCTCGCCGGCCGAGGTGGCCGAGCGGTTCTAGGCGCTACAGTCTGGAACCGCGCGACTGCTACGGTCGCAGGTTCGAATCCTGCCTCGGGCATGGATGTGTGTGATGTCACTACGTTAGTTAGGCTTAAGTAGTTCTATGTTGTAGGGGACTGATGACCTCAGTAGTTAAGTCCCATAGCGCTCAGAGCCATGTGAACCATTATGAACATCCTTCCCACTGGGAGGAAAAGATTTCTAGCGTTCCAGTTCCGTTCCAGGAACAGCTAGGGAAATAAGGATCCACTCAGGCAGAATCCCACCTACCTGAGTAAGCCTTATACTACTGCGGTGCGGCAGGATCCCAGAGATTGTCAGCTAACGACTCTTCCACCTCAACAGAAATGCAACTCATCAGCGCGCAGCGCACCTTGAGATTGAGACCTTTTTTGTAGAGATTTTTACCACCCTCGCGATCCACACGGTCAATCCAAGATCCCTGTGACACGCAACGTTCCACGGCCGCGACGCACTGTGGTCGCTGAAGCATGTCCAGAGCTAACGATGACAGAGGACTGGCGGCGCTTACCAGCCCCGGCTCAGGAACCCCGGGGTCACCACGTCCGTATTCAGCAAACGAACGCTGAGCCCCTGACAGCCGTTTCTCAGGAACGGACGAATACCTACATATGCAGAGACACACGTTTACTTATCCTGACTCCTCTTCCACTGAGGGAAGTTTCTGCTAAATCGGGTTATGGCACCGGCCATATTCTCCTCATAAGTATTAGCTCCGGCTCTTTTTCAGGGAAATAAAACGAATAAAATTCTCGAATATGCGACAACTGATTGACTCGTGCCTCCAAAGACCGTCGAGCAAAAGCGACTCAGAACACATCCTTACTACGTCGTATACGGAAATTACAAATCAAACATACCGTAGTAACTCGGGGAATAAAATGAACAGTTACCTCTCAGCCCCTGGGCGGTATATTAGGATATGATATTTCCCGACATTGTCTCTGATTGTTTTTCCTCAGTTTACAGGCCGCACTGACAGAGGTCAGCCTGCCGCTCTTCATTCCTCATTTTTTTCTTGTTTCAACTGTGAAAACACAAATACAGTTTAATGACGGAAGAACTTTCTGTGCAACGTTAAAAAATCTTGGCCTTTCAGGGAACTTTGTTACAGTTAATGTCATTGTTATCGCCTCGGAGACAGAGATAAGAAAACTGATCGCTCTGAACTTTCTGCTCCGGTTTCACAACACTGAAAATGAAAATGTCTGATGAACGCAGGCGATCCTTGACCACGTGCCAACTGGCCGAGAGATGTTGAAGAACCACACAGGACTGATTACGCGGCGAGTGGAAGGTCACCTTACAGACCTGCGCACTCGTTTTCAAGGGCGTCGCCTGACTCAGTGTCGGTCAGTCGATTACAGATTTCTGTGGTATCAGATTACGCACTCGTGCTGGAGTAGTAGCACAACACCTGCACGATGTATCACCAAAGAGAAAGTAGCATTCTTTAGTCCGCCGGCTATAAGGCGGTCACATCTACACCCGTACATCCAAACCACTTTGAAATGCATGGCACAAGATACTTCTCTCTGCGTGCATAAAAAAGGGATTTTTCCTGACCTCGTAGCCCTGCTTCTATATAGGTGATAGAAATATAGCGTCCAGTGTTTGGGATAGGCCTTGGGCTAGTGACCATTTGCACACCCAATAGAATGATCGTCGTACTGTAACTATCGTACAGTGCAGGTTCAAAGCTTGAATGTTACACATTTCCTCCAGCTTAGGCAAATGGAGATAAGAGTTGTATGCGGTCCATGGAGCGCCTTAAGAGGCTTATGGAGACACCATTTAGTTCATGAGCGGTTCCTGAGAAAACACGAAGAACATGGTTTTTAGATAACAAAACCAAAGGATTCGGCTATGCACAATAAACGGCTGAAATTTTTACAATTTATTCCTAAGATCCCGATCCTGAATAGCCTTGTAAATGTTTATAGTATCTTCATCCATTTCTGAGATGCAGAGGTTCAGAATTACCTTAATTGTATGTGAAAAATCCGGTGTGAGGCGAAATGTAAAGAATAAATAACAGCAGCAATTTGCTCCAATTTCAACGATACATTCTCTAGACATTTATCTAGAAGCACCATATTCCCGTTTTCAAAAATATTTATCCGTTATCGAGAAACAAATCAAAAACATAGTTTTTGGGCGACAAAATCGAGCCGCGAATTTCATGGCAGCCACGCGCAGGAAAGGGCTGTAATTTTTACAATAACTTCCTAAGATCCCGATCACGAAAAACTTTGAAAATTTTCTTGACCTCTTTATCCGTTTTCGAGTTACATACGTTCAAAATTACCCTACTTGTTCACGTAAAATATGCACGTAATATCCGCGGCCAGGCAAAAACAGTTTATAATGTGGAATAGCACTATGAAAAAAGCTGTACAGTGTATCAGGTATCATCAGAAGGGTTCTGGGTACCTCATGTTGTTGTATTGAAGCATATGCAGAATTTTTGTTCACGTAAAATCCGGACTGAGGTATAAAATTAGTTTTGCGTTATTTCAATTTCGAATAAATTTCACCGACCTATACAGTTCTTTTCATATGAGCGACATGCCGTGCTGTGGCAGGGAAAAGAACCAACGGAAAATGCTTCTATCGGACCACAAAAAAGACTAATATGCGCCAGCTAATATGTTCTCACTTAAAAATTTTAAAGGTGCTAAGGCAGGTAGAATGGTATTTAACTTTTCAGTCAGAGTCTTTTAAAACAGGAGCATAATTATTAGTTGGTTGGTTTGTGGGATTGAAGGGACCAGAATATAATTATTAGTCTTTTTTGTGCTGCGATAGGAGCATTTTTCCCGTTGGTTGCTTAAACACCGCTGTGCGCACTCTAGTTAATGTAATCCTTTTTTTCACGATCCCTGCGGGAGCTATTCGTAGAGGGCTGTAGCAAATTTCTAGATTCATCACTTAATACCGGTTCTTGAAATTTTGTGAGCAAGAGTTCGCTGGATATCTTTGGGCGTCTGTCAGTTTACGTCTCGCATTACGTTCGTGGTGCTCGAGTGTGAGTCACTGGACCATGTGACCTGTTGTACTGCCCTTATTTACAGACGTTGAATACCTCTTGTTAATCCTATTTTATACGGGGCTTACGCAATTAAACAATATTCTAGGAACTTTCGCGTTTGTAAGCTGACGGAATTTTGCCAGTATCCTGCCAATGAACCGAAGTCTGCCACCCGATTTAACTGCAATTGAGCCTTTGTGGTGGTTTAATTTCTTATCCCTAGAGATTGCAAGACCCAGATATTTGAATGAGATGCTTGATTACAGTTGTCACTCACTTATATTGTGGTCAAACAATATTAGGATTTTTTATTACACACTGGTGGCAAAAATTAAGTTATGCTAAGAACAACACACACCCATGCCCGAGGGAGGACTCGAACCTCCGGCGGAAGGGGGATGATAACGTCATTGACCTCCTAGAACAAACAGACTTGAACTTATCGTATTAATTAACGTAGAGGAAGGTATCAGTGATCATAAGGCTCTGATAGCAACTATGGGTACCGGTGTTACAAGGAATGTTAAGAAAGGTAGGAAGATATTTGTGCTTAGGAAGAGTGTCAGCATACAAATTGCAGGGTATCTGAGCACTCAGCATCATGTATTTAATGATGAAGCCGAAGATGTGGAGCAAAAATTGAAAAAAAAATTCAAAAGCATCGTTCAACGTCAACTCCGAGCGGGGTCTTAAGGGATGGGAAATCCCGCTGTTGTTTAATAGTCGTGTTAGCAAACTGTAGCAAGTAACTTTCGCGCAATGTGTCACTGCCAAGAAACGTAGATCCATGAAACTTGGACAATACATAGAAAGAACTGCTACCGTATAGTGTATAAGACAACTGAAAGTAATACGTAATGAGAACATAAATGACAGTTTTATTAAAAGATATTAAATACATTAAAGTCATCGTGATTTATGACGGACGCGGACATTACAAACGGCGGAACATGGTTCTAAATAGGCTCCGTAGTCCCCACGGACAGAAACGCATGGTCTGAAACGTGTTCCCATGCTGGCCATAAGGTTCGTAAGACGTCCTTCTTGTAGGGCGTTCCATTTCTCTACAAGCACCGTCCACAACTGCTGGGCGGTCGTTGGTGTATGTGGGTGTGCTGCAGGACATCTTTTCAACTCATCCCGCACATACTCGATAGGTTTTAAGTCGAGGGAACAGGCAGGCCACTCCGCTTACCGTACATCCTCTCGTTCCTAAAGCTCTACACTGAAGAACCAGAGATACCGGTACACCTGCCTAATATCATGTAGGGCCCCCGCGATCACGCAGAAGTGCCCCAGCACGACGTGGCATCTACTCGACTAATGTCTGAAGTAGTGCTGGAGGGGACTGATGCCATGACTCTTGCAGGGCTGTCCATAAATCCGTAAGATTACGAAGGGGTGGAGATCTCTTCCGAACAGCACATTGCAAGGCATCCAGTTATGCTCAATAATGTTCATGGAGTTTGGAGGCCAGTGGAAGTGTTTAAACTCAGTACAGTGTTCCTGGAGATACTCTGTAGCAATTCTGGACATGTGGTGTGTCGCATTGTTCTGCTGGAATTGCCCAAATCCGTCGGAATGCACAATGGACATGAATGGATGCAGGTGTTCAGACAGGATGCTTACGTTTGTGTCACCTGTCAGAATCGTATCTAGACGTATCAGGGGCCCCTTTTCACTCCACCTGCACACGCACCATACAATTGCAGAGCCTCCTCCACTAGCTTGAACAGTCTCCTGCTGACGTGCAGGGTCCATGGATTCATGAGGTTGTCTCCACTCCTACAGCCCATATCGATGATGTTTCGTTGAACACTTCACACGCTGACACTTGATGGCCCAGCATTGAAATATTCAGCAATTTGCGGAAGGGTGGCACTTCTTTCACGTTGAAGGATTCTCTTTGTTGCTGGATGTTTTTCCGGCCGCAGCGATATCGGAGATTTGTTGTTTTACCGGTTCCCTGATATTCACGGTACACCCGCGGAATGGTCATACGGGAAAATCCCCACTTTATCGCTACCTCGGAGATGCTGTGTCCCATCCCTCGTTCGCCGACTATGACACCTTGTTCAAATCCACTTGAATCTTGATAACCTGCCATTGTAGGAGTCTAACAACTCCTCCGGACACTTGTATAGGCGTTGCCGACCACAGCGCCGTATTCTGCTTCTTTACCTATCTTTATATTTGAATAAGAATGCGTATAATAGCTTCTTTGGCGCTTCAGTGTATGAGGTCACACATTGTCAAACATAATAATGAAGTCAGGGCCGAATGCATTCGTGGAAAGAGCAGAGAAGGAGTACAGTGTCGCACTAACTTTGATTTGTGGGTGGACTGTATTAAGAGACTTTAGAGGCCGATACGCCGATGCAACACTATACCTCCCCACACCTGGACATATATAAATGATTACGTTCGCCAATGTTCGTGGATGCAGCATGTATTCCTATCCCTCGCCGTATGAGGGTACGTCCAGAATCACTACTCATACTGAATCTGCCGTCATAAAAGAATATCATACGAACGCCCTCCTCCATCGGCCATTGCGTCTGCACTTGGCCCATCGCAAAAGTTGTAGTCGATGTGTTGATGTCAACAGGACACAAAGTTCTGGTCGTCAGGCACAGAGACCACCTCCATGCAGTCACCGTGCGACAGTGAAGCTGAAATTGAGTGCGTTGTAGTCCTGTTAAATGTGGTTGCAATTGCAGTCGCTGTCTGAGGTGGCTCCCATCTGGCTACTGCGCAATATAGCTGTCATCTACTGTTGTATTTCAGCGTGGTCGACTTCCTGCTCTCCTTCGGACAGCAGAGCCAGTGGTTCGGAAAGGTCACCATACTCACGAAACAATGCCGTGAACAATACTAAACTCTCTGCCTACTCTCGCATCATCTGCGAACAGTCTTAAAGACTCTCCGAAACTGTCTTCTAAGTCACTTATATACGTTGCAAACAGTAAGGGTCCTAACAGATTTTCATCGAATATTTCGGAAATGACCTTTACATCTGCCTGTTTTGTTTCGTTAAACGCGACGGTTTGGGTTGTATATGCGAGGAACTCTTTAATCCAGTGACAAATCTGGTCCGATACTCGATAAGCTCCTAATTTTTTTCTCTAAGCGGCAGTGCAGGACGGTGTCATATCCCTTCCTGGAGTTAGGGAACGCGGTATCAAGCGAGACGCCGTTGTCTACAACGATATGGATCTCATGGAGGAACAGAGCAAGCTGAGTTTCACAAGATCTGTTTCCAGAATCCACATTCATTTTTATAGAGGAGATTTTCGTTCTCCTAACATATCATAGTTCTTCATCACAAAACATTTTTCAACATTCTACAACAGATTTATGTCAACTATATAGGCCTATAATTATGTGCATCTCTTCCTGCGCTCCTTCTTGAAAACGGGAGTGATCCGCGCATTTTTACAGTCAATATTTACCCTACGTTGCTCCAGCGATCTACGATAAACTGCTGCTAGAAATGAAACAAGTTCTTTCGCATAATCTTTGTAGAAACTGTTAGGTATTTCATCTGGTACTGATGCCCTTCCGCTACTAATCGTTTGTAGTTGATTTTCTATTCCGCAATCGGCTATCTCATTATCTGCCATTTCGACGTTCGTGCGATGATTGAAAGGATGGACTCTGGTAAAAAATCCCGCTGCGAAAAAATTTCGGAAGACCGAAAACAGTGTTTCAGCCTTCTCTCTGTTATCTTCAGTTTCGGTGCCAGTAGGTCTCCGAGTGAATGAATAAAAGATTTCGACTAGCTTAGTGAATTAACGGAGAACCAAACCTTCTTATGGTCTTTAGTCATATCGGTTGACAGAACTTTGCTTTTAAAGTGATTGAATGCTTCTCTCATTGCTCTCTTTATGCTCGTTTCCCCTTCTTTCAGCTTTTGTTTTCCAGCGTTTTCAATTCCCTTTAATCTGTGATGAGGCTCTCTCTGTTTACTTAGCAGTTTCCTAATACGACTATTAAACCACAGCGGGTATTTCCCATCCCTTAAGATCCCGCTCAGAGTTGATGTAGAACGATGTTTTTGAATATTTTTTTTTCATTTGTGCTCCACATCTTCGGCCTGATCATTGAATACATGATGCTGAGTGCTCAGATACTCTGCAATTTGTATGCTGACACTCTTCCTAAACAAAAATATCTTCCTACCTTTCTTAACATTCCTTGTAACACCCGTACAACATATGATCCATCTCAACCTCCTGCTCCATACATCTGGTGCTTTGGTCTGAAGCTGTCTATCATAGAGATGTATTGGGATGAAGCACTCAAGATAGCACCTGGAGATCCCTTTATTTATCTACATTATTCATGTGTTATGAAGTTGTGTGAAGTAGGGAGTGCATTATGGGATGTGTTCAACAGACTGAGTGGATAGCAGCCATAAATTAAAGCTGTATTCAGTGACGTTGTGTGTTATCTGCATTAGCATAGTGTACATGTGGATAACTTGGAGCAATGTGTGAATTCATGCATATGCTCAGCGCCAAAGTCAGGTACTGTTAGTTCCATAAGTATTAACTCCATGAATGCTAAATTTATGGATGGAATACCAAAGTTTTTTGTGGCTCCCATATGTCTGCATGCTCCACAGGTTGAATTTATGTTATATAAAAAGCAATTGTTTGGAAAATACTGTACAGCTGTTGATTTACTGCAACTGATGTGAGATTATTCATGCATAATAATAATATTCCACTACAAATCTCTTTGTCATTCTAATATCATTTTTAAGTTTATAAAGATGTACTGTCATTGTAACTCATGAGTAAGGTAATGAAAAGAGAGGCACTACCAAACTGGTTAAGCTACAGTGGCTACATGTGGAGCTTCCTAACATAGCATTTTGCTTTTTATTAGACATGAGGTGTATCAGTCATTGGCTGCGATTTCAGCCCCTATAAACTTTAAATTTTTCAAAAGAATACTGTTATTTGTGCATTCAAATGCCATAGATAGCTAATAAAAATCAGTATGTGCTATTTTCTCTATTATTATGTGAAGGGTGATTTGACAGTTGCTATTTTCAGTGGAAGGATTGCTCTGCCAACAATCTGCAACTTTCTCAGAATTTGGTTTTTACCAGGATCACAACCATACTGTGGTGCATCACCTTTTTCAAAATGAGAGATAGAATGTTAACAGAGAATCTAGTTGATAATTACTGACATCTATCGTAATTTTTACATTTTAGATGATAGTTGTAGTGTTTCTATATGTACACTCCTGGAAATTGAAATAAGAACACCGTGAATTCATTGTCCCAGGAAGGGGAAACTTTATTGACACATTCCTGGGGTCAGATACATCACATGATCACACTGACAGAACCACAGGCACATAGACACAGGCAACAGAGCATGCACAATGTCGGCACTAGTACAGTGTATATCCACCTTTCGCAGCAATGCAGGCTGCTATTCTCCCATGGAGACGATCGTAGAGATGCTGGATGTAGTCCTGTGGAACGGCTTGCCATGCCATTTCCACCTGGCGCCTCAGTTGGACCAGCGTTCGTGCTGGACGTGCAGACCGCGTGAGACGACGCTTCATCCAGTCCCAAACATGCTCAATGGGGGACAGATCCGGAGACCTTGCTGGCCAGGGTAGTTGACTTACACCTTCTAGAGCACGTTGGGTGGCACGGGATACATGCGGACGTGCACTGTCCTGTTGGAACAGCAAGTTCCCTTGCCGGTCTAGGAATGGTAGAACGATGGGTTCGATGACGGTTTGGATGTACCGCGCACTATTCAGTGTCCCCTCGACGATCACCAGTGGTGTGCGGCCAGTGTAGGAGATCGCTCCCCACACCATGATGCCGGGTGTTGGCCCTGTGTGCCTCGGTCGTATGCAGTCCTGATTGTGGCGCTCACCTGCACGGCGCCAAACACGCATACGACCATCATTGGGACCAAGGCAGAAGCGACTCTCATCGCTGAAGACGACACGTCTCCATTCGTCCCTCCATTCACGCCTGTCGCGACACCACTGGAGGCGGGCTGCACGATGTTGGGGCGTGAGCGGAAGACGGCCTAACGGTGTGCGGGACCGTAGCCCAGCTTCATGGAGACGGTTGCGAATGGTCCTCGCCGATACCCCAGGAGCAACAGTGTCCCTAATTTGCTGGGAAGTGGCGGTGCGGTCCCCTACGGCACTGCGTAGGATTCTACGGTCTTGGCGTGCATCCGTGCGTCGCTGCGGTCCGGTCCCAGGTCGACGGGCACGTGCACCTTCCGCCGACCACTGGCGACAACATCGATGTACTGTGGAGACCTCATGCCCCACGTGTTGAGCAATTCGGCGGTACGTCCACCTGGCCTCCCGCATGCCCACTATACGCCCTCGCTCAAAGTCCGTCAACTGCACATACGGTTCACGTCCACGCTGTCGCGGCATGCTACCAGTGTTAAAGACTGCGATGGAGCTCCGTATGCCACGGCAAACTGGCTGACACTGACGGCGGCGGTGCACAAATGCTGCGCAGCTAGCGCCATTCGACGGTCAACACCGCGGTCCCCGGTGTGTCCGCTGTGCCGTGCGTGTGATCATTGCTTGTACAGCCCTCTCGCAGTGTCCGGAGCAAGTATGGTGGGTCTGACACACCGGTGTCAATGTGTTCTTTTTTCCATTTCCAGGAGTGTATATAGCACAGTGTCTGTGTAATGTTGGGCTACTTTATCAAACTGCTTTGCATGGTGGCCTGTATGTCTGGGGCAAGTAAATGAATTTCAAGGCCGAGATGCGTAGTTTACCCTGTATGATGAATGTTTTGTGGGAGTAGTATTGGCCTACTTTAATGAACTGTATTGCAGGGTTACACATCTACACATGCAAAAAACATGGCTGTGGACAGACTGAGGTGGACAGAGGAGGGGATGGTCAGAGTGAGGGGGGAGAAGGAAACGGACAGTTAATCACTCTCACAGTGAGTACTTAACAAGTAGAATTGTTTTCAATCACAGCACACACATTCTTGCTCCTATGTGCACTCAATAAACGATCACAGCTTGTCATATGACAACCATGGACTTCCACACAGAAGTTGCCCCTAGAAAATTCAACAAATGCTCCGCTCATGTACCATTCAATGCAGTTTATCAGCCATAAAACCACTAGTGTGAAACTTGCAGCTGCGAAAAGTACTTCGGTAGTGCTGCTCTTAGCATGCAGAGACCCTTTCCTCCATCTCCACTGGAAGCACTGCCCATCTGGCTGGGAAAAGAGACTAGCCTCTTCACAAGCCTGCTGATTCCACACTCCATATGGATTGTAGTGACAAGCAGCTGACTGTTCAGTAGCATGTCAGTTTCTCTAGACCCTCGCTCTCAGCTTCACTCAGAACTTGCTTGCTCGTCTCAGTGCTGCAACTAATCACTATAACATCTTCAGACCCAGCCCACTGTTCTGGATACATCAGCCACTGCAACAATGTGAACCCTGGTGATATGCCACAGGTTTCTCCACTACTTCCACCACAGCGAGGCAGTGGTCCTTAGAAGATGTTGCTACTTCCACTCGTTACAGCTGACTCACCATACCGCTGTCCATGCTTGTGACCACTTCCTGGAGGTGGGGAAACAACTATGCCATTCGACATGGCACAAATTATCCGATTCTGCAGAAACAGCATCCTATTCCATAACTGAGCTGTGTGCAGCTAGTGTTCATGTCATTTATTGTTTGTCATTATGGTACTGCCGCCTCCTTTTCTTATTCCATTTACTGGCGTCACTAACTACTGTCTTACTCGCCCGTGAGTGGCAGCAGTAGCGCTTATCGATAAGTGCACTGTCGTACCATCTCTGGAGCGACCGATAGTATTTCCGAGTCGTCGTATGTCTGGAAGTTGGAGAAGGACCAGTAGTGCAGTTGGGGATGGAGCAGCAGTTGGCGACGAAGGAGTGTCGAGGACAGAGCACCAGTGAGGTACGGACTTTTGCTTGCCGACCGCTGGTGACACACCTGCGCGTCCGAATGAAGGAGACTGGAGCAGGAACGGCTGATGGTTGGTCGTTCGATCGGTCGTCCCATCTGTCGACGTTTGTTTTGTCCTTTGACCGTTTCCGGATGGTGGCAGTCGGTCGGTTGGCTCAGAGCAGCGAGGAGGTTCCTGTCGCGTGGAGTCGGGCCAGAGCCGCTGGCGGCATACACGCACAGTTGGAGTTGTGAGGCGCTTCTTGCGAGGGTTACGAAGTTCGTCGCCTACCGATCTTGAACTCTAAAGTTGAGTGCTTACTTAACCTACTATCAAGCCTCAACTGCTATCACTTCTCTTCGTTTGATCCTGGTTGTTGTTTTCTGCGAGATTCCCGTGAGCGAGAACATGTGTGCATTCAAGTCGGCTAGAATTGCAGCCGTTTTCTTGGATATGATTTAACTTAATTTAATTCACTCCTTCATTAATGAAGTGCACCAGTGGTATCTTTTGCCTTGTGGCCGTTAAAATTCTGGTTACCTGCCCTGGGCGATGACGTAGTTTTTGGCAGTGTATTTTGCTTGTCGTGTTGTTGTTGTCCAGCATGGCGTGTAGTTCGACAGCTGAGGTGTGATGGTAGTTTCGGGGGTTTATTCTGACTTGGCTGGATTGGGCACAAGTATCCACAAAGTTGTGCTGTTTACGTCTTGTTGTCGTTTTGCTCGTCGGGTGGAGCAGAACTGATTTTGTTGGTTGGTTTGTCGGCTGGCCTTCGGTTAGGTTGCCTTCTGATTAAGAGGTTTTCGGTCTGGCTGCCTGTCTCACCTAAACGTGCATTAGCGTTACTTCCCAGGCCAACCCTTGGAACCTTCTGAGCGCCGCTCCTTGTGTTTTACATAATGATTTCCTTTTAGTTTTAAGTACTCTGTGTGGCCTTCAGCCGAGTTTTAGCTTATCAATATTGCAAGCTTTTTTCTCTTTAGGCCTTAAGCCATGAAACTTTTTTCTACATGGCGTGAGGCTTTCAGCCGAGTTTTAATCTCTCTTAAATGAAAATTTGAAAATTTTTGTCTTGCCCTTAGGTCATAAGATTGGTATTCTTTAGTATGTGGCCTTCAGCCGAGTTTTAATTTCTCTTAAACTAAAATTTTAAAATCTTGATCTTCCATTTAAACTAAGATTTTAAAATCTTAAGTCATAACATTGTTATTCTTTAGTATGAGGTCTTCAGCCGAGTTTGCATGAAATGTTTTAAGTTGAGACCCTCAGCCTGTTAAATTGAGAGTCCTTTTTCCTAGGCTTTAAGCCGTTAAATAGTTTGGTTGATATGTGGCCTCCAGCCTGGTTTCAGCCTATTTAGAATTAACATTGAAAATTTTTGTTTTGGCCTTAATCCTTAACACTGTTCTTGCTTAATGTGTGGCCTTCAGCCTATTTTTATTGAAGAAAAAATTGTTTGAAAGAATTGAAACTTCCAGAAGAACTCCTGTACCTCAATTCCTTGCTTAGGCCTTCAGCCTTGGATTTTCGTATGTAGCTGTCAGCCGATTTAAATCAAATCAAAGGGACGTTTTCGTTAAAACCTTGAGAGTTTTTAATTCTTGCTTATGTTATTGTGTGTTTTAACTAATAAAGTTTATATGTTTAGTGTAACTGACAGCAGCTTATTTTAGCCCCTTTCCACACATATTAACCTCACTCGCTCTGTCCTGCTAGTCCAGGGTTTTCAACTACATAATTATATTATGGGTCAAAGTTGGCATTCGGTAATATTAGGGCCAAGTCACCCGAGTATAGGGGTGTTATGTATTTCACACTTCCATTACTGAGTAATGAGTATTCACATGACTTGAAAACTAGACATTTTTCTTCCATGCATGCAGTTTGTACCTGACACAGGTCGAATTCGTTACTCTCACCGAAATAAGAGTAACATAAAAGTCCCATTACTCGTCTTTCTCCTATCCTTCGTGTCAACTCAGTTGTGTTCATATTTGCATCAGTTTATTATTATCAACAAAGCAAGTCCTTACTAGCATGGAGTATCGAGTATGTTTTATTTTTTATTTTTTTATGAATACAATTCGTGTCTGACTCAGCCAGATTTGGCATTAAGCATAATCCTCCAGTTCCTTTGTTTCACACGTCGTGCTCTCCGCTGAATCAATAGCCCCGAATGTTAAACTGGGGTTTTAACATGACCAAGCCATAACACGACAGTGTTATATCTGTAGAACCTTCGAACCATAGTTCAAGTTGCTGCACTCGCTGAAAATTTGAAGATGGCCATGGTGAGAAATTGAAAAGTGCAAGCTGGCTGTGGTGGGAAAATTTAAAAAAAATGTCAAATGGTTGTGGAAAATTTACAATATGGTGGTGATGAGAAATTTAAAAAAATGCAGGATGGCAGTGGAAGCAATTTAAAAACTTAGCTCAGTTGTACTCGCACTCCCCTATTTTCCTCCCCTCCCATATCTCCCTCTGCAGTCAATCTCAGCATTGCACTTAAAAGAGTTAGTCAGTTACCTGAATTGCATAAAAATGGCACCAGGTTCGAAAATTTGAAGTATTTTCGAAAAAATGATGTTCAGTTCCCATTAAACCTCCACACACACACAGACACACATCTCTCTGTGTTTCACACGTCAAACTGTGTACTCTATGCCCATGTTAATAATTGGTAACTCCGTTTTTATTGTTCACTTTCTTCACTACTAAAATTTGCTAGTGTCAAATGTTGTACTGTCTCGCCAGTAAATTTCGCCTCATATTTGTAAATTGGAAACTATATACCATTCGTTATGGAATATGAGAATCAGCATAAAACATACTTCTGTAAACAGTTAAAAATCAGTGTTCACTTACACAATGTAATTAATGAATTAGAAATACGAAATGACCACAGATAAGTTTTACTTTAACTAGTATTCCTCGAAATTTCAAAAAGCAAAATACAATCAACTACTGCTTGATGCTTCTGTTGCTTGTTATTTCTATGTAACAATACGATCCTCATACACAACATAGGCAAGAGACCAACAAACCAATGAAACTCAAATTAAGCTGTTTCAATGAGATTTTTATTCTGTTACAATGTAGTACTTAAACCACGCACTTTTCGAATTCTCAATGAGAACTTCTGCTATGTTTACAGTTATTCATCACAACAGGAACAAAGAATAAGACAGAGTGAAGCGCAGACAAAGGTAATGGTACAAGGATACAGAGATGAAAAGTCGATATCTCGAAAATAAAATATTTCCCTTCAAAATAAAATTATTTGTCATTTATTGAGTACAAAACACATGCAGGTTGCTTACCATAATACACATGTATCATTATAGATCTCTGACTGCCAACGAAAATTCGAACTTTGCAGCAAAATAAAGTTGTATTATTTCCTAACATACGTGAGATTTCGAGTACAAAAGACACATGACACTATTTTCGTAAATTAGCTTTTCTGTCAAATTTAAAAAATGCACATTGCTTGTATATTGGTTCTACGGATAAAACTTCTAAGTCGAGCGGCATTTGGCACGACCAAAATTTGACTGCAGTATCACAACAGACCTTCAAATTAAATATTTCCATATAAACTGTATGTGGAACTTATCCCAATAAATACAGCTTGTTTATTGACACTACTCAAATAACTTATAGGCTACTAGATGATCACAGCTTAATCCTAGTAACGTACATAAAACTCATCAAAATATATAAATATGGTTCTATAACAATGCAAAAACACATGGATACTGCTACTGATCTGACTTAAAGCTTAAAGAGCGCTTGACGACGAGTACACCGTTCGTTTGTTGCATATTTTTACGAGCTTCAAACAGGTGCGACTGCAGTAATGGATAGGAACTGTGATTGTTGTGTACAGATGCGAGCTGAGCTGGCGACGCTTCGCACACAGCTTCAGGCTGCGTTGGCTTCCGTCACACAGCTTAAGGCTGCTGCCAGGGGGCGTCACTACGGGGGGTCAGATGCGAGGATGCGAGGGACGTCGAGCACGTCGCATGTGTCCTCCTATCGGTCCACTGCTGTGACCGCCCCGAGTACTGCCTGCGCTGAGGTTGTCCCCTCACCCGTGGTCGAGTGGGAGATCATTCCAAAGTCTGGCAGGCAGCGGAAGACTTTCCGTGGGGCCGATAGCAGGGCCTCCTTGGTTCGTTTGACGAACAGGTCTCGGGCGTTATCTGTGGCTGACGATGTCTCTGAGCCGGATGCAGTCGTCCATCCTGTTCGAGAGGAAGCTTCTCGACCAGCAAGGTCTGGGCATTCACAGAGGGTGGGTTTGCTGGTAGTTTGGAGCTTCAACGTTAGGTGCGTGATGGGGCCCCTTAGGAAGGAAAAGAAGCCAGTGTTCACTCCGTGTGCATTCCGTGGAGAGTCATTCCGGATGTAGAAAGGGTGTTTCCGGATGTCATAGAAAGTACAAGGTGCAGCCAATTGCAGGTGGTGGCTCATGTCGGTACCGATGACGTGGATCGGAGTAGATTCTGTCTGGTTTCGGGCGGCTAGCGGAAATGGTAAAGACTGCCAGTCTTGCTTCCGAGATGAAGGCGGAGCTCATCATCTGCAGCATCGGCGATTGAACCGACTGTGGTCCTTTGGTGCAGAGCCGAGTGGAGGGTCTGAATCAGAGGCTCAGGCGGTTCTGTGACCGTGTAGGCTGCAGAGTCCTTGACTTGCGCCATCGGGTGGTGCGTTTCCGGGTTCCGCTTAATAGGTCAGGAGTCCACTACACACAGGAGGCGGCTCCACGGGTAGCGGGGGTGTGTAGAAGGTACTGGGCGGTTTTTTAAGTTAGAGGGTCTCAGGGAACCACAGAAGGGACGTCCGTCTAAAAGTTGGCAGGTAAAATACAGTAAGATAGTCGTAGAAACGATTGGTATTGTAGTTGTAAATTGTCGTAGCTGTGTTGGGAAAGAACCAGAGCTCTAAGCCCTAATAGTTGTAGGTACAGAGAGCTGGCTAAAGCCGGAAATAAGTTCAGCTGAAATTTTTTCAAACAATCTAATAGTGTTCAGAAAGGAAAGATTAAATACTGTTGGTGGTGGAGTATTTATTGCTGTCAGAGGTAGTTTTCCTTCTAGCGAAATTGAAGTAGATAGTTCCTGTGAAATAGTATGGGTAGAGGCTATACCTGACAATCGGACTAAACTATTAATTGCTGTTAATTGGATCGATATCTTTTGCCTTTTCAGTGGAGACCAGCTGCCAGTCCTGAACAACATCTCCATCACCCTTAACACCCTACTCATCATCATAATCATCATAATCCTAATAGGCACAACCGCCCTCCGCTTTTTCTTTCTCTCCCTCAACACCTTCAAGTTGTTTCTTTTGTCTTTAACGTCTTCATACTGACATTAATTTTGCAAATGAGGAACTATCTTTACTAGAATAAGGTCTTAAGTACAACATGTCACCTAATGTATCTGATCATAGTGTTATAGAAAATATGATAGTAGACCTTAAAAGTGGCCTCAATTGCTTAAAAATAGATAACGCTTGTCAAACTAGAATAGCTCATAACGTATGTAGTATTATCAGCCGTAGTTTGTCTAACGCTGAGAATACCATCAGCCGTGACAAAAAAAATTGTAATGCTATTAATAAGAAGCTTAAAGAAAATGATGCTCTTGTAACGAAGTCAGATAAAGGAAGTTTCGTGGTTATCGCTAGTAAACATGAATATGTGAGTGAGACTCTGCAGTTCTTTGAGGAGAACAGTGTTTTTGAGCTTCAAGATGATCCCAGCTCAACGCTGCAAAAAGAAATTATGTCCGCTGTCAATGATGCAAAATTTTTGCTGAAACCAATCCAGAAAACCAGTTAATCCATATGAACCCGCTGCCTCCAAAATTGCATTCTCAGTTTAAAGTACATAAGACTGGTCATCCAGTTCGTCCCATTTCTAATAGAGCCTACCACACCTTTGCAAAGTTTCTTAACAATGTATTTAAAAAATCCTTTGTTTTTCAAAACAATCATTCAGTATCCAATAGTCAGTCCATAAAAACAAAAATTTGGAATGTGATCAAGATACCGTGATCGTTTCGTTTGATATTAAGAATTTATATACGAATGTACCTGTACGCACGACCTTAGATACTGTGGAAAAAAAATTTTACAATTTTTCAAAAGAGACATTACTGATGAGCAAATTACCGATGTCATGAATTTACTATATATCGTGTTGAAATATAATTATTTCGAATTTAATGGACAATTATACCAACACCATGACAGACTTGCTATGGACAATCAGATAGCAAGTGTCCTAGCCGATATCTTCACAAATTACTTAGAATAAAATATCTTTAGAAATTTGTCAGCTTGGTAATTTGTCTTATTGCCGATACGTTATGACATCTTGATTATTTACAAAGGCCCTGAGTCTGGTATTGACCATCTGTTTAAAATCTGCACGAAAAAATCACGTTCACATGTGAGCGCGAAAATGAACATCGTCAGTAAAAACTACCTGGATTTAACATTAACGATAACTGACGATAGAATATCCTTTAACATTTTTCGCAAAGAGACATACACTGACCAGATTATACCAGCCTCTTCAACGCATCCTGAATCCCATAAAAAAAGCCTCTTTTCACTCAGCCATCCATAGAGCTGTTTCGACACCACTGTCCGCCAAAAATCTTGCAACTGAGATAAATCTGTTAAAAACCATTGCACTTAATAACGAATATAAGCCGACTATAGTAGATAAAATTTTCAGAAATAAGACCACAGCCAGAATTACTACGCTCAGCACTTCTCTTAATAATGAAGTATATAGGGCCAGTATCTTATAGGATCTAGCTATTACTCAGGAAAAAATATAACTGCAATGTAGCCTTTTCCACTAACAACAGATTACATAGCAAACTTATATGTAACGGTCTCCCCACCAGAACTGAGGAATCTTTAAATCAGTTGTGACATATGTAAAGCCTGTTACATAGGCCAAACAAGTCGTGCTTTCTCTACCAGATACAAATGGTTCTAACTTTCATAGCTCAACTTTTGCCAACCACCTGTTAGGCCACAAACCTATGGAAATTCATGACATCGGAATTTTGCGCTGCGAAAGAAAAGGTTTTAGACTAAACATATTGGAAGAGTTACAGATATTCAAACATTTTTCTCTGAAGAATGGCCTCATATTAAATGAACAACTGCAGTCGCATAATATAAATTTTTGAATGGCTTAAAGCCCCTACTAAAAGATATTTCACAGTTAAAGTTGCTTATCCGTTTCCCTGTAAGCTCTTAAATACTGTTTTCCTCTCTCTTGCTTGTATAATTCACATCTTATTAAACTGTTAATCACTATTATATTAATTTCATGTAGATGTTGCTAAGATTTTATAAATTCTGCTACCAGAGCGCGATCTGTATCATGTTCACGTCGTTATTTGGCATGGCCTGCTCGCACAGTTGCTGTTACTTACTCGTGGCCTACACCACTGTAGTGCCCTTAGAGGCACGTTTACATATTGTTTTTAAAATTTTGTTTATATCTGTTATGAATCCAGATGGAAAATGTTTTAGTTGCGGTTTTAACTTCTTGTCTAGAGCGATGTCGCTCATATTTTCCTTTTAACCACATGTGAGTATTTTTATGCAATTAAACTTGTAAAAATTAAGCATTTGTTTTATGCCTACCTGCTATTAATGTACCTTCCTGTGATACTGATATTGTTAGGTAAGATAACAGTTTCTTCTGAAGAAGGCGCCCCTAGTTGGCGTTGAAAACTAGTTAAAGAATTTTAAATTCTGTTTGCAACCGGTTGGCTGGAAGTTTGTAACATTGTAATTAATTACGGTTGCTCAGCACAGCCATGTTCAAAACATTATTATTATTATACTGATGTTATTGGGGAAACAACACGTCTATTGCCGTTAGGGGAACAGTGTAATTCAAAAGCGAACATTTCGCAATTAGCGGTGTTGGAATGAATCATGCAGAACATCTGTCAGAGGAGTAAGGCGCGTTAGGTGAAGCAGCGCGCATTATGTTTATACTGTATGCACTGTCCACGACACAGGGACTAGTTGCGAGCGGAGTAACACGCCTGTGACAGACTCCAATGTACATGCGTATACATATCAATTTTCTCATTGTAAACCTCTAAACTAGGGTGACATACGTATGGCATACACAAACGATGAATATGTGGATATGCTTCTGGTGCTTGGTGCATCTGATAACCGGGGTGGTGTTGCCGCTCGTGAATATGCTGCTAGATATCCTGCTCGTCGCCATCCAGATAAAAATGTGTTTTGTCGTCCGGAGCTGGGCTTTCGGGAGTCAGGTTCTCTCGTTCCACCATAGCGTGACAGAGGTCGTCCATGGACTCGCCATACTCCAGCTACTGAGGAAGCTATTCTGGAGGTCAGACCCTCAGTGAAGTCTACGTAGCGTAGCAAGGCAGCTGCGCGTCTCGCAACGCACTGTCGTTAACATGCTGCACAATCATGGGCTGCACCCCTATCATTATGCTTTCACGCAACACCTGCATCCTGCAGATCGCCATAAGCAGATACAATTCTGTGAATGGTTCCAACAAGAACAGGAAGCCAACGATGACTTCGTGAACACCGTAATATGGTCGGATGATTCAGCATTCACTCGGGAATATGAACAATGCTCACCATTGTTGTGAGGTTAACACACACGTCACCCGCGGCCGTGGATATCAAGTTCGCTTTGGTGTCAACATTTGGGCCGGAACATCGGGCGACATATGCTTGGGCCCCTACATGTTGCCTGACAGGTTGAGTGCACGGAGGTATCATGCATTCCTCTCAAACTATCTGTCTGATGGACTGGAAGATGTTCCACTACATGTTCGGCAGAAGATATGGTTCCAACATGATGGTGCACCTCCACACTCTGAAATTAATGTGGACAGTGTTTGGACAGAACATTTCCAGGGAAATGGTTCGGACATGGAGATCAAGTTGTGTGGCCACTGCGTTCACCTAATCTAAATCGCCTGGATTTCTTCCTGCGGGGACACCTGAAGGAGCACATGTACCTCACTCCACCGACGACTCTGGAAGAATTCATTGCACGTGTTCACAGTGATCTTGTTACTGTGGATGCAGCTTTGCTGCGAAGGGTCCAGAGCGGTATGATCCGGCGGGTTGGGCAATCTTTGGACGTGCAGGGACGTCGCTTTGAGCATCTGTTGTTCTGAGGAAACTTGTTCTGTAGTGAAGGTCACGCGGTCATTAATATGTACATTATTATTGTCAATGGTTGCTACTGTGCGACATCTGAGCCCTCATATTACATATAGTATAAATGACAGGTGCGCATTGTGTTATTGTACTGTGCTATTATCTTTAGAATCTCGAAACCTGTATTGTATTTGTAGTTATTCTGTCCTATGACAGGTCATTTACTTCAACTGTCTGTTTCTTAATTATCTAACCACGCATTTGTTATGTGCAGCGTTACAATATGTTGTAAATTTAGAGTACATGTGTCCTAAGAAACGGTGTATATTTCAGTATGAAATGTCAGGATGAAATCAGAAAATAAAAAAAACTGCGCACCAACCCAGGATCGAACCCTCGACCTCCGCTGTACTAACCCAAAATTTTGTCTACTGCACTACCTCTACAGCACGACAATGCTGACGAAGACAGTTACCCTGTATGTCGTTACAGTGTTGCCATATTCCCACTCTTTAACGTCCTTTCCCTGTAGGATGTACTCGCCGGACGAAATTTTGTGATAGATATTTTTTTATCGCTGGCATGTGAGGAGTCGCACTGCGCTGCCCGAGTGCGCGAATTTCGCTTCACGCTGTATATACTTGTAATGGGGTTGTCTTGACAATAATAAATACAAGTTGTTGTTGTTGTTGTTGTGGTCTTCAGTCCTGAGACTGGTTTGATACAGCTCTCCATGCTACCCTATCCTGTGCAAGCTTCTTCATCTCCCAGTGCTTACTGCAACCTACATCCTTCTGAATCTGCTTCGTGTATTCATCTCTTGGTCTCCCTCTACCATAAATACATATGATACAAAATTTAATCGTATCCTTTATGGTCTTAGTTAAGGAATTAGTAGAGGATCGTACTGAAGTATGAGGACAATAGATTTAGACACATTGTAGAAAAATAGTTTATTGTTGGTAAACTAGCTTCACCACAACTCAAAACTTTGAGTTTGTCAGTTGTAACAAGTCTTCGTGTTCATCCAGGAAGTTCTTTCATCTTCGCGAATCTAGCGACCATGCGGGCTGTGCAGAGATTGTGAGCACACGGAGGACGGGTCCTTAGAAGTCGTCGTGTCCGCCAGATACGCCCACCTGGTAGCCAGTGCCTTGGATATGCTTCATCGTCCACTGGTCGAACTTCTCGATGTAGCTGGCAGGCATCTCTGTGCGCCAGCCACCAGCCTCGCCGCGGCGCATGAACTTGGTGGGATCCGCGCCAGCTTTCTCCGCTTCAGTTGGCTCTCTGAGAACAACCGGGACAGCGTGGTAAGCCTCAAATGTCAGTATATATAAGCATACAGGTGCATGATTCAGAGCTGCTACCACTCGACGCACGCTGATGGTGTACGGCCAACATTATACAGGTCGTAAAAGATATTAAATTCGTTATTTTGAGATAAAGAGCCATTGGTTACAAATAAGCCAGTAACAAACTCCTTCCACCCTCTTAAGGATTAGAACCCTCACGTATAAAACAGCCTCAAGCCTCTTATTACTTAAAAAAGAGGTAATGTTTCAAATATTTTATGTTAAACGTGCAAAACATTTATGTAGGTCTGTAAACGAGAAAGAGTACAGAAAAGGTTTTTTTAATTATGTTTAAAATTTGGTGGAAATCGCTAAGTGTGTCATTACCAAACACTGGATGAGTATACCATGCTAAATTTGACCTCCGTAGTAAGGAAAGCTTTCAATGTTCATGAAGTCGTGTCTCCTGAGTTAAGTGTCGTAGAATGTTTGAGGTACATTCATTGATATATGTGCATATAGTCTGCAAAATATGTTGCCAATGGAATTATTAGTTCGAAACCGACAAATTGAAACATCAGTCCAGACGCTGAAGTTTTAATGCTCGAACAGTGAAAATGTAGTAAGCGATAAACATTTTTCCTTTCATTTTTCTGGTAGAGTTGTCACGAGAGAAAGTTTCTAAATAATTTGAAGTTACATGTAAAGTTGCTGAAAGTCCTTCTGTGTTCTCATTCTGGTTGGATTCAGTCTATGCACGTTACACGCTGCGAGTTTTGCTGCCTGTGACTTTAACACTTAATGTATTGTGTTCAACCTGTAACGTAAAATTATACTGTTAACGATATACACCTAAATTCTACAATTTCATAAAGGCCTAAGACTTCATTTACTCAACCTCACTTTCTCCATCCATCTTCCTACTCCAATCAGTATCCTCTCCCATCTAGTCAGTAACGCGGTACAACTGCATACATCACCAAATGTTTGCCAGGAGCATCGAGCATCGTCACCTACACTACTAGAACGCCACTATTTGATCAAAAATATCACTTAATTTTTATACCTCAATTAATTATAATTAAATAATTATCATAGTCATTAATTACGGACATTTAATAATGATAACATTATAATTAATTATAAATTAATTATAGTTGATAATTATAAACATTAATTATAAACATTAAGCTTAATATTTAATTTCATTTAGTCCAAGAGCAATAGTGTTCTGGCAGCTCACTTACAGGACGGAGCAAGGACTATGAGGTGGGAGGCTGGGGAACACGACATGAAATTATCAACAAAGATCATAAATGTATCACTTAATAGACTGCGAGTACAATTCGATCAGAAGATCAGTGAGCAAAATTGTCCGGCGTGAAAATGAGGATAGTTTTAGTGAACCGTAACGTAGCGAAAGTGAATACGACACAGTACTTTATTTCGCAGGATCTAATGTGAGTACATACTTTTTCGGCAGTTCGCCGAGGCCATTCTGTTGCCTGACTTTGGCGATGTTCGCTTGCTGGTTGACAGCGGGGTTGTTCTTCATGTTGGAGAAGCTAAGATGCTCACAGAGTTGTTCCATCTGCTCGTCGCTCACATGTTTTCCCATGAATTTCGCTGTTCGCCTGATCACCCTCGGAAGATCCTGGAAGTGGGACGTACAACTGTTAGAAGAAGTTCTCAAAATATTCCAAAGCAAATGCAGAAACGAATTAGCATACACAAACGATAGGTTATAATTCCTATTACTCAACTTTGAACTGAAAACTTGTAATATTACGATGTCAGTTCAGAATCACTGATGACTTTGGCATCCTATGTGACATCTGTTAACTAGTGATATGCGTCGTTGTGATAGATTTACTCCGTACAGTGTGATGTTTACCACGTCATTTCCTAGATATTTCTTTGTAGGGCACAGTGCAGCAACAGTGACAGAGAAATTTTAGGTACACATGCTGTGTTCGTCTCTTAACAAGTCTTCAGAATGGATTATGGGTGTGTTATTTCTGAAGTGGCCTAGTTAGTTAACGGGGAACATTTTTATTGACTAAACTCGAGGAAATATGAGGAGAAATTCTATTGAATGTGCCACATATAAACAGAGCATTTTACATTGCCAAACAGTTTCCTCAGGGACAGCAACGGGGTTATCAAACAAGTGAAGCGCAGTCCACAGAATATGGGTATCAAAATTACAAAATGACAGACATGACAGTGTAACATTGGCGCCGTATGGCGCCGTATGGTTTCTCTCAGAATCAGTAGTAAATATTTCATAAGGAGGTACTAATTCCGTCAGAGGCGACAAACACATGGAATACCAATACGCATATATGCAGAAGGCGGTACGGTAGTAACGCGTACACAAGATGTAAAATAGCACTGCTTTGGCGGAGCTATCATTTGTGCTCAGATGATTCATGTGTAAAGATTTTCGAAGTCATTATGGCCGCACAACAGAAATTAAACGACTTTAGAGCGGAATGGTGGTAGGAGCTAGTTGTGTAGGTCGTCCCAATTCGGAACTCGTTAAGCAGCTCAATATTTCGAGATCCACAGTGTCAAGAATGCGCCGAGAATACCAAATTTCAGGCATTGCTTCTGACTACGGACAATGCAGTGGCCAACGACCTTAACGAAGGAGAGCAGTTAAGAAATGGTAGCGGTCGTAAAGTTCTAGTTGCTGCAAGCATAGGCGACTATGAATAAATGGCACATACCACATGATAATTCTCAGTTTCCTGCTACTCACAAATGGAATTCGTATCTTCAACAGAATTTAAATGATGTGGCACGAAATATGCCCATAAGGGGAATTTGTTGTTATAGGTATTCGAAGCGCTTACCTTCTTCATTTCTTCGTACGTGTTGAACAGTACATTTGGTTCATTCCTCAGTTTCCAGAAATCGAGTACGTGATCCCAGAACGGAGTGAAAGGTACTGCAAAGCAAGAAGACGCCATTTAAACACTTGGTGAGGGATGCAAGTACATTAAGCATTTCATATTTTTGTATAACGTACGGAAACTGAATTACAGATGTGTCTGCAGAGAACAATACGTCAATCACAGGCGAAAAACAGACCAATCGAGAAGTGCAGTCGCTACGATACTGACTGAACTCTCATGCTGGAATACCGGGGTTCAAAACCAAGTTTTGTTATCCAGATTTGGGTATTCCTTGGTTTCCCTATATCGCTTAAGCCAAGTACTCGAATCATTCTGTTGAAAAGAGCAAGGCTGATTTCTTTCCCCATGTTTATCTAATCCGAGCTTATACTTCGTACATTAGGATCCCTCTTCGACGGTACCCTAAATCCCAAGCATCCGTATTCCTGTCCAAAATAAAACGATACAGCTTCATAGTTCTATCTGAGAACTCTCTGTTCGTTGTGAATCGTCATATTCGCACGGTGTATTACTTCATCCATAAAATTGTGGGGATCCAGCCGTAATGAATCTTTGTCTGCTGCTATTATTTAAGCTATAAACAGTTCAGCTGTCTTCGGAGCGAGCAAGAATGACTGACCGTAGCCCCCCCCCCCCTTTCTCCCGTCCACCTTCATTACCGGTAGGGAGAGCCAATTACGCATGCGTACGCGGTATAACATAGTGGAAGAAGTAACACACGACGGAAGGGACGTGTGCTACCGTGTCGGCCTCCGTGAAGTAAGCTACGACACAATCTTTTAAAAGGGGAGACTACACTCCATGGCCTTTCTCCTTTCACAAGAAATCATCTCTAAATACACTGCCTAACAAAAAAAATTAAGCACCCAGAAGACAAGATCCGATGTCAGTGTAACCTCCATCTATGACAGCCACAACGGCCACAAGAGTTCATTAGCTTCTTTCGTGTTTAGTAGTGTTCCCAAGCCTGGTAGTGCACATAAGGAGAGTGATCAGCGTCAGATGCTGAGTGAACACTGGATATGGCGATGCCGAGTACTCGTGTGAGATAGCGTTATTAGCAACTGACAGAGATTGAAAGGGGTCTTATTGTGTGTCTCCATTTGACACGCTGGTCGAATCGTGCAGTATCCAGATTCTTAGGGTATCCGAATGCGACAGTGATCCGATGATGGACTGCATGGGAATCGGAGGGTGGGAATACTCGTCGTCCAAGTGGTATTTCTTCCGTTATGATTTGATGTGTACCCATGCGCAACTTTCTCGCCATACTGACAAATAAGGTCGTTGGAAGCCCTTTACCACAGTCTACGATAAACAGTCGCGAAACTCCTAAGCGCAAAGAAATTCAATCTTTTGAGTCAAGTTACTACGTGCCACCCGCTTGGGGCGCTAGCATCGCTTCAGCTATAAAATGCAGCTGACGTTTACTAACGGAAGAACGGAATGATACAATGGGATAACTTGCTACTTATAATATTTGTTACTTCCGTATTTCCAGTATGAAAAGGAAAATGTAATAAAAGAAACCTGTATCGTACTAATGTCAACGTATACTACCGAGCGAAGTGGCACATGGTTAGCACAATGGACTCGCATTCGGTAGGACGACGGTTCAAACCCACTTCCAGCCATTCTGATTTAGGTTTTCAGTGATTTCCCTAAATCGCTTCACGCAAATGCCGGGATGATTCGTTTGAAAGCGCAAGGCCGATTTCCTTCCGCGCCCTTCCCTCATCTGATGGGACCGATGACCTTGCTGTTTGATCTCCGCCCCCAAATCAACCAACCAATCAACATATAATAACGAAAGCTCAGTGCAGTGTAATATATTCGGTACACAGTAGCAAAGTCGCAGTCATATCATCTAAAATTGTTTCAGACGGGAAATGAATTTTGTTTGGCACATACTTTCTGATGCTTTGCACCGAGTGTACTTTGTTCTAAAAGTTTCTTTTCGGATTTCAGATTCATTTTAATGCATTCGAAACTAGGCATGTTTTTTACAAGCTAGAAGATAATTTTTATTGCTGCCACAATTTATAGCGGCACCATTAACTTCGAAACACGACGTCATCTGCGGTTTGAATGTACTTCGACACTCAGTATATACGAGGGTTATTCGTAAATTAAGGAAGGATAGGTCGCGAAATGGAAAATACAGTGAAAATCTGATCAAGCTTTTGCACAGATGCGTTGGGCAGTGTGTCTAGTACGCCCATCGATCGCATCATGTCGCTCTTTTCAGTTCTGAGCTCACAGTGAGAACGTAAAGATGGCTGGAAATTAGCGTCTCCCGCCAAGTATCAGGGCTTGGCGAAAGATTTAGCCTCAAGCTATACAATCCACATAACATTACTGAGATGCGGTTCGCTCTACACGACAATTCTCGGCCGCACCCTATGGGGGCAATGAAGATGCTCCTGCAGCGTTTTCGGTGGGAAGTGTTTGATCACCCACAATACAGACAGTAATTGGCTACCCCTGAAGTTCATCTCTGCTCAAATGAACCGCTGGCTATGAAGACAATATTTTGACACAGACAACGAGCACAAGTCAAGAGTAGAAAATTGTCGAAAAGCATTGGCGGCTGTCTTCTATATCGAGGGAATTGAGAAGTTGGTACAACGCTACGACAGATGTCAAACTCTGAGCGGCGATTGCATAGAGAAGTAGCTGGAAGGTGTAGCTAACCTTTGCAAATAAGAGAGTTTTGATTTTGAGTGTGGTTTCCATTTCGCGACCTATCGTTCCTTACTTTCCGTATAGCCCTCGTACAAAACACAATCGTTCTGCAGTGTGTTTATTCATGCCAGCCGCATCGTAGCGTTGCACTAGTGGTTGCATAAAATTGCGGAAGTTTCGCACCCTGTTGTCTTAGACTATGGCTTTACCGTCAGTCTTTCGGACTCCCTTCGAAGATGGCTGAACGGTTTTCAGCCGAAATATTAGTAACAGATATAACTCCCTCAATTTTATTGGCCATTTCTGTTAGTTATTCGTCTTCTTTTACAATCACAAACGATTTTTTTGACGTGGAAATAAAAAGAAATCATTACTATATACACCACCAAAGCGCTTCTACAAAACTTTATTTCCCTGTAACCAGTCTCCACTATTTCGTACTCATCTGACAGATCTGGATGCAATTCATAATGAGGCAACACATCCTTTTCTAAAGAGTATGAATGTGTGTAATGCTGTAAGCGTACTGTATGGTTAAGTATTTTCTTCAAATCCTAACGTTTTATGAACGACGTGTCCTTTATTATAAAGAATGTTAAATATATATTAATTATATGGATGCAAGTGGGGCTATAAACTCAAAAGTTATATACGGGGTGAATGAAATGTCTTTACCTATAGACACAGTTCCATATGTGTTCCGTTTCTTTGAGATCTCTTTACCAACATCTCCTTCGTCACCACCTCTACAGTATCTCGTATTCGTACCGTAACGAGTTGCAAATCAATAACTAGTGAACTGAACACTTTTTCCTTAACGTAACACCATCAAAAGAAGTCAACAGGAATTATGTCCGGTGAACGCGATGGCCATGATGCTGGACCGTGTCTGCCGATCCATTTGTCACGAAAAGTCATCCTAGAACTGGCCAACGAGTAACCTTCAGTGTCGTGGTGTACCGTATTGTTGAAACACTTGCCATATCTGATATACCTGTATCTGAGGTGCAACGTAAAGTTCCAACATGTATTCATGAAACCTGTATCCAGAAATAAATTTTTACAACCAGCGTAAGACTTTCTGCTCACCCTTTACGAAACAACTAGTTACCATATCCACATCTACTTCTACATAATTATTCCGCAATTCTCAGTTAAGTGCCTGGCAGAGGGTTCATCGAACCACCTTCGAGTTATTTCTCTATCCTTCCAAACTCGAACAACGCGCTCAGATTTCTCTTATTTTATTATGATGATTATTTCTCCATACAGAGAGGGCGCCAACAAATTATTTTCGCATTCGGAGGAAAAAGCTGGTAATTGAAATTTCATGAAAAGATCGTGCCTGAAGGGAAAATGCCTTTGTTTTCATGATTGCAACCCCAACTCGCACACCGTATCCGTGGCACTCTCTCCCCTATTTCGTCACAATGCAAAACGAGTTGCCCTTTTGAATTTTTCTATGCCCTCATTCAATCCTATCTGTTGCTGAGCCCACATAATGCAGCAATATTCTAGAAGAGGACGAATAAACGTATTGTAGACAATCTCTTTAGTAGACAAGTTGCATTTTTCAAGTGTTCTGTCAATATATTTCGATCTTAAGTTCGTTTTCACACAACATTATTTACACGATCGTACTAATTTAAGTTATTCGTAATTGTAATTCCTAAGTATTTAGTTGAATTAACAGTCTTTAGATTTATGTGGCTTATCGTGTGACCGAAATTTAGTGGATTCTTTTTAATATTCATGTGGATGACTTCTCTCTTTTCACGACAGTGTCAGTTGCCACTTTTGGCACTATACAAAGATTTCGTGAAATTATTTTACGAATTGTTTTTATCATATGGTAACTTTACTAGGTGGTAAATGACTGAATCAACTGCAAATAATGTGTTCAGATTGTCTCCTAAATCTTTTATATAGATCAGCAACAACAGAGGTTCTGTAACAGTTCCTTGGGGAACACGAGATATTACTTCTGTTTTACTTGATGATTTTCCGTCAGTGACTACGAAGTATGACCTTTCTGTCAGGAAATCACGAATCCACTTGCACAACTGATGCACGAACGCAATTTGATTAGAAGTTGCTTCTGAGGAACGGTGTTAAAAGACTTCTGCGTATATAAATAGTATATGAACATATGGTATCAGTTTGGCATCCCCTATCGCCAGTGCTCATTACTTCGTGAGAACAAAGAGGTAGTTGTATTTCACAAGAACGTTATTTTATTAATCTGTGTTGGTGATTTGTCAATGAATCATTCTCATGGAGGTAATTCCCTGCTTTCGAACACAGTAAGCCTACATGTTCCAAAATTCTACTGCAAATCGACGTTAGGGATGTGGGTCCGTAATTCATCGTAATGCTCCTGTTTCCTTTCTTGAACGTTGGTGTGAGTTGTGCAGCCATCCAGTCTTTAGGTACGGATCTTTCGACGAGCGAGAGCATATGATTGTTAAATATGGAGCTATTGTATCAGGATGCTCTGAAAGGAATATGACTGGAGCCGAGGAATTACCTTCCTTCATTAAGGTATCTAAGCTACTTCGCCACACAATCTTCGTCTAAGTTACACATGTTAGCAGTTGTTCTTGATTCGAATTCTGGAATATTTACTTGGTCTTCTTTGGTGCAGGAATTTTGGAAATCCCAGTTTAGTGACTCTCCTTTAGTAGCAGTGTCATCAGTAACATCACCATTGCTACCGTGGAGTGAAACTATTGATTACGTCTTAATAAATATCCGTATAGGCTGCTTTTCACACTCAGACGCACACTACCAGATGGTTGGCGCGATGTTACCAAACACTCAAACACAGTTTAACGGAAGCTCAATGCTTCTTGTACGTAAATGTCAAACAAGGTATGCCGGCCGTGGTGGCAGAGCGGTTCTAGGTGCTTTAGTTCGGAACCGTGCAGCTGCTACGGTCGCAGGTTCGAATCCTGCCTCGGGCATGGATGTGTGTGATGTCCTTAGGTTAGTTAGGTTTAAGTAGTTCTAAGTCTAGGGGACTGATGAGCTCCGATGTTAAGTCCCATAGCGCTTAGAGCCATTTGAACCATTTTTTCAAAGAAGGTATGTCGACGTATCAACGTGTGTATCGAGTAGCACTGATGTTCATACGTTGAAAACTGGCCTATTTTGTTGTCTGAATTACGTACAATTCAGTAAACTATGGTAACTTCAATGCCGATTTACAATAATGTAATTTTCATTCCTTCATCTCAGGCCTGCACCCGGAACAGCATTATTTCTTCTACCAATATTTTGGCTGATAGCCTTCCAACTATCTTCAAAACGAATTGCTGGAGAAAGCCACTTGATACAGTACCGTGTAGTAAGCGCCATTACGTCAGAGAAAACACTGACAGCGTCAGTCATAGATAAAACTTCTTGCTTCTAAGAGTAAAACTAAGCAAGCGCAGAATCATCAAGTCGACAACGCTTACGAATTATGTGGGTGATTATTATAATGGATAGCAAGTGTTGGAATGCAAAAACGCGGTTCAGAAGAACAGGGAAGTATGAAACTTGATTGCGGCAGATATTGCAAGCGTTAATTTTTAGAAAAATTGTGAGTAACATTGATGCATCTACTTATGAGTTCGCCAAATATATAGTCACGTTGTTGAAATCTTTAGCAGATAGAAATGGTCATCACGTCCGTAATTCAGCTGATTTTAATTAGTCGGTTAAAGTCTTTGAAATTTAACACCTGCCGTTTGGTGGTTAGTTTTGACGTCGTCTGCTTCTTCATTGACGTGCCTATTGACTTTTTATCAGAGAGTGGCAGCAAGCTTGAAGTGTGGAAATGATGTCGCTATTTAAGAGCGCTCCGATCTCCACTTACTTTTTATTTGATAACCATCATTTTGAACAGATAAACGATCTCCCCACCGGTAGTCCTCTCTCATTCACGGTAGCTAATTTATTTATGGTAGACTTTGAAGAAAAGGCACACAACTCTGCAATGTTAAAACCGACAGTTGTAGAGATATGTCAGTAACATACTCGTATTCATAGTTTGTCTCCACGGCAAGAACAAATTTATGGAGTTTTTTGAGCATCTTGACTCATTCATGAAAATATCAGAAATCGGATTTATCGTGGAACAGGAAATGAACGTCTTTGATATTTGTTCGTAAGGATCCATCTTGATCACATAATTTGTACAATTTATAATTAGTAGTATCACCCATTACAAACAAATGGTTCAAATGGCTCTGAACACTATGGGACTTAATATCTGAGGTCATCAGTCCCCTAGAACTTAGAACTACTTAAAACTAACTAACCTAAGGACATCGCACACATCCATGCCTGAGGCAGCATTCGATCCTGCGACCGTAGCGGTCGCGCGGTTACAAACAAACAAAAAGTGGTGTGACAAACTAAGCTCAATTAGTTGGTGCTAAACCTATAAAGGCCTACGAATATATAGGAAATAACAAATAAAAGAATATTACTAACACCCATGCATATCAACGGTACATACCATAAAAATATTCTGATATCAGCATCAACGTCAATATCTAAACATCTACGTACGTAGCAACTTGTGGTAACGCCCTGGGTGCGTCCTGCAGTTATACAAATATCTGCGGCCAATAGAAGGCACTAATGCAAGGGTACACAAGTAATGAATATTGTAAAACCATAGTTAAAATGCAATATACCTAGTCATTAATTAAAACTATTTCATATGGCAAAATGATCGTCTGACAATAAAACATGAAGAGCCATAGAATACACGAAAATAAAATCCATACTTAAAATCCACATAAAACGCATATACGGTAATGACGGAAATTTCCTAGCTTGAAAAATTAAATAACACATAATAGCGTAAGAGGTGTAAAAGTAACATCAAATATATGAATAGAAACCATTTGTTGTTGTTGTTGTGATCTTCACTCCAGAGAGTGGTTTGATGCAGCTCTCCATTCTACTCTATCCTGTGCAAGCTTCTTCATCTCCCAGTGCCTGCTGCAACCTACATCCTTCTGAATCTGTTCAGTGTATTCATCTCTTGGTCTCCCTCTACAATTTTTACCCTCCGTGCTGTCCTCCAATACTAAATTGGTGATCCTTTTATGCCTCAGAACATGTCCTACCAACCGATCCCTTCTTCTAGTCAAGTTGTGAAACATATTTCTCTTCTCCACAATTCTATTCAATACCTCCTCATTAGTTATGTGATTTACCCATCTAATCTTCAGCATTCTTCTGTTACACTACATTTCGAAAGCTTCTATTCTCTCCTTGTCCAGGCTATTTATCGTCCATGTTTCACTTCCATACATGGCTGCACTTCATACAAATGCTTTCAGAAAAGACTTCCTGACCCTTAAATCTATACTCGATGTTAACAAATTTCTCTTCTTCAGAAACGCTTTCCTTGCCATTGCCAGTCTACATTTTATATCTTCTCTACTTCGAGCATCATCAGTTATTTTGCTCCCCAAATAGCAAAACTCCTTTACTACTTTAAGCGTCTCATTTCCTAAACTAATTCTTGAGCATCACCCGATTTAATTCGACTACATTCCATTATCCTCGTTTTGCTTTTGTTGATGTTCATCTTATATCCTCCTTTCAAGACACTGTCCATTCCGTTCAGCCGCTCTTCCAGGTCCTTTGCTGTCTCTGACAGAATTACAATGTCATCGGCGAACCTCAAAGTTTTTATTTCTTCTCCGTGGATTTTAATTCATACTCCGAATTTTTCTTTTGCTTCCTTTACTGCTTGCTCAATATACAGATTGAATAACATCGGGGAGAGGCTACAACCCTGTCTTACTCCCTTCCCAACCACTGCTTGCCTTTCATGCCCCTCGACTCTTATAATTGCCATCTGGTTTCTATACAAATTGTAAATAGCCTTTCGCTCCCTGTATTTGCCTCCTGCCACCTTCAGAATTTGAAAGAGTATTCCAGTCAAACGTTTTGTTATGACAAAGCAATTAAACATAATCGTAAGTAGATAATTGAGAAGACAATGACTGGTAATTAAAATCTCGATAGTCGATGACACATTCGGAGTGGAACCTCAGCGGCGCCACCTCGTGGCTTCTCTGTATGAAGTTTTTGTTTCCCTGCGGCCGAGCTCGCGGAAGGAGGCCCGGTCTCCTCGCCGCTGATAGACGCGCTCGTGACCGCACGCGAAGCTGCTGCGGCGCACGACGCTGCTCTGGCCACTGGCCTTCTGGAAACGTCGGAATAAGCAGTCAGGTTAAACTCATTCTGTTCATTCAGCAGCCATCTCGGTTGCCGTTTTCTGTGTGCGTGGATTTCCATTTACTCCAGTTGGTTCTATAATTACCCCTTCGGTGCCTTGTGCAACACTTCCGTATTATCCTTTACATTTCCTGCCATGTGTTCTTCTGTATCCAAATGCGTGCGGAATGACCAAATATTTGGGACATATGCATATTCTTTAAAACAAGTCATATATTGCATGGCAGTTTATGCTGTATACTCAGATGATAATTTTGTCATACGAAACAATTTTAATCAGTGACTACACATATTGCATTTTAACTAAAGAATTTACGATACTGTTTAGTCATGTACGCTTCTATTAGAGCTCCTTCTGGCCTCAGTTATTTCTATAAGTGCAGGATGTATAAATACAGATTGCCGGCCGCGGTGGTCTAGCGGTTCTAGGCGCTCAGTCCGGAACCGCGCGACTGCTACGGTCGCAGGTTCGAATCCTGCCTCGGGCACGGATGTGTGTGATGTCCGTAGGTTAGTTAGGTTTAAGTAGTTCTAAGTTCTAGGGGACTGATGACCACAGATGTTAAGTCCCATAGTGCTCAGAGCCATTTTTAAATACAGATCGCACACAGGCCGTCACCGGCAGATGTTATGTACCTAGCTGTATCGATGTTAACGTTGTTTGCTTATATCACAATATTTTTCTGATATGTGCAGGTGGTATGCATGGGTGCTAATCAAGTTATTATTTTTAGTTTTTTATTTCTTATGTATTCCTAGGCCTTTGTAGATTTACTTTCGGCTAATTTCACTTAGTTTGTCATACAACGACCGAAATTGATAATTATAAATTGTACAATGTATGTGATCAAAACGGACCTTTACAAATAAAGTGCCGTAACATAATCGCGGACTCATTTACAGACTTCGACTTCAGTTGATGGTTTTGGATGCATTAGTTTGACATAAGGAGGATAGACTTTTAGGGCATTGCGTGTACGCTAGGCCCAGCCATACCGATACATTAGATATTTCAGGTTTCTAAATGTCACCGTCATTCGCAAACTATGACCATACTTAAATTTTTAGTACATAGCACACATGTAGTGTCTGACGGTGACAGCCAAAACGGTGAACTGGCACGCCATTTAGAAGAGTTGTTTAGTAGAAATCGATACACAAAACTTCAAATGAAGACAGTTGTGCAAGCAAAAACACCGGACTAACCAAAGAAAGAGCAGTAACAAAGAAAAGCTAAGTCTACTGACTTTCTACAGTACGTGAGCAATGTTTCTTCAAAAATTACCAGAATAAAGAAGAACCATAAAGTCAATGTAATTTTTTCTCGCCGGTCAAGACAGCAGCTGTTCTCGTATCTGTGAAAGATGAACTGCTTTTACGAAAGACGGAAATACACACGGAAAACAATGCCGTCGTTGGCGAAATGCGGAAACGGAGCATCTGACGTTCAAAAGGGCATGATCATTGGCTGGTGGGCCAAGGGTGGAAGCATTTCCGAATCGGCTTAGGTTCTAAACTGTTTGCGTGCGGCTGTGGTTAAAGTATACCGCGTATCGCAAAATGGCACTAACCAAAACTGGCTCAGAGGCAACTGTGGTGCACCACGGGACATAGACGATAGGGATGAACGACGGCTGCTGAAATATGTACGGGTGAACAGGCGTGCAACTGTTGCCCAACCGACAGCCCAGATGAACCAAGGGGAGCCAACAGTGTCTCCTCAACTACCGTCCAGCGAACGTTGCCTTCATAGCAGGTGCCTCGTTCATGCACCCACGCTGACTGCTGATCATCGACGACGAAGGCTAGGATTTGCACGCCAATAACGCAACTGGTCGTCCATTGAGTGGTGGTAGGGTGCCTTTTCAGATGAATCACGTTTTATGCTCCATAGGAAACATGGCCTGTGCAGCGTGAAATACTCTACAACAATCGTTGGAAGGGTCCACTCCGGAGGAGGGAGTGTTATGGTTTGGGGAATGTTTTTGTGGCATTCCCTTGGTCACTTTGGAATGTACAACTGATCACCGCAAGTATGCATCTATCCTTGGTAGCCATATCCACTCCTATATGCAGTTTGTTTCTTCCTGGCGCGATGACATCTGCCAGCAGGACAACGCAACATGTCACAATGTGTGACACTCTCCAGATCACCAAATTCCCCGAATTTAAGCCCAATCGAGAATCTGTGAGACTACCTCGAATAGGCTGTGCGTGCCATGGATCCTCAATCGAGAAACCTAGAGCAGGTTGCCACGGCACTGGAGTTGACGTGCCTCCACATCCCTGTCCGTACCTTCCAGAAGCTCACTGACTCTCTTGTTGCATGTCTGGAAGCAGTTCGTGCAGCAAAATGTGCCTACTCAGGCTACTGACAGGCGGTCACATTAATGCGACTGTACAATGTATAAGATGCACTCAAAAAGAAGCGAGATGGAGGGTATAAAATGAAACCTGCTGAAATGATCATAATTTCATTACCTACAGAAGGATGTGCGGCATCTATAAGAACGCTGAGGTTCCAAACTCCCCACTGGAGGGACACAGGCGCATACCCACATGACGACATGATCACTTGCACGCGTCGACTTTTCACTGCACTCAGTTGTGGTGAAAATATTGAAATGGAGACTTCAAAATAAAAGCAAAGAGAGGTAGTGCGTTTCGTGACAGCGGAAGATGTGCGGGGTTTTGTGTTGGCAGAAGAGCCAACACCGTGTTA
The DNA here is from genome assembly GCF_021461385.2 of Schistocerca piceifrons. Classification (NCBI taxonomy): domain Eukaryota; kingdom Metazoa; phylum Arthropoda; class Insecta; order Orthoptera; family Acrididae; genus Schistocerca; species Schistocerca piceifrons. The sequence goes on from NC_060143.1 coordinate 300,997,421, forward strand.
CGAGTGGAGGCCGAAATGCACGCGTTTTAGCTCACGGAGGCTGGCGTGAGGAGGGAAGAACTATACTGACGTGAGGTCTGGAACATGACAAGGAATGAGAATGCAGAAAGCGGACGTAATTAGTTTGATAACTTTAATCCATTAATGATGAACGTCTCTCTTGACGGTACAAGATTCACAATACTATATGTTCAGAATACATTCATAGTAACTGAATATGGCGCCTTCCTAGGTCGTAGTAAATGACGTAGCTGAAGGCTATGCTAAACTGTCGTCTCTGCAAATGAGAGCGTATGTAGACAGTGAACCATCGCTAGCAAAGTCGGCTGTACAACTGGGGCGAGTGCTAGGGAGTCTCTTTAGACTAGACCTGCCGTGTGGCGGCGCTCGGTCTGCAATCACTGATAGTGGCGACTCTCGGGTCCGACGTATACTAACGGACCGCGGCCGATTTAAAGGCTGCCACCTAGCAAGTGTGGTGTCTGGCGGTGACACCACACGGGGAACGGAAATTCATCGAAGACTGGCACAAGCGAACGGGGAGCATATTATGTCCGTTGCAGTTCCGTTGCTACCATAGTTAGCCAGTCTTCAATAATGATGGCAACCACCTTCTAAACAATGTCGGCAATGCCGTGTGGCTAATGAGGAGATCCACCTATTGGAGAAATGTATCGGCAATGCGTTGTACGTCATCGGCCAATGAAATCCGTCCTTTCTTGAATCGCTTGTGCCATTCCTTGAAACTCGTATGGGACGTACAGCGCTGTTCCTAACGTGGCCATTCTTCTATGAGTTTCAGTTCCCTGTACTCCTTGCGCTATCAGGAAACGCTCTCTGTACTTTTGCTCTTCTTTTGTAGCGTCCATTTCAGTGTTTACAGCATTACTGAATACAGTGGACGGTCTAAACTTGCGTGTGCTCGCTCTGTGATCCCGTGGTCGTGCGCCGACGTCCATCTAGCGGCGAGTATGAGGCCTTGCCGCTATTATAGGGACCCATTCTACTTTCGCAGGCAATGGCATTTTGATACTTTCAGCGGTTTTCATTTAATAGTCTTCAATCGTTGCTTTTTGATTGAACCTTATATTCAGTTCCTTGTCAGTGTGGTGTAGAATGCGCACGACAAACAATACGCACTTTACAAGAACGGAGTACTGAACACTGTCGACACACCCGCTTTCTTATAGCTAAACAAATCTACAGTTGCTGAACATTGCATTTCCACCGGCCATGGATTACGGGAAAACCATGATATTGGTCACTGTCTCACACCGTTGGGATTCAGTGGTCAAGGAAGGTGTGGGAACAAGATTAGCAGAGAACTTGCTAAAACTAGAAAAGAGCTTCCAGCTGGACGAATCATGCAAACAACTTACTTCACGTCTGCGCTCTTCAAGAGTACATTATTCTGAGTCTTCACCGCATGGCATATGCCACCCACTTTAATAAGCAACGAATGACTGTGCACTTCCTTTGTTTTACTCTTAGATGCTTAACGTTTGATTTACAATTGACGCTCTTGTTGCCGGCAATGTTATCTCCGATGTATACTCGTTTCCTCCACAATATCGTGTCCAGTGGTTTAAAATCCTGCCAGAGACTCACCTTGAACATGGCCAGAACATGGAAAGAAGAAATAATGCTTTCTTGGATGCACGATCAGAAAATGATTGCGTATTCTATCAGCAGAAACAACTTCAAGAAACTCAGTGTAGTTTCTTTTCTGATATTATACATTAAAACTGTACTTCACGCAAAGAAGTAACTAGATCAAACTTGATCATAAGAAGTTCAGAGTTACTCATTAGATACATTGGTAGTTAGTGTAAGCTGTCATGGTTAGTGGAAGCTTGCTTGCAATGTTAACCAGATGTATGAAAGTGTCTCTGTTTATCTGATATAATTAAATCGCTGACCTCCAAGATGATGATGAAACGGTCCGTTGCCTACGAAATTAAACAGCAATTACAGTTAACTCACTTTATTGGTCTAGAATATGCAAGAAATGGTTTGGCAAACAGTGATAATGATACGGTAATGCCTTGGCAAGCCTGGGATTAGGATCTGGAGTGTGGTTCAAAAGAACATGTATCTGTATTAAAAATTATATTTGCTTAAATGGTAACACGATTCCCAAAGGGTTAGTGCTTAGGGACAGAAAGTGCTACAGATGGGTATGCATTTGCATCGATACCCGGAGCTGAAAGCATTTGAACCTACAGCTGCAGGCAAGTCTTCAGAATAAATCTTGAAATTATTTTATGTCGTTAAAAAGACTCGAATTTCCTTATGGTACGTCTCGGCGTTGCGGCCATATCACACCATGTTAATCAGCAGAGAACACCGCGAAAACAGTCATTGGTTCCGTATCAACAACTCCCTTTTGCGTCTAAGTTAAAATCAACCGGTAAAGTGCCTAAGTCCCCTGCTCACCATATCTGCTCGAATAGACCCCTGGCTGAGGAGAGGTGCCCCGTAATGGTTTCTGACTGCAGAGATGCTCGGCTGTAGAATACTATTGTAGCGTCTGCTTACTATAAGGAAGACCTGTGCATCTACGTTTTCTGTCATCACATAACTTTGATTGTACGATAAATATTCTGAGTGCTGGGCAGTGAAAAATAGCCTTTAAAGACTCTTATCCTCATTCCCCTTCCCTCATTTCAGGCGGTTAACCAGTAACAATCTTCGTAACACTTGGCGCCGAAAAACTGTGTCCTCCTCTTTATTTCTCCGACTGTGGCCTACTAGAATGGACCTCTGTAAGCACAGCCATGTTTCTCTCTCCAACTTCTAAATTATTTATGTTACGTAGTCTTAGCGGTTTTCATAGTGGATTAAATATTTTGTCTTACTGGGCCTCACCTCAGTGGTGGTGTTCCACAACTTCGGTGGCCAAAACTGTGCCATTCCTCACTCCGCTAGCAGGTGTTATCTGTAGCAGTCTGTGCATTTCGAAGAAGATCTGCTTATTAGCATTCTGTCCACAACGGCGCTCTTCAAGGTCTCTACCAATAAAGGCGCGTATCTCCATACAACACACAGCATGGGCCAGTCTGCCGCCTAGCATTCAGACTTTGCAGGTGTTTAAGTGCCCTTCACGAATTCTGGCCGCGGCAGCTCTCCCCTCCCGGCTTTTATGACCTACTGCGCATTCTCTCTCTTACGGCTCAGTGCAAGATGCGTTCGTAGATGCCTCTTGTTTAGGTGAACATACGGTTAAATATAAAAATGTAATCTACATTAGTTAAGTACAAGCAAACACTGGTACTATACAAATTTCATTTATCAGTGGGAATTAATTATTCTGATTTGATTTGTCTTTTTATTCCTAGTTTTATATCACTTATGTGATAGTTTGGGAAAAACGCTCGTGTAACACTAGGCATACCCAAACTGACACTTAAATACGGGAAGCATTGCGCTTCAGGTCATTTGTGTTTTAGTGATGTTTAGTGTCCTACCATACACCAGGTAGTCTCTGTTTTATGGTGTAAAATAGGCGATATTGATATTCTTCAGCAAAATTTTGTGCGCACTTATTGTGTATTACGCTCAGGACTGCCTCATAATGTCGAAATAGTCGAAACTAGCTACACCAAAATAAAATTTTATAGTAGCGCTTTGGTGGTGTACATAAGAATGTCCTTCATCAAAGCTGTTGATCACAATTAATAAAACACTTTATAAAGAAATAATTTAATACAACATACTGCAATTTGATGCATTAACTAATAAATGTGTATACCGTTTCCCATCTACAATGCGTCTATTACTGTTATATATTTCATTCATCCGTTCTTCAGGGAGCTGTCAAGATTCTATGCTGGTCTGTTAATTGTTTCACTATCCATGTTATTTGTGTCATGTATCCCGTGTAGGATACAATTTTAGTAGGTTCGAAGTTAGCTAGTAACATACCAGTATTTGTCTTCTTTACAATACGAGGCAGGTTATTTTCAACAACTGAAGTGGATAAATTATAAGAGAAAGAAATTAATTTAGGTTGAATTAGACAGTCCAAGGTATTGTATTCAGAATCTTACTATCCCTTTCTCTAATTTAAATAAAACATATTTCGTGGTAGTTCTTACTGATTTGCAGTTGCAGTGCAGGTACTCACTTTGATCCATCATGAACCAGTCCATAAAGTGCTCAAACGTGAATCTGAAGCCATAAACCAGGTTATAGTAGTGGTAATAAGATAGTGCCGCATCTTTTGGCTCTCTGGAGACGTAAATCACCTGCAGGGAACAGAAAACAAACGCTGCAGTTTAGTGACAAACAACAATTATTGTGTAGGTGGCTTTGGACTGTTATGCGTGGACTGATATGTTGAGAAGCATCACGTAGTGTTCTGACACACTACACTGAAATAGCTTTATCCTCCTCGACCAGATCAGTGCTGCAGGTGAAATAACATGGCAAAGTGAAACGGGATGCTGCACAAACATCAAAAATTATTAAGAGTTGCGAAAAACGTCGACACACATATTTGCTATGTAAATGCAGAAGCACTATCGAAGGAAAAATTGCTTACCTCTAGTTCAACGGCTTAGAGGATGGAATTATGAAACACATAAACTGTTCACGAATGGTAATTCTTCTGGAGACTGAAGGGTCATGCGAATTCCAGCTATAGTTGTTCATTCAAAGGGTCCAGAAGGCAGTTAATGTCAGAACTCAGGTTCACGCCGTATTTCTTGATTACCGGAAAGTCTATGCACCATCTGTGCACCATCGCATAGAAGAACTCATGAAGAGTAAAGAGGTACTGGCGCAGAAACGCATCCTCCGCCTGGGCTCCGGGCGAGTCTATCCTGTTGTTCCAAAGGGGTGGCCACCTCAGTTGCCTCTCACCTGCCGTCATGTACAGTTCCAGCAGTTTCTTTGCTGTCTCATTAGTACGTAATTGTATGAGATGCCATTATTTGAAGAGCCAAATGAGAAACCAAAAATCTCATTATCAACTGCGCTTTAGAGGGTAGAGAAATCACTAACTATTCCAATCATTGAATAAAGAGAGCCCGCCTCTAGTGACATTTAGTAGTCGAGGTGGGGAAAATGTAACTAAAAGTATTTCCCATGGCTTGACTACTTCAGAAAAACGGTACAGAAAAAGAAGAAATATTTATTGTTAGGCAATATTGTCGATTGGTTATGTGGAGACTGATACATAATTTCCAGAGGACCCATGTACTTTATTTTACATTCTTAGTATTTTAGTAAGCAATGTTGTCCACTGTATTACATTTTTTACATTTTTACTACTATGAAATTTCCCTCTGACCGACTTTATTTTTCTTTGGTTGATCTTTTGTGTATGTGACTAACCTTTTTCAGTACTCCAGTGAAAAGATATTGACTTAGAACGTCTAACTTCCAAACATCATTAGTATTCAAGATAGCATCTAGCTTACTCTAGGATAGGGTGATAAGAACTCTGCTGTTCGCTGTATGTACACTATCTGATTAAAAGTATCGGGACAACTATTAGTGGTCATTAATATGAGGTGTCCGCCCTTCACCTTTACGGTGACATGAACTATGCTAGGCACACGTTCAGTGAGGTGCCTGAATATCTGTGAGGGAATTCTCCAGACCCAAAACTGGACAAGGTAGTGATGTTGGATGCTGTGGTCTTGAGCGAAGCAGACGTTCTACCTCGTCCCAAAGGCGTTCCGTTGCGTTCAGGTCGGGACTCCGGGCTTCAGGAATGTTGTTGTCCACACAGCATTGCCCCGCAGAGGCTGCTTTGTTACAGGCTACAATGTCATGCAGATAAGTAAGTCATCGTTTCCAAACTGTTCCTCTACTGTGCACAGTACAAAAATCTGTAAAAAGTATTCCTATCCATCCGCATTTAGCGTTTTCTAAAGTAAAGTAAGGGGACGATACCCTAACCACGAAAAACACTCCTGTCCACAGCTCGTGCGCTAGTGGCTAGCGTTGCTGCCTCTGGGTCATGGGGTCCCAGGTTCGATTCCCAGCCGGGTCACGGTTTTATCCACCTGTTGTGTTGTCCTCATCATTTCATCATCATTCGGGAAGATAGCGAGACTGGACAGCGAAAAGATTGGAAATTTTTGCAGGCGCTGATAACCTCGTAGTTGAGAGATCAAAACACCCCCAAACCATTACACCACTTTCTCCAGACCATACCTCACTTTCGTCATTACACATGACAGCAGACAAAGTTTTGAAGGCGTTTGCTGAACCCAAACCCTTCCATCAGACTGCTACAGCGCTATTCATCACTCCAAATCACTCATTCCCTACCATTCACTGTCCAGTAGCATCTCTCCTTACACCATTTCATACGTCTCTGAGCAGTGTCTGTAAAAACTTGTGGCTAATGAGGACCTGCTCGAGCATTGTATCCCGTTCTTTTCATTTTCCTGCCGGCCGGTGTGGCCGCCGGCCGCGGTGGCCGTGCGGTTCTAGGCGCTTCAGTCCGGAACCGAGCGCTGCTACGGTCGCAGGACCGAATCCAGCCTCGGGCATGGGTGTGTGTGACGTCCTTAGGATAGTTAGGTTTAAGTAGTTCTAAGTTCTAGGTGACTGATGACCTCAGATGTTAAGTCCCATAGTGCTCAGAGCCATTTGAACCAACCGGTGTGGCCGAGCGGTTCTAGGCGCTTCAGTCTGGAACTGCGCTGCTGCTACGGTCGCAGGTTCGAATCCTGCCTCGGGCATGGATGTGTGTGTTTTGATTTTCCTGCGCACAGTCATTCCGCTAGATTTCATTAGATTTTTACAGAAACTTCCTGCAGTGCTCGACGGACTTCCTCTGTTTGGTCTTGGTTTAGCATTCCTTTCCCGTTTCCACTTCGCAATCACATCACGAAAGTCGACTTTGCAAGCTTTAGAATGGTTCCAGAGTTCTTGACAGATTTGTTACTCAGGTGACATCCAGTGCCCAGTCCCAGTTCTAAGTCACTGAGCTTCCTAACCTACCCGTTCTGCTCTTACTACTACTCAATTGACGGCACAATGCTTCCCGCCTTTTTTTATTATGGTGAGTCCGCCTCTGGAGATATATAGTGATCAGTTACGCAATACACAGATAGATTATGTAAATGATATGGCAGATTACGTCAACTGAGCGCCCATCATTTCACGGACATTGTAAACACAGAGGTGTATGGCAAGGACTCACCTTGGGCCTCTTGGTCCAGATCTGGGTGGGAAGCAGCTCCTTGGGCAGGTGGCTCTTGATGTAGCGTGGCGGCGTTAGTTTGGCCACCTTCTGCACTGTCTCCAGTTCCCCGTCTGGCACGTCGCCGCCGATGGTCATGTTCCTGCACACACATGTGTCCAACAGTGCTGTGATCTATAATTTCGTACATTAACAACTTTCCAAGTGAATGAAAATATGTTTTGAGTAATTCTGCCTAACATGTAGCGAGTAGGAAAATAGTCCACGCGAAATAGAACGACTTTCACCATCTCACTTACACGTCTGGCTAAGATAGTTCTGGTCCGATGAAATGCAGGTGGACGCTAGGCTAGAGTGATCTTACGGTTCATCTTGGAAGACAGGTTGAAAAATGGCCGACCTACGTTTATACCAGAGAAAGCTTTCGCCAATGTTGACTGGAATGCATTTACTTCAATTCTGAAGGTAGGAGAGACCGAGTACAGTAGCGAAGGGTTACCTACAACTTGTCCGGAAATCACACTGGAGTTATAATAGTGGACAGACACGCAAGGGAGGCAGTTGTTGATTAACTAATGAGACAATGGTGTAGCCTATCCCTGATGTCATCCAATGCATTGAGCAAGCAGTAACCGAAACCACAGAGAAATCGTGAATGGAGTACAAGAAGAAAAAAGAATAAGAGATTTGGCGATGGCATTGTAATTCTGTCAGAGACGGTAAAAGACCTGGAATATCAATTGAATTGAACGGGTAGTGTCTTGAAAAGAGTTTATAAGGTTGATATTAACAAAAGTAAAGAGTAACGGACTGTGGCGAAACTAAATCAGGTGATGCCAAGGCAACGTAGATTGGAATATGAGATACTAAATGAAGTACGCTTTCCCAATTTGGATACCAAAATATGTGTCGATGGTCAAAGTAGTGGGACGCAAAGGCAGACAAACAGCAGAAAGAGAAGCGTTTCTGAAAAAGAGATATTTATTAATATCGATTATAAACTTAAATTATGGCAATTTTTTCCGAAGGTACGAGGATGTGCTGAAAATTAATGCTCCCTGCGCCCTATTTTTTCTGTAAAAACTCTTAAAGGTTTATAAATAAAGTAAACTTTATTAAAATTTTATATATTTATTCTCCAGGTCAGTATATTTATTTCTTAGCGGAGTCCTCTGGCGACGAACACACATAAATACACTGATGTGACAAAAGTCACGGCATAGGGGTAAGCACATATACAGATGGAGGTAGTATCACGTTTACAAGATATAAAAGGGCAGTTCATTGGAAAAATGTCATTTGCACTCAGGTGATTCATATCAAAAGGTTTCCGACATGACTATGGCCTCACGACGGGAATTAACAGATTTTGAACGCAGAATGGTGGTTGGAGATTTGAAGCATGGGACACTCCATTGCGTAAATCGTTAGGCAATTCAATATATCGAGATCCACAGCGTCAAGAGTGTGCCGAGAATAGCAAATTTCAAGCATTGTCTCTGACCACTGACAACGCAGTGGCCGACGGCCTTCATTTGGGACTAAGAGCAGCGGCGTTTGCGTAGAGTTGTCAGTGCCAATCGACAAGCTGCATTGCTTGAAATAACCGCAGAAATCAATGTGGGACGTACGATAAACGTATTATTTAGGACAGTGCAGCGAAATATGGCTTTAATGGTCTAGGGCAGCAGACAACCGAGGCGAGTGGCTTTGCTTAGCATGCAGCGCCTCTGTTGGGCTCGTCACCATTGCGGTTGGACCCTAGACGACTGGAAAATCGTAGCCTCTTGAGATGAGTCTCGATTTCAGTTAGTGTGGGCTGTGTTTACATGGAATGGACTGGGTCATCTGGTTCAACTGAACCGATCATTGAATGGAAACGATTATGTTTGGCTACTTGGAGTACTTAGAGACCATTTGCAGCCATCCGCGATGGAATTTTTGTGAATGACAACGTGCCATGTCAGCGGGACACATTAGTTCGCGACTTGTTTGAGGAACATTCTGTACATTTCGAACGAATGATTTGGCCACCCAGATCAACCGACAAGAATCCCATCGAACTTTTATGGGACATAACTGAGAGGTCAGTTCGTGCAACACTTTCTCAGTTCTGGATGGCGTTAGAGGCAGTATGGCTGAATATTTCTGCTGGGGACTTTCAACTACTTATTGAGTCCATGCCAGGTCGAGTTGCTGTGCTACGCTGACCAAAAGGATGTCTGGCACGATCTTAGGAGGTATCCTATGATTGTTGCAGATTTTGCAGCATTCACGTGTTGTCTGGTGTCGCTGAAGGAGAAGGTGCTTCATGTATGGACGAACTGTTCCAGTTCGTGCTTTTAGTTTTCTGACGGCACTCAAGCACCGACGTACTTACTTTACACACAACCGTGTTCTACCCTACACTTCGGAGCCCAATAGCGACAGAGGGTAGCAACTTGCGATAAGGTCGACAGAGTAATAGGCATCGCATGTGATACGTCAACCGATATTAAGAACAGAGTAAAAAATTTGGAGGCATTACTTTTCGGTTCGCCCTTGTATTTGTCTGGACAGTAGCACTGTACGGGTGTGAAACGTTGACAATAAGCAGACCGGACAAGGACAGAAAAAAAGATGTGGTGCTACTGAGTATTACGGAAGCGTAGATAAGTAGGTAGAGTAACTAATGAGGTGGTATTGAATCGAACTGGAAATAAACGAAATTTATGGTACTACTTCCCTAACAGAAGGACGGACGTATTTATTTTTTTCTCTCTTGTGCAGAAAGGTACGCAGGATACTGCTGCAACCGTTTTCAGTAAGCTACCACGATAATTGAAAAATCTTAGCAGTAATCCATGCACTTTCAAAATGAAACTGAAGAGTTTCCTCATGGGTCACTCCTTCTATTCTGTCGAGGAGTTCCTTGAAAAATTAAGCTGATTCTTGTTGTATTGTTGATTGCGTTTACTTAAACTTATGGCTTGACTTCTTTCGGGTTCATAAACATTTTATTTTTATCTGTTATTACGTCTAAACTGTAATTTCATTTACTGACACTTTCCGTGACCATGGAGATTTGCTTGGTCCTACGGAACTTGACGTTTAAATAAATAAAGGACGTTTTCTGAGGTACCAAGCTGTCGTCTAATTGGCAGTGGATGGTATTATCAGGCTGAAAATTGTAGACAGTGGTGTAGGTATGAATGCAGCAAGCAGGTTCAAATGTTTGAACCTGTTAATGATAAAAATTTGCACAAATCATGTTATAAAAGACTAGGTGGGATAAATTTACAAGAGGTATTCAGACAGACTATCGAGAGTGCTACTGCATGTTTGCATGTATGTATGTACGTGTGTATGTATGCATTGAACCGGGGACCTAGAAACGACGGAGAGGCTTCGACCTGCCGCAGCCCTCTGTGGTTCACACAACAGGTCACAGCAGTCCACCCAACCTACCGCCGCCCCACACTGAACTCAGGGTTATTGCGCGGTTCGGCCCCCAGTGGACCGCCCGGGAACGTCTCATACTAGACGAGTGTAGCCCCAAATGTTTGCGTGGTAGAATAATTATGGTGTAGGCGTACGTGGAAATGGTTTTTGAGCAGAAAGGTGTGTAGTATACTGCTGTAACAATTTTCAATAAGCTACCACAAGAATTCAAAAATCTTAGAGAGCTTAACGGGAATTTTTGTGAGGATGCCAAGCACATGAGTTGTTTGAACACTCGTTGTAAATGCACTCCAAGACAGCTTTCAGGAAATGTTATTTACATACATTATCAGAATCTTATGAATGTGTCACACGTCCTGTAGTCATGAGAAATTTGCCAAGTTTTGTGAATACCAGGACTAAGGAAGTGAGATCGATACTGTATGAAGTAGTTATCTGTGGTATCACTACATATGTTATTTGCTAAGACAGTGAATGCAAACATGAATTTAGGCTCTACAGGGTGGGACGTTTTCTTCAGAACATGCACTTTCCTACCCCGTTACTTTATTTAATGAGTTTTGTATTAGAAAGTTTCACGAAAAACTTCGTACAGACCCGAGCCCATGTTGGTGTACCTCGTTAAATACTAGACAGGGCTGATGGCAGTTGATGTGCCACAGTGGCGGGTGACAACAACAAACTTGAGCCAACAGGCGCATGTCATGGTAATGCAGTTGCTGTGGGCGCCAAAGTAAATGTTTTATAATTTATATTATAACTAAGAAGATTATAGAAATTAATGAATATCTCAGGAAGAGCCTGTGCATTAATTAAAAATGTCACTATGATTCTCTAATATCAAAGTATCTGGGTTAATAGAAACGAGTGGCATCACATTGTCACCCGATCATTCACGAACATGTACGAAGTAGTGCGAACATAAATTTTAGAGCTGTAGGACTGTATAGCTTCCGAAGGCGAATTGGAGTAGTTGCTCGAACACCGTCTTGATCACTCTTCCGCATCGGCCGTAATTGTTACAGTCAGCGTACGGTCTCAGAGTATTGTGAATGTTAGAAGATGGCACCAGAACACTGTTTTTTCTGATTTTGTTGAATGTTATCGGAAGTACTTTGACCCTTGCATGGACTCACCAGTAGCATGCGGTGCAGAACATACTCAGTGGTCTACAAACAGAGTACGTCATTTGTAAGATAGTTTACCCACACTCCATTCATTGTTATCTATGCCTGAATTTGCTTGTATGCCCAGGTTGTGGAACAGATGTCCAGCGGTGAGCAGTAAGAGCTATTTGGTTTAACCACTTCACAAGAATGTGTCTGATTGTTCGATCGAAATGTGCTAGTGGATAATTAATATATGTCAATAAGGCATCCCATTTGGAAAGTATTAGTAGATATATTACATATTGCGTCCCAAGTGAGCAATTGATTTAACCATTTCAGACACCACGGCTATAAGTGTGTACATTAATTTTTACTGTGCCTTCTCTGCAACAGAAATTTTTCCCTCGATGAAAACCTCATTTTCATGTGTGTGAATGTCCAGTCTTTTCATTGTGTGCAAGTACTGCCACTTGTTGTGCGTCACTATAAATAAATATCGTCAAGGAAATGTAGCAGTGCGTAGCAGCTTGTGACAATCAGAACGCAGAGAGGTGTATGGGTAGTAATATTCCACTGAATAATTGAATGTTATTATTGTTATTCTGCGTGGTAGTTATTGAATGGTCAGTAAATTTGTTACAACAGTGAGTATTTCAAAATTAATCATTTTAGTCTGTAAATAGAAGCCATGTGCACAAAGCACAGCAGCTCGTGGTCGTGCGGTAGAGTTCTCGCTGCCCACGCCCGGGTTCCCGGGTTCGATTCCCAGCGGGGTCAGGGATTTTCTCTGCCTCGTGATGACTGGGTGTTGTGTGCTGTCCTTAGGTTAGTTAGGTTTAAGTAGTTTTAAGTTCTAGGGGACTGATGACTTAAGATGTTAAGTCCCATAGTGCTCAGATCCGTTTGAACCACAAAGCACATTTTGAAATTAGGTGCTAATATCTCAATAAACCTTTCATCTGAAATCATTAAAAAAAATTATCGAAGAGTGTGAAATTATAAAACAGACCTTCCCTTCCTTAAGAAACAATTCCGATCTGAAAGGGTTGATAGCCGATATATCACAATGTACTTACTGAATCTGCGGAAATCTGTCTTCCAGATTGATCTTCTTCGCAGTCTCGAAATCGCAGTTGTGTCCAATGAGCCACACCATTTCCTGGGTCCATGTTGTTCCTGCAAAGAAGTTACCAAGCGGGTCAGGTTTGGTGGCGTACCCCACGTCTGAAGCCCACTCCATGTTTACCAGCGAACAGCAGTAGGAAGGCAATAGGCAATCGGTACCAAATATGCCCATTGGCCGTTCCTCGGATCGTTGTAGGGGGCTGCGGCGACAGCGGCCTGACGACATCAACATGATCCTCCCCTCTCTTAAGCTACGCATCTTTCTCGAAAACAGGCCAATTAGAGAGCTTCTAAGCCAACACACACATATTTACATCTCCCATTCACAGCCCACTATTTGTCACCCAATCACATGTTTCAACTTCTTCTTAAGCCATGTCACTTTCTAGGAAATAGACCAACCACAGAGCTTCTAAAACAACGCGAGCACGCGAGCGCACACACACACACACATACACACACACACACACACACACACACACACACACACACACACACACACACACACACACACACACACAGAGCCGGCCGGAGTGGCCGAGTGGTTCTAGGCACTACAGTCTGAAACACACGGATTCGAATCCTGCCTCGGGCATGGATGTGTGTGATGTCCTTAGGTTAGTTAGGTTTAAGTAGTTCTAAGTTCTAGGGGACTAATGACCTCAGAAGTTAAGTCTCATAGTGCTCAGAGCCATTTGAACACACACACACACACACACACACACACAACACATTGAGATCTCCCAGCTACAGCCCAGTATTTTTAGAAGTCATTAAAAAGAAACGGCAATCAGTATGTACTCAAGAACCGTCATTTCGTCAGCATTTGCAGACCTGACAGATTCATCAACATCTGCAGCAATCTGACACAGCTTTGTTATATTTGCAGAACTCAAACAGCTTCGTCAGCATTCACAGCAACCTGACACAGCTTTATCAGAAAAGAAACACACACACATACTCATGTAGATCTGTCACAACCCAGTATTTTGCCAGCCACTAAAATGAAACGGCCAGTCACTGTCCACTGTTTTAGCAGTCATTAAAACTAAAGAGCGGTTTAGTGTGTACCCCAGAGTTGGTAATCTTGTTCTCTGTACTCCAATTGCTTACAATTATAGTTCGACATTTGTACTCCACTTTGTAGGAGGCACAATGGACCCTCAAATTAAATATTACAGTGTCATTTCCATATCAAATTGTCTGTATTATTCACCAAAATACATAAAGGTATTGTCACTACTGGTGTAACTTACAGTTAAGATGCACTTGACAGGTTAAACGCGACTGTGGGCTCTCAAATGTCACAAAATGGAAATGAGCGTACGGCATTGTGGGCCGGGAGCCCCCCCATTCGGGGAAGTTCGGCCGCCGGGGGCAAGTACTTAATGCATTCGACACCACATTGGGCGACTTGCGCGTCGGAAATGGGGATGAAATGTGATGATGACAACACAACACCCACTCCCTGAGCGGAGAAAATCGCCTGCCCTAGCCGAGAATTGAACCCGGGCCCTGTGGCGTGGCATCCCACCGCGCTGACCACTCAGCTAACGGGGGCGGACTCAAATGTCACAATGTTACTTCCACATCTTACTTGTCTATTTTAGGTATCAAAATATTTAAAGATATTGGCATTACTGGTGTAATTAACAGGTTGAGGTACGCTTGACGACTAAAACAAGACCGTGACCGCTCGTTATTCCCACGCCCAAACTGTCTGTACTGTTTTCAAAATAATAAGTAACGATATTGCTACTATTGGTGTAACTTACATGTTAAGATACACTTGGTGTCAATAACATGGCTGTGGACTCTCAGTTTAAGTGTTACAGTGTTAACCCCACATATAAATTTTTTGTAACGTCTATCAAAACACACAAAGATATTCGCCTTTCGATCTTAGGTCTACCTGAGGATATGTTACTGGTGGTACAAAAACTATTTTCTTCAACTGACTAGCAACCATTTTAGAGTGTAAGAAGGTAATGAATACATTATGTTATACTTGGCAAGTGATTTGAGGTTAGGAAAATGTTTATGAACACCAAGAATGCCTCTCTATCGCTGTCTAATGACGTCTGTGAATGGTATCCAAGCAATATCACAGACTTATTGTTACAAAACTGTAAACTTTCCAAGTTCACATTTCCATCTGGGTATTAAAATAAATTTTGAAACATTGTGTCAACGTGAAGGATTCGTTACGGGGAATCACAGAGTAGGAGGAGTATGAGGAGTTTGTTGGTTAACGTTCCGTCAACAACGAGGTCATTAGAGACGGAGCACAAGCTCGGATTAGGCAGGAAAGGGAAAGTAAATCGACCACGGCATCTCAAAGGAACCACGCCGGCATTTGCCTGAAGCAATCTAGGGAAATCACAGGAAACCTAAATCAGGACACGCGGACGCTGTTTGAACTGTCGTCCTCCCAAATGCGACTTCAGTCTTTTAACCACTGCGTCACCTCGCTCGTTATGGGAAAACACAGAATATTACCAAAAATGATTGGAAAGAAATATGCTGTGAAAAATATTCAGTGAAACAAGAATAATTGTTGCTTCCAGTGGTCAGTTATAGCCGGCTTCTATTCAGTAAATGACCACATGAATCATGGGTGTAGTTATACTTCTTATTCAGGTACATAAAATTTACACACATTCAATTTCGTACTGAACTGAAACTTGCGAAAATATTTAAGGAAAACAGACGAATGGATCCATTGATATGTACTGTATTCAGTAGTCTAAGCAAGAACGTGCTTATAAAAGGAACAAAAGAACGTGAATGAAAAAATTTTAATAGGTTCCGCTATCTTGCAACATCATAATTGTAAGAAAAATGGCAATTTTTAGCTCTACCAGTCGAAAGAGCAGACAGAAATTAGTCATTTCTCTTACATAAAAGCACTAAAAAAAGACAAAAACATAGTAGAATTACTTGCTACTCATCATTCAGCTGAAATATGTGAACCCTGTTTGTGCTTATTTATACTAAAGAGAATTTGTTGCACAGTAAGTTGAATGTTTGCAATTGAAACCAGTCAACAGTATCATGCCCAAAACAGAGAAAGAGTTCATAAAATTCGACTCGTATAACAAGTAACATTGCCACTTGTCATAAACTTAGACACAGAAAGCTTGCAAATATCGGGCGATAACGATGAAACTTTTGTGCACAAATCATGTAACAGCTTTCTATGCGTACTGTGGTCACAGGGAGGAACATTCAGAGTTTTCGCTGTATCGACTGTGTGGGACGGTTTAGCAAACAGCTGTATCTAAGCGCATAAAAAATTAAATGTTACAAACAAGCAGATGATTATTAGTCTCGAAGAGAAATAATCGTTTTGAACAGCAGAAATCTGACACATCTGCAAGAAATTCTTCAAGCAAACTTATACTAAACGCAGAGATATTTGTTGTTTTTTACAGGCATATTTCGACGAGCCGCACACGATAATTATAATTTAAGCTGCAGAATTAACTTTAAGGTGCTGGTTGTGTTTCACAATCTGACGCATTACGATGCTCATCTTACAATTATCAAACGTTGTGAACGAGTGGAAGAAACCGACCACTGCATAACTATTAAAACAAATCATCATGTTTGTGTAATTGATACAAACACAAAAAAGCGTAAAACATTTAGTGAATCTAACACAAATGCGACACAAAAATTCGGTTTACAGATTCCTTCAACTTTCTGATGTGCTCTCTAGAAAAACGTGCGTTGTATTGTAACCAGACATGAGCAGCTGATCCCGGCGGAGGTTCAAGTCCTCCTTTCGGCATGGGTGTGTGTGTTTGTCCTTAGGATAATTTAGGTTAAGTAGTGTGTTAGCTTAGGGACTGATGACCTTAGCAGCTAAGTCCCATAAGATTTCACACACATTTCAAACCAGACAAGCTCAAAACAGCAAGAAGGCCAAGAAGGGAAAAGATCTTTGCAGGAGGCCAGAAGACGACTTTAACATAATGTTTCTCTAGTTCCTCCCTAATTTTAGACGATATATTGACCCACGTTTGGAACGAACACACAGGATTTGAACAGCTCTAATTCCTCATTAACTTTCGGGTGATCGGGTGTATTCTTCATTAAAGCTGTGCTAGTTTGATGTCGAGAATGGTCAATGTCTTTGAAGAGAGACTCTAGATGTTGCAGATAAATAGTGGGTGCATGCAACATCACGATCACACGCGGGTCTGCGGGTCTCAGATGAAGCAACACTTGTCAGGGGGCGCTGAACTCGAGAAAGGGCGGTAATGCAGCAAAAGTTTATTTTGGGTGTAAAATTGACGACGTTACCAGCAATCTCATGTGTAAAAGCCCCATGAAAATGGCTGAATGGCTGTCACCCGAAATGTGACAATATGTCGACATCAGCTGCCCCTATTCGCGAAACCTTTTGCAACAATACTCATTACGACGGTATTCAAGTATCATGAAAAAGAGAATGGCTAACAGTGGTAGAAGGTACCCTCCACCATTCACCGTGTGGTGGCAAGCAGAGTATGTGTGTCTATGTAGATGCGGGACCTTCATCACTCCTTCTAATCCAGAGTTATGCCATTAAGACGGGGTCCATCAACAAGCCTCGATTGCACATTTCACTCGTGTGTAACTAAATGCTTGGTCACATGGCGTGATCTGTAAATGTATTGAGTGATGGATTACTCACCACACTTGGGGAACGAGACGACCCACACGTCGTCGGAGCGCACCTCGAATTCTGAGACGCAGGTCCAGTTGCGGCGGTAGTGGTCGGTGACGATGCAGCGTGAAGGGTCGGCCCTCCACAGCACCACCTTCCCATCACGCTCCCTCACTGGTTCGAAGTGCATCGCACCCATCTGCTGCCTGAGAAATAAATTACATCTGCACACTTGTTTAGAAGTGCTCTGGCGCAGTATGGCTAAGACGTCTGAACTGAGGTCGTTGCACGCTTGATGGAACAGAATTGAAATACATTCCACAATTGATTTAAAATTGCGTCATTCACACAAACGGTCAACGAACAGAACGGAACGTGTTAGTCGTGTTTTCTAGGGAAGAAACGGTCGACGTGGTCGTGGGTGATGGGGACTGCGTCCTTATCTGCTAACTGCCGAAATTAAAGAAAGAGAAGGAAGATTGGATTTAGCGTCCAGTCGACGTCGAGGTCGTTAGATACGAAGCACAAACTCGGGTTGGGTCAAGGATACTAAAGAAATCGGCCGTGCCCTTTCAAAAGAACCTTTTCCCTAGAGGATTTAGGGAAAACAAGGAAAACTTAAATCTGGATGGCTGGACGCGGCTTTCCGCGCTGCCCTATGTTATATATAGTCTTGATTACCTGACTACCCCGCAGTTCCCAGGTATGTATAAATAACAATCTTCCAGTAACCCACATCCACCTCCCCTGACTCTATCCATCTGCTCCTTCCCCCTCTGTCCATCTCCTCATCACACTCTACGGCCATCTCCTCCTCTTTCCTCTCTCTGTCCATCTCTTCCTCCTCCCTCTGTCTGTCCATGTCCTTCTCTTTCCTTTCCCTGTCCTTCTCCTCTTCTCCCCTCTCTCTATCCATCTCCTTTTTCCTTTCTGTTAATTCTCCCTTCCCGTCTCTCAGTCCATATCCTCCTAACCCCAGTCTGTGTCATCACCTCCTTCCCCCTCTGCGGCTATCCATCTCCTTCTCCCCCTTCTCTCTCCATGTTATCACTCCCACTCCAATATGAGTTTGCTGGTTCTTACTCTTACAGCACTTCGTTCCAGGTAGTAAAATGTGTACCCTGTTTAGCTGAAATCGATCCAGGTGTTTAGGAAGAACACTTTACCCGTGGTTTTGCATTACATTACGTTACATATATTTCATATACAGGGTCATTCGCGAAGATATGCAAATATTTTAATACGGTATTCTACAAGTAAAGCTAAAGGAAAAAGTTCATACAAACATAGGTCCGCAAATCTGTAGTTACGGAGTTACGGCTAATAATAAAAGATTTTATCTGAAATTTAGCAACTTCGTTAATATGAAACCATCGCAAACCTGTACGAGGTTAAAGCAAAGCACCATTTTCATTTATTTTGTTGTTATTGATCTGTAAAATCTAATAAAACATGTCCCAGACGTGTATCTGTGGTAGTTTTCCAGAACATCCAGAGAAGCAAAGACATCATTTCGTAATTTTTTAAATTTATTAACTACTTGGCCCAATTTGTTTTTGGTTAAATTCCAAACAATTGCACAAAGTTTTCAACAGAAGTTGTAGAGAATTTAATTTTGGAAAAATGATGGTAATAGCGTTAACTGAAACTGTATGAACGTGTCAGATAATCTGCCTTTATTAATACGATAGCACATGTGAATTCATGTTAAACCGGAAAAAACAAAGCTCAGTTTAACGAAGTTGCACAGTGTACATACAGTTTTACAATTCATTGACAATAAATGTTCAAAAATGTCTCCAGTGAGTTCAATGCATTTAGCTGCACTTTTATGAACAAATGTTGTTACCCGTTTCAGTTCCACAGTGTTGTTCTTAATTTTGTCAACTGTATTCATAATGCGAACAAGTAATGCCTCACATGTCTTTCATCCATCCATTGCTGAGAAACTGGGCGCCCAATTGGGCCAGGTAGTTAATAAGTCAAAAATTTTACGAAATTACGTTTTTGCTTCGCTGGATGTTCTGGAAAACCACCGCAGATACACGTCTGGGATATGCTTTATTAGATCCACCAAACCAATAAAAACAAAATAAATGGAAATCCTGCTTTACTTTCATCTCGTACAGACGTACGATGGCTTCCTATTAGTGAAGTTGCTAAATTTCAGACAAAATCTTTTATCAGCCTTAACTCCGTTACTAAACATTTGCAGACCAATGTTTATATGAAATTTTTTCTTTAGTTTTACTTGTAGAAAAGCATATTGAAATATTTGCATATCTCCGTGAATAACCCTGTATATTAAACATATTTAACACATATTTGTACACAGATTTCACCTATGTCTCTAGCGAAATTCACCCAGCAGTTTCGTTTTCACGCAGCTCAATGTTTATGACGTAATATCTCCTGAACTATTTTTCGTACAATGACATAGTTTTCAGGAATACCGAGTGGCGTATGTGGATACAGTCTGTGAAATGTGTTGAGAATAGAGTTAGTACAAAGAAATAACAAAGCAGCAGCTTTTCGTACCTCTCAGTGTTTATGACGTCATGTCTCCTGAACAATGCGTCGTACAATGATATGGTTTTGCAAGTACATTCAACGGTATATGTGACTACTGTCTGCAAAATGTGTTGCAAATAGAGACAGCAGTAAAGAAGTAATAAAACAAAACGTCATGCTTGATGCGGCAGTTTTACTGCGTGGACGGCGAAAATTTGGTAAGCGATAAATTTCCTTCTTTTCATCATTTTGCTTGTGTTTTCGTCACTAAGTTCTCTCACTCTCAGATACTGGATGGATATAGTCTGGCTATTAGCGCGGCGTGAGCTACACTTCTTTCTCACACCTAACCGCGCCCCTGTGACAGGTAAGGTAGTTCTTACCCCCCAGACAGCAAGTGATATGTGTACCAAGTTTGGCTGAGATCGATCCAATGGTTTAGAACGAGACGTGAAATATACGTACAAACACTTTTATAATATGTATAAATTTTATTATATTGCTTTGTTTCTGTGACATCCATGAAAATTGGATATTTTTGTCTTGAGAGTGCTTCCAAAAGAGAGACGAGATTTCTGACAGTGAAAAAGATTTAGATTTTGCAATACGCGAACAGAAAAAAAAGTGCACAAATAGGAAAATAAATTGACGAAACAATTTTCAACAAATAATCTTTTTTTTTTTTTTACAGTCAGAGTCAACTCCATCAAGAAAACAATACTTCCGTTTTTGACCTTATTTGATGATTACAAGGAAATTGTACCAACTTCCCTTAACTATTTAATTCCTATTGACGGAGTGCCTAAGGCCAACATATTTAAACAGGAAGATGCAACTTTCAACCGTTTTCGAGAAAATAACTTTGAAAATTTTGGGCTTTCTTATATGATTTATAGTGTCGGAGAGAGGGCGCTTAATTTCATTAGCGCTAGGTCTATGGATCGAATAGTATTGTCAATACTACTTCCTTTTTTAACTATCTGCACCAATATTCGGTGACATGCTTCGATATGCGTGGCACGTCGCGAAATTGTGTGACGACGAAGAACAGTTTATGAATCTAAACAAATTTAGCTTTGCAATAGACATAATGAAACAAATCATGCACATGGAAAGAAATCGGCTTTAAGTACATGTGTTGTATGTCGCAATAATTTTTGTTTCCCATGTTTCTACAATCAGTATCATCCTGATCATTGCAGTGCTTTCTAAGTTACGTATTATACTTGCCACACATGTACATACAATAATATAAATGAAATGACTATACTTATATGACTGAAAGTTCTCGTGTATCGTTTTCTCATTTTCAAACCCCTTAAGAAAAATACATTCTCGTTTTTCAGTGTAAAGATTAGAAAAATAATAAATGAATCATTAAATATGGATAATCTTCACAATCGTAATAAATCTGTTATTAGAATTATGTGGGAATAGAAGAAAAATACCGGCGGCGAGATTCGATCGAGAGACCTCGCTTTAATGGAATTAAGCGCTAAAATTCTCCAACTTGATTTTCTGGAAAACGGTTGATAGTTGCGTCTTCCTGTTTGCATATCTTGAGGTCCTATTCGTGCTCTACACACGCCGTCAATATGAATCCAACTGGTGAGAGGAAGTTCCTACAGTCCCTCTGTTAGAAAGAAAAAAATGGATAAGGTGAAAAGGCTCTATTATTGCATTATAAATATTGATGTATTTGTCTACATATTTTCACTAGTCAATAAATTTCGAAGTTTTGAGATATTGGGGGACACTTTTCCTCTTGTTCCACTTCTCAACATTTTACTATAGCCTACAGACCTCGCCACACGTCGGTTATGAAGCTTACTTTGGCTACTAATCAACTTAATCATTGCTAGCTCCTTAATCCTGATTTATATCCCGGTTATTGGTGTACGGATGATATCTCATAAACTCAGTTTCACCGTTCCGTATTGAGTTAATGAAATTTATTTTGCGTAGAGGTTCCGCCTAGTGCGAAAACGCCATCACATGACGGTGACGTCACTGGCTGTTCCACAGACTTCAAGAGCAAATCGGCCTTTAATCTTCCTCTTTCAGCAGTTTTGTTGTTGCTGCTGTTGTTTTTGTTGTTGTTGTCGTCGTCTTGGTCAGACGGATTTGATGCAGTCCCCCATGCTAGTCCATCCTGTGCAAGTCCCTTCAACTCTGCACAACTACTTCAGCCTACACTCATTTGAACTCGCTTACTGTATTCAATCCTCGGTACCGCTGTAAAATTTTTACGCCTCACGCTTTCCTCCGTTTACAAATTGAGAACTGTAGGGATCGGCGGAAGTAATTAACTCTCAGTTTAGTGAGGATTAATTCGCTCACTTTATCAGATGTATTTCCTAATATATCTACATCTACACCTACATGGTTACTGTGCAATTCACACTTAAGTGCCTGGCACAGGGTTCATCGAACCATTTTCATACTACTTCTCTACCATTCCACTCTCGAATGGCGCTTGGGAAAAAGAAACACCTAAAGCTTTCTGTTCGAGCTCTGATTTCTCTTATTTTATTATGATTATCATTTCTCCCTACGTAGGTGGGTGTCAACAAAATATTTTCACATTCGGAAGAGGAAGTTGGTGATTGAAATTTCGTAAGTAGATCTCACTGCAAAGAAAACCGCCTTAGTTTCAGTGACTGCCACCCCAACTCGCATATCATATAAGTGACACTCTCACACCTATTGCGCGATAACACGAAGCGAGCTGCCCTTCTTTGCACTTTTTCGGTGTCCTCCGTCAATCCCACATGGTAAGGATCCCACACCCCACAGCAATATTCCAGTGTAATGTAGGCTGTCTCTTTAGTGGGTTTGTCGCATCCTCCAAGTGTTCTGCCAACAAAGCGCAGTCTTTGTTTCGCTCTCCCCACAATATTATCTATGTGGTCTTTCCAATTTAAGTTGCTCGTAATTGTAATTCCTAGGTATTTAGTCGAACTGACAGCCCTTCAATTTGTGCGATTTATCGTATACGCAAAATTTATCGGATTTCTTTTAGTACCCATGTGGGTGACCTCACACTTTTCTTTGTTTAGTGCCAATTGCCACTTTTCGCACCACACAGAAATTCTCTCTAGATCATTTTGTATTTGGAATTGATCGTCTGATGATTTTACTAGACGGTAAATTACAGCGTCATCTGCAAACAGTCTAAGGGGGCTGCTCAGATTATCACCTAGATCATTTATGTAAATCAGGAACAGCAGAGGACCTATGACACTACCTTGCGGAACGCCAGACATCACTTCTGTTCCACTCGATGATTTACCGTCTGTCACTAAGAACTGTGACCTCTCTGAGAGGAAATCTCGAATCCAGCCAGTCACACAACTGAAACGATACTCCATATGCACGGAATTTGATTAATAGTCGCTCGTGAGGAACGGTATCAAAAGCCTTCTAGAAATCTAGGAATATGGAACCGATCTGAGATCCCTTTTCGACAGCACTCATACTTCATGGGAATAAAGAGCTAGCTGTGTTGCACACCCTGGCAACAAGTGGTGCCACATGAACCATTATAATATTCCACCTACAACGTAAATTAGTTTTTCTTTTGCGTTTATCCAAACATATAACACGCATTGGCACCAAATATTTGTGTATTAGCACATCCTTCTGCCGATCCCTTCAATCCCTTACTGACTCAGGATGTGTCGCAACAACTCATCGCTTCTTTTATTATTTTAGTCAGGTTGTTCCACAAACACCATTTTTCCCCATTTATTGAGTCCTTTATCATTATTTTTGCGATGCACCCATCGAATGTTCAACATTGTTCCGTAGCAATACAATTCAAATGCCTCAAACCTCTTCTTACAACACAAATTATTTAAACATTCTAACCACCTACATAGCAAAGCCTGGTTATTGATACTGTCCTGATATCCCCCATGAGAATATCACACCCTTGGTCCCATAACAATAGGTCTTGAAATGTCGACGATTCCCCTCCCATGAGGATGTGCAGCTGGCAGTTACGAAAATATTCACGCACCAGGCTCAGATGTTTTTCCAAGTGGGTGTCTTCAGCTTAGCGCGTCGATAGAATGATTAGCCCAAAGCTCGCGGAAATTTTACCTAGTTGGCATACTGATTCTGGCCTCTATGACCTTCGAACATAAATTTTTGATCGCCCTTATATACAAGAAGTTGCACGAAGATATGCAAATATTTTAATACGTTATGCTACAAGTAAAACTAAAGAAAAAAGTTCATAGAAACATAGGTCCGCAAATGTTTAGTTACGGAGTTACGGCTAATAAAAGATTTTCCCTGAAATTTAGCAAGTTCGGTAATATGAAGCCACCGCAAAACTGCACGAGGTTAAAGCAAAGCACGATTTCCATATATTTTGTTGTTATTGATCTGGTGAATCTAATAAAACATGTCCCAGACGACTATCTGTAGTAGTTTTCCAGAGCATCCAGAGAAGCAAAGACATAATTTCGTAAAGTTTTTAATTTATTAACTAGTTGTCCCAGTTTCTTATTTTAAATTGCGGACAATTACGCAAAATTTTCAACTGAAGTTGTAGAGAATTTAATTTTGGAAAAATAGTGGTAATAACGGTAACTGAAACTGTATAAATGTGGCAGATAATCTGCTTCTATTAACACCATAGCACACGTAAATTCATCTTAAACCTGAAAAACAAAGCTCAGTGTTAAGGATGTCGTACAGTGTACATACTGTTTCACAATACATTCATAATAAATGTTCAAAAATGTCGCAATCGAGTTCAATGCATTTAGCGGCATGTGTATGAACATATTTTGTTGCTCGTTTCAGTTTCACAGAGTTGTTCCTAATTTCGTCTATTGCATTCATAATGCGAGCAAGTAATGCCTCATGCGTATTGACTTTGTCGTCATAAAATATGTCTTTCACCCATCCCCACACCCGAAAATCCATTGGTGGCAAATCGGGCGATATGGGTGGCTACAGACGTGTAGCACCACGACCAATCCATTTCTGGGGAAAATGTTCATTTAAATGTGTAGTAACGGCGTTGGGGAAATGTGGAGGCGCTCCGGCATGTTGAAAATACATCTGTAATCGCGTAGGTTAGGAAGCGACTGCAACAACGCACCAACGGTTGCCAACAATGACATAAGCGTTTCTAGATTCTTAATGGAAAGTAAACAAATTTACTTGTGTAATAAACTTTGCTTCTCCGGATTTTCTAGAAAACTACTGCAGTTCACGTCTGGGACATGTTCTATTGCATTCACCAGACCAATAACAACAAAATAAACGGAAATCGTGCTTTACTTTAACCTCGTACAGGTTTCCGTTGGCTTCATATTAGCGAAGTTGCTGAATTTCAGGCAAATTCCTTTATTAGCCGTAGCTCCGCAACTAAACATTTGTGGACCTATGTTTATCATAACTTTTATCTTTATTTTTACTTGTAGAATAACGCATTAAAACATTTGCATATCTTCGTGAATCACCCTGTATGTCATCGCTCCCTACCGCCGTGTCTCCCCATACTGGTTAAATGTCATCGAAACTGGCATCAGTCAGAGTACTAGCCCCGAAAAACACATCGTCGTTCAGGCGACTTTTACATGTCACACTCTTCACACTGCAATCCGCAACCATAAAGGGTACTAGGTGTGTCTTGTTACTTAAACCTTAAATCATTTATATAGTTTTTTTTTTTTTTTTACAGTACATAGGATTTTGAGAGTTCACTCGAATACGCATTCTCGAATTTTGAAGGTAGCAGGATAAAACTACGGGGAGTGAAAGCTTATTTGTAACTTGTATTGTGACCAGATCATTATTATAAGAGTCGAAGGAAATGAAAAGGAAGACGTACTCAAAAAATCTGGATAAGTGCAAATAGGATCCGCACGTTGAGGATTCTGTAAAAACTTAATTATGTATATAAATAGTTCATTATTCGTAGGAATCGAGGAACTGGACAATTTTTGCTTTTTATCGATATCGATGCTGGCATGATATTGGTCCTGGAAATTCCACGATTTACGAGAATGCTTCAATTTGAAGTGTTTAGTCGAAATTTTTTGTATAATCTCACTATGGATATTGTAATTTTTTGTTCGTTTTATTGATTTTAGAACTACATTAACATGCTGTGCTAACTGGTAACTGTATATGGCTTGACTTCGTCTGCTGTCGTCCTTGTTGCGATTGCTAGTAAGATTTGACAGAAGTCTCCGGACATCACGTTACAGCCCGTCATAGGAATACTGTTGTTACGCAGATGTCGAGTTTTTCTGTGGAACGCTTCAATGGTTACTTAATGGAACACCTGAACCTCATCACAAGCAATGCAAGTGCAATCCTGCATCAATTATCATGATTAATTCGCTCTCAAACATTACAGAAGCTGCACGTATCGTAGGCATACACTTTTAGCGCTGTAGTCCGGCGGCCGAAGGCGCATAACCGGTAAATCACAAAGCATTGTTTTTACAGGCGCAACGGACTTCATTTCATCATAACTCAGCCAATTAGCTCGAAATATTTCTAAATTGTTCACACAAACCTTCCTCGAGAATCACTCAACCTGTTACTGGAAACTCATCACAAAGTGGGTAACATTATTGGCAGGTTACGAATGCAGTGTAAGTTTGTAACAGCAAGAGAATATGTTTTATGTGCTATAATTACAGTTTAGCAATTTTCGGAGTTTTCCCTTTACTTTTTACTGTAAAATCTTGCTTCTCGTCAATTTTCGTATTTCTATGTCAACGGAAAGCTCTGTATAAGTTTTGATGAATGATTTTGCGAGTATCAAAATATGTAACATAAATGGCAGTATCTTTTGATTGAAATTTACGCAGAAGGTTCTGTTCTTTTCACCGTCAAAGGACGATATACCTCAGTATGTAACATTAATCTCAACTTGATATGTCCATTTGGTCCTGAGAAAAGACGGACAGACATAGTCGGATAACAAATGAAAAAAAGTTTCTCATGTGATATAATTACAGTTGAACAATATTAGTATTATTATTTTACTTGTAGTGTGAAACTTTGCTTATTGCCAAATTTCATTATTCTAGATTATCGGGAAGTAACCTACACGTTCTGATGAGTGAGTTTGCAAATATCAAAACCTTTGACATAATAGGCTGCATCTTTTGATTTAATTAACAGGACAGGCAGGCAGGCAAAAACATATTTTTTCGTGTGACGTAATTGTAAATTAACAACTTTGGGATTTTTCCCTTTACTTGTACTGTGAAACCTCGCTTCTTCCCAAATTTCATGCGCTAGGTCAACGGGAAGCACACTATAGGCTTCGATGAGTGAGTTTGCAAGTCTCAAAGTATGTGACGTAAATGGCCACATCTTTTGGTTGCACTGACTTACAAGCTTATATTTTTTACACCGCCAAGGAAAACTACATCTTATTGTATGACACAAGTTTCAACTTTACACATTTACCCGTTCCTAAGAAAAAGGGGTCTTAGCAGTCGGACAGAGAGAGATAAAGTCAGACGGACACACAAACAACGAAGCGATGCTACACTGAAGCGTGAGGGAAACTGGTTTAGGCATGAGTATTTAAATACAGAGACATGTAAACAGGCAGAATACGGCGCTGCAGTCGGCAACGCCTGCATCAGACAATAAGTGGCTGGCGCAGTTGTTAGATCGGCTACTGCTGCTACAATCACAGGTTATCAAGATGGAAGTGAGTTTGAACGTGGTGTTATAGTCGGCGCACGAGCGATGGGACACAGCATCACCGAGGTATCGCTGACGTCAGGATTTTCCCGTACGATCATTTCACAAGTGTACCGTGAATATCAGGAAACCGGTGAAACATCAAATCTCCGACATCGCTGCGGCCAGGAAAAGATCCTGCAAGAACGGGACCAACGACTACTGAAGGCAATCGTTCAACTTGACACAAGTACAAACCTTCCGCAAATTACTGTAGATTTCAATGCTGGGCCATCAGCAAGTGTCAGCTTGTGAACCATTCAACGAAACATCATCGATATGGGCTTTCGGAGCCCAAGGCCCGCTCGTGTAACCTTGATGACTGCACGACACAAAGCTTTACACCTCGTCTGGGGCCGTCAACACCGACATTGGATTGTTGATGACTGGAAACATATTGCCTGGTCGGACGAGTCTCATTTCAAGTAGTATCGAACGGATGGATGTGTACGGGTATGGAGACAATCTCATGGATCCATGCACCCTGAATGTCAAAAGGGGTCTGTTAAAGCTGGTGGAAGCTGTGTAATGGTATGGGGCTTCTGTAGTTGGAGCGATATGGGACCCCAGAAACGTCTAGATACGACTGTGACAAGTGAGACGTACGTAAGCATCCTGTCTGATCACCTGCATCCATTCATGTCCATTGTGAAATTCCGTCAGGACAATTCGACACCCCACATGTTTAGAATTGCTACAGAGTGACTCCAGGAACACTCTGATGAGCTTAAACACTTCCGCTGGCCACCAGACATAAACATTATTGAGCCTATCAACGTGCTGTTCAGAAGAGTTCTCTACGCCCTCGTATTCTTACTGATTTATGGACAGCCCTACAAGATCACGAAGTCAATTCCCTCCAGAACTACTTCAGACATTAGTCGAGTCCATGATGCGTCGCGTTGCGGCACTTCTTCGTGCTCGCGGAGCCCTACTCGATACTATGCAGGCCTACCAGTTTTTTTGGCTCTTCAGTGTATGATGGTTCAGTTTTTACCGACTGATGTGAGGAATCATGAAATGGAGTGGGTTACAGTGTATCTCTGTGTTATTAAAACTGTACATCGAGCAAGCACCAAAGGAAAACATGGAGAAATCAGAAGCCGGCCGGAGTGGCCGTGCGGTTCTAGGCACTACAGTCTGGAGCCGAGCGACCGCTACGGTCCCAGGTTCGAATTCTGCCTCGGGCATGGATGTGTGTGATGTCCTTAGGTTAGTTAGGTTTAATTAGTTCTAAGTTCTAGGCGACTGATGACCTCAGAAGTTAAGTCGCATAGTGCTCAGCGCCATTTGAACCATTTTGAGAAATCAGAAAGGAAATTTAAGTTCAGGGAGAGGAAATAAAAACTTTGCAGTTTGCCAGTGACGTTATAATTCTGTCACACACGGCAAAGGACTTGGAAGAGTAACTGAACGGAGTGGATAGTGTCCTGAAAAGATGTTATAAGACGAATATCAACAAAATTGTGAAAAGAGTAATGGAATGCAGTCGACCTGGTAATGAAGGAATTAGATCGGCAAATGACACACAAAAAGTAGTAGATGGTTCCTGCTACATGGATAGCGGCATAACAGATGATGGCTGCAGGATATAAAAATCAGACATGCGACAGCAAGAAAAGCACTTCTGAAAAAAAGAAGTCTGTTAATATCGAATTTAAATTTACGTGTTAGGAAGTCTTTCGGTATGTTTGCGTCTGGAGTTTTGCTTTGTACGAAAGTTGGTCATGGATGATACACAGTTAAGATAAGAAGAGAAAAAAAGGCTTTGGAAGTGTGGTGCTAAGGAAGAGTGCTGAAGATTGAATGGGTAGAACTAATAACAGTTAAGGAGGTACTAAATCGAACTGCGGAAGAAATAAGTTTATGGGACACATCATGAGGCATCAAGCAATTGTCAGATTGGTAACGAAGGAAGTGTGAGATGAAAAAATTGTAGGAGGAGATCTTGACATGGACGCATTAAGCTGGTACAAATGGATGTAGGTAATCCCAAGTCGTGTAGAGATGAAGAGATTTGCACAGGACAGCGTGGAAAGTTGCGTCAAAGCAGTATTCGGACTGAACTTGACAACAACAAGACGTTCATTTTTTTTCTTTAAAGGACATTATAAAAACGACACCTACCTTGCAAAAAGCGAGTCCAGTTCAGTAAAAACAAAGTATACGCTAGAAACAGTCATAAATTTCTCACAATTGTTACTCCAGTGGTTTTCAGAAGAGGATAAATAAATCTATAAATTTATCATTATCGGTATAGGGCCTTTTAGATCTCGTTCACTCGTCTCCACATGAACTATGTGCTTTGCCTGTTGTCGAATGTAGAACAGATATGCAAGAAGAAGAACGGGTGCAACTGTTCCTCACAGCAGTGAAAGCTAGTCACTTGGGTTATCTCACAGGCTTTCTAATAAAGGACATGAACAAATTTAGAAGATTTGAAGTAAAATCATCGATCCATATCGGTTCGAAAACTAGTGTGCGTAAAGTCAGGAACCGATGATACTGGAATCTTTTGGTATGTGTACATTATTTTTACAGACTGTTTATAAAACATTTTTGTTTTTTGCTGTGGAATAGTGAAGCACCTTATTTTGAGAGCCACGAACTTTCGCTTATACAATCTATTGATTCATAAGAATTACAGCACGGTAGGTGGAACACTAAACGCAGACACTGCCGTGTTAAACCTAGAACACTAAAGGGAGGAAGATGTTACTTTGGTACTAAACCACTATACATTTTACTATTCCAGTTTTATTAAAAGGAAATAATAATTTATAGATTGTGATCTGTTTAATTCAATTATTAGATCCTCAACGGTATGATAATACCAAACTGAGAACAAAATGTCCTGTTTTATACCCTATTGCAACCTTTAATTTTACGAGGGTTCACTAATCTATGTTTAAGAGAGTCTGTGTGAAACGAAAGCAATCAGTTCTCGTGTTAGATACCGCTGAAGTAAACTGAGTTCAACAACTTTTTGTACTGAAGCGAAGTCCTGTCAGCAGAAACACAAACTGGCTTCGTAACAAGCGCTTGGACTGTGTCAGTTCGTGACGAATAACGTAGGGATACGATTGAGCAACCGCTGTTGTGACTAACTTACCTCTGCTCACCAATCGTCACCGAACCTTCAAAAAAACCAGTGCTACCCCGCCATATAGATAGTTACTTATATCAATCAGATGACCTTGGCTAGAGATGCGATAGCGCATCTGCAAAGATAGCATTTTAAATGTATCAGCGCTTTTAACCATCAATTCCGTCTACATTGTCCTTGAAGTGCAAATTGATCGATTAAACACTTTTCTTGACCTTTTCTCCGCTTGAGTGTGTTCGCAGACAGTGTTGGTGACGGGTAGTTAGTTTCTTGTTTCACGGATCTTTTGCGTGGTAAATCATAACGAAGTGGAACGGGTCATTTTGTTTACACACCATATGGTATTGTGTAAGCACACTTATGTTTCAGAGGAACGCTGGGGTAGTCACATCACATGAAAGCTGCTTGCAATTTTCATGGTTCTATTTGTTCATATTCGATGACTTTGTCTGACTTTTTACTTCGAAGGTCGTTTCTACGTTGCAAAACACGGGAATATGATGAGACTGCTACTTTCTGGCGCGCTTTTGCGCAAGTATCAACTTTACATTTCAGCTTTCTTTGTGACCAAGATTAAATCTGTTGTTCCAAGCGAGAGACGTTAATCTATGTTCAGGGATCAATACTGGTGTCTCACTAGCTTATTCGTTACTATCTCACTTATTTAATGTAAGGGACTGGAGGGTATTATAGATTACATGGCGTTCTATTTTCTTCCATTTTTGATGATTTGTGGTAGTGTGTTCCACATGGATGACATATGTAGTTTCATTACATAAATTTTCGTCTTTAGTAATCCATAATGATGTAGAATTCTCTTCAGTATTTTTCATCCAGACCCTCCCTCATAATTTATCACGTTTCCATGGGCAGCTTCTTTGTCTAAAGTCGTAATTGAGGCAAGAAGACTTAACTGAATACGTCCTACCCTCAGTGAAATCATTATTTAGGGAAGTCACCATCAGAAGATGATATAAATATATTTATATATTTTTGCTGCTGAGAACTTAGCGGCATGTGCTGATCCTGAATACGTTGTGACTGACTTTTGTGATAAATGCTCGTGTGTGCAACGTGAAGTCTGTTATTAGGAGGATGCTGTAAACTTTCAGACTGCATTAACAGGTTTGAATGTACTGGTCATAATCAAGTATTCCTTAAACATATGTTCACGATCGTCTATATTTATCGTTTCATTAAGAAAATCTGATTCCAAATAGCTTATAAATAGAAGTTAGCTTGCATCACTATTCATTCTTCGATCAAAATTTTGTAAAGAAAGGGGAATATTTTTAGGGCATTATCTCCGAGGCCATATCAGTTATGAACTCAGATTAAGTTTAGAAAGGCAGCAGAAGGCTTACATCTGGCGACTGTCTACGAGGATAAATTTACGGTCCTTCTCATTAGTTATTTGTGGCCATACTATTCAGTTTAGTTCACGTTCTGTAATTAATTCGTGTTTATCTGATAATGAGAAAAAAGATTTTGTATAATGTAATTACAAATTGACAATTTTCGTATTTTTCCCTTCAGTTGTACTGCAAAACCTAACTTCCTGTCAATTTTTATGATTTCTGGTGAACAGGTGGTACCACATAGGTTTTGATGAGTGAGTTTGCCAGTATCAAAATATGTGACATAAATGGCTGTATCTTTGGCCTCATTGGCTTACAAGCTTCAGTTTTTTGCATCCACAGCAGATCGGATAGTAGACTTTAATATGTGACATGAATTTCAATATTATATATCCACCAGTTCCTGACAAAAAGAGTTCTTAACAGACAGACACTCGAACAGACAGCAAAGTGATCCTATACAGATTCCAAGCAATTGAGGTACAGAACCCTAAAAATAGTGAATACTAACTTTAAATTTCCTTTGGGTAAACACTGCGTTATTTCAATACCAGTATTGTGTTCTGTAGCTACTCAGTTGAGAAACTTTTCATATTTCTTTTTGTCTTGCTTTGCATATGGATTTATTTCTGATATGCTGTGTCCTGAATTATCAGTGGTCATGTCTTACATGTTTGAATTTTGTGCCTAACTTAATTCACTTATTTTGTTACTCTTGCACTTAATCATTTTCAGGCGGCTTTGAGGTGTTTAGTTAATGTTTATTTGTGAGAATTCTGTATCTGTTTTGGTGTACTGGCATGATAGCAATAAATTTTAGAACAATTTTATGAATTTAGGCTCTCCTTATAATGTGGCTACAATGAGATAAGCGTGTACTTATTCATTTCATGTTTTTAATAGTTGGATTTTTCAGAATTAGTAGTCTTACATGTGTTTTGCTGCACAGGGAACTCAGAAGTGGCACTGAATTAATGGGCAGTCAAATGCAGGTAAGACATACTATAGATTTATGTTGAACTTACTTTGCAAGTTTACGTAAGATTCGAAGTGTATACAGATGATTTTCCAAAGGAACAATGCTAGCATACTAAATATCGTCATGAATTTATTAAGATTTAGCACTAACAATGTTGTTTGAACATACAGAACCAAAATAGTGCATTTTGTTAGGCAAATTGTTTTTGACTCTTCTATTGATACTGTGTGATACTGAATACTCTTGTGGAGTGAATACTAATTTAGTTTTGCAATGGAATGTTATTTTGTTACCTATACATGAAAACTGATGTTTGAACTTGCTGTGAGGTATGTGATGTAAGAATCAATACTGAATATTGGTGTTAATCTGAATTTTATTTTTTCTTTACTTGCAATTACGAATATTACTGTGAATCTAATGCATACCCTTGTCTGGGGCCCCTGTATGAGAATGTCATTGCTAGTTAACTGAATCTTTGTCTGCACTATATAGATTATTCATGTGGATATGCAGTGTGTGTTACCAGCTGGTAGGCGGAGTACTTCTGATGAAGTTCACTTCTGAAACGCATGTAATTTGTTGCAAAAAGTCGTAATGTAATTATAAGAGGACAGAGGAAGCTTTAATTATCAGTTTCACAATTATGATTCGCAGTGGAGATAAACTGTGAAAGTTAGGAGTGTATGGAAAGTATTTCAACCCCCATTCCCATCCACCCTGCTTGTTGGTATTGAGTGAGAATCTTTTGCGGTGGAGTATATATTTATTTTTGCACGGCTTGAAAGTGTTTAATCCATTGGAGTTTACTAGTTTCATCGATTTTTCTCATTGAAGGGCCTATTGGACTTTCAAAACTTTCGTGGTGTTGATGAGATGAGGTAATTTTGGATCTTTACTGTCAAGACTTGGGATGTATCCACTACTAGTGCTGATCATTTACTGTGTGTGTATAATACAGGTGTTCTGATAATTTGTTATTCTATTGTTTTTTGTATTTCATAGAAAGTCTGATTTTTGAAGGTTTGTCTGAATTCAGTCTTGATCCCTAACATTTTAAGAATATTTTTGAGCAAGCCTACTGAGAAACAATATTTGATTTTGATGTTTTATTTTTCTGCATTTGTGGTGCTGTATGGAGATTTAGATGGTATAGTTAAACATGATTTCTTTGTTATCAGTTGTGTGACTCTTGATTCTTGCATTTGTATGTGGTACAGTGAAGTGTTCTTAAAGCATTTTATTTGTTACTTTGTTTATGTGATCATTTGTTGCAAAATGGAAAGAACTTTGGCAAATTAAATAAAAAATAAGTGTAAATATTCGAAATAAGCCTGTATCTTTTGAATGCTGATTAGTCACCGAACTTAGTCACAGGTGTCAAGTATCCATGAGCTTCTCAAAAGATTTAAGACTAAACAAACAGACAAATCTAACCATGGTGAAGTCAGGTGCTGCTCTGCGTTTGTTAGAAGAGTGCTAATTAAATATAGCTTGCTCATGAATAAATTACAAAGCTGTAACAAACCTAATTCTTAAACAACCATTCTTCCTCATTTACTAGCCAAACATTTTTTGTCTTGTAAATTGGAATAACTATTTATTCAGCTTTTTCAACTGAATTTTGTTTTCGTTTATAACAAAAATCTTTCACTAAGCGAATTCTAATCTAATTCCATGACTTGGACGTGTGACTGGATTCGTAATTTCCTGTCAGTTTGGTCATAGTTCATAGTAATTTATGGGACATCTCCTTGTCTCTGGGCTCCTCACGGAGATGTTAGGCCCTTTGCTGTTCTTAATCTACATAACCGATGACTGAGTAGCCCTCTTAGCTTTGTTTTCAAGTGATACCGTCGTTTATTGTTTAGTAATGTCATGATAAGATAAAAACCAATTAAAAATTCGCATCTCAAATGAAGGAGTATAAAACATCTGTATCAAATATTGTTTCTCAAGATCCAATAATACGATTAAGAACCAAGAATGAATTCAGAAAAATGTCCAACCACCCACCCACCCACACACACACACACACACACACACACACACATATATATATATATATATGATTGCTGTAGTTTTATACTACCATATGAGAAATTAGGGGAAAATTATCCTCATAATAAAATAATAGAAATTGTAGCTCTTATTTCTTTCATCTTTGGCAATGTTTGTTGAAGTGATACTGAGCTGCACTATGGTTTGGCATCCATGTTAAACTGCAGTTACGCCTATAGCTTGCAGCATAAGTCAGTTCGAAGGTCAGAAGGATGCATTGGCATACCACCCTCCAATAACCCCACAACAAGCGAAGCACCATTCTGTTTGAACTACCTTCCGTTTTGATAGTAAGTACTATGCTTATTCTCATGACTCCATATTCGTCAACTATGCTAGCTCATAGCCGCCTTTCGATCAAACTTTTCTGCCAGTTGCAGACTGTAACTTTCCTGAGTTCCTTATCCCAACGATCAGGTGGTCTCCCTGGTGGTCTTCGTTTTTCTCTGGGACTTAACTGTGAAACTGATTTTGTCCATTTCCATCCTCCGTTCGTGCAATATGTCCTGCCCACTGCCATTTTAGAGTCTTAACCCGATCTATAATATCTTTTACTCTTGTTATTCCTCATATGTCTTCACTTTTCTGTCGATCTTTCTTAGTGAGACGTAAAATTGACCCTTTCATAGCTCTCTGAGCAGTTCTGAGTTCCCTTTTGAAAAATTCATATATTGTATATGTGTATGTCCACATCCAGGATCTCCTCCTAAATTTCTTGATCGATTTCAACCAAATTTGGCACAGAAACAGTAGGCCTCACGAGTATAATCAGTGTGGTGTATATAGCCTCCTAGTTCTAATAGTAACAGAGGTGTGGGCGTAATACTGTTTTTTCCAGGCCCTGGTTTATAGACTGCCCTTCATGACAGGCATGTTGTGTGGGAACAGTATTGGCCCACTAAATCAACCCACTTTTTGAGGGAACCTACATACCAGGGGCTCGAATGAACACATTTTCCCCATTAGCTGTTGATAAATATCCTACCATAATTAAATTTTTGTATTCACATTCATTGACTTCACCAACTCACAATCAAGCTTTCACCTTTCTAACAAACCTGTATCTTGGGTTGATCAAAAAAATATGTTAAAAATATGGAAGTGAAATAAATATCTCCACAATTCCATTCAGTGTCACATTATTCACATTGATGTACATGCCTGAGAATAATAAACGTCCTGGATTAAAGCCAGGATCTGGCATACGGGCTTGACCCACCCAGGGAAAGTACAGTTTCAGGCAGATATTGTGGAAAAATAATTTATTGTTTGGTAAGTAAATGTACCAACATGTTTCAAACACAATTTAGAACATTGTGTATTTTTTGCTTCGTTGGAAGTCCTCGTGTTCATATTGCAGAATGCTTCTATCTTCTGGGATTCAGCGTCGATGCCGCCTATGCAGAGGTTGTGAGGACGCAGAAGACGGCCCCTCAGAAGTCGTCGTGTCCGCCAGACACGCCCACCTGGTAGCCCGTGCCTTCGATATGCTTCTGTGTCCACTGGTCGTACTTTTCTATCCAGCTGTCCGGCATCTCCGTGCGCCAGCCACCAGCCTCGCCGCGCCGCATAAACTTAGTGGGGTCTGCGCCAGTTTTCTCCACCTCAGCTGGCTCTCTGTGAACAACCAGTACATTGTGGTAAGTCTCAAATATTCTTGTGCTTAAGCATACATAGCGCAGTACGTATATTGCGGCATACAAAGTGCACTGTCGATGTAGGTGTTCAGAAATTTACAATGCCTTAAGGTCGGAATTATGCATGTTGTAAAGGTTCCTTAAGTGGGTACTTTACGATAAGAAACGATCAGTTAGAGATAAACCAGCACCTTCCTCCCCCGCCCCCCCTCCTACCCTTCACAAACAATATTTTAAAAAATCGAATTTCCATATACAAAACATCTAAAAATGAGTTGTTTCAGGTGGTACTGGGGGGGGGGGGGGCAGTCAGGAGGTGGCGATGGTCACAGAGGGACGCAAGAGGGAGGGTGATAGATAAACTGATGAGACAACAGGGAATGGCGTGCATTTACGGTCGGAAGTGTGTACACAGAATTTGCAAATATTCATCACGTGGACTTGCTGGTCTTCCGTTTTCCGTGTTTCGAGTTCAAATTAATCGACATAGTATCCTCCTGTTTTGCAAAACAATATTTCTTTATGTGACCCAAACATGTTTCAGCCCCTCTGTGGCCTCATCAGTGGATTTCCTTTACTCAAATCTGTGAATTGTGAACATATTTTAAGTGACAGCAATTCTACGAAAACTGGGCCTAAAGACAGTTTTGGTTTGTTTCTTTCATTACCTTAATTGTGCATTATACTATGCTAGTAGCTTGTCATATGCGATCAAACGATGTTAATACGATTTTTGTTGGCGAGTTAACATATCACTTTATGTTTAAATGGAATTTTGTTGTGTCAAGATATTTCCTACATATATTTGATATTACTTACGTTTTGATGTGGCAGATCCTTTATCTTGTTTCCTTTCTCAAGAGTTATTGAAAAATACTACACACATTTTTCGTAATTTTTCTTTGTAAGAAACATTCCTCATGTCAACAAAACACATGGTGAACACCATTGTTATGTGTTCCAATCGAGTCGGCTTTCGCTTCTTCTCCTGAGATTCTGAATGCCCGTTGAAGCGCTCATGCCCTCTGGGTAAAAAAATTATTGAAGTGAGTTCAGTGCCGAATTTCGCCTCTGTTTACTTTCTGTCTTTCTTTGTGTGTGTGTGTGGAGGGGGGGGGTCGGCGGCGTGTGCATGCTTTTTAGCTGTTTATGTTGTTGTTTCTGTAAAATCCCTATAATGTACTAAATATCGTGCCTTTACAGAGTGTAATGTATTCAGTGATAACGTGTATTTAAAAAAAATTAAAAACAAAAAAACGAGATAATCAGAACATCTTCGAACTCTAAAAAGTAACAGCTCCGTAGTACATTGGCTCAGCTCCTAATAGCCCACAACCACCACCACCTACAATAGAGATAAATTTAAAAATACGAAAACCCAACCACAGTCTACACCAATAGAGGAAAACTTCCACATACAGAAGGCAATGCCAGAAGGAAACCAGGATATACATGAGTACACTACAATGTGCAAAGGCACACTATTTAACACATTAAAGGAACTTCACAGAAAAGACAATACACACACAAAAAAACACCACACACACACACACACACACACACACACACACACACATACATACAAAAGAAAGAGAGATATAACCAAAATACGAATTTGGCTCCAAGCTCACTCGTGAGCAAGTGAACGCCTACTGCGATGTGGTGAAGCGAAAAGCTTTCGTTACAAACAAAAATTTAGTACAATATTTGTAAATTTGTATTTGCTTGCGGTTCTCAATAACTCATGAGAATGCAAAAGACAAAGGACATTTCACAGAAAAATATAAGTGATAGCAAATACAGTATGTAATGTGTATAAGTGCAGATATTAATAAATGTACTACCTTAATATGAACACACGTCAATGTGATGGCTGTTTCTTGTCTGTGTCGAACAGTCTTACCACAAACGTGTTACAAACTTTACGACCTGATGTTTTCTGTATGCCCATAACTACACCATTAAGTGGACTATGCCTGTCAGGACAGACTAAACGTTTTGCGTCCAGGCTTCCACACATCAACACCTGATCTGCTGCTCAGAGGAAAATAAACATCAATGGCTCGCTCTTGCAACATGTACGTGGAGGTACATACAACTTATAATAGCCGTAGATTATTAGTCTGCAAAGTACGTAAATACTGATGTAATATTGTTCAGTACACCATCCACAGTCACGAACAGAAGTATCTGCACATATACCTCCTACACTCTCCATATGTGTAACACATCTTGATACAACAAAATTACGTTTAAACATGAATTGGTGTTTTAACTCGGCGATAACACCATTTGATTGCAGATGACATGCGGCTAGTACAAGATAATGAAAAATGGAGCTGCATAACTGTATAGTGAAAAAAATAAGGTAAATGCAGAAACAAACCAATAGCATCTTTAGATCTAATTTTCGTAGCTTCGCTATTGTTTAAAATATGTTCACATTTCACAGATTTGAATTAAGAAAACCTGCTGATTATGGCTGAGAGGTGGTGAAACATGCATGGTTTACCCAAAAAACATGTTTTGTAAACCTTGCGCTGACGTGACAAAAGTCATGGGATATCTCCTAATATCGTGTAGGACTTCCTTTTCCCGCCGTAGTGCAGCAGCTCTATGTGGCATGCAATTGATAAATCGTTGGAAATTCCTCCAGAGATAATGAGCTGTGCTGCCTCTATAGACGTCCAAGATTGCGTAAGTGTTGCCAGTGGAGGCTCAAATGGTTCAAATGGCTCTGAGCACTATGGGACTTAACATCTGTGGTCATCAGTCCCCTACAACTTAGAACTACTTAAACCTAACTAACCTAAGGACATCACACACATCCATGCCCGAGGCAGGATTCGAACCTGCGACTGTAGCAGTCGCGCAGTTCCGGACTGGGCGCCTAGAACCTCTAGACCACCGCGACCGGCGCCAGTGGAGGATTTTGGCACAAACTGACCTCCCAATCATGTCCAATAAAAATTCGATAGGATTCATGTTGATCTACATGGCCAAATCAGTCGCTCGAATTGTCCAGAATGTTCTCCAAACCAATCGCGAACAACTACGGCCTGGTGAGATGGTGTATTGTCATTAATACAAATTCCATCGCTGTTTGGGAACATGAAGTCCATGAATGGCTGCAAATGGTCTTCAAGTAGCCAAACATAACCATTGCCAGTCAATTATCTGTTCATTTAGACCAAAGGACCCAGTCCATTCCATGTAAACACAGTCCACACCATCACGGACCCACCACCAAGTTGCACAGTGCCCTGTTGACAGCTTGGGTGCGTGTCTTCGTGCTCTTACGAACTGCAGACGAAACTCATCTGACAAGGACACAGTTATCCAGTCGTCTACCATCCAACCGATGTGGTCACGAGCCCAGGAGAAACGCTGCAGGCGATGTCATCTGTTGCCATACCCCATTAACGCCAAATTTCGCCTCACTGCTCTAAATGATACGCTCATCGCACGTCCCACATTATTTTCTGCAGTTATATCATGCAGTGTTGCTTGTCTGTTAGCAATGACAACTCTACGCAAACGCCGCTGCTCCGGTCGTTAAGTGGAAGCAGTCGGCCACTGCATTGTCCATGGTGAGCGGTAATACCTGAAATTTGGTATTCTTGACACATTCGTGACCCTCGGAATATTGAATTCTGTAACGATTTACGAAATGGAATGTCCCATGCGTGTAGGTCCAACTACCATTTCGCCTTCAGAAACTGTTAGTTCCCGTCTTGCGGCCATTATCACGTCTGGAACTTTTTCACACGATTCACCAAAGTATAAATGGCAGCTCCGCCAACGCACTGCCCTTTTATACCTCGCGGTACGCGATGCTACCGCCATTTGTATGTATGCATATCGCTATCCCATGGCTTTTGTCACCTAACTGTACATCCAGTAACTGGAACAGACAAAATTTAACAATTGTAAAAATCACGCTACAAAGGCACAAGTGGACAACAGGCAAAAATGCTTCAAATGGCTCTCAGCACTATGGGACTTAACATCTGAGGTCATCAGTCCCCTAGAACTTAGAACTACTTAAATCTAACTAACCTAAGAACATCACACACACCCATGCCCGAGGCAGGATTCGAACCTGCTACCGCAGCGGTCGCGCGGTTCCAGACTGTAGCGCCTCGAACCGCTCGGCCACCCCGGCCGGCGACAATAGGCAAAAGACAGTGTTCATTTCAACGTACGCACAAGTCTATAAGATGCAGAAGATGGTGCAATCATTACTCGGTCTGTAAATTAACAGTTGGTGCATAGAATCTAGGTTGTTGTTCTTGTGATCTTCAGTCCAGAGACTGATTTGATGCAGCTCTCAATGCTACTCTATCGTGTGCAAACCTGTTGAACTCTGAATAACTACTGCAACCTACATCCTTCTCAATCTGCTAGGCTTATTCATCTCTTGGTCTCCCTCTACGAATTTTACCTTCCACGCGTCCCTGCAGTGATCCCTTGATGCCTCAGAACATGTCCTACCAACCAATTCTTTCTTCTAGTCAAGTTGTGTCACAAATTCCTCTTCTCCCGAATTCTATGCAGAATGTGGGTACTTAATAACAATGCGGTATTCAGAAACTAATACAAATGTGGGCTTCTTGTTTAGCATAACAATCTTCCCACAGATATTGTGCCACCTCAAAATCCTCACAGTTGCGATGCGCTCGAACGCCCGTACGCGCCTCTGCCGCACGTGGTGCTGAGCGGCGGTATTGGCAGTCCGATAGTGACACCTCCTAAATAAAACTGTCTGCCGTCGGGTGACAACGTGTAACGTAACTGAATTCATGTTCTAAATTTTTCGCAGTTTACAAAACAAGATTTGTGCTAGAAATTTCTCATATAAACGGTAGGCTCGTACTGGGCGGAAGCTATGACATCCAGAAAGCGACGTCACGCCTGTCTGAATGAAGATATGTAATGTAATAAATGGTAATACTTTTAAGCTTATCAATAATGCTCATTTTCTAAAAGAAACTGAGTGAAGCCATCTCAGGTTTTAAAGTTTTAGATCAGTATCATAATAATAAATGCAGTTTTGAAGGACATCCACTTGTATTTTAGCTTTCAGCGCACAAGTTGATCTTGTGATTCTGAGTCATTTGCAAGCGGTGGAAAAGAGAAGTGCGGATAGGTAAGCAGAGGTTGTGAAGGTGAGTCAAGATCCGTCCTCCCATTAGTAACAATGAGAATTCAGAATTAATGTAAACAGCTCTAATATCGGAAGTGGCAGCAGCAGATGATGGGAAAAAGTCGTCTCTGTTATTTGGGTTACGGAATGCAAGATTTTCGAAACTAAAATTGACGACAATGTTCGGTGTTGCTACCAAGAGCATAATGACGTCAGGGAGCACCAAGGCTTGTTGCGACAGTGGTTACAAAAACTGAGGCTTGAAGACATCACTCTTCAGCGACCTCACCACAACAGCAGCATCTCCGTATCTGCATACTCAAGACAAGCCAGTTCTTACGTTTGTTAACCATTTTTCGGAACTTTCAGGAACCTCAGTCCATATTTCAATATATGTGTTGCCTTCTTGGAAAATAGAGTAACTCACGTTAATTGCCTTTAAACTGTTATTTAGCATAACGAGTTTCCTGTTTCCTCTATTCAAGTAAATTTAACTCACAAGCTTGAATGTATAACAGTTTTTCAAAAGTCCACAATTACGACAAAAACTCGTTGTCATAAACATTGTAAGAATACGATATTGCTCCCACAGAACTAAATAATTGTTAACAAATACCATGGACGCATATGTTTCAGTTAAAGTATATTTTCTTGACCGTAATTTTGTAAAGTAATTATTAACTCGGTAACTTTTTTAGTCACACTGTGCAATACACTTTTGCATTGGTAGCGAGTGTGGTACGTTAAGTTAAGGTAATCCTATGCATCTTGTGCCCAAAAGTTGTTTAAATCTCAAGTTTGTTGGAACTTTTGTTTGTTTTGCCGTTTGACTGCCTCGTCCTGCGGCTGAATATTTAGTTACGGTTCGCTGAAGAGCAGTAATCTGCTACCATCTCATTTGTATGACGGGCAGTCGAGAGGCACGTCGGGGTTGGGAGGGGACAGGGAGGGACGAGAATACGAATTTTTCAACAAAGATTTTAAAAAGTCACTCGAGAATTGTACCACGAAACTGTCAATAATACT
This sequence comes from Schistocerca piceifrons, assembly GCF_021461385.2. Lineage (NCBI taxonomy): Eukaryota > Metazoa > Arthropoda > Insecta > Orthoptera > Acrididae > Schistocerca > Schistocerca piceifrons. The sequence goes on from NC_060143.1 coordinate 301,040,467, forward strand.
CGCCAGAAGCTCACCAACTTTGAGCAAAACTGTACGGCAAAAAAAAAAAAGAATTTTACTGAATTGTATTCGCAGCGAGAGTGCATACGTCATAGTGCCCTATTTCGTAAGATCTACTTGTAAATACATACTTTTTCGGTAATTCACCGAGGCCATTCCGCTGACGGATGTTGGCAATGTACTCTTGCTGGTTGACAGCGGGGTTGTTCTTCATGCTGGAGAAGCTAAGATGCTCACAGAGTTGTTCCATCTGTTCGTCAGTCACATTCTTTCCCAAGAACTTCGCGGTTCTCCTGATCACCCTCGGAAGATCCTGGAAACGAAACGTACTACTGTCAGTAGAATTTTCAAAATACTCCAAGCAAATGTAGAACCAAATTAACATACACATAAGGAAGGTTTTTAGTTCGTAATATTAAACAGTGAACACAAAAACTGGTAGATTACGACATCAGTTTCGAATCACCAATGACTGTGACGTACCCCACTTTACTTCAGTTAAGTTGTGTAACGAAGATGACATGTATTTTTGTAGTACGTTGACTGTCTATAGGGTAATGCTCCCGTGTCATTTCCTAGCAGTTTCTCTTGTAGAGCACATAACAGCAGCGCCAAACAATTTTAGATATATAAGTTGTGTTTATTTATTAATAAGTCTTCAGAATGTAATATACATATGAAATTTCTACAGTGGCTAGCCTAGTTACTATGAACATTTCCATGAACTGGGGAATCAGAAACCAATATTTGATGAAAGTCTTGCAGCCCTTCTGGCATACAAAATTAGCATTTAGCTTTTTGTATTACGAATTACTGCATTCATGGCTAACATCAATTACCACTGAAGCCACCGAAAAGTTGACAAATTTTCAAAACGACAATCATCGAGGTATAACGTAAAAATTGGTGAACACATTCGGTGCTAGATATTGTTCTCGCCTTAGCAAAAGCAGATGCTTGTTTAAAGAGAGGAAATTGTTGAGGTATCACAGAAGATTACAAAAGTAACTCATAAACAAATTATTGACCATCATGTGTACCATAAAGCGTAGACCTCCATCTTACGAGCCAGGTAGGTCAGCTAGAGCTGGTTTGATCTGCGTGTCGGGTTAATCACTATTCGTCGTGCACAGCGTGCTTAGATACGGGCCAGCCTGAAGTCGTCCTCGCACTGGACTTGAAAGCGGCTGTGGACGTGGATTTGATCAAGTTTTCTTACCTTAAAACATTGAATTTTACATTCCATGAGCCATTCCGAAGCATGAAATACTGAATAAGACATGTCAGATTTGTGTGTCATGAACAGTAACGTCGCCAGGGAGATAAAAGTTCGCCTTTTGCATCGGAATCAGAACTTACCAGACGCTTTATTGGATTCTATCGTTTTGTAGTTGAAATCTACATTTGGTGCTTTTCGGTTATAACCTATGACCTATGGATATGTGGTGTTTCAGAGCACCAGCACTTTGGGCGTCTCTCGGAAACGCGAAGTTTGTGGTAAGATTTGTTGCAATCAAATTATGATAAACGTCTCGTTCGTGATTAAAACATTTTCATATTTAATTATTTTCGTGTTATAAGTTGCTTGTTATGAAAGAAGTCGATTTCTAGGTTACACCATATTGAGTATTTATCAGAAACGCGCCCCGTTTTGGTATTATTTGTTATAACAAAATATCAGTCAATGACATATCGGTGGTTAATGCCTTAAGGACTGCATGACATCAAAGATGTACTGTTACAATACATCTGCTCACTTTGTGTAGTGCGTAAATTGTGGAATTGTGAACTTAGTGTAATTATTTACATTTTGGTATCTGCAAACATTGTGGGACTTTCTTATTAAATTAATAGAAGAGTGTTCCACAATATTACATGTAAGGGTGCTGTCTCTCAGGAGCGAGTGTGTTCGATTTTGTGAAAATACCAGGGAACAGGCCACAATGAATTTTAGGACCGCTTCCTATGCACTGCCTGGTTCGACGAAATTCAAAATTTACTTTATTTATTCGTACAGAACGCTTGACCGATTGTGAAATACATAATTCCTTTGTAAATATTGTGTATGATTGTGTGTAGAAACGTAGAAACAAACAAGCACACAAGCACACACACACACACACGAAGCGCAAGTAAATTTAACAGTGCTATTGCAGTAAATAAATTATTGCTTTGGTTTCATCTAAACGAGAGGTTGCACTATTTGCAGTAGAAGATTTTGCCCTCTCTTGTCACAACTCTTGTATTTCACCTATTCTAGAAATTCTGCTAATAAACTGAGGCAGTGACTTTGTACAAATGAGTATCGGGATTTTAGCTTACTGAAAAGACAAAGATAAAATAATTTTTAAATTATGTTGAAGTTATTGCAAACTTGTATCAAACTTTTTGTAATGGAAGTTTAAAAATCTGATGGCATCTCTGACTGAATATGGAACTTTAATGTTTGGTAAGATCTTTCAGCAGAGTGAAAGTAGGATTTCCTATGAATTGCACAATTTTCATAGCCAAATGTAGAGTGTAAAATCGGCAAATGGGCATTCAAATTTACCAGCCTGAAGTTTAGTTTTGCATAAAAAAGTGTTGAATGTAATCAAGGTCATTAAGGAAAACGTAGTAGCGATTTGAGGGAAATAGAAATATTTCATGAACAGCAGTTGCTAGCTATGGGAATGAAGTGTGAAAACGTTCGTGTCTTCAAGGCCTACCTATTTGATGCATAAAAAGTTACATTAGTATGATATTTAACTGTCATAAAGGCTTGTTCCGAATCAAGTACTAAATTTAGCACATTCTGACATCAGAAGACATATAAAATCAAATGAAGTGTCAGTAACATCATGCTTTCTGAACAGAACTGAAAAACAAAACAAAAACTGAAAATTGGTCAAGGCATTTGTGAAATTATTTTTCTGAAAGTGAGGAATAAAAAAGGTTAAAGAAATATTTTACACACTTTTGAATGATGCTCAGAATTATGTACAGCAAATGAGGTGCATCCTGAGCTAAATTAATAATGCAGATAATTAGATTAAAACTATTTGAGATACTGTAGACCAGGAGACAGAACAGCCAGTCTAACATTCCATGACAATTAAACCAAGTGCAAATGTTGTGACTGATAATTCAGAAGTTGTGAGTACTTTTAGCAATCTCCTTCTAAAAGCACCAGCAAAAATAGTATGAAATTTTTCAGTTTAAGAAACAAGATAATGTATTAAAAGTGCCATTCTGCAAAACGTTAAGCAACTATAAGTAGCACCAACATCATTCACTGGTGTTAACTGAATCATCAAAAGCCTCAAAAATAAAGTCTCATATAATGTTGATGGCATTTTAAACAAAATTCTGAAAAAAATTTTCTAATTTAATATGTAATGATTCTAGTAACATAAACAATGTATCATTGGCCCAGGGCATTTTTCCAAACAGGTTAAAACATCCAACTGTTAAACCTCTATACAAGAAAGGTGACATAAAAGATTTAAATCATTACCATCCAATTTTCTTACTGACATATTTTTCCTAAAATAATGGAAAAAGTAATGTACTCCAGAGTGTTCACATTTTTAAGTAGAAACAGTTTACTTAGTGTAACACAGTTTGGATTCCAGAAGAGTTATTCAACTGAGGATGCTATTTACACATTCACCCACCAAATATTGCAAGCCTTAAATAATAAATTATCGCCATTTGGAATTTTTTGTTATCTTTCCAAGATGTTCGATTGTGTAGATAAAAATCTTAGAAAAACACAGGTTTTATGGAATTACTGTCTTTACATGCAGCAGGTTTGAATCATACTTAATAAACAAAATGCGAAAAGTTGTGGTGAATCATGCTGACAATGTTAGAAAGTTAGAAAACTATAATGACTGGGGAGAAATCACAAAGGGGGTCCCATAGGGTTGAATTTTAGGTACACTCTTATTAATTATATATGTGAATGACCTTCCAAATAACATTTATCAAGCAGAATGGGTACTTTTTGCAGACAATAGTAGTATTATAATAAATCCAATTAGAGAGGAAGCAACAGAAGAGGTTGTTAATGACATTTTATAAAGACTTATCAAGTGGTTCTCAGTAAATGAACTTTCTCTCAATTTTGAGTATGACACTGCATTCAATTATGTACAAAAATGATACCAACAAGTGATATAGCACTTGAGGAGGAGTCAGTAAATAGGTTATAATGCTCCAAATTTTCGGGTATATATATTGAAGAAAATTGGAACTGGAAGAAGGACATTACTGAGATACTCAAATAATTAAGTTCAGCCCTGGTGCAGATCACACATGCTTGGGTACTGAGCTCATGAAGATAAGTAATTAATTCTATAATAACTGTCAATTAAGTAATATTACACTGTATGTAATTTACAGTCTGTTTCATATAATCTATTGAATGTTTCATTCTTTTCAAAGTATTTCTCGAAAAACCAAAAAAATAGCCTAAGGGCCAGTTTCCAAGTACTTTACACATAGGTTTACATACAAATTTAAGACATTTCTTTAAGTATTAAGTGATGAATTTAGGTTGTTTTTATTACACATATATTTAGTAGTGTCGTATCTACTCAGGCAATTAAAGGTTTTAAGTTCTATCTTTTATTTCCTTTCAAAACACGTAAGGTACATATTGCACATACACGATCTTAGGCCTAATTTTTAGGGTATATAAGTTTTGATTTTTGATGTTAGTTTAAATGCATTACCTTGTTGTATTAATAGTATACACGTATACAAGTGTTCCACATAACTTTAGTGACTCTTGTGGCCTGTAGTTAATAGAATATTACTGTTATTGCCTACACAAATTTTGTAAAAATATTGCAAAAAACCATGAGTGAGAATGTTTGAGCTGCCATGGAAGAGTCAGTCCTGGGCTTCTGTCCAGCTGTTGTGGCAGATGGTCACATTGGGGTGAATATAGTATCATGGGCATTGGGGAAGTAAATGGATCTCTTCCATGGTATTGCAGATTATGTTCAAGGGATAGGAAAATAGCGGAATGGGAAGGAAAGAGCCCTTCAGGCTGAACTGAATAGTGCTAGGGAGGAACTAATGAGGTCAAGGGGGAAGAAGGGTGAAGACAGGTGGAAAGTGGTAGCAAGGAACAGGGGCCACAGAGAGAGAACATTATCTGACAGTTTCAGCATTGGCACAAGCAATAGATTTGCCTTGCTACCTTAGCCAAGTAAGGAAGAGGCTCAAGTAGATGCAAGTGTAATCAGCAATCAACAGACTTTCACTAGGAAACCAACTGTTTCAAAAAAAGTAGTAATTAGGAGGAAAGCTCTGATGTTAGGTAGTAGCTATGGAAGAGGTGTGGGCTAGATCCTGCAGGAAAAATTAAGTGACAGGTACCACGTCACAAGTATTTTCAAGCCCAGTGTATGTCTTAGCCAAGTGATAGAGGATGTAGGATCATTGTGCAAGGGTTTTACAAAGCAGGATCATGTTCTGGTAGTGGATGGAGTGGGAAACAATATTGATAGGGATCAGGGTTACAGTATTGAGTGTAACCTGGTAAAAATAGCATCTGCAACGAACCATACAAATGTTGGCTTGGTTACTGCTTTCATGCAGTATGATCGGCCCCAATAGGACAGCTCTGTCAAGAGGGTCAATATGGAACTAGATCAGCTGTCACAAGATTCTCATAAAAACACAGTGAAAAATAATGTTAGTATATTGCATCAGAATATCAGGGGATTAAAAAATAGAGTTGATGAGCTTCTTGTTTCTTTAGAAGATTTAAAAACTGAGGGTGGAATAGATGTACTATGCTTGTCTGAACATCATATAGTCAAATGTATAGAAATGGTAAATTTAAGTGGATATAAGCTTTCAGCACATGTGAGTAGAGACATTATGGAGAGAGAGGAGTTACCATATATGTTAAAACCTGTAACAGTGTGCAAAATTTCGAAATTAAAAAATTTTGTGTAGAGAAACATATAGAAGCATGTGCATGTGATCTTAAACTAAATAGTGGCACTTTTATAAGTAGCAGTGTATAAGTCCCCACTGGAAAATTTTCAACTATTTTTGAGAAACTTGGATTGTTTGTTGTGCTATCTGTCAGACAGAGGAAAGCAAATTGTTGTTTGTGGGGATTTCCACGTACATTTTCTGAAAGTCTGACAGAAAGCTTAACCTTGAAGTAGTACTTGGTTCTTTCAATTTGATGTCAGTTATTGATTTTTCTATTCAGGTGGTACAGGAAAGCAGCACACTGATAGATAATGTTTTCTTAGGACAAGAAAAATTTAATAAAAAGAACTTTTCCTGTTAATAATGGTCTGTCTGATCATGATGCATAGCTAGTTACAGTATATGATATAGCTCCATACAGTAATGCAAAATAGTCCTCCAAAATAGTGCGTTCAGTTAAAGATTTAGCAATTGCAGATCTTAGGGAAAGCTCATAACAGTTAGACTGAGATGAGATGTGCAGGGAACCTGATTCTAATTTAAAATTTAACCTCTTTCATGATACCTTCGTGAGTATATTTGAAAACAGTTTCCCTAAGAAAACAATGAAAAATAATTGTAAGAAATCATGTAAAAAGCCATGACTTACTAAAGGGATAAAAATATCTTGTAAACAGAAAATAGAAATATATCTTATAGCTAGGAGGAGTAATGATCCCAAAACAGTGCAACATTATAAAAACTACAGCACTGTATTAAGAAAAGTTATTAAAAAGTCCAGAAGTATGTGCATTTGTCTGAAATTAGCACATCTGATAGTAAAATAATAACAGAATATTGTTAAAAGGGAAGCAGGGAAACTGAGAGCACAGGAAGACTGTATTTCTATCAAACTCAGTGAATAGTTTAACAAGAATTCAGTTGTAGAAAACATTTTTAATTATCATTTTTTAAGTGTTGTAGAGGAAATAGGATCCACCTATTCATTAGAAAATGCGATACAGCATATGGAAGAGGCAATACCTGTGCAACTTGATAAAATTGATATTTAGCCCACCTCTCCTACTGAAATTAAGAAAATAATAAATTCACTCAAAAATAAATGCTCACATGGAATTGATGGCATTTCCAACAGAGTACAAAAAGCTTGTCCCAACAAATAAGTAGGATTTTCAGGCGCATATGTAGTAGCTCACTGAAACAGGGTATTTTTCCAGATAGACTGTAATATGCTATTGTTAAACAATTGCATAAAAAAGACGATAGGTCTGATGCTAACAACTACCACCCAATCTCACTTCCGACGACCTTATCCAAAATTCTTGGAAAAGTAATGTATTCAGGAGTAGCATCACATATCTGTAAAAATGAAGTACTAATAAAAATGTGAATTTGGTTTTCAGACGGGCTTTTCAATAGAAAATGCTATTATATGCTATCACTGCTGAAATATTAAGTGCATTGAATAACTGAACATCACCAATTGGGATATTTTGTCATCTCTCAAAGGCTTTTGATTGTGTGAATCATGAAATTCTTCTAGATAAGCTTAAGTATTGTGGTATGAGCGGAACAGTGCACAAATGCTTTAATTCATATCTAATTGGAAGAATGCAGAATTTTAAAATTAGCAGTACAGATTGTCTGCAAAAATCAGCAGAGTCCTTTAACTGGGAAGGTATCAAGAATGGTGTCCCACAGGGTTCAGTATTGGGTCCCTTATTGTTCTTAATATACAGGATGGTTCACGAATTATTGCCACCTAGAATAACTCCAAAAACATGACAGTATCTGAAAAGTTTGTGGAACAAATGTTGCATGGGACAATGGTGGCTATAATATGACATTGGTTTTTTGTTGTTAGGTGGGGTCGCATAAGAATATACAAAGGTCAATTTTGTTTTTTATATGGTATGCTATAGTTTAGTACTTATTTTCTGATAGTGGCTATCAAGCCAAATCCAATGACTTGTAACAGTAAGGCCTTTGAAGCTCAACAAAGGTCAAAGAAGTGGCATGAAATTCCATTTACAGGAGGCGTTCGAAGAGATGACCATTCGTATCAATGCAGTGCTGCAATCTTCTTATCACTTTGGCACTTACCAAAGCACATGCTCTGACAATTCTCTCTCGTATATCGTGCAAATAGTAAATATTCTAAAATATTCTCCGAATCTAATGTACCATTGACATGTAAACAAAATTTGACAGTTTCACAATACAACACTAATAGGAATGGTAACGCCAGTATTGTCGAATAAAGTGAATGTGAATGATGTATTCCTTCGAGAAACAAGTCCATATGCCTCTCATTTACAGAGAATGCCAACGAAATTCAGTGAGAGCTAGAGACTTATACACTGAAAGATATCCTCAACGTACTCACCCTACACGTCTTACATGTGTATGATACACTGACAACAACTGGATCTTTAACACATCAGAAACGAAAGTTACTAACGAGGAAACGGAAATTGGTGCTCTTGCAAATGTTGTTCGAGATCCTTGTTTAGTTCACGTCAAATCGCAAGGGAATCTGGCATGAGCCAGAGTAATGTTGTTCGTGTTCTGCATCGCCATAAATATCATCCTAAACATATCAGTCTCCACCAAGAATTAAGTGGTGCGGATTGCATGCATCACATTGAATTCTGCTGATGGGCTCAACTTCAGATTCAGAGGGCTGATACATTGATTAATTTCATTTTATTTACTGATGAGGCTAAATTCACGAACCATAGAAATGATAATTTGCATTATTGGGCAACTGAAAATCCGTGTTGGCTGCAGCAAGTTGCACACCAAAAACCGTGGGCAGTGAATGTATGGTGTGGGATTCTGGAGGACAGAATTATAGGTCCCTATTTCATCGAAGGAAATCTTAATGGTAGGAAGTACACCACATTCTTGCAAGAAACATTAGGTCTGATATTGGAAGAAATACCTTTAGGAACCAGGAACAGAATGTTGTATCAACACGATGAGTGTCCGGCACATTTTTCACTGATGGCTAGAAATGAGTTGCGGAGACAATTCCCAAATCGTTGAATTGGACGCCGAAGAGATGTGTCGTAATGCCTCGTTTGCCAGACTTGACGCCTCTGGATTTTTTGTTGTGGGGATTCCTGAAAGACATTGTTTATAAGATGTTCTAACTACACCTGAAGATATGCGAGAGAGAATTGTCAGAGCATGTGCTTCAATAAGTGCTGATGTGATAAGGAATAACACTCAATCCATGATAAGAAGATGGCAGCACTGCATTGATACCAATGGTCATCACTTCGAACACCTTCTGCAAATGGACGTTCATGCCACCTTTGTGACCTTCGTTGAGCTTCAAAGACCTTACTGTTACACATCACAGGATTCGTCTCGATAGATGCTATCAGAAAAAAAACACCAAACTACAGCACCCCATTACAAAAAAGTTACCTTGATATCTCTGAAGCGAACCCACCTAGCAACAAAAAAACCAATGTCATATTATGGCCTCCATTGTCCCATGCAACATTTGACCCTCAAACTTTTCAGCTCCTATCAAAATTTCGGAGTTGTTCTAGGTGGCAATAGTTAGTGACTCACCCTGTATATTAATGACTTGCCACTCAATATTCATAAAGATACAAAGCTAGTTCTTTTTGCTGATGATACAAGTACAGCAATCACACCCAAAAAACAAAACTCAGCTGAATTTCAGAATATCATTAAGTGGTTCTCTGCAAATGGCCTCTCACTAAATTTTGAGAAATTATACAATTCCAAACAGTAAATGGCATAACACCATTGATAAATATAGACTATGAACATTCTGTTGCTAGGGGGAGAATACTTAAAATTTCTGGATGTGGGCATTGATGAGAGATTGAATTGGAAGAAACACATCGATGATCTGCCGAAACGTTTAGGTTCAGCTACTTATGCTATTAGGGTTATTGCAAATTTTGGTGATAAACATATCAGTAAATTAGCCTACTATGCCTATTTTCAATCACTGATTTCACACAGCATCATATTTTGGGGCAATTCGTCATTAAGAGAGAAGTATAATCAGAAGTGTAATCAGAATAGTAGCTTGAACCCACCCAAGATCACCTTGCACACATTTATTTAAGGAACTCGGGATATTCACAGTACCTTCACAGCACATATATTCATATATGAAATTTGTTATTAATAATCCATCCCAATTCAAAAATAACAGTGACATGCATATCTACAACACTGTAAGAAAGGATTATCTTAACTGGTCTGGATTAAATCTCACTTTGGCACAGAAAGTGGTGAATTATGCTGCCACCTCCTGACATGTTTTGCATATTTCCTCACAGTAATGTCTTGTGGAATAATTTTCTGGGTTAGCTCATCACTTGTAAAGAAAGTATTGATTGCACAATAACGAGCAGTAAGAATAATATATGGTGTGCACCTGCAGTTGTCACGCAGGCACCTCTTCAAAGAGCTGAGTGCTTTAACTGCATCATCACAATACATATATATTCGCTAATGAAATTTGTCAATTTCAAAAGAATAGTGACATTCACACCTACAACACCAGAGGAAAAATGACGTTTATTACGATTCTTAAAGCTGTCACTCACTCTGAAAGGAATTCGGTGTGGAGCTACGAAAATTTTTGATCATTTACCCAATATTGTAAAATGTCTGCTAAGTAGCAATGCAAGTTTTAATTAAGCTAAAATCATTTCTCCTTGACAACTCCTTCTGGTCAATGGACCAATTTCTGTTTAATAACTGGTAACTTGCAAGACAACTAGTTTTAAGTGCAATTGCATCATGTATACATAACCTATAAACGGACTCATTCCACATCACTTTGATAAAAGAATCGTTCGTGTGATCCGTGGAACATGGAAAGACTTAACTAACGAACTAAATGTTTGTTTAATGGAGAAACAAGTTATTTGCACTGGACAGATCAGCTTGAAGAACTGCTTCAAACCACTCTTGAGAAGGACGATCATAACAATGAGAACTTGGACTCTCTGTTGTACACTACATTAAAGACCGAAACTGGAAACGTTTCTAGAACAGGATGCCTGAAAGGTTAAAGCACTAAGTAATGGTTAATTACCAGATATTTGGCATTAAACAAGTTACAAAATACGTACTCAAGACAAGAGCTCTTCTAATTTTTTTATCGCTATAACTAAAATCAAAGGTCATTTTACGCTTCATCTCCATTAAAATAACCCTAGTCTAAAGAAAACACTCCCAAAGGTAATACTATCAAAGACACTTTTCTTCAGAAAAGGAAAAACATTTGCTTTTGACAATTCTGTGACACTGTAACTGGAGTGTGTTAAGGGCATATTGCAAACAGAACTTATGAGTACATACTGAAAATTAATGCCTCCAAATTTTGTGTTCTGTTCTCACTATCATCTGAGGTATTACACGTCTTGCATATTACTCGTTCAACTTTCCCACTTCTCTGAATCAAGTTGCAACTCTCTACCATTAGAGGGTTCCGAAATACAGCGTATAACTTGGCCGTGTATACCGTCATTATTTCAGTAATTGAGCAACAGTGAGCTGTAACCGAGTTTTTAAGTGAAGAAAACGTGCTTCTAATTGAAATCCTTCGCCCTTTATATGACCATACCAGACCACACATAAGCGAAGACTATTGTAGTCTTAGTGCTTGGGTTCATGGTCATTGATCGTCCACCATACCGTTCCTGCTTGGCCCCTATCCGAGTTTTATCTGTTTCCAAAACTTAGAAACACCTTCGAGGGCTTCATTTTGACAGTGATAAAGTGGTGCATGCAGAAGTGAAATTGTGGCTTCATCAACTAAGTGAAATATTCTACAATGATGGTATCAACAAACCGGGAGAAATGTGTATGTCGGCAGGAAGCTTTAAGAGTTTTCACACCAAAAATTCATGGGCATTACTTTTCACCATTTACTCGTACATAACAAACCGGCAGTGGCCGTCAGGTTCTAATTATTAGTATCATATGCCACTATGAATAAATGTCAAATATCACATGGTAACTTTCGGTTTCCTGCCTAGCTTATAACTGTCAGCCACAGTGGAATTCACACCCCCTTGCAGAATTTAAAGATGGTGCATGGAATGCGCATTTGTTATTTAAGGTACTCGTAGTGCTTACCTTCTTCATTTCTTCATACGTGTTGAACAGTACATTCGGCTCATTTCTCATCTTCCAAAAATCGAGTACATGGTCCCAGAACGGAGTGAATGGTACTGTAAAACAAGAAGATGCCAGTTAAAACATGTAGTGAACGAGGCAAAATAGAATCTGCCTGAAAAAAAGTGAAGCACCCAGAAAGGAAGGAAGAAATGAGATGAAACTTCGTGGACTGAAAATCTATATGATTTCAATGGTTACAAAATCGAGACACACTAATAAAGAACTCAGCAGTTTGAGCACACTTGTAAGTGTGACATTGCACCTCGTCTGTTCAGGATGCATGTATTGATTCGCTTCTATTCTCTCCTGAGGCAAGCTGGTCCATAACTGTTGCAAATAGTTCTTGATTCCTATTTAATGGCACTGGGCATTGCAGATGCTCCCATCCATGATCTATTGGGAGCAGATCTGAGGGATCTTGCTAGCTACAGGAGTACCTCAACATCAGACAGACAGTTCATGAACGTTTGTGTCATGTGTGGACGAGAACTGTCTTGTTGAAACTAGTACATGAGAGGTAGCTCTAGAGTCCGCAGGAGGCTCGTGATGTACTTTTCTGCCGCTAGGGTTCATTAAACCACTGTCAGCCATGACCTGTAGTCATACCGAATGGCTTGCCACACTGTGACCCCAGGATTAACATCACTGTGTCTCTGCAGAACACTGGGAGAATGAGACCTCTCCCCAGATCTCCAGCAAACTCGCTGATTATGAGCATCCAGGGTAGTCCAAAACCGCGATTCACCACTGAACACAATTCATCAGCTGTCCATGCTTCTTGGTCAACTATAACGTCGTCACAAAAGTTTCTGTAATGATTGTAAGTACATTTAAATTCTTCTTGCTAAGGAGGGTGACATTTTCAGTGTAGTTTATGTTGCCAATATCAGTAACAAGGCTGTCCAGATTCTTCAATAACAACTACATACCAAAGCGTTTGTTGGCTGCTTTCTTCTTCTTCACTAATAGCTGGGGATGTTTAGCATTTTGAAGGAATGCATATTGCCACTTACCGCTGTCACACAAGACTGATGATATGCAGCTATCAAGCGTCCTTTTACACTCTAAAGGTCCAAGATAGCAGCACTTCCAATAATATGATCTTCTATCGCATCCTCTGAATATGTTTATTCTTGCAATCCAGCTATAATCTCCTAGGTCAGTTCCACTAGAGTGTGTGTGTGAGGGGGGGGGGGTCGGGTGGAGGGGGGGGGGGGGTGGCTTGCGGGTGGGTGGGGAGAGGAGGGTGCTGTGTCACGGATACCCAGGGCCTGAGAAGATCGATGAGCAACTTGCATGTTTCCTTGTAGGCTACTATATACAACTACAGAATGGACCTTGTGTTTGAACTTTATAAGTGTATTAAACCTCAACAAACTGTGCCAGTTAGTTCTAATTGGTGTCATCTGACGAAGAAGTTACAGTACAGTTGCTGTGTAATGTTTAACAGTGTTCTGCAGTTTGTCTACTGATGCAATAAGAATACCTGAAAATTGACTGTTGTACAAGTTAATTTTCTGGGCAATTAAGAACAAGAAAAAAAATTGCGTTCTGTTTGCGAATTTTAATTATTTAACAGTGAACTACTTGGAGATTCTTAACACATACTCCAAAAAGAGAATATATATTAATTACACAGAAGAGTTTTATTAAAGTAGGAGAAATGTATTTTTCACAATCCATGTTATTGTTGTCCACATCCTCATCCTTTACTCGCATCCTTTATAATTAGAATCTATGTATAACCCTCTTCATTTGAGGTCTGTATACCATTGGCGGAGATCTTCTTCTTGTTGGAAACCATAGTTCTCCCGCTGAAGCATCATAATATTTAGGAATCTTTGTAACATCTGGGCTAATCCAATGTGTTGAATACACAAAGTTGTGCAGTCCCTGTTCTCACTGTTAATGCCTGTATAAGCACAGGCAGAAGCATCAGTGGTCATAACTTGCAATATACACTCAATGTGTACTGTCACCCTGCATGTAGCGTCAAAGATCATAATCTCGTTCATTGTGACAATAAGCTGTCAGCAGAGCCCGGCATATCCAACTTTTATACCAAAACCAAATCTAAAATATAAATATTTTTAAATGACATCCACTGCTGCAAATAATACACATTAGCAGTGACAAACCGTCATGAGAGAACCATCAAAGGATAAAGATGTTGATGCTCATAGCAACACTACTTGCTGCAAGACAGTGAAGTACCAGCGCTGGTAATGATGATTAATATATATATATATATATATATATATATATATATATATATATATATATATATATATATATGTGTGTGTGTGTGTGTGTGTGTGTGTGTGTGTGTGCAACATCACCTGACGCAGAAATTATGTTGTTTAGCATTAGTTACAGTGTAAACAACAGCAGCAGCAGCAGACATGTCAGTTGAGTACAATATTGGACCAGGAGTTGTATCCGGTGGTTGTACTACAATATTCACGATTTAGTGAAGCCAAACTCATACTATCCACAGATGAAGGGTTTCGAATATGCAATGCGTCAATGCAGATATTTGCTTTATCCATGGAAATGTTGACCCACCATAAGTTATGCTGGGAGAATTACAGTGCTTAACAACAAACAGTTCTCACATAACAGGAGAAGGCATTTAAGAATTTAATTAGCACCAATTATGTAATACAGCAGTCTCTAGAATGTTGACTACACTGGCAAAAACATGCCCACCGATTCTTAGACATTGCGGAGTAATCTGAGGGAGATGAATCACCACACTCTCTCTTTGAAGCGTTAAGCCACTATCAGAAAGTATTAAACATTTCTCACACATGGCAGATGAAAGCATAAGAAGAAGAGGAAGGAGAAGAAGAAAGGAGAAGGCTATACTACCACTGACTACATCAACCATCACAATATTAGCCAACCAGAAAAGACATTCGGGGTCAGCTGGGACTAATCGTATATGTTAGGAAAACATACAGTTCAAGAAGCACCAATACATGTTGGAGAAAAGGTGTTTGATTTGACACCCAGTTTAGTGGGCCAGGACTATTAGAGTCCTAAAAACAACGAACCCCAAAAAATATTTGCCAGAAGAAATATCATATGGTGAAACCTTGTGTATGACTTAAATGCATAGGTGAGACAACGCCCCAAATAGGCTGTTAAAAAGCACAAACAGTAGAAGATCACATTCTAATTATTAGATCAGCATCAACTGGTGCACTTAGCAAAGCTGAAGGAATTGACATTCTGCATAAAAAACTGAATGCATTACCTCTGAAGTGCACGTGATGGTGTGATGAAAAGTAATGATCCAAAGCTTTTATTCCTTCTTCTATGACGACAGAGATATTCATGTCAGACGTATTACTCAGTCGACTTTCCCATTTCGCTGATGCAAGTTTCAACCCTCTGGTGCAAGAGGACTGTGTCACACAGTGATGTGTAACTATTTCAGTGTGTGAGAAACTGAATGCACGAATTCGAAGAGTACCTCTACAGATTGAGCACCCTCTCCTTCAGTTTGACAATGCCCCCTGATGAAAGTTGTCATCTGCAACAGTGGGACACTTTGAGATCACTGTCATCGATCATCAACTGTAAAGTTCCGACTTAGCTCCATCTAGTTTTCACACGTTTCCAAAACTTGAACACCGTCGAGGATTTAACTTCGATAGTGATGAAGATGTGCAGGCAGAGGTGAGTTGTGGCTCTGTCAACAAAGTCAGACATTCTAAAGCGAAGGTATCAACAAATTTATCTCTCTTTGGGAGAAACGTGTTCAGTGCCAGGGGGTCTGCGTTGAGAAAGAAATATATAGACGTGAAGACAAGGGATGTTGAATGTTAATAAAATTTATTTTATTAAAAATCTGTAAGAGGTTCCACGTGAAAGATCCAGATGCCCTTGTATACCATGATGAACTGAATGAAATCATCGAATACTTAAACTACACACGTCATTTGCTGCAGGGAAAACAGCCCAAATGAATGAAATAACATAAAATATTTCAAAGCATCAAGAAAGGTTGGGACGAAACGGTCTCATGACAAACTAAAACAGACCATAGACGCGAATTTTACAAGAAGAATTTCAAGCAGGTAACGGAACAGTGCGGAATAAACCACTACTCAACATTCTTCCACATGAAAGCGAGTATTGTGGAACATCTGAACAGAACGATAAAAATGGTAGGAGGATGCAATTTAATCTTTGAGGTTCATACAAAATGGCTCGACATTCTGCCACAATTTATTGGGGATTATAATTGAACTAAACATCATAAAACTAAAATGAGGCCTATTGAGGTTCATGATAGTGGGTTTCAAAATACACTATACAGGCAGACAATCGTATTAAGATTGTGGATCCGCACAAGCAGAAATTGAGTGTATGTGATATGCTGCGTATGCAACTTTGCTTGAGAAGGCTTACCAACCGAACTGATTAACAGAGATATTTACATTTTCCAAAGTACAGTGGACAAACTCCGAGAACTGCATCTTGTGTGGATCAAAAAAATGGCCCACATTGAATCAGTATCTGTGGAACTGCCTACCCAGGATAAAAGATTCTTAATGTTTAAGAACACCCACACCAGGAGTGATGTCCCTTCGTCATATATACTGACTCTGAGTGTCTCCTAGCTCCTGTGGTGCATTGTGAGGATGGCCCCAATACTTCTCATACTACCTTCATTAAGTGGTACATACCATATGTAGCAACATGTCAAGATATATGCTTCTATGACCCCAACATCAAGAGATTCAAACAACAAATTCAAATCGTACATTGGGGATAGTCATTTGAGATTGCTGCTCTCAGAGCTCGAAAAACACAAAGTAGAAATTCCACATAGAGACCACAACACTTACAGCTTGAAATATCAGTTACCATATACACATGCCGATCTTCTTCCATGATTTAAGTGGGTATGATACTCAGTTTCTTGTTGGGCACTAGGGTGATTGCGACTTGAATGATGATGAGCCCAGTGTAATCCCTGACACCGTTAAAAAAAATTATTTTGCGAGCGGATCACGCCAAAAAAAGAAAAAAAACATTCTGCTTCCCGAATTCACTACATTTCATGCACTTGTCTCTTCAGGAAACCTGGTGAGACGATGCATCAGGATATGCATATCACCATAGCTGCATATACTGATGGTGCAAAGTTTCAGCTTTTGACAAAGAAGGGGGTCTTTCCATATTAGTACCTGGATGTGAAGGAGTGACTCCATGGAACCATGTTAGCTGTCATAACCACATTCTGCAGTAAACTCACATATACTGTCGTAACAGATGCTGAGTATGGGCATACGGTGTACGTCTGACAGGAGTTCTGATTTTAGGACGTATGTTAAATTGAACATGACAGCCAATATACAGTTGTCTCAAACTTGTTTGAGATTTTCAAGCATCTGGACGTAGGAAAGTACTCTCTGAATCCTGCCTTTTGTTACACTATACCAAGGCTCTCATGGGACACAGTCTTAAGAACATGTGTCAAACTATTATATGTATCTATTCCGCTACGAGTTTGTGAAGCCGTACTTTGCTGATCCAAATTTGCTTTATACAGACAGTTTCATCTACAGGGTGGAAAGCTGCTATCCATATGAAGTAATTGGATGCGATCTCTAAGCATTCGAGATCTCCAGATATAGGACTGATAGTCCTTATTGAAAGAAACCTCAAAACAAGGAAGTTATTGACCTGAGGAAAAGCGAAGTGAATGGTTTGTGGAATTTGTAGTGTTCACATCGAAAATGTATGCATATTATGACACAGGTGCCATCCAAAGAAGGGCTAAGCGTTTTGCACTGTGGAACCTCAAAGGCTCTCACATTATAGGATTACAAGAGGTGCTTGTTCGATGGCATTGGTGCCGCTCTGGTTATGGTATGCCAAGTAGTATTGCACGACAGGTGAAAGGTGAGCTGTCGCGAGATGACAACGCTTAATCTTTGTTGATAGGATTGAGACCCTCTCATAGCCACACTTCATTTGCGAGTGACTGAGTGCACAGATCTGTATGTATTTGTAAACGGTTGTTTGATAAACAGTGGTTGTGTGTGTCTGTGTGAATGAATAAAAATTTAACGGTGTATAAACTGTACATAGCATTTAAGTTTTCTCTCTACTACTTTTTAGTGTATAAATGTATCGTATAGTAGTAGTACTGGATATAAGTCATCGGAAAATTTTATTGTAGGAATTTGCTTTGCGGCTTATTATAACTAAGGCAAGTTCTAGTAATTTATATAAATCATCACAAACTGAATTATTTTACATACATTTGTAAATAAATTAATGAGAATTGTATTGAAATATTAATTTGTTATATCATTAGCATTATTTCCTAATCCTTCACTATTGAGTGCAACAGAAATAAAGAGAAAATATTGTCAATCATAATTTGTTTACAACAAACTTGATCCTCACCATATGGTGTACAGGTCTAGAATCAAGAGAGCCACGTGTGTGTCCTAGTTATAAAGGATGAGGGGGTGTGGGGTTCCCACAATTTTAATGTGTTCCCGTTGGCTGAGAGATATAGAAGGCTGGGAGAGGCTGCCCTTCGTCTTCTAGTCAATTTTATTGCACAAGTTGCATGGGTGGGTTATGAGGTTCCATACTGACCTTGAATGTAAGCCACACAAGTGCCCAGCGAGCATGTATTCAGTATCGAGTTACATCTTGACCTTGAATATACCTCACACTATTTCCTCAGATTCTTGAGTAGGAAGACGGTGTCCCTGGGTGACTAGAATACAACTCGTCCACTGGCCTCAGCTCTAAAATGATATTCCCTGTCAAGGCCAAGTGTAACCAACACGAGGAGTCGTTGTCAGCGTCCTTGAGATAAGATCGTTTCTGCGACTCGTACATACACTGCGTAATTACTGACGTGTTGCAGCAGTGTGATTTCTGTTCTGATATATCATATCCACAGCCACATCCACATACATATTCCACAACACATCGAATGGTGCATGGTGGATGGTACCCTATACCACAGCTAGCCATTTCCTTTGCTGTTCCACCCATAAATACGAGCAACAAGGAAAGACGACTGCCTATATGCCTCCGTGTGAGGGCTTATTTCTCTTATATTCGTGGACCATACGCAAAATGAACGTTGGCAGCAGAAGAATTGTTGTGCCATCAGCTTCAGATGAGGGGTCTGTAAGTTTTGTCAATAGAGCACTGGGCTCTGTTACTTAAGAAGTCTCAGAGCCAGTCACATATTTGAGAACCTATTCTGTATGCTTGTAACTTCTTTAACAGTCTGCAGTATTCGAAAATTCTACAGCAAATCGATGTGAAGGAAACTGGTCTGTAATTAGGCAGATCCGATCTTTTTTTCGAGTCGCTTGGGACTTCGCGCTGGGCGAAAGATTCGCGATAAATGTAAACTAATTAAGGCGCCAGTGTCATAGAACACTCTCTGTAAAACCGAATTGAGATGACATCCGACTTATTTCTTTTCAACAGCTTCAGTTGCTTCCCTACGCCAGGGATGCCTGTTATTACGTCCTCCAAACGGAAGTCTGTGCGACTGTCAAACGACGGTATGTTTGTACGATGATCCTGCGGGAAATTCTTAAACGTCAAATTTTAAATTTCAGCTTCCTTTTGCTGTCTTCTATTGCCACACCAGACTAGTCAACGAGTTTATAAGCCTTAATCCGCTTCGTAATTTCACATAGAGTCAGAGTTTTCTTGGGTTCTTGTCAAATTCATTTGTTAAGGTTTAAAATGTTAAGGTTGTTTTAAATGCCAACATATTAGGTTAGGCTTTACCGTGCCGCGCGGGATAAGCCGAGCGGTCCAAGGCGCTGCAGTCATGGACTGTGCGGCTGGTCCCGGCGGAGGTTCGAGTCCTCCCTCAGGCATGGGTGTGTGTGTTTGTCCTTAGGATAATTTAGGTTAAGTAGTGTGTAAGCTTAGGGACTGATGACCTTAGCAGTTAAGCCCCATAAGATTTCACAAACATTTGAACATTTTTTGTCTTTACCGTGACTGTTATGACATTAAATGAAACAGCAAGTTTACTGTTACCAGTCGCTCTTTATTTATCTCCACTACGCGTCTGAAAGGTTTAAACCTCCATCGTAAGGTGGATTTAGATTTGTTAGTATGACATTTGTGTGTGAGTTGTGTTACGATTTTTTTGAGGAAATTGTGGCACTGTCTAGTGGAGAAACAAAACACTAATTCAGAACTTGGTTTCGGGTTTCTTTCGATAAAAAACTAAACGTATATCTAACGGCAAGAATAAAATAAGTGAAATAGAGTTATTAATTACAGGACTGTATCACTAACGTCGATTTGCAGCAGGGTTTTGGAACATGTACTGTATTCGAACATTATGATGTACGTCGAAGAAAACGATTTATTGACACATAGTCAGCACGGTTTCAGAAAATATCGTTCTTGTGAAACACAACTAGCGCTTTATAGTCATGAAGTAATAAGTGCTATCGACAGAGGATGTCAAATTGATTTCATATTTTTAGATTTCCAGTGGGCTTTCGCCACCGTTCCTCACAAGCGTCTTCTAACCAAACTGCGTGCCTACGGAATATCGCCTCAGTTGTGCGACTGGATTCGTTATTTCCTGTCAGAAAGGTCACAGTTCGTAGTAATAGACGGAAAGTCATCGAGTAAAAAAGAAGTAATATCCGGCGTTCCCCAAGGAAGTGTTATACGTCGTCTATTGTTCCTGATCTATATTAACGACATAGAAGACAATCTGAGTAGCGGTCTTAGATGATGCTGTCATTTTCCATCTTGTAAGGTCATCAGATGGCCAAAACGAATTGCAAAATGATTTACATAAGATATCTATATGGTGCGAAAAGTGGCAATTGACCCTGAATAAAAAAAAGTGTGAAGGTGAGTACTAAAAGAAATCCGCTAAATTTCGAAGACACGATTAGTTCCACAAATCTGAAGGCTGTAAATTGAACTAAATACTTAGGGATTACAATTACAAAAACCCTAAATTGGAACGAACAGATAGATAATGTTGTGCATAGAGCCAACCAAAGACTGCGATCCATTGGAAGAACACTTAGAAGAGGCAACATGTCTACTAAAGAGACTGTTTACACCACGCTTGTCCGCCCTATTCCGGAGTATTGCTGTGCGGTGTGGGATCCGCATCAGGTGGGGCTGACAGATGACGTCGAAAAAGTACAAAGAAGGGCAGCTCGTTTTGTATTATCGCGAAATAGGGGAGATAGTACCACAGACATGGTACGTGAATTGGGGTGGCAATCATTAAAACAAAGGCGTTTTTCGTTGCGACGGGATCTTCTCATGAAATTTCAATCACCAGTTTTGTCCTCCGGTTGCAAAAACATTCTGTTGGCACCCACCTACATAGAGAGAAATGATCATCACGATAAAATAAGAGAAATCAGGGCTCCCACAGAAAAATTTAAGTGCTCGTTTTCCCGCGTGCCGTTCGAGAGTGGAACGGTAGAGAGACAGCTTGAACGTGGTTCATTGAACCCTCTGCCAGCACGTTATTGTGAATAGCAAAGTAATCAAGTAGATGTAGATGTACAGTGCCTACAGTACTGTAGGTAGTCTATTTTATTTATTTTATTTTTACGTTTCACCCAGCTCTCGGTTCCGAGACTAAGTTGAGCACGACAGCTTTTCTGGAGGGCAGAAAATTCAGGAACTTTATTCTGTGCGCAGTTTGCTTTCGCTCTCTGCGTATCGACTGGTGAGCGTTCATCGGGGACCACAAACTACCGTCTACCCTAAAACAAAATCTTGTGCAGTGCGCAGATACTCTTCTACCAAAGACCTGCTTCCTTTGCGTAGTACACCATTGCCCTATCTATGTCTTATAATTCTCCACGCCATAACCCAGGTCCGGAAATCTGCAAACAGTACTGTCACAGAATCGGCAAATTCTTTTGCTGAGACCCTCCACTCGGCTCCAAACCAAAAGACCTCGGCCGGCCGCGGTGGTCTAGCGGTTCTAGGCGCTCAGTCCGGAGCCGCGCGACTGCTATGGTCGCAGGTTCGATCCTGCCTCGGGCATGGATGTGTGTGATGTCCTTGGGTTAGTTAGGTTTAAGTAGTTCTACGTTCTAGGGGACTGATGACCATAGATGTTAAGTCCCATAGTGCTCAGAGCCATTTGAACCAAAAGACCTCGATTAACCCTGTGACCAATTCTGCAGACTGGGAGCTCTGCTTGCACCCAGCGCGTGAGGCCAGCAGTCTTCACCATTTCCCGCGAGCCGCCCCGAAGCTGTGGATGGCCTCGGAACCCACGCGGGAGACGTCATTGCTGCCGACATGTGCCTTGACTAGCAGATGACTGCATCCTGCACGCTCGATAACAGCAAGCAAGGCCTCCTCTACATTTCCTATGAGGCCATCGACAGGTATACCGAATGCACACTGGATTTCTTTCCGGCCCTAAGCTATTTCAGAACCTTCAACATCGCAGCGCGTCAGCAACCGTTGGTTAATATATTAAAAAACTAAAAACCCGCCTCGATTGCGAAAAAAGCACCTAGTGTTAAGTGTTAACCCAGGTTTCGGCGTAGATAACTACACCTTCTTCAGAACAACAATAAACCCACAAGTGCCTAAGAAGACCTTTGTCAATGATTGAAAGAACACCATAGCTATACATTTATAAACGAAAAAGAAAAGGAAAACACAAACAGTACATATGTACAAAGTCAAAACCACTACTTAACTTAATGGTGTACGCTCCACCTCACACCGGCCTATGTTCGATGGGCCATAACCCGCCATAAACTGCAGCTACAAACGGTCGCTCGCTTGCAAGCCTGACCCGCTATGTTTGCACATGCGCAAGACATGCGAAGTTACTTGAATGCGCATGCGCATACGAATACGAGAAAGTTTAACCATGGGTCGGGGCTAAATAGCCCATATATTCCCAACCGTGGATCAACGTATATCAAAAAATGAAATGGATAGAACAAGAAACGAGCTAAATAGGAGATGAAACCTAAAAATAACCGCACACGGTTGCTTATGCTAGTAAATAAACTTATATATGAAGCCACATATGACAACAGGAGGAACTTTTAAAAACTATACGTAAAGCCAGTAGTTAGCCTGGGAGGGGGGTGGGGGGGGTTACTGAGGGGACGTAATCTAAAGACGTCGTGGTAATAAAGATATAGGGATAAAACGTGACGTGATCAACGGGCTAAAATCACCTTCATCGTAAAAGGAAAATGAGGATAAAAAGAAAGAAGATGAACAGCTTGACCAACCGCGCTCGCCAATCAGCGCGCGCATGTGATAATCCCCAGATGTTTTTGAAGAAACGCAGATCTTTAAGCATCTGCAACACGTTAAAGACAATATCCTCAAGGACCTATTCCTACTAAGAAATAGAAAATTTTTTGAAGATTTCGCGCCTTTACTTTGTTCTTTATACTTGCATATCTGATGATCTGGGGATTATCTCATGCGCGCTCTGATTGGCGAGCGCGGTTGGTCAAGCTCTTCATCTTCTTTCTTTCTATCCTCATTTTCCTTTTACGATGAAGGTGATTTTAGCCCGTTGATCACCTCACGTTTTATCCATATATCTTTATTACCACGACGTCTCAGCCCCCCCCCCCTCCCCCAGGCTAACTACTGGCTTTAGGTATAGTTTTTAAGACTTCCTCCTGTTATCATAGGTATCTTCATATATAAGTTTCTTTACTAGCATAAGCAACCGTGTGCGGTTATTTTTATGTTTCATCTCCTATTTAGCTCGTCTCTTGTTCTATCCATTTCATTTTTTGATATACGTTGATCCACGGTTGGGAATATGTGGGCTATTTAGCCCTGACCCATGGTTAAACTTCCTCGTATTCGTATGAGCACGCGCATTCAAGTAACGTCCCTTGTATTGCGCATGTGCATACATAGTGGGTCAGGCTTGTAAGTGAGCGACCGTTTGTAGCTGCAGTTTATGGCGGTTCATGGCCCATCGAACATAGGCCGGTGTGAGGTGGAGCGTACACCATTAAGTAGTGGTTTTGACTTTGTACATATGTACTGTTTGTGTTTTCCTTTTCTTTTTCGTTTATAAATTTATAGCTATGGTGTTCTTTCAATCATTGACAAATCTCTTCTTAGGCACTTGTGGGTTTTATTGTTGTTCTGAAGAAGGTGTAGTTACCTATGCCGAAACCTGAGTTAACGCTTAACACTAGGTGCTTTATTCGCAATCGAGGCGGATTTTTAGTTTTCAAATATACTAAGCTATTTCCCTAACGTGTTCCTGATGCACCTAACATTGGAGCTCCCGATAACTAGCAAACACCTGCCCCCTGTGCCTGCTCGGATCCTGCTCATCTAGACTCACAGATAAAATGGGTTAGGCCGGAGGGCCAGCCCACACGTCGACTCTCCGCCTCGAGCAACACGAACGTGTTAACATTCGCCAATTTCCCTGCAGTGAGGGCAGATTCACAGCGTCGTGTACACAGCAAAGTACCTCGGCAGCAGAGTACGAGGAGAAACATGGGACACCTGAAGTGTCTGATGTGATGCGCCGCATTCTCCGCCACCACTACACCCGAGGCAGGAGCCTGACGATCGCTGACCGTGGCCAAATGCATCTTCAGCTACTTGTGAATTGCTGCCAGCTGTTCCTGAGCACACACAAAACCTAAATATCCTGTCACTGCTAACTTAAGAATCAACCGTAAAAGCACACAGAGAAAGCTAACTATTGAACTTGCTACTCTCCCGATGTTTCGCCAAGGGAGAGTGAACGACTTACTGGACTGTGTAACCAACCGTTCAAAAGAAATCACAACTATGCTACAGGTCGCGTAAACTACTCTTTACAGTTACTAAAACGCAAAATTACATGTCTTAAATATAAAAACACTCGCGGAATTTAAGAATTGAACTATATAAAAGCACAGGCGGTAGCTACAAACTAACTGATTATACAGGGTGTAATAAGGGCAAGTACTTTTACGTGTGGTATATTAAAGCGCACACACACCAGTATGTTGGTTGTTTTTTTGTGTGTCGAAAAGTCTTCCCCCCCCCCCCCCCCGATGTTTTCAGCACAATTGTAACTGCAACAGTAATTGGATTGCAGCTTTCTGTTTAGACCAACAGTTTGCCACTTATGTATCCACACTTCAAAACCTGACGTGCTGCCCAGGGGAAACTAGGCATTAACGGCTTGGTTACAGAGTTTCTCCAAGCACGCCCGACGTTACCTGAATGATACCATTCCAGGATGTTGGATTGGAAGAGGAGGAGCAGAAGATGAACTTCATCGCCAGTGGCCTCCCACGTCTCCAGAACTCACACCTTCTAACTTATCTATGCCTGACACTCTTGATAGTCTGCGACATTTCATTCTTGAAGCTGTGAATTCGATAACGAGAGACCAGCTGCGTCATGTGTGGCAAGAAATAAGCCACCGTCCTGATAATGGTCGTTTAACACATAGTGCTCACATTGAATTAATAAAAATTTGAACTTTTCTCTCTCCAGGGACATTGGAGTTGTGTTTCTATTTTTTGTGGTTTTGAAGCAATAAATTTTTCAAACCTGTTCCTTCTTTTAGAATAACCCTGTGTAAACAACGAAATAGGTCAGTCCCGAATATATGAACTCTGGTGATAGTCGTTACGTTGATAGCTCTAAATACCTTGTGTGACATTTAAATACGATAAGTTTTGAGTCTCACAAAGTTCAGCTGTGTTTGAGAGTTAAAAATAGCCGATATTGATGTTTAACAGAATGTCATATACCTCGGAAAATGTATGCTCTTGTTAGACATTACATCCTGGTCTTTCAGATTAAGACGAAAAAACCGAAATTAATCTGCACCAAAATCGGTTTTTATGGTAGCGGTTAGGTGGGATGCACTGTAATGTTCTCCAGCGAAGCTGTGGTTTACAGCTTAAAGAAAATTTCCCTAGAAATCATTTCTTAAAAAATATTTATAGTGAGGTCGTGAATTGTCTATGTACACTCCTGGAAATTGAAATAAGAACACCGTGAATTCATTGTCCCAGGAAGGGGAAACTTTATTGACACATTCCTGGGGTCAGATACATCACATGATCACACTGACAGAACCACAGGCACATAGACACAGGCAACAGAGCATGCACAATGTCGGCACTAGTACAGTGTATATCCAACTTTCGCAGCAATGCAGGCTGCTATTCTCCCATGGAGACGATCGTAGAGATGCTGGATGTAGTCCTGTGGAACGGCTTGCCATGCCATTTCTACCTGGTGCCTCAGTTGGACCAGCATTCGTGCTGGACGTGCAGACCGCGTGAGACGACGCTTCATCCAGTCCCAAACATGCTCAATGGGGGACAGATCCGGAGATCTTGCTGGCCAGGGTAGTTGACTTACACCTTCTAGAGCACGTTGGGTGGCACGGGATACATGCGGACGTGCATTGTCCTGTTGGAACAGCAAGTTCCCTTGCCGGTCTAGGAATGGTAGAACGATGGGTTCGATGACGGTTTGGATGTACCGTGCACTATTCAGTGTCCCCTCGACGATCACCAGTGGTGTACGGCCAGTGTAGGAGATCGCTCCCCACACCATGATGCCGGGTGTTGGCCCTGTGTGCCTCGGTCGTATGCAGTCCTGATTGTGGCGCTCACTTGCACGGCGCCAAACACGCATACGACCATCATTGGCACCAAGGCAGAAGCGACTCTCATCGCTGAAGACGACACGTATCCATTCGTCCCTCCATTCACGCCTGTCGCGACACCACTGGAGGCGGGCTGCACGATGTTGGGGCGTGAGCGGAAGACGGCCTAACGGTGTGCGGGACCGTAGCCCAGCTTCATGGAGACGGTTGCGAATGGTCCTCGCCGATACCCCAGGAGCAACAGTGTCCCTAATTTGCTGGGAAGTGGCGGTGCGGTCCCCTACAGCACTGCGTAGGATCCTACGGTCTTGGCGTGCATCCGTGCGTCGCTGCGGTCCGGTCCCAGGTCGACGGGCACGTGCACCTTCCGCCGACCACTGGCGACAACATCGATGTACTGTGGAGACCTCACGCCCCACGTGTTGAGCAATTCGGCGGTACGTCCACCCGGCCTCCCGCATGCCCACTATACACCCTCGCTCAAAGTCCGTCAACTGCACATACGGTTGACGTCCACCCTGTCGCGGCATGCTACCAGTGTTAAAGACTGCGATGGAGCTCCGTATGCCACGGCAAACTGGCTGACACTGACGGCGGCGGTGCACAAATGCTGCGCAGCTAGCGCCATTCGACGGCCAACACCGCGGTTCCTGGTGTGTCCGCTGTGCCGTGCGTGTGATCATTGCTTGTACAGCCCTCTTGCAGTGTCCGGAGCAAGTATGGTGGGTCTGACACACCGGTGTCAATGTGTTCTTTTTTCCATTTCCAGGAGTGTATTAAGTAATAAATTTGACATTTTATTCCGTCCACACTGTTTCCGTTGCCATTACACCATTTAGTTTTTTTCCTTCTTCAGTGTACTGTCGAGATTCTTGGCTGACTTGAAAATGCAGTGGCTCAGTTGTATTCTGTAAGGCTGTTGCTTAATGCTTTCAAATCTTTCAGACTTTTTTGTAGTCTCCACAATTGTAATTTGGACCTAAAGTTATTCATTTTTAAGAACTATGAACATGGATAAATAAAAGGAGAAAGAAATTAATGATTCTGAAGTACTTTACACCAAGTCTTATTATGTCTTTCTCTTCGGACTCATCTACAGTGTAACCAAAATTATGTTCACTATAGTTCTTACTAATTTGCAACTGCAGTGGCCTGTACTTACTTTGATCCGTCATGAACCAGTCCAAGAAGTGCTCGAAGCTGAATCTGAAGCCATAGACCAGTTTATAGTAGTGGTAGTAAGAGAGTACCGCGTCTTTTGGATCTCTGGAGACGTAAATCACCTGCAGAGAACAGAAAACAAACATAAGCAACTTTGCAGCAGGTGGCTTTCGATTGTTGTGCAGAAGGTTGCCTCCTCCTATTCTGGTTTTTCATGGCTTTGTAGCCTGCTGAGATTACTGTGTTGTTGTGCTGAAAGGTGTCCATGAACTTGATTGACTGTTCCAGTTTATAAACGTCAATATGTTTCAAAATTGTGTACATATCGATGGACCAACATGTTGAGAAGCGTGATGTGGTATCATGCAACACTAAATTGAAGCAGATTCATCTTCTTCGGTCCGATGAATGCAATGGGTGAATACTTACAGCAAAGTGAAGCATCATATTTGTTAAGAGTTACGAAGAAACGGCGACACATAAATGTTGTGTTAATACAAATGTGCTGAACCGAAGGGAGAGGAAAACTCGTTTACGAATGGTTAAAAACTTTTTACAGGACTGAAACATGGAACAAACATTTTGCTCACGAATGATGACTGTCCTGGCAATCAAAGAATTCCCATGTAGAAATTAACACGATTACTATAAGTAAGGACTGTGTGAAACCCAGATTACTCTGTTCATTCACGAGATTCAGAAGAGAGTTAAAGGTAAAGCCCTGACTGATGGCGTCTTTCTTGACTAACAGAAAACTTTGGGAAGTTCCTCACCACACCCTAGTAAAAGATGACACGTGCGTACAGAATTAGGAAGAGACAAACGATTCCATGGAAGACTTCTCAGGGAAAAGAACTCAGCGCCTCTTCCTTAAGGAGAATAATCGACAGGAGTAAAGACAGTACCGAGTACCTCAGGGTAGTGTTCTGGGGCTGCTACTGTTCACAATTGTGGAGAAGTAAGGAGGAGATAAGTGTTGAACGTTCCGTCGATAACGATGTCAGTAGAGACGAAGCACAAGCTCGCATTAAAAAAAGGGCGGAGAAGGGAATCGGCAATGCCCTTTCAAAGAACCATCCCAACATTTGTTTCAAGTGATTTAGGGAAATCACGAAAAACCTAAATCTGGATGGCCAGACGCCCGTTTGAGCCATCATCTGAATGTTCATAGCTTACAATGGTGAGCAAAAACTGTAGGACCACTTTCTTAACAGGCTGTTATTCCATCTTTGGAACACAGTACAGCACTGTTCTTGGGCTACGTTAATTGTAGGTATAACTCTGTCGTTCAGAAATGAATAAAATGCATTTTCTCAAAATTAAAGGGGTGCCCCTTAGTAATTCTTTAAACAGCGTCATTAACAATTTCTGCTTTTGCTTTCTCTCTAATGGGAACTAGTATCGTCTGCAAAGAGAACCAATTCTATTTGATTGAAAGAGGAATCAGCAAAACTACCACCTGTGGGTCTACAGCCAGTTTTCAGAGCCTCAAACTCAGAAAATGAAGTAGTAAGTGTTAATGGAACATCTCTGAATCATCTTGCTGATTGCATTCTACTGTTTCCATGTAGTGAAGACAATCATTAACAACAAACGGGGAGACTATATGGGGTGTCCCAGGAGGAATGGTAAAAATTCAAGAAATGGGAGGAACGACCATTTCAAGCGAAAACTTCATATGGACGTTTGTCCTGCTCCGAATGGATTCTGAAATAGAATACATCTAATGTAAATTGTTATTTATGTTTGTTTTTAGTCGCTGCTGGAAAACCATTCTGGAGTGTAATTAGCGGTCTTCGAAAGGGAGGTAAGAAGGAAATGACAAGTATTTTGGACAGGTCAGGAAAACTGCTGGTGAATCCTGTGGATGCCTTGGGCAGATGGAGGGAATATTTTGAAGAGTTGCTCAATGTGGCTGAAAATACGATCAGCAATGTTTCAGATTTCGAGGTAGAATGGGATAGGAATGATGACGGAAATAGGATCACATTTGAGGAAATGGAAAAAATGGTCAATAGGTTGCAGTGCAATAAAGCAGCTGGGGTGGATGAAATTAAGTCGGAACTCATCAAATACAGTGGAATGTCAGGTCTTAAATGGCTACACAGGATAATTGAAATGGCCTGGGAGTCGGGACGGGTTCCATCAGATTGGACAAAAGCAGTAATCACACCAATCTTTAAACATGGAAACAGAGAAGATTGTAACAA
Organism: Schistocerca piceifrons; assembly: GCF_021461385.2. Classification (NCBI taxonomy): domain Eukaryota; kingdom Metazoa; phylum Arthropoda; class Insecta; order Orthoptera; family Acrididae; genus Schistocerca; species Schistocerca piceifrons. The sequence goes on from NC_060143.1 coordinate 301,070,602, forward strand.
CTACAGAGGTATCTCTTTAATCAGCGTTGTGGGTAAAATCTTCTCAGGTATTGTTGAAAGGGAAGTGCGAGTATCAGTTGATGACAAATTGGATGAAAATCAGTGTGGGTTTAGGCCTCTTAGATGTTGTCAGGACCAGATCTTTAGCTTACGGCAAATAATGGAGAAGTGTTATGAGTGGAGCAGGGAATTGTATCTATGCTTTATAGATCTAGAAAAGGCATATGACCAGGTTCCTAGGAGGAAGTTATTGTCTGTTCTACGAGATTATGGAATAGGAGGCAAACTTTTGCAAGCAATTAAAGGTCTTTACATGGATAGTCAGGCAGCAGTTAGAGTTGACGGTAAATTGAGTTCATGGTTCAGAGTAGTTTCAGGGGTAAGACAAGGCTGCAACCTGTCTCCACTGTTGTTAATATTATTTATGGATCACATGTTGAAAACTATAAACTGGCTGGGTGAGATTAAGATATGTGAACACAAAATAAGCAGTCTCGCATATGCGGATGACTTAGTTGTGATGGCAGATTCGATTGAAAGTTTGCAAAGTAATATTTCAGAGTTAGATCAGAAATGTAAGGACTATGGTATGAAGATTAGCATCTCCAAAACGAAAGTAATGTCAGTGGGAAAGAAATATAAACGGATTGAGTGCCAAATAGGAGGAACGAAGTTAGAACAGGTGGACGGTTTCAAGTACTTAGGATGCATATTCTCACAGGATGGCAACATAGTGAAAGAACTGGAAGCGAAGTGTAGCAAAGCTAATGCAGTGAGCGCTCAGCTACGATCTACTCTGTTCTGCAAGAAGGAAGTCAGTACCAAGACTAAGTTATCTGTGCACCGTTCAATCTTTCGACCAACTTTGTTGTATGGAAGCGAAAGCTGGGTGGATTCAGGTTACCTTATCAACAAGGTTGAGGTTACGGATATGAAAGTAGGTAGGATGATTGCAGGTACTAGTAGATGGGAACAATGGCAGGAGGGTGTCCACAATGAGGAAATCAAAGAAAAACTTGGAATGAACTCTATAGATGTAGCAGTCAGGGCGAACAGGCTTAGATGGTGGGGTCATGTTACACGCATGGGAGAAGCAAGGTTACCCAAGAGACTCATGGGTAGAGGTTAGGAGGAGTCGGGGCAGACCAAGGAGAAGGTACCTGGATTCGGTTAAGAATGATTTTGAAGTAATAGGTTTAACATCAGAAGAGGCACCAATGATAGCACTGAATAGGGGATCATGGAGGAATTTTATAAGGGGGGCTATGCTCCAGACTGAACGCTGAAAGGCATAATCACTCTTAAAAGATGATGATGATGATGATGATTTTAGTCGGTAGATTGTCTGCCTCCGTAGCTGAGTGGTCAGCGCGGCTGACATGTGGGGGACCTGAGTTTGATTCCTGGCACTGCCAGACATTTTTCTTGGTGAGAGAACTGCTATGGGGTGCAACAATGTCTCGAGGCCAACTGTGGAGGTACTCGATAGAGCAGTAGCGATTTCAAGGTCAAGAAACACGACGACGGCCAGGAGCGCCGTGTGCTGACCACATGGCCCTCCGTACTGCTTCCAGTGACGCCATTGAGAGAGGATGCCATGGCGATCGGTCGGACCCCATTGTCCCGTCGAGCGCCAGAATGCGAAACTTTACCGGCCCTGCTTTATTATTCAATATATTGTCGCGTTTACAGATCTACAACAGTTAGTAAACATTGCAACATGCGTTTCACGAAGTATCAATGGAAAGTTACATATCTTTAACAAATTCACGTCTAACCACTATCGTAAATTCTCATTACAGGTGACATACAGTACGCAATAAATTTTCGAATATCCCAGCGTCAACTTCAATGCAATTGTACACTGTCGAAAGAGTAGGCTGTTTGCTTGTTTCGCGTATACCTTCGTTTGTACACCTCCGAACTCATAACAAAAGAAAAAAAGACCTAATGGAATACTGTTTGATTGATCGAAAAACGAATTCGGAAATTAATTTCCACTGTGGAATTGCCTGCGACTATCGATGATTATTATGTGTGTTGTTCATTCCATTCCGTATAAATGTTGCTTCATTGGTGAATAGTATTAATTCAATCAAATGAGGATTTCGTTTAACCAGTGATAAACTTCAAGTCTTGTGGTATTGCCGCCAATGTGAAGATTGTGGACACGCTGTATGAGAAATGGATAAAAGTTTTCCGTGCGTTATATTCGCGATACACGAGTTATGAGACACTGATATGTGCAGAAAGTCGCTGACTGCCGTTAGTAGCACCAGGAGCACCAACACATCAGAAGCCGTAAACACAAAGCATATCTGCAGTTAATCATTGTGCAGTTGTGTGTGATTTCGTTTTAGCAAATTCATGTACAAACACAACTAACCAGTGCTTCTCTCTGTTGCACTTTCAGTCCCTTAAACTCCTTCACTCACAACACCCAATGGTCGGGCTGGACTAAAACGTCGAAGAGGTTGTGTAAGTAAGGCGCACATGTACGCGCCACTATCGCCACGGCAAAAGTACACTCATGTTCAGAAAAACAGAACACCTTGAACGACTAGATATAGGACTTACATATTCACAAGACATGTACATTAGTATGTACTGCAGAAATGATTTACATTTCAGTTCACATTGGTTCAGCATGTGCCCCGTTGCCCAGTAGATAGGTCCGCCATGGTCCCTGATAACTTGTTCAAAGAATGATTGCATCGACACGTATAAGGCGGAAATGATGTCCTGTGGTAAAGCCATCCATGCTGCATTCACCTATTTCCAAAGTTCGTCTGTGCTAACATTCTGTGATACGAAGAATTCACTTTTTCATGCAGCTGGAAAACGGCGTCTGGGATGTTGTACAGAAAGGGTATCAGGTTGTCATTCACGTAGGTCACACTGGTCACAGTGCCCTGGATCTGCACCAACTATGATTTGTGACTGTACCCAATAGCACCGCAGACCGTAAGGCCTCGATTTTGCGCTGTATGTCTTGTGTGAATGCAGTAAATGTGATGCCGCTCCCCATGTCTGTGGCAAACAAAAACGCGGCCATCATTTTAAACAAACAGAATCTGTATTCGTCCGAAAACACTATCTGATGCCATTCCAGTACCCAGTGATGTCGTTCCATACACTATTGCCATCTAGCATGTTTCTCCACATTCGTCAAAGGTAGGTGGAGAAGTGGACGGCGCGCACGTAACCTATACCATAATAAACTGCGACGGACTGTCACCTCGGAATGTGCAGGACGTGCACACTGTTTCACTAGAACCCAGACGGACGCAGATCTGTCCTGCAGTCCCGTTCGGATGAGTTGTCGATCTTCTCGGAGGGTGGTCTGGGTGGTGCGACTTGAGCCATTTCGCCGTGTTCTACGGCCTTCTGTAAATCATTCTTCACTGCCGAAACACTTTGTCCCACACTATCAGCAATTACCCGGATGGATACATCACATTCTCTCATGCGCATAATGCGCCCTCTTCCAAACTCACTGATTTGACTGTACGGTTCACGCATACGTCTGCGATGCCGCCTGCTCGTCTGCTGAAATCGGTTTATAGCGACAAAGAGAGCCGCAGGTACATATTCCTGGTATGCGATGTTGCGCCGCTACGTCGGTGTTGACCCTGAACCCGCGGACCGATATGGTTTAAATGCTAGTCATTTCTGTAGAACACAGTAATATACACGTCCTGTGAATATGAACGTCCTATCTATAGTCGTTCAAGGTGTTCTGTTTTTTCTGACCGTCAGTGTGTATTAAATATGTCTTGTCACATAAGCCATTCGGAACAGGACATGGGTCTATACGAAAATTTTTACTACAAAGGAGTGGGCCTGTCATATCCCTGAATCCTGAGCATTTTCGCTGGGACACTTTGTATACCGAATAAAAGTGGGTCCAATACTGAACTCTGTGGGACTCCCTACATGATTTGTCCCAGCCAATGAAAATCTCTCTCCTTCCAAAAATGTTTGATTAATTAAGCACTACTATTTGCATTCGATTTATTAAGTACGATTTAATCATTTGTTTATAAAGCCATCAACGCCATAAAACTTGCGTTTTTCTAAGAGAGGAATACAATATACACAATCAAATGCATGCCCACGTGCCGAGGAACTACAGTAGCACTCGTATTGTGAGACCAAAAGAGCCATCTCAAGACATCATTTTCGTAACTGAACGTTTATTTGGTGTTTTAAGCCCCATTTTTAAGGAGATATAAATAAAAAGTAAAGAATCAATTACTCACATCTTTGGCGCCACAGGATAGACAGGATAGACAGATCAAACAATTTCAACTGAGCAGCTGGTTGTTTCAAGTATACTGTAAACAGAGTGATGTCTGATAAGGGCTCACCTTTGGTTTCTTGGTCCAGACCTGGGTGGGAAGCAGCTCCTTGGGCAGGTGGCTCTTGATATAGCGCGGTGGAGTCAGATTTGCTGCCTTCTGGACTGATTGCAGCTCACCATCTGCCACATCGCCGCCGATGGTCATATTCCTGCACACACACGTACACAATACTGCTGTGAACGATAGTTTCTTAAATTAACTACCTCGTAGCTGAATGAAAAATACAAAAAGAAAGCGTGTGAGTAATCTTTCTTACATGTAGCGAGGAGAGCAAAGTGAATTCGAAGTACAGAGACTTTCACCATCTCACCGACAAAATCTGAGGAGCGACAGTTTGCGTTTTGAAGAAATGTGAAAACACGTGAGGCAAATGCTGATCCTATGATTTATCTCAAAAGAGATACTGTAGAAGGGTAGATCTAAGTTTGTAGCATCCAGATTTAGAGGATGCTTTTAATAAAATTGCCTGGTACATAATATTTGCAATTCTGTGGGTAGTAGGAATAAAATACACCACGATAAAATACACCGGAAGATCATCTATTACATTTACAAAAAACACACTACAGCTATAAGAGATGAAGCACATGGAAGGAGTTGATCAACAAGTGACAAAGGTGTACTCTATCCTTGAGGTTGTTCAACACATTAAGCAAGCAGTGAACGAAATTTAGAAGAAATTTGGAAGGCAAAATAAAGTTCAGGGGGAGTAAACAAAAACTCAAGATCTTTGCCGCTAACTTTCTAATTCTCTCATGGACGGCGAAGGACTTGGAAGGCCAGTTGAATGGAATGGATAGTACCTTGAAAAGAGATTATAAGATGAACATAAGCAAAGGTATATTAAGTGTAATTAAAAGTAAATCATGTGATGTAAAGCCTATTACACTAACATATGAGACACGGAAAGAAGAAGAGTTTTAAACTTTGGGTAGCAAAATCTTAAATAGATTTTAAAATGTAAAATGCACATTGACAGTAACAGGAGAATCATCTCTGAAAAAGAGAGATTCGGTGGCATCTTATATACAGGGTGATTCAGCTGCCCCTGCCGATGGGTCTTACGCAACCCACAACACCGTCAAAAACCACACATATTCATATTCTCTCGCTCGCTATGTGCAAGTTATAAGTTCTGCAGAAAAAATGGGCAGGACCTTTTCGTAGGAAATTTAAGAGTTACATTCTGTACAGGGATACGTTATCGCTTTTGCCATGGTTTTCGAATTATCCAAGAAAACTCGTTTGAAAGTCACTTCTCTGCGTTTTCTTGAATAGTTCGAAAACTATGGCCTATAGCGAAAACGTATACCAGTATTTTAACTACGTTAAAAATCCTACCTAAAGTTCATGTTTAATTTTTTGTAGAACTAATAGTTTAGGCACAGCGAGCGAGAAAATATGAAAATCTCACATGCTGTTTTTGAAGGTCCTGCAGGTTACATAAAAGCTATCGATAGGGACAGCTGGATCACCCCGTATACCGGGTTATTGTTTTAACTAGATATCTCGAGAACCACACATCATACGAAAAAATGATCTAAGTGAAAAGTTGATATTATTAAAGAGGACATCCGTGCTACAACTGGCCAGATGACCACCTCCTAATCAACCCTCCTGCGTGGATGGGGTCAGCTTTGTATTTTGAAATGAGAACCCCATTTTTATTGCACATTTAGATTCTACACCAAAATATACGTACAGTTTACTCAAAGCATTGTTTTCCATTTGTGGTAGATGGTACTGTAATCGACAAATGTCAGGTGTGCTTCCTTTTGTAATCAAGAACCGACGCTTTAGGTTCTACATGTCATTTACCACGTAAATGCAAACCTTTGTGTTCTAATAGTTGATGTTTATGTTATAAATTTACTTTAGTGTTGTACATTTCATTGTGCAGCACACTATGTTCGGAAACTATATTTAGTCTGATCCAGGAATAAGGACATAAATGTATTAGTATTATGTTATAAGAGGATTGAGTAATAAGATAGAAGAATTTCTTGTCTGTTTGGAGAATTTAGAGAGTTCCAAAAAGATAAGCATCCTGTGCCTTTCTGAGCACCAGATAACCACAGGATTAGGTAAGTGACATGTAAGCACCTTACTGATGTGAACTAATAAGGAAAAAGGAGAATTTTTTACACATATTAAGATAGAACACAAGTTCAAAAAAACTGGGATAGTAGATTTTGTTGTGATCGGCACATAAAAATGTGTGCTTGAGAATTGATGCAGAAAACAATTCACTTTTAGTTGTAACTATTCATAGATCCCCACTGGGAAATTTTGAAAAACTTGTGAGAGTCTGGATCCCTTACCATGCTATCTGTCGGATAATGGCTAGCATTTAAGAGTCTTTGGACACTTAATACAAATTTTCTAAAGTTTTGTGATAGGGAAAATGATCTGGAAACCATATTTGGAACCTACTATTTGATCCCAGTAAATAACTTTCCACCATGGTTGGATAAAGGTGGTAGGAACCTAATTGATAATGTTTTCTTTATGAAGCTCACAGCAAGGAAATAACCATATACCCAGTAACAAATGCTCTCTCTGATTATGGTGTGCAGTTAGTTAGGATAGATGACATAGTACCTTCCAGTACTGATACTCCACAGTGGAAGTCAGTTAGAATAATTAATTACTCAAAACAAATGTTACTAAGAATTGTTTACAAGAGATGACCTGGAATGAAATTCATAATAAATCGAATATTGGAATAAAATTTAATTAATCCATGACCAATTTATATTGTCATTGAAAAACAACTTTCTGCTCAAGCTAATCAGGAAAGACATTAAGCAGCCATGTAAGAAACCATGGGAAATAGGAAGCATTAAATTATCTTGTGAAAGGAAAACGTAAATTCATCTGTTGGCAAGAATGAGCAGAAATCCTACTGTAGTAGCCCATAGTAAAATCTACTCAAAATCATAATTAAACATTATTAAAAAATTAAGGAACATACACATTATTTCAAAAATCAGTAATTCCAACAGCAGACTTAAGTGGAATGTAGTGAAATGAGAGACAGGACATCCAGCCGCAGAATGAGATAAAATCACTATTAAACTGAATGGAAGGGCTATAAACGGTCAGACACAAGTAGCAAGTATATTTAATGATCATTTCTTAAATGTAGCAGAAAGCAAAGGGACAAATAGACCAAAAGTAAAACATAGCAGGATGTCGAAAAAAAACAACGCTCATAAAATTCTGTCATATAAATAAAACATCAAATTCTTCTTCTGAAATTAAGAAAAATACATATTCTCTGAAAAATAAGAGTTCATCTGGATTTGAGAGTGTTTCCACTACTGTACTAAAGATGTGTTCTTGTCTTACCTGAAACATGAAATGCATCACTAACTCAAGGTGTTTCTCCAGATAAACTGAAATATGCTGTTGTTAAACATCTCTTTAAGAAAGACGATGGGAGAGATGTCAATAACTATCAACCTGTTTCATTACTGACACCATTTTCCAAAATTCTGAGAAGATGACATATCTTAGAACACTGTCTCACTTGAGCAACAATAATATCCACAGTTTATCACAGTGTGGTTTTCAGGACTGTTGCTCAACTGAGAATGTCATTCGCATGTTCACTCTTCAAATTTTACAAGCATTAAATGACATCATAACTCTGGGCTGGTACTATCTGCGCTCTATTTAGGGCATTTGACTGAGTGAATCACAATATTCTCCTACAAAAACTGAAGTTTTTTGGAATTGATGATATAATCAACCAATCCATGATATCTCACCAAAAGGATGCAGAAAGCTGTAATTAGTAATTCAGAGAATGTAGCCTGGGGACATTGTTTTGAATGGGGAGAAATCATATATGATGATCCCCAAGGCTCAATATTAGGTCCACTATAAATCCTAAAACAACTTAGTTCAGTCACATTTTCACTTTGAATCATTGCAAAACTCAGGGAGCGACAAATCAGTAAGTTGACATACTTTGCATATTTTCATCCAGTGACGTCGTATGGAATGTGCTCTGGGATAATTCATCTTTACGAAAGAAAATATTCATTGCTCAAAATCGTACTGTAAATATAATATGTGGTGTCACCCACGATCATGTTGTATGCATCTGACTAAAATGTTGGGTACTTTAACTGCTGTTTCACAGTATATTTATTCCTTCATGAAATTTGTTGTTAATAATCCATCACAGTTTAAAAGGAACAATGATGCGTATAATTACAACACTAGAAGAAAAAACGACATTCATCACACCACATTATGGGTATCTTTAGCACAAAAATGGGTGCACAGTGCTGCACTCAAAATTTTTATCACTTACCCAGTGATATAAAATGTCTGAGAGATAAAAAAGTAAAATTTGAGAATAAACTGAAAAAGTTTCTCCTTTTTCCACGCACTCTATGCCATAGAAGAATTTCTATTACTGTAATATATAAAACATGGTGCTTAGGAATTAATCACGTCTGCCTGTCTTCTTTCATGTCAATTATCAGTATGTAGGTGAATATACCAAATAATTTGTGATGCGAATTTAAAATGACTCATTCCACATCATTACGATTTGTCGTGCGAGATATCTATGTAACTTGAAACTAACTAACTAGGTATCAAAGTATTTTAAAGTTACAGGATGGTACCAGATCATAATTTTAATCTTGTATGAACGCATGTAAAGCATGCGCTACAGAATATATACAGTGCTCTACAGCGAGTGTTTGTTATTTCCATGGTAGTTTAACCTGTAATTTAGCCTCATTCCAATCAAACCATCTGTTCTTGTATTTGCTCATGCGTCCAGGTTGCTGAGTTACGTAACAGGCACCAAGCAGTAACTGGTAGGATTCTTGTGTACTGGCTTCACAAGTTCACCCCTCATGGTTTTGTCTTAATAAGAAGCTAACACTGTAGTGTAAGATGTCCAAATACAGCAGTTCATATATTGCATATGGCATCCGTTGCAGAAAGAATTAATGGGTATATTATGTGTCCGCTGTGGAGACGTGATTTATAAGTGGATGTCTTACAACGTACTTACTGAATTTGAGGAAATCTGTCATCCAGGTTGATCTTCTTCGCCGTCTCGAAATCGCAGTCGTGCCCAAGAAGCCACACCATTTCTTGTGTCCATGTCGTTCCTGTAACAACATTTACCAATCGGTTCAGTTGCAGCAGCAGATACTTAGAAATTTGTACGAATGTCGCTCCATGTTTACCAGCAAACAGGGAAATTTTAATGTGCAGATGGTACCAAAAATTCGTGTGGCTAGCGGAGAAAGCTACAGGAGCTGTTCCTTACCTAGAACAGGAACAAACAGAAAAATGTTTGCGCATAAAAGTAACTGCGGCCTGCAGTCGTTAGGAAGCTACTGATTATTAATTTATCTCCGGTAAGTCGCCAGTCAGTAGTGGGGTATGCGCCGACAGTCGTCCTGCTGTATTCGAGACACATATAGAATCGAATTCCTTCTAGCTAACGTGAAAATGTGGCTTAATTTTGGTTTATAGCTTGTTAATCTCTAAAAATGAGGAAGGAAGTGGATGAAACATTTGCGGTTGGAGTATTCGCGTAGTACGATAGTCTTATGTCGGGTGTGCCGGTGAGCCCAGATATGGTTCTCCTTATGCCACTTTAGATGAGAAGAACGTACTCAACTGCTTTGCTCCATGGCCAGAATAGACGACTAGACTCGAAATTTCCGAGGTTTTGCACCCTGAAGCCACAAAATTCTTCTTGAATTTTGTAAAATTATGAACTGAAACTTCCTGCAGTATTTCAAAGGTCTTTCTACAAGGTGTGTAACACAACTGGGGCAATGCAACTTTAATACACAGCCTCCACGCCTGCCCTAATAATTCCTGAAGGATATTCCTGTAAACAAAAATATTCATAAGATTCGACGCCGAGAGTGAGAGGATAGGCGCTAATGTTCTTAACTGATTGTAAATTAAGATGGAGTTTTAATGGCCCACATTCGTGAATGAAGAAAGCACTACTTATTCATTCATTCATTCGTGGTATTTTGCATATTCCATCAGGAAGAAGAACCTTCAGGGCTATGGAATGAGTCAAGGTATATACACTATGTAATCAAAACTATTCGGACACCTGGCTGAAAATGATTTAAAAGTTCATGGACCCCCTCCATCTGTAATGCCGGAATTCAGTATGGTGTTAGCCCACCCTTAGCCTTGATGACAACATCCACTGTCGATGGCACACGTTCAATCAGGTGCTGGAAGGTTTCTTGGGGAATGGCAGCTCATTCTTCACGGAGTGGTGCACTGAGGACAGGTATTGGTGTCGATTGGTGAGGTCTGGCACGAAGTCGGTGTTCCAAAACATCCGAAAGGTGTTCTGTAGGATTCAGGTCAGGACTGTGTGCAGGCCAGTCCGTTACACGGATGTTATTGTCGTACAACCACTCCGCCACAGGCCGTACATTATGAACATGTGCTCGATCGTGTTGGAAGATCCAGTCGTCAACCCCGTATTGCTCTTCAACAGTTGGAAGCAAGAAGGTGCTTAAAACATCAATGTAGCCCTGTGCTGTGATAGAGCCACGCAGAACAACAAGGGGTGCAAGCCCCCTCCACGAAAAACAAGACCTCACTACAACACCTACTCCTCCGAATTTTACTGTTGGCAGTACACACGCTGGCAGACGACGTTCACCGGGCATTCGCCATACCCACATCCTGACATCGGATCGCCACACTGTGTACCGTGATTCGTCACTTCACACAACGTTTTTCTACTGTTCAATTGTCCGTTGTTTACTCTCCTTACACCAAGCGAGGCGTCGTTTGGCTTATGAGCAGCCGCTCGACCATGAAATCCAAGTTTTCTCACCTCTCATCTAAATGTCATAGTACTTGCAGTGGATCCTGATGCACTTTTTAATTCCTGTGTGATGGTCTGGATACATGTCTGCCTATTACACATTACGACCCTCTTCATCTGTCGCGGTCTCTGTCAGTCAACAGACGAGGTCGGCCTGTACGCTTTTGTTCTGTACGTGTCCCTTCACTTTTCCACTTCACTATCACATCGGAAACAGTGGACCTACGGATGTTTAGGAGTGTGGAAATCTCGCGTACAGACGTATGACAAAAGTGACACCCAGTCACCTACCCACGTTCCAAGACCGTGAGTTCCGCGAAGAGCCCCATTCTGCTCGCTCACGAGGTTTAATGATTACTGAGGTCGCTGATATGGAGTATCTGGCGGTAGATGGCAGCAATACGCACCTAATATGGAAAACATATGTTTTTGGGGGTGTCCGGATACTTTTGATCATATAGTGAATAAGATTAAATGGTTCAGTAGAAGAAGCAAGAGAACGTATTAAACATGTCATTCCATAAAACTTTAATCAATCGAAGAAGCCGAAATAAAAAGAACTACAAAATTCTAAAAAACAAAACCTCTTGTGATGTTGATGGAATATCAAACACAATTTTGAAAAGTTATGCCAACATAATATGTAATGGCCTTAGTGATTCAACAGTGCATCACTGGTACAGGGAATTGTCCAGACAGGTTAAAATATGCGAGTGTTAAAAATCTTCATAAGAAAGGTGATGAGACACACATAAACAGTTACCTTCCGACTTCCTTACTGATATTTTTCCAAAATCTTCGAAATAGTTATGTACTCCAGCGTAGTCTCGAACTTAAGTGGAAACAATTTATTTAGCACGCCACAGTTCGGATTCCAGAATGGTTGCTCGATTGAGAATGCTATTCACAGATGCAAACCTGAAACAGTACAGGCCTTACATACGTAAACATCGCCAGCTGGTATTTTTTTATCTTCCCAAGGTGTTTTTTACGCATTTCGTAAAACTCAAGTTTTATGGAACTGATGGCTTTGTGCACCGCTGGTCTGAATGATACTTAGCAAACTGAATTAAAAAGATTTTGATGAATAATACAATGTCGGTAGGATATAAAATCTTACTGAATGAAGTAGTGGTTAATGAGACATTTTCAATTTTCTTTTCTGTTGTTATAGGTTACCAGTTTCTTGATTTTTGTTAGATGGAACCTTGTTGAATATCTCTGCACTTGTGTACAAAACTCCACTGTAAACCCTTGACAAGGAGATGAATAGTACACAAAAATAACTTTTGTTTGTTACACTGATATAGTGCAAGTCACAGTGCAGCTTATGAGCCAAGTGAGTGGACCTAGAATATAGCCAATTGCACTTCCTCATCTATGTATTCACTACACTGACTGTTTTCTGGATACTTTCCCAGGCATGTTAAGATACACAGTGAAGAGCAGGGAAACCCGGCTGTTGCTCTAATGGAAATCTCCTCCGTGACGTGTAGCTGCTCCTTCTGTTTACAATGGTAGTCAGGGTGGGTTACTGTGTTCTTGAGGTTCCGCGGAGGGGTTTGCAGCCTGTCGCGATGGGGGAGGCTCATGAGTACACTCTATCTTTAAGCTGATAGCCAAGGCGATGGAAGCCTGTTGCCATCCTCACGATCCACGTTGGAGGTGGGTAGCTTCATCATGAAAGTCGCATCTCGCCTCTTCCATCTGATGGTAAGTGGCTACCTGGTAAGCACACCAGCTTCAAACTATATGTAGTCTGCTGCATTCATTTTAGTATTTTGACACTGCTGATTCAGTAGGTTGTGTGAACTGTAAGTAACTCTCGTCCTCTTTTGGCCGTGAATTGATAGGTTGCCACATATCTGCGATATGGATTAATCTGTACTCACAGCAAAACCATGTAAGTTCTCAATGGGTATAGTGTATTCATGCTGCCTTTGATCGACCACAGCATGTCTCTACATTGTTTAGTGCTATGATAATTTAATCTTCACTTCCGGCATCCAACCATACAGCAAATTTAATTTACACTCCTTCTCAAGAACTGTAGACAGAAGTTAGTATACAAGAGCTAAAGTTTCATAGCCTCAATAGTACTACACCAGTAAGTCGCCCTCTCCCTGCCTCCTCACGATTCTAAACAGAATCGAACGCCCACACGTAAAACAGCTTCAAATTATGTTCAAAAGTTGTTGGAAGTCGCTAAGTGTGAGGTAGAAAAAGTTCCGACAAAACCTTGAAACTATGTCTAAAATTTGTTGTAAGTCACTAGACACCCTCATTCCCAAACACTAGATGAATATAGTGCTGGTATTTTGCGCGCCATGCTGCCTCAAGAACATACACAATTTCTAGCTTTAATACTTAACTTATTGTATTAAACTTTTTACTTAAGATTGCACTTTTTATTGTCTGTGGAAGCAATCATATAGGCAACCTTTAACTGGGAGCAGGTGATCGATTTAGTCTAATTAATATACACTGAGGTGATAAAAGTCATGGGATAGCGATATGCACACATATACAGGGTGGTCCATTGATCGTGACCGGGCCAAATATCTCACGAAATAAGCGGCAAACGAAAAAACTACAAAGAACGAAACTTGTCTACCTTCAAGGGGGAGACCAGATGGCGCTATGGTTGGCCCGCTAGATGGCGCTGCCATAGGTCAAACGGATATCAACTGCGTTTTTTTTAAATAGGAACCCCCATTTTTATTACATATTCGTGTAGTACGTAAAGAAATATGATTGTTTTAGTTGGTCCCTTTTTTTCGCTTTGTAATAGATGGCACTGTAATAGTCACAAACATATGGATCACAATTTTAGACGAACAGTTGGTAACAGGTAGGTTTTTAAATTAAAATACAGAACCTAGGGACGTTTGAACATTTTATTTCGGTTGTTCTATTGTGATACATATACCTTTGTCAACTTATCATTGCTGAGAACGCATGCTGTTACAGTGTGATTACCTGTAAATACCACATTAATGCAATAAAAGCTCAAAATGATGTCCGTCAACCTCAATGCATTGGGCAATACGTTTAACGACATTCCTCTCAACAGCGAGTAGTTCGCCTTCCGTAATGTTCGCACATGCATTGACAATGTGCTGACGCGTGTTGTCAGGCATTGTCGGTGGATCACGATAGCAAATATCCTTCAACTTTCCCCACAGAAAGAAATCCGGGGACGTCAGATCCGGTGAACGTGCGGGCCACGGTATGGTGCTTCGACGACCAATCCACTTGTCATGAAAATTGCTATTCAATACCGCTTCAACCGCACGCGAGCTATGTGCCGGACATCCATCATGTTGGAAGTACATCGCCATTCCGTCATGCAATGAAACATCTTGTAGTAACATCGGTAGAATATTATGTAGGAAATCAGCATACATTGCACCATTTAGATTGCCATCGATAAAATGGGAGGCAAATATCGTTCCGCCCATAATGCTGCACCCGTCAAGGTCGCTGATGTTCCATTTGTCGCAGCCATCGTGGATTTTCCGTTGTCCAATAGTGCATATTACGCCGGTTTACGTTACCGCTGTTGGTGAAAGACGCTTCGTCGCTAAATAGAATGCGTGCAAAAAATCTGTCATCGTCCCGTAATTTTTCATGTGCCCAGTGGCAGAACTGTACACGACGTTCAAAGTCGTAGCCATGCAATTCCTGGTGCATAGAAATATGGTACGGGTGCAATCGATGTAGCATTCTCAACACCGACGCTTTTGAGATTCCCGATTCTCACGCAGTTTGTCTGTTACTGATGTGCGGATTAGCCGCGACAGCAGCTGAAACACCTACTTGGCCATCATCATTTGTTCTAGGTCCTGGTTGACGTTTCACATGTGGCTGAACACTTCCGGTTTCCTTAAATAACCTAACTATCCGGCGAACGGTCCGGACATTTGGATGATGTCGTCCAGGACACCGAGCAGCATACATAGCACATGCCCGTTGGACATTTTGATCACAATAGCCATACATCAACACGATATCGACCTTTTCCGCAGTTGGTAAAAGGTCCATTTTAACGCGGGTAATGTATCACGAAGCAAATATCGTCCGTACTGGCGGCATGTTACGTGTTACCACGTACTTATACGTTTGTGACTATTACAGTGCCATCTATCACAAAGCGAAAAAAGTGGTCCAACTAAAACAATCATATTTCTTGACGTACTACACGAATATGTAATAAAAATTGGGGTTCCTATTTTAAAAAATGCAGCTGATATCCGTTTGACCTATGGCAGCGCCATCTAGCGTGCCAACCATAGCGCCACCTGGTTTCCCCCTTCAAGCTAGACAAGTTTCGCTCTTTGTAGTTTTTTCGTTTGATGCTTATTTCGTGAGATATTTGGCCCGGTCACTATCAATGGACCACTCTGTAGATGGCGGTAGTATCGCGTACTCGAGGTATAAACGTGCAGTGCATTGGCTGGTGGAGCTGTCATTTGTACTCATGTCATTCGTGTGAGACGCTTTCTGACGTGATTATGGCTGCAGGACGGAAATTAACAGACTTTCAACGCGGAATTATAGCTGGAACTAGATTCATGCGGCTTTCCATTTTGGAAATCGTTATGGAATTTAATACTCCGAGATGCACAATCTCAAGAGTGGGCCGACATTATATCTCACCATGGATAACGCAGTGGCCGACGGCCTTCACTTAACGACAGAGAGCAGTGGCGTTTGCGTAGAGTCGTCAGTGCTAACAGACAAGTAGCACTGCTTAAAACAAACGCAGAAGTCAATGAGAGATGTACGATGAATTTATCCGTCTGGACAGTGAAAGGCATAGGTCCCGAGTTCGAGTCTCCGTTGGCACACAGTTTTTACCTGCCAGGAAGTTTCATATCAGCGAACACTCCGCTGCAGAGTGAAAACCTCAGTCTGGAAACATACCCCAGGCTGTGGCTAAGCCATGTCTTCACAATATCCTTTCTTCCAGGAGTGCTAGTTCTGCAAGGTTCGCAGGAGAGCTTCTGTGAAGTTTGGAAGGTAGGAGACGTGGTACTAGTAGAGCTAAAGCTGTGAGGACGGGGCGTGAGTCGTGTTTGGGTAGCTCCGATGGTAGAGCACTTGCCCGCGAAAGGCAAAGGTCCCGAGTTCGAGTCTCGGTGCGGCACACAGTTTTAATCTGCCAGGAAGTTTCATATCAGCGCACACTCCGCTGCAGAGTGAAAATCTCATTCCGGATTGTTTGTAACATTTATTTAAGGATACAACCATGCCCCACTGACGAGTACGTACTCCTGTTGAACACCTTCAGCCATTTGAATGGGGCTTCATTGCGGACCTATGGGAATCTGGACGGACATATCAACGAATTGCTAAACATATTGGACACACCGTAACTGTGATGTATCTTTGCTTTCTACAGTTGTTTGTGGAAATCCACACACATGGAAACCAGTTGTTAGACTTCCGCGTAGTAGGCGCACGCCAAGATAAAGACATTGTGTGAGCAGTAGTGGCCGACTGAACATCATCCATCGACGAAACCCGGGCGCCTGTTGCGCCATCATGAACTATTGGGAGCCGTCTGCTTCCAGCACGATTAATATCACGTGTACCTCTGGACACCGTGACTCTGTCAAGTGTGGCTACTCTAGAGTCGTGAAAGAGTTTACTAGAGAGTGGAAAGGCACTCTGTCGGCTTCAGTGATGAGAGTAAGTTCTGTCTGCATGCGAGTACGGACGTAACCATGTATGAGGTACACATGGTGAGCTGCCTATTCCAGCGTGCATTTGCCATGATAGACAGGCCCCACCACCGCAGGCATCATGGTGTGGGAGGACATCAGTTTCGACTCGCAGTCACGTTTGGTGTTTCTGCAAGGTGGATCAACCAGTATCCTCTACATTGCCGTTACGTCCGTGCTACTGCCGGTTCTATGGCAGGATGGCGATGTGCTTTTTCATCAGGACAATGCACGTCCACATATGGCTGCAGCGACGCAACGTTCTCTTCGTGATGAACAACAGCTGCCGTGCCCAGCAAGATCACCAGATCTGTCGCCAATTGAATACGTATGGGAAATGATGAAGCAGGAATTCACTCGTTCTCTAAGGCATAGAGGATTCATTGACGAATTGAATAAAACGTGCAAGATGCTTGGGACAGTCTATCTCAGGATGCCATTCGGCACCTTTATGATCGTTTGCGTGTCAGAATATGCCTACATTGCCGCTAATGAGGCAGTGTGGGTGGGGTACATTGTTTATTGATGCTCACGTTTGGGCACCCTTTACTGTAACATGTATGTCTCATGGGTGTGGCCGAGCGCTTCTAGGCGCTTCAGTCTGGAAACGCGCGACCGCTACAGTCGCAGGTTCGAATCTGCCTCGGGCATGGGTGTGTGTGCTGTCCTTAGGTTAGTTAGGTTTAATTAGTTCTAAGTTCTAGGCGACTGATGACCTCAGAAGTTAAGTCCCATAGTGCTCAGAACCATTTTTGTATGTCTGATCTTGTCTGAAATTGTTATCATATATCCGAAAATGACGAACTACCTGTCCCATCTCTTATCAATAATATGACCTTGTCGTTGAGGGTGCTGAAATTTTTTGCCAGCAGTGTATATTACTAACCAACTAACCCAGTTTATGGTTCATGGTTTATAGTCCATGATCCACATATCCAGTTGCTGTTGTCTATGAGACTGCTTCCAGGTGTAACAAAATTTTGATTTTCTATATTTCATATAATTATTAAAATTGCTGCCATAATTCTGTCATTAACAGGTATATCCTATGTTTAAGGTGGGGCTGGGGGTGGGGGTGAAGGTGGTAGTGGAGTCATAAAGCGCGTGTTTGAAAACGAATAGGTCATGGAACAGAATTTCACTCGGAACACGGATTTTTCGGTCTTGGTTTTAACCTAGCCTTCACCTGCCGACGATGTGAAAAGTCGCCAGAAACGACACCTGGTTTGGATTTCACGTTAAACTACAGGTTTCTGGTTAGATAACTGGGATAGGTTCAGTTGGTAGTAAGGCAGGTGGTAGTCGTCAATTTATTGGTAGAATACTCAGGAAATGCCATCAATCTACAAACGAGATTGCTTACAGATCACTCATGCGATCGGTTCCAGAATATTGCTCAAGTGTGTGGGACCTATTCCAAATAGGACTAACACAGGATACTGAACGTATACACTGAAGGGCAGTACGAATGGTGACACATTTCTTTGACCTGAGGGCGAGTGTCACAGAGGTGATCGAAAGCTAAACTGGAAGACTCTTGAAGATAGACGTAAAGAATCGCAAGAAAGACTACTAAGAAAGCTCCAAAAATCGACTTTAGATGATGACTCTTCGAATGTACGTTATATGATCAAAAGTATCCGGACACCCGAAAAATATACGTTTTTCGTATTAGATGCATAGTGCTGCCACCTACTGCCAGGTACTCCATATCAGCGACCTCAGTAGTCATCATACATCGTGAGAGAGCAGAATGGGGCGCTCCGCGGAATTCACGGACTTCGAACGTGGTCAGGTGATTAGGTGTGACTTGTTTCTTACGGCCTTACGCGAGATTTCCACACTCCTAAACATCCCTAGATCCACGTGAAAGGACACGTACAGTACAAAAGTGTACTGACCGACCTCGTCTGTTAACTGACAGAGACACCCGACGGTTGAAAAATGGCTCTGAGCACTATGGGACTTAACATCGAAGCTCATCAGTCCCGTAGAACTTAGAACTACTTAAACCTAACTAACCTAAGGACATCACAAACATCCATGCCCGAGGCAGGATTCGAACCTGTGACCGTAGCGGTCGTGTAATAGGCAAATCATCACACAGGAATTCCAAACTGCACTAGCATCCTCTGCAAGTACTATGACAGTTAGGTGGAAGGTGAGAAAACTTGGATTTCATAGTCAAGCGGCTGCTCATGAGCCAAACGACGCCTCGTTTGGTGTAAGGAGAGTAAACAACGGACGATTGAACAGTAGAAAAACGTTGTGTGGAGTGACGGATCACGGCACACAGTGTGGCGATCCGATGGCAGGGTGTGGGTGTGGCGAATGCCCGGTGAACGTCGTCTGCCAGCGTGTGTACTGCCAACAGTAAAATTCGGAGGAGTAGGTGTTGTAGTGAGGTCTGGTTTTCGTGGAGGGGGCTTGCAACCCTTGTTGTTTTGCGTGGATCTATCACAGCACAGGTCTTCATTGATTTTTTAAGTACCTTCTTGCTTCCAACTGTTGAAGAGCAATTCGGCTACGGTAATTGCATCTTTCAACACGATCGAGCACCTGTTCATAATGCACCGAATGTGGCGGAGTGGTTACACGATAATAACATCCATGTAACGGACTGGCCTGCACAGAATCCTGACCTGGATCCTATAGAAGACCTTCTGGATGTTTTGGAAATCCGACTTTGTGCCAGGCCTGCCTGACCGACATCGATACCTGTCCTCAGTGCAGCACTCCGTGAAGAATGAGCTGCCATTCCCCAAGAAACCTTCCATCACCTGATTGAACGGATGCCTGCGAGAGTGGAAGATGTCATCAAAGCTAATGGTGGACCAACACCATACTGAATTCAAGCATTACCATGGAGGGCGCCACGAATTTGTAACTCATTTTCAACCAACGTTTGATCACATAGTGTACTACAACGCCCTACGTATCGCTGACTTACGGATTGTTAGGACAAGAACTGAATAATTACAGCAAACACTGAATCATTCATTCAGTTATTCTTCCCGTGCTCCATACGTGAACAGGAAGCAGCACTAATAACTGGTACATGTTACGGTCGCAGGTTCGAATCCTGGCTCGGGCATGGTTGTGTGTGATGTCCTTAGGATAGTTAGGTTTAAGTATTTCTAAGTCTAGGGACTGATGGCCTCAGTTGTTAAGTCCCACAGTGCTTAGAGGCATTTGATCCATTTAACTGGTACGATAGGACGTATCCTCTGCCATGCACATTGCGGTGGTTTGCGAAATATGGATAGAGATGTAGATGTAGAGGAAGAATGCCTTAGGCTTTTCGCTAGCCGCCGCTGTTGCGACTAGCTCCCTTGGCCTTAATGAAAATCGCTGGTAACGAGGCCGCCTCACAGAGACTTCCTTGTACGCGCGCGTGACGAGCGTCTGTCGTCGCCAGCGGCCGGGTGGCGACGCCGCGCCGTCGCTGCACACGCCGACCCACTTACCGAAGCCGCGCGGACCACGTCAAAGCGAGCCGCCGCCTCCTCTGTGGCGCGCCGCACTGCGCTCCAGCCCCGACGCGCTCTCATTGCGGTCGTTAAATGTCACAGCGCAACAAGTTCATCTGTTGGAAATGAGAGCACCAGCGGCTTGTTTCGTCGTGCTAAATATACAAAGGGTATAAGTGTTCAAAAAATGGCTCTGAGCACTATGGGACTTAATTACTGTGGTCATCAATCCCTTAGAACTTAGAACTACTTAAACCTAACTAACCTAAGGACATCACACACATCCATGCCCGAGGCAGGATTCGATCCTGCGACCGTAGCGGTCACGCGGTTCCAGACTGTAGCGCCTATAACCGCACGGCCACTCCGGCCGGCGGTATAAGTGTTCGCATAAATATTTTAATATAAAAAGCTTTCCTGGTATTCTGCAAGTAGTATTTGTTTAACCACAAATCGGTTTTCAGATTATTTGGTCATCATGAACATACATAAAAGAGATGCAGGTGGTAGTGTTTACAAAGGAAAGCATGGCATACTTAGTTGTCTGTTCCATCAGTCATTTGCACGATATCCCTATCCACTACCTTTCACACACAATAATAATAGAGATTCTTCTACGAAATAAAAGGAGTTGTCAAAACAAACTTTTTCAGTTTGTTTTGAAATTTTACTTTTCTTCCTATCAGATATTTTAAATCACTGAGTTAGTGATCAAAAACTGTTGTTGCAGCATTATGCACCCCTTTCTGAAATGAAAACAACCTTTTTCCTACACGTATTGTAATTCTGCACGCCACTTCTTCTTTTGAACTGCTCTTGATTATTTACAGCAAACTTCATGAGGTAACAAGTATACTGGTAGCAGTTTCCTATGGGACCAAACTGTTGAGGTCATCAGTCCCTAGGCTTACTCACTAGTTAATCTAAACTTAAACTAGCTTACGCTACGGACAACACACACACACACACACACACACACACACACACACACACACACATCCATGCCCGAGGGAGAACTCGAACCTCCAACGGGTGGAGCCGCATGAATCGTGGCAAGGCGCCTGACACCGCGCGGCAACTCAGCGCGGTTCAAATGGCTCTGAGCACTATGGGACTCAACTGCTGAGGTCATTAGTCCCCTAGAACTTAGAACTACTTAAACATAACGAACCTAAGGACGTCACAAACATCCATGCCCCAGGCAGGATTCGAACCTGCGACCGTAGCGGTCTCGCGGTTCCAGACTGCAGCGCCTTTAACCGCACGGCCACTTCGGCCGGCTCTCAGCGCGGTGGTAATAAGTATAATGTGGAGCAGTAGTCAAATACCCAACTCCTTAAGCGGATAGCTATACGATGTTCATTGGTGAGCACCGCAAATTAATCTTACTGCAGGTTTCTGAGTAACGAAGACTTTCTTCTTTGGAAATGAGTTACGTCAGAATATTATTCTATACGACATTATTGAATGACATGAATGCAGCCATCAAGTTTATTGTTAGTTTTTTATTATCTTTCAAATGAAAATATGTTTAAGATTTTTTTGATATTACATTTCTATGAGGACCATCTGAGCTGGAATCTATGGAAGCTACGTTAGCATATGTCTCCTTTTCATCCAAACCCGATAAACCTTTGCGCATACGTGTTGCGCAGTGTCTCTGGTATGTCCGTCGATCGCGTCATATCGCACTTTCCAGTTCTGAGCGCATAATGAACACGTAAAGATCCATAGAAGAATATAGTGTCTCTCGCCAATGTGAAATGCGTGATGTCTTCGATTTCTCCGTGATGAGGGTTTCCTCCTGATTTCCATGCAGCCACAGAACATAACTGTCGTGGGTGACAGCAAAGTGCCGGCCGGTTTGGCCGAGCGGTTCTAGGCGCTTCAGTCTGGAACCGGGCGACCGCTACAGTCGCAGGTTCGAATCCTGCCTCGGGATTGAATGTGTGTGATGCCGTTAGGTTAGTTAGGTTTAAGTAGTTCTAAGTTCTAGGGGACTGATGACCTCAGATGTTCAAGTCCCATAGTGCTCAGAGCCATTTGAACCATTTTTGACAGCAAAGTGCGGCACCAATGCAGAACTTTTTAGCAGGGCGTACAGATATTCATGGTGCAGGCACTGAGGGAAGAAATCGAATGCCGATCAGTGACCAAATTTAGCAAGTGGATGAGGCGATTCGATAGGGTGATTCAGAAAACACAGGCGTTGTCCTTCTTTGTGACAACCTTCTGTTGCACACTGCAGCAACAACAATAACGCTCCTGCTTCGAAGAGAGGTGTTTGGTCACCCACCATTGAACCCAGTCTTGGTTCTTTCCGATTTTAATCTCTTTGCCCACATGAACCGCTGGCTATGAGGACAGCATTTTGACACAGACAGCAAGCTGGCGAACCGAGTAGAGAACTAGAATGAAATTTTCGCTCTACAGCGGAGTGTGCGCTGATATGAAACTTCCTGGCCGATTAAAACTGTGCACCGGACCGAGACTCGAACTCGTGACCTTTGCCTTTGCGAAGGTAGGAGACGAGATACTGGCGGAATTAAAGCTGTGAGGACGGGGCGTGAGTCGTGCTTGGGTAGCTCAGTTGGTAGAGCACTTGCCCGCGAAAGGCGAAGGTCCCGAGTTCGAGTCTCGCTCCGGCACACAGTTTTAATTTGCCAGGTAGTTTCAGAGTAGAGAACTGTCCGAAAGCACAGGCACTTGCCTTCTACGAAGAGGTTATTGTAAGGTTGGTACCACGAGGCGACAAATGTCTACATCGGAGAGGCGGCCATGTAGAGAAGTAACTGGATCTAGCTAAACGTTGAAATTAAAACATTTTTTATGTTCACCGGGGTTTCCATTGCACGATTGACGGGACTTTGAAAAAAAAAGTAGCCCTCATGTGTACTGTGTATTCTTGTTTTATGACGTGTCTTGTATCTATATCACTGTGGATCTATGGAATGAAAAGTACATCTAATCTAATGTAGTCTAATCTTCTTCATCGAACGTCTGGGCTTTTATGGGTAGGTTGGCCTGGCCTGGGTGTTCCGTCGGCTGATGATAATGGCATGGCAGTTACTGCTTTGGAAACCAGGCGTCTCTTCCGGGTCCAGGCGAATTAAGGCCGTTATGAAGGTTGAAGATAGTCTTCCTTCACACGTAGCGCAATGCAGTGGACCCATCAGCGAACTTCGACTGCATATTTCACTTATGTCTAACCAAATGCTTGGTCACATGGCGAGATCTGTAAATGTATTGAGTGATGGATTACTCACCACACTTGGGGAATGAGACGACCCACACGTCGTCGGAGCGCACCTCGAAGTCTGAGACGCAGGTCCAGTTGCGGCGGTAGTGGTCAGTGACGATGCAGCGCGAAGGGTCGGCCCTCCACAGCACCACCTTCCCGTTAAGTTCTCTCACTGGCTCGAAGTGCATCGCGCCCATGTGCTGTCTGACAAATAAATCCTCTCTGAAGACGTTTTCAGAAGTATACTGGCGGTATAGTTGTGACGTCAGCGTTATGGCCGATTCACACTTGAGGAAACAGAACTGGACGGAACGGAACGTCAAAATATTCCACAATGCATTTCAAATGGTGGCATTCACACACGCCGGAACGTCATCTCCCAGCATCGGAAGTTAACCTAATTTCTCCCCGCTCACTCGTGCTATAGTAGTGTATTTCGTGCTTCTGCATATTTCAGTTTTCATTATACAGGGTGTCCGAAAAGTCTTTCCCTGATTACATAAATTGATAACTCAGGCTAGAAGTAAGATACAAATATGAAACTGGTGTCTAATTGTTTACAAACTATCAAAGTTTTTTTCACACGTCAGTAAACTTCCTCATCGTTCAGGCCTTGTTGCCCAATGACAGTACACGTTGATATGATTTTGCGGTCGAAATGCTATCACGTATTGAGGACGATGATGGTTATCTCAGACGAATTGCCTTTCCCGACGAAGTGACCTTTTTTGTCAGTGGCGTAGTGAATCGCCATAATGTGCGCATTTAGGATTCACAACCCCCTGGCGAGATCATGGAGTGCACCAGAAGCAGTCCAAAGGTGAATGTTTGGTGCGCACTATTGCACGATCGAATTACCGGGATATTCTTCTTCCCTGAGGTTACCATCACATCTGCAGTGTATCTGGACATGTTGCAACTGTATGCTGTTCCTCAGCCGCTTCAGTATCACCCCGATGTCTTGTTTCAGCAAGACGGTGCACCGCCTCATTGGGGTTTGTACGTTTGTGCCTATCTCGATATGACCATTCCTGGGCGATGGATTGATCGTGATGGGCCAACGGTTTGGCCTCCACACTCTCCTAGACATAACCCCATTAGATTTCTTTTTATGGGGTTATGTCAAGGAGGAGGTCTACCGAACACATGTACCGGATCTTGAAACCCTGCGGCAACGGATAACCACAGCGATGTTGGCTAATGTGTGGACGGAAATTAAATATTGCCTAGATGAGCTACGTGCTACCAAGGGTGCTCATGTGAAAGTTTACTGATGTGTGAAAAAGACTTTGTTTGTTTGTAAACAATTAGACACCAGTTCCATATTTGTATCTTACTTCTAGCCGGAGTTATCAATTTATGTAATCAGGGAAAGACTTTTCGGACACCCTGTATTACATTTGTTTCCGTACCTGCCAATACAGCGTGACAAGCGGCGCACTAGCTTTCCAGATAAAAAGGTGCGCCAGGCCAGGGTCGAATTAACGCGGCGCTTTAACGACCGTGGCTAGTGCGCCATCAGCCTAACCGAGGCTTTTTTAACTCACACTCTCTTTCACGAAACTGCTAACAAGGGAACCATAGAACTTTCCCTCACCGATTTGATTCGTTCCGACAGGGTATGTAGCGCACGACTAGGCCTTCAACACAGCACGTGAACGGGAAGGTGCAACTCTCAACCGTTTTCGAGAAAATTTAGTTTGAAAATTTTAGGCGTCCTCATTCACTTTGCATGGTTGATATTACTCAATAATCTGCACCCGAACGAGTAAACACTTAGCTTCCGTGGCTGGCTCTGAGCACTATGGGACTCAACATCTTAGGTCATAAGTCCCCTAGAACTTAGAACTACTTAAACCTAACCTAAGCACATCACACACACCCATGCCCGAGGCAGGATTCGAACCTGCGACCGTAGCAGTCCCGCGGTTCCAGACTGCAGCGCCAGAACCGCATGGCCACCGCGGCTGGCTTAGCTTCCGTAAGCGTAAGGTTTCTGTATCGAATCTCGCCGACGGTACTTTTTCTTATTTATTCCGACGTAATGGTAAGAACAGTTTTAATATGACTCAGTTATCAATACCTAATAAATCATTTATTATCTTCATTATCTTAGCCCTGAAAAATCAGATTCTTCTTCAAAATTTTGGAAGTACTTTCCCACTCAACGTGAGCCCGTTTTAACCGCATTCGTACGCGAGGAAAGAACTTTTTGTTTTGCTTCTCGGTTTGCGGGGAGTACAAACGAATCCAGGTTTGTACGGCTAACGTGTCTGCGGATCTGCTAACGTTAAGTGTTAAAGTGTTTCCTCCACGACATACACTGCTGGCACAGTTCTGAGACGTTTATTTTTACAAGTAGGTGTAGAACCTGTGCGTACATCATCGAACGGAATAGTGAGTTAGCTTGTAAATCAGTTCGCATACAAATTCAGTCAGTCGCATATCGTCAATTGCCTGCACCTACATTCGGTGATATGCTGCAATATGCGTGGTATGCTGCGAAATTTTGATGATGACGGAGGACCGTTCCTGAATGTAAACCAAGTTTGTTTTGTAATATGTTGTTGTTGTTGTTGTGGCCTTCAGTCCTGAGACTGGTTTGATGCAGCTCTCCATGCTACTCTATCCTGTGCAAGCTTCTTCATCTCCCAGTACCTACTGCAGCCTACATCCTTCTGAATCTGCTTAGTGTATTCATCTCTTGGTCTTCCTCTACGATTTTTACCCTCCACGCTGCCCTCCAATACTAAATTGGTGATTCCTCGATGTCTCAGAACATGTCCTACCAAACAATCCCTTCTTCTAGTCAAATTGTGCCACAAACTCCTCTTCTCCCCAATTCTATTCAATACCTCCTCATTAGTTATGTGATCTGCCCATCTAATCTTCAGCATTCTTCTGTAGCACCACATTTCGAAATCTTCTATTCTCTTCTTGTCCAAACTATTTATCGTCCACGTTTCACTTCCATACATGGCTACACTCCATACAAATACTTTCAGAAACGACTTCCTGACGCTTAAATCCATACTCGATGTTAACAAATTTTTCTTCTTCAGAAAAGCTTTCCTTGCCATTGCCAGTCTACATTTTATATCCTCTCTACTCCGACCATCATCAGTTATTTTGCTCCCCAAATAGCATAACTCCTTTACTACTTTAAGTGCCTCATTTCCTAATCTAATTCCCTCAGCATCACCCGACTTAATTCGATTACATTCCAGATTCCTCGTTTTGCTTTTGTTGATGTTCATCTTATACCCTCCTTTCAAGACATTGTCCATTCCGTTCAACTGCTCTTCCAAGTCCTTTGCTGTCTCTGACAGAATTACAATGTCATCACCGAACCTCAAAGTTTTATTTCTTCTCCATGGATTTTAATACCTACTTCGAACTTTTCTTTTGTTTCCTTTATTGCTTGCTCAATATACAGATTGAACAACATTGGGGAGAGGCTACAACCCTGTCTCACTCCCTTCCCAACCACTGCTTCCCTTTCATACCCCTCGACTCTTATAACTGCCATCTGGTTTCTGTACAAATTGTAAATAGCCTTACGCTCCCTGTGTTTTACCCCTGCCACCTTCAGAATTTGAAAGAGAGTATTCCAGTCAACATGGCCAAAAGCTTTCTCTAAGTCTACAAATGCTAGAAACGTAGGTTTGCCTTTCCTTAATCTTTCTTCTAAGATAAGTCGTAGGGTCAGTATTGCCTCACGTGTTCCAACATTTCTACGGAATCCATATTGATCTTCCCCGAGGTCGGCTTCTATCAGTTTTTCCATTCGCCTGTAAAGAATTCGCGTTAGTATTTTGCAGCTGTGACTTATTAAACTGATAGTTCGGTAATTTTCACATCTGTCAACACCTGCTTTCTTTGGGATTGGATTATTATATTCTTCTTGAAGTCTGAGGGTATTTCGCCTGTCTCATACATCTTGCTCACCAGATGGTAGAGTTTTGTCAGGACTGACTCTCCCAAGGCTGTCAGTAGTTGTAATGGAATGTTGTATACTCCGGGGGCCTTGTTTCGACTCAGGTCTTTCAGTGCTCTGTCAAACTCTTCACGCAGTATCGTATCTCCCGTTTCATCTTCATCTACATCTTATTCCATTTCCATAATATAGTCCTGAAGTACATCGCCCTTGTATAGACCCTCTATATACTCCTTCCACCTTTCTGCTTTCCCTTCTTTGCTTAGAACTGGGTTTCCATCAAAGCTCTTGATATTCATGCAAGTGGTTCTCCTTTCTCCAAAGGTCTCTTTAATTTTCCTGTACGCAGTATCTATCTTACCCCTAGTGAGATAAGCCTCTACATCCTTACATTTGTCCTCTAGCCATCCCTGCTTAACCATTTTGCACTTCCTGTCGATATCATTTTTGAGACGTTTGTATTCCTTTTTCCCTGCTTCATTTACTGCATTTTTATATTTTCTCCTTTCATCAATTAAATTCAATATTTCATCTGTTACCCAAGGGTTTCTACTAGCCCTCGTCTTTTTACCTATTTGATCCTCTGCTGCCTTCACTATTTCCTCCCTCAAAGTTACCCATTCTTCTTCTACTGTATTTCTTTCCCCAATTCCTATCAATTGTTCCCTTATGCTCTCCCTGAAACTCTGTACAACCTCTGGTTCTTTCAGTTTATCCAGGTCCCATCTCCTTAAATTCCAACCTTTTTGCACTTTCTTCAGTTTTAATCTACAGTTCATAACCAACAGATTGTGGTCAGAGTCCACATCTGTCCCTGGAAATGTCTTACAATTTAAAACCTGGTTCCTAAATCTCTGTCTTACCATTATGTAATCTGTCTGATACCTTTTAGTATCTCCAGGGTTCTTCCATGTATACAACCTTCTTTCATGATTCTTAAACCAAGTGTTAGCTATGATTAAGTTATGGTCTGCGCAAAATTCTACCAGACGGCTTCCTCTTTCATTTCTTACCCCCAATCCATATTCACCTACTATGTTTCCTTCTCTCCCTTTTCCTACGCTTGAATTCCAGTCACCCATGACTACTAAATTTTCGTCTCCCTTCACTACCTGAATAATTTCTTTTATCTCATCATACATTTCATCAATTTCTTCGTCATCTGCAGAGCTAGTTGGCATATAAACTTGTACTACTGTAGTAGGCGTGGGCTTCGTGTCTATCTTGTCCACAATAATGCGTTCACTATGCTGTTTGTAGCAGCTTACCCGTACTCCTATTTTTTTATTCATTATCAAACCTACTCCTGCATTACCCCTATTTGATTTTGTATTTATAACCCTGTATTCACCTGACCAAATAGGCACAGAGAAAATCATGCACATGCCAAAATTCTGCATTCACTACGTGTACTCTACGCAGCAATTATTATTCTGTTCCTTGTCTCTACAATCATTAACATCCTGATTTGTGCAGTACTCCTTATTATAGGTATTTGTCGCTGATGTAGTTACAATTAGATAAATTAAATGGCTGTACTGATTCGACTGGAGGTTCTCGTGTGCCCTCTTTTATTTACAATCTCCTTACGAAAAAAATTTCTCCTTTTTCCAGGATAAATATTATGAAAATAATATATGAATCATTAAATATTGATAATTTACACAAGCATAACAAATCTGTTGTTACAATTACGCGGGAATGAAGGAAAAAGGTGCCGACAGTGAGATTCGACCCAGAGGCCTCGTCGTATAAAAATAAACGCTTACCAGCTCGATTCCGGACGCCTTGAATGCTAGCGACCACACAAAGTATACAAGTACGCATGAAATTTTCAAACTCAAACTCAATTTTCTCGAAAACAACTGAGAGTTGTGTGTTCCTGTTTACATATATTGAAGTCCTACTCATGTCTACACGTTCTCTCAATATGAACTCGATGTGCGGAAGTTTCTACGGTCACCTTGTAAGCTGGCCCACACTTCCCGCCTCACACAGTACGGTACGCAAACAGTCAAAATTCGATCACACACGGAACAATTACAGAGTTCACAAACAAGTGAGCCACACGACTTCCCTCCCTTAGGTAACTAACGATTTCGGCGACAGAAAGTCAACTAAAATATGTTTTTTGACATAACGTGAGTTCAGTGGAGCCCGTCCTGGATAGGATAAACGAAAACGAAAAGAAAAACAATTGCTTTGTTCTCGTGACGTAGTCAAGTGTTCTGTCACGACTTTGACATTTTTTCCGCGAGTTTTCTTCCACAAGAGACCCCACATATCTATGTAAAAGCGAAAGATGCTTTACATTTAGGAATACTTTTACACAGAAAAACTTACACCGTGCATAAATAGGAACACAGATTGGTGAAATAATTTTTTAACAGTAAAAGAGTCTCCATTGGAAGGGAAATACATTTTTGGACGTTATTTAATGCTTAGAAAGCAAAAGCACGATGGATGAAGTAAGAAAGCTCTGTTTACTGCCTTATACTCATAGTTTGACGTGTATGTGTGTATAAAAGCACAATCAAATTTTCTGAAATGTTTGGCCGACGCTTTTCCTATTTTTACACTTTCTAGCAGTTTACCACAGAGACTTTATCAAGAGTCAGTTACGAAATATGTTGTGGTTGTTAACAAACTTTATCACAGATAGTTTCCTTATGCTGATACTAAATTCCAACTTTTTATATCACAAAAAAATGGTTCAAATGGCTCTGAGCACTATGGGACTTAATTTCTGAGGTCATCAGTCCCCTAGAACTTAGAACTACTTAAACCTAACTAACCTAAGGACATCACACACATCCATGCCCGAGGCAGAATTCGAACCTGCGACCATAGCGGTCGCGCGGTTCCAGATTGTAGCGCCTAGAACCGCTCGGCCACACCGGCCGGCCTTTTATGTCACAGATATTATTCACAGCCTCAACTTTCAGCCTTCGGTACTGGGCTAACCGAGCGGACGTTCTCTTGACTCTGTCTTTTTCCCACCTGTCTCGTTTTCATTTCACCGCCCCTTATACAAGCCACCTCCTGCGCATCCACGATGCGTTTCACAGCGACAGCACGGATGTCCTAAGCCATCTAGATTTCTTCTTTGAATAGGCCGTATATGCACCAACACTGAATGACATCGCACCAAGCGTTCCAGAGTAATGCATTATAGTGCAGATGCCACAATGTGGCCTTCGGTAATGCCGACTAATACACGAGCATAGATAAGGACTACCGATCTCACTCGAACCCAGTCATGGCAACATTACTCAACATTACAAAGGAGAACTGTGAGCAACATACGACACAAAGCAAAGCGGAGTACATCAAGCATTGAGTGACAGCTGCCGTGCGATTGTTTGCTGATGTTGGCACTGCCGTAAACGAGGTATTCAGGACCGACTTCTACCGCTATCTAAAGCCGTCATAGTTTAAAAAACCCCCTCCTCCTCCACCAAAGACCGCCACATTAAAATGTGCCTTTCTATCACCTCATCTCCTCATAGTGGTTAAATGTCGTTGGGACTGGCATCAATCAGCGTAGTAGCCTCGAAAACCACTCGTATGTAGTCGATACCAACGTCACTCGTTTCAGATTGTTTTTATATGTCACACGCTTCACAACCCCCAAGGATATCAGGTGAGCCTTATTACAAAAACTCTAAACCCTTACTTTGAGTACTTTTTTCTGCACGTACGTCACTAAATTTTAAAGATATTATAAGATCGATGCTAACTGTGCAAAAAAGCTATTCCAGTTCAGCAAACACAAATTTTTCAAAATTTTGGCTCATTTTTCACAAGAGGGTAA
Source organism: Schistocerca piceifrons (assembly GCF_021461385.2). Classification (NCBI taxonomy): domain Eukaryota; kingdom Metazoa; phylum Arthropoda; class Insecta; order Orthoptera; family Acrididae; genus Schistocerca; species Schistocerca piceifrons. The sequence goes on from NC_060143.1 coordinate 301,102,001, forward strand.
ATGTTGTTGTGCTGTGTGGTTTTCAGTATGAAGACTGGTTTGATGCAGCTCTCCTCGTTAGTCTATACTGTGCATAAGCCTCTTCATCGCTACATAACTACTGTAACCCACGTCCATTTCAACCCACTTAGTGTACTCAAGCCTTGATCCCCCGCTACAACTTCTTACTCTAGACCCATTCTGACATTACCAAATTGACGATTACTTGATACCTCAGCATGTCCCCAATCAACCGATCCCTTTTTTTGTGAATTCGTACCACCAATTCCGTATTTTCGCATTCGATTCAGTACCACTTCTTTAGTCACTAATTCTGTGCATCTAATTCTGTAGCATCTAATTCTGTAGCACTACATTTCAGAAGCTCCTATTCTCTTCTTGCGTGAACTGCTTATCGTTCACATTTCACTTCTGCTCAAGGCAGCACTCCAAATACTTTCGGTGATACCCGTGGTGACAAGTGACTAAGACTCGAAACCGGATTTTACGCTAGCGGCAGCCGTAACAGCTTCGGCTATCTGAGCACACTTTCCATTCAACCGACATTCTCAACATGTCTCACACTATGCATGTTGCGTACACCGTCCATTATCCTCACTGCTCGCAGCTTCGCCTGAATACCACAAGAGTTTGGACGTAGTGTGCAGCCACACTGAATGAATCATTATCTGCCAGCAAACGTGTGTGTGTGTTTGTATATGTGTATGTGTATGTGTGCGCATGCGCGTGTTCTTTTGGACATGTCCGAAACACACACACATATGTACATACAGGGTGGTCCATTGATAGTGGCCGGGCCAAATATAAACATCAAACGAAGAAACTACAAAGAACAAAACTCGTCTAGCTTGAAGAGGGAAACCAGATGGCACTATGGTTGGCCCGCTAGATGGCGCTGCCATAGGTCAAAAGGATATCAACTGCGTTTTTATTACATATTCGTGTAGTACCTAAAGAAATATGAATGTTTTAGTTGGACCACTTTTTTCGATTTGTGGTAGATGGCGCTGTAACAGTCACAAACGTATAAGTACGTGGTAACAAGTAACATGACGCCAGTGCGTACGGTATTTGCTTCGTGATACATTACCCGTGTTAAAATGGACCGTTTACCAATTGCGGAAAAGGTCGATATCGTGTTGATGTATGGCTATTGTGATCAAAATGCCCAACGGGCGTGTGCTGTGTATGTTGCTCGGTATCCTGGACGACATCATCCAGGTGTCCGGACCGTTCGCCTGATAGTTGCCTTATTTAGGGAAACAGGAAGTGTTCAGCCACGTGTGAAACGTCAACAACGATCTGCAACAAATGATGATGCCCAACTGGGTATTTTAGCTGCTGTCGTGGCTAATCCGCACATCAGTAGCAGACAAATTGCGCGAGAATCGGGAATCTCAAAAACGACGGTGTTGAGAATGCTACATCGATTGCATCCGTACCATATTTCTATGCACCAGGAATTGCATGGCGACGACTTTGAACGTCGTGTACAGTTCTGCCACTGGCCATAAGAGAAATTACGGGACGATGACAGATTTTTTGCACGCGTTCTATTTAGCGACGAAGCGTCATTCACCAACAGCGGTAACGTAAACCGGCATAATATGCACTATTGGACAACGGAAAATCCACGATTGCTGCGACAAGTGGAACATCAGCGACCTTGGCGGGTTAATGTATGATGCGGCATTATGGAGGAAGGATAATTCCGCGCGACCACTACGGTCGCAAGGTTCTAATCCTGCCTCGGGCATGGATGTGTGTGATGTCCTTAGGTTAGTTAGGTTTGAGTAGTTCTAAGTTCTAGGGGACTGATGACCTTAGAAGTTAAGTCCCATAGTGCTCAGAGCCATTTTGAAGGATAATTGCCCCCATTTTATCGATGCCAATCTAAATGGAGCAATGTATGCTGATTTCCTACGTAATGTTCTACCGATGTTACTACAAGATGTTTCACTGCGTGACAGAAGGGCGATGTACTTCCAACATGGTGGATGTCCGGCACATAGTTCGCGTGCGGTTGAAGCGGCACTGAATAGCGTATTTCATGACAGGAGGATTGGTCGTCGAAGAACCATACCATGGCCCGCACGTTCACCGGATCTGACGTCCCCGGATTTCTTTCTGTGGGAAAAGTTGAAGGATATTTGCTATTGTGATCCACCGACAACGCCTGACAACATGCGTCAGCGCATTGTCAATGCATGTGCGAACATTACGGAAGGGGAACTACTCGCTGTTGAGAGGAATGTCGTTACGCGTATTGCCAAATGCATTGAGGTTGACGGACATCATTTTGAGCATTTATTGCTTTAATGTGGTATTTACAGGTAATCACGCTGTAACAGCACACGTTCTCAGAAATGATACGTTCACAAATGTACATGTATCACATTGGAACAACCGAAATAAAATGTTCAAACGTACCTACGTTCTGTATTTTAATTTAAAAATCTACCTGTTACCAACTGTTCGTCTAAAACTGTGAGCCGTATGTTTGTGACTGTTACAGCGCTATCTATCACAAAGCGAAAAAAATGGTCCAACTAAAACATTCATATTTCTTTACGTACTACATGAATATGTAATAAAAAATGGGGGTTCCTATTTTAACAAACGCAGTTGATATGCGTTTGACATATGGCAGAGCCATCAAGCGGGCCAACCATAGCGCCATATGGTTTCCCCCTTCAAGCTAGACAAGTTTCCTTCTTTTTAGTTTTTTAGTTTGACGCTTATTTCGTGAGATATTTGGCCCGGTCGCGATCAATGAACCACCCTGTAAATACTCTTGATGACTAATAATGATTCCTTCAGTACAGATGCACACGACATCCAAACTCTTGTGGGAATTAGGTGAAGCTGCGAGCAGTGAGGATAATGGATTGTGCACACAACATGTGTAGTGTACTTCAAGTTGAGAATCTGGGTTGGATGGAAAGTGTGCTCAGATAGCCTAAGCGGTAAAGGCAGCCACTAGCGCAGAGAGTGAAGTCCGATTTTGAGTCCCAGTCTGGAACAAATCTTAATTTGTCAGTATTTCAATTATTTAAATGCCCGATTGCGACTGAGGTCTGACTTCCTATTACGTCATGTATATACAGGATGCATCACCTAAAACTTACACCACGGAAATGAGAAGTGCTATTGATGTGAGGTTTTCACAGAACGGATTGGTAGATAGGAGTTCGTGTTGTTAGCTAATAAACAGGATGTAATAATACTTCTAAAGTGTATTTTTTGTGCAAAAACACACTTATAAAAGGAACAATGCCTATTGACTTTAACATACTAATAGCAAGATAAATTGCGACATCATTTACCTGTAGTGAACACTATCCATTATCGTCACTGCTCGCAGCTTCACTTAATTCCCACTAGTGTGCATCAGCTCTGACCCCATCAGCGTATATATATATATATATATATATATATATATATATGTGTGTGTGTGTGTGTGTGTGTGTGTGCGTGTGCGTGCGTGTGTGTGTGATTCGGGCATTCGGACATGTCCAAAAGAACCCACACACGCGCATGCGCACCGCTAGCATAAAATCCGGTTTAGAGTCTTAGTCACTTGTCACCACTGGTATTACCGAATGTATTTGGAGTGCAGCCATGTGCAGAAGTGGAATCTGAACGATAAGTAGTTCAGGCAAGAAGAGAATAGGAGTTTCTGTATGTCAATAGTGTTTGTTACAAGATTTTAGTGCGAGTCGTTTACGAGGTACTGTATTTAGAAAAGTTCCCACACCGACACTTGTACAATACCTGTGGTAGCACACACTACAGTTCAACTCAAGTGCATACAGTAGTTAGGTGGATTCTGACCAGTAGAGACAGTTGACTGTCATAGGTTGTGTTCGAAATGATCATCGGCAGTAGCAATATACGCTTCCAGTCTGGTACGGAACGACGGCTGCACACGTGCTAACATTTCATCAGAATGTCCGTGCAGTCTGCAGTAACACGTTGCATGTCATTAGGTTTAGTTAGTATGTCTTTGTAGACAGCGTCTTTCAGAGTTCCCCATAAAAAAAGTCGACAATGTCAAATGTGGGGAATGGGCCAACCATGTGCAGGTCTTCTGCGTCCAATCCAACGATTTGGAAACAATTCGTGCACTATGGGCTGGACAGCCATCATGTTGGTACAAGTTCCTTCTAGTCTGCAGGGGAACGTCTTTTAGCATCCGTGGAAGATGGTCTATTAGGAGACCGCGATACTTGTGTGTGTTCAGGGTTCCGCCTATGAAACACGGGCCTATGAGCTAATGGTTCACAATCCCACACCACACATATACGTCCATGGACACTGATGTTCAACCTGACGAAACCAACGGAGATAGTCAACAGACCAACAGCGCATGTTTCGATGGCCATGATTGGTAATTTCGGATTCATCACTAAACAATGGAGCATCCTGTCGTAATGCACATAATCGTTTCCATGCAGCTCTTGATGGAGAGAGAAGTGATAGGGATGGAAAATATGTCGATGGAGAATGCGCAGGACACTTTCTTGATACATACCACTTCCTCATGTGGATGCTAACGTGCCGATAAATTTCTACAGCATCAAGAAGATTAATTTCCTACCCTTCTACCGCCACTTCTTTCCGTCTGTTATGTTGTGTAGGAGTTACACCGCCACCTTCACGTAACTGGTTGAAGACGTTGGGAAATAAATGTTGAGAACTGCCGAGGTGGTAGACGTCTTTTAAGATATCTAGCCTCATATACCGTAGAAGATTCATACACTCTTCATACACTAACAGCAAAATGATCAAATGTGTGTGAATTCCTAAGGGACCAAACTTCTGAGGTCATCGGTCCCTAGACTTACACACTACTTAAACTAACTTAACGCTAAGGACAACACTCACACTGATGCCCGAGGGAGGACTCGAACCTCCGGCGGGAGGGGCCGCACGATTAGTGACATGGCGCCCCTAACCGCGCGGAATCGGTTTTTTCTGCATTGGTAAATCTCATCGTCCACTCACGACCTCCCGCTTGGACTGCCACACATTAAATGACTAGCAAGTTGCAGTGCACTCAAGGAACGCACAAGCACACTGAAAGCAAAGATAACAACATCGTACCTAGCAACTACGCAGATTGAATGGCACAAACAAGTGTCGGTGTTGAAACTTTTCAAAATACGATATCTCGTAAACGACTTGCACTATCATCCTGCAACCAACACCAATGACATTGCAATCTAATCAGCTTTTAGTTTGTTAATGCAAATAGATATGAAAAGTGTACGTTTGCACAAAAGATACACTTTCAAAGTATTATTACAATCTGTTTATTAGCTAACAATGTGAGCCCCTGTTTACCAATCCATTCTGCAAAGGCCGCACAGCATTTCTGCAACATTTGCGGTGCAAGTTTTAAGTGATTCACCCTGTATGCGGCCGCTGAAGCAAAAACAGACATGTCGGAAAGAACAGAACCCCACATATATACGTTCTAGAAAGATTTTCTGGCACTTAAGTTATACTTGATGTTAACAGATTGCTCTTTTGTAGAAATGCTTTTTCTGCTATAGCCAATCTAGTAGATTTTATGCCACTCCATGTCGGCCGTCGTTAGTTATTTTGCTGCCCAAAGGGTAGAATTCGCCTACCTTTCGTGTCTCATTTCCTCATTTAATTCTTCAGCATCGTCTAATTTAATTCGACTACATTTATCACTCGTGTTTCATTTTTGTTCAAGTTCATCTTATAGCCCATTTTCAAGGCACAATTCACGTTCCAAGTCTCTGATAGAATTGCATTGTAATCAGCAAGTTTTTAATTCTGCACCCTGAACATTAATTTCCTTTCCAAATTTCTCTATAGTTCCCTTTAACGCTTGCTGAATGTACAGATTGAATAACATCTGGGGCGGTCTTGTCTTTCTTCATTCTCAACCACTGCTTCCTTTTCATGTCCTTCTTCTCTTATAACAGTACCCTAGTTGCTGTGGAATTTGTAAATAATCTTTCGCTCCCTGTACTTTATTGCATAAACTCATAAATGTAACAATGGCGATATATGAGGTTTCAATGCTCCTTAAACTTTCTCCACGGGAATCCCTTGCTTTGCCTACAATGATACTTTCGTCTAATGTAAAATAGAAATACAGAATTCCGAGAAACGAACCAGATGAATCTTAAAGTTCTGCAGTAACAATTATTGACACCTTTCTCTTCAAAAACTAAACTCTGTAAAATTCACTATCCATCTAGGAATATTATTTTTACACGTTCGTCGTAAAACAGATCATCTCGTATTATGAAATTATGAAGTACGATGTTTTGTGAACTCCACTTCCCACTCTCGTCATTTCTTGCTAACGTTTTGGACTTTATGATATCCAACGCACTTTCGTTCATGTAGTCTACCCAAGCGTTACAGCATGATAGATGGAACACTAATTGCTGAAACTGGGGGATTAGGTGAATATATACGCTGAAAACACTCAGTTCCCATGATCGATACCACCGGAGTAAAGTGAGTTCAGCAGCTGTTTATTTTTAAGTGACATCGTGTTAAATGAAACTGGAATATGGACTTCGTAATAGGGATGTGCGACATTGGCAAATCATCGACGCTAATTTCGATTTCATCATCGATGTATGTACGTCGATGGTCAGAAATAATTTACGCTGATATATCATCACGGCTGATGATTCATCGACGCTGATATCGGTTTCGTCATCGATGTATAAATTTCGATGACCAGAAATAATCTTTCCTAAAATTGTGATGTTTTTAACATGTGTGCTAAAAGATGAATTTATAAAAAGGCATAAAAATCAACACACAAATATATCTAATATATTTATTAACCAATAAATACAGCAATAATTAATATTACATACCCTACAACGCTATGTCTGCAGATTGTAAAAACAACATTTTTGAGAGAAGTTTCCCCTCCAGATTATTACGTTGTTGACAGACTGAACATCAGTCTTTGAGAAACTAGCAATGTGTCTATGCAGCTCAAATATTTAAGTGCAACTTTCTGTAGCTTTTTTGCCGTTGAATAGGAGCTATCGAAGATGTAACCTCATACTTCTAATAGATATTGTTTAAGCTCTAGAATGCTTTCTTTCTGACGGTAAGTCCATTTCTATTCCGGTTTGCAAATTACTATTTCTTCTGTTATTTTATAATGATCATTTCGTAAATAAAATCTGGTTCCTCTGCTTTCTGTAACGTATCAAGTGTTTACAGCACTTCTTGACACCGCTAAAGGTTGAACTAAATGAACAATGCAATATATTAGTCCACGCTTAAATACAAAAATAGGCACTGTTCCTACCTTAGTTCACTCAAAAATCTTTCTCTCACCCTCTCTCTCTCTCTCTCTCTCACTCTCTCCCTCCCTCCCTCCCTAACGCTCCACTAACCCCTTGAACCCCTTGCAGCTCCCACCCCTCTAACGACCATCTTTGCCAAGTAGTAAGTGTGTCGTTACGATATATGTTCAGAAAAATATTGGTTTAAATGACAAAACAGTTATTTCCAGTGACAGCAGGTAGACTGGTTTCGTGCTAACATCGAAGGTCGAAATTTTGTCTTTAACATCTATATTACGACTTACCACAAAGTCTTCAGTATCGATATGCAAACATCAATGTATAAACTCTGAACATTGGTGTTTTGAGTGTATCGATCATTGACCAGCCCTGCTTCGCGATAAGCGCTAGCTTACCTCCGTACGCCTGTCGTCACCGATGCTGCCAGGAAAGCAATTTCTATCACGCCGTGCGGCTAGCTTCTTATATTAATCGGATGTCCTTGACAAGAGATACGATAGCGCCTCTACATCGATAGCATCTTACATGTGGCGTCGAGTTTACCCAGCACTTCTCTCCACATTTCCTTTGCAGAATAAATGTATCGTTTATTCTCTTTGTTGGAATTTTTCTCCTCTTGAATCGGTTCGCAGACTATGAAGTTTTGTACAGGGAATTAACGTAATTATAAAATGTTTGTTCAATGCAAAAGGCTTACAGATGTCCAACGATTGGTGTAAAGATTGACAAATTGCCATAAAAACTCTTAAATGTAATGGAATTCTCATTCGAAATGGCGTGATATCTTTTGAACAACGATCAGTCACTGGACTCGGTCACAGCCGTCAAATATCTGTGAACCTCTGGAAAGATTTAAGGCGGAACTAATCAACAAATCTGGCCGTAGCGAGGTCAGGTGTTACTTCCAGTACTGTTCAGTGTATCCTAACGAAGTATAGCTGGCTCACGAAAAGTTACAAAACTCTAATTAAATTAATTCTTGAGTATGTGCTTAGTATTTGCAAACCATTCTTCGTTGTTTACTAGTTCAACGTGGTATATCTACAAAAGAATAACTGTTGGCACTGCTTTTTTGATACGGAGCCCATGTACTGGATACTGGCGAATATTTTCTCTTCTTCCACAGTGTGTCCATTCGTTGTCTTGCTTTTGTGTATTTGTCTACTTAAATTGTGAATTGTTTTGGCTTGTAGCCATTGGACACACCGTGAAAGAAGAGAAAATATTCGCCACTATCCCACACCTGGGCCCCATATCACAAAAAATAGCCAACCTATTCAGAAAAACAAATGTAACTGTTGCATTCTCAAACAATAATAAGTTAGGAAACCTACTCATCCATAACGTAAAATCAAATACACAAACATACAACAACAGCGGAGTGTACACAGTATCATGCCCCAGTTGTCCTGCCTACTATGTAGGGAAAACAGGCAGGAACTTCAAGACCCGTTTTCAAAAACATGTAAATGCTTTCAGGCTCAAGAATTACGAAAAATCAGTCATTGCACAACATATGTTGGAAACGAAACATGTCATCAACACTCTCGAAAACAATTTGGTAATATTACATAACGAAGCCAATGGGAAGACCCTAAGTCTGTTAGAACAACTGGAGATATACCTACACAAAATAAAAAAAAAATAAAAAACAGAGTCTGTGTTAAATGAACAAACAGATTTCGCAAGCAATAGTTATTTCAGTAATTTTAAAGACTTTTCTTAAGTTATTTCTGGCATATGTCAATTGTTTAATAATTATATCATTAGCACTACGAATAAATTCATCTTTCACAACGCCATGTACAATAACGTCTGTGAAGCGTTTATAAACATGTGTGTGCAAATGTACATCTTGAATGAAGTGACATGTACTAAAACGACGCAGAAAAGAACGTTTGCCGGTACTAAAACGTTAAAATGCTTTCCTTGGATTATGTGGTAAGTTTACACTGTTCATTTGCACATATTTTCCACGTTCGACTTACGAAATTCATAACCTAACATTAAACCTTTTCGTGACAGGAATATGCATTTCACCTCATTCAAGAGAAGAAATAAAACATGCCTTAAGGCAAATTACACGTGACGATGAACCCACAGGGTCCGAAGTGCATCGTGTAGTTAATAAAACACGAAAAAGTTGTGACTTCAGGCGTTCTTTAATTCATACCTCCAATACTTTAAATTGTGTTTATATCCTTTCGCATTTACCGTTTCCGTAACCAGAATAAGGAGGCCACACCCTAACCACTAAAAAGGCCCCTGTGCCACAACATTGGCATTCGCCAAATCCAAGCCCTTCTATCGCATTGGTACGGGGTGCAGCGTGATGCATCACACCAAATCTCTCGTTTCCACTCATCCACTGTCCTCTCACCACTACGTCAAACGTCGGTTAGTACTGAGCACTGTAATGTGTGCCTTTGAGGAGCTGCTCGACCATTGTACTTTATTCTTTTGAACTCCCTGTACACACTCATTGTGCTAGCTGGCCTTCTGGTAGCACTTTAGCAATCACACGTTATGTCTTCAGCATATTTCATGCGATTTTTCATAACCACCCTCTGCAATGTTCTATGATTCTTGTCCGTCAGTACATGAGGTCTGTTTGGTCTTGGTGCAGATGCACGTGTTCCTTCCCGTTTCCACTTCACAGTCACATCACCAACAGTCGACTTAGGAAGTTATAGAAGGAACAGAAAGTCACTGCTGGAGTTATTATTCTGGTGACGTCCAATGACTAGACCACGCTCGAAGTCGCCGAACTCTCCTGACCGACACATTCAGCTGTTACTCTGACAACACAAGTCTCTGTCCTCTTTTATATTGGCAATTGCGTCTCTCGTGACTCCTAGTGGTCAACTCCGCATTACGTAGGAGTGTCTGGGTACTTGTGATCAGACAGTGAACACTGTGACGAAGACCAATTTTTTTCATGGATCCATCTCTTTAGTAGTATCCATCAGGGACGTTTGGCTCAATCGTTTTACCGTCATGTTGGCCTCTGTCCTGCTTGCAAGCATACTGCCGTTTATGTGGCAACATAGTTTTGAGGGATGTAATCCCGTTCCCCACAACCTAAGGAAAGCTGAGATGATGGTAGAAATCGATTTATGACAAGACTGGGACACTGTTGGCGTCCAGAAACGTCTACTCATGTTCAACAATATTGACATCAGTATTCGTAGCGCTACTTCGTCGTGGTAGAGCATACTTTGGTATGCACAATATGGTTTAAATGGCTCTGAGCACTATGGGACTTAACTTCTGAGGTCATCAGTCCTCTAGAACTACTTAAACCTAACTAACCTAAGGACATCACACACATCCATGCCCGAGGCAGGATTCGAACCAGCGACCGCAGCCGTCGCGCGGCTCCAGACTGTAGCGCCTAGAACCGCTCGGCCACTCCGGCCGCGGTATGGGCAATAGCTTTGAAAGTATTGAATAGAGCATAGGAAGGCTAGTACGCCAACATCAGGTAGCCAGGAAAGTTTGCATCGCAAAAAATTGTTGGACGCTACCAACCACTGCGCAGCATGTTTATTATGTAGGAACAAGGTGAAGAGGTCTCACTTCGATTATTTTACTCTGTTTCTTTTCTGAACTAAAAAGTGTATGCAGTTATCACCTCATCTGTATCCCATCTAACGTATTCAAAGTAAATTTTTTATAAATTACAGTTGACTTTTTGCTTTCGTGTGCAAAAACGAATTAGTTTTCTGGCTGACCAACACTCGACCACGCAACATATAGTTGTCCGTGCGCCAAACACGTTTCGCTTTAATCTCTCCGCAACATTTGAATATTTTCCCTTGTGCTGAATTGATAGTCATACTCTACGCTAATATTACCAAAAACTTGACCATTTTAAAGCTGGAAATGACTGACTATGGACAGGCAAAAGTGGAAGAAGCTTAACACACGACAAGACCTGCCGCAGGCAGAATACCTACTACTACTACTACTAATAGGGGTCCGGATATTTTTGATCATTGATGTAATGATGAACCAAGACGAAACCGTAAACTTCTCAACAGAATTCCTAAGTTCACTCATTATTCCCAGTATACTCTCGCAGGAAACCTGCTAAACAATACTGCAGAAGCAGGAATATTAATCAGAAAAGAAAAAGGTGACTCAGTATTCATAGTACGAGCTCTGTCCATTTCAATTGACTTATGGGTTTGTCCATCCTTCGTCTTTATGACGGCGTGAACTCTGTTGGGTAATGTTATTCTCCACAAATCATTGCCTCTCGGATGCCGTTCTTATGATAGGATGCACACTGACCTTTGTTGAGAATGAGAAGCCTATGTCCACGAATCAACATGGTTTTAGAACGCATCGCTCGTGCGAAACTCAGCTTGCCCTTTCTCGCATGATATACCGCGAAATACGGATGAAGGGTAACAGGGAGATTCCATATGTCTGGACTTCCGGAAAGTATTTGACACGATGCCCCATTGCAGGCTGTTAACGAAGGTACGAGCATATGGAATAAGTTCTCAGATACGTGAGTGTCTCAAAGACTTGTTAAGTAATACTCACATCAAAAAAAGTTTTGCTTCACCTCGGTTCCGAGAGTTCCGGAAACTGTACAGAAAATTGGAACAGAGATCAACATAAACATCATTTCCGCCCTTTTTATTGCTCATGAAAGCCACACACTGCATCTTGCACCAACATACAGCGAGACCTTCAGAGGTGGTGATCCAGATTTCTGTACACACAGGCACCTCTAATACCCAGTAGCACGTCCTCTTGCCTTGATGCATGCCTGTATTCGTTGTGGCACACTATCAAGAAGTTCATCAAGGCACTGTTGGTCCAAATTGTCCCACTCCTCAATGGCGATTCAGCGTAGATCCCTCAGAGTAATTGTGGATCACGTCGTCCATAAACAGCCCTTTTCAGTGTATCCCAGGCACGTTCGATAGGGTTCATGTCTGAAGAAGATGCTGACAACTTTAGTTGAGCAATGTCGTTATCCTGTAGGAAGCCATTCACAAGCTGTGCAAGAGGGAGGCACGGATTGTCGTCGATGAAGACGAATGCCTCGCCAATATGCTGCCGATACGGTTGCGCTCTCGGTCGGAGGACGGCATTCACGTATCGTACAGCCGTTACGGCGCCTTCCATGACGACTAGCGGTGTACGTCGCCCCCACACAATGCCACCCCGAAACAACAGGGAACCTCCACCTTCCTGCACTCGGTGGACAGTGTGTCTAAGGCGTTCAGCCTGACCGGATTGCCTCCGAACACGTCTCCGACGATTGTCTTGTTGAAGGCACATGCGACATTCATCGGTGAAGAGAACGTGATGCCAGTCCTGAGCGGTCCATTCTTCGTGTTGTTGAACCCATCTGTAACGCGCCATGAACGTCAGCAGTGAAGATGCGCATCATGCACCCTACTGCGCACAGTTTTAGTCGTAACACGACGTCCTGTGGCTTCACGAAAAGCATTATTCAAGAAGGTGGCATTGCTGTCAGGGTTCCTCCGAGCCATAATCCGTAGTTAACGGTCATCCACTGCAGTAGTAGCCCCTGGGCGGCCTGAGCGAGGCATGTCATCGACAGTTCCTGTCTCTCTGTATCTCCTCCATGTCCGAACAACATCCCTTTGGTTCACTCCGAGACGCCTGGACACTTCCCTTTTTGAGAGCCCTTCCTGGCACAAACTAACAATACGGATGCGATCAAACTGCTGTATTGACCCTCTAGGCATGGTTGAACTACAGACAACACGATCCGTGTACCTCCTCCCTGGTGGAATGACTGGAACTGATCGGCTGTCGGACCCGCCTCCATCTAATAGGTGCTACTCATGCGTGGTTGTTTACATCTCTGGGGGGAGGTTTAGTGACATCTCTGAACAGTCAAAGGGACTGTGTCTGTGATACAATATCCACAGTTAACGTCTATTTTCAGGATTTCTGGGAACTTGAGTGGTACAAAACTTTTTTTGATGTGTGTAGATCCCAGTATGTTTTCGGCGACGGTGAGTGTGCGTCAGAGACAAGGGTATCATCAGGAGTGCCCCAGAGAAGCGTGATACGACCGCTTTTTTTCTCTATATATATAAATGAATTGGCGGACACAGTGGTCTGCAATCTGCGGTTGTTTGCTGATGATGCTGTGGTGTAGAGTAAGGTGTAGTAGATGAGTGACCGTAGCCGTGCGGTTCTAGGCGCTACAATCCTGAACCGCGCGACCGCTACGGTCGCAGGTTCGAATTCTGCCTCGGGCATGGATGTGTGTGATGTCCTTAGGTTAGGTTAGGTTTAAGTAGTTCTAGGGGACCGATGACCTCAGAAGTTAAGTCCCATAGTGCTCAGAGCGATTTGAACCACTTTTTTGAATGACCATAGGAAGATATAACACGACGCAGACAAAATTCCGCAGGGTGTGATGAACGTCAGCTAGTCCTAAATGATGAAAAATGTAAGTTAATGCGGATGAGTAGGAAGAACAAATCTGTAATGTGCGGATACAGTATTAGTAGCGTCCTGTTTGACAAGGGTCAAGTCGTTTAAACATATGGCGTAGCGTTGCAAACTGGCATGAGGTGGAAGGAGAATATGAGAACTGTTGCAGGGAATGTGGTCGACTTCTGTTTATTGCGAGAATTTTAGGAATGAGTGGTTCACCTGCAAAAGAGACCGCACCCAAGGATGCTGTTGCAACGTATTCTTGAGTACTGCTCGGATTTTTGGATCCGTACCGAGTTCCACTGAAAGAAGACATCGCAATTCAGAGGCGGGCTGCTAGATTTGTTCGAACAAAACGAAAGTGTTTCGGAGATGCTTCGGGAAATTAAATGGGAATCCCTGGAGAGAAGGAGACGTTCTTTTCGAGAAACACTATTGAGAAAATTTCGGGAGCCAGCATTTGAAGCTGACCGCCATACGATTCTACTGCCGCTAACATACATTGCGTGCAAGTACCACGATGATAAGATACGAGAAATTAGGGGTTATACGGTGGCATATAGACAGTCATTGTTCCCTCGCTCTATTTGCAACTGGAACAGGAAAGGAAATGACTAGCAGTGGTACAGGGTACCCTCCGCCACGCATCGTACAGTGATTTGCTATCTATGTAGATGTAGATGCACATGTAGATTGTCATCCTAACACAGTCATGACCTAAAACTGTCCCTCTGTTGTATACCTTATACGATGGTGTATATTGTGTTCATATCCAATCGCATTTAGCGTTTTCGTAAGCACAATAAGAAGACCACACCCTATAGACACACAAAAAAAAGCGTAACACGATCTCCACCTTATTTCATTGATGTCTTTACACATGATGGCAGGTAACGGCCTCCAGCTATTCGCCTGATCCAAACCATTTCATCGGAATGCCACAGGATATGGCGTCATTCATGCCACTTGTTCCCAGCCACCCACAGTCCAGTCACTCTTCACACCGCCTCAAGCTCCACTTAGCAACGCCCATTACCTGACCAATTCAAATTGTAATATAATACTTGAACTAGACACGCCCTACAGACCTTGTCTCCATCATGCATAATTGGAGTACTATATTTGTTTTTCTTTTATCACAAAACCTCACTAGTTCCCTGAAAATCTATGGTGTGACTTCTGGCGAACTGCTCGCATTAGTCTACCCGCAACAGCCTGCCTGCCTATTGCGGAGTAACTAATCAGAACTACTCGGTGAAACTATAATGATTATTGTCACTGCACCTCCTGCCGCCATTCTACGTTTCATACCATTTAAAAGTATTCATTCTGGGAGGACCACATCCGTCACTATCAATGCGTAGTACGCAACCATCTTGTGAAACTCAAATCGCTCTGTTCGTTCGTGAGTTCTTGAGGGCAGTAAACTGTAGCGTCCAAGTTAATCCAGCGTTCCTTAACTTGCGGAAAGTATGCGATTGCTCGTCACATAAGAATTTACGGACAAAAGGACCAGTTTAGTGGCTGTATTTAGGATTTACTAGAAGGTAAAACACAACACGTCCTTCTTAAGAGGGCGACATCGTCACATGAAAGAGTTATTTCGGAAGTAACTCAACGGAGAGATATGAAAGCCGTTACTGTTTTCGATGTCTATAAGGAGCAGTCAAATTAAAACGAGACAGGTGAGAAAAAGTAAACTGTTCATTTTTTTCAAAGACAATCGGCATAATCGTTCATATATTTAGCTCATTGTGAGACTGTCAACGTCTTCATGAATAAATATTTGCGATTGCCTATGGAACCATTATTTAGTCAAAACAACAGGAATGCTAACTCCGGAAAAGTCATGATAACCTATTTCTTTGACTGCCAGAGCCCATTACTCACTGACTTTCTGGAATATGGCACAGTGGTACATGGAGACTTTGGAAAAATCGAAGAGCGCCATCAATTCCAAACACCCAAGAATGTTGACGGACGGCATCAAATGGTTCAAATGGCGCTGAGCATTATGGGACTTAACATCTGAGGTCATAAGTCCCCTAGAATTTAGAACTACTTAAACCTAACTAACCTAAGGATATCACACTTCCATGCCCGAGGCAGGATTCTAACCTGCGACCGTAGCGGTCGCGCGGTTCCAGACTGAAGCACCTAGAACCGCTTGGCCACTTCGGCCGGCCGACGGCATCATTTGGTTCTTGGATAATGCCCAACCATATGTTTCCAAGCTCGTTTCGGCTAGGCTGAAGAAGTTTCCCAAACACCCAGTCTCATATCTATTGATAGATGGAGGATGACTACAAGGTTCCACTCGAACTTGCGGCCTTCACAAGAAAATCATGCTACACCTGCTTCCTTAGTCCAACATTCTTCCCAAAAATCGCCCACTTTGTCTTCGTTTTTTGTAGTGACAGCACAGGTCAGCAGCTAATTCCTTCACATTTCAAGAAAGCTTCGTCTGAAATGGCCAATATCTCGCTTCAGTTGTCAAAAATGTCACACAAATTTATTCTACGTTTAGCTGTAATAATCCTAGGCTCCATATTATTAGTGCTCAAACTCGATTTCGCATCCAATTACAGTCAAATACATCTAAAAGTTCAGTACACTGAATTGATTTAACTCGTAATTCGTCGGGGTCCTTGGATATCACATCCACGCTTCCCACCAAAGTAACTTCTGGGGTGGTGCGAATTTGTTACTTGCATTGTTCCTTGGATCTAGAGACTGTATTTCTATAGTTTGAACCGGAAGTCTGAATCACTCTGGCTCACACAATTCTTGTCAAATATGACACGCATTATTCCTATGGAAATTGTCTCAATCCTATGGAAATTAGTTTCCTTGGTTCTGATCGTAAGACTTGAAGTCAGCTCCACCGTGTGAGTGAAATTTCATTTCAGTATGGCTTGTTACAATTCCTCTGATCTATACCAAGCTGTCTCAACTTCCCTCACAAAGTCTAACTCTTGCAACAACCTCTCAAAAGCTTCTATGTCATACATACATCATCGTGCGACAACCTAACTGTAGGCAACTTCATACAACCGAGTCGAATTATCTCAGCGGGACTGAATGGCGCATCCAGAAATTGGTTCTTCCTTAGCACTCCTTCGAAAAATTTTACTAGACTATTGAAACCTGAACCTTCAAAATTTATCAACATGCCATCATGGTCTACTTGTCTTGTGCTGTGCATGACCAGTAATTTCCAAGAACACTCCCTTGAACTGCTTGTCTGATAGGCATTCTTGTGCCACAGGACCCATTCACATAGCAGATTCACCTCCATGGTATTCGCACACGAATTCCAATCAGTGCCGCGGAGGCAAAGTAAGGGGCGAAGAATAATCAAACTTCACTATTCAGGTGTGCGGGTGTAGCGTGTTTCCATTGTCTCTAAACTATCAGCTTTTCTTCAAATAAGAAATATTTGTAATCGAAAGTTTCAGTTTCATGTAAATCATATGGCTGCCCATAGGAGGGCAGCGACTTTCTAGTTGCGCGTGATGGGCAGAAGAATGATCATAATCCTGGTTTGACTCTCTGTACTCGCACATCCCAGTGCGTGCACTGACATTCCTCTATCTGAAGCTCCATCACGACTATCGTTTCAACTGCAGCAAACTTTTCTTTGAAATTTTTTTTATCATATACCATTGCGTGAGTGTGCTTGCACTGCTTTTTGTTAATCACCTCCTGATTTTTTTTGAAATTCAAGGAAGGACCATACTTCCTCTGTTTCCACAGCAGGAACAGGTTGCATACTTTCAATGTTCTCTCTCACCTTAAGGACTTCTCGTTCGACTGTTTCTCGGTTACTAAGAGGAGCATCTCGAGTGCTTCCACCATCTTATGCTCAACTCCATCTGGAATCTTGCTGACTTTTTCCTCCACTACATTTAAAACTCTCCTCACTGGAACCACATGCAAACACTAAGCAAAAATGTAGGTTTACTTATGAAAATTACATTCGCCAAATACCAGAAATGCAACATAAAACTATATACAATTTGTATATAAAAAAATTGAAAAATGTATGTACCACGTACATGGTCCATCCAAATTAATGCGACCACCACCTATGTTCGACGTCAACATGCAGTAACCACTCCCACGCGGCACGTAGCAGCACTAGCAGGGGAGGGTATATAAATAGTTTTTTTTTTTTTTTTTTTTTGGTCATCAGTCTACTGACTGGTTTGATGCGGCCGCCACGAATTCCTTTCCTGTGCTAACCTCTTCATCTCAGAGTAGCACTTGCACCCTACGTCCTCAATTATTTGCTTGACGTATTCCAACCTCTGTCTTCCTCTACAGTTTTTGCCCTCTACAGCTCCCTCTAGTACCATGGAAGTCATTCCCTCATGTCTTAGCAGATGTCCTATCATCCTGTCCCTTCTCCTTATCAGTGTTTTCCACATATTCCTTTCCTCTCCGATTCTGTGTAGAACCTCCTCATTCCTTACCTTATCAGTCCACCTAATTTTCAACATTCGTCTATAGCACCATATCTCAAATGATTCGATTCTCTTCTGTTCCGGTTTTCCCACAGTCCATGTTTCACTACCATATAATGCTGTACTCCAGACGTACATCCTCAGAAATTTCTTCCTCAAATTAAGGCCGGTATTTGATATTAGTAGACTTCTCTTGGCCAGAAATGCCTTTTTTGCCATAGCGAGTCTGCTTTTGATGTCCTCCTTGCTCCGTCCGTCACTGGTTATTTTACTGCCTAGGTAGCAGAATTCCTTAACTTCATTGACTTCGTGACCATCAATCATGATGTTAAGTTTCTCGCTGTTCTCATTTCTACTACTTCTCATTACCTTCGTCTTTCTCCGATTTACTCTCAAACCATACTGTGTACTCATTAGACTGTTCATTCCGTTCAGCAGATCATTTAATTCTTCTTCACTTTCACTCAGGATAGCAATGGCATTAGCGAATCGTATCATTAATATCCTTTTACCTTGTATTTTAATTCCACTCCTGAACCTTTCTTTTATTTCCATCATTGCTTCCTCGATGTACAGATTGAAGAGTAGGGGCGAAAGCCTACAGCCTTATCTTACACCCTTCTTAATACGAGCACTTCGTTCTTGATCGTCCACTCTTATTATTCCCTCTTGGTTGTTGTACATATTGTATATGATCCGTCTCTCCCTATAGCTTACCCCTACATTTTTCAGAATCTCGAACAGCTTACACTATTTTATATTGTCGAACGCTTTTTCCAGGTCGACAAATCCTATGAAAGTGTCTTGATTTTTCTTTAACCTTGCTTCCATCATTAACCGTAACATCAGAATTGCCTCTCTCGTCCCTTTACTTTTCCTAAAGCCAAACTGATCGTCACATAGCGCATTTTCAATTTTCTTTTTCATTCTTCTGTATATTATTCTTGTAAGCAGCTTCGATGCATGAGCTGTTAAGCTGATTGTGCGATAATTCTCGCACTTGTCAGCTCTTGCCGTCTTCGGAATGTCGCCAGACTCATATATTCTACACACCAACGTGAATAGTCGTTTTGTTGCCACTTCCCCCAATGATTTCAGAAATTCTGATGGAATGTTATCTATCCCTTCTGCCTTATTTGACCGTAAGTCCTCCAAAGCTCTTTCAAATTCCGATTCTAATACTGGATCCCCTATCTCTTCTAAATCCACTCCTGTTTCTTCTTCTATCACATCAGACATATCTTAACCCTCATAGAGGCTTTCAATGTATTCTTTCCACCTATCTGCTCTCTCCTCTGCATTTAACAGTGGAATTCCCGTTGCACTCTTAATGTTACCACCGTTGCTTTTAATGTCACCAAAGGTTGTTTTGACTTTCCTGTATACTGAGTCTGTCCTTCCGACAATCATATCTTTTTCGATGTCTTCACATTTTTCCTGCAGCCATTTCGTCTTAGCTTCCCTGCACTTCCGATTTATTTCATTCCTCAGCGACTTGTATTTCTGTATTCCTGATTTTCCCGGAACATGTTTGTACTTCCTCCTTTCATCAATCAACTGAAGTATTTCTTCTGTTACCCATGGTTTCTTCGCAGCTACCTTCTTTGTACCTATGTTTTCCTTCCCAACTTCTGTGATGGCCCTCTTTAGAGATGTCCATTCCTCTTCAACTTTACTGCCTACTGCGCTATTCCTTATTGCTGTATCTATAGCGTTAGAGAACTTCAAACGTATCTCGTCATTCCTTAGTACTTCCGTATCCCACTTCTTTGCGTATTGATTCTTCCTGACTAATGTCTTGAACTTCAGCCAACTCTTCATCACTACTATATTGTTATCTGAGTCTATATCTGCTCCTGGGTACGCCTCACAATCCAGTATCTGATTTCGGAACCTCTGTCTGACCATGATGTAATCTAATTGAAATCTTCCCGTATCTCCCGGCCCTTTCCAAGTATACCTCCTCCTCTTGTGATTCTTGAACAGGGTATTCGCTATTACTAGCTGAAACTTGTTACAGAACTCAATTTGTCTTTCTCCACTTTCATTCCTCGTCCCAAGCCCATATTCTCTTGTAACCTTTTCTTCTACTCCTTCCCCTACAACTGCATTCCAGTCGCCCATGACTATTAGATTTTCGTACCCCTTTACATACTGCATTACCCTTTCAATATCCTCATACACTTTCTCTATCTGTTCATCTTCAGCTTCCGACGTCGGCATGTATACCTGAACTATCGTTGTCGGTGTTGGTCTGCTGTCGATTCTGATTAGAACAACCCGGTCACTGAACTGTTCACAGTAACACACCCTCTGCCCTACCTTCCTATTCATAACGAATCCTACACTTGTTATACCATTTTCTGCTGCTGTTGATATTACCCGATACTCATCTGACCAGAAATCCTTGTCTTCCTTCCACTTCACTTCACTGACCCCTACTATATCTAGATTGAACCTTTGCATTTCCCTTTTCAGATTTTCTAGTTTCCCTACCACGTTCAAGCTTCTGACATTCCACGCCCCGACTCGTAGAACGTTATCCTTTCGTTGATTATTCAATCTTTTTCTCATGGTAACCTCCCTCTTGGCAGTCCCCTCCCGGAGATCCGAATGGGGGACTATTCCGGAGTCTTTTGCCAATGGAGAGATCATCATGACACTTCTTCAATTACAGGCCACATGTCCTGTGGATACACGTTACGTGTCTTTAATGCAGTGGTTTCCATTGCCTTCTGCATCCTCATGTCGTTGATCATTTTGATTCTTCCGCCTTTAGAGGCAATTTCCCACCCCTAGGACAAGAGAGTGCCCTGAAACTCTATCCGCTCCTCCGCCCTCTTTGACAAGGCCGTTGGCAGAATGAGGCTGACTTCTTATGCCGGAAGTCTTAGGCCGCCAATGCTGATTATTTATCAAAACTTAGGCAGTTGCGGGGATCGAACCCGGGACCGAAGACGTTTTGATTATGAATCAAAGACGCTACCCCTAGACCACGGCTAAATAGTACAGTAGTTGTAATGTGGGCATCGAGCGATTTATCTGATGTCCAAAAGGGGGTCATCATTGGCTTTCAGGCCAAGGGTGGAAGCATTTCCGACAAATCTATGATTGTAAACCGTTTGCGTGCCACCTATTTTAAAATATACTGTGCACAGCAAAATGGCTCTTCCAAAGCCAGTGCCGAGCAACTATGGTGCATCACGATCCACAGATGACAGAAATGACGTGCCCCTCAAAACTTACAGCGTATGTGCCTCCACAGCAGGCGCCTGGTTCATACAATCAAGATTGCTGATGACTGCCGTTCATTGGCGATGGAAGCTGGAAGCTGCACGCCAGTACTGCAATTGGATGCCCACTGAGCGACGACAGGTGGCCTTTCCAGATAAATCACGTTTTATGCTCCACCAGATAGATGGCTGTTGGCGTGTATGGTATGAAACAACTAAGACAGAGCATTATCATCTGGAGAACGTTTTGTGCCATTCTCTTTGTGGCATTCCCTGCATGACGTCGTCATTCTGGAAGGCACAGTGGATCTACACAAGCATCAGTTATTACGCACAAATGTGAAGTTTGATTGGACTCCCACCTGTGATAAGCCTGCCCTGTCTTTTAGACGTGCCTTCTGGAGACGTGCCTTCTGGCCTACACACCATCAAGACCTTCAATCGTAGTAGCCGATTCTTCTGATTATTTCTTGGGTGCGATGTTATTTCACGAAGTAGATGATGTGGAATGTCTTATCGCGTTCACACGTTGACACAGGCGCAACACAACTACAGCTAAACAGAAAATGAGACTCTGACTATTGTGTTTGCCCTAGAGAAATTCTAAAATTATGTATACAGCCGACATCTCATGTTACTGGTTGACCATGAACCTCTTTTACCATTATTCAGGACAGACTCCAACATTCTGACCAAATCAGCGCTTCGCCTCCAGAGACGGGCATTGATTTCGTCTAGCTACTCATACAGTAACTTATATCTCTCAACAACTCAACATACCAATGCCAACATTCTCGTCGCGTTACTACTGGGATGGACACACAGTTAGTTCAGAACCAGAAATCTGTTGCCACATGAACGCAGAAGCGGAAGAAGCTGTACCCACACTCTCCTTGAATATAAAGGTAATCGTCCATCACTCCTCAGAGGACTCGGTCAGCCAGCCGGGGTGGCCGAGCGGTTCTACGCGCTACAGTCCGGAACCTCGCGACCGTTACGGTCGCAGGTGCAAATCCTGCCTCGGGCATGGATATGTGTGATGTCCTTAGGTTAGTTAGGTTTAAGTAGTTCTGAGTTCTAGGGGACTGATGACTTCAGAAGTTAAGTCCCATAGTGCTCAGAGCCATTTGAACCAATTGACTCGGTCATTCGAGAACTCCTCCATCTAGTGCACCGAGGGTGGCTGATGGATCGGAGAAAAAGTTGGTTCACCTGAAAGCCCAAGAATTTTGGCACATGCGCCACGAGTTCTCCACCCTCAACAGCGTCCTTCTGTTGCAAGGAGAAAATGGTCGCACTGACATCGTGATCCGATGCGCCTTGCGGCACCATACTTGTACCTCCTACAGCAAGGCCACTGGGAAATTATGCTCACGAAGGTGCTGGCCAATCAACGTGTGTATTCACGAGGTACCGATGACATATTGCGAACTTGGTGGCAGCATGTGAAACCTGCCAAGGCAGACAGGCAATACCCGTTCGTAGATTCTTTCCACAGCCAAATGCTTCAGCACCCTGATTGCAATTCCATTTAGACTTTCCATGCTCCTTCCTTGGCTATTCTTGGTTTATTCTGGTTGATGCCGGAACCGGATTCACCTACATTTCTCGGATTCTTCAATATCCTCGAGACAGACTACACAGGCTCGGGCATAAATCTTCTCTATAAGACTCCCAGAAACCATAGTTATCGACAACAGGCCTCGTTTCACATCTTCCGAATTTACCTTTTTTTATTCTTCCAACGGCATCACTGTATGCTTACAGCACCTTCTCATCCCACATCCACTGGATTAGTGGGATGCTTAGTCCACACATTCAGGTCACAGTAGCAAAGTTATACCGCCATCATGTTGTAGACGAAGTCCTCACTCTGTTTTTGGCGTCTTATCACTCCACCCTTCATGACGGTATCAACTCTGCAGAAAAACTCCATGGACAGCAGCAACCCACGAGAGCTCCATCTCCCCATCCACCGTCTCGACACCACAATTATTCCATCAAAGATGATATCCGGGCATTAGTCTTCTCCAAAAATCGCCGCCGTTGGCCCCCAGCAGTAATAACTCGTTTATTGGGACGCACCTTGGTGGAAGTACTATTACATGAGAACATTTGCTCCAAGCATGTGAACCAAGTGCACCTACTGAAAACAGCGTAGCCTCCTAGCAGTGAATTATCACCATTTATTGTTCCAGAATCGGGCTGAACGATAAAACACAACCTCCATAGCCACAGGGTCCACACCTTCTTCCCTCTTATGAGATCTGCCTATCCCTGGTCCCGACATGAA
Source organism: Schistocerca piceifrons (assembly GCF_021461385.2). Lineage (NCBI taxonomy): Eukaryota > Metazoa > Arthropoda > Insecta > Orthoptera > Acrididae > Schistocerca > Schistocerca piceifrons. The sequence goes on from NC_060143.1 coordinate 301,125,750, forward strand.
CGTCGACTTAAGCCTGCTGCGGTCACCAAAGATGGCCAACGAAGAAACACCAGGCTCTCAGACAATGAGATGTGCTACTCCCTTTCTTCCTATGAGAGAGGGGAGGGGTGTTGTGTATGGGCTGTATACCCTACAGATCATATCAAGTGGTCTAACCTCAAAGACGTTACCTTAGCAGATAACAGAAGTCAACCATGCATGCTTCCTCGGTCTATGGGCGGCATTCCGAGCGCCGCTAGAGGAGACTGGCCGTGTGGACCTGTTTGCCTCCGCGGACCAGGTGATCACAAATAGTTCCTCTAATATTTCCACCTGGAGTCTAAGGAAGGCGCAAAGCCGTTCCGAGTCATCAACGTCGTGCTCTGAGCCAGGCGCTGACTCACCTGCAGTTTCACATTTAGTGCCTCGACTGGAACCTTTGCAACTTACGACGCTGTGTCGGACGCTGCCGATTGACGGAGCCACCAGGCCTGGCTTCATCATCGCCGGGACTCAGCATCTGTATCGGATACTTCCAGGAACTTTGTATCGGAGACGACTTTCACTACGTTATTTTGCTTTACTTTCGAGTGAACATTAACTTTGACCGTTCATCATTGCATGCTTCAGCTAAACTTGGTTATTTATAAATTCATTGTTAATCCTATCACAAACTTGTATTGACCAATTTTTCTCCAAAGGTGGAGTATTTTGATTTATGTATTTTTCAATAAAATATTTTCCAATATAACGAATATATATTGTTTATCTGGTTTTTGTTCCCAATGTGGCCCAACTGGCGCAAGACTTAGCACCATGCGCCACACATGAAAGGAAACGGAAAGGTGAGATATCACACTAGTACAGAAACATTATCGGCTATGCACTGAAAGCCAACTTTAGCAGTATAGATGTAGAGTTTCAACCGAAATAGTAACTCTCATCACATTGCTAGCAGGTTGTAACGTTGTACAAAGGAGAAAACGGCAGTAGTGGAGCTGAGCACTGATGGAGTTTTTAAATCACCCAACTTTTGTTTGTAGTAGTCGCCGGAGCGATAGCGTGGGACACCGGGTGCTCCATTGATAGTGACCGGGCCAAATATCTCACGAAATAAGCATCAAACGAAAAAACTACAAAGAACGAAACTCGTCTAGCTTGAAGGGGGAAACCAGATGGCGCTATGGTTGGCCCGCTAGATAGCTCTGCCATAGGTCAAATGGATATCAACTGCTTTTTTTTTTAATAGGAACCCCCATTTATTATTACATATTCGTGTAGTACGTAAAGAAATATGAATGTTTTAGTTGGACCACTTTTTTTGCTTTGTGATGGATGGCGCTGTAATAGTCACAAACGTATAATTACGTGGTATCACGTAACATTCCGCCAGTGCGGACGGTATTTGCTTCGTGATACATTACCGGTGTTAAAGTGGACCGTTTACCAATTGCAGAAAAGGTCGATATCGTGGTGATGTATAGCTATTGTGATCAAAATGCCCAACGGGCGTGTGCTTTGTATGCTGCTCGGTATCCTGGCCGACATCATCGAAGTGTCCGGACCGTTCGCCGGATAGTTACGTTATTTAAGGAAACAGGAAGTGTTCAGCCACATGTGAAACGTCAACCACGACCTGCAACAAATAATGATGCCCAAGTAGGTGTTTTAGCTGCTGTCGCGGCTAATCCGCACGTCAGTAGAAGACAAATAGCGCGAGAATCGGGAATCTCAAAAACGTCGGTGTTGAGAATGCTACATCAACATCGATTGCCCCTGTACCATATTCCTATGCACCAGGAATTGCATGGCGACGAATTTGAACGTCGTGTACAGTTCTGCCACTGGGCACAAGAAAAATTACGGGAAGATGACATACTTCTATTTAGCGACGAAGTGTCATTGACCAACAGCGGTAACATAAACCGGCATAATATGCACTATTGGGCAACGGAAAATCCACGCTGGCTGCGAAAAGTGGGACATCAGCGACCTTCGCGTGTAAATGTATGGTGCGGCATTATGGGAGGAAGGATAATTGGCCCCCATTTTATCGATGGCAATCTAAATGGTGCAATGTATGCTGATATCCTACGTAATGTTCTACCGGTGTTACTACAAGATGTAGTATGACAGAATGGCGATGTACTTCCAACATGATGGATGTCCGGCACATAGCTCGCGTGCGGTTGAAGCGGTATCGAACAGTATATTTCATGACAGGTGGATTGGTCGTCGAAACACCATACCATGACCCGCACGTTCACCGGATCTGACGTCCCCGGATTTCTTTCTGTGGGGAAAGTTGAAGGATATTTGCTATTGTGATCCACCGACAACGCCTGACAACATGCGTCAGCGCATTGTCAATGAATGTGCGAACATTACGGAAGGCGAACTACTCGCTGTTGAGAGAAATGTCGTTACACGTATTGCAAATGCATTGAGGTTGACCGACATGATTTTGAGCTTTCATTGCATTAATGTGGTATTTACAGGTTCTCACGGTGTAACAGCATGCGTTCTCAGAAATGATACGTTCACAAAGGTACATGTATCACATTGGAACAACCGAAATAAAATGTTCAAACGTACCTACGTTCTGTATTTTAATTTAAAAACCTACCTGGTACCAGCTGTTCGTCTAAAATTGTGAGCCATATGATTGTGACTATCACAGCGCCATCTATCACAAAGTGAAAAAAGTTGTCCAACTAAAACATTCATATATCTTTACGTACTACACGAATATGTAATAAAAAAATGGGGGTTCCTATTTTTAAAAAAACGCAGTTGACCTATGGCAGCGCCATCTAGCGGGTTTCCGCCTTCAAGCTAGACAAGTTTCGTCCTTCGTAGTTTTTTCGTTTGATGCTTATTTCGTGAGATATTTGGCCCGGTCACGATCAATGGACCACCCTGTATATAGGAAATCCTCACTAACTTGAATTTAGCTATAATTCGGACTGGACTTTTTATCGCGAAGTACACCGCCGTGTTACTGTGACAAAAATCATTCGCGGCAAGCTCATTTATTTATCTGCCTCACCCGTGGCCGATACTGAGTAACATACGTATCGTGAATTACCACAAACACGTAACAGAGTCAAAGCGCAATTCGCTTCCTGAAGCTCACACGACGAGTTATGTCACATTCCATCTCTGTAACGCCCTCCCCCGGTAGCTGGGTAGTCAGTGCGACGGAATGTCAATCCTGAGGGCCTGGGTTCGATTCCCGGCTGGGTGGGAGATTTTCTCCGCTCAGGGAATGGGTGTTGTGTTGTCCTAATCATCATCATTCCATCTCCATCGACGCGAAAGTCGCCGAAGTGGCGTCATTGTGAACGATTTGTACTAAGCGAATGGTCTCCCCGACGGGAGGCCCCAGTCACACGACATCTCTCTAACTTCTTAAAAGTTTATTAAAGTATCGTACAGGACGATACTGTAACTAGTGATATGCTACTAGTAAATTTACATTGAAGCGCCAAAGGAACTGGTATAGGCATGCGAATTCAAATACAGAGATATGTCAACAGGCAGAATACGGCGCTGCGGTCGGCAACGCCTATATAACACAAGTGTCTGGCGCAGTGGTTAGATCGGTTACTACCGCTAAAATGTCAGCTTATTAAGATTTAAGTGAGTTTGAACGTGGTATTATAGTGGCGCACAAGCGATGGGACAAGAATCTCCGAGGCAGCGACGAGGTGGGAATTTTCCCGTACGACCACATATATTTCATTCTTATATCAATTCTTGTGTTAATTCTAATATTTTATTCTTCTCCGACAACGCTGCGGCCGGAAAAAGATTCTTCCAGAACGGGACCAAATACGACTGAAGAGAGTCAACTTGACAAAAGTGCAAACCTTCCTCAAATTGCCGTAGATTTCAATGCTGGGCCATCAGCAAATGTCAGCGTGCGTACCGTTCAACGAAACATCATTGATATGGACTTTAGGAGGCAAAGGCCCTCTCAGTACCCTTGATGACACAAAGCTTTAGGCCTCGCCTGGGCCCGTTGACACCGACATTGGACTGTTGATGATTGGAAACGTGTTGCCCGGTCGGACGAGTCACGTTTCAAATTGTATCTAGCGGATGGAGGTGTACGGGAACGGAGAAAATCTCAGAAATCCATGGGCCCTGCATGTCAGCAGGGAACTTTTCAAGCTGGTGGAGGCTCTGTAATGGTGTGGAGCGAGCGCATTTGGAGTGATATGGAACCCCTGATACGTCTAGATACGACTATAACAGGTGACACGTATGTAAGCATCCTGTCTGATCACCTGCATCCATTCATGTCCATTGTGCATTCCGACGGGCCTGGGCAATTACAGTAGAGCAATGCGACATCCCACACGTCCAGAATTGCTACAGAGTGGCTGCAGGTTTTCTGAGTTTAAACACTTCCACTGGCCACTAAACTCCCCAAACATGAACACTATTGAGCATATCTGAGATATCTTGCAACGTGCTGCTCGGAAGAGATTTTCACTCCCTTACTGATTTATGGACAGCCCCGCAGTATTCATGGTGTCAGTTCCCTCCAGTTCTACTTCAGACATTAGTCGAGTCCATCTTACGTCGTGTTGCGGCACTTTAGCGTGCTTGCGGGAGCCCTGCACGATATTATTCAGGTGTACCAGTTTGTTTGGCTCTTCCGTGTAAATCATAACTTTTAGAAGATGGAGGAGAGTAACTAATAAAATCCAAGCCGGTACTTCTGCCTAGATTGTTATGATACTGTTTGGCATTTCTAAAGGGTTGAACATAGCAACTACCATAACCCACTTTCTCAGGAACTTCGCTTAGTGGGAGTGAAAATAAGCGGAGCCGTGTCTCGGCTTATCCACAGATACTCGACCGTTTCTGAAAAAACGACGTCAAAATTTTCGACGTACTTTATATGCGTTTTAGCGGGTAAGTTCTTCATCTAACGATGTGGCGCAGTGGCTAGCGTCCTGCTTTCATATCGTGCTTTCATACTTTCGCGTTTCGTGTTCGAAATCCGATTATTTCTTTTTATTTTTGGTTTTCATTTATCTACTCATGTCCGTAGAAGATTACTACACGAATGTTTTCCATTGTATATTGAAATAACGTTGATCTTATTTGTCTAATGATTGTACGTGTGGCGAAAGAATAAAAAAATAAAAACAATAAATGAAAGAGAAAATTGTCCGAAATTGTTTTCGGTAATATTCTTGTAGTGTATCTTTACTCATAATCATTTGCGAGCTTCAGTTTTCGGTAGAGTGATCCGCTATGCGTGATTTGTGGTGAAATTATTGCTAATGAATGAAATATTCGGCATTGTTAACGACGTTTTATTCGCGGGTGAAATTCAAACCACGAAATGTCATTACGGGAAACACGCTTTCGCACGATGCTCGCGGTGTTCGGAATTTCTGTTTCGAATGTTGCTACGATCGGTATCACCCAAGGGAATGCACCAAATTTTCCTGAAGAATGGACATAAGAATAAAATATAAGAATTAACACAATAATTGATATAAGAATGAAATATATGAGAATTTAAAAATATTGTAACCCCGTAAAATACCATACACACATATATTATCTAGTAAATATATGATATTTATTGTGAAAACCAGTTTTGATTTTCAACTATTATAACGCCCTTGTATCCCCTAACTTGATAAGAAACATTCGTTTACTAATCTTTCACGAACATTGATAGGAAAATGAAAAATGAATAAATAAATAAAACCAATAATCGGCTTTCGAACACGGGGCGCAAAAGTTGCTATTTTGGCTGGGATTATCGCACGCTAAAAGGCACCAAAATTGCATCAAAAACTTTGACCGTCGTTCTCTCTGAAACGGCAGAATATCTATAGATAAGCCGAGAGACGTGCTCGCTTCCACTGAGCGAAGTTTTTTGAGAAATCAGGTTACTGCACTTGCCGTGCTCTCCTCGAAAGTTAGCTTTTTACGACATTAAGAAAATCACAATAAAAGTGGCCATCATTCATGACTGTGTACTCATGGTAAAAATCACAACGTTCTGTTGTGGACTATAAACTGCATTGGAAAGAGTAGCAGACAAAGAAGGTCAAACAGGCCTCAGGGCTATTACTGAATGGCTGGTCAGATTCCGAAATCAGCACAGGACTGTGAAGAAAGTTAGAATAAGGACGTTGAAAGTGTTGAACCATTTCATAAAGAATTGAAGACTGTTTTACAAGGTGGAAAACTATATGTGGGACAGGTTCACCACGTAGATGAAACAAGCGTGTTTAAAAAGTCCATCCCTGACTGCATGCGATTCAGCTGTTAAGACATTCGACATCCAGTCGTAAAGCAAGTAACGAACAAATTATTTCCTCTTTTGTGTGCAAATGCTGATAGGGCGCACTGTTTGAAATTACTCGTATTTAGGAAAACTATAAAACCTAGGTCAATCGAAAATAAAGGGTGTCCATAAATTATCTTTACGTCTCAAGACTACAAGGCCTTTGAAACTATATTAGATACTAACAGGTGGCTTTCAACATGTGATAACTCGTAAAGTTTTGTTTCCTGATTCATACTCATAGACACGTGCATCCTTAGTGGCATGGATAATGTCTAGTCAGAATTCCATTTCTCTCCATGTACGATTCAAGATCTCTACGGTGACACGGTCAAATGCAATGCGAATGAGTGGTTTCAAGTCCTGTAGGTCTCTGACCTTGGTTCGGTACACTATATACTTAACAAAGTACCATAGGAACAAGTCTAGTGGTGTGAGGTCAGAGGTTCGTGGCTGCCATCGAATTGGACCATCTTGTCCATTCCACCCAAACGGAAACTTTTTATCTAGAAGCTGTCGGACTTTCAAGGACCAGTAGGGTTGTGCCCCATCCTGCTGGAATATGACATCACGTTTCAGGTGTTCTAATTGTGGCACAGCAGACTCTTGTAACAGGTCCAGGTAAACACCATCAATGACGCAGGTTCAGTGAAAAAAATGGTCAATTTATACAATTCTGCATCAGTCTGCAACAAACATTGACCTTGGTACTGTCTCTTTGCATTTCATGAGGATGCTGTGAACCCCATTTTGAACGGAGTGACGATTCAGTTTGCCGGATACATGAAACGTTGCCTCATCGGAGAAACAAATCTTTTCCGAGCAATCATTGTTTGTGTCAATCTTGCCTATCGTATCCACTGGAAACTGTACGCGCTTTGATTTGTCCGTAAACTTTAATGTCTGGAGCAGCTGCACCTTGTGGGGATATAGCCTAACCTCTTATGCAAGACATTGTGCACTGTTGATCGTCTCATTTCCAACCCTCTATCTGCCGTACGCACCAATTTTGTCGGACTTCCTTGCAAACACCTGCCGTACCTTGTTCACTTTGGCTTCTGAAACAGATTGGCGACCTCCTCCCTCCCTTTTTATGGAGCACACTACCCGTTTCCATAAATGACGTTTGTCAGATCCGAATAGTTGGTCGGGACGATGGTTGCCACCCACACGGTGTTCCAAAGTTTAGCTGCACTTGCGTATTGGACGTGGTCTGTATATACCAGGCAGCACATTGTGGTCTCCCCTGTGACGTCCACATTTCTTAAGGTTTAAAGTTTAATTTTACGTCAGAATTTTGTCACATGGAAGGTAAAAGAGTCTTTATGAGTTATCTCATCACATTTTGAAAACCATTTGTTAATATCTAGTATAGTTTTAAAGTTATCGAAGTCTTAAGTTGTAAACATAATTTATGGACACCGCTGTCACGTAGCATCTCCCAGTCATCTACTAAGCTAAAAGAAAAAATTGAGTTGCCACACAGATATTGCCAGATTTGTTCAAGAATGGCTTTGTGCCTGATTTTCGAAAATTCCGTATTGAAGAAGTAAAGTTGAAACCTGAGAATGTGAAATTGTTGCTGATTATGCACAGTGCTCCTGCTTATACTGCTGTTGCGTCTGGTGATAATGAAGCGATTAAGTGTATGTTTCTGCCTACAAACACTGCTTTGCTGATACAGCCTTTGAATTAAGGAGAAATCCTCAGTTATAGGCGCATTTATTGATAAAGTAGTTTGATGATGTGCGGTGTTCTTCAGTACTGACAATGGCGAAGACAAAGCAGGCGAACAGACTATAATGAAACTGGAAGCTTATAATATGGAGCGTGACATCTTCGACTGGAGGTGCAGCTGGAGTAAAAACAACTGCGACTCTTCCAAACGCGTAGAATACTCATTTTAGCAACAAAGAAACAGAGTTTGGTCTTTTAGGGTTAGAAGACTCAGACTTCACAAGGTACATTTGGAGAAATACGCATGGAAGATCGTTGTGACTGACTGGAAGAAGAAAAAGAAGATTTTGGCCACTAAATCCTGACTGTGCGCGAAACAGAGTGCCAGACTCAGAGATTTTCTCGCGAAGAAGAGGAAGTCAGCGGTGTCAGTAAATGTACAGGCAACAGGACTAAATTTAAACTTTCAAACGTAAGGTAAAAGTCGAACTCACTATCAACTTTACTGACATTAATTCGAGTTACCAAAAATATTACCGTGCACTAAAAGATAGCCAAGAACAATCGCTAAAAGAACAGTGTACAAAAGAGACTCAACCACAAATAAATTCCATCTTTAAGCCACCATCAACAGATATTGTGGGTGAAAACTTTGTCATGAAATCAGCATGGCTTAGTAGTGCCTCTTTGAATGCTGTGAACCGTATCATTGTAGATCCAGGTGAGAGTAGAACTGGTCAAGTATGTACCGTTCTACAGTAAACGTAGCATACGTGTACGAAGTTCCATCACAGTGGAGACTTTTGTTTGTGAAAACATACAGCAACGTAAACGTGTAGCAGCGCATACAGGGTGGTCAAAAACAGTATCAGAATCTTGTAAGGGTGTTACATGATGGGATGTGCTTCAAAAATAACTGTGAAGAAAAAATTCGATATGTTGCGCCGTTTCCGAGTTAATAAGCATTGAAATTGCCCATCAGGCAGTTACGGTCTGCGAGATATAGTGTAGATGATAGGCACACGAGATTGCGCAGGCATTTTCTCGGATTCGATCCTTACTGCGTCCCACGTCCAATTTTTGTTCGCTCTCTTGTTCGGTTTTTGAAAACCAAGTGAAGGACACATTTGGTGACACCATCTCTCGCGAGCCTTTTGAATTTATGCGCGGAACGGCCTGATAGACTAACTTCAATGCTATATAACTCGGAAATGGCGCTACGTATCGAATTTTTTCTTAAGAATTATTTCTCAGCACAACCTACCCTGCAATACCCTTACAAGCTTTTCAGACTGTTTCTGACCATCCTGAATATCAAGCTTCTTCAGTGTAATCTTTGAATACGCTTAATGCGTTGATTCCTGTTGTTCATTATTATGATACAGTAACGTTAGCTGCTTTTAAATGAAGTATATTGTACAGTATTTCGCATTATATTACAGTTGTTATTTAATCACTACATCCACTGTATATTATATTCCTAATTATAGCTTGGACAGCTATTTTAGAGAACACTTCTAAATTCAGACATTCAGTAATTCGGACTGGGATTCCCCCCAATTAGTCGAAGCTAATGAGGTTTCATTGCATTCGGATACACATTTTTAAAAGAAATATGAAATAAAGAGAGGCTTTCAGCTAATTAGATTGCTTTTTCACTTCTGAGCGCAACGTCTGGGAAGTATGTTCGGAGTTCTCCTTGATGAAAACCAGACTTCCTGGTATTTCCTGATGACCAGTGGACTTTGATGAGCAGAGTATCACTGAAACAGTGAGATAACTCAGATAACGTCGGGAGCCTTTAACAGTCTGCAGATGCTATCGATAGTGGGTATTTGTATTACCTTTGGCTATAAAAATGACGTGAAGTCGTCAGTGAGTCATTTCGAGATTTTCCAAACATATTCCTTTGCCGTTACTTTCTCAGTTGTCCCTGAGACTTAGACAAAGATACTTTTTCATCACGTACATCATTTATGGAATAGTGATTAAAGCAACTCATAACTTCAAGGCAGTATTAGTCGTAGTTTACAAAACTGAGCATGAAAATTTTATTCATTCATGAGCCGACCTTGTCTGTTCTCAATCGTTGCAAACAAGCTGATGTGTTTTATCGAAGCCTACTAGTTTCAGAAGATTAATGTTCCTTCTTCAGACATCTGTTGAATATGACTGCATTATTGAACAGTCAAGTAGTAAGGTAATAGAGAATAATTAGATTAAAGATAATAGCATCGCAGTGTTACATTTTAATGAAAAAAGTGCATATATCGAACTTTATGTAGTGTAGAGTGCATGATCTTTGGAATCAATAAATTTGTTTAAATCTGAAGAGTAATATGGATGGGCTAGATTGTACTTAATTAGTACATTTGACTATGAAATCTTATTCTTGATAACGTAAGTTCTGGAATCGTACAATCCAGTTACACATTTTGCTTTTAATCTGTATTATTTAATCGATTAATATTTCATATTTTTATTTCAGTACCGGTCAATATTGCCTACATTTTGTAACCGACCCATTTTTAATTTAGTAATTTTCTAGTCTGTCGGCAATTAAGAGAAGTGGATTGGTGGTTACGTCCAGACAAGTAGGTTGAATTCTGTTGTGTGCCAGAAACCAACCCAATACTGCTTTCTAAGATTATAGGGATCTATATTTAACCATATTTTGAAATTACAAAGGTGACTCACCCCCTAAAATGAAACACCTACGCAACATTCTGAATCGATTATTAAAGGCTTGAGTGATCAGGCAGTCGGTGTCCCCATAGTCGTCAGTCGGTCTTAGACTTAAATCAGTCTTATCATCAGTTACCTTTATCATAGGACTCCAAACCACTGATCACCTTTTGTACTGAAGATAACCTGTACGAATGTAATAACAGCTTGTCACAGGGGCAGCGGTGCTCTGCCACTTGCTGGGCTCAGTGTTATGGGAGTTAAAATTTCGATGTGCGTACAATCACCTGGACGATGTAATCATTTATAGGGCTAACTTTGAAGAACATCTGGAACATCAAGAGTAAGTCTCAGTTCGATTAAGAGAGACGGGTATGACGCTCAAGACAAATAAGGTCACATTAGTTAGTATCGTAATATCCTTCCTAGGGCACATTGTGTCGGCAAAAGTTCTTAGTATTGATCAGTCGAGAACCTGATAAAGTAAAAGGTACGACGCCCGTTTCATCGGCATGGTCAACATTTTCAGGAAGTGTGTGTCCAACTTTGCTGAGCTAGCGGCTCCGCTCAGTCACCTGCAACGAAAAGCAGAAAATTTCAAATACGGCGAGAGGCAGTAAGCCGGCCTCGAATCCTAAAACCTGCCGCCAGTAACGCTCTGGTACTGGCAATATCTAACTTTAATCTGCCATTTGTTGTTCAGACGGACACTTTCGATTCGGACATTGTGGCGGTTCTACTACAACAATTCGGTGTATGGTCTTGAAGACCTTGCTATGCTGTTCGCTCTCGAAAAGTTCAGGTTCTACCTAGAGCATAGGAAGATTCAATTAAAAATGGCCTTAAGCTGGGTCTTGACTTGCCCACACAAAATGCTAAGAATAGCACAGTGGGTAGTGAGGATATTGGCCTCCCAATTTGTCGTTGTGCGTATTACAGGGACACTGAGCCAAGTGGCCGACGCACTAATATGTTCGGCCAGGAAAAAGAAGGGAGTCGTGGAAGGTGGGCTAAAAAACATCGTCATCTGCAGGTGCGTCAGAGGAGCCTGGTCGCCAAGATGGCGCTGCTGTACTGACCGAAATCAGTGACTCGATTCGTGATCTTGAGCAAGAGCATGAAACAAATGAGGAGTTAAATGTCATCTGAAAGAATTTGAGGAAGGGGCCTCCGGTGAAGGGGTAGTTGATGGAGAAAGAAATTTTGGAGAGGTGAAGATCTGCCTACCCAGGAATTTTGTGCAAGCTGCTTTCAGATATGTTTTCCCAATCATTGTGTGACGGGCACTTGTCCATCCATAAGACGCTGATGAACATTAGCGAGCACTCAATATGGAAGAGCATGAAAAGTGAAATCCAGAAGTCAGTGGGTAGGTATCAGTAGTGTAAGAGAGGGAAACCCGACATCGAAGACAGAAGAGGCCTCTTGCAGCCCACCCTTCAGCTTCATCGCTTAAGCAAATTATTTATCGAGTATCTCGGCCCACTTTCGCGCACCAAGGACGGTAATCGTTTTGCGTTCGTGGTCGTCAATGCGTTTACGCGGTTCGTGTGGTTTATCCCAAGCAAGCTTGTGGCTTGTGGACTTTTCCCACGACGGCGATAAGCATTCAGCACCTATCAGCCATTTCTTCGAGCTTCAGCCTGTTTGTAAGTGACAATGTTCCGGCGTTCATGTCATGCGAGTTCCAGGGTTTTTGCTTTAGCCTCAGAATCAAGCAAATATTTACCACATACTACTACCCTCAACCTTCACTGGCTCAGCGCATTAACTGTAACTTCAAGTATGCCCTCGTCCTCTATCACTCCGGCTCGCAAAGAAGGTGGAATTCATCGCGGAATTGGCTTAGTCTGGCATTTAACACAGCTTGCCACGAAGCTCGCAGAACGACCCTAGCCAAGTTGATCTTTGCAGCCGAGGTAAACACTCCATTGAGCAACCTCTGGTCCTTCAGCGACCTACTGCGGCAGCGTGTTGATCCTGACGATCTGGGAGGCAGGGAGGAGAAACATTACTGTCGCCCACCAGAGAGAAGCCCGCGCCTATAACCGTCAGAAGTGGTGGGTGACAAGGTGTATGTGAGGTATGGGTGGGGACAGAGTGAAGGGGAAAAGGGATCTCAGTGATAAGTTGAACAGAATCCATAGTTCAAAAATATGCTGCTTGAGTAAATAGTAAGTATGCCTTTATTCTTTTCAGTGTAAATTATTTGTTTGACTGTGTTTCTACCAGCGATGTTATTAACGTAGCTCACTACGACTGATATTGATGATGAGGTCCCATACTCCGTGGAGCGTAGGGGACGATGCAAGAGACCCGCACCGCCGACTAGGCAAGGTCCTAGCGGAGGTGGTTTGCCATTTCCTTCCTCCGAGCTTCTGATATATCAGTAATATATGTAACCGCTGAATGTGCTTCTAAAATAAATTACGTAAATTCCAGTCCTCTGCCCTATACCGAGTTGACTTCTCTCATAGGATGCTATTTAATATTTCTTATAAACTTTACTTTTATTTACAGTAAGTCAGTTAGTCGTTGAATAGAAAGATTTTTTTTGTTTATGTAAGCACTCCGTCTTCAGACCACAAGAGGCCTACCAGGACCATCCGACCGCCGTGTCATCCTCGGTGGAGGATGCGGATACAACACTTTATGATGAATGTACTCCTTAAATGTTTTTAATTCTTTGTTTTTTTTTCTTTTCTTTTCAAATATTGATTGTAACTTGAAGTGCAAGTTTGTCGTTTCCTTGAAGACTAATTATCGCAAATGTCTTTCATTAACGAATATGTGATGCAAAAAACTTTCACCTGTTCCAAATCCTATCAGCCTCCAGCAGTAATGGCGTACACATAGGGAATCTAACTGCCAAATCATAAACGTTTTATTTTGTTTATTTTATTTTATTTTATTTTTGCTTCGGTCAGGGCATATCCTTTTTCGATGACTATTTGTGTGTAATTCATACACTGCTTACTGCGAATGTGACATAGTACCACCAAAGAAAACTAATCCCCACTGTCGGAATCGAATTACCCAAGAAAAATAAAACAAAAAACTTAAGTGTCACTCTCACTTTTCATTTATAGTTACATAATGCAAAACAGAACTCTGCCTCTCCAAACATTGGCAATCACAAGCCAACTAACACAATCTAATTTAATTATGGTCAGTCATCACACAGTGTATTCCTAAATTACGAAGTAGCCAAACGTCATCTCTCGTCATGGATCTAAAGTTTAAGGGACAAAATCTTTATATACAACAGGGTAGATCTCAACTTTAAAAATGCCATGCGCTTTAATAAATACTAAATATTAACTTTTCCTGATTTCTTCTCGCTAGGGAGTGTTGCAACAACAGTCTATTCACCTCGAGACATTGCCTTGCTCGGGTACACCAAATCCCCATTAATCTTGAAACAAAAATAAAGCTCACACTCAAGTACCTTAGAGTTGGCCTACAGCTCCACTGGCCTTATTTACAGGAGCCGACCGTTGTGGCCGAGCGGTTGTAGGCGCTTCAGTCTGGAACCGCGCTGCTGCTACGGTCGCAGGTTCGAATCCTGCCTCGGGTATGGATGTGTGTGATGTCCTTAGGTTAGTTAGGTTTAAGTAGTTCTAAGTCTAGGGGACTGATGACTTCAGATGTTAAGTCCCATAGTGCTCAGAGCCATTTTTTTTACTCACAGGAAACAATCTGAGCCTCCATCTGACAAAGTGAAACATACATTTCCATACTCCAGCAAATGAAATTCAATAACACCGCGTAAGTGAACCAATTCTTTCAATTATTAGCGTCGTCACTTAAATAGATCTCCCTAACCTCAATTTCCCCGATAAGAAATACTTGGAATCCATCAAAATTCCGAGCCAGCATGCTCAAGCACAACGTGCTAACCACAGTCTCTATGTGCAGTTAGATTTACCGCGCCGAAACGTGTAATCCCTAACCTAGGTCCTCCAAATAAGACGATCTACCTAATACTGTAGTCTCTCCCTGTTAACCAGAGCATGAGCTGTACTTTGAGGCAAACACATAGGGATTTTGAAATTTTACTATAATAAAATCATTGAAAGGATTGGTTGTAGCATCTGCATGTAGCGGCCAGATCGTGGTGCTGGTGGCGATCTTTGGAATCAACTATAGCTGCTGCACTGTCTCTGCCTTCCTGATAGCTGTTAACACCCAGCCGTCCTCGTTCTGGTTTTCTACGACAAAGTTACATATAAATGATCAGACAAACATTAAAACAATATTTTACTTGAATACCTTTAGTTCTTTACGTTTCTTCGAGTGGATTTGCCAAAGGTGGAGGCGAAAAGTAAAGCACTTTCGTATGGCAAAACCTTTTGTCCCAGAACACTAGGCAGAGTCCGCACAGGATAAGGTGACTGATGCGCAGTGACCAGTTTACGTCCAGAGCGCTGGCCGAGTTCATTCCTTTGTTTGGAAGGGGAAGCCGACAGTGTTTGCTACCTTTCGGCCGGTCGGCGATGACAGAATAGAGGTGCACGCACTGCAATTTTTCTTAAACGATTTTACAGAAACCATTCGGTAAAAAAAATCATTTTTGCATTTCTTATCCATCGTTTCGTTAATGGTCATAGTTATTGTGATACATAGAAGTAACACAGTGCGCGAAATCTGAAAAATTTTGCAATGAAAATTCGGGGTCGCTATGATTTTGTGTTTGGTGCGAATATATAATATGTTGCTGCATATGTAATTTATCTAACGTACAGAATTTTTGTTTAGACTTGGATGGAGATCTCCATATATCACCAACCTTGAGAAAATTTATCTGATGTAGAACACTCACTTGCGATCGCGCTGCGCCAGTGATAAGGCCAGAATGAATCGTCCACAACATCCCTCGCATTTCACTAACGATTTGAGGTATCGAAATTAGGTTTTGGCAAATGACAGCACACAAAGAGAGTATTTTATCATATAGTTATTATGCAAAACTTCGTTATCCACCGTGTTATTTCAGCAACTACAGACTTTTTCGATGAAAGAATGCCATTTTTGGGAGCCATCGATAGCTGGTGAAACGAAAAATGGTAAGCGTTTTGGAGTAACATAAGTGAAGACTTTACACGTTTACTTTGTACCGAGGATGTGCTTTTTTTAAATAAGCTACTGAACTTACTTTTCTGCAGTTATTCACTTAATGAAATTAATAAAACACTTTTTCATAATTCTGTCGCAATTGCGTCTGCACAACATGTTAGTGAGGTGAGGCTGTGTAATTTTCGCTGTATTTTGACAAAAGAAGAAAATTTTAACATGGTAGAAAGAGAAATGTGTAGGTTTTACTCAAAATTTTCCATTCATGACGCTTCTCTGAGAGCTACAAATGGTTAACAAGTGAAACGGAAATAAATTGCTGCATTTTCAGTGGTACTCTGTTTAAAAACTAATCAGAGCAGAGGTGACAGAACTTTTTGAGTTGTCACCAGGCAAGTGTGGGCGTGGAGGGGCTCCACTTAATATTCACAAAAAATGTGAGCATAGACTTCAGTTTAGAGCGGCACTTCCCCTTCCAGCGCTCAGCGTTTCCCCTACAGCGCCTGTCCGTAAGCCTGACTATTACCAGTCCCTGCCGACTGCACTTCTACTGGCCACAGTATTCTGCATGGACTCTAACACGTCACCATGCTCCACTGTTTCCCTGATTGGTAGCCTTTGTCTCTCTCTCGCTTGTCTCCATATAGGTGCTTCATTGATTACATTTTTGTAACTTTTATTTCAACAGATCCTTGATAACACGTAAAAATTATACTGACTACTGGACCACTCTTTTCTCCCGACTTAGGAACTAAACATTCATTTTCTTTAGGTTCACAAATCTTGCATGCGGAACATATCGCATTTGACGAGTCAGATTTAGGCACCTGATTCACACCTGCAAGCAGGATCGAGTCAGTTGCTTATGAGGCCACGTGGTATGGCATTACCATCATTGGGTTCCATTTGTTAGTAAAGTCGCTGGACGGGCGAGATGTAACACCACATGCTGTATTTTATCACTGAGATCGAACTCTCGTTTCAACATTTTCCCAAGGTTAAGCCACTTGAAGTAGATATGATAAATAACGACGCCACTAGATGTAGATATGATAAACAGGTTTCCCAAATTAAGAGTAAATCGAGAGTCGCAGGAAAATTAGGAATTTCTCTGTGCCACAAACCATGAGTGACAGCTTTCAAGACACTGTACAAGTTTAAAGTTTGAGGACACAAGTTTTCTTGGTGAACTAAGAGGTTATGCTGCGTTACATAATTCTTTCGTGCCTTTTCTGCTTCTGCCTGGAATAATTTAACTAGTCCTTCCCGCTGTCCCGCAAATTAAATGGCTCCGTCAGTCGTGACTGCTGACAGATTCATTTGTTTCAGACCAAGTCTGATTATGGTCCCAATGATGATGGGCTGTTAATCGCAGACGATTATGACTGTTTCCTTCCTTTCTGTGAGATCTTAAGTGACTGTAGATGACAATTCTGGTACCACGAGACGCGAAATTTGAATCCCCGCCAGACGTCGCGAACGTCGAAGACCCATAGAGGTCTGTGCATCTTAAGCTGTGGCGGCGCGCGCCTCCTGGCCCGCTTTTAGAGTGGGGGCGCCACAGCGGAACACGTTGTTGCAGCGGCGAGTAGCGGCGTCCCCGATCGAGTACTTTAGCGCCTGCCTGTCACTCAGCCTGCTAGTCTAACCTTGCGTACGTCTCAGGACATATCGCCTCTCATTAGACAGAGTATTTGCTTTTGTGTTTTCTTTACGAGTGGACGTGGTTGTTTTGTTTGGTTTTCTTGACTCTGTTGTCCGTTCTTGTTGTTGTCGTAAGGTCCTTCGTTGGTCGTGTCCGTTCTCTCCTGTTGTGTTGTTCGCGGGCCGCTCCGCGGGTCCCGCCGCGTTTCCGTCACTTCAACCCCGCGACTGTTCCGGTCGCCGTTACAAGAACAATCACGAATTGTAGATATTTCAGCGTTGTTGACGCAGGTTTGTTCTGCTGGGGACAGGCTGCGTAGCATTGCATATCTTCAGTAATCACCGTTCTTTCCTAGCATTGCAAAAAAATTCAAATAGCTCTAAGCACTATGGGACTAAACATTTGATGTCATCAGTCCCCTAGACTTAGAACTATTTAAACCTAATTAACCTAAGGTTTAAGGACATCACACACATCCATGCCCGACGCAGAATTCGAACCTGCGACCGTAGCAGCAGCGCGGTTCCCGACTGAAGCGCTTAACACTGCATTTTTCAGTTTCTGTGTCCCGTGTAATTTACTCGAAGCGCTGAATTTCTTCCCAAAGCCTTACTAGATGATTAAGTGCAGTAGTTTCTCAGTTACCAGTTCCACTTTGACATGTTTTTATGTTTCTTTTAATACAGCTTTGTATCGTTTCTATGGTCTTCCAAGCTTTCTTTGACTGTCCTTTAGCTGGAAATAAACAATTTGCTTTGGTAGAAGAATTCAGGCACACGAATGATGTGGCCCGATGTGGTTCCAATAACGCCCTCCATGTAAGAAGAATTAGAGCAGCCAATTGTTTCATAATACTGAAGTCGTCATGGATTACCTTCACGGATAGTACTAAATGCGCAGTATACACCCGCTCTTCAAAGTACCAGGAAATAAAATTCAAACTCCATGGCTGCCGTTTTAAAGTTTTCTCAATTATTTCATGATTAAAATTTATTTAGCATATATTTGACAAATAAAAAGTCAAAACCTGTCTTTCTTTGTGATAAACAGTATCCTTTCACTACCAAAAAATTTTAAGCTGACCGGTTTTGAAAATCGGTGAAGTGGGACACATGTGTCCTATGAAACTTTTTTCATGTGAACCTAGGATTTTTGGAGTTAAACGTTTAATTTTTAAAAAGATTTGATCAGGATGGAAGCTATGAAAGAAAGTATAACAAACCAGTACCAAAACACATTTATTCTCCTGACAGTGAAAAAAATGAAATTTTACGCACAAATTTTCAACATAACATTCGAAGATGGTTTCAACATATTGCACAACAATATTTTCTACATTCTATGAAGTTTTGTGGGACATACATGTCCCACTATATACAAACCATCTACAAACTTGTAAAATTAATGAGTAGTGTAGTAATGTTTCAAAAAAGGTCTGTGATGTATAAGAAAACATAGTTAGTTCACACAGTCTTGGAATATGGAAGCTGGCGATTTGATTTGATTTTCGTGAAACAGACGGACTGTAAGAACACGCCGCCCCATTTGATCGCACAAAGCCTTCTATACACACACCCCATGGTCCGTAACATTTTTCTCCAAGTTCCAAAATCATCTCACTACATGCTATCAGTAGACAAATAAGAGATACATATGTCCTGTGCCAACGCTCAAAACTGCATATTACTTCAGTGCAATACACGTAACCCATCAACCACGGAAGGGTTTAGTCAATACGGCGAGCTCCAAACTGTCGCGGTAAGTTTAATTTAGCAAACTGTGCTTTCTTGTCAGGGCTTAAAACACCAGCGACGATTTCAAAGCCCTTGACAAATCCGACATTTCGACATGGTTTTGATTCCGTAGATGAAATTTCCGCAACTTTAACAAGCTAGTACCACGAGTACATTTTCATAAGAAGCAACACATTGACTTCAAGAAATTGGCTGCCAAATTTATCATATAATGAAGCAGGTTCCAAGTTCTAATGCTTCATGTTGTAAACCTTGTGAAATGAAACTGTTTCACAAGAAATTACATTGAGGTAACAAAAGTCATGGAATAGCTGTATGCACATATACAGATGGCGGTCCGGCCGGAGTGACCGAGCGGTTCTAGGCGCTACAGTCTGGAACCGCGCGACCGCTACGGTCGCAGGTTCGAATCCGGCCTCGGGCATGGATGTGTGTGGTGTCCTTAGGTTAGTTAGGTTTAGGTAGTTATAAGTTCTAGGGGACTAATGACCTCAGCAGTTGAGTCCCATAGTGCTCAGAGCCATTTGAACCATTTGAACAGATGGCGGTAGTATCGCGTAAACACGATATAAAAGGACAGTGCACTGGCGGAGCAGTCATTTGTACTCAGGTGATACATGTGGCAAGGTTTCCGATTTCATTATGGCCCCACGACAGGGATTCACGGAGTCTGAACGCGGAATGGTTGTTGGAGCCAGACACATGGGACATTCCATTCAATTGGTAAGGACTTCCATACTGCTAGATCCACAGTGTCAAGCGTGTACCGATAACACCAAATTTCAAGATTACTTCTGACCGCGGGCCGGCCGGTGTGGCCGTGCGGTTCTAGGCGCTTCAGTCTGGAACCGAGCTACCGCTACGGTGGCAGGATCGAATCTTGCCTCGGGCATGGATGTGTGTGATGTCCTTAGGTTAGTTAGGTTTAAGTAGTTCTAAGTTCTAGGGGACTGATGGCCTCAGATGTTAAGTCGCATAGTGCTCAGAGCCATTTGAACCATCTGACCGCGGACAACCCAGCAGAGAGCAGCGGCGTTTTCGTGGAGTTGTCAGTGTTAACAGACAAGTAACAGTGCGTGAAATAACAGCAAAAATCAAAGTGGGACGTACGCCGAACCTATCCCGTAGGACAGTGCAATCATATTTGGCGTTAATGGGCTATGACAGCAGACGATCGACTCTAATGCCTTTGCTAATAGCCCGATATCACCTGCAGGGACCGTACTGGGCTCGTGACCATATCTTTTGGACCCTAGACGACTGAAAAACTGTGACCTGGTCAGAGGAGTTCTAACATTCTGCGTGGTGTCTGTTTGTTCTAGATCGTGTCTCCCTACCACTTTCGCGCAACGACGCTCTGAGCGTGTTTTTTAGGGAATTGACTAGTTTGAACCTGGGACCTGTTGCTGGTAACGAGACGCTAGACCACACATGACATATAGAATTCAGAAGAGTTCAGTGAGACTAGCGATGATATAACCAAATACTTAATGATTTCAGCGTCAGCTCCACTGCACTCCCTGTAAAAGAATCTTAATACTAACTAAATTTAGTGGAAGGGGTTCAAGGCTTTCCTATTTTTAGTTAGCTGGTAAAATAACGCCGAAAAAGCAGTTAAGTTTACCATTGGAAATTTTATTCTACTCACAAAACATCGTTTATAAATTGCACTATTGATAAAAGGAAATGTTTTAATACAGGATGGTAAAAACCAACTGCGTTCAACAAAAATGTGAACGAATATTCCCTGAGCTGGTTTCCAAGTTCTACAATGGATCGAAGGATGACCTATGCCATATCACATCTATAATCTAGGTTTAAATTAAGTTTCACAAAAGAGAAAACTATCAAAAAGGTCTACAGTGGCCCTCAATTATCTTTAATTACTTATCTAACTTGTCGTAAATTACAGTGGCTGATGTGGCTTCTCAATAACTATATAACAGAAAAACCATCGCGTTTCAGATTTTTACTTCAAGTGGCAAATGTGAACACCATGAGCTTTAATTGACGATCGACACTAGTATTACGCAAGAAGGGGATGTAACAGATGAGACTTCTGCAGTTCTGAGTGAAGCCTTATGCGCTCAAAAATGCGGCATCGCGTGCGTTCATTACCTTGTCGTTCGTCAGGGGGCGGCGGGCAGCACAGCTCCGCTCACCTCACCGTCTCGGAAGCAACTCTCTCCTAACTTCTCCTTACAACAATTTACCGAAGTTGGTTTAAAAAAAACTATCTGGCTGTGTTTTCATCTGACCAATCAAGGTCTCAATGTTAACCTTAAGCTCCGCCTACAAAAATTCTGTCTATCCAATGAGAAATGCCCAATGGTGGGGCAATGTTTTTTAAACTTTGCAACATAACAGAGACGCGAAAAAGTCTCACGATAAAACTTGCAGCTGGTGTGGTCCTTTTAGCGTTATCGTAAGATCTATACTGTTCTTCTGGAGGGCTCTATCTTTTAACATGGGCTGGGGAGTGGTCCTGACGTAACATAGACGCGAAAAAGTCTCACGCTAAAACTTGCGGGTGGTGTAGCCCTTTTTGTGTTATCGTAAGATCTATACTGTTCTTCTGGAGGGCTCTAGCTTTTAACATTGGGTGGGGGGTGGTCCTGACGTAACAGAAACGCGAAAATGTCTCACGCTAAAACTTGCGGGCGGTGTGGTCCTAGCGGTTAGCTGGCGACGTGGGTGTCCGTCCGTAGGGCCTTCCAGCTTAACACGGTTCTCCTCTCGGCTTCTGTTCTCGTTTCCCCCCTCGGAACTGCGTCTGTCTCACGGTGGGAAGGTATGACACGTATTTAGGCATTCTTGTGTTAGTCTGTGGTATTCCATTTGCTCACTCGTTACTCGTAATACTTTGGTTAATTCAATGTCACGATTTATTCGGAGCTATGTGACATACTACTGGATTTGCTTATCATGTCAGGGTTTTCATGGAAGGTGTTGGATTTGCCTGACACCATACAGAGTCACGGTTTCAGTTGGTAGGAGCTGAAGGTAGGCTTCGAGTGTGGTGCAGCCCGCACGAAGCCATGGACCCAACTTATCAACAAGGCACTGCGCAAGACTGTCGTGGCTCCATAATGGTGTGGACCGTGGTTACGTGGAATGTACTGGGTCCTCTGGTCCAACTGAACCGACCATACACAGGAAATGGTTATGTTCGGCTGCTCGGGGACAATCTGCAACCGTTCATGAACTTCATGTTCCCTAACAACGATGGAATTCTTGAGGATGAAAATGCGCCATGTCACCGGGCCATTGTTGTTCGTGATTGATTTGGCCACGGCGGCCGCGGTGGCCGAGCGGTTCTAAGCGCTCCAGTCTGGAACCGCGCTACCGCTACGGTCGCAGGATCGAATCCTGCCTCGGGCATGGATGTGTGTGATGTCCTTAGGTTAGTTAGGTTTAAGTAGTTCTAAGTTCTAGGGAATTGGTCACCTGAGAAGTTAAGTCCCATAGCGGTCAGAGCCATTTTTTTCACCCGAAGTGAATCCCATTAAACATTTATGAGACACAATCGAGAGGTCAATTCGTGCACAAACTCCTGCGCCGGCAACACTTTCGCAATTGTGGATGGTTGTGGAGGCAGGTTGGTTCAATATTTTTCTGTAGGGGACTTCCAACGACTTGTTGAGTCCGTGCCACGTCGAGTTGCCGTAACAGGAGGACCGACACGATATTACTGAGCATCGCACGACTTTTGTCACCTCAGTGTAACCACACTGCTTTTTTGTTTACCGTAAAACAGAGTAATTTTGTGACTGAGGTATTAGTTTGTGACGACAGCGCTCTCTAGCTTTTTGCACTTCGGGTTAACATTCAAGAAACAGTTCTGCTGCTGTGTGTACTTGCAAACTACTGCCATTAATGGTGACAGCTACGGGTACCTACAATATACCTGAGCAGTCACAAATTCATTTTGTTCGTAGGTGGAAAAACGTGTTTGAGGATTTTTGGAAACTGTCTCCTACTGCCGATAACCTTGAACAGCTAATTAACTGAAGATAAGTCGATATAAGTAAGTTATATATGCAGACCATTATGTACACGATTTAAATTCTAAAGTTTTCTTTAGCCATTCGAAAGCGAAAAAATCTATTTCCTTTAGCTATACGAGTACCTTTGTGACAGCATGTCAAATAACTTTAACAACATTAGGGTTATTTTTGAACAGTTTAGTAAAAAAAAACACACGCTCTTCCGTGGAGCGATCGTTAAGTTAGGAAATGAATACAGTTCGTACGGCGCGATCGAAGTGTAGATACTTTTACTGTTCCAAGATGACGGTTTCAATGATCTTATGCTACCACCATTTGATCTTTCGAAACTTGTTATGAAATTGGCAACAATTTTATAACAAGTTCCATAAGATCAGATGACGGCAGCAAAGGACTGTTGCAACCGTCATCTTGGAACAGTAAAAGTGTCTACACTGCGATCGCGCCGTAAGAAGTGTGTTCAGTTCGAAAAAGGAAGAAGTATTATTTCACAGTATAACACTGGTGCTCAGAATATTGTATTAAATGCCATGTCTGTGCTTTTTCTCATACCAGTGAACTTGTGTCTAGCTCTATCTGATTACCTTGCTTAGAGAATACTGTGTTAAATGTAGGTACTGTGACCTGTTTTCCTCTCATAAGGTTACATCAACAGAAATGTAAATACGTGTGTAACGGTTTTGTTTAATTACCTTGCTTAACACAGATTAATCTTTTATTCTTATTCTGTTTCATTGAGGATAGGTGTACAATCACGGTGTTAAGAAAACTTGAAAAATAAATCTCATCACCTTAGCACACTTTGTCACAAATGACTTTATGTGTACGGATAAAACAAAACTTATAAAATTGGGCAAATTTGTAACGAAGTCGCAACTGTCTATCATAAGGGAACGCTAGGTCAATTCATCTCTGTGACAGATAAATTTAACTCTACTTTTCCTGTGTTAGACTTCATGTCACAATTTTGTCCTAAGGGGGATGGGGAGGAGGGGGTGTAGCTTTGTGACAATTAATATTCCATATTGCTAGCACATCATTGTACATAACAACTTTATTGTTATTTAAAACTGAAGGATAAATATAGTAAAGTTCCTTATATACGGAATTTAAATGTCACAGTACACACATGGTGAGTCAGGAGGGAAGTTACGTGCTTTACGAGTATTGGTGATTCTGAACAAAAAGCTTCAAATTGGCATACGCTCTATTCCTAATCGTTTCCGAGATAGAACACATTTAATACACACTGTTATTTCTTTTCTATATTATTCAGTACATTGTCATACATTGTCACTGTTTACAACGTACCACAGTAGTGTAGAGGATTTCGATACGAACAAATTGATATAAGACACTTGTGTTCTACCAAGTCTGGAAACTACCTCAAACTGGTCTTCAAAAACTACCTAAACTACTGTTTATGCGCGTCGCGCGAGATTCAGGATACTCTCGCTCTCTTAATGCAAACTATTAGCCCCAAAGAAAAAATGTAGAGGACTATATTTGTAGGAAATTTCATGACGGGTAATTTTGCACTGTAACACGAGCTCACTAGAGGCCGCGGTTTTCGAGTTTTGTGAGAAAAACGTACAGGGAACACTACGTATGTAGCGAGCGATGTATGAGAATTTGGGCCAGACAGGAAACATGGTCGATAGCCGAAGTGGTTAGGGCGACTGCTCGCCATAAGGGGGAAATCCGGGATCGAGTCACAGTATGGTACTAATTTTCTGTTGCTGCTACTGGATTTATTTCAATGTCCGATAACAGCTGGTGTCAGAATTACCCTCTCGTCATGCATATGCGGAGGGAGAATCATGAATGGTGTCTGTTCTTTCGAACAAGTCAGAAAGAAAAGACACCACACATAAATATAAGTGCCTTCGAGGCAAACAATTACACCTTCAGTGCAGATGCACTCTTTGTTCGATACCTTGCGGGAATCAGGAGAGGATGCGAGCAATGAGGATAATGGACAGGGGACACTACGTATGTAGAAGGTGATACATGGGTGTTGTGTTTCATTGGGATGACGTTAAATTCTATAACAGAAATATAGATTAGAAGGCACATAACCTGGTAAAATTTTAATATAATACTGTATACTTAGCTTCGTACAATGATTCCACTGAATGGCTTAATATAAACCCTGACAGTAGTCCGAAGCATGCACATGTACGCTGGTAAAAACAAGTCCTACTTGAACTTTAATCACTGTGATAACAGCCAGAGGCCTGAGTCTCTTAAACTTGCACTCGCAACTCTATCTCACCTAAGCTTACTTCGGACGTAGACCGATGACTGAAGAATCTGGAGATTTGAATGCTGTAGCCAGAAGGCTGGAGCCTGAACACTAGAGACTGGAGGCTTCTTGTGGCAACCTCTTATCGGCATGCTGTGTGGCAGTGGAGGCGCCGATCCAGGGAGGTGTGTTCTTCAGGCAACCAGCGCGTGGAGGAAGCACTGGCTCTTGGCTCTTGGCTGTCCCTCGCGATAACCTCCATAACTGCAGTTGCCTGCTTCGTATATTGCATGGCGTGAGACCACAATAGGAATTTGGGTTGGGTTGGACAGGAAGCGTGCTCAGATAGCCGAAGTCGTCAACGTGGCCGCTTGTACTGAGGAAGAAATCCGTGTTTGAGACCTGGTCCGGCACAAATTTTTCATTTGTCGCCATTGGATTTATTTCAGTGACCAATAGCAATAGGAGTCGGAATTTCTCTTTCATCATGTATATACATACAGGTGCAAATTCATGAACGGTGTCTGTGGTTTTGGACGTGCTCGAACGAACAGACACCACACATACAAACGTTATTGTGCCTGTCGGTGCTTTAGAAAGTCACTGTCGGTTCCATTAACACACATTATTTCTTTCCTCTTAATCTGAAGTTCCCAAACACTTGTGCTGGACGTAGTTGAGGATTTTTGGAAAAATTATCTTTGTTCCACAGGGCACAAACAATGTAGACGAGGGCCACATGTGGCCCATGGACCACAGGTTGAACACGTCTGTAGTAAAGGCAGATATAGAAGAAATTTGGAAGCATGCTGCGAAATTTGTTACCAGTTCTGGAATGTTACGGAAATGCGCCGTGAGCTTGTCTGGTAATCCCTGGAAGAAAGAAGTTTCCTTTTCTTTTTGTTGCGAAAAGCTGTTGTGTAATATGAGAACGTGAAGGTGTACCATTAATACCTATAATTAGTGCTACTGATTGTCCCACCTATAAGCTAGCCAACCAAAGTAATGACTGAGAGTTGGCTGCTGTGAAATCACGTTAAAACCCCAAGGTATTGAATGAGAAATCTAACAAATTAGGATCAGTCCAACCTATACAACAGACTCATTAGAATAGTTCATAAAGGCTTTCCTCGAACATTATGTGAAACTGTGAGGAGTTCGTTGATGAGGCATGGTTTGGGTTTAGGAAAGTTTAAGTACAAGAAAAGCAATAGCTACACTACAAAACCGCTATCATCAGGATGAAAATGTAGGCCTCAGTTTCATAGATTAAGACACTGGCTGTGAAGAGAATTTATATTGGAACCAGACAGCATAGGCTAAGTTTGATAATCAAGTTACCAACTTGGTTAATATCTATACAGGAGTATGATGAGGATGCATTCTGTCACTCCTGTTATTCAATTTGTACTCAATGAGTAATTTTCAAGAAGCAATTGTTGATGTAGAAAAATACATAAAGGTTAACGAAGATTGCATCAACAACATTCGTTACGCTGATGACACAGTATTGATTGCTGACAATTTATATTATCTTCAACAACTTGCCAACATACTAGGATATTATAGCAATAATCTCGGTCTGAATATTACCATCAAAAAGATGTATTTTATGACTGTCACACTACATCCCGATGGTTCAGTGACTCCTGAATAGTACCATGGAATACTTCTTTGTGAAATCTTAAGATGACACATAGAAATAAAATGTCACATACAGAACTCCCGTAATACTTTCATAAAAATTTAAGAAAATTCACGAAAGTACAGCCGTAGACTAAAAGACCTTAGAGTTTGATTAGTAAGGTGTTAAATGTGGTCCGTAATTCTATACGGTTCTGAAGTATGAGCACTAAATATGACAATAGCAAGGAAGATAGAGGCCTTTGAAATCTGGATTTGCCGTAGAACGCTTAAAATGCCGAGAGCAGTATGAATAACTAACACTGAGTATTGCGAAAACTTCACACACAGCGATAATTATTAACAACGTTTAAAAGAAGAAAAACTGCGTACCTGTGACATACCTTACTGAATACCAAAAAAATACTTCCACAAGTGATAATAGCAGGGAAGACCGAGAGTAAAGGAAGAAAAAGGGCGAAGAAGAATATCTTGATTAGATAACGTACGACCTAAACCACTGCACAGGATTACAAAGTGCATACCAGCTGCTACATGCTACAGTTCACAGAATAAAGATGCTCGTAAGGCCCATTACTGGATAGGACGAAGAAGAAGAAGAAGGAACTCTGTTTTAGTCAACTTGGATGCGGTCTCTCTATTTAGGATACAAAAGGTCCTATGGACGACACGCTGGAAGTGTTAACAGAGTACGTTCCTCCTGAAACTTGTAAGTTGTTGTGGTATGCTATGACGACCATCTATTTCTTGTATGGCGCTAAATTTTATGGAATGCCCAACGGAATGACTATGACGCTGATGCACCAAAGAAACTGGTGTGGGCATGCTTATTCAGATACAGACAGAATATGATGCTGCTTTCTGCAACGCCTGAATAAGATAACAAGTGTGTAGGGCAGTTGTTAGACCGGTTACTGCTGCTACAACGGTAGGTTATCAAGATTTAAGTAAGTTTTAACGTGGTGTTACAGTCGACGCACGAGCGATGGGACACAGGATCTCAAATGGCTCTAAGCACTATGGGATTTAACATCTGAGGTCATCAGTCCCCTAGACTTTGAAGTACTTAAACCTAACTAACCTAAGAACATCACACACATCCATGAACGAGGCAGGATTCGAACCTGCGAACGTAGCAGCAGCGCGGTTCCGGACTGAAGCGCCTATAACCGCTCTTCCACAGCGGCCGGCCGGTAGCGATGAATTGGGGATTTTCCCACCGCCTGAATGTACCGTGAATATCAGGAATCCGGTAATACATCAAATCTCCGACATCGCTGCGGCCGGAAAAAGATCCTGGACCAACGACGACTGAAGAGAATCGTTCAACGTGACAGAAATGCAATCCATCCGCAAATTGCTACAGATTTCAGTGCTGGGTCATCAACAAGTGTCAGCGTGCGAACCATCCAACGAAACATCGTCAATATGGGCTTTCGGAGCCGAAGGTCCACTCTTGTGCCCTTGATGACTGCACGACACAAAGCTTTACGCCTCGTCTTGACCCGTCACCACCAACATTGGACTGTTGCTGACTGGAAACATGTTGCCTGGTCGGACGAGTCTCGTTTCAAATTATATCGGCTGGATGGACGTGTACGGGTATGACACGAACGTAAGAATCCTGTCTTAGCACCTGGATCCACTCATGTCCATTGTTCATTCCAAAGGACTTGGACAATTACAGCAGGACAATGCAACATCCCACACGTTCAGAATTGCTACAGAATGGCTCCAGGAAAACTCTTCTGAGTTTAAACACTTCCGCTGGCCACCAAATTTCCCAGACATTATTGAGCATATCTGGGATGCCTTGCAACGTGCTGTTCAGAAGAGATCTGCAGTCCCTCGTACTCTTATGGATTTATGGACACCCTTACAGGATTCATGGTGTCAGTTCCCTCCAGTACTACTTCAGACATTAGTCGAGCCAAGCCACGTCGTGTTGCGGCACTTCTGCGTGTTCGCGGGGGGCCCTACACGATATTAGGCAGGTGTACCAGTTTCTTTGGCTCTTCAGCGTAGTTCTGTATTGTCTCCAGCAGTGGCTGACATCTTAAGAATATTTTGAGAAACGTTCATTAAATTTTTCTTTAGTTCGGTCGTCTTCATTAGATCTTTGTGTTCACGACGCGTTTACGGGTTCTACCATACGGCGTCGAAGCTCTTGAACAGTTCCTTGAGAACATGAATAGCCCACACCCAAATATCTAGATCACTGTTGAGAGAGAGAGAGAGAGAGAGAGAGAGAGAAAATTTACCATTTAGAGATATGTTGATAAAACGACAGTAGAATGATCGGCTTGGCCACACTATGTATCGCAAACCAACACACACTGATTTATATTTCAGAGGGCAGAGTTTCCACTATTCAGTCTAGAAGAGATTCACTTCAAATACTTTGGATAAACAGAGCTACAACTGTTTCTGACGAGAACCACTTGCATTCCTAAATTAATCATGACCTGAAGTATGTGTTCCGAAACAATAACGTTGGCACTCACCAGAAACAGAAACTTAAAAATATTGAACAGTCACGTGATGAGCCACCGATTGTGCTTCTTCTATTCTCCGGTGCTATACCTAGTAAAATATAAAGTATGCTAGGACAACGGGAAAGAAGACTGCCTAAGAAGACCAAGGAGATGATAACACCTGTTAAGGACAATCTCGGCCTCATGATCCCTCAGGTTAATGAAATCCCTTATTGGTGTGGAAGCAGTTGCATCGGACAGTTCGTCTACACCGTTTCCGACAGCGGAGCAGAACATCAATTGCACATTAAAAATCGACAATTTTGTTGTTAAAGAGAGTGTAGAAGTCAGAACGTGCGAGAAAAACTTCAGCCGGGGGAAGCGTATATAATCCTGGTGGTGGGTGGAAGCCTGCTCTTAACGCAGAGAAGAGACAGAGAAATGCTCCAAATTGTTAACGCCACGAAGCCAGCCTAAACGTTGACACCGTCTATGACCGAATGACAACGTAGGCCGACCAATCAGAAGCCGTCCATGGGCTGTCTGAGTCCGCCACAGCAGCACCCACGACAATCTGTTCCTCCTGACGAAGGCGATGGTGGTAATCGTCGTAAGCTTGAGGTTTTGATAAGAAATGACGCTGCAGGAAGTGTGATAATGTTTTATTCAAGCTATTGTGTAATTTGGAGAACCAGCTTTTGCGACAGACAGAACAGAAATTCTTCTGTCTCAAACGTAGATCTCAGAGCAAGGACACAACAAAAAAGATCAAGGCTCTTACAAAGAGATGAAAGCAATGATTTTCACTTCGTTCCATTCGCGAATGGAACAGTAGATGGAGTTGGTTCTCATGGCCTACGTACAGTCCCTTGTGCCCTGTACAGCGGTTTGTGCTTCTTTTATCTACATTATTTTTATTTTTGTTCTTGGCTTTTTTCCTACAGGTCATACAATCGTCTCTTAGTGTTTCAGGTATTTTATAGGTAATCGCAGTATAAGATTTGTTGTTGTTGTGGTCTTCAGTCCTGAAACTGGTTTGATGCAGCTCTCCATGCTACTCTATCCTGTGCAAGCTGCTCATCTCCCAGTACGTACTGCAGCCTACATCCTTCTGAATCTGCTTAGTGTATTCATCTCTTGGTCTCCCACTACGATTTTTACCCTCCACGCTGCCCTCCAGTACTAAATTGGTGATCTCTTGATGCCTCAGAACATGTCCTAACAACCGATCCCTTCTTCTAGTCAAGTTGTGCCACAAACTCCTCTTCTCCCCAATTCTATTCAATACCTCCTCATTAGTTACGTGATCTATCCATCTAATCTACAGCATTTTTCTGTAGCACCGCATTTCGAAAGCTTCCACTCCATTCTTGTCCAAAGTACTTATCGTACGCGTTTCACTTCCACACATGGCTACACCCCATACAAATACTTTCAGAAACGACTTCCTGACACTGAGATCTATACTCGATGTTAACAAATTTCTCTTCTTCAGAAACGCTTTCCTTCCCATAGCCAGTCTACATTTTATATCCTCTCTACTTCGACTATCATCAGTTATTTTGCTCCCCAAATAGCAAAACTCCTTTACTACTTTAAGTGTCTCATTTCCTAATCTAATTCCCTCAGCATCACCCGAGTTAACTCGACTACATTCCATTATCTTCGTTTTGCTTTTGACGATGTTCATCTTATATCCTCCTTTCAAGACACTGTCCATTCCGTTCAACTGCTCTTCCAAGTCCTTTGCTGTCTCTGACAGAATTACAATGCCATCGGCGAACCTTAAAGTTTTAAATTCTTCTCCATGGATTTTAACACCTACTCCGAATTTTTCTTTTGTTTCTTTTACTGCTTGCTCAATATACAGATTGAATAACATCGGGGAGAGGCTTCAAACCTGTCTCACTCCCTTCTCAACCACTGCTTCCCTTTCATGCCTCTGGACTCTTACAACTGCCATCTGCTTTGTATACAAATTGTAAATAGCCTTTCGCTCCCTGTATTTTACCCCTGCCACCTTCAGAATTTGAAAGAGGGTATTCCAGTCAATATTGTCAAAAGCTTTCTCTATGTCTACAAATGCAAAAAACGTACATTCTAAGATAAGATGTAGGGTCAGTATTGCCTCACGTGTTCGAATCCAAACTGATCTTTCCCGAGGTCGGCTTCAACCAGTTTTTCCATTCAACTGTAAAGAATTCGTATTTGTATTTTTCAGCCGTGGCTTATTAAACTGATAGTTCTTCTTGAAGTCTGAGGGTATTTCGCCTCTCTCATACATCTTGGTCACCAGATGGTACAGTTTTGTTAGGGCTGGATCTCCATAGGCTATCAGTAGTTCTAATGGAATGTTGTCTACTCCCAGGACCTTGTTTCGACTTAGGTCTTTCAGTGCTCTGCAAACTCTTCACGCAGTTTCATATCTCCCATTTCATCTTCGTCTACATCCTCTTCCATTTCCATAATATTGGTCTCAAGAACATCGACCATATACAGACCCTGTATATACTCTTTCCACCTTTCTGCTTTCCCTTCTTTGCTTAGAACTGGGTTTCCATCTGAGCTCTTGATATTCATACAAGTGCTTCTCATTCTCCAGAGGTCTCATTAATTTTCCTGTAGGCAGTATCTATCTTACCCCTAGTGAGATAAGCCTCTACATCCTTACATTTGTCCTCTAGCCACCCCTGCTTAGCCATTTTGCACTTCCTGTCGATCTCATTTTTGAGACGTTTGTATTGCTAGTATAAGATTATATTTATTCAAAAACTTTATAATTAGTTTTACAATTTATATCCATTTTAGACAAAAAAATGACGCATCAAGAAGGAATTATCCGAATGCGATGGAAATCGGTAGATGTGATACAAATACACAGGCAAACAAATGATTACAGCTACAAAAATATGGATTATTTATTCGAGAGAAAGAGCTTCACAAATTGAGCAAGTCAATAACGCACTAGTCCACCTCTGGTCCTTATGAAAGCAGTTATTCGGCTTATAACTGATTGATGGAGTTGCTGGATGTCCTCTTGCCTGATATCGTATCAAATTCTGAAATTCTGCGCAGCTAGCGCATTAGATTGTCAAAATTACCAATTGGCTGGAGGGCTCTGCCCTTAATGGCCCAAACTTTCTCAGCTCGGGAGACATCGGCGAACTTGCTGGTCGAGGTAGGATTTGGCAAACACGAAGACAAATAGTAGAAACTCCGCAGTGTGTGCACGGGCTCTGTCTTGCTGAAATGTAGGCCGAGGCGACAAAACTGAACGTGGAATGTCGTCTACATACAGCTGTGCTGAAAGGATACCGTGGATGACAACCAAAGAGGTCCTGCTATGAAATCAAATGCAACCGTAGACCATCACTCCTCGTTGTCGAGCCGTATGGAAGGCCACAGTCCAGGCTGGTATCGCACTGCTGCCGGGGCGTCTCCAGAAACGTTTTCGCTGGTCGTCGGGACTCAGCGCGAAGCGGCACTCATCACTGAAGACAATTGTACTCCAGTCGATGAGATTCCAGGCCGAATATAACCGACGCCACTGCAAACGGGCTTGTGTATGTACAGAGGTCAATGACAATCGGTACAATGGGCGCCCTGAGCTCAGTCCTCTTCTGTGACCCGCCAATTAATGGTCCTTGTGATCACTGAAGCACCAGTTGCACTTCGGAGCCATGATAATGATGAACGAGGGGCTCTGAGTGCGTCTGTGACGATTGCTCGGTCCTCACATTCTGTCGTCTCTCTAGATTGACCGCTTCCTTCTTGACTCTGTGTTCGGTCATGGTTCACCCATTCCTGTCAACATCGTCGGATAGTCATATCACCCCTATTCAGATGTCAGGCGATTCGCCGATTGCTCCAGTCGGCGTATCTGAGCCCAACTACACGTCCTGCCTAAAATACTGACATTCGCCTACATTATTCATCTGCTTGTCTGCACACATAGTTACTTTCCAACTGAGCAGACGGAAAGAAAATCCCCTGGTACCGACATGTCCCCTGTGTACTGTTTTTCTCCTTTTTTGCCGTGTATTTTGATGAAGGAGAACTGCGGTATTAGTGGGGTAATGGTTGTTGATATCTGATTAACTGTTGAAAGAAATCGAAATAGTCCGTTTTCTAGCTTGCATACCAAGAAAAGCGACGAAATTGTTAACTTTGCATCCTACAATTTGTCCATCACATCCACAGTATTGAGGGAGGATTCCTGCTAAAAACAGAATTTATAAATTTTTTATTCACTTTACCTGTGTGGAGCCATGGATTCGAAACAATGTTCGGCTATGTTTGTCCACAGTTAATTCTCTTCACTACCTTTCGATACGTGTACAGCAAAATATTAGTTACTCTCTTTTTAATGGGCAAATTGATCACTTTGTAGCACTGTAGATAGTGTAGGACTGGTACCAGGTGGTCATGGGACCCTTCATCGCTGACGTAGGAATGGCAGTAAAGCAGTGCATATGTGTGAATCGTCTGTATGGAATCAACACAGCAAGATGGATCGATGTGTAGACGTGACAGAATGACAGAAAGAAGCTGTCTTGTTTTATCGTGCCTGAACCGTGATTTATTTTCAAAGAATATTCTTAAGAATTTATTTTATTTACTAGCGATTCATCAAGAACATTACCTCATTTAATCAGACTATGTAAGCATGGAAGTAGTTGCCAGGGAGTAACTGATGAAATCATAACCAAATTCCTTTTAACAAATGAGAATTTTATTCACTTTAATAGTGACTAAAAGCAGTTTTTAAAAGAAACATATTTAAAATTGTAATCAAAAAGCACCCTCTAAATATCAACGTTACAATTTATTCAGAGGCAGAAAGAAACAAGTTTTGACTGTATGAGCTTTCGGGCAGAGAACCTTGCCGCTCCCTTTTGACACGGCCGTTGTTACGACCGCTCACAACAGTCTCTGAAAGACTATATTGGTGCAAATCTGCAACACACCAGATAACTTTAAACTAAGAGTTTTAACAATTTACACAAGCACACAAATTATGCACCCTGGTAGGAGGGATGGAAATGGTACAAAACACTAACAATTAAAATATTAACCTTGCCACCGAAGGTGCAGCTTGATTTTAACTTCTAAGAAAAGTCTTACGGTGAAAGGGTGTCAACTTTATATACTAAAATTATTATTTAAATAAAAGCCATGAAATGCAATCTTAAATAAAATTCTACAAGTTTGGCCAAGCAATATTTAAGATGCTCTACAGTACACAGATACCGCCTCTCAAGATCATAGGCAATAATATCAAAGTTTCCAAAGATCAAAACATATTTCAGGTATTAGGCCGTTAAACTCCAAGCAATAAATTCGTTAACACACCAAATCCGACAAACCAGACAGAGGCAGCTACTAACGTACGGTAGATTGATATGGAGATTACCGAACAATTCGAACCGCAGGTTGCTCTAATCCCCCCCTACTCCACAAAGGAAAAACGGACCACCCAATTTATATACAACCACTTTCCGACGGGTGGGCAAACGGAGAAGAATGGCGGGACGACCCCAAAGCAAAACGGCTGGTGACCTCACCAAGAAAACAAGTAGAATTTAACAAGAGTAAATCAAACAACATATCACCAATCACTTAACTTATAATAAACTGCGATTTCTCAGAAGACCTGGCGCAGCACCCCCAAATCGCTCTCCCAAACCGTCCGCTGCCAGCCGCTTCAACGGACGCAGGAAGGCGCGCCGATCTCCCTTCTCACTGCGTCGCAGCTCGCACCGGCCAGACTGATGTCGTGGATTGACTCCTGTTGCTCTCGTGTCAACCGCGAAGTCACTACCCCTCGCTATACGCCGCGGCCCACTGGACTCATGTGGCGACCTCACATGTGCCGACGCTCAATACGGACAAGTCATCTTGTGTCTCAGTGCACTACTGACCAACCGATCGATCCAACCTCCAATGACCATTGCCTAAGCAAACTCGAGCAGACTGGCGGCCTAACGCGCAGACTCAGATGCATGAACTAAGCCCCGACCGGGCGACCACTCGCTTACTGGCTGAGTGAAAAAGACTCATTCTGCCGGCTTTAAAGGTTGATCCGAACGACAGACAGCCACTAACTGCCTAACAAATGCGGATGAGAGACAGACTAGCAAGCTGGGGACGAGAGACTGACCCAGACTGACCGACTGGCGAGCTCATAGTTCCCCTTAAATGCACGTGAAGAGGCAACCTTTCCCCTTTCCCACCAGAGGGAGACGCCAAAGCTGCGATTGCCACAGCGGCGCCACCGCCAGAAACGGAGGGCGACTGCTTCACGCTACGCGCTGCGGCGCGCTCTTCAAAACAGCAATTTTTACCACGGCTCGGTGCCCAGAACGACTCAAGTGAATGAAACTGTCCGATTTGTTGGCGTCTCAACACCGGCTGTTCAAAGTGTCTACAAAAGGTGGTGTATTACTCGCAAGCATGAAATTCTGCGGAAGGACAGTGATGTAAATCTACACTGGCGTGCAAAACTTAAGAACGAAAGTAACTTTCTCATAGGGTTTCGCTGCCATGTATAACAGCTAGATGAAACTTGGACGATACGCAGGAAGAACTGCTGCAGCGTACACCATAAGATACGCAGTGATAGAACCAGAAATTACACTTTTATTCAAAAACAATAATTACAATGAAGTCATCGCGATTCGTGATGGTCCCTTGGACGTTACAGCGTGTTCCCATGTTGGTAGTAAGGTTGGTACGGAGCTCTTGTGGTAGGGCCTTCCACTTTTCCACCAGCGTAGTTGATTACTGCTAGATGGACGTTGATCCATGTGGACGTGCTGCAGTACATCTTCCCACCGCATTCCTCACGTGCTCAATGGGATTTAAGTCGGGAAAACTGGCAGGCGAGTCCATTTGCCGACTATCATCTCTCTCGAATAGCTTCTCTACCTGCGGTGTTCGATGCGGTCCCACATTATCATCCACAAAAATGAAGCCAGGGCCGAATGCGTCCCTGAAAATGCGCTCAGGGGGAAGCAGTGCAGTGTCACAATAACACTGACTTATGAGTGTACTGTTTTCGTAGACTTGGAGATCAACATGCCATGCAACATTATGCCTCCCCACAACATAACAACTGAACCACCTAAACGATCATATTCAACATTACGTGCTCCCTCCTCTCGCCAGAATCACTAGTCGGACGTTCAACCTGCTCTCGGCTGAGAAGAGCACACAGCACCACTCCTCGTTGGTCCGGTCCCTGAGCTCTTGACACTATCCCAAATACTGCCGAGAATGAGCGAGCGTAAAAGGAACCCAACTAGTCATCTTCTAAAGACATCAAACATTGCCTCCCTTTTGCACCCAATGTTTGACAGGGGTCCCTCCTTGCCTGTTCCACAATGTAGCGGTCATCTGCTCCCGTAGTTGACCATGATCGACCACCTCCTATCCTTTGGCCAGCAGTGCATTTGGTTTGGAATGCTCCCCACGCGTTTGAAACATTTCTATGAGCAATACCAAACTCCTGGGCTAAACTTGGCAGACTTCGTCATTCTCCCAGTTTACCAATGATTCTTCCCCATTTGAAGTAACCTCAATGTCGTGTCCGCGCCATATTGCAGTGAAGAACACCACCACAGGCCACTGTAACTGCTCACTGAAAGCCTTACACCGTGGTTTCCTGCTTCTTCAGCTACCTCTTTTTGCGGCTCCAGCTACATTAAGCAGTATCGTCACATTGAACTCACACCATGCGACATTCGACGTACTGTGCACGACTGGGAGACATGTGGCAAAAGCCTCCCGTACTTTCACTCATTTCCACGGAGTTGCTAACGTGTTAGGTTACTTTATTTAAGTCGTCCGTAAGTTTTACAAAGCAGTGTATGCTGCACAATCCCAGTTACAGATAGCTTATCTAACTTCTTCCAGGGCAACAAAAGTTTAATTTTCAACTAGCTGAGCATCTTGTGTTGTCTGGGTATGTATTTATTCCAATCTTCTATTAGTCCATCTCCTCCTTCCCTCTCTGTCTGCCTATCTCGACCACACCCTCTCCCTATCCACCTCCTCCAAACCCCAGCCTCTCCATCTTCTCCTGCTACTCTCTCTGTCCATCTTCTCTTCTCCTTCTCTCAGTACATCTCCTTCTTCCCCTCTCCCTGTTTATCTTCTCCCCATTCCTTTCTGTGCCCATCTCCTCTCTCGCTCTTCTCTGTCCACCTCCTCCTTCCCCCCTTTCTGTCCGCCTCCTCGTCCTCCCTTTCCTTTTCCTCTACACCCTCTGTCTCTTCATCTCCTCCTCCCTCATCTCTCTACCTATATCTTTCTCCCCCTTTCTCTGCCCATCTCCTCCTCTTTCCTTTCTCTGTCCCTCTCCTTCCCTCTCCTCTCTCTGCCCATTTCCCCCTTCCCTTTTTTGTCCATCTCCTCCTCCTCCTATTTGTGCCTATCCCTACTTTCCTCCTATCTGTCTGTCCATTTCTCATCCCCCCTTCTCTCTCCACGTCATCAAGCTCACCACATTAGGAGGCTGGTGGTTCTTATCCCTACAATATTTCTTTCCAGACTGTACTTGACAACTAGAGCACCTAGCGAGGTCCATACCTTTTCGAAGCTTTTTCGCGCGATCTTCGTGCAGTAATACTTCATGAGGCATGACATTTTAATTTATGACTTCTCTGCTATCAACTCTATTAGCAACACATTTTGCAGATAGTATTCACATATATCGCTGAATGTACCTGCAATATTCACACATAGTTTGAGAGATATACGTTTTATATATGGGAGTTCGATTCCTTTTAGAAAGGAGGTGGGGAGGGTAGGAGGTGTTATTGGTAGATCCTGGCCCACAGCGGCAAACGAGTGTCACTTCTTTCAGTGTCAATGGGTTTTAAACCCGACAGAAATTTCTGCTGTCAGTGAAAGTAGGTCCATCTCAACCAGTTTGAACATTGTGAAGTGAACTTTGGATTAAAGTAACACACAAAAGACCATTGTTCATTGCGGCAAATAAAGCTGCACATGTTAAATGGGACAAATAACAGAGAAACTGGACATTAGTTGACCGGAGACGTATATTGTAATCCGACAAGTAGCGATTTTGGCCATTTTCAAATGATGAAAGGTGTCTATTGCTCTGACGGCACAATGGTGCTTTTAACCTGCAACGTGTGGAGGGTGTAGTTCTGGTCGGAAATGGTTCTGTGTTCCATGAAATTCAGTGATATAATGGCATTATTGTCCAGGAGATCCCTTCCGGGGTTGTTTGACCGCCTGATAAAAGTCTATCTGTTTGATGCTACTTCTGTGCCTTGCGTGTCGATGAAGACGAGGTGAAATTATGAAAACAACGGGAACGCCCAGTGTCCGAGAGAAGAAAATCCCCGACCGGGAATCGAAACCGAGACACCGTGATCTGCAGACAGCAACGCTAGCCACTACACAAGGGCTATCCAAAATACAACACCGACGACGAAGAATACGGCCCACTACAGCCCGATGAAGCTGTTGTTTTCTAAGAAGCAGTAGGAAGCGAGGACAATGTTTTAAAATAATGACCTGCGTTGTCGATTCCGAGCGGACGCAAACGCATATGGGGCGAGGGGTTGGGTGCCTACCTGCTAAGTTACTAGCTGTCTTCTTCCATACCTGCTACTTGCCGCGCGTTTCCCAACGTATTATTACGATGGGCACGCGGGCGACGAGCGAAGGCGTTCTCACCCGCTTTCGCTCGCTTTCTTTGTTTCAGTTCAGTCAATCAGTGAGGCTCACTCTTTCCCCTTGCAGTGATTGGGCGTTGCTTAATAGTTAGCTTCCAAGGTCACATATTTCAAATCGCTCTGGCACGGGTTATTAGAGGTATGTAAAAATACATAATATGTCTTAATTCAGGGACAAAGTTTAAGTAGGCAACATACTAGTTCCAAAAGCGACATGTGTGTTTGGCATAGTTTGGGTGGCTGTATGTGTGGCCGCGTGTGTATGTGCTTACAATGGGATCACGCGATCATAATTTTTCCAGCAATCTGTGGCCGGCAATGTGGTCGTAAGGCTGGGTGATACAGATGAGTCCCCGGCGTATATACGCAATGCTTCCGGGACTGCTTTGAGCTGCAGAGATGCCGGCTAGTATGGCGGCCATGTTGCCGATGATATCGCTTGTTCAGCGAACATAGACAGCAACTGTCGTTTATTTTCAACTTTTTCGCATACTTTATCTCTGTTGCGCGTGATGGTCCAAAGCATCGGAAACCGGCAGCGCTCTGTTACCTTGCGAATCAATTTCAAATTATACATATATTTTTCCCTCTGACGCACTTAGTGGAACGGTGGTCTAATCATTTAATATTGAAAGACTACGAGCAAGGTGTGGACGGGGCCAAGGAATTGACATATCAGACGTGATTTATCACATAAATAATTTATTCATAACATACAGTACATAACACCAACTACGTAAATCCTGCTTCGATGCTTACAATTGCCCAAAATGGGAGGGTCACCACTTTCGAATTGGAAAGGCTTTAATTTAAGAAACTAAAACCCCTTTTATAAATTTGAAAAATAATAATAACACAACACATAAGTAAGCGCTAAGTGAACGCACTCTTAAATCTTTAATTATTAATCACAAAACGTGGGTTTGCCACATTTAAATTCTCATTGCAATATAAAACATAAATACATGAATTCACAACACAACATGGCTTCAAAATTTCTACCTGGACAACCTATGGTCCTAAAACTTTCGTATTACACTCCAGCCAATCACATTAATAACTTATAAGCACGGTTGGTAAAACACAACGTTCGCACTATAATCAATTTTAATAATCCACCATCACTCAAAAAACAACATGAGAAGTTGGAGACGGAGCATGTAAGCCTGTTTATACAATCTTTCGGACCAAAATAGGCACAGGGGCCACCATAACAGAAGTGCACTAGTTGCTTTTAGGATAGGTGTTCCCATTAGCTTAATCACTGAGCAGATATTTACTTAAGCGACAGGTAAGATAGTTAATGCAAATAGAAGGTATTCCTAACGTTTTATTTTTTTCCTCCATTTTAACGAGGGGCTTTTAGTAAGGTGGAAATTACACTTTGAGGAGACGCAATAGCAATCTAGCGGGCATGCCTTCACGAGGACGCCAGGCCACTACACACATACTAAACTAGCCGCGTATCCGCTGTTCAGGTCAAACAATAACAACACTGTTCCATGTTCCTGACACCAAAATAGTCGGGATCAAAACAAACCAAAAATCCCAAGTGCGCAAGATCCAGCATAGCTTCAGAACAGATCTTACTTCAGGCAGTTTCCTTCACAAATACAGGTATCTAAATGAAAACAGGAACGTGTAACAACATTCCCTAATCAGCACAATGTTCTTCTTTAGGTCCCGGTAGCGCTAGACAACGCTGACATGCCAATGTTAACAAACCTCTAAGGCAACATCCTCCAACTGACAAGCCGAAACCAATGTGACCCCTTATCAGCTCCGTGACAGGACTCGAACCCCCAACTACTGTCAGTGCAACTCACTTAGAATAAATAGAGTGCAAATAGTATGGCGGACTCGTATACCCAGGGATTAACAGAACACCAGACTGCACTGGATTTAACCTTAATAATACAGCACTAGATCTTGGGAGACAAGAAACTAACTCCCCACCCGAAACTCTGCAACCACAGGGCGGGAGGATGAACTACCAAAATCTAGAAGTGCAAACATCCACAAATAACTACCAAAATACACCACTACACCGGTTAGCAACGATGTGTGGAGGAATCTGCACTGTCCTAATTGCACCAGTGAACAGAACAGAGGGTTGCCACAGCGGTGGCCACAAGGCGGGAAAGACGACTGGATGAACTCAATCCCAAAGGACGATCAACTTGAAACATTCACACTTAACTTCTTTTCTCCTTTCCCTCGGCGCATTTCGTCGTTTGTCCGGGACTGCTGTGCACAATTCTGAGCCGTCGCCAGTCGTCCCGGCAGACACCGACCCAGCCGAACTGCTCCCGGACTGAAACCCTCGCCGAACGGCGGCTCCACCGCCCCATGATGGGTACTGTTTGTTTGCCTTCGTCGACGCAGGCGATGATTAGACTGCCATCCGCCTCCCGCGGGCAACCAGTGAAGAGCGGACAGAGGGGCCCAACCAGGCCGGCGTTCCTCCACGGGTAGAAGTGCAGGTTCGATAACAACATCCGTACGCGGAAGGGAGGATGTCGACGTCACCAGAGCAGACGCGAAGGCCACTGCGCGACAACCTCTTCCAGCGTGACCGCGCTCGCCTATAAATAATACAGGCCAAAGAGTCTGCTGCAGTAAACACGTGAGTCGGTCGGGTTACCAACCTACGGTTTCTAAGTACACCAAAGACAGAAATCGCAATCGATAGTGGGTACACTACGGGCGGAAGTTCAAACAAAAGAGCCTCATAAACGACCAACCCTGAACAACTGCGGAAAAACGAAATAGAAGCGAAGCAATAAAGACAGCAACGAGATGCTAGAGCCCGATCGCGCCCAAACACTGTCGATTACCTAAAATATTGGCTCCACACAACGCTCAGGAAACGAGCCGTGGGAAGATGGAAGTACACACGGCTCACTTAGTGTTAGAAAAGAAGAATTTTATTTTGCTATAGTTCACGTTTTTTGGAAACTGAATTCACCTTTCTTCTACTTATTTAACTATATTTTATTTTGGTTTTTGATCGACCAATGGGACTTACGAGAAAATTTATAATTTTTTCCCAGAAGACGCTCCTGAATATGAGGATCGGTATATTTGTGGGTTGTGCTGATGATCAGTCATCAATTCAGGATTGTAAATGCGGTCATCTCGTCTATGAAAATAACCGGAAAGTTGACACAGAATGTCGTGTGTTGAAATCGAGTTGGGCTGAGGCATATTCTGAACAAAATGGAAACATATTGTGTCTCATGTATAATGAAATAATTTCAATTTTCGAAATGTAAAACGTGAAGCACCATTATTAAACGAAACACGCTTCTAAGTACGGTGAATACGGTGGCCAAATAAGAATCGACCGGATGGATTCCCTGAAAAAGAAAAAGGACCGCTCAGCATGCTACGTTTAAAATATAAAAAAAAAATCCTCAGAAACTGTGACAGTGCTAAGCTTTAAGATAGTAGAAGCTATTGCCAAAAGAGGAAAACCTTCATCTGATGTAGAATTCATCGAAGAATGTTCGGAAATTACCAAACAGTAGCACTAGTTGACGACATGGCAAAAGATATTGAAACTTCACTTAAAGGATCGTGTATTTCACAGTTTAGCAATTGATGAAATTGCTTATGTTTCAGATACAACCCAGTCGGTAGTCTTTGTGAGAGGAGTGACAGAGAACTACACTGTAAGCGAGGAATTACTTGACTTGTGTTCAATGAAGGAGACAACAACAGGACAAGACATATTTGAAGAACTAACAAGTTGTATGCGAAACTCTGATCTTCAAAGCGAAAATCTATCCATCATAACAGTAGATGGTGCGCCAGCGATGACGGGAAGAACAAATGCATTTGGGACTGTGATGAGTAATAACATGACAAACGCGATTGTAAAACACCACTGCATTGTTCACCAAGAACAACTGAGGACCAAAGCTCTCGATCTGAAGAATGTGTTGGAGAAGGTAGTATGGAAGGTAAATTTCCAACTAGCAAGAGGACTAAAGCATATAAAATATCAGATGTTTCTGTCCGAAGCAGGACCGGTGCATGATGATATAATTTTTACTATAGCCAATTTTGCCGGCACATCAGATCAGCAACGCTCAAGCGATTTTATTCTCTGTTAGGACAGATAAAAAACCTCTTTGACTGGCAAAGAACAAAATGTCAGATTTTTGCAGAATGAACATTGGTTGAGTGTTCTGGATTTTGTAGTTGTCATGACTAAATTTCTAACCGGCCTAAATCTAAACCTCCAAGGTAGAAATTAGCTGTGTAGAAATGTATGGACATATACAGGTATTTTTTTTTAAAGTGTGTCTCGTTCAACAACATAAAGAGAAAAGACAATTGGGTCATTGGGAGATCTTTTCTACGAGAAATTAAGAAACAATGGATTTCGACAAGCACATATTTTTGCTGCAAAAGAATAAGGAATGAGTTTGAGGAGAAATTAACAGATTTTATAAATAAAGAGCCCTATATGAAAGCGTTCCAAAATTCTTTTGAGGTTAAGTTTGAAGATGCCATTTACACCTTCGAATGTAGTTTATTGAACTTAAAAGTAATGAAAATCTTAAAACAGCCTACTATAGTTACCTACAAAGTGAACTGATAGAATTTTACAAACAATATAATGGATCTGAGCGCTATGGGACTTAACATCTGAGGTCATCAGTCCCGTACAACTTAGACCTACTTAAACCTAACTAACCTAAGGACATCACACACATCCATGCCCGAGGCAGGATTCGAACCTGCGACCGTAGCGGTCGCGCGGTTCCAGACTGAAGCGCCTAGAACCGCTCGGCCTCACCGGCCGGCTACAAACAATATATCTAACACGATTAGTATCCCAAACTATCCAAGTTAACACTTCAACAGGTGTCCATATATGGAAACACATATGTCTGCGAGTAATTTTTTTCCTAACTGAAAAATCTAAACTCTAAAACGAGATCTTCGCTAACGGACGGCGATCTGAGTGAAATTTTCAGGATTTCGACGGCGAATTCATCAAATCTCGAGATACTGTGCGAGCAAAAAAATGTTATTTGTCTCATAATATTTTCGTTTTATTCATTTTATTTTTCAGTATTTTTATGTTTCATTTTAAATTTATAATATTCTAAAATAAATACATATTGCCTGCATACCTAGAAAAATTGCGTTTTGTTCCCGTTGGTTCAGTTCTTTTACAGAATCTTTTTTTGTCTGGCCCGTCACAGTGATAAAGGTTAGTAATCTGACCCACTGCGAAATTTAGCTGGACAGCCCAACACTACACTATGATCTGCGGACTGTGTGTCATGACTTTGGCGCATTAATTCCGATTACAGTGAACATGAACCTATATGTTTCTTTGAACGTTCTCGGTAATCAAGAGTTGACATTTCTTTTACGTCTTGTTGATGAGTATGTAAAGCTGGACGAAAAAGCTCTTGAGATATTGCGTCGGCACTGTTGTGGGTTCTAACAAGTCTAGATTTGCTGCTAGAGCACGTCGTGTGGATACTTATACATCTACAACTACATAGACATAGATAATCCGCAAGCCACCGTACGGTGCGTGACGGAGGGTACCCTATACCAATACTTGTCATTTCCTTTCCTGTTCCGCTATCAAATAGAACGATGGAAAAATGACTATCTACATACCTCCGTGTGACCCCTAATCCTCGTATCTTATCTTTGTGGTCGTTACGGGCAATGGATGTTGGGGGCAGTAGAATCTTTCGGGCAGTCAGCTTC
Organism: Schistocerca piceifrons; assembly: GCF_021461385.2. NCBI lineage: Eukaryota > Metazoa > Arthropoda > Insecta > Orthoptera > Acrididae > Schistocerca > Schistocerca piceifrons. Next base: position 301,170,704 of record NC_060143.1, read on the forward strand.
AAATGTCGGTTCTCTTAATTTTTTCAATAGTGCTTCTCGAAAAGAGCGTTGTCTTCACTCCAGGAATTTCAATTTGAACTCCCAAAGCATCTCCGTAACACTTACATGTTAATCAAACCTGCCGGTAACAAATCTAGCAGCCTGCGTCTCAGTTGGTACGATGTCTTACTTCGATCCGACCTGTTACAGATCCCAAAGACTTGAGCAGTACTCAAGAACAGGTTGCACCGGTGTCCTATAAACGGTCTCCTTTACAGGTGAACCACTCTTTCTTAAAATTCTCCCACAAAACTGGAGTCGACAGTCGCCTTCCCTACAACAGTTCCCACATGCTCGTTCCATTTCAAATCGTTACGCCTAGATATTTAAAAGACATGATTGTGTCTAGCAGGACACTATTAATTCTGTATCCGAACATTACAGGTTTGTTCTTCCTACTCATCTGTATTAACTTGTAAGTAGGCTGTTTCGGTTTTTATGTTGGTAACTCAAATGGCTCTGAGCACTATGGGACTCAACATCTTAGGTCATAAGTCCCCTAGAACTTAGAACTACTTAAACCTAACTAACCTAAGGACATCACACACACCCATGCCCGAGGCAGGATTCGAACCTGCGACCGTAGCAGTCCCGCGGTTCCGGACTGCAGCGCCAGAACCGCTAGACCACCGCGGCCGGCTATGTTGGTAACGCCACCTAGCACTCTTGTATGAAAATCACTGACTGTGCGTGTGCAGTCTGTGGCTGGTTTGCATTGTTGGAATTTGCTATTGTAGTGTTGGGCAGTTAGCTGTTAACAGCGCGTAGCGTTGCGCAGTTGGAGGTGAGCCGCCAGCAGTGGTGGATGTGGGGAGAGAAATGGCAAAATTTTGAGAGCGGTCGATCTGGACGTGTGTCCAGCCGCCAGCAGTGGTGGATGTGGGGAGAGAAATGGCAAAATTTTGAGAGCGGACGATCTGGACGTGTGTCCATCAGAAAGAGTAAATTTGTAATATTGGAGATCATGAACTGATGTATATATAATGACTTTGGAACATTATTAAGGTAAATACATTGTTTCTTCTCTATCAAAATCTTTCATTTGCTGACTATGCCTATCAGTAGTTAGTGCCTTCAGCAGTTTGAATCTTTTATTTAGTTGGCAGTAGTGGCGCTCGCTGTGTTGCAGTAGTTCGAGTAACGAAGATTTTTGTGAGGTAAGTGATCCATGAAAGGTATAGGTTATTGTTAGTCAGGGCCATTCTTTTGTAGGGATTTTTGAAAGTCAGATTCCGTTGCGCTAAAAATATTGTGTGTCAGTTTAGTGTCGATCAGAGTAGGTAAAGAGCGAAATGTCTGAGTACTTTCAGTTGGGCTCAGCTGTTTGAAAATCAAATAATGTAAGAGGTTTATCAGCATAGTCATTCATAAATTGTTCTAAGGGGACGTTTCAAACTTTCCATATTTAGGGCTAGCTGCCATTCATCACACAAACTGGAAATTTTGTCTAAGTCGCCTTGTATCTTCCTACAGTCATCCTACTTCGACATCTTACCATACACCATAGCATGATCAGCAAACAACCGCAGATTGCTGCCCAACGCATCCGCCAAATCATTTTTGTATCTAGAGAACAACACACCATCACACTTCCCTGGGGCACTTCTGACGAAACCCTTGTTCCTGACGAACAGTCGCTGTCGAGGACAACATACTGAGTTCTATTATTTAAGAAGTCTTCAAGCCACTCACATATCTGTGAATTTTTTCCACATCTCGTACCTTCGTTAACAGCCTGCAATAGGGCACCGTGTCAAATGCTTTCCGAAAATCTAGAAATATTGAATCTGCCTTTGCCCTTCATCCATAGTTGGCAGTATATCAAGTGAGGAAAGGGCAAGCTGAGTTTTGCACGAACGATGCTTTCTAAAACCTTTATGATTCATGGACATCAGCTTCTCAGTCTCATGAAAGTTTTTATATTCGAGCTAAGAATATGTTCAAGGACTCTGCAGTAAACAGAAGTTAGGGATATTGGTCCGTAATTATGCGGGTCCGTTCTTTTACCCTTCTTATATACTAGAGCCAGATGCGCTTTCTTCCAGGTGCTTGGAACTTTGTGCTGGGCGAGAGATTCGTGATAAATGCAGGCTAGGTAAGAGGCCAGTGCCGTAGAGTACTCTTTGTAAAATCTAACTTGGATTCCATCATGACCTGGTGATTTATTTGCTTTCAAATCTTTCAGCTGCTTCTCTGCTTCAGGTTGTCCATGCGGGAGTCTGTCAGATGGTCAAACAACAGTATGTTTGTACGATCCTCCTGTGTGAACGGGAATACTACAAAAAACACAAAATATTAGATCAGTTTATGTAAGTTAGACTAATCTGAAATACTTAACTTCAAAACAATCCATGCCCACGAATGTCTCTTACGTATTTGTTATTGTCGCTGTACTCTGTAACTTTTCACTTGACGCAATATAGAATGATAGTCTCATCGCAATGTTTAGTTGTCTATAAACTTCCATCCAGTTCTGATTTCTAATACAGCACGCGCTGGTGTATCTCATTAAGACTATGCTATCGTCGCAACCGATGGCTGCAGACTGGGCTGAGAGGCACTGCGCTCTGACAGAACAACTCTCCCACCAGCGAACCTGTTGAGGGCGTGTCTACGCCGACGTCTCTCGTTAGTTGCTGCGTCAGGCTGCGACTATCATTACTTACGGTTCCATCGTGAGGCATCAACTTCGTTCCTCTGACAACACAACAGAGTATGCGATGGGAGTTTCCGACTTCCAAGATGACAACATTCGTGCTTGGAAGGCTGCACACATACATTCCTGGTTTGACAACGCATAGGCACACCGTGATTTCTCGACTGGCTCGCTAAATCAGCCAATTTTAATCTTATAGAAAATACATTGGGCTATTTGGTGCAGTCGGTGAACCGCAGGAATCAATCAGCTTATGATCTGGTAGCCCTACTGGTCGTAATAATAACTGTTGCTTCGGCTGGATGGTACCTACCTGAAGTAACGTATGGACTATCTTCCTAGCCGAACTAAGCCATTACGAAGGCTACTACACGGTATGAACGTCATGTCTCTTGGGGCGACTAATTCTGTGGTTTGGTGTGTTCAGTTTTAGATGTAAACACAGGTATTCTGCGTAGAAGTACAGCTGTTTCTTCGCTTATTCTACTAGTGCAAGTTCCGTTCTTGCATGCCGTGTGCCGCTAAGTTACATCTCTACCGTGATGCCTCGGCGACGATTGCATCACTGCACATAAGGAAATGCGCGGGCTGGCTATAGTGGAGACAGTGAACGGTGCGCTGCGAAGAAGGAGCGCTGTTGACGGGCCTCTGTGTGGCGCGTTACCCACGCCCGCTCCCTACAGCTTCCTCGGGACAAGCGGCAGCTTGTACGTCCGGTGCAGGGGGTGGGCACTCTCTGAACAACGAGCAGCCTGTCAGAGAGGCACACGTGGCTGCCACGTGCCAAGTAAACGTTTTCCCAAGACGAGCCGAGGATCGACCCCGTCTGCACGCAGGCGTGGATCTTTAGCGGATCATCTGTGGCTTAGCTGATGCAGCCCAGCCGTCTCCGCGCAGCTGCAGTACACGTTTCACTGATGTGTTGCTGTGAGGTCACTTACAGTCGCTGACGCTAAGACGCCACTGTATCAGATGAGACGTTGTGAAACAGTCCTGCTGAACTTATCACTCTTTTCATAAAACCGAGATCGAATCCGACGAGTCGACCAATTTCAAATCGATGGCTTCAGATAGAAACTCCTTTGTAACATATAACACAAATACGTAATAAAACTTGATGTTGGTGTAACAAAATAGACATCTTCGACCACTACACAAAATTGCTCGAAATTTCCTATCCATATCGATCTATTAACTTGTGTTTATCAGCGTTCTTCACTTGGATCGAGTTTTTATGTTTGACTTCTCTTTTAGGAATTACATCCAGCTTTACTAGTATGTAATGGAAGTCAATAACACTTCTTATTGGTTCAAAATGTTTCAAATGGCTCCGAGCACTATGGGACTTAACATCTGAGGTCATCAGTCCCCTAGAACTTAGAACCACTTAAACCTAACTAATCTAAGTACATCATACACATCCATGCCCGAGGCAGGATTCGAACCTGCTAACGTAGCAGTCACGCGGTTCGAGACTGAAGCACCTAGAACCGCTCTGCCATACCAGCCGGCAACACTTCTTATTCTCAGTGATATAATAAGCTTTCTGAGAAATAGCTTCAATGGTCTAATTATTCATAGCCTAATATTAGAGTACTGCTCATCTTAATTTTGACAATATTTTGGAAAGAACTTTTAATGTAATTAAATGTTTTCACTCGAAACTCGAGGTCAAAATACTTGCCGCAATACTTTGCATAAATAAAACCCAATTTCCGTTTCGTAAACCTCTGACCAAACAGAATCGTTTGATATGCATCACAACAACATTCTGTTCCATTTCTTCTAGCATTTTTGTGTTTTTTAATCGTTCCGCAACACCTTACACCTGCTTCATTCAACATACACTGCCCGCTACTCTGTGAAGCACAGGAAGGTACTACCGGATGTCAGCGTAACTCCGTACACACACCATCGGCGGGTACGTAAGTGATTCGAGTTGCAATTCAGTGTGACAGGTTGAACGGCCACTACTGCGCACTGATGTTGTTCGATTTATTGTTCTTACCAGACCTGGTAGGGTGTGTTGCGTACGGGACGTGAACAGCGTCAGGTGTTGAGTGATCACTGTGAAGGACATGGAGATGCCGTGCACTTGTGTGAGATAGCGTTATCAGCACCGTGCAGAGATCGAAGGCACCCTCATTGTGGTATTCATTTGGCCAAATGATCTAATCGTGCAATATCCAGATTTGTAGAGCGTTCTGTTGTGACAGTGTCCGGATTATGGGCTGCACGTTAACGTGACGGCAGCCACACTCGTCGTCAATGTACACATCGGCAGCGTCTAACCAACACAAAGGAGGATATCCGTCTTGTGCACCAAGCACAACGTAAACCTTCACATCTGCGCCTGCTATCCGAAAACAAGCAACGGACTCCCTGTAACATCCAGTACCATTGGCAGAAGACTAGAGCAGTGGGACAAATGAATTACCGCTTCATGCTTAGCTTGCCTTCAACGTAACTCTACAAAATCCTGCGTTTGGAGTGATGCCGTGGTGGGGAAGCATGGATAGCTGCGGAATGGCGTCGCATTGTGTTCAGTGATGAACCGTGGTTCTTTACTACCACAGATGGGTAGCGTGGCGGCGACCTGGGCAGTGATCAAATTATTCCTAAGTCTTGGACAGGCACAGCGGTGTTAGCCCTGAGCGAATTCTGGTGATACAACTGTACATCACGATCATCCTGCGCCCTCGTGTGTTGCCTCTCATGTCACGTTACCATGGTGCCATTTTTCAACAAGACAACGCAAGTCCACTCACGGCACATGGCTCTGTGAAATATCTGCATGCTGTTGAGGTGCACCTGTAGTCAACAAGAACTTCAGATCTGTCGCTGATAGAACGTGGGTGGGACTAGCTCGGAAGTCAACTCTGTCCCAGCGCCAATATCCAGAACATAAAGGACCATTCACGATGACTGCGGATCAGCTTGCCCCGAGCGAGGATCCAGTGCCTTCATCACACCCTTCACAACCTCACAGCCACAGCCACACCAGAACTGGTATAACGTCGTACTAAGTTGGCTTATACTACCAAGTTCAGAGCAAATCTGACTCGATCTTGTAACCACTGGAAGAATACCACATACCATCTCAACACATAAAGTTTCATTTCGTCTGCTCCTCCATCTCTGGACCCCACCTAGGACTTGAATGGTAAAGACAGAGTTGTAAGTGAAATCGCAGAAGAAATAGAGGTAGACGGTCTAGTAGTGCTTAACACCAACGGAAATTGACAGACCTAATGAACGAAGCAAGCTGTAGACGTGTTTTGCATTGCCTAACTTGCGCCACTGGTTAGCTGGGAAGTATTGATGGTAGCGCCGCTAAAGCAGTGCTGCTAAACACGGTTTTTCAAAATTCCTTCACGAAAGAAGACGAAGTAAACACTCCTCAATTCGACTCAAGAATAATTTCCAATATGAAAAACTTAGAAGCAGATGGTGTAGCGAGGCAGCTTGAAACAACAAAGGGAAAGATTTCGGTCCAGAATTTATACGAGTCAGCTTCCTTTGAGCGTATGCTGATCCAATAGCTCGCTTGTAGAAAGATCTGTACCAAAGGAATGAAAAGCTATACAAGTCACATCAAAATCCCAGAAAGGAAATAGGAGTAATCCGCCGAAGTGCAGACCATTATCACTCACGTCGATTTGCAGTGGGATTTTGGAATATACTGTGTTCGAACACTATGAATCGACTTAACGAAAACGATTTATTGACAAGTAGCCAACAAGGGTTCAAATATCGTTCTTGTGCCACACAACTAGCTCTTTATTCTCTCAAAGGAATGAGTGCTATCGATAGGGGCGTCAAATTTATTTCCTATTTTTAGATTTCCAGAAGGCTTTTGACACCATTCCACATAAGCGACTTCTAATTAAGCTATGCGTACTGAGTATCGTCCAAGTTGTGAAACTGGATTTGTGATTTCTTGTCATAAAGGTCACAGTTCGTAATAATCGACGGAAAGACATCGAGTAAAACAGAAGTAATATGTAGCGTTCCCCAAGTAAGTATCATAGGCCCTCTGTTGTTCCTGATCCACATAAACGATTTAGGGAAAAAAATGATTCAAATGGCTCTAAGCACTATGGGACTTAACATCTGAGGTCATCAGTCCTCTGGACTTAGAACTATTTAAACCTAACTAACCTAATGACATCACGCACTGAAGCGCCTAGAACCGCTCGGCCACAGCGGCCGGCATTTAGGAGAAGATGGGAACAGTCCTCTTAGGATGTTTGCAGATGATGCCTTACTTTACCGTCATGTAAAGTCATCAGACAATCAAAACTATTCGCAAAATGATTTAGACAAGATATCTGTACGGTGTAAAAAGTGGCAATGGGCTCTAAATCATGAAAAGGGTGAAGTCATCCACCTGAGCACTAAAAATAATACATTGAATTTCAGTTACACGATAAATCACAAATCTAAAGGCTGTATACTCAGTTAATTCTTAGGACTTATAAATATAAATAACTTAAATTGGAACGATTACATAGATAATGTTGTGGGGAAAGCAAACCAAAGACTACGATTTATTGGTAGAACACTTAGAAAACGTAACAGATCTGTTAAAGAGACTGCTTACACGCTTGCTCGCTCGCTTCAGGAGTACTGCTGTGCAGTGTCGGATTCGCATCAGATAGGATTGACGGAGGAAGCTGAAAAAGTTCACGGACGGCTGCTCGTTTTGTATTCTCGCGAAATAGGTAAGAGTGTGCCATGGATATAATGCACAAATTCGGGTGGCAGTCATTAAAACAAGGGCGTTTTTCCTGCGACAGGATCTTCTCAGGAAATTTCGATCACCCGTCTTCTCCTCAGAGTGTGAAAATATTTTTTTGCCGTCCAGCTACATAGGGAGAAATGATTATCATAATAGAGTAAGAGAAATCAGATTTCTCACAGAAAGATTTAAGCGTTCGTTATTCCTGCGCACTGTTCGAGAGTGGAACGGTAAAGTAGCTTAAAGGTGTTTCGATGAACCCTCTACCAAGCACTTAATTGTGAAGAGCAGAGTAATCATGTAGATGTAGATACTACAGGAACCACTGGGTCTGACCGTCTACAGATACTTATGGAATGTAGGAATAATCCCAGCACAGGAGTAAAGTTCTGTCTGCAGTGTAAATGGAATACAAGAAAAGCAAAGTGAACAGAATATGGGAAAGTGCTGACGAGAAGCTGAAAGACTTTGAAGAAAGTCGGGACGTGAGACTGACTATGCCAATCTAGCACATAATACTGAAAGCGCAGTCCCATGAAACACGCCCTTCTGTGCATTTGCTAGGAGACCTTAGGTCTGGCGGGATGAATAATCTGAGACGTCAACTAAGGAGAAGAGAGAAGCAATTGAAACCTACAGGCGACAAGTCACGGAAGAGAAAATTCTTAAATTAAATTGCATCCAGGGAAGGATGAAGCGTATGTACAAAAATTAAAAGGGAGAAAGCTGGCGGAACTTATGTGAATAAAGTATGAGCCAACCAAATCCATGTCCCAAAAACGAAGACAGCTCGTATCGTAGCAAAACATAATGTGATCAAAAGTATTCGGACACCTGGCTGAAAATGACTTACCAGTTCGTGGCACCCTCCATCGGTAATGTTGGAATTCAATATGGTATTGGCCCATCCTTAGCCTTGATGACAGCTTCCACTCCCGCAATCATACGTTCAATCTGGTGCAGGAAGGTTTCTTGGGGAATGGCAGTCCATTCTTCACGGAGTGCTGCACCGATGAGAGGTATCGACGTCGGTCGGTGAAGCCTGGCACGAAGTCGGCGTTCCAGAACATCCCAACGGTGTTCTGTAGGATTCAGGTCAGGACTCTGTGCAGGCCAGTCCATTACAGGGATGTTATTATCGTGTAACACTCCGCCACAGGCCATGCATTATGAACAGGTGCTCGATCGTGTTGAAAGATACAATCGCCATCCCCGAATTGCTCCTCAACAGTTGGAAGCAAGAAGGAGCTTAAAACATCAATTTAGGTCTGTGCTGTGATAGTGCCACGGAAAACAACAAGGGGTGCAAGCCCCCTCCATGAAAAACACGACCACACCGTGGAACCACTGCCTCCGAATTCTACTGTTGGTACTACATACGCTGGCAGATGACATTCATCGGGCATTCGCCACTCCCACACCCAACCATAGGATTGTCAGATTGTGAACCGTGATTCGTCACTCCACACAACGTTTCTCCACTGTTCAATCGTCCAATGTTTACGCTCCTTACACCAAGCGAGGCTAATTTGGCATGTGTGGCTTATGAGCAGCCGCTCGATCATGAAATCCAAGTTTTCTCACCTCCTGCCTAACTGTCACAGTACTTGCAGTGGATCCTGATGCAGTTTGGAATTCCCCTGTGATGATCTGGATAGATGTCTGCCTATTACACAATACGACCCTCTTCAACCGTCGGCGGTCTCTGTCAGTCAACAGACGAGATCGGCCTGTACGCTTTTGTGCTGTACGTGTCCCTTCACGTTTCCACTTCACTATCATATCGGAAACAGTGTACTTAGGGATGTTTAGGAGTGTGGACATCTCGCGTACGTGACAACCAGTCACCTGACCACGTTAGAAGTTCGTAAATTCGGTAAAGTGCCCCATTCTGCTCTCTCACGATGTCTAATGTCTACTGAGGTCGCTGATATGGAGCACCTGGCAGTAGGTGGCAGAAAAATGCAGCTGATATGAAAAACGTGTGTTTCTGGGCATGTCTGGAGTCTTTTGACACATAGTGTATAAGGCACTGAGACGGTTGATCAAACACAAATTAGAATGGTGGAGTGAGAATCGAAGAATACTGCTCCTCGGACAGACCGACTTTAGAAAGGGTTGTTGTTGTTGTGGTCTTCAGTCCTGAGACTGGTTTGATGCAGCTCTCCATGCTACTCAATCCTGTGCAAGCTTTTTCATCTCCCAGTACCTACTGCAACCTACATCCTTCTGAATCTGCTTAGTGTATTCATCTCTTGGTCTCCCTCTACGATTTTTACCCTCCACGCTGCCCTCCAATACTAAATTGGTGATCCCTTGATGCCTCAGAACATGTCCTACCAACCGATCCCTTCTTCTGGTCAAGTTGTGCCACAAACTTCTCTTCTCCCCAATCCTATTCAATACTTCCTCATTAGTTATGTGATCTACCCATCTAATCTTCAGCATTCTTCTGTAGCACCACATTTCGAAAGCTTCTATTCTCTTCTTGTCCAAACTATTTATCGTCCATGTTTCACTTCCATACATGGCTACACTCCATACGAATACTTTCAGAAATGACTTCCTGACACTTAAATCAATACTGGATGTTAACAAATTTCTCTTCTTCAGAAATGCTTTCCTTGCCATTGCCAGCCTACATTTTATATCCTCTCTACTTCGACCATCATCAGTTATTTTGCTCCCCAAATAGCAAAACTCCTTTACTACTTTAAGTGCCTCATTTCCTAATCTAATTCCCTCAGCATCACCCGACTTAATTAGACTACATTCCATTATCCTTGTTTTGCTTTTGTTGATGTTCATCTTATATCTTCCTTTCAAGACACTGTCCATTCCATTCAACTGCTCTTCCAAGTCCTTTGCTGTCTCTCACAGAATTACAATGTCATCGGCGAACCTCAACGTTTTTATTTCTTCTCTATGAATTTTAATACCTACCCCGAATTTTTCTTTTGTTTCCTTTACTGCTTGCTCAATATACAGATTGAACAACATCAGGGAGAGGCTACAACCCTGTCTTACTCCCTTCCCAACCACTGCTTCCCTTTCATGTCCCTCGACTCTTATAACTGCCATCTGGTTTCTGTACAAATTGTAAATAGCCTTTCGCTCCCTGTATTTTACCCCTGCCACCTTCAGAATTTGAAAGAGAGTATTCCAGTCAACATTGTCAAAAGCTTTCTCTAAGTCTACAAATTCTAGAAACGTAGGTTTGCCTTTCCTTAATCTTTCTTCTAAGATAAGTCGTAAGGTCAGTATTGCCTCACGTGCTCCAGTGTTTCTACGGAATCCAAACTGATCTTCCCCGAGGTTGGCTTCTACTAGTTTTTCCATTCGTCTGTAAAGAATTCGTGTTAGTATTTTGCAGCTGTGACTTATTAAGCTGATAGTTCGGTAATTTTCACATCTGTCAACACCTGCTTTCTTTGGGATTGGAATTATTATATTCTTCTTGAAGTCTGAGGGTATTTCGCCTGTTTCATACATCTTGCTCACCAGATGGTAGAGTTTTGTCAGGACTGGCTCTCCCATGGCCGTCAGTAGTTCCAATGGAATATTGTCTACTCCGGGGGCCTTGTTTCGACTCAGGTCTTTCAGTGCTCTGTCAAACTCTTCACGCAGTATCGTATCTCCCATTTCATCTTCATCTACATCCTCTTCCATTTCCATAATATTGTCCTCAAGTACATCACCCTTGTATAGACCCTCTATATACTCCTTCCACCTTTCTGCTTTCCCTTCTTTGCTTAGAACTGGGTTTCCATCTGAGCTCTTGATATTCATACAAGTCGTTCTCTTATCTCCAAAGGTCTCTTTAATTTTCCTGTAGGCGGTATCTATCTTACCCCTAGTGAGATAGGCGTCTACATCCTTACATTTGTCCTCTAGCCATCCCTGCTTAGCCATTTTGCACTTCCTGTCGATCTCATTTTTGAGACCTTTGTATTCCTTTTTGCCTGTTTCACTTACTGCATTTTTATATTTTCTCCTTTCATCAATTAAATTCAATATTTCTTCTGTTACCCAAGGATTTCTACTAGCCCTCGTCTTTTTACCTACTTGATTCTCTGCTGCCTTCACTACTTCATCCCTCAAAGCTACCCATTCTTCTTCTACTGTATTTATTTCCCCCATTCCTGTCAATTGGTCCCTTATGCTCTCCCTGAATCTCTGTACAACCTCTGGTTCTTTCAGATTATCCAGGTCCCATCTTCTTAAATTCCCACTTTTTTGCAGTTTCTTCAGTTTTAATCTACAGTTCATAACCAATAGATTGTGGTCAGAGTCCACATCTGCCCCTGGAAATGTCTTACAATTTAAAACCTGGTTCCTAAATCTCTGTCTTACCATTATATAATCTATCTGATACCTTTTAGTATCTCCAGGGTTCTTCCATGTATACAACCTTCTTTCATGATTCTTAAACCAAGTGTTAGTTATGATTATGTTGTGCTCTGTGCAAAATTCTACCAGACGGCTTCCTCTTTCATTTCTGTCCCCCAATCCATATTCACCTACTATGTTTCCTTCTCTCCCTTTTCCTACACTCGAATTCCAGTCACCCATGACTATTAAATTTTCGTCTCCCTTCACAATCTGAATAATTTCTTTTATTTCATCATACATTTCTTCAATTTCTTCGTCATCTGCAGAGCTAGTTGGCATATAAACTTGTACTACTGTAGTAGGTGTGGGCTTTGTATCTATCTTGGCCACAATAATGCGTTCACTATGCTGTTTGTAGTAGCTTACCTGCATTCCTATTTTCCTATTCAATATTAAACCTACTCCTGCATTACCCCTATTTGATTTTGTGTTTATAACCCTGTAGCCACCTGACCAGAAGTCTTGTTCCTCCTGCCACCGAACTTCACTAATTCCCACTATATCTAACTTCAACCTATCCATTTCCCTTTTTAAATTTTCTAACCTACCTGCCCGATTAAGGGATCTGACATTCCGCGCTCCGATCCGTAGAACGCCAGTTTTCTTTCTCCTGATAACGACATCCTCTTGAGTAGTCCCCGCCCGGAGATCCGAATGGGGGACTATTTTACTTCCGGAATATTTTACCCAAGAGGACGCCATCATCATGTAATCATACAGTAAAGCTGCATGCCCTCGGGAAAAATTACGGCTGTAGTTTCCCCTTGCTTTCAGCCGTTTGCAGTACCAGGACAGCAAGGCCGTGTTGGTTATTGTTACAAGGCCAGATCAGTCAATCATCCAGACTGTTGCCCTTGCAACTACTGAAAAGGCTGCTGCCCCTCTTCAGGAACCACACGTTTGTCTGGCCTCTCAACAGATACCCCTCCGTTGTGGTTGCACCTACGGTACGGCTATCTGTATCGCTGAGGCACGCAAGCCTCCCCACCAACGGCAAGGTCCATGGTTCATGGGGGGGGGGGGGGGGTTAGAAAGGGTAGAGGTTAGGAATGCCAGATTAAAACGCAAATTCGTACCAAGGCTGGGATTCGGACCCGGGTCTCCTGATCATGAGGAAGATGCACTAACCACTACGCCACCCGGGCACAAGTGGCTTTGTACAGCTACTACCCTAGCACGCCTCAGCCAAATTCCCATTCACACCTCAGCCCACTTGGTATTCCCTGTAAACAAGAAAAGCATTGGAGAGGCTCTCCAACTGTATTGAAAGAGCACATCAGCAACCAACGAAACCGGGCATCCTGCCTGAAACCCATACATATATACTTTAATCAAATGAAACTACATGGCTCCAAATACCTTTCCAAGTCTCAAACATGTATGATCTAAACATGCACACTGACGAAGTGAATGAAAATTTGTGCCAAAGCCAGGACTCGAACCTGAATGTGAATGAGTCGTGAGTGGATAAAAGTTTTAATTTGTGAGTTACCTTTTCTAATTTCAATATAAATAACTCCTTCAGTGAATAATATTTCATTTCATAAAAACAATTTTCATAACTTCAATTTAGATTAACTCAAATATATATCTATATCGGTTTTCCTCATTTTTTTTTTATTTTTTTTTTACTTAAAGTCGTATCTTAGGGTTAGTATTGGGAGTTTTGGTGGAAGCAGTTTTAAAGTAGTAGTGAGTTGTTTATTGGCCAAAATGACGAAGTATTCTAATACATGAGCAATCTGTACAATCGTGTGATGTGAAGAGCTCGAAAAATGAATAAACACAAGATAAATTGACTCAGATGCTGGAATTCATTTTGAAAATGAAACCCTTGTTCCAAATGAAGTTTTCCAAATAAATCTAAACCCAGGAAATTTCTATATATTTAACGGATTGAATATGTTTAACAATCAAAGAGAAGATACAGACATAAGTTATGTACAAAAAATGTACGTTTCCTGCTCTCAAAAACTTTTATAATATATTGTAAAAATGATCATAAATTTTCTTGAGTAACCTGTCATTACAGTTTAAAGCCTATCATCATCTTGCAAAGTACTACTAATAAATATTCGGTTAAATTTAGAAGAAAGTTTTTTCCTGGTTTTGGCCAAATTATAGGCATGTTGAACTGACAGCATTTGTGATTCATACATTCTATAGAAATACTTTTGCAAAGGCAATGGGGAATTTCATTTACATGTTACTGAAACAGGCATATTCACACGTCTGACCGAAAATGATGTTGCGTTAAAGTAGGACAGTGCAGTAAGTTTTAGCTTGTAGATAAAACTCATGCTACACAATTTGTTTGTCATCTGTGTACTATGAGATTAAGCACACAGAATAAGAACTTTCTGTTCATGATAACGAATATTATGTTGGAGAGAGTGATTAGGCGATGCCGTTGTTTCGAACTGCATTAGCAAACTTCTATTTGGTGGCTTACCCAATAGCTGTAAATGCCACGAAAGACAATATGGTAACGCATGTCAAAGTAAGGAAAGTGTATTCCTTAGTGTGGTGACAGAATAAAAATAGAACCACTTAACAAAAGGAAACACACTACTGATGCAATCCCATAAAGCCACATGGTTGCAAATTGGACAAAGGAAACAATTTAATGTAATGAAAAGATGAATAAAAGTTTTGCAAAAAGAGTGTATAATGCTCACAAATTCTGTACACAATAGATAACCCCACGTAGACGTTTACTCTTGGTATCAAATACCATGCAAAGATCAACAAAAACGTCTATATATCACATGACCAAAAAATATAAAATCATTCCTCATGACATTAGTCAAGAGAGAGCAAGTTTATTTACTGCTTCTGTTCACAGATATGATTATCCCAAATGAATATCGCCATCCATCTGGCCCTGTACTTCTGATATCACAGAGAAAAGTATCTGTGGAAAGTGGGAATACCTTTGAAATATACTGATTAAGCCAAAAGAAAGTAGCGACCTCACCGAAGCATGTGAAAAAGTGTGCTGAAACAACAAATCTGCATAGTCCATTAGCAAACTATGAGCAGAACATCCACACCGCATTGAAGCCTGCCCAAGAGTGGTTTCCTGTTTAAACGCCGTGCGTCAACTCGAATTTTGATAACATGATGTCTGATTGGCAGGGCAAAGACTCTGGGTTGCGCCAGACACACCATGCAAGACTGCCCAGCAATAATGTAGGAGCGAGCTAGAGTGGCTTTGGTACGAAAACAGAACACAAGCACGCGGTGCGTTGGCGCGATCCATTGAAAGGAGTTGGTGCAAGCAGCCGACACCTTTCAGAGTAGGACAGTGAGTATTTGAAAATTATGGGCAGTTCAATCATGAAAAATTATGCATTTGAAAAGCATTAATTAATGGTTTTCCTTTCCTAGAAACTGACTTCACTTTTACAAATAATCATCACTCACTTCTTTGCACTTTCCGTTACTTTGCACTAACTTGTTCAATCCATCTAAATAGAACTTCTTTGCCTAATATCCACCAAGACAATGTTTCAAGCGCGAGAATAGATAAGTAGCTGCTCAGTGGGAGGTCGGGCTAATAAGATGATAGATCGAAAAATTTCCAATGGAAATGCTGAATCTTAACCTTGGTACAGGCAGTGGTCTGTGGTAGTGCATTGTAGTGGAAGAGGATTATTTCAGTGCTGTGTATTTTGGATGGCGCCAGTTATCAATCTGCCAGCAGGTCCCACGATTTCACGTGCCTGCATACAAAGTATGCCACTCTGCTCTTCAGCACACACATTTATACCATTATATTTAAAATCTCGACTCCATTGTGTAATATTATCCTCATCCAGGCTCACAAAACAGGCTCAACTCCTGACGTATGTGAGCAGCTGTAGATCCTTTCGCATACAAAACTCAAATTACATAACTCAAATCGGAATTGGCGGGAACAACGACTTTCGAAGTCATTGTTCCTCCCCACCCCTCCCGAGACTTACATCGATGCTACTTTAAAGTCGGTCACTACTAACTGAACGTATTTCGAAGCACGCAAATTTTTGGTACCAGTCTGGTTCCTTATGTGTCAGAACTCGTGCGAATCTCGCCTCTTACACTTTTACAAAAACAATGAAGAGACGCATTTTTCGGTAAAATCACGTATTTTCGTTTCTCAACATACTCACCTTTAAAATTTATACACTTCTGCATGCATTCGATCCAATTCTGAAAACACGTTTTCTATCCTGATACTGGAACTCAAAAAACATTCCTTTGGAAGGATTCAACAGATTGTAGAAGCGATCAAATTCATTGTCCGAGCTTTTTTGATTGATGCAAAAAGACGTTGTTGGACGATGATTTTTATCACTGAATTGTGAGAAGCTAATTGTTGTATGCCGTTCAACTTTAACTGTTCTTCCACTAATCTAATGGTCGCGATATTTCATGTATAATCAAAGAAACACAGGTGAGATTTCTTGGAGATATATCGTGAACGAATTTAGATTTATCTGGAAGCACCTAAAAAACTGCTATAGAATTTCCGGCTCAAAATATACCTCCAAGTTTTATCTCCAGCTACGGTGTTATATACCAGTTTTGCATTTGTAGTAAAATTTTTTCAGCATTTCCTTATACCATTTGGCACGAGACTGTTTTTTAGTTTAGATCAAACAGTCCGCTACCTTCGGTAGACGCACTGAAACAGAATGAGATGTTCATAGGTCGAACGCAGATAACTGCCATATTTGCCACTCGAGTGCAGCACCATACGGCGAACGAAAGCTATTCGCCGATAACGTTCGGAATGTCGAGAGTGAGAAGTCAACTGTCGAGAGAGAGGCAGCGCTGAAGAGTGGTGTGAATGACAAGAACGAGGACACCATCGATAATGATCTGATAATATGTTTTTTTTCACAATTCAGCACAATTTAAGTGACTACTGATTTATGTTTTTTGGAAAGCCGAAACTGAAACTCAATTTAACTTTGTAGGGGCAGATGTGGACTCTGACCACAATCTATTAGTTATGAACTGTAGATTAAAATTGAAGAAACTCAAAAAAGGTGGGAGTTTAAGGAGATGGGACCTGGATAAACTGACTAAACCAGAGGTTGTACAGAGTTTCAGGGAGAGCATAAGGGAACAATTGACAGGAATGGGGGAAATAAATACAGTAGAAGAAGAATGGGTAGCTCTGAGAGATGAATTAGTGAAGGCAGCAGAGGATCAAATAGGTAAAAAGACGAGGGTAACAGAAGAAATATTGAATTTAATTGATGAAAGGAGAAAATATAAAAATGCAGTAAATCAAGCAGGCAAAAAGGAATACAAACGTCTCAAAAATGAGATCGATAGGAAGTGCAAAATGGCTAAGCAGAGAAGGCTAGAGGACAAATGTAAGGATGTAAAGGCTTATCTCACTAGGGGCAAGATCGATACTGCCTACAGGGAAATTAAAGAGACCTTTGGAGAAAAGAGAACGACTTGTATGAACATCAAGAGCTCAGATGGAAACCCAGTTCTAAGCAAAGAAGGGAAAGCAGAAAGGTGGAAGGAGTGTATAGAGGGTCTATACAAGGGCGACGTACTTGAGGACAATATTCTGGAAATGGAAGAGAATGTAGATGAAGACGAAATGGAAGATACAATACTGCGTGAAGAGTTTGACAGAGCACTGAAAGACCTGAGTCGAAACAAGGCCCCGGGAGTAGACAACATTCCATTAGAACTACTGACAGCCTTGGGAGAGCCAGTCCTGACAAAACTTTACCATCTGGTGAGCAAGATGTATGAGACAGGTGAAATGCCCTCAAACTTCAAGAAGAATATAACAATTCCAATCCCAAAAAAAGCAGGTGTTGACAGATGTGAAAATTCCCCAAGTATCAGATTAATAAGTCACAGCTGCAAAATACTAACGCGAATTCTTTACAGACGAATGGAAAAACTGGTAGAAGCCGACATCGGGGAAGATCAGTTTGGATTCCGTAGAAACGTTGGAACATTTCTCTACGACTTATCTTAGAAGATAGATTAAGGAAAGGCAAACCTACGTTTCTAGCATTTGTAGACTTAGAGAAAGCTTTTGACAACGTTGAATGGAATACTCTCTTTCAAATTCCAAAGATGGCAGGAGTAAAATACAGGGAGCGAAAGGCTATTTACATTTTGTACAGAAACCAAATGGCAGTTAAAGAGCCGAGGGGCACGAAAGGGAAGCAGTGCTTGGGAAGGGAGTGAGACAGGGTTGTAGCCTCTCTCCGATGTTATTCAATCTGTACATTGAGCAAGCAGTAAAGGAAACAAAAGAAAAATTTGGAGTAGGTATTAAAATCCATGGAGAAGAAGTAAAAACTTTGAGGTTCGCCGATGACATTGTAATTCTGTCAGAGACAGCAAAGGACTTGGAAGAGCAGTTGAACGGAATGGACAGTGTCTTGAAAGGAGGATATAAGATGAACATCAACAAAAGTAAAACGAGGATAATGGAATGTAGTCGAATTAAGTCGGGTGATGTTGAGGGAATTAGATTAGGAAATGAGACACTTAAAGTAGTAAAGGAGTTTTGCTATTTGGGGAGCAAAATAACTGATGATGGTCGAAGTAGAGAGGATATAAAATGTAGACTGGCAATGGCAAGAAAGCGTTTCTGAAGAAGAGAAATTTGTTAACATCGAGTATAGATTTAAATGTCAGGAAGCCGTTTCTGAAAGTATTTGTATGGAGTATAGCCATGTATGGAAGTGAAACATGGACGATAAATAGTTTGGACAAGAACAGAATAGAAGCTTTCGAAATGTGGTGCTACAGAAGAATGTTGAAGATTAGATGGGTAGACCACGTAACTAATGAGGAGGTATTGAATAGAATTGGGGAGGAGTTTGTGGCACAACTTGACAAGAAGAAAGGACCGGTTGGTAGGACATGTTCTGGGACATCAGGGGATCACAAATTTAGCATTGGAGGGCAGCGTGGAGGGTAAAAATCGTAGTGGGAGACCAAGAGATGAATACACTAAGCAGATTCAGAAGGATGTAGGTTGCAGTAAGTACTGGGAAATGAAGCAGCTTTCACAGGATAGAGTAGCATGGAGAGCTGCATCAAACCAGTCTCAGGCCTGAAGACCACAACACAAACAATTTTGTGTCTTTCGACATACCGTCTGACATCCGGAAAAATATGAGGCACATAATTCCGAAGACTGCAAGAGCTGACAAGTGCGAGAATTATCGCGGAATCAGCTTAACACATCATGCATGCAAGTTGCTGACAAGAATAACATACATAAGAATGGAAAAGGAAACTGAGAATGTGCAATGGTGATCACTTTGGCTTTAGAAAAGATAAAGGCACTAGAGAGGAAATTCTGACGTTGTGGTTGATAATGGAAGCAAGACTAAAGAAAAATCAAGACTCGTTCATACGATTTATCGACCTGGAAAAAGCCTTAGACAATGTAAAATGGAGATGTTCGGAATTCTGATAAAAATAGGGGCAAATTATAGGAAGAGAAGGGTAATATACAAATGTGTACAAGAGGGAATAATAAGAGTGGACGACCAAGACGTAGTTCTCGAATTAAAAAGGGTGTAAGACATGGATGTAGTCTTTCCCCCCTACTGTTCAATCAGTACATCGAAGAAGCAATGATGGAAAGAAAAGGAAGGTTCAGCAGTGGAATTAAAATTAGGGGGAAAGGATATGAATGATACGATTCGCTGATGACATTGCTATCCTATGAGAAAGTGAAGAAGAATTACATGATATGTTGAGCGGAATGAACAATCTAATGAGTACAGAATATGGATTGCGAGTAAATCGAAGAAAGACAAAAGTAACGAGAAGTAGCAGAAATGAGAACAGTGAGAAACTTAACATCAGGATTCATGGTCACGAAGTAGATGAAGTTAAGGAATTCAGCTACCTAGGCAGTACAATAACCAATGACGGAAGGAGCGAGGTGCACATCAAAAGCAGACCAGGAATGGCAAAAAGGGCATTCCTGGCGAAGAGAAGTCTACTGGCATCAAACATAGGCCTCAATTTGAGTAAGAAATTTCTGAGAACGTACGTCTGGAGTACAGCATTGTATGGTAGTGAAACATGGACTGTGGGAAAACCGGAACAGAAGAGAATTGAAGTATATTTGAGATGTAGTGCTACAGGCGAATGCTGAAAATTAGGTGGACTGATAAGGTAAGGAATGAGGAGGTTCTGCGCAGAATCGGAGAGGAAAGGAATGTATGGAAAACTCTGATAAGGAGAAGGGAGAAGGGACAGGGCATCTGTTATGACATGAGGGAATGACTTCCATGGTACTATAGGAAAGTGTAGAGGGCATAAACTGTAGAGGAAGACAGAGGTTGGGATACTTCCAGCAAATAATTAAGGTTGCAAGTGCTACTCTGAGATGAAGACGTTGGCACAGGAGAGGAATTTGTGGTGGGCCACATCAAACCGGTCACAAGACTGATGACCCAAAAGAAAAATTGTGTATTGTAATTTAATGTGTGGTGTGAAGTACTGATAAAACGGGAAAACTGACTTGATTGTTGATGATTCCAACACACCATTGCAAATATTGGTGTTTTAACTGTACAAGGCTTAAATACAGTGTAGGATTTATCAGGTGGGCCGTTACCTACTGCTGGGTCTTTCTCTTCCAAACAGCATACCATACGAGCAAACCAGTTGCATCTTTACTTGTGGTTTCTCATACATTAGGTACTTGCGCTATGCACGGCTCTGTTTAAAAGAGAATAGCCCGATGTATGCATTGGGTCGAGGCATGAACGTCTTCTTTCATGCCCCTCAGCTAATTCGCAGCAAAGAATAACCCTTAGCAACGATCCTGCAGTAAGCAGACTGTGCATTGGCTAGAACTGCGAGTTAATAAAATACACACAAATACAAAATAAAAGTTAAATGAATATTCTAATAACAACGTCTGCAATTGATGTAAATGACAGAAAGTTATGTTGAATAATGTTTATTCAAGAAAGAATATCTTAGATAAAAGGAAAGTGTTCTTATGACATTTTATTAAAATGCAGACGCAAAATACCCTTATCAAATGCAGTAAAGTTACATTGAGAGTTTTAAACATATATTAGCAAACTCCTCAAACTAAATAGTCATCAAAGGTACATGAAAACTAAGTCCACTTCGTAATCGCTGTACACGAAATATTGACCAGCTCAAAACACTCTGAGTTCAACATGATGACTGACAAATTAACACATGCGATATAAAGAACAGTAACTGATTCTCTTCTCTCTCTGTTCTCAGTTCCACAAATCAAGTGGCGAAACTTAGAGCCCTACTCTGGAACACATTCAGACCTCTCCGAATATAAAGTCCCTCCAAAAGCATTCCAGCAGCCATTCGCGACCCAGAATCAATCATCTATATGAAGGAATCACGCACGTTACCATAGGCAGGTCTGCCTTCTTCCGGCACTCAACGTGAAGTATCCTCAGTCGCTCCCTTGAGTTCTTCATCACAAAAGTGCCAGTCCCCACATGACTCCTATAGTGTTCAGCTGCTGTCTGCTTTTTCATTGGCTGAATGTTATCCCCACCAAAAATACATCGTTTTTACGTGCTACAGATATCATCTGTCTCAACTTTGGCCGGACTAAACTAATATATTACAACAATATTTACATAAAGAAATGTTATAAATGTTCAGTCACACTCAGATAATTGACAATAATTACTGGTAAAGGATTCCTCATTAATCAATAAGCTAGTGTTCTTGCACAAGTGCACTCACGTTAAAGAACAACGAATTGTCATTAAATATTACTTAAACAATTATTTATACCATATTTACAGCAGCGTCTTTTGGTTCCCTTTTCAATCGTGGTGTCCACAACACATGCGATTGACTACTTTTAAATTAGCACAGCTTTTTAATAGCGCTTGCAATCAACATTTAAATAAAGTTACTGGCACAATAATAAACTGTTTGTTATAAAACAACACGAGTATGACAAAATATGAGGTATTCACACGGTATTCATTTTCTGTGTGGTTGTGGAGAACAGGAAGCAATTGAAGGTTGTTAATACAGAAGTTTATTGTGTACATGTTTATTCACTGTGCGATATAAACTTCCCAAGTTTTAAAGATATTGAGATATTGTTGCGTCACTGGACGCATCTCATTTTTCTGAGAACGTAAATGTATTGG
This sequence comes from Schistocerca piceifrons, assembly GCF_021461385.2. Lineage (NCBI taxonomy): Eukaryota > Metazoa > Arthropoda > Insecta > Orthoptera > Acrididae > Schistocerca > Schistocerca piceifrons. Next base: position 301,192,698 of record NC_060143.1, read on the forward strand.
GATTTGCATTAACATTTTATGTGAACTACTGTTGAATCTCAAAGAGCTGTAACGTAGCCAGCTTTGAGATTGTCTAACACTCCGCAATTTCTTGAAGCATCTCCTGCACAAGAGCCACACAAGGAACAGCTGTCCAATCTTCCGGTTTTGGGATTTTCCCCGTTTCCGGTTACGCGCTCCTTGTCTTTGCAACTGTGCTCGCTGGGGGCGGTTGTGCGACGTCGTCCTCCCGCCGACTCGTACCTATCGAAGCAAGCAAATTCAACTCTGCTCGATACCCGCCCTAGGTTGACGAATAAATCACCTACATGCTCGTAACGTTACGTGGTACACGTGTCTCGCATCAGATAGATTCTCCATATACCGACCATTAGACATCCTGAGAAGTGATGTGGCATAAATTCAAATGGTTCAAATGGCTCTGAGCACTATGGGACTTAACATCTGAGGTCATCAGTCCCCTAGAACTTAGAACTACTCACACCTAACTAACCTAAGGACACCACAAACATCAATGCCCGAGGCACGATTCGAACCTGCGACCGTAGCGGTCGCGCGGTTTCAGACTGTAGCGCCTAGAACCGCTCGGCCACTCCGGCCGGCCGGCATAAGTCAAGGGTAACACCTAATATCGTGTCGTATGTCCTTTTTTCCCACGCAGTGCAGCAGCTCCATATGGCATGGACTCAATTAGTGCTTGCAAGTCCCCTGCCGAAATAATGAGACATGCTGCCTTTATAATTCCGAAAGTGTTGCCGGCGCAGGATTTTGTGCCCAAACTGACCTCTCGATTACCGGGTATGTCCCATAAATGTACGATAGGATTCATGACGGGCGATCTGGTTGACGAAATCATTCACTCAAATTGCCCAGAATGTTCTTCAAACCAATCGTGAACAACCGTGACCTGGTGACATGTTGCATTGTCATCCATACAAAATCCACCGTTGTTTAGGAATATAAAGCCATGAATGGCTTCAAGTGGTCTCCAAGTAGCCGAACATAACCACTTCCAGTCAATGAAACACGTAAATGTAGTAAATGTTGAAAAGTAAAAATTATACATGACTGTCCTTAAACTGACACACAATATTTTTAGCGCACCGCAATCTGACTTTCAATAATTCCTACAAAAGAATGGCCCTGACTAACATTAACCTATACCTTTCACAAATCACTTACCTCACAAAAATCTTCGTTACTCGAACTACTGCAATACAAAATGGCTCTGAGCACGATGGGACTCAACTTCTCAGGTCATTAGTCCCCTAGCACTTAGAACTAGTTAAACCTAAATAACCTAAGGACATCACACACATCCATGCCCGAGGCAGGATTCGAACCTGCGACCGTAGCGGTCTCGCGGTTCCAGACTGCAGCGCCCAGAACCGCACGGCCACTTCGGCCGGCTACTGCAATACAGCGAGCACCACTACTGCCAGCTAAATAAAAGATTCAAACTACGGAAGGCACTAACTACTGATAGGCATAGTTAGCAAATGAAAGATTTTAATAGAGAACAAACAATGTATTTACCTTAATAGTGTTGAAAAATCATAATATACATAGCAGTTCATGACATCCAGTTTTACAAATTTCAAAACTCCGCCATTTCTCTCCCCACATCCACCACTGCTGGCGGCTCACCTCCAACTGCGCAGCGCTACGCGCTGTTCACATCCAGCTGCCGCTGCCCAACACTACAATGGCAGACAACAATGCAAACTAGCTACAGACTGCACACAGCACAGCCAGTGATTTTCACACAGAGCGCTACGTGGCGTTACTAATAAGAAAACCTAAACAGCCTACTTACATAGCCCCCATGCTCCCCACAAAAAATTTTGCAAATTGTTTTGGGCAGTAGCCAATACAGATTTGAAAAATTTTTTCATAATTACAATAACAAAATAATCAAATGCACATACTTATTGATACAATGTTGGTCAAAAGCTAAAATTTTCTCACAGTCCATCATAAAGACAGTCCTGATCATTCATCACACTAAAATTGCAGTGTTTTTCTCAAAGTCTGAGCAGCAAAAGACAATGCACACGGAAGTAGAGGATTTCCATGCAGTCTTGAAGAAGTAGTGTTGTCCTTCCAACGGAAAGACAGTGCTGACTCTCGACATGCAGACAAGTAATGGGTCACAACACAGCAAACCCACAGCAGAGTCATTCGAAGTTTTGAAGAATATTGGTAGTTAGGTCATCACAGAGTAGACCCACTGTAGTCCTGGTAGAGATTGTGCTATTGGTGGGCCACCAGAGGTGCAGACCCACTGCAGTCCTTGTAGAAATAATGGTACTGGTGAGTCAGCAAAGGTGTAGACCCACTGTAGTCCTTGTAGAAATAATGATATTGGTGGGTCATCAAAGATGCAGACCCACTGTAGTCCTTGTAGAGATGTCCAGCAGCCATCTGTTGTGACTGTGCAGGTGCACAATCACCATTGAAGAGTCTTGTGGATAATATAGCAAGTCCATAACCACCACTAGTGCACTCACAAAGTTTTTGGAATTGTCCTTAGAACCAGCAATGCTGTTATCCAGTCCCTTGCTGAATTATTAACACACATGCAAACACTAACAGTCCCTACTTCTCACATATTGTCCATATAGTATGACCAACAGAAATGTGTGCAGTGAAATGGAACTTACAAGTCAATGATATGATGAACTGGTGTCAATTACAATTTTGTAACATAAGAATACAATAACAAAGGTACAAAATACATCATTAAATAACATAACAATACATATAACATTTGTAGTAAAACAGGCTTTACAAAAGAATAGAAATAAACATGCACATCATAGTTCTTGAAACATTAATTTCACACATGATCATTAAAACAAAACAGCATAAATAATGTCTAAGCATCTTTATGAAGAAAATAACATAGTATTTGAAAAATTCTACAACATAAATCTTATTAGCTAAACACATAAAGACAGGAAAAACACAAATATACAGGGGTACACAAACACATAGCAGAATAACACAGGGGCAAAGGACAGGGTTTGTTTTCAGTGTAACATTTGATACTGCAGTATTTTGCAAACAAAACCTTCTTTACTTCTCGGAGATCTCCCTTCGTTCTTCATTATTCCCAAAAAGTCCTATCTATACCTGCTTTCTGTACTTTTTTCGTATAACTTCTCAATGCATTTCTTCCAATTCATCACAACTCATTCTCTTGTATAGTCTACCCCATCTTAAGCTAACTTAAATCTACTGAGCTCAGATGCTAAACTAAGGGACAAGGCAATGCAGCAGCATAAAACAATTAATACAAACAGCAATGAAAAAAATGGAAATTGTCAAAGCAAGCTGCAGTAAATCTAAATTACCAAGCAATGCAACATTACAACTAATATGAGCCAATGCGCAGCAACAAGAAAAATAAATCAGTAGTAAAACTAGCTTAACAGAGTAATACAAACAGCAGCAGCAAATGCAATAACTTATATCTAAACATGACATAGCTCAAGCAGAAAAAATATTACAGTAAAAATGGCCATGTTTAATACCTATGTCACATCTTAACACTAGAGTGATGCATCACAAAAACTTACTCTGCAAGAAAGTTACCAAGTCATTAAAAAAATTATTTATGCAATTCCTGTGAAGAGAAATGTCTATTTGTGCTCTCTTTTCTAGGAAAGTACATCATAAACGTATTCTTTACTGGGTCTGCAGACAGAAAATAGTGATATTAGTACATCTATTAAATTTTATAATAACCAATGCTGCAGTGCAGCTAGAAACTAGATATTAAAGAAAATGAGCACATATGTACAAAGGAAGGCATGAAACATCATTCATTCACCATATGACATTTCATAAGGTAGTAAAAAAATCTCTCAACTAGAAAGACAGTAGTCATAATCAGGTGTATAGACATAAAAATATTTCTCGTCATTTCATTAGGCATTTCAGTAAATATCATAAATTAAGAGCTCCACAGTGTTATCATATGTTTTCAAGTTTGAGCATGTCGTATTTGCGATGCTTTCTACAAAGGAATATCAATAGCAAGGATAATGGGCCCCTTTTTTTCTCCACCTGTGCCTCTGAAAGGCACACACTAATGGCTTTTTTCCAGGCGACTGTCACACAGCTGGGTGCCCATGACTCATTACGTGAAGGTGGTCACTTAACTTTCTTACTGAAATATTTACGATACCAGTTTGCATTACAGTGACAGTCTCATATAAAAAATTTCACAGGTCGAGAATTTTCGTTGCAAATGTGTAGAAACAAAATCCTATGAATATAACAGTGTTCAAAAAGTTTTCGTCGGCATTGTGATACATTCGCGCATTTACACACATTTCATAACTCTTAAAGTACGATTCTTGGTCTCCAACATACATTTCCACAAATCAGAGTCCCTAACCACTACTCATTATTCATATACATATTCGTCGACACTTCTTCAATATTTCATCAAAATAAATACGTAGCATAATCAAATTCCTCATTCACAGTAGCATCATCTTATTGGTCATAAACATACCTCAACAGCATAATACACATCGTCGTCGTAAAAATAGCATCATAACACCTCAGTCAAATCTCAAAAACGTCGTAGCTTTCTGCAATAATGTCAAAATCTAAAAAAATTCTCTGCTCATTTCAATAGTGTCATCTACCTCAAACGTACTTTAAAATCATGCTCCCTTACCAAATACATCATTCAAAGCTCTCATAGTATCACAATGGTTCCGAAAAAATATGAACAGTTCACAAAGTAGAGACAAAATACAATTTCATAAGTGTAAAGTTACCCAACTGTGTAATTGCGTAAACATGTGTCACTGATGTAGTAAAAGAAAATGTTTATCTCTCAGTTAAATGATCAGATAGCTGTGTAATTTGTGTGTTAGAGAAATATGGTACCGATGTGTAAAGTTGTATAAGCAAATACCATATTAGCTAGGACTCCTTGTGTTTGCCAGACACATGGTACACAAAGTAGGCGTGTACCCCCCTGAGGATTAATGTAATTATACCCTCAGGTGTTACAGATTACAGCAATGGAATGAAATGTATCACAGAAAACCTTTGTATCATTGTAATTCAAAAATCTTTAAAAATAAATGTTTTAAGTACAAAATTAATCACTCAAATCCGTGTCCTGTAGCGCTAAATGTGTGTCTTGCTGTAAGATAATTCTGTGGAACTGTCGTAATTCTGTGGAACTGTCGTAGTTATCGTCTACTGTAAGCAAAGTTCTGCTGAAATCAATGTACTTACCTAATCATTAACGAAAGTGAAATGCTTTGAGTATGGATATCGCAGTTATTACGTACCTTACCGTGATCAAGAAAGTACTATAATGTAACGTATTGTTGTGCTATGTAAAAGGCTGTCTCATTGTAGCTATACCACAAAACTTACTACTAAAAGATGTTTTACTTTCCAGTATAATACATAAAACTGTGCAGACATAAAACAGAAACACCGCAAAAGCAACATTGTAAATTGTTACTCATTAGTAGCGTCGTGATAAAATCGTGTAGCTGTCACATAAACTAACCACTGTGTCATCTGGTATCTCACAGAAAGTACTTTAAATCCAGAACGCATTTTCAAGTAATCCAAAATGTTGCATTAAAATCTCATTAGCAGTACCAGTATATGTTCTAAGTATGTAAGTCTTATAGTCGTTACATAATCGTGCAACTAACAAGAAAGAATGTACACACACAATAACACTGTGTCGTCTGTTCACCATAACAATGCATTCGTAATTTCTGTTTAAATAAGTTCTCTTGGTTCTTGACTGGATATTTAACTTCAAACATTGTAGCATGTTAACAGTTTCTTAAGTCTGACAAAGCATACTAGAAATGTGAAGTGAAAAATTTTATGGCAAAGACTAAGTTAAAAAGCAGATTATCTTTTAATAAACGGTTTTACATGTGAAATGCGGTGTAAACCTTTACTCTTCCTAGTACGCAGAGTTTCAACTTCGACGCAATTATCATGTGGTATACGTCGGTAAAGAATACTGGAAATTTTCTCAAGGTTAGCGTCTATGTAATTTTCCCTGAGCCTGCCAGTGCACGTGACTGCCTGCGGTGCGAGTCATTGTCTGTCTCTTTGTTGGCGTGCGTCGTCATTGGGATTAGGAGACCTAACTTCTACAAATTCACCTTGTCGAGAGTGCCCTGCTCTGTTTGAATCTCGCCAGTTCTGATGCAATTCAAGTCTGTCGTTACGATTATATCGTCTGTCGTCATGTCGGTCATTTCTGTAATTAATTTCTTGTCGGTCACGTGGTGGACAATTTCTCCCTGAATTATCACTGCACGGTGGACCGTTGCGTCTGAAGTTATTTTGTCTCCCGTAATAATAATTGTTTTGGTTCCCATATTGTCTGTTTCTATGGTTATCTCTGTCACATTCATTACTATGGAAATGCGATCTTTCTCTGTAACTATTATTATTTTGCCAGTGGTTGTCATATGGGTGGTGTCTGTTTTGGTTACGATTTGTGTTGTGAGAATAGCCTTGTCGTGTCCAGTTATTATTTCTGTCATTGCGGAATTGTGACGTATGTGACCTGTAATTGTTGTGCTTCTGTTTTCGCGTTCCGCGATTGTCAGTGTCAATTTATAATTCTTGTAAGAGTCCCTGAAAAACTTCAATGTCGTCTTTGCAACGTCCTGCCAAAATAATATGTCGTAAATGTTCAGGTAATTTGATTAAGCAAATGCGGATGAGTTCTAAGGGGCTGTATGGGTTTGACAGGTACTGATTCTTGTGCAACATGTCTTCAGAATATTTCACAAGACTGGAGAATTCAGATTGTTCGAAATGTTTCATCATTATGATGCTATTTTTTATTCGGTCTTGTGTAGCTTGAGACCAATATGCTGAGAGGAAGGCATGATAAAATTCTCCTTCACTGTGGCAATCGTGAATGACCGGTCGCATTCTTACAGCTGGTTCATTCTCTAAATTGTTGTTGTTGTGGTCTTCAGTCCTGAGACTGGTTTGATGCAGCCCTCCATGCCACTCTATCCTGTGCAAGCTTCTTCATCTCCCAGTACCTACTGCAACCTAGATCCTTCTGAATCTGCTTAGTGTATTCATCTCTTGGTCTCCCTCTACGATTTTTACCCTCCACGCTGCCCTCCAATGCTAAATTTGTGATCCCTTGATGCCTCAAAACATGTCCTACCAACCGATCCCTTCTTCTAGTCAAGTTGTGCCACAAACTTCTCTTCTCCCCAATCCTATTCAATACCTCCTCATTAGTTACGTGATCTACCCACCTTATCTTCAACATTCTTCTGTAGCAACACATTTCGAAAGCTTCTATTCTCTCCTTGTCCATACTAGTTATCGTCCATGTTTCACTTCCATACATGGCTATACTCCATACAAATACTTTCAGAAACGACTTCCTGACATTTAAATCTATACTCGATGTTAACAAATTTCTCTTCTTCAGAAACGATTTCCTTGCCATTGCCAGTCTACATTTTCTATCCTCTCTACTGCGACCATCATCAGTTATTTTACTCCCTAAATAGCGAAACTCCTTTACTACTTTAAGTGTCTCATTTCCTAATCTAATTCCCTCAGCATCACCCGATTTAATTTGACTACATTCCATTATCCTCGTTTTGCTTTTGTTGATGTTCATCTTATATCCTCCTTTCAAGACACTGTCCATTCCGTTCAACTGCTCTTCCAGGTCCTTTGCTGTCTCTGACAGAATTACAATGTCATCGGCGAACCTCAAAGTTTTTACTTCTTCTCCATGAATTTTAATACCTACTCCGAATTTTTCTTTTGTTTCCTTTACTGCTTGCTCAATATAGAGATTGAATAACATCGGGGAGAGGCTACAACCCTGTCTCACTCCTTTCCCAACCACTGCTTCCCTTTCATGCCCCTCGACTCTTATAACTGCCATCTGGTTTCTTTACAAATTGTAAATAGCCTTTCGCTCCCTGTATTTTACCCCTGCCACCTTTAGAATGTGAAAGAGAGTATTCCAGTCAACATTGTCAAAAGCTTTCTCTAAGTCTACAAATGCTAGAAACGTAGGTTTGCCTTTTCTTAATCTTCCTCTAAGATTAGTCGTAAGGTTAGTATTGCCTCACGTGTTCCAACATTTCTACGGAATCCAAACTGATCTTCCCCGAGGTCCGCTTCTACCAGTTTTTCCATTTGTCTGTAAAGAATTCGCGTTAGTATTTTGCAGCTGTGACTTATTAAACTGATAGTTCGGTAATTTTCACATCTGTCAACACCTGCTTTCTTTGGGATTGGAATTATTATATTCTTCTTGAAGTCTGAGGGTATTTCACCTCTCATACGTCTTGCTCACCAGATGGTAGAGTTTTGTCAGGACTGGCTCTCCCAAGGCCGTCAGTAATTCTAATGGTATATTGTCTACTCCCGGGGCCTTGTTTCGACTCAGGTCTTTCAGTGCTCTGTCAAACTCTTCACGCAGTATCGTATCTCCCATTTCATCTTCATCTACATCCTCTTCCATTTCCATAATATTGTCCTCAAGTACATCGCCCTTGTATAAACCCTCTATATACTCCTTCCACCTTTCTGCCTTCCCTTCTTTGCTTAGAACTGGGTTTCCATCTGAGCTCTTGATATTCATACAAGTGGCTCTCTTCTCTCCAAAGGTCTCTTTAATTTTCCTGTAGGCAGTATCTATCTAACCCCTAGTGAGACAAGCCTCTACATCCTTACATTTTTACTCTGGCCATCCCTGCTTAGCCATTTTGCACTTCCTGTCCATCTCATTTTTGAGACGTTTGTATTCCTTTTTGCCTGCTTCATTTACTGCATTTTTATATTTTCTCCTTTCATCAATTAAATTCAATATTTCTTCTGTTACCCAAGGATTTCTATTAGCCCTCGTCTTTTTACCTACTTGATCGTCTGCTGCTTTCACTACTTTATCCCTCAGAGCTACCCATTCTTCTTCTACTGTATTTCTTTCCCCAATTCCTGTCAATTGTTCCCTTATGCTCCCCCTGAAACTCTCTACAACCTCTCGTTCTTTCAGTTTATCCAGATCCCATCTCCTTAAATTCCCACCTTTTTGCAGTTTCTTCAGTTTCAATCTGCAGTTCATAACCAAGAGATTGTGGTCAGAATCCATATCTGCCCCTGGAAATGTCTTACAATTTAAAACCTGATTCCTAAATGTCTGCCTTACCATTATATAATCTATCTGATACCTTTTAGTATCTCCAGGATTCTTACAGGTATACAACCTTCTTTCATGATTCTTGAACCAAGTGTTAGCTATGATTAAGTTATGCTCTGTGCAAAATTCTACAAGGCGGCTTCCTCTTTCATTTCTTCCCCCCAATTCATATTCACCTACTATGTTTCCTTCTCTCCCTTTTCCTACTGACGAATTCCAGTCACCCATGACTATTAAATTTTCGTCTCCCTTCACTACCTGAATAATTTCTTTTATCTCGTCATACATTTCTTCAATTTCTTCATCATCTGCAGAGCTGGTTGGCATATAAACTTGTACTACTGTAGTAGGCATGGGATTTGTGTCTATCTTGGCCACAATAATGCGTTCACTATGCCGTTTGTAGTAGCTAACCCTCACTCCTATTTTTTTATTCATTATTAAACCTACTCCTGCATTACCTCTATTTGATTTTGTATTTATAACCCTGTAATCACCTGACCAAAAGTCTTGTTCCTCCTGCCACCGAACTTCACCAATTCCCACTATATATAACTTTAAGCTATCCATTTCCCTTTTTAAATTTTCTAACCTACCTGCCCGATTAAGGGATCTGACATTCCACGCTCCGATCCGTAGAACGCCAGTTTTCTTTCTCCTGATAACGATGTCCTCTTGAGTAGTCCCCGCCCAGAGATCCGAATGGGGGATTATTTTACCTCCGGAATATTTTACCCAAGAGGACGCCATCATCATTTAATCATACAGTAAAGCTGCATGTCCTCGGGAAAAATTACGGCTATAGTTTCCCCTTGCTTTCTCTAAATAGCCACACATAATTTCTAATCTGTGCTCTAATGACCAGTTGGGAGGAAAACAATGTGAGAATTGATCGAGCCACACTTGTGGATGAATGTCGTTGCCAGAATTCTTCAATGTGTTAAATTTACGTGTAGTAATGAGCAGCTTATAGTCAAAATCATCATGTCGGCGAGTCGCATATCGGTCATTGTTACGTCGTTTCGGCGGTTCCATTTCAAAATTCGGTGCACCTTGCCAATTTCTTTAATAATTTCCGAAATGCGCTGTGTTATTATTTTGTGGCTGTTCCGTATTTCTATGTCCCTCTTCCCGTATTGTGGCGCGAGTGTCCTCTGAAATACGTAATTCTTGTATTACCTGTGTCAGCTGATCTTGTACTTCCCAGATTTCTCTTTGGTGTTGCGTATTAATTTGATTCTGATTTTGTTTGAATTTCCTAATTTGTTCGCACTCTTCTGTGTCATTAAAGACTACCGGTTTTGTGTCATTCAGATTATCACCTACCTTCGTAGATAAATTATTTAGCTGATCCGAAAGTTCGTTTACTTTCTCTGATAATGAACTAATTTCCTCCATGTGTCTTTCTGAACCAATTTTCAGAGTATCTACTGTGTCCTTTAAGTTTTGATGAGTTTTTGCAAGTTGCGTAACCGAATCGGTAGATGCAACTGAGTCAATTTTAGCTTGCAAGGTCTCATGATTTTCATGAACAATCGTTTGCAGTTCTTTTGTGGCTGATTCGTGATTCTGTAGTGCATTTTCATGCCGCGAAAAAATAGATTGAAAATGCTCACAAATTTGTGTTTTTACGTCATTACAGACCTTTTGAAATTTCGATTCAATGTTATGTAACTCAGTAGTTAAATCTTCACGTGTTTGTTCAAGCGTGGTGTCTAACTTCCGAAGATTTTGTTGCATTGTGTCTAACTTTTGAAGCTTTTGTCCCATTTGTTGCATTAATTGTAATAACAATGCACTGGTGTCTGAAACATGATCCTCAGTGCTTTTCGGCAGTGAATTTGCACCGGCAACATTCACATTTTGACAAGCGGAAAATGTGTCTTGACTCTTTTGAGAAAACGGTGAGAACCCAAAACCTGAGTCTACAGTATTTGCAATATTGTGTTCTGTCATTCCCGATTCCTGAGGCGAGCTGTTGCCGACCGATCGATCGATAATGCTTCCCTGTTCACTATCTGTTTCACTGTCTACACCATTATTTGACGCCCGCTCCATTTCCCTATGCACAATTACCAAATTACTACTTTGAATGTCTGTTAATTCATCACACAGTGGTGCTGATAAGCTACTCTCGTCGTCACTATTATTTCTCAGTTTACTTTGGAGCCTAGTGTTACGCTTTTCACACGCCATTATTGTCACAATATTTCACACGATAACACAGAAAAGCACAATTTGAAGAGCAAAAATAAGAGAACACATTAACATAGCGCTGAAAATAATATCTAGTTAATTGCAAGCGCAGCTGCGAAATACTTGGTGCAAATCTACATGCATGCCACAACTGTTTTACTGTACAACAGTGAAAGACTGCAACTACAAAGGAGATTCTCTCTACAATTACGCCCTAGCAATAAACAAAAGCTACACTATTTACACAAACTACAAGAAAAAAATCAGAAGATTCCAGTGAGGTATCCTCGGCTAAGGGTCGACATATGAAACGTCCCCTTACAAAAATTATACATGACTGTCCTTAAACTGACACAATATTTTTAGCGCAACGCAATCTGACTTTCAATAATCCCTACAAAAGAATGGCCCTGACTAACATTAACCTATACCTTTCACAAATCACTTACCTCACAAAAATCTTCGTTACTCGAACTACTGCAATACAGCGAGCGCCACTACTGCCAGCTAAATAAAAGATTCAAACTACGGAAGGCACTAACTACTGATAGGCATAGTTAGGAAATGAAAGATTTTAATAGAGAACAAACAATGTATTTACCTTAATAGTGTTGAAAAATCATAATATACATAGCAGTTCATGACATCCAGTCTTACAAATTTCAAAACTCCGCCATTTCTCTCCCCACATCCACCACTGCTGGCGGCTCACCTCCAACTGCGCAACGCTACGCGCTGTTCACATCCAGCTGCCGCTGCCCAACACTACAATGGCAGACAACAATGCAAACTAGCTACAGACTGCACACAGCACAGCCAGTGATTTTCATACAGAGCGCTACGTGGCGTTACCAATAAGAAAACCTAAACCGCCTACTTACAATGTACCTCACAACTTTATGGAGCCACCACCATATCGCACAGTGCCTTGCTGAGAAATTGTGTACATGGCTCCGTGTCGTCTGTGCCACAATGGAACCCTATCATCAGCTCTTACCAACTGAAATCGGGACTTACTTGAACCAGATCAGGGTTTTCCAATCGCTTATAGTCCAACCGATTCGGTCACGAACCCAGGAAAGGCGCTACAGGCGAGGGCGTGCTGTTATCAAATGCTCTCGAGTCGGTCGTCTATTCTCTTGGCCCATTAATGCCAAATTTCCCCGCTCTGTCCTAATGGATACGTTCGTCGTATGTCTCACACAGTTTTCTGAGGTTATTTCACAGATGGTTGCTTGTCTGTTAGCACTGACATCTCCACGCAAGCCGCTCGGGGTAGCCGTGCGGTCTAGGGCGCCTTAACATGGTTCGCGCAGCCCCCCGTCGGAGGTTCGAGTCCTCCCTCGGTACCATAGAAACTTACCACAAATTTCCAAATTTTTCTCCACGCAAACGCCGCGGCTCTCTGTCATTAAATAAGGACCATTGGCCTCTGTGTTGCCTGTAGTGAGGCGTAACGCCTGAAATTTGGTATTCTCGGCACAGTCTTTACACTGTGGATCCCGCAATATTGAATCCCGTAACGATTTCCGAAACTGAATGTCCCATACATCTAGCTCCAATTAGCATTCCGCGTTCAGTCTTTATTCCCTTCCTGTGGCCATAATGAAATGGTTCAAATGGCTCTGAGCACTATGTGACTCAACTTCTGAGGTCATTAGTCCCCTAGAAATTAGAACTAGTTAAACCTAACTAACCTAAGGACATCAAGCACATCCATGCCCGTGGCAGGATTCGAACCTGCGACCGTAGCGGTCTCGCGGTTCCAGACTGCAGCGCCTAGAACCGCACGGCCACTTCAGCCATAATCACGTCGAAAACATTTTTACATGAATCACCTGAGTACAAATGACAGTTCCGCCAATTCACTGCCCTTTTATTCCTCTGGTACACGATACTACCACCATCTGTATATATACCTGTAGCTATCCCACTACATTTGCCACCTCAGTGAACATCGATGTGGAGCAGCCACTTTGTGGCGATATTCAACAATTTGAAAGCAGAAAAATCCATTTATTATGTCATCAGTCTGCTAGGATACTACGCATATTTTTGTTGTATCTTGCCATGTTTCGTTGTCTGTTTTAATCCGCAAATTTCATTTTACTCGACGAAACAAATTTCCGACTTTTGCTGCATTGGGGCATTTAAATAACACAATGGCAACAGTTGACAATTTTTGGCGGACATGGATTCGAATCCAGAGTTCCCACTTTACGCTAGCGAACGCCCTAACCACTGCGGCCAGCCCAGTACCTCTTCCGGCGACCCAAATCTCGATGTGCCGCACATTACAAAGTAGTGTCCCCTGTCCATTATTGTTCTTCCCTCGCGCCCACAAGAGACCGGACATTATTGTGCACCTGTTCTGGAAGATCAATTATGTTATGCACACATGCACAGCACCGATGTTGCCGGCCGCGGTGGCCATGCGGTTCTAGGCGCTGTAGTCCGGAACCGCGCGACAGCTACGGTCGCAGGTTCGAATCCTGCCTCGGGCATGGAAGTGTGTGATGTCCTTAGGTTAGTCAGGTTTAAGTAGTTCTAAGTTCTAGGGGACTGATGACCTCAGATGTTAAGTCCCATAGTTGTTGAGTTATGTCTTTACAAATATTGTGTAAAATCATCCAACAAAAACCTTCACTTGAAATTTCCCTTTTCACGACTCTATTTCATTAAACGCACACTATTATTAATTACCTTATGGATATACAAATACAGTTCACAGGAGTATTTACACAGTAAAGCGCAAAAGGAATATGCAAGAGCTGTGATCTCAACTGACTTTACATACTGATGTCAAAAGAGGTTATCAAATCCATTGTTCGAAAGGCAGTGATGATATCCTTCCAGCCTCCACTGGAACACGTCTTGAATCATTCCTCTACAGTGGGGTCAATGGTTTTCCTGAAGATTCTTAGTCACTAAATGGGGAGACTGAGTGTACCTAGTTGTAAGGAGGGACTTAGTTCTTCCGTGTTCGCATCAGATTCTGCTCAGCTGACACCAGGTTCCTCAAGGCAGTTGCAAGCCTGTGATCTTCGAGTCCATGGGGACGACGGTAGTGTTGTTTTTCCATGTCTCCTTCCGCACATCTTAAGTCCTGAGCTGTCCAGAATGGCTTCCTTGACGCATACTGGGTGGCCGGCCGCATCAAATCAGTCAGAAGGACCCCCTCCCCCCCCCCCCCCTCTCAAAAAAAGGAAAAGCTATTACGGCAACAGCTTACCTGGAGATGCTGAAATTTTACATTGGAAATCCGTTACAGGAATTTCAATCACAAGTAGTGTTGCAACAAGATGATGCATCACCACGCTGGCGGTTTTTTACTCACCGTTTCTTGGATGAAACCTTTCCGGAAACATGGATTAACAGAGACGGTCCAACATCATGGCAGTCACGTTCACCTGACATGATCCATATTGAGTCTTTTCGTGGGACTGTTTCAAGGAAAAGCGTACAGTTCCCACGGAGCACACTCTTAAGGCACGAATACGAGGCGCAGTAAGAGATGTTGACAAAGACATGGCGAGAAATTGGAGTATCGTCTAGACGCTCTACGACCAACAAACGGGGTACAAGTGGAAGTGTATCAATGAAAACTGTATGAGTTAAGCTGTGATTTGCAATAAATCGCATCGCTGTATCTATCATATTTCCTTAGAAATAAATTTCTGTAATCAGAGGAGACTTTACGCTCATCCTGTACATTTGTCACGAATGAAGTACTTTGTGTCACTAAAAGGCGTTATCAAGAGAGTTGATTTCAAACATTTTTATATGCGGCTTGGTAGCCATAATAAAGCGTTTAAAATAAGTCATTGAGCGCTTCTAGCTGTAAATTCTTTGTCCCAGTCTGCTACTGGCCATTTACGACTAACATGTTACTATCTTATAATGACTTAGTGCATTGTATATGGCTACCTCATACATATGTCAGGCTGTATATCGTCAGTGTCCAGTAAAAACCTCGAATATCCACATAACAAAACAATGATGCTTTTGCGTCGTACGCTGTAAGATATCTTATCTTTTCACCAGGAGGAAGACTAAAAGTAATGTACGTGGTGCTCTCTTCTGAGACAAACGAAAAACGCGTTTACCTCCACTGTTGTATCGTGGAAGGAAAACCTTGTATATTGCGTGTATAGGCATACCTTCAGTGAGATCTGACAAGCAGAATTCACTAATTTCAAATACTTAGTGTGAATTTTTAACACCGACTCTTAACTACTATTCGCGTCTGATCATCGTAAGTATTATAGGACTTCTGCACTCTGTAAAAAAAAGACAAGCTTTGTGTTTCTCGCCAAGTGTTTCAGAACACACTGTCTGTATATGTTTTTCCTCGCCAAAAAAATATATTTTATCAGTTTTTAGATCCTTTCAAAGTGCCCGTCATGATGAAAATGAATATCGTATCCCACACGAAAAATGGAGAGACCATACAATAAAAAAGAACCATCAAACAATAACTTTATCACAAGTAGCAATATTCATAATGGACCTGCAAGCACTTCTCTTAGTGCCAAGAATGATAGCCTCAGACATTTTGTCATGTCTCATTCTTCAAGAGAAAAGAACACAGCAATCTTCAGTGATGAGCTTATATAATAATGCCTTTCTACTCACCTCAGACGAAACAGCAGTGAAAATTACGCAATACGTATTGCAGAAGCGCCACACCCCTATTGAACACTCTATACCCCCCATCATCGAGAGGAAACTGTCCAACCTGAACGCGTGATCAGAGTACCAGAGAATTATCACGGACAGCGAGAACGAAATCGTTGCTGGGTGTAATACCAGCGCTGTGACACTTTTACTTCAAAACGTTTGTTGCATTCGGAACTCTGAAATACTATAGGCATGAAAGCAAACGTGGTTGAGATCTTGGTAGTAGAAGTCTGTATTTGTTTTATACAGGAAACGTTTGACGTTGAGAATCACCTCGCAACCATTTTGGAAATGCCTGCCCCACAATAATTTATTCCTTTGAGACGACAGGAAGAAGTCACTGTCCCTCACGACAGAAAAATATATGAAAGGGAGAAAATTTGATAGTCTAACGTCAGCCAAGCAGTGGAAAACGATAACCTTAGACGTTCCCATACATTAACCGACAAAACAGTAGACCAGCTGTCCTATGGAAAACCTTTGTAGTCTTGGTGAAGGTAAAGTAAAAGCTGCAGCCTTCCATGGGTGTAAACGGCTACAGCGGCGAAAAATCCATCTAAAGCGTGTTACAAGCAATACCGTAAAAAAGTCACCATGGGTATTAGATCACCATCTACTGGACGCAACGGCAACACAGTCCAAATGGTTCAGATGGCTCTAAGTACTACGGGACTCAACATCTGAGGTCATCAGTCCCCTAGATTTAAAACTACTGAAACCTAACTAACCTAAGGACATAACACAAATCCATGCTCGAGGCAGGATTCGAACCTGCGACCGTAGCAGCAACGCGGTTCCGGACTGAAGCGCCATAAGTGCCGTAAAAAAGTCATCATGGGTATTAGATCACCATCTAATGGACGCAACGGCATCGCATTCCAAATTGTTCAAATGGCTCTAAGCACTATGGGACTCAAAATCATCATCTACATCTACATCTACATCCATACTCCGCAAGCCACCTGACGGTGTGTGGCGGAGGGTACCTTGAGTACCTCTGTCGGTTCTCCCTTCTATTCCACTCTCGTATTGTTCGTGGAAAGAAAGATTGTCGGTATGCCTCTGTGTGAGCTCTAATCTCTCTGATTTTATCCTCATGGTCTCTTCGCGAGATATACGTAGGAGGGAGGAATATACTGCTTGACTCTTCGGTGAAGGTATGTTCTCGAAACTTCAACAAAAGCCCGTACCGAGCTACTGAGCGTCTATCCTGCAGAGTCTTCCACTGGAGTTTATCTATCAACTCCGTAACGCTTTCGCGAGTACTAATATATCCTGTAACGAAGCGCGCTGCTCTCCGTTGGATCTTCTCTATCTCTCCTATCAACCCTATCTGGAACGGATCCCACACTGCTGAGCAGTATTCAAGCAGCGGGCGAACAAGCGTACTGTAACCTACTTTCTTTGTTTTCGGATTGCATTTCCTTAGGATTCTTCCAATGAATCTCAGTCTGGCATCTGCTTTACCGACGATCAACTTTATATGATCATTCCATTTTAAATCACTCCTAATGCGTACTCCCAGATAATCTATAGCATTAACTGCTTCCAGTTGCTGACCTGCTATATTGTAGCTAAATGATAAGGGATCTTTCTTTCTATGTATTCGCAGCACATTACACTTGTCTACATAGAGATTCAATTGCCATTCCCTGCACCATGCTTCAAGTCACTGCAGATCCTCCTGCATTTCAGTACAATCTTCCATTGTTACAACCTCTCGATATACCACAGCATCATCCGCAAAAAGGCTCAGTGAACTTCCGATGTCATCCACAAGGTCATTTGTGTATACTGTGAATAGCAACGGTCCTACGACACTTCCCTGCGGCACACCTGAAATCGCTCTTACTTCGGAAGACTTCTCCCCATTGAGAATGGCATGCTGCGTTCTGTTATCTAGGAACTCTTAAATCCAATCACAGAATTGGTCTGATAGTCCATATGTTCTTACTTTGTTCATTAAACGACTTGTGGGAACTGTATCGAACGCCTTGCGGAAGTCAAGAAACATGGCATCTACCTGTGAACCCGTGTCTTTGGCCCTCTGAGTCTCGTGGACGAATAGCGCGAGCTGGGTTTCACACGACCGACTTTTTCGAAACCCATGCTGATTCCTACAGAGTAGATTTCTAGTCTTCAGAAAAATTATACTCGAACATAATACTTGTTCCAAAATTCTACAATTGATCGACGTTGGAGATATAGGTCTATAGTTCTGCACATCTGTTCGACGTCCCTTCTTGAAAACGGGGATGACCTGTGCCCTTTTCCAATCCTTTGGAACGCTACGCTCTTCTAGAGACCTACGGTACACCGCTGCAAGAAGGGGGGCAAGTTCCTTCGCTTATTCTGTGTAAAATCGAACTGGTCTCCCATCAGGTCCAGCGGCCTTTCCTCTTTTGAGCGACTTTAATTGTTTCTCTATCCCTCTGTCGTCTATTTCGATATCTATCATTTTTTCATCTGTGCGACCATCTAGAGAAGGAACTACAGTGCAGTCTTCCTCTGTGAAACAGCTTTGGAAGAAGACATTTAGTATTTCGGCCGTTAGTCTGTCATCCTCTGTTTCACAACCATTTTGGTCACAGAGTGTCTGGACATTTTCTTTTGATCCACCTACCGCTTTGACATAAGACCAAAATTTCTTAGGATTTTCTGCCAAGTCAGTACATAGAACTTTGCTTTCGAATTCACTGAACGCCTCTCGCATAGCCCTCCTCACACTACATTTCGCTTCGAGTAATTTTTGTTTCTCTGCAAGGCTTTGGCTATATTTATGTTTGCTGTGAAGTTCCCTTTGCTTCCGCAGCCGTTTTCTAACTCGGTTGTTGTACCACGGTGGCTCTTTTCCATCTCTTACGATCTTGCTTGGCACATACTCATCTAACGCATATTGTACGATGGTTTTGAACTTTGTCCACTCATCCTCAACACTATCTGTACTTCAGACAAAACTTTTGTGTTGAGCCGTCAGGTACTCTGAAATCTGCTTTTTGTCACTTTCGCTAAACAGAAAAATCTTCCTACCATTTCAATATTTCTATTTACGGCTGAAATCATCGATGCAGTAACCGCTTTGTGATCGCTGATTCCCTGTTCTGCGTTAACTGTTTCGGATAGTTCGGGTCTGTTTGTCACCAGAAGGTCTAATATGTTATCGCCACGAGTCGGTTCTCTGTTTAACTGCTCAAGGTAGTTCTCAGACAAAGCACATAAAAAAATTTCATTGGATTCTTTGTCCCTGCCACCCGTTATGAACGTTTGAGTCTCCCAGTCTATATCCGGCAAATTAAAATCTCCACCCAGAACTATAACATGGTGGGGAAATCTACTAGAAGTATTTTCCAAATTATCCTTCAGATGCTCAGCCACAACAGCTGCTGAGCCAGGGGGCCTATAGAGACATCCAATTACCATGTCTGAGCCTGCTTTAATCGTGACCTTCATCCAAATCATTTCACATTTCGGATCTCCGTCAATTTCCTTCGATACTATTGCACTTCTTATCGCTATAAACACGCCTCCCCTTCACTGTCCAGCCTGTCTCTGCGGTATACATCCCAATCTGAGTTTAGGATTTCATTACTGTTTACGTCTGGTTTCAGCCAACTTTCTGTCCCTAGTACTATGTGGCCATTGTGACCGTTTATTAATGAGAGCAGTTCTGGGACCTTTCTACAGACGCTCCTGCAGTTTACTATTAGCACATTAATATTGTTATTCCCTGTTGCATTTTGCCTACTCCTACCTTGCCGCGTCTCAGGAGGCGTCTTGTCGGGCCTAGAGAGGGAATTCTCTAACCGAAAAAACCCATATGTGCACTCCACACGTACTCCGCTACCCTTGTAGCCGCTTCCTGCGTGTAGTGCACGCCTGACCTATTCATGGGGACCCTACATTTCTCCGCCCGATAGCGGAGGTCGAGAAATTTGCACCCCAGATCTCCACAGAATCGTCTGAGCCTCTGGTTTAAGCCTTCTACTCGGTTCCAAACCAGAGGACAGCGATCGGTTCTGGAAACGATACTACAAATAGTTAGCTCAGATTCCACCCCGCGAGCGAGGCTTTCCGCCTTTACCAACTCTGCCAGCCGCCTGTACGAACTGAGGATGACCTCTGAACCCAGACGGCAGGAGTCATTGGTGCCGACATGAGCAAAAATTTGCAGCCGGGTGCACCCAGTGCTCTCTATCGCCGCCGGCAGGGCCTCCTCCACATCTCGGATGAGACCCCCCGGCAAGCAGACAGAGTGAACACTGGCCTTCTTCCCCGACCTTTCCGCTATTTCCCTAAGGGGCTCCATCACCCGCCTAACGTTGGAGCTCCCAATAACTAATAAACCCCTCCCCCCGTGTGCCTGCTCGGACCCTGCTGAATGAGCGGCCACATGTCCACTCACAGGCAGAGCGGGCGATGCCAGACGGCCAGCCTCCACATTGACCCTCTGCCTCGTGCGCCGCGAACGCTGCTGAACCCGCCACTCGCCTTGGGCAGAGGGTAGCCCAACCGCGTCCGGTATCCGCGAAGATGTCTCGACAGCAGAGACAGTGGGTGAAACATGTAACACCTGGGGTGTACCATGCGACGCACCAGACTCCCCACTGCCGTTACACTCCGAGGCAGCAGCCTGTAGACGGCTGACCGCGGCCGTCAACACGTTCAGCTGTTCGCGAACAGTGGCCAGCTCCTCCTGCGTCCGTACACAGCAGTCACACATCCTATATATCCTAAGAAATCAATTTACTGTAGAGAGTTAATCAACTTTTAACTAGATTGCTAATTCACTAAAGGCGGCTGATAGTTGAATAAACTGTGGTTACTAGACACTTCTTGTAGAAAACAATGAAAATAGCACTACCTCTGGACTGTATTGAAAACAAACACTAGCACTATTGGCACTATGGTTGACTAAAGGGACTCTCTCTGACTGTATTCAAAACACAACAGCTGACGTCATCAGTCCCCTAGACTTAGAACTACTTAAACCTAACTAACCTAAGGACATCACACGCATCCATGCTCGAGGCAGGATTCGTATCTGCGACCGTAGCAGCAACGCGGTTCTGGACTGAAGCGCCATAAGCGCCGTGAGAAAGTCATCATGGGTATTAGATCACCATCTACTGGACGCAACAGCATCACAGTCCAAATGGTTCAAGTGGCTCTAAGCACTATGGGATTCAACATCTAACGTCATCAGTCCCCTAGACTTAGAACTGCTTAAAGATCACTAACCTAAGGATATCACACACATCCATGCTCGAGGCAGGATTCGAACCTGCGACCGTAGCAGCAGTGCGGTTCCGGATTAAAAATGGTTCAGTTGGCTCTGAACACTATGGGACTCAACATCTGACGTCATCAGTCCCCTAGACTTAGAAATTCTTAAACCTAACTAACCTAAGGACAGCACACACATCCATGCACGAGGCAGGATTCGAACCTGCGACCGTAGCTGTCGCGCGGTTCGAGACTGTAGCGCCTAGAACCGCTCGGCCACTCCGGCCGGTGGGTTCCGGACTGAAGCGCCTACAACCGCTAAGCCACAGCGGCCGGCCACGTATACTAATTAGGTTTCCGGATCTTCGCAGCACTACATGTGCCTTCATAAAGATAACAGAAATGAATTGAAGTTTACCACTGATGCACAAAAAGTGATTATCATGTGCTTCTTAGACTTCATCAAAGCTTTTGAGAGTGTAGTTGCCAAACTTAGCAGCAAAAATTTGTCGTGAAGTTCGGTGCAATTGTTTCCCTCAAACGCGACGTCTCACCGGCTATGCGTCGTGTCTTGTACTATAAAGTCACAATGGAAGTAGGTAGTATTAGGAGTCGCTCAGGATTCGGTATTAGGTCCTATGCTCTTTTCATTGAGTGTCGATGATGGGTCTTCAGTCTTGTCATTTTTAAATACCACGTGTACGCTGATGACATCCAGTTGTATCTAAGTGCAAAATGAATTAAACCTGAAGACAGCTACCGAAAATCTCAATAATGATATGTGTGCACTGTAATCAATAACTGGATGTACAAGTGTTTGTACAATTTTGTTTTTCAGATCAAGAGGTAATAGCTATGTATACTTTTGTAGGACATGGAAAGATGCTGTGGCTTCTAGCTCACTAAAGTTTAGTGTTCAGTCTAATTTAGATTTTCTTGGGTTTTGGATTTGTTGAACTTTAACCCTATACTCTGTGATCAAACACTTGTACATCCAGTTATTGATTACAGTGATGTTATCCGGCAAGGTCTTTCTCAGGAAAGCTCACGCCGCCTGGACCCAGTTACGAATACGTGTGTTCGTTATATCTGTGCTGTTCGCCTCTTTGATCGTATGTCACCATCATACCCACAGCCGTACTGGCTGTGTGCAGACAAGCGCAGAGATTTCCATACCCTCTGTCTTCTCTACTATGTTATCATCGTACTCGGTCCCTCATATCTCTCCTCGACCTTAACGCTCTTGTCTGAACAACATGGTAGAAACAGCCGTTCCCATCAGAACAAAATCCTTTCTGTCCCACTCCATCATCAGCTACTTTCTCGAAGTCCTTCACAGTAGCAGGAACCTGACTCTGAAATAATCTCCTGCATTATATTAGGGAACTGAATAACGTCTCCAGTTTCAGAAGACAGTTTATGACATATCTACTGAAGCAACAGTAAGGATTACCATTGTTCCTTTATGCTCTCGTTACACATGTGTACCCTTTTTTCCAACCAGATCTTCCTCATTTCCCAGTATTCTCAGCTGGTGCAGTGAACTTAAATTGCCTTTCTCCAACACTCACTATGTCAGAAACCATCTATCTTGTGCACATAGCATAAATTCTTTTTGAATCTGCCCTATTTTTATTGTTCTTACTGTCATTATTATTATTATCGTTATTACCTGCAGTGGCAGCAGTAGTATTTGTTATTATTGTTATTATTAATGGCAACTTCAACATGAGCAGTTAACAGACAGCCGTTTTGGAAATGCTTCCACTCTTGGCCTGAAAGCCAATGATCACACCCCCTGACATCAGATAAATCGCCATTTTTCTGTTCACGGTATACTTCAACATGAGCAGTTAACAGACTTAGCCGTTTTGGAAGTGCTTCCACTCTTGGCCTGAAAGCCAATGATCACACCCCTTGACGTCAGATAAATCGCTTTATTTCCATATTACGTCAACGACTGCAGTATTTTCCGCGGCCTCCACCCCTATGCCGATGCGCTTTATACGAGGTGCGACAATAAAGTAATGAGACAGATTTTCTTTGCAAGATGTGGCAACCCTGCAAGCTTGCGTAGGCACAATATCTTTGACCCTGGTCTATAAGCTGCTTCTAGCCCAAGCGACACATCAATGCAACTGCTCAGTCGTGAGTTGTGCTGTAATAAGTTAACACGTGTTTGTGTCTCTCGTCACGGAAATGGAACCACATAATATTGCGCAACGATATGTCATTTCTTTTTCCGTTAAATTGGGTGAAAACGGGACGACAATTTACAGTAGGCTTCAGAAGGCTTTTTTAGAGGAGGTTATGTCAAGAGTTCAAGTTTTTCATTGGCATAAAATGTTTAGTGAAGGCAGAACGAATGTTGAAAATGAAGACTGCAGTGGACGACCATCAACCTCATGGACAGATGTCAACTTGGTCAGGGTGCGTGAACTCGTACGATCTGATCGAAGATTATTCGTGAAAATGATTACGGAAGAACTGAACATCAATCGAGAAACAGTTCGTCTAATAATAACTGAAGATCTTGGTATGAGAAAGATTTATGCAAAAATTGTCCCTAAAAATCTCACGTCAAAACAGTGAGAAACACGGACAAATGTGGCAGCCGATCTGTTAGAGCAAACCCGAAATCAACCCAGAATTGTTCAGCCGTGTTATCACTGGTGATGAAAGTTGGTTTTTTTCAATACGATCCAGAGACAAAACGCCAAAGTTCGCAATGGTGCTCAAAGGGATCACGCAGACCAAAAAAAAAAGCTCGCATGTCAAAATCAAAAGTGAAATGCATGCTTGTGTGCTTCTTTGATTCCAAAGGAATTGTTCATAAAGAGTGGGTGCCTCTTGGGCAAACAGTTAACCAACATTACTACAAAGAAATTTTAGAAAGACTTCGTAAAAGAATTGTTTGTGTCCGTGCCAACAGTGCTGATAATTGGATTCTGCATCACGATACTGCGCCACCCCATACTGCTGTGTCAATTTTTAACTTCAAAACAAATTTCAGTACTACCACAGTCACCTTATTCACCAGATATTGCTCTGTGCGACTTTTTTCTATTTCCAAGAGTCAAAACGGCTGTCAAGGGACATCATTTGCAAACAACACAAGATGTCCATAAAGCTGTGACGAGGGTCTTGGAGGATATTACAGAAGATGAGTTCCAGAAATGTTACCATCAATGGCAAAAGCGCTGGAAGAAGTGTGTGCAATCAGAAGGGAACTACTTTAAAGGAAACAACACTAAACTTGACTAAAACGGTAAACAACATTTTTTTCACAGCAGTCTCATTACTTATTGTCGCACCTCGTATACCCTCTGCTGGTATTGCTGCCACCTGCCGTGTGTGAGTGGTTAGTGCATGTTGGCGTCGAACAAAGGCGATGGTCACATTAATGTGACTGGACCATGTATATGTCTGCCGTCCCGGTACACACTGGAGTTCCCGCGCCGCAGCTCTGTAGCAAGCTGCAAGGGGAGGAAGGAAAATGTCGCAACCTACTGATAAAACCGAGTATCATGCGCTAATTCGTTTTCTACATTTGAAGGGGAACTACCCTGCATCAATCCATGTTGAGTTAGTAGAAGTGTACGACAACAATGCATAAAATGAGAAAGTGCGAATGTGGTCAAATTTAGTCTGAATGACAAAGAACAAGGTGGAAGATCATCTTTGTGAAGAACTGGGAATCTCAAGAGAATTGGAGGCTACGGTTCTCGAAGACTTGCTTATCATAATGCCAAAGGTCGCTGCCCGCTGGGTTCCGCGACAGCTCACACCCGTTCAAAGAGTCCACTGAACCGCGTCAAGCAGCGGAAATGTTGCAGCTGCGTCAGCCCAATCCAGAAGCCTTCTGTAGCCGCCTGATCAACCCAGGCTAGTGCTGGGTGTGTGGCAATAACACTGAAACAAAAGACCAAAGCAAGCAATGGAAACCTGTGGGTTCTCTACCGCGGAAAAAGGCGAAGAGCGAGCCATCATCGGACAAGTCAGTGCCGAGTGTATCCCTTTCTGGTGGGGAGGGGGGGGAGGGCTGCAAGGGCTGCAAGAGTGTGGTGCTAACAGACTATGCTTGTACGACGTAAACGGTCACAGGAGAACACTACCGAAATCTCCTGGCAAGGATATGAGTGGCTTTCAGAAGGTGTTGTCGCAGGAAGCTGACCTAGAGAGTTTTTTGGCTCCACAACTACGTCCCCGCTGATTCTGCCCGGGACACAATCACAAATGTTGTTTGTTGCCTTATTCACTTATTTTATTCATGTATTTAAAGTGATCTGTTTGGGACCAGACCAGGATTTCAGGCATACAGTCCAATGCGCTGACCTTCAGTTATTGGGGCAGACGACGGTACGCGTAACAGGACCGGAAGCACCTGTTTCTTTGAAAAAATATGACCCTATTATAAATGACGCCGTAAACCCGCATCACACAGTGACCTTTTCAGGATGAAGTGGTACTGGTTGATCTGCGTGTGGATTTTCCGTTGCCCATATTCGACATTTCTGTGTATAGACATATCCTGTCAGACAGAAATGGGCTTCGTCTGTCCACAAAATCTTCCACAGCCAATCATTGTCCACTTCCATGCGAGCAAGAAATTCTAAAGTCTCTCTTGCTGGCATGTCAGCAGGCAGCAACTCGTGCGCATGAATAGTTTTGAATGGATAGCAAAGAAGAATGTTTCGGAGGATTTTACGTACTGTGCTCATGAGAATGTTCAATGTTCGGGCAATTGTCTGTGTACTGCACGTTTGCACACCACCACTCGTCTCTTCCTGCACTGCTGTGGCCTCTGCTTCCACTGACGTCGAGTCAATTCGTTTCCTCCCTCTACCAGGTCGCACACCTAAAGGACCCGTCTTTTAGAATTTCCGAATCATTTTCTCTAGACCCACGGCAATCGGCAATCATCGGACCAACGCCTTTTTTCAAACCCTTCAGTGTCCGGAACATCTGCAGAGCGACGTTTGCCCAGTCATCACTCTTGTAATACAGCTTTGCAAGCACAGTGCGATCCTTCGTTGAGACAGTCATGGCGAACGTCGAAGACTCGAAAGGTGGAAAAGCCGTGTACCCGGCGTGTTTATACCAACTTCAGTGGGCCATGCACACGACAGGTGCTTTCGTTTACGTATTCTGACACATACAGCGCCATAAATTGGTCAATTTTCACACTATTATTCCCTCTTCTGCCATGCGTTTTCCCAATTCTCCGATAATATTCCGTTGCAATTTGACGCCATTATGACCAGTGGTGTTATTTCTACAGCGTTTTGAAAGTTTAACTTTAATTATAATCACCCAGTGTATACCAAAGAACCCTGGTAGTTAAATGGTTCAAATGGCTCTGAGCACTATGGGACTTAACTTCGGAGGTCATCAGTCCCTGGTAGATAAGGGAAGGCAGGAATCGGTGACGATTGTGGACGGGGCCGTAATCAGTTACTATTTGTTGCCTTTTACAGTTACACACAATTTATTTTAAACCAGTAATTCCAGATTCAACAACAAATAAAAATTACCACACGTTATTAATGAAGGTTTTTTTTTGGAACGGCAATTATATAAAAAATTTAGAAACCTGCTGTAAAACAAAGTATACAAGCAAAGTTTAATTAAAGAAACAAGCGACTGTCAACCAAACGGTTGAAATAAGATGATGGTAGCCTTGTAACACAACCCTTACACTGCTATATTTATTCCAGAGGGCGACCGGAACTATTAACGAGACATACATAACCTTTAATGTAGGCATTACAAGGTATGGTAATAAATAATACAATTATAAAACACAAGGACCAGTCACAGACGGTGCTCCAGGAATCGACCTCTGAGAAGGTCCGGCAACCAACACTTTCGCGAGCGATGAGATGGGTAATCAAGAGTTGCATTCACTTCACAAGATGGTAACTCAGATTAGTGGCAGTCTAACGAATGACTAATGATAGTATTGCTAAAGCTCCCTGACGTCCAATAAACCAAATGCAATGATGGAACAATACACCAAAGCCGGAACCGGCGGTCTGCACCATGTCCCCAGAATACTGTGTTTAGAGCACCCAGAACTAGAAAGAAACCCCTGCCAGATTTCCGTCCGATTCCACAAACCAGAAAATCTGAACAAACAAGTTACAGTACAGAACACCAGACAAACTAACAGTAACTGAAACCCCACTCGATTTGCGTGCGAGGCAAAGCCGAAATGTAACCAACCAGAATTAGCAACCACATGTCACTGAGGAAACAATCGCAAAGCGAGCCAAAACGAAGTACCAAACGAGTGACATCAAATTCATTAGGCACACAAACGCGCACTGAACTCACTGTGACAACTCTGACGACGGTTGGCAGAATGAAACAAATCTCTTCACTGCTTTGTAAATACACAGTTGAGTAACCACACCCTCTAATCACTGAGCCAATTGCCTTTAACACAGTAGGGTCTTCAAGAACTAAGCGGTAAGCAGATCCACCAAACTGGACATGACGGTGCGATGGTAATCTGTCACATCACATACGTACTACGGGGCCCATACGGGTGACTGGCTCTGCTCTACTTGGATTGAAATGCACTCATCTTAAACCTTGCTGGATCCGGTTTACGACGAGGTCGCGCACCATCGTGACCACAGCCCTTCCATCTGGCAGTCCGTGCATGCCCCAGTGGTCTCAACGTGTTCTCGCACTGCGTGGACCTGGCTCCAACTGAGTCCCCAACCGAACTCCACTCACACGACCCTGCCAAAACAACCACGTCGCCCCAAAGACAGGGCCGCTGCTGCCACTAGCGGACAGGCAATGCTTGCGAAACCTAGTGGCGCCAGTCAACACGAGAAGAAGACAAACAACCGCAACCACGCCAACTAAACAATACCGTCTGGCCTCCAACAGAGGGTGGAAACCTACAAACAGCACCAACATGAGCTGCAGCACGGCTCAACCTCCCCCTTCGAAGGACAAACCCAGGAGAGGGGAAGGGTGTTAGGAGATCCAACTAGCGGCCTATCCAAACTTAATTTGATTAAGGTGGACCCGGTATTGTTTACAGGTACGGTTGTCCTTAACCAGAAGATTAACTGGACCTCAAACCCGCATGATCGTACACGGACCCAGAAAACGGGGAGTAAACTTACCAAGGTTGCCAACACGCACTTCTCTCCCAGGAAAATTACGGACATACACCTGATCTCCCGTCTTACCCCTGAAGGCTCGTCGATTACGGTGATAACGACCAGCTTGTCTGTTTTGGGCCCTGAGAATATTGCACCTCGCACGATTCCAGTTTTCTTTGACGACCTGAGGGGTGATCTCCGCAGGAATTACGTCCTGAACCCCCCATAAGTTCGAAAGGGGGGAATTAACAGGAAAGCAAACATCAAGGAAACCGAAGTAGCCTTCAGAGCCTCATGGCTGGCGGTACTGAAGGCCAAGCTAAGCCAGGGCAGACTAGAATCCCACTTACTGGGAGACTTCTGATGAAAGACAATCAGAACCGTGCTGAAGAGCGTTATTCGGTTTGGCCGCATGACACAGCTGACACCGAGAAACCATTTCTCTATCGTCTCGGTCTATAGACTGCCAAGCCAGATGCTCCTTAATCTTCTGCAAGGTGTTATAGGTTCCTAAATGCCCGCCAATCAACGAGTTGTAAAAATAATGGAAAATGAGGCGTATTAGGGTGCCTGGTAGACAGATCTTAATCTCCTTGGTACGTGCCAACCTTTTACACAAAATGCCTTTCGTGATAATGTATTCATCCAAACGCTCCTCCGCCGAAAGCCTTTTCTTAACGGATCCTCAAGTGGGGTCCTTATCCGAATTGTCAGCAATGTCACTAAACAAATGAGGAATACCGCCTAACACGCCACAACTAAGATTGCCTTCCGAAGCTTCTTGGGCGCCCGCACTAGATGGTTGATGAGTAAACATACGGCTGAGGACGTCGCCGAGATGCGTACCGCCCACCTCGCGATACGGCCAGTTTTACGCGGCCTGGCTAGCAACCAGCTTAAGACTTGATTGTCATTGTTTAGCTGAAATACTCTGTGTTCGAGATCGGTACTTATCCAGCGTGAACGAGATGGCCAATGCCTCACATACGTAAACAGAATATTTAAGCTCGGCGCTGGTTAACCGACGAGACGCGTATACTAATGGCTGTCTTTGACCTTCGAACTCCTGGAGGAGGACTGCCGAAATTCTCGCATTAGATGCGTCGGTTTGGACAAGTGGGCTGCGGAAGGGCTCTCAAGGCCTTAGTCTGCTCCTGATCAATGCGAATATTCTCGCCTGATACTATGTGACCTAAGAAGGATACCTGCTGCTTGGCTAATATCACCTAATTGGGTTTAACAGTCAACTGGCACCCTGCAACCTAGCAAAAACTTGCTGGATATCTTCCAAATGCTCTTGAAACGAACGACTATAAATTACCAAATCGTCCAGGTAATTGTAAACACAGCCTAATTTCAAGTCTCCAAAAATTTTATCCAGCAAACGACTAAGGACGGCTGCGCCAAAGGGGACCCTATTACACTCAAACAGATTCCAGTCAGTACAAAATGCCTTAACGGGTCTACATTCTTCGGCTAAGGGAATCTGATAATAGGCTTGATTTAGGTCGAGCACAGTAAAACAATTATCTCTGGCAAACCAAGTAAAAGAGTTATGAAAATCAGGTAAAGCAACCGATTCGAGGAAAACCTTATTTAGGCGACGGTAGTCAACAACAGGCCGAAAGTCCCTCCCTTGACCCTTAGGGACGAGGAATATAGGGGAGGCATAAGCGGATGTAGAAGGCCTAATAACTCCCTGCTCAAGCATTTTGGAGATCTTTCCCCTTAGTATCTTCATCTTACGTGGTGAGAGACGATATGGGGACTGTCTGACGGGAGTATGGTCAGACAGACGAATATGGTAGTCAAGAACATTCGTAACCCACAGTCTATCACAGAGAAGCTCTAGGAACCACTCCAACAAACCCCCTAGTTCAGAGGCCTGCTGGGAAGAAAGATGGGTGAAATCAAACTCACTAACCTTAGCATCAACAGCCAACAGTCCCGCATCTCGATGCAAACAACCGCAACCATGCCAACTAAACGATACCGTCTGGCCTCCAACAGAGGGCGGAAACCTACAATCAACACCAATGCGAGTGGCAGCACGGCTCAACCAAGTTGACTGAAATCGGTTCAGTAGTTGAGAGGAGATGCGGAACATATGTACATACATCTATATGTGCATCCGTTTTTATAATATTTATGGATATACGAGTATATATACTAGCTAATTATTCCAATCTTGTGTCAGTCGCCTCCCCCTTGAAAGCCGGCCGGAGTGGCCGTGCGATTCTAGGCGCTACAGTCTGGAGCCGAGCGACCGCTACGGTCGCAGGTTCGAATCCTGCCTCGGGCATGGATGTGTGTGATGTCCTTAGGTTAGTTAGGTTTAATTAGTTCTAAGTTCTAGGCGACTGATGACCTCAGAAGTTAAGTCGCATAGTGCCCAGAGCCATTTGAACCATTTGAACCTCCCCCTTTCCCCTCTGTCCATCTCCTCCCCCCCCCCACTCTCTCTCCATCTAACCTTGCCCTCCTCTCTGTCATCGGATTCTACCCCCTCCTTATCTGCTCCTAATCCACCTCTCAGTCCATCTGTTCTTTTCCCCTCTCACCATCCATCTCATCCTCTTCCTTTTCTCTGTCAATCTCCTCCTCTGCACCTCCGCTCTCCAAGTTGTCATCCTCTTCCCAATAGCAGGCCAGTGATTCTTATTCCAGCATTACTTCTTTCCAGATAACAAGGAATATGTGTACCAAGTTTGATTCAAATCGATCCAGGGGTTTTGCAGGAGCTTTTTAACCGTAGTTTTGCAAGAGTATGCACGTGTGACTTATATTCAACATATTTCACACACATCTGCAAACATATTTCACCTGTGTCTGTGGCGAATTTCACCCTGTAAGTCACTGCTTCTGACGTCATATCTCCTGAGCTATGTCCTGTACAATTATATAATTCTTAGATGCATTCAGTGGTATATGTGAATAATATCTGAAAAAAACTGTTACGAATGGAGTTAGTACGATAGAAGTAATAAAAGTCGTGCATGATGCGGCAGTTTTTCACGCATCTCAGTGTTTATGATGTCATATCTTCTGAACTATATGTCGTAGAATGATATAATTTTGCAAGTACATTCAATGGTATCTACGAATACCGTCTACAAAATGTGTCAAGCATATAGTTATTTGTAAAGAAATAATAAATTATGACGTCATGTTCGGTGTGACAGTTTTACCGCATGAACAGCGAAAACGTAAACCACAATCTCTTTTCCTTTCATCATTTTGTGGGACTTGTCAGAAAGAAAAAGTTTCTTAAAGGTTTGAAATTATGTGTAAAGTTTGTTACAAGTCACTAAGTGCACTCATTCTCAAATACTGAATCAATAACATCTGCGTATTTACACGTCGCGGGCTACACTTCTTTTTCACCCCCAATCCCCATCCTATGATACGTAGGTGGTTTTATCTCCTCAGCGATCGTTTGCATTTTGTAAGTGATATATTTAACAACCTTGGTTTAAATCGGTCAAGTGGCTTAGAAAGCGATGTGGAACATACACTATGTGATCAAAAGTATCCGGACACCCCCAAAAACATACGTTTTTTTATATTAGGTGCATTGTGCTGCCGCCTACTGCCGGGTACTCCATATCAGCGACCTCAGTTGTCATTAGACATCGTGAGAGAGCAGAGTGGGGCGCTCCGCTGAAGTCACGGACTTCCAACGTGTTCAGGTGACTGGGTGTCACTTGTGTTGCACGTCTGTACGCGAGATTTCCACACTCCTAAACATCCCTAGGTCCATCCCTAGGTCCACTGTTTCCCATGTATATGATAGTGAAGTGGAAACGTGAAGGGAGACGCACAGCACAAAAACGTACAGGCCGACCTCGTCTGTTGACTGACAGATCGCCGACAGTTGGAGAGGGTCGTAATGTGTAATAGGCAGACATCTATCCAGACAATCACCCAGGAATTCCAAACTGCATAAAATCCACTGTAAATACTATGACAGTTAGGTGGGATGTGAGAGAACTTGGATTTCATGGTCGAGCGGCTGCTCATAAGCCACACATCAAGCCGGTAAATGCCAAATGATGACTCACCTGGTGTAAGGAGCGTAAACACTGGACGATTGAACAGTGGGAAAACTTTGTGTGGAGTGACGAATCACGGTACACAATGTGGCGACGGTGAACGTCATCTGCTAGCGTGTGCAAAATTAGGAGGCGGTGGTGTTATGGGGTGGTCGTGTTTTTCATGGAGGGGCCTTGCACCCCTTGTTGTTTTGCGTAGCACAATCACAGCACAGGCCTACATTGATGTTTTAAGCACGTTCTTGCTTCCCACTGTTGAAGAGCAATTCGGGGATGGCGATTGCATCTTTCAGTACTATCGAGCACCTGTTCATATTGCACGGCCTGTGGCGGAGTAGTTAGACGAAAATAACATCCCTGTAATGGACTGGCCTGCACAGACTCCTGACCTGAATCGTATAGAACATCTCTCAGATGTTTTGGAACGACGACTTCGTGCCAGGCCTCACCGACCGACATTGATACCTCTTCTCAGTGCAGCAGTCCGTGAAGAATGGGCTGCCATTCCCCAAGAAACCTTCCAGCACCCGACTGAATGTAAGCCTGCGAGAGTGGAAGCTGTCATCAAAGCTAAGGGTGAACCTACACCATACTGAATTCCATAATTACCTATGGAGGGCGCCACGAAGTTTTAAGTCATTTTCAGCCAGGTGTCCGGATACTTTTGATCACATGGTGTACATAATATGAATGGATATATACATGATGTTGGAAGTTCCTGCTAAAAACTTCTAGGACTTGTGGAGGGGGAGTGAGTACATAATATTTTGTAATATTAAGAGTAGGAACCTATGTCCGGAAAAGTGCTATTTCCGTTCTACGATGCTTCCAGTTCATACGTTTAACTCACCCACATCTGCATGAGGAACTGAATTAGGCTTGACGCAGTACAATTATCTGGTAACAATTTTAAAGAATACATAACGAAACATTCATTTATTACTTAAGCACATTTGTTTGTATGAACATCACGTGTTAACATAGTAGTAGTAGTAGTAGTAGTAGTAGAGGGGTTTTTGGGCGCACGACAGCAAGGTCTTCAGCGCCCGTTCAGTAACATAGGGAGACGGGTGTCAAGAAAAATCCCAGAACAGGAATATAAAACGGAACATAAAACACGGGTAACAATCGTTGAAAAATATGTGCTCATCCACACCGAAGCGTGTGCAAGCGTGGGATGAAGCAGGGTGTCAACAGTAAAACATGGACAACACAGGAAGAAAATGATAGAGGAAGCTAAAACAATGTAGCAGATGGAAGTGGCTGGCTGACCACAAAGAAAAAAGGGGAGGAGCAGCCACTCTGCAATACACTAAAACCTCCAGCCTAAAAGTTGAGGCCAGAGTCCAGACACGTCACAAAACTTAAAAACCCTAGACACACACGACTCATCATTAACGTGTTAACATTACTGCAAAACAAAAGAGAACTAAGCATGCTTTACGTATGGAGCAGTACTGGTGCATTGCAACGGCGGCTCTATGTGGCGATCACCAACGTTGTTACAAACATTGTACCTATAAAGCATGTTCTGGTACGCACTCCCTATCCCACCTGGCGTCTCTTAAGTTTCTAGTGTAGCGGTCAGAACTCGCGCCAGCAGATCTTCCTCTGTCTCTACAGGAGTCTTGCAGCAAGGCAGACGTTAAGTGACACCAGATGACCGTCTGTCGTAGTACACGTCATCCTGTCCACTCTGTTACATACCAGAACAACCAACTCAGACTTTTCTCCTTCCCTTAGCAGATGTGGACGCTTTAAACAAGTGAACTGAAACCGTTGTAGAACGAAGTAGGCTACGTTTCCGGACATGGGTTCCTGTTCAGAATCTTATGCCCACACTCCCTACTACAAGTCCTACAAGTCTGTAACGGGAATTTCAGTACAGTCAGTATATATATATATATATATAACCTTTGCCATATACATCACAAAATCTATGGCCCAAGTGGCAACACTACTTAACACTAAGCAAGTTAACATGCTGGAAGAGTGTGTGTACAGTGTGTGTCCCGTGCTGGAAACTGTTGTTAGTGCTACAAGCAGAGCAACGCCTTCACCAGAAAGCAGTACATCTACATCTACAGTATTACTTTCCAATTCGCAGTTAAGTGGCTGGCAGAGGATTCACCGAACCACCTTCAAGCTGTTTCTCTACGGGTCCTCTCCCGAATAGCGCACGGAAGAAACGAACTCTTAATTCCTTCCAAACTTTGATTTCTCTTATTTTATTATGAGGATTATTAATGCCTATGTAGGTAGGCGCCAACAAAAGATTCTCAAAGTCTGAGGAGCAAGTTCGTGATTGAAATTTCATGAGTAGATCCTGTCACAACGTAAACGCCTTTGTTTTAATGGCTCCCTCACAAATTTGCGTATCATATCTGTGGCGCGATAATACAAAATAAGCTGCCCTTCTTTCAACTTTTTCGATGTCCTCCGTCGATCCTATCTGATGCGGATCCCACACCGCACAGCAGTACTCCAGAAGAGGACGGACAAACGTAGTGTAGGCAGTCTCTTTAGTGTACTGTTGCATCTCCTAAGTGTTCTGACAATAAATTGTATCCTTTGATTTGCTTCACCCACAACAATATCTAGGGCATCATTCCAATTAAAGTTGTTCGTAACTGTAATCCCTAAGTATTTAGTTGAATTTAAAACCTTTAGTTTTGCGTCATGTATCGTCTAACTGAAATTTAGCGGCTTCCTTTTAGTACTCGTGTGAATGACTTCGCACTTTTCATTATTTAGAGCCAACTGGCGTTCTTCGCACCATGCAGATTATCTAATACCTTTTTTAGCTAGTTTTGATCATCTGATGACTTTATAAGACAGGAAATGACAGCATCTTCTACAAACTATCTAAGAGGGCTACACAGATTATCACCTAAATCGTTAATGTTTCACTCTATAATTGTTATAGTAAGAACACATGTAGAATAGTATCATACATACACCAAGTAATAAAACTTTCATTGAGCAAGAAGTGCCTAGATCAGAATAGTTCCTAGCTTATGTGTGCAGTAGTAGAATATGGAAGTTGAAAGTGCTGCTTGTAAATGAAAATGTGGGCGTATATGTATTTCTGGCCACTGCTAATCTCCTAATAAAGTGAGGTGAAACTTTTCTGACAGAACAGATAGTAGATTTATTCAGATGCATTCAAATTTGTTTGACCAAAAAATCAAATAAATTGTTAAGTAAATGCGTGTTGTAAGGAGAAGTTTACTTTTCGTTTAACTTTTGTCACTAACATAACTAATAAGGTCACTTATGTGTAAAACTCTGAATTTGTTTACAATTTACGTTTGATAGTTAACGTACGCAAAACACAGAAGCACACTTCGGTGAAGAAAACAGTACCGTATAGCAGTCAATTATGACCAACCGATTCACAAGAGTCACAAACCAGAGATTATTTGGCAAAAAGGTAGAAAATTGCTTCAAACAGTCATATTTCCCAAAATAGAATTTTTTGTATTTTTGTTCATTATTCCTTTATTTATCATCCAAATGCGAATGTGGAGTTTCAATGAACTTATTAAAACATAGCGAAATGGAACAGTATACTTACTAGAGAAGGGTATCGTGTGCACAAAATACTTTTTCTGGGTGAACCCACACTGCTTTAGGCCGGTATTACACTATAAAATGTCATTTACAAAGTTGCTTTGTCTATTACATTTGACGTATTGTAATAGAGCACATTTGTCAATTATTGCCTCCCGTCAAATTTATTTGATCAAATCTAGCGCCTCGCGGTAGAGTTGACCAAAGAAAGCGGTCATCTTCTGTTTACTTCTAGCGGCTGAAATGCATAAACACACTGTGAAACCATTGTGTGTTGTTGGTTCAAATGGCTCTGAGCACTATGGGTCTGTGGTCATCAGTCCCCTACACTTAGAACTACTTAAACCTACTAACCTAAGGACATCACACACATCCTTGCCCGAGGCAAGATTCGAACCTGCGACCGTAGCGGTCGCGCTGTTCCAGACTGTAGCGCCTAGAACCGCTCGGCCACACCGGCCGGCTTGTTCATTGAAAAGGAAACTAAGGAGCTGTTGTGTGTTAAGCACAGAAAATTAGCACAATAAAGCAGTAGTGGTAGTTGAAAGTGAACAGAAGTTGAGTTTTATACTAAATTCAATGGAACATGTGCTAGTTATAGTATAAGATGTGCGTATAAAGAAGAAAGCGTCGCAGGTGGACGTGTTAGAAGACTAAATGTTGCATCCGGGGAAGAGAAACTTAATAATGTGCATGCATTACAGAAGTAAGGTCAAGGCCAAAAAGGTTTTTTATAACAATAAATAGCAGCTAACGTACAAGAATGTTAAAATCGTGCCAGGTTTTGAATGTACATATTAAAACGAGTGTGAAATACGTAAAGAAATTCGCAATACGTGCTGCAATCGGCGTGAAGCGTCAGAAAGCACTTGCCAAGGCCGCAGATACACTCATAATCAGTTCCTTTTGAACTTAAACACCTCAAGCTGTAATTCATTTCTCATGCTAAAGGATGTTCGACTATACGATTATAGCTCCGCTACTGTGAGCTGTATTCATTACATTACACTCACATTATATATAGACGTCAACATTAACGAGAGACGGCATATCAGTTTAATTATATTTCGTATTCGTATTGGAGAAATCACTGCCTCGTTTAGAAACTGGGAACTATGAAACCAACAACGTTAAAAATAGCTATTCCTTAGGTGATATCATGCGGTTTTTCTGTTAATACGTTCCAGCGTTCTGAAGGAATTATGACGAAATGTTTGATGTCAGTATAATACCCATTTCTTTGTCAAAGAAACATGACCGATACGCGTGCGACAGCATTCTTACCTGTATGTTCCACAACGCCCCACGTAAAAACTGGATTTTTCCGGAGATCGTACCTGGAATTCTATGGGTGATAGACTGGCACCATCACATGTTTTATATAGCCCTAGGGCAAGGGACCATTTGTATACCCAAGAGAAGAATCGTTTCAATGTAACCATCCTATAGCGCAGGGTCGTAATATGAATGTCACACACTTCCTTCAGCATAGGCAAAGGGGACAAATCAGTTGATTCTTTTGCACTTGATGTGGGATACGGTGTGTCGTAGGAGATTTATGGAGACACTGTTAGTTCACTGGCGGTTCCTTATAAAACCTGAGAAAAGCTTTTGTTTACCATTTTTTCGTACCACGGATCCCAAGACAACTACGCACAGCAAATGCCAGAAATTTTTACGATGTTTACCTAAGACCCAGATCTCGAGCAACCTTGAAAATTTTCTTGTCCTCTTTGTCCGTTTTCGAGACATACAATTTAAAAATGACCCTACCTGTACACGTCAAATCAGGAGTGACGCAAAAACGTAGTTTATGAAGCGACGCAGTACGGAGAAATATGCTGTAAAGTGTCTCCGTTATCATCAGAAGGGTTCTGGGAATCCCACGTTGTAGTACTGAAGCAAATTCAAAATTTTTGTGTGCATAAAATCCAGTCTGAGGAGATAATTACTTTTATGATATTTCAGTTTCACATAAGTAAACTATCACAATTCTCTGATTTATAAAATTCAATTTCATACGAGCAGCAGCAAGGCAAAGAAGGGAACCAGCGGAGCACAAAAAAGGTGAATATATCCCTGTTCAAAGGATCGATTAAAAAGTGGGGTACCAGCTGCCTCATTCTGCTTTCTTCAGCACCTTTAAAAATCTTCCTAAAAATTTTAGCATGCGAATGTATTCGTGCTTTTTAATGCTGAGAGAAAAGGAGACAATGGAATTGGGAAACAGACGGAAAAGTAAGAAATACTGTAAGATACACTATGTGATCAAAAGTATCCGGACACTTGGCTGAAAGCGACTCACAAGTTCGTGGCGCCGTCCATCGGTAATGCTGGAATTCGATATGGTGTTGGTCCACCCTTAGCCTTGATAACGGCTTCCACTCCCGCAGGCATACGTTCAATCAGATGATGGAAGGTTTCTTGAGGGATGGCAGCCCATTCTTCACGGAGTGCTGCACTGAGGAGAGGTATCGATGTCGGTCGGTGAGGCCTGGCACGAAGTCGGCGTTCCAAAACATCCTATAGGTGTTCTACACGATTCAGGTCAAAACTCTGTGCAGGCCAGTCCATTATAGGGATGTTATTGACGTGTAATCACTCCGCCATAGGGCATGCGTTATGAAAAGGTACACGATCGTGTTGAAAGATGCAGTCGCCATCACCGAATTGCTCTTCAACAGTGGGAAGCCAGAAGGTACTTAAAACATCAATGTAAGCCTGTGCTGTGATAGCACCACGCAAAACAACAAGGGGTGCAAGCCCCTTCCATGAGAAACACGACCACACTATGACACCGCCGCCTCCGAATTGTACTGTCGGCGCTACACATGCTGGCAGATGACGTTCACCGGACATTCGCCATACCCACACCCTGCCACCCGATCGCCACATTGTGTACCGTGATTCGGCACCCCACAATACATATTTCCACGTCCAACCTTTAAGCTCTTTACACCAAGCGAGACGTAGTTTGGCATTTACCGGCTTGTTGTTTAGCTTATGAGCAGCCGCTCGAGCTGAAATTTAAGTTTTCAGGCCTCCCGCCTAACTGTCATAGTAGTTTCAGTGGATCCTGACGCAATTTGGAATTCATGTGTGATGGTCAGGGTAGATCTCTGCCTGTTACACATTAAGACCTCTTCAACTGTCGGCGGTCTCTGTCAGTCAACAGACGAGGTCGGCCTGTACGCTTTTGTGCTTTAGTGTCCCTTCACGTTTCCACTTCACTATCACATCGGAAACAGTGAACGTAGGGATGCTTATGAGTGTGCAAATCTCGCCTACAGACGTATGACAACTAGTCACCTGACCACGTTGGAAGTCCGTGACTTCCGCGAAGCGCCCTATTCTGCTCTCTCACGATGTCTAATGAGTACTGAGGTCACTGATTGGAGTACCTGGCAGTAGGTGGCAGCACAATGCACCTAATATGAAAAACGTATATTTGAGGGGTGTTTTAGACAGTGGTTGTGGCGTAGAAAGGGCGAAGGAGACAGTGGCAGTGTGAGAGAAAGAGAGGGATGCAGTGGCAGTGGAACATGGTTGACAGTGATAGAATAGTGCTTGGAAACAACCGAAGGCGGCAGTGCCAGTGGAAGAGGCGTAAAGGGATGGAGAAAGTAAAAGTGGGTGAAAGCCCGTGATAACGAGATACAAAGACTTTGACAATTACAACGAGGAAGCCAGAGACAGTGATATGAGAAGCTACAGCTGCAATGGGAAAGAATGAACGGTATAGTAACAGTACAAGTGAGGAAGAGGGTGACAGTGACAGTAAGAGAAGACTGTAGTAGTAGGTCACAACAAAGGACACAGTCGCTGTGAGACAGGAGATGGTGATAGAGACACAAAGAGACAGTGAGAATGAGTTGGCCTGAATGAGTGGGTAAGAATAGAGAAATGGGAGTGGTCCAGTATGAACGACTTACAGCAATGGACTAGCGACTATGAACTGATTTCAGTCAGGGGAGCTTGTGGGAGAGAGATGTGAGTTGCATGTTAAAACGAACGCCGATATGTTCGTTTTTCGGAAAATTTTTAAAGGTGCTGAGGAAGTTAGAATGAGGCAGCTGGTACCTAACTTTTCAGTCAGAATTTTTTAGTAAAGAGGATCGTCTTTTTTGTGCCGGATAGGAGCATTTTTACGCTGATTAATATTTAATCAAATCCGTTTGTCCAAGAAATTTGGTAGTGTAATAACGGCTTCAGCATCAGAAAACGCATTGACCACATTGTCCACTTCTTTGCCATTTCATTTTTCCATGAATCACCGCATTGAAAATCCACATTTGGACTTTTGTGAACAATCCAAATCGACTGAAATGGTTACACAGGCGCAATGTAGCATATTTAATGACTTATTGCTGTATAACCTTACGTTAAAAGTTTAACGCGATGGGTGATGTATTAAAGTCGTAAACTGTGTATATACCTTGAGGCTGTGTAACTCACAGCACGAAAATACTCAAATAATATTCGTCTAGTATTTGAGAAAGAGAGCAGCTAGCGACTTTCAAAGAACTTAACGTATAATTTCAAACCTTTTCCAAACTGTTTCTGGCTGATAGCCCCCAGAAAATATGAATGGAATAAAGTTCATCCCATACTACTTCTCCGTTACTAACTCTATTTGCAGCACGTTTTGCAGACAGTATCCACATATACCACTGAAGGCACCTGCAAAATTATATCGCTGTAGCACACACAGTTCCGGAGATGTGACATCATAAACATTGAATGCGTGAAAAACTAGTTATTCGTAAAACTGAGCGTGAAGCACTCACACTGTACTCGTCTCGTGTTCGGTAATGAAGCACTTCACAACTACCAACAAACTTCAAATATAATTTCAGAGCTTTTCTAAATTTTATCACTACTCTATGGATGAATAATCCTAAACTAATAAAATCAACATAATTCATTACACGCTTAAGGTAAAGTATTTAACACGTTAACTCATTTGCACAGCAATCATACTTCTAAAGCTGTTTTATATATGGGAGTTCGACTCTTTTTGGATCGGGGTGGCGGTTACTGCTAAGGGGACAGCGTACGATAACCAGCAAGTTTCGTTCAGAGAAAGGCGGCAGTGTAAGTACAGCGTACGTTAACGTATATCGTTTCCGGCAAACGTTTAGTTTTATGACAAATACACGGTCCAGTCATATTAATATGACCCCCGAGGATGTTCGACGTCAACCGGCAATAACCTCTCACAGACGGAAGTGGCAGCATTATCAGTGAAGGGTACATAAAGTAGGTGAGGGCGGCACACGGAAAACAGTGAGGTCGTTGTCGTAATGCGGATATGAAATGAATTAACTGAAGTCCAAAATGGTATGATCACTGGCTTTTGGGCCAACAGTGAAAGCATTTTTGAAACGGCTTAGTTTGTAAACTGTTCGCGTGGCGCTGTGGTTAAAAGTATACGGTGCACGGCAAAATGGCGCTAACCACAAGACGTGCCAAGTAACTATGGTAGACCAAGGGTATCTAATGACAGGGGTGAACGACCTTTCAGCGAACGTTGCTGCGTATGGGCCTCTGGAGCAGGAGCCTGATTCCCGCACCCATGCTGACTGCTATTCATCGGAAACGCAGACTGGAATTTGTACGCCAGTACCGCAGCAGAAAGCATGGCCTTCTAACGCTCCATCGGACACATGGCTGTTGAAAGCAAACATACTGAAACAATCGTGGAAGGCTGGAGGAAGAAACGATCACAATGAATCAACACAAGTATGCATCTACCCTTGGGGATCATGTCCACCCCTAAATGCACCTATTTTTCTCCTCAGCACTATGGCATCTACCAGCAGCACAACGCAACGTGTCACACAGCTCACAGTGTACGTGTGTAGCTTGAAAAGCAACAGGATGAGTCTACCGCACTCCCCTGGGTACCAAACTCCCCGGATTAAAACCCAGTAGAGAATCTGTGGTACCAAACGATCGAGCTGTTGACGCCATGGGTCCTCAACCGAGAAACCTAGCGTAGCTGGCGGCACTGGAATCGGCGAGGCTACACATTCTTGTCGGTATCTTCCACAACCTCGCTGAATCTCACCTGCACGTCTTGCAGCGATCCGCACTGCAAAATATGGTAATCAGGCTTTTGACAGGTGGTCTCATTACTGTGACTGGACGGTGTAATACCTCATTTGTGACACTTATCTATTAGGTACATTATGGATGTAGATTGGGGACAGTTGTGAATGTGGGTCTCACGGGGAGCGTGCAAGGGATAAGTCCCTGCAATCGCGCTATTCATCTGTGTCCTCGGTGGCTCAGATGGATAGAGTGTCTGCCATCCAAGCAGGAGATCCCGGATTGGAGTCCCGGTCGGGGTATACATATTTAGCTGTCCGCATCGA
This sequence comes from Schistocerca piceifrons, assembly GCF_021461385.2. Lineage (NCBI taxonomy): Eukaryota > Metazoa > Arthropoda > Insecta > Orthoptera > Acrididae > Schistocerca > Schistocerca piceifrons. Next base: position 301,235,122 of record NC_060143.1, read on the forward strand.
TGTATATCAACAACACCTGTCGGCAGCTGAGGGTTTCAGTTAATTATCATTTATTCTAGAGAAGCTGCACGGTCATAAATGGTATTTGTTCTTTCCAGAATAGTTACTATCTTCATATATACACTTATGAAGTTGCTGGTCTTAATTGTCTGTTACACGGTATTGTTTCCTCGGCGACTTGTGCTTCTTTCACTGTCAAACATCGATTCTGCACAAAAACAGAATTTTACAGATAAAAGCTGTCGATGGCTGATGTAAGAGTCAAACTCCGTGTTTTACCATCTTTGTTATACAGTTTTAGCCATTCGAGCTGCAGTACTCCCCTCTTTACTAGTGATGGTATGCAACTCAAAATGCCGTAAGGAAGCTCGTCACATAGTGAAATAGGGGAAGTAGCTGTGTTTTTGTAACTGACGTCAGAAACGTTTCAAGTGTCCCACTTCCTCCAAAGAATTTTGGGCTGTAAAAGGATGCCGTATGAGAGACACAGGAAAAATTTGTCGTTGTAATAGGTATATAACTGTTACGTTCAAGAATAACAAATGTCTGTTGCAAAGCTTTCTAGTTACACGAACAATACAGATGCACCACTTGACAAAAGTGCCTCAACGTTGACATAATCTGCACTCCAGCTATGTGAACAAGATTGACCATCAGGAAGGCTGAGACTGGAACACTTGCAAACGTGTCATGGATTTAAAAAATCATACCGGTAACTACATACAACGAGTTTTAACTTTTTTTAAAAATGGAACAACTGATCCAAAATGTGGAACTTATGAGAGGAATATCTTGTCAGTGTTGGTGAAAGGCGTTTATTGTGTTACTCTGATTGCAAAGGCTGCGTCAGATTCTGAGATCAGCACTACAATTGCACAGCGATGACAACACGTACCGATTGTGTGCTTCCTGAGTCAGAAGTGCTGGGGGAAGAACTAGTAGTTACCTAAGACAAGAATGATTCACTTCGCAACGGAGCTATTCTGGTGAGCAAATTCAAGTAGTGTTTTTACATGTTTTTATTTACGTTCCATTTATCGCGTGGTTTTCTGTTGTCATTCGTTGATTTTTACGCTGTGCTAATCTCTTCACTTTGTCTCACTTACTCCTACCTCTTTAACCAACGATTTAGGCTCTATAATAATTAATAGCGACATCTGGAACAGTGAACGTATCCACACGTATTATAAAAATGGATATATGTGTGTATGTATGTATGTTCGACATTTCCTCCTGAATCACTTACCCAATTTCAACCAGTTGGTACACATATCACTTACTGTATGGAAAGAATCCCCCTGGAGTTAAGAAACCACGTACCTATCAAAGGGGAGGGAGGTGGAGTGGAAAACAAGCGTAGCTTGTCATTCGCGAACTACCATACTTTCTTCATCCAGAACTTGAGAATGAGACCACTTAGTGACTTGCAACAAACTTTACACATAATTTCAAATCTTAACCAAACCTTTTCTCACTCACAACCCCCACAAAATAATAAAAAGAAAAAAAGTTTATCGCTTACTACATTTTCGCTGTTCATGCAGTAAAATTGCCGCATCAGGCATGACGTTTAAATTTATTACTTCTCTGCTCCTAACTCTATTCGCAACACATTTCGCATACAGCATCAACATATCCTGCTAATTATACCTACAAAATCGTATCATTCTTCGACACATATTTCAGGAGACAAACACATAAACGTGTGAAAAACTGTCGCATCATTCATGGCGTTTTAATTTATTATGTCCTTACTGCTAACTCTATTCGCATCGCACCTCGCAGACAATATTCAAATATACCACTGCATGAACCTGCAAAATTATACCATTGAACGACACATTATTCGGGAGATAATAAGTCATAAAAATTGAGGTGTTTGGAAACTAAAGTGCAGGGCGAAATTCACTAGAGATACAGGTGAAACATGCATACAAACATGTGTGATATATATTTAATGTACGTGAAATGTATGTAACCAGTGCGTACTCTGGCAAAGCCGCGGGTAAAAAGCACTTTCTAAAACCTTAGATTGATTCATCCAGACTTGTACACATATTATTTACTCTCCAGAAAGAAATACTGAAAGAGTAGAAATCACACGCCTACTGTTAACATAGTAATGACAGCTTGGTGATAGTGAGAGAGTTGGGTAGAGGAGGTTGACACCGACAACAAGAGCGTGTATCTTGGGAGGACACTGACCAACAGGTCCTAGAGGAAGGGCTGGGGAAAACTTAAACATCATTTGTTACCAAGGACTCTTTAAAGTATTTTCTAAGTTGCAGTACAAGGCTCAACTAAAAAAGAACCACATTAAAGTTTGAACTTCAGCTTTCATCCTTAAGAGAAAGAGTTTCTTCACCAAAAATTGCAACTCGTCAAAACATTATATATTAATAATTTAAGTGGAGGTCATGCCAAGGCACACCATAACCTGAAAAATTACAGTAAAGTAATAGAGGGGCCCCTCTTCAGATCAGGGCGTAAACTCGCAGGCGACGCAACAGACCCAGACGTAGGCATCGGGTTCCAGACCACCGGCGACAACAAGCCGAGAGAGGATACGTAGTACACCACAACATATACAGCAAAGCTCACTTAAGCAGCAAAAAGGTTAAATAAAACCAACGTCTTTGCCCTGCCTCTAAAAGAAATCCAACAACTAATACAAAGCGCAACTGACTGTTAACTCGCCTCGTGACACTAGTTAAAGTTAACAGGTTCGAGCGAGGTATGCACCTAAAGGCGGAGTTGTTACCGGACAAGGAACAAAATTACTAGTAAAGTGTAGAACTAATATCTACACACACCTAATAAACGCAGAAGCAGCCTTCAAACTGGCATTGTCAACCAAATCATCAACCATCGCTCTTTTATTAGCTTCATGATCACATCAGATGTTCTTAAGAACTTCAGCTGTCCTGGTGGAACTGTTTTTAGCACAGTTTTACATGTAATTTAACAGAGGCAAACATCATTTAAGCATCATACAAAAAGTTCCACTTATTTCTCTTCAAAGTTGTTGTGCTACCTAACGGTAAAAGGAAAAATCTTACTGGTTGCAAGAAACAAGTTAGTACCACTAAAAGAAGCGGATCTCTTTTCCAAAGGCCAACATAGCGACAATATGACTTAGAATTACGAACAAGCCTCAAGGTCTTAAATTAAATCACTGCAAAAAAACCTGCACTTTACTTAAAACTGGGCGCTCAAAACTTTTTAAAAACATTAGACAGAAGCCAATTTCCCCACCGAAGACAGCTGAAACGTGCCGAAAAACCTTTCAAAATCTCATTAAAAGAAAATGGAGGAAGGCAGCACAATACAAAATAGAAATACCTAGCGCAAACACAACCAACGGCAGACAATGAAAATAAGTCGCTGGAGAACATAAAAATAATGGTCACTGTAAACATACAGTGCTCAGTTCACCAGGCGCGAGCTATCGAATTCGGTGCATGTCTCAGAGATAAACAGGAAGGGAAAAGAGGGAAATGGGCACAGATAGGGGAGGGGGGGGTGGAAGAGGGGTGGACAGAGACAGAGGTGGAATGCAGAGGGGGGGGGGGAGGAGCAGATGTTCAGAGAGAGGGAGGAGGAGCCGATGGAAAGAGAGAGAGAGAGGAGAGAAGCAAATACACCGGGAGAAGGACAGGAAGAGATAGAGAGTGGTAGAGGAAAAGACTGACAGAGGGGAAAGGAGGAGAAAGCGACTAGAGAAAATTGGTATTAATATGAGGGCGCGCTGAAAAGTAATGCCACCGACTTCTTTAGGTGACTACCCTTAAAGCTCGTTAAATAAAACGATCAACATTCTACATCTTCATTTTTTGCGTCTACATATTTATTTCTCAAGATAGCCAGCCTGCCGACGAACAGTTTTCTCCCAACAAGAGACAACTTTGTTGATCTTTTCAATTCAATGAACTTTACCAACAGCCGTGCACTATAAGATATTTTATTTTAAAAGCGACCAGTTTCGGGAAAAGCTGTCACGCTTCCGTATGAATCAGCTGCACAACGATTGGGATTCACAATATCCAGTTTTATGGTGCTATACGTTAAGTTCGTTGATCCGAGAAAAGCTTATGGGCCTTATAGGGCTTTTAAAATAAAATAAAATATATTAAAGTGTACGGCTGTTGATAAGAGAATGTACCATCCGATGTCCCCTGGACGTAATGGACCAACAGATATAGTTTGCTGTTCAGTCACAGCAGAATGTTTTACTCTGTGACGGAGCAGCAACATCATTTATGCTTGCACCGCTTCTTCTATATCAAAATGAAGTCCACTGAGGTGTTCCTTAAGTTTTGGCAAGAGATGAAAATCGGGTCGCCAAGTTGGGACTGTAAGGAGGATGATCGATGACCAAAGACGTCGGATTGTTGTAGGCGTCGCAGCACTGGTGTGTAGTCGGGCATTGTCATGTTGAATGAGATGGTGTTCCATATGCGAATTCATACTTCCAGGCTTCCGAGGGACTCGCAGTACATCGACATTCACTGAAGCACCAAAGAAACTTTTATAGGCATGCCTATTCAAATACAGAGACATGAAAACAGACAGAATATGGCGCTGTTATCGGCAATGCCTATATAACACATCGAGTGTCTGGCGCAGTTGTTAGATCGATTACTGCTGCTACAGTGGCAGGTCATCAAGATTAAGTGAGTGTGAACGTCGTGTTAGTCGACGCACGAGCGATGAGACACAGCATCTCCGAGGTAGCGATGAAGTGGGGATATTCCCATATGGCAATGTCACGAGTGTACCGTCAATATCAGGAATCCGGTAGAACATCAGATCTCCGACATCGCTGTGAGAACAGGACCAACGACGTCTGAAGAGATTCACTCATCGTGACAGAAATGCTACCGCAAATTCCTGCAGATTTCAATGGTGGGCCGTCAACAAGTGTCAGCGTGCGAACCATTCAACGAAACATCATCGACATGGGTTTCCGGAGCCGAAGGCCCACTCGTGTACCCTTGATGACTGCATGACAGAAAGCTTTGCGCCTCGCCTGTGCCTGTCAACACCGACATTGGACTGTTGATGACTGGAAATATATGGCCTAGTCGGACGAGTCTCGTTTCAAATTGTATCGATTGGATGGACGTGTATGAGTATGGAGAAAACCTCATGAATCCATGGACCCTGCATGTCAGCAGGGGACTGTTCAAGAAGGTGGAGGCTCTGTAATGGTGTGGGGCATGTGCAGTTGGAGTGATATGGGAGCCTTGATACGTCTAGATACGACTCTGACAGGTGACACTACGTAATCATTCTGTCTGATCATCTGCATTCATCCATGTCCATGGTGCATTCCGTTGGACTTGGGAAATTCCAGCAAGACAATGCGACACCCCACACGTCCATAATTGCTACAGAGTGGAACACTTCCGTTGGTCACCAAACTCCCCAGACATGAACTTTATCGAGCATATCTGGGATTCCTTGCAATCTACTGTTCAGAAGACATCTCCACCGCCTAGTGTTCTTACGGATTTTACGGATTTATGGAAAGCCGTGCAAGATTCATGGTGCCAGTTCCCTCCAGCACTACTTCAGACATTAATCGAGACCATGCCACCTCGTGTTGCGACACTTCGGTGTACTTGCGGGGGGCTCTGCATGATACTAGGCAGGTGTACCAGTTTCTTTGGCTCTTCAGTGTAGTTACGTTACACGCCACCAAGTTAGACGCTGGAGTTTGGAGGACTCTAGTGGCAGAGGGTCGATACAGGAAAAAGTAAACTGTGTAATACGCATGACACACAAAACCTCAACCGATCTTGAGAGCAGAATAAAAATTAGAGGCATTACTTCCCACCACACCCTCGTACATACCCAGGCAACATCGGGTACTCGGTGCTCAGCAAGCACGAAAATGAAAGCGGATACGGTCCAGTAAATATGGGTCTATGGAAGAGCCGATTGCGAAATAATTCCGAATGTGTGGTTACGAATCGCCATCGACTTCAGTATGAAAGTTGTCCTAGTTGGCAGATACACATATTTGAAACATAAACTTTTAGATTAAGTCCCCGTGTAATCTGTCTCGGATTTCATATATGAGCAATGGTTGACGTATGAAGTAACAGAAGATTGGTGTGTGGTAGAAGGATTATGAGACACCGTCTCATTTTGCTGCACCTGTAAAACATTTAACACTGCAATATGGTCCAAGAGCATTAGGTGGAGTACGGTCTGTACTTCGTCATGCAAGATCACCTAACCTCAGTCCTGGGGGTTATCTCACATGTGAAGTGCACAGTTCTCCCATTGCAACAGCTGAAGAACATGATACGCGAATTTTACTATTTTATCAAAATTTACGAGCAGATTCGGTGCTGTGTGAAAAAAAATTGCAACTCACGGTATCGGATCCAAAGCAGTTGATATACTTCTCAAAGTCAACTATCTTATTTGTAACAGTTTCGTCGTCTGTCCGGTTTCAATGAATCACCCCCAATAACTTCATGTGTAAAGAGTCCTATTGAGCTGCAGATAGAGACAGGGCAAATCAAGTGAGCTGGTGCAGTGGTTAGAAACCATATTTGCTTCCGGAAGAAGTAGACCTCAGATCTCACTCATGGTTTTCCGTGTATTCCTTATATCACTTCAGGCAAAAGCTTGGATAGTCCTTTTTCTTTTAAATCAGACATGGCCGCTTCCCCACTGTATCCAACTTAGTCCGTTTATAGCCTAAAACCCACCTCTCAAGAATACGTTGTTGACGGGATCTTAAACCCTATCTCCCTTCCGATTATGTGGTGCGACAAGTAACTGATCGCAGACTCCTTCAAGAAATCGTTGTGGTATTGAAGTATGTGATGCACGGAATTTTATTTATTTATTTATTGTCGTATATTTTAGGTCGTCTTAAATCACGTGTTGATTCATAGCTCTTTTTACAATTGTCAAGTCTGACGCTCATATTACTTCATAACATACATTGATAAAGTTAGGTTATTATCATATTAATATCTACCGAATCGATAATTTTGCTTTGTTTCTCTTTGCAGCTTATTATGAAAATTTTGAACTTCCACTAAATGAGTAGTTGGAAAGATATTAAATTAATTGTTGTGTAAGCATGGAAAACGGGAATCATCACTACTATCTAGAAGTGAATACCATTTATATTTGGGTATGAGGCCACTACGCTCTAAGGCCTTTGCGCTCTATGGCACCCACAAATGAAACCACTATGATGAAAAGGAAGCGTTTACCGGCAGTACACATGGATATTATTACAGAGAACGAAGCAGACCAAACAAGAAAGAGACGGAATATAAGTCCTGATATTATTGATGAACCGTGTCAGCGTTTAATCGGGGGCAGGTGTGGGGGCGAGCAGTGGGGCGAATACTCCAGGAGCAAAAGTTTTAGGGCCGCAAACAAATTGTACGATACAATTTTTATCATAAAATAAAATTTGATCTTTCAGAGATTGCCTGTAGTCCATATCCTATGTTAATGTTTTTTCAGCAGTTATTATTTTACATGTTCGCTCGTGAGAGCGAGGATCGACCCCGCCCTCCAAAGGCGGGTCGTGAGATCTCTGATTAATTGGCGTGGCTCGCTTTCGCTCGTGGCGCATGCGCAAAACAAGTGCTCTGGCTTGCTTCACGACTCGTTTGTTGTATCTGTGTTCAGAAATGAAGGCCCTCCCTAGTAGCCTTCATCAGGACTGAAAAAAGATCAGAAAAAAGTGGCCTTTAGATACAAGTCACAGGGAAATAATATTTCTGTATTATAAAATGGTTCAAAAGAAAGATGATTTACTGATAAACTTGATTTTGAATTATGGGAAGAGAAGCGTTTTTATTGCTAACGCTTGGCAATAAAAAAGCTGCTGTTCGCAAAATAATTTTAGCGACTTTCCCATAGGAAACAGTAGCTACTGCGATTGGTTTTAATGCTTGCATTCCCAAGAGGGGTATCCGAGTAATCCCAAGTTCATAATTTATTACTTTTTGCAAATAATGTGCTACTTTTTTGTATTTTTCCATTGAGATATCTGTAGAGAGACAAATATTTTTGTAATTTAATGTAGACCGAAAAAATAAATCATGTAAAAATTAAGCAGTAGTAGCGTGAACATCTCACTTGGTGATCCTCGGAGCAGTGATTTATGGCTAGCTACAGGACTTACTGTGGGCACCTGTCCCATTTGCTGTTCCTGTCCTCACGTGTACATATTTACCGCCACCAGTTGTACCCTCGGTTTCCTTTTAGCCTTCAGTAGTACCACCATGTCGACTAAAAAGATTTCCACTAGTTACCTGTTAGTTGTGTTAATTTATTAGCTTTTTATATGCGTTTTTTACAATAACTTAATATTTTCTCAGAATTCGTCTCATCCATAATATCTAGAAGAAACGAATCTGATGCCCATTGCAGTAAAGGACGAATAACGGAACAGGAACAGCTTACTAAACTAAATGGAAGCCTGGACAGGTCTATTGTGAAAACTGCTGATAGCACCAGCTCTGTAAGTAAACCACCATTTTCATGATTTTATACTCTAGTATCCATGTGCCGTCCATCCTCTACAGTAAAAGCAGAGACAATTTTGCATGCAAATGCGCAAAAAATCACACTCTCAGAGCAGATTGATTTGAATGCTTTGTCTGATGATAGTTACTGACCAGAAAATATAAGCGAGACTTGGAAAAAGGAACTTTTTAAGAGATTGGCGCCTTAACTACTGAATAAAGAAGCATTTTTCTCAATAGATACTGCTGCCATATCGTTTTCTAAAGACTGGTTTTATATAAAGTTATAAACTGGCAAGGGAGTTTTAAGGACATGGTTCTTGATTCCTCCTGTAAAAAGTGCTACGTATTACTTTCCTTGCATGCTTCAAAGAACAAGGGAAGAGATTCTTTTGTGGAGCCACATGGTTTTAAAACATGGAGAAAGCTTAACCTCAGAGTATTAGATCACGAAAAAGTTGTCACCATGTTGAAGCATTTGAAAACTGGAAAGAGCTTGAAATGCGACTACAGAAATGCGAACAGTGAATGACGCTGTTGAACTAGAAAGCGTAAGTCATTTGAAAATGGAAAGCTGTGTTAACGAGAACTCTTGATGTTATGCTCTATTTAGCCAGGCAATCCTTACCCTTGTGTGGCCACTCAAAACATCTTTGTCGGAGTGATAATTGTGGAAATTGCTTTGAAACGTTCAAGTTACTTCGCAAATATGATCCAGCTGCGAATTATCATTTTCACAAAGTTCAGTAAGCAGTTGGCTGTGTTGTGACATATCTTTCTCCACGAAACGAAATGAATTCGACAAAGCAAATTGCACGCAGAAGTAGGTGGCCGATGTGGAGTGATCAATTTTCGTCCAAAGCGCTGGGCGACTTGATTTGTTTGTTCGTGAGGCCGGTTGACAATGACGCAATCGAGAAGCACGCACTGCAATCTTCCTCAAACAGCTTTACAGGAACTACTGGGTAAAAAAATTCGTTTTTGCATTACTTGTACGGATATATGATTATGGGCTCATCGTTTCGTTAATGATCATGCTTATTGTAATATTTATGTGGAAGTAAGAAATCCAAAATAGTTTTCATCAAAACATAGGGGTTGCTATGATTTTGCGTTTGGTGCGTATTACATAATATGTATGCGTATGAAATTTAACTAACATATAGAATTTTTCTTTAGAATTGAGTGGTGGTCTCTATTTGCCACCGATCTCGAGAAAATCGATCGTATGTAGCACACTCGTCTGCGATCGCACGCGCCATCAATAAATCGGAGTAAAATACGCACAAAATTCCTCATATTTCATAAACTGTTTGAGATACCCAAATGAGATTTTGTCAAATGATAGCACGCAAGGAGGAGAGAATTTTTCCATGTGGCTATTATGCAAAGGTTCATTATCTCCCGCGTTATTCCACTAACTACAGACTTTTTCGATGAAAGCATGTAATTTTTAAAGGCCATCGCTAGCTGGTGAAGTGAGAAATGCTGTGGGCTTTGAAACAACATAAATGAATACATTACACGTTTATTTTGTACCGAGGATATGCTGTTTCATAAGATACTGCCCTTATTTTCCTCAGTTCCACTCTTAATAAACCACTGTTTCAGAATTATCTCGTAATTGCGTCTGTACAACTTGTTAGTGAGGTGACGCTGTGTAAACTCCGCTGTGTTTTGGCAAAAGAAGCAAATTTTAACTTGGTCAGAACAGAAATGTGTAGGTTTTACTCGAAATTCGTCACTCATGACGCTTCTCTGAAAGTTACAGATGATTAACAAGCCAAGGGAAAATAAACCGCTGCAGTTTCGGCGGAATTCTTTTTAGATACTAACGAAAACAGAGCTGACAGATTTTTTTGAACGGTCACCTTGCAAGTGTTGGTGTGGAAAGGCCCCATTTAACATTTACAAAAAACGTGGAAGTAGGCTTCAGTTTAGAACGGCACTTCGCTTCCAGCACTCGGCATATCCCCTCTACACCGTCTGCCACAACCCCCACCACTACCGCTCTCCCCACGCATGCCCTGCCATCTGCACTCCAACTATTCTTATCACGAAACATTTGCAAGTGGAACAGTAAAAGGGAGAAATAGCAGTAGTGTACAAAGTACCCTCCGCCACACACCAGGCACGAAAATGGGCTGATAATGCATTGTCAGTCGAGTTCGGAGCCATGTTGAATGTTTCAAGTCTCTAACTCTTCTGAAAATGATATCGCTAAACAAAGTAAACTCAGCAACACACCAGACAAGAAAGCGAGTTAATATTGCATCACCGAGCGAGTAGGCGCAGTGGTTAGCACACTGGACTCGCATTCGGGAGGATGACGGTTCAATCCCGTGTCCGGCCATCCTGATTTAGGTTTTCCGTGATTTCCCTAAATCGCTCCAGGCAAATGCCGGGATGGTTCCTTTGAAAGGGCACGGCCAACTTCTTTCCCCGTCCTTCCCTACTCCGATGAAACCGATGACCCCGCTGGTCTCCTCCCCCAAAAACAACCCAACACCAACCCAATATTGCATCATCATCCAGTTCCGGCGTATGTTAAAGGCTTCACGTCTCTGACTCATCGGAAGATGATAGTGGTAAACGAAGCACCCTCTGCCACACACAAGGCAAAAAAGCAAGTTAATATCGTGCTGCCAACCAGTTCTGAGGTGTGTTGAAAGTATCAGTTCTCTAATCATCTTGGGGTTGAAGCTCTTTTCTTCCGTGTTTGCTTTAACAATATGTATGTTTTTGGATAGGGTCCGCCTTTAGCAAAACACATTTTTTTGCTTTTTAACCCAAACATGTTTCACTGCAGTTGCAGCATCTTCAATGGGCTTTTATTTTCCATCTTTTTACCACATGGTGTGGTTTTGGTTTTTCTGATCAGAAAAACTACACCATGTGGTAAAAAGATGGAAAATAAAAGCCCATTGAAGACGCTGCAAGTGCAGTGAAACATGTTTGGGTTAAAAAACAAAAAATGTGTTTTGCTAAAGGCGGGCCCTATCCAAAAACATACATATCAGTTCTCTAGCTCATCGGGAAGTTAGTTTAAAATTGATCGCAAAGTTTGTACCGAACAAACAGACAAGAAAGCGACCCAATAAAAAATGTGTTAAAAATCACAATTCACGAAAGTTAGAGAACAAAATTTTTCATTAGTATTCACCCAAACATTTATCTGTACCTAAGGTAGTGCGACGTCATACTCATCTAACGCATGATTCGTATTGTGTCCCGACACAATCTCTGCCTCTTATTAGATCGCTTTGATACGGACCACAGTAGGGTACAGTCACTGGAGAGCCCCCGACTGCAGACGCGCCCGCCCCGCGAGTGAGGCCAGGGAGCGGCCGGGTGCTCCCGACAGTGTCGCCGCCCCACACTGACGCGCACTTGCGACAGCGACGGCAACCCTCATTATGGCCGCATTGTCGGCGATTCCACCCCCATCCTCCCACCAGGGCTGTTAACGACGTCCTCGGCTGCATCCGCCAGGGAGGGCGTCCTCTTAAAATGGCGTTCACTTGCGAGTGAAAGCAGCACGGGGTCATTCACTCTGTGCACTGCTTGCCCCGTCCCTCATTCTGTCTTCACAGCCTCGGCCGCTATGTTGGACAAGATATGCAACTTTTCAAAGCCATTCAGACTGCATAGCGCACCAGAATGCTCGTTAGTTGAGCTTAATTAATTGTTCGTCTCTTGAAACAGCATAATGGGAGGCTGTAAGAATTATTTTCCTAAGGGTCAGAAACTTTTTGTTCACCACATGCTGTTCAGTTTATTGGAACAAGGTGAACAACATTTATTTCGGATTACTAGCCAGTTTTACCACCCTGGTTTGTGTATTAGAGTTATGTACACTGGGCAAAACAATTGTCACCATCAGGAGACGTCATACTAATATGCTGTGTAACACTGCCTCACTTCGGCGAGGAATGAGTTCCACATGTTTTTACAGGTATGCCATACCCAGCTGAAGCTACTCATTATCGATTAGATCTCTTAGAGCTACCAGAATGCAGTGTTGTTGTATGCTATTTCTCACCCATCATTTTAAGTAGTGCCAGACATTTTCTGTCAGATTAAACTTGCATGATTTAGCGGACCAATTGAAGTTCGGAAGGGTATCTGAGTATATGACAATGAATGAGTGCGCCAATTTGACTAATGCCATTGTCATCTTGGGAGATGAGAACATTCACAGCATATGCACCATCTGTTGTATACATAAGGCAGAGTATATATGCTCAGGACTTCCTCCAAAATGCCTGGATCGATTTCATCCCGATCTGACACAGAAAGAGTGGGACCCATGAGTATCAGCTCAAATAGGGGCGGAGATACCGGCGAAAAAGTGTTTTTTTTTCCACCTCATGTGTGTAGGCGGCCCTGAGTGACAGGTATGTAGTGTGGGAACAGTACCAACCAGCCAAATTAACCTACTTTGCACGTCAGCCTTCAAGTCAGGGCCAAGAAACAGTTTCCCAGGGCCCAACATGTAGGCTGGCCTGCAGGTGTGTTGTTTTGGAGTAACATCTGTTTACTTTGGCGACCCGTGCATCAGGGACTAAAAATGATCTTCAAGCTATTAATGTGTAGCCTGCCCTGCATGACATGTTGTGGGAGTAGTATCTCCCTGATTTATTGAACAGTACATAATAAGCAGAGCAGCTCAGGCAAAGAGGATATTCCTGGCCAAAATAAGTCTATTGGCATGAAACATCGGCCTCTGCCTAAATTGGTGGAAGAAATTTCTGAGAATCTACATTTGCTTTGGGTGCAAGTGAATTGTGACATGTTGGAAAACCAGAAAAGGAGATGACTAAGGAATTTCAGATGTGATACTTTATAAGGATGTTGACAGTTAGGTGGAATGGTGAGATAAGAAATGAGAAAGTTCTCAGGAGAAGCGGCGATTAAAGGGGTATGTGGAAAACATTAATCAGAAGAAGGACAGAATGATAGGACATGTGCCAAGACAATAGAGAATAACTAAACGGCTACTTGTGGGATTTGTAGGGGGCAAAAACTGTAGAGAAAGACAGAGATTGGAATATATGTAACAAATCACTGAGGATGTTGAGCAAATTCAATGAACAACGAAATAGGTGGCACAAATACAATGCCTCGAAGTAACATGTTGCACACCCTTTGCATCTGGATGCAGGAATTCATTCGACTGGAAAGGGTGTCTCCTAGATTCTCTCACAGGGGTTGTTACTGGCGTCGACATTCTGGGTATTAAACTAACACTAAGATGGAGTTGACGATCGAGACTGTCTCCACATGTGTTCTTCTAGAACAGATTGGGTGACATTGCTGGTCAAAGAGTAAAAGCTACACAGACAGTATAGAGAAGTATGGAGTACGCGTGAACCAGCGTTGTGCTGTTGTATTATGGTATTAGGATATTGTCTCAAGAGACAAAACGCATGAAGACGCAGGATAACAAACTAATGAGAAGACTGATGACAAAAAAAACTTTCCATTAGATTGTTGGTTCGGTCTTTTCTGTTCTCATGGACTCCCTGGTCTGTCCAACATCCATGTATTAAATTATTCATTAATTTTTTATTTTACAGCTTAGTATTTTATTTATTCGCAATTCCGCCCAAGGCAAAGAATATTTGACTGTGGGATCACAGCTGGATGGCCAAATAGCTCATCTACATTCACAAAGTCATACTGCCATAATGACGTGTAACTTACTTTTTGACGACCCCTCGTGAGTACGGGCAGATATCAAAATGAATGTAAAAAGCGATAGTTAAAAATAAACAATAACAACCACATCACTGACTTTTTACTTCTTAGTTTATCAAATGAACTGCAGAGTCACGTGAGTTTTATCCGTTCCAAAAGTAAGTTAATACGTAGCTCTAAAAAGCAGTGATTCTTTTTTCAGTCAAAATTGTAATTAGGTATTATACACTGGAAAGCCAAAGAAACTGGTACACCTGCCTAATGTCGTGTACGGCCCCCAGGGCGCACGCAGAAGTGCCGCAACACGACGTGGCATGGACTCGACTAATGTCCGAAGTAGTGCTGTAGAGAACTGACTCCATGAATCCTGCAGGGCTTTCCGTAATTCGGTAAATACGTAAGAGTACGAAGGGGTGGATATCTCTTCTGAACGGCACGTCGCAAGGCATCCCAGATACGTGCAATAATATCCATGTCTGGGGAGTTTGGTGGCCAGTGGTAGTGTTTAAACTCAGAAGAGTGTTCCTGGAGTCATTCTATAGCAGTTCTGGACGTCTGGGGTGTCGCATTTTCCTGATGGAATTGTCCAAGTCCGTCGGAATGCACAATGGACATGAATGGATGCAGGTGACCAGACAGGGTGCTTACGTACGTGTCATCTGTCAGAGTCATGTCTAGACGTTTCAGGGGCCCCAATCACTCCAACTGCATACGCCCCACACCATTAGAGAGCCTCCACCAGCTTGAACAGTCCCCTGCTGATGTGCAGGATCCATAGATTCTTGGGGTTGTCACCATACCCTTACACGTCCATCCGCTCAATACAACTTGAAACGAAACTCGTCTGACCAGGGAACATGTTTCTAGTCATCAATAGTTCAATGTCGGTGTTGACGAGCCCAGGCGAGGCGTAAAGCTTTGTGTCGTGCGGTCATCAAGGGTACACGAGTGGACCTTCTGCTCCGAAAATCCATATCGATGATGTTTCGTTGAATGGTTCACACGCTTACACTTGTTGACGGCCCACCCTTGAAATCTGCAGGAATTAACGGTATAGTTGCACTTCTGTCACGTTGAACGATTCTCTTCCGTCCTCATTGATCCCGTTCTTGCAGGATCTTTCTCCGGTCGCAGCGATATAGGAAATTTGATGTTTTACCGTATTCCAGATATTCACGATATAGTCGTGAAATGGTCTTACGGGAAAATCCCCACTTCATCGCTACCTCGGAGATGCTGTGTCCCATAGTTCGTGAGTCGACTATAACACCACTTTCTGACTCACTTACATTTTGACAAACTGTCACTGTAGCAGCAGTAACGGACCGAACAACTGCGCCAGGGACTTGTTGTCTTATATAGGCGTTGCCGACCGCAGTGCCATCTTCTACCCATTTACATATCTCTGTATCTGAATACCCATGCGCATACCAGTTTCTTTGGCGCTTCAGTGTACTTTTATTTGATTGTTGTCTGATACATGAACTCGTACTGGAGTAAAGCCCTGAAGCCACGTCCATTCTTCGTCCAGTGTTATATGCTAAAGAGAATAGTGTAAGATAAACTGAAACTTCACTGCCGGCCGCTGTGGCCGAGCGGTTCTAGGCGCTCCAGTCCGGAACCGCGCTGCTGCTACGGTCGCAGGTTCGAATCCTGCCTCGGGCACGGATGTGTGTGATGTCCTTAGGTTAGTTAGGTTTAAAGTAGTTCTAAATCTAGGGGACTGATGACCTCAGATGTTACGTCCCATAGTGCTTAGAGCCATTTGAACCATTTGAAACTTCACTTCTTCCTGTTGGAGTGCACATCTGAATAAAGTGGGTGTAGTATTGGTCTGGGGCAGGCCACGTTCCGAGACAAGCTTCGTTTATCTGTGTGTACACCGTCAGCTACATACTGTTACTGGCTACGCTATGCTGTTTTATACAACACAAAGACGGCAGTGAGTGAGGGTGCTGTGTGTCCTGGACAGAGTCAGCAGTCTCAGCTACTGCAGTTTCTTGGTGCTCCGGGAAAGAATAGTTTCTTCCTGGAAGTTGCAGACATTCTAGTGATTATGTTTAAACACAACCGTACTAATTCCCTTCTGTACAGCGCACTCTAACTGTAAGGTTTGTTATTTATACTTCTAAATACCCCAGGTCTAATGAATATTTATAGAACAATACTGAAGCCAACAGAACCTATCTTTCCCAGTAAGAATAACACTAATTAAAAATAAATCCTCTTTCTCTTTGGGAAAAGCGCCTAACACATGACAAGAGGAACAAATGAAAAGGTTCACTGCCGTCTCTGTTAAACGGTAACTTATTTTACAGACTGCGCTCACATATTAGGGCGAATTATTTACCAAATCTGAATATCGCGAGCACTGGATATCATTTAGTGAAGAAACATTTTCAGAATAGTTGTAAACAGCGCTGGACCACAGTCTGAAAGACTTTTGCGCATTGCAGAGAACATCTGTCGTAGTGAATTTTATTTGCGGTGCATTTAGTAAAAATTCTCGCACCGTCTTCCCCAAACATTGTTGGGTCAGAATTACAAGACAGTTTACCTCATTCTCTACGTTCATAACAGTTCCGCGCAGATGGTGTAAAATACGCAGAAAAATGAAGTGGAAATGAAAAAATTTACCAAGAACATCGTGGAACAGGATTCAGTGCTTTCGCAGTTGTCACAGTCAACCTCTAAAAATATCGTCATAACATTTTTTGCGCCTTTCAGTTCGTTTTAAAAAGGAATTATAGTCGTCTCGTGGGATCGAATCAGCGATTTTAAATAATTATAGCTAACATTAAATCTTTTTACCAAACTCAAAATAATTTCTGTTCTCCAGCCATTGAAAATATTTTAAGTGAAAAATGTGAGAATTCAACAACTTTTGACGTAAAGGTATTTGAGATCAAACAAATACAAAAGTATTTCGTTATTTGGGAATAGAATGTATTGTTACCCTTTCTACAACAAACTTCCTTAGGTTATGCAGATAAAAACGCCCTTTTAGTGGCAGATATGTTAAAACAGCAGTTATTACACCTTGTGAAGATGGTATCTGTTCCCGAAAGAACACATACCATTGATGACCGTGCAGCTTCTCTAGAATGAAATGATAATTAAATCGAAACCCTTAGCTGCCGACAGGTGTTGTTGATATACATCAGTTGGGACAGCTGAAAATGTGTGCCCCGACCGGGACTCGGTGGCTCAGATGGGTAGAGCGTCTGCCATGTAAGCAGGAGATCCCGGGTTCGAGACTCGATCAGATGCAACGAACGAAAGCGAACAAAATAAGATTTAAAAAAAAAAAAAAAGGTGGATAGAGCGTGTTCCATGTAAGCAGGAGATCACGGGTTCGAGTCCCGGTCAGGACACACATTTTCAGCTGTTCCCATTAGTGTATATAAACAACACCTGTCGGCAGCTAAGGGTTTCGATTTAATTATCATTTTATTACACCTCGCTTTTGTGAATAATCCACATTACCTCTTTGTTATATTAAAATGAGAGCCTAGTCAGAGACTTAAAGTTATTCCAGCATCAGCCCTTTTCCACTGTTTTTATTCACATATATGACAGAATAATGCCTGTAGATCAATTTCGAAAGTAGTTTCTACGGTAATTACGCTTTCATATTTTGGATAAAATCTCTGCTTAACTTGTTGAATTTTTTAATTGCAGCCTTTGTTGGACTGCTTGTTGTTTCATCTTTGATGCTTGCACATCATCCAAATTCATTCTAACTCGGAGCTCATCTGAGAACTGCTTCCCAGTATCGTCCAGTTTATGATGCTTCATTATTTAATCCAACTTTCAGGATTTAGATCGTTCACTGTTACAATGCAAGCGCAATGTAGTTTGCGTTTCTTTATCACGAGGATTTTTGGAACTAACAAATATGATCAATATTCAATGCAGCTTTATCATCACCATAAAAATTAGAGCTGCAGTTATTTAAAAAATGACTATATATATTTCAAACATCATTGCAAACAAACAGAGCTGGAAAGTTTGAGAATCCTTGCTTTTAGTTTTACTTTACTTAAAATGTAATATTTAAATTAAATCAACAGTTCGAATATTACTTTTATACCTCATCTACCTTTAATAAATAAGATAGATACTTTAATATTTTGTAAAGTAATGGCGTAATAGTTTCAATATCCCTGTCCATTTTTGCTCGTATCGATATTTTCCTTACTCACGAGTTGAACAAATTACTACGTATGTGAAATGCATGCTCTTCCATGTAACAGTATTTAACAGAGAAATTATTATTCTTTCCCTGCACCTGAAGCAAAATCACATTTTTTTACTATTATTCACATTTTCTGGTATTTCGACCGCCGCGAGGCATTATCTCAGATCGGGCGGTGAAGAGCCTACAGAGCCGAGAATAACATCTTCACTCTGTTGGCAACTGCAGAAGGCAGACGTGATGAACACGTGCACAATACTATAGTTCGTCGAGTTCCCGGAGAACATAGTTTATTTTTAAACCGTTATCACTATATCAGTACCACTTAAAACGAGCTAACTAAGTAACATATTAATAATAACCTAACCACAAAAAATAGAGAACAATCGTGCTTTTTTGCAAGTGTCAAAGAACGAGAAGACAACTAAATTAATTTTCCAAAATCTCAACAACAGAAAGAACAAAAATAAATGGATAAAAGAAAATCAACAGGTCTTAGAAGAGGTAATTACGACAACATCGGAGAAAACATGCACAAACTCAGAAGTGAAAAGCAACACAAAAAAGAATCTGTGGAAGTATAATCACTGGGAAGAAAGAAAGTAGCGAAGTGGAAGAATTAAAAAATACTGGTCAGAATGAAAAAGAAAACCAACCTAAATAGAGACTAGTAAGTAACTGCCTTAGTTAGTCTGGATTTGAACTAATGATAGAAATAGTTGAACTAAAGAATAGTTTTAAATATTTCGGTAAATTAACCTATCACAAGAATGCTCTGAAAATGAAAGCCAAAAAATGGAGATAGCTTCTCTAAGTATACAAAACCCAAGACTTCTTCCATTAACAACAAAATCATGATTACAACAATACATCAATATGTCTTATGGTTAGCTGTACTAGAACGAAAAGATAGAAAAAGTATTACATAATATAATAGAACCCAAATTATATCCCCATGATCTACATAAGAAAATTGCTCAGGTGCGAAAAGTCTCGCACACTGAGGGCTCCGAGCAAATTTAATTATGTATACAGAGAGTTTATCCATTCTGGGAATCGAGAATCTCGACAACTTTTGCCTTTTAACGATATTAGTACTAGCAACATATCGGCACAGCATTCCAAGATTTTCGAGGAAGTTTTAACTTCAATAATAAATACGACATAAAGTCAAGCGGGAGGCAGGTGACCATTATTATAATAATCAGTAGTTCTGTATTCAGGCTGACTGGGTTGCGATGGTAAAAGTTAAACATCAGGCAGGGAATGATTTTATTGTTAATAAGACGCATTTCTGAATTTATCCATCAGCATATATCCCCGAGCGATTACTGTAGTCTATATGGCGTTTCGAGTTGTATATGGAACAAACATATGCACACTAAAGTTCGGTTTTAGAATCATACTCGAGAAATGAACGACTCTTCACGCCTTAGATACGAAACAAAAAATAAATTTGTGCCGTGAACGTTGGGAAAGCTCTAGTGTAAATATTCAACTTGTGAAGGAGGCTGTCTTTTTTTACCCGAGTTTGCTTCCTAATATACAGTTATGGAAACTCAGCTCCACCTTGAGCAAACATAGATTCTTCTTGTTTAAACCCAAATACGTTTCGGTGATGTTTCACCGTCATCAGTGGGTTCACTTATTCCCTTAGCACTGATGTTCATGTGGCTTCTTATATTTGCATTACAGCTAATATTTTGCCCCAGTTTGTCATTCGGAAATGCCTGGCGTGGAGTTGAGACATTCATATTTTGTTTGAAGCTGTCTTTTAGTCCGTGTTTACTTCCTCATGTGTGATAATGGAAATAACACGTACACATCAGTATGTGACATTAAAAGTAAATGAACCCACCGAAGATGGTGAAACTTCACCGAAACATTTTTAGGTGTTAAATGATAAAAAATTATGGTTGAACAAGATATAACCACATTTCCGTAATTATATTCTAGTAGAAATGGGTATACGATCAAAAGACCACAAACAGAAACGTATTTAAAAGAGCAAGCGAAACCTTTGGAACTTTCCGAGATCATAAACGGAGAACTGGTGGCAAAAGATGTACGTCGTACTAGGCAAAATGGTATCAATAAAAAAATCTGGCTCAAACGAAAAATCAACAAATGAAAGCAGTTATAATGGTTGTAAGGTTATCGTAGTAGCTGACTAACGAAATTTTTAAAAAAATGTTACTTGGTGTCTGATGAAAATATAAGTCAGTGTTTGTGATCTGCATACTCGTACTGGGATAGTCAGGAAGGCATAAAAACCAGAATTTCATGAAACTCCTATCTACTAGCGCAGCCAAGGCCTCATGGGCGCATGCAGTAGCTTTACAAAATTTACACGTTTATGGTCCGCAGCTCTGTTCGTTAAAATATAGCGTTATAAGTGATCGATAGCATAAATCTTATGCCTTTATGACGATTTCTCCTCTGCGATACGAAGCTTTTACTCAGGAATGAGGTTTCTTTCGGAAATACAAGAAACTGAATTCTATTTTACTACCGCAACGCAGAAGAACAACAGCTACTATTTTTTAGTGTTGTATGCGTAAATTTATTTAACAATGACTGGATTCATCGAATCGGACAGATTAGCGTGGAGAGCTGCATCAAACGAGTTCTCGGAATGAAGACCACAATAACAATTGGTTCCTAGTCCATCTTCAGGAAGATGTACAACGAAGTCATCGTTGTGTGAGAGTAGGCTTCCGTAACCACAGTCATGTTTTTAAACAAATAAATAAGAGCTTTTGCAAATATGTGGACGTGTCATTAAGGGGTTTTATAGGCCAACCAGCCTGATAAAGGTCGCTTGCAACACTAGCCAAAATATCGCTCTATAAAATTCACAGACGTGGGAAAGTTTTACTGAACGACTATGTGTTCCGGACAAGCTGGTTACGATGGAGGTCGCGTCATGATTTGCGGTTAATTGTCTATATTATTTTATAATATAGTTCCTATAATATAATAATTTCAGATTGTAATATATCTGCCCATATTTTATGTATTTAAGGAAATGCAAAAAATAGAAAAGAATATTGATAGTAAACTACGATACGATAAAAATACTAGTGAATCATTGATTCTTAATCCCTTAATCGGACTTCGGTTATATACTGCTGCTTCTTTAATCCACATAAATAAGAATTTAATTTCTGAAAAAAGAAACTGTAAAGCACGTATCAGGGACAGGGCTGAATCCCTTAATATCTCTAAAGTCGACTGTAAGTGTACTAGAATTTTATTACATGTAGACGCAGTACAATTTGGCTGCAGTATGCCTGTACATATATTAATTAGCTTCTACACCAGTGCGATTACAAGACAAGAGTTGTCTGCGGATAATACCTTGTACAATATACGCTAAAACCGGAAGAAAGAAGACGGTGGACAGCGAGTTTGAAGCTCGCCCATTACCACAATGGCATTATTGTCTGGAAACTATAGACGTCAGTGATTCCCACTACACAAGAACCCGGTTTATTAATTACATGATACTACATTCCTTAGTTAACTAGCTAGTTAGTTAGTTATATCTTTAATGTGTCGTTTTGGACGATATGTCGCAATGATGCGCACCCAGTCAGTGTACAGAATGTTAACTTAAATGGAGAACATTAACTTGACACGAGAATATTAACTTAGTTGCAGTTTAAATGTGGCTGCATGCTAACCATTTACATTTTCTTTACTATAAGACGGTGCAGATTGTATCGAAGGATTTCTGGGAGACAAAAAACACGGCATCAACCTGAAATAACCAGTCTGTTGCTTTCAGGATATCATAACTAAAGCAAGTTGGCACGTCCTGTGCTTGCGGTATCGAAGTCGATTTCTACATATGTTTCATCTCCAGAAATAACATTTTACAACTGTGATACTGCAATATGGGCGTGCCTTCATCTCTTATACCTCCACACTTGCCTTTCACAATGTTTCCTGCCTGTCATTATCCGTTTTGGGGAATCTTACTATCTTGATAACCCTTCTTCTACATAATGTCGTTCAGCTCTAAGTACGACAAGGCTTTTTTTTTTTAAACCAGTGTCTTGTTTCCATTACACAAACACATGTTCGTTTTTAAAATGATTTTATCACCCTTTGAAAGTATAGACCTCAATCTGCGTTTCAACATAATTTTCACAAATATTAAGGGCATTAACGAACTGAGCAACTGAGTTTTGAAATCCAGTCTCATAACAATCGACAACATCATTTGCATGAGCACGTTTTCTATAGTTTAAAAGTTCTGTAAGCATGACGTAAGGGACACTTCTTGAAACTCAAGAAAACTAATTAGATAAGGACGAAATAGTGAAGTGTCTGTTTCCCGAACTTTTGTACAGCTTTCTGAACATGAGGGTAATGGACAAGCAGCACTTCATTAGTTGATTGTGGATCAGTTGAGAATTTGGGTCTGACGAAAGACGTGCTATGGTAGACCATGCAGTGTGGTGACCATTGCGTGCGAATGGTTTGGTGGTCAGAGCATCTGCCTTGTGAGCAGGAAACCCGAATTCGAATCCTGGGCCGGGAGAGATTTTCAACTTCTCTCATTAATTTAAATAAATGCCCGCTGGCAGCCAATGTCTGCAATTCCTTTGTGTCTTAGTATCTTTACGGTTAGCCGTGTGTCGACTGCTCGGTTGTTTATTAGAGCGCCTCCAGTGGATCCAACCGCGACTACTATACGGCCACGCGTGGAACGCCAGTTCCCCTGTCTGGCTGCTGTTGGTCCCCAACCCATCGTGTGGAACGACACAGAATTTTCAGGGCGTTCATTACTTTTCTCTGATGGCTGGCGCAGATTTTAAGGAGCTTACGATGTGCTTGGTGCACAGTATCGCGATTAGACGTATTCGAGCGGTGCCTAGACGACGAATGTCTGCCCTCTCGTTCACATGCACTCCAATATCGGGCCATTGTCACATCCGAATGACCCTCAAATCTGGATATTGCACGGTTCGACCAACCGGCTAAATGGAGACCCAGAATGGTGCCTCTTTGAAACTCTGACAGGTGCTGAGAACGCTGTTTTACACGAGTGCGCAGCATCTCCATGACCTCCAGAGTGATTACTCCACGTCTGACGCTGTTCAAACTAACTTGTCAGCACTCGTAACGCCATTAAACAAAAACAACACTAATGCACTCTACTGGCAATTCTGCCTGACGTAGAGAATTGGAACGAATCATTTACGTACCGTCTGACCCTTTTTACGTGTACGAAGTTACACTGAAATCCGATCGTGTCTTCTGTGTGCCTACCGTTTTTCTCCATTCCATCTCCATCAACATAAATATTTTGCCGGTGAATTTCGAGCGCTTTCACGTCTCTTGCATAGAGAAAACGAATTATTGCACTCAATTCACACTCGACAACTTTTTTCTTTTAAATCTTAACTACATTCGTCGGGTAATTTATTACCCCACGCGGTAGTATTTTTTTATTATAATTCCATTCCTTTCGCAACATTGCCAATTCGGTTCTATGTAATCTTAGAGACGAGTATGCTTTTGCATTCTACAAGCGCGTGCAAACCAGCGACTACTACACTGCGTTTAGCTAACTGGTGAGGGACGTGAGGCCGTTGCCCAGGCAACACCAATGGCGAGCCGGCATTCCCTACCACGCTGCCAGCGCTTCTGACGGTAAAGCGCCCCTGTTGCCACACCATGAGTACACAATACCACTTGGAGTTACGTATTAGATGCATCAACGTTCGTCGGCTCTCGTTCTCAAGTCGTATTTTCTGGCGTTGGAGTGTTCTGTAATCGTCAGGTATTGTAAGCAAGTGTTTTGTGTTGGCGTTGCATTAATAAGCTGAAGAGCCAGAGAAACTGATACACCTGCCTACTATCGTGTAGGGCCCCCTCGAGCACGCAGAAGTGGCACAGCACGACGTGGCATGGACTCGCCAATGTCTTAAGTAGTGCTGGAGAGAACTGAAACCACGAATCCTGCAGGGCTGTCAGTAAATCCGTGGATATCTCTTCTGAACAGCACGTTGCAAGACATCCCAGATATGCTCTATAATGTTCATTTCTGTGGAGTTTGGTGGCCATCAGAAGTGTTTAAACACAGAAGAATATTCCTGGAGCCACTCTGTAGCAATTCAGGACGTGTGGGTGTAGCATTGTCCTGCTGGAATTGCCAAAGTCCATCGGAATCCACATTGGACATGAATGGATGCATGTGATCACACAGGGTGCTTACGTAGGTGTCTCCTGTCAGAGTCGTATCTAGACTTATCAGGAGTCCCACATCACTCCAGCTGCACATGCCCCACATCCTTACAGAGCCTCCACAAGCTTGAAGAGACCCTGCTGACATGCAGGGTCCGTGGATTCATGAGGTTGTCTCTGCACACATACACGTCCTTCCACTCGATACAGTTTGAAATGAGGCTTGTCTGACCTGGTGACACATTTCCAATCATCAACAGTCCAATGTCGGTGTTGGCAGGCCCAGGAGAGGTGTAAAGTTTTGTGTCGGGCAATCATCAAGGGTTCACAAAAGCCCATATCGATGATGTTTCGTGTTTCGTTGAATTGTTCACACGCTGACACTTATTGATGGCCCAGCATTGAAATCTGCTGCAATTTGCCGAAGGGTTACACTTCTGTCATGTTGAACGATTTTTTTCAGTTGTTGTTGGTCCCCTGCTTGCAACATCTCTTTCCAGCTGCAGCGTTTGATGTTTTGCCAGATTCTTGATATTCATGGTACTGTAGTAGGAAGAGGTAGAAGGGACCATATTAAGACTCATCCGAGCTTTCCACGTCATTTATTGTTTCCAACTGCAGAGGCCCCATTCCTCTCGGTCTGCGTCACTGGGTCCTGCAATGCTGAGGACACCAGGATCAGGATGGCTGCCTGAGTGACCCGTGCACACACTGCTGTGAGTCGGCCTTGGACAGCAGTGGAGTTGCGGCATTGTCAGGATGCCGGCAGTTGACTCAGCGATATGTGACCCTGCCGACTCAGCGCCGCTTGGTGTAAGCTGCAGGCGGCCAGCTGTGTGCTTCTCACTGGCGTGGCTAAGATAGCAGCAACAACAAGCACCCACGATCTGGAGTCTGAATCTGCAGCCCTCACCTCGGGATGTCTCTGGTATGTGTTGGAAGCCACGACGACTGCCTGCGGTAGCGAGCCATGGAGTGGCCCATCGCTGGCTGGCTACAGACCCCGCGTCAGCCTCAGAGGGTCGAACCAGTGACCCACCGTGGACCGGAACACCGGCGCCCCATCTGCTGCTGTGTGTAGCTGGTGGTGTGACTCGCCCTGCCATCCAGGAGAGCTGCCACACTTGAATGAATCTTATTAGAAACCCGCACCTATTTATATGCAGCTGTGCACCTCTGGTTTGTCATACAAGCCGCTTCGCGTCATGTAATCATAACATGCTAGGTTGGCCAGAGGACCCCTTCTGCCTATGGTTCGGGACATGCAAAACCGCTACGTACACTCTTTCAGCAACTTGACGACCCTGTAGCCTGTATTCTACATCTCAACTCTTGCTATGTGTAACTCACTGCAATCTGGCCCACACCTGGCTGTATCCTGTGCTCAGAATATTGCACAAAACTAACTTTCCCTATCCTGTCTGTGGAGTTTTGTGGCCATCAGAAGTGTTTAAACTCAGAAGAATATTCCTGGAGCGATTCTGTAGTAATTTTGGACGTGTGGGGTGTCGCATTGTCCTACTGGAATTGCCCAAGTAAGTCAGAATGCACAATGTACGCGAATGGATGGAGGTCATCAGACAGGTGCTTACATACATGCCACCTGCCAAGAGTCGTACCTAGACGTATTGGGGGTCCCATATCACTCCAACTGCACATGCTCCACACCATTACAGAGCCTCCACCAGCTTCAACAGTCCCCTGCTGCCACGCAGAGTCGATGGATTCATGAGGTTGTCTCCACACCCGTACACATGCATCCACTCGATACAATTTGAAACGAGACTCGTCCGACCAGGCGACATGTTTCCAGTCACCAACAGCCTTATGTCGGTGCTGGCCGGCCAGGCCATGGCATAAGGCTTTGTGTCGTGCAGTCATCATGGGTACACGAGTGGCCCCATAGCTCCGAAAGCCCATATTAATGATGTTTCTTTGAGTGGTTTGCACGGTGACATTTGTTAATAGTCCCAAATTGCAGTCAGCAGCAATTTGCGGAAGAATTCCACTTCTGTCACCATTCTCTTCAGTCACCGTTGGTCCCGTTCTTGCAAGATCTTTTTCCAGCCGCAGCGATCTCGGAAATTTGATGTTCACTTAAATCTTGATAACCTGCCTTTGTAGCAACAGTGAGCAATCTAATAACTGCGCCACACATTTTTTGTCTTATATAGGTGCTGCCAACCCAATCACCATATTCTGCCATTTGAATACGCATGTGTATACCAGTTTCCTTGGCACTTCAGTGTAGTTTATTTAATTGATCATTCTTCCTCAGAACATGTTTCTGAGCGTTGCTAAAGTAAATTTTGTTCGTTTTTTAAGTTAATTCGAAACCATATTTAAGAGGCCTGAGCCATCCATGGCTCATGTTCCCACCATCATGTATTTTACAGCCCGTTGTTAACTTACTTCCACCTCACTACGTTAATTTAAATTACTGGTGTCACTGAGTTGCTGCTTTGCCTGACGGTGAGCGGCGCTAGCAGCGCATATCAATATATCCCCTATCGTAGTATCTTTTCTTAACTGCTATTACTTCCCGATCGTTGTCTGTCGTAAGCCAGTTCGGGTCTCGAGTTCGGGTTGCCAGTCAGTTGGAACACGTCTGGAGTGCAGTCCGGACCTCCCAGTCGGGGAGTTGCAATGAGGCACTGGCGCAGTCGAGTTGGAGCTGTAAGGTCTGCGTTGACATGGCTCGCCCTACCATTGCCGCCACACATCACTTGAGCTGTTCCACAGTCTTGGTTAATCGTCGGTCAGTCGTCGTACCGGACGACGCGTTTTGACTCGCCGAGCGTTCATGAGTTGGCTGTGTGTGTGTGCATCGACTCCCGATTTGCCTTCGTGCGTGCTTAGTTACTGTTAGGTATCGTTCAGATCTTTGTGCAAGTGTTTGTCAGGTTGTGTGTGTAGTTGTCGTTATTTCCACTGACGACTGTTTTAGATGTTGTCAGCATTCTGAGGGGAGTCGGTCGGTTGGTGCGGACCAGGGAGGATATCTCCACGCGGCGCAATCAGTTGGGTCCACTGGTGGTCCCTGTGCAGTGTCGGAGTGTGTGTGTGGAGCTGTCTGATCGCTAAGAGCTTCGCGGGTCACCGACCTAAGACGTCAAAGTTGAGTGGTGTCTTAAGTACCCAAGCCACGTCCATTCATGTTGTGTCTTTCGTTTCGTTGGTTCGCTGTTGGGGAGCTTTTCCTGTGAGCAACACCGAGTGTTTGTAGTGGTGAAATCGAGCCGCTGTGTGATGGAATTAACTATATTGATTCACTACAATTCAAGTGCACCAGTGGAATTTTCTACCTTGTGGCCGTTAGTGTTCTTGTTACCTGCCCTGGCCACTGGCGTAAATTCAGGCAATGTTCTTTTTTGGTGGAGTTAACTATATTACCTTATTTCAAATTCAAGTGTACCAGCGGAATTTTCTGCCTTGTGGCTGTTAGTGTTCCAGTTATCTGCCCTGGCCACTAACGTACTTTCAGGCAGTATCCTTTCCGCACCTCTTGTCGCTGTCCAACACGGTGTGTAGTTTTGATAGCATAATACATATTTAATTGTGGATAATCAAGTCTGTAACAGTTTGGTCTTTGAATTTTCATGTACCGATTGGTGGCTAGCAAGTCGTTTGGTCAGTCGGTCCGTGACTGCCTCTTGATTGGGTTACCGACGGATCAAGTGTAGTTGGGCCCACCACCTGTGTCACCTAAGTGAAAGTTAATGTTTCGAGGGCAGCCCCCCCCCCCCCCTTGGAGGCGTGCTGTTGTTTATACTGTCCTTTTCATGGGTGTTTAATGGTCTGTTGGTAATCTATTACAGCCAATGCTACAAAAAAATTTATTGTGTTTTATGTAAATCAAGGGCCTTCACCCGTATAAGTAAGTTGAATTCTGGCAAGTGGATATTTTGCTGAAAGTTACTATTGTTGTGTTATCTTTTCATTTAGTGCGCTGTCAGCCACTTAAAGCTTAAAGGTTTAAGGTATTTTGAATTTTTCGAAAATCAATTGTGGGTCTTAAGCCGCTTCAAACTTTATACTTAAATTTAGTCATTGTCATTGCGTTGCTTTTTCATTTAGTGTGGTTTCGCCCACTTAAACCTTAAGGGCTTAAGGTATTTTTGAAATTTGGAAAATCAACTGTGGGCCTTCAGCCGATTAAAGCCTTAGTCTTAAAATTTCTCCTTAAGCGAAAACATTGCGGCCTTCTACCTTAAAGGATTATGGTAATATATTTTAAAAGTTTGAAATTTAATTGTGGCCTTCAGCCATTTGTATTGCACCTTGTTTATGTTGGTTCTATCCACCTTTGCCTTGAGGCTTTCAGCCTAGCAATGATATATATATATATATATATATATATATATATATATATATATATATATATATATATACTCCTGGAAATGGAAAAAAGAACACATTGACACCGGTGTGTCAGACCCACCATACTTGCTCCGGACACTGCGAGAGGGCTGTACAAGCAATGATCACACGCACGGCACAGCGGACACACCAGGAACCGCGGTGTTGGCCGTCGAATGGCGCTAGCTGCGCAGCATTTGTGCACCGCCGCCGACAGTGTCAGCCAGTTTGCCGTGGCATACGGAGCTCCATCGCAGTCTTTAACACTGGTAGAATGCCGCGACAGCGTGGACGTGAACCGTATGTGCAGTTGACGGACTTTGAGCGAGGGCATATAGTGGGCATGCGGGAGGCCGGGTGGACGTACCGCCGAATTGCTCAACACGTGGGGCGTGAGGTCTCCACAGTACATCGATGTTGTCGCCAGTGGTCGGCGGAAGGTGCACGTGCCCGTCGACCTGGGACCGGACCTCAGCGACGCACGGATGCACGCCAAGACCGTAGGATCCTACGCAGTGCCGTAGGGGACCGCACCGCCACTTCCCAGCAAATTAGGGACACTGTTGCTCCTGGGGTATCGGCGAGGACCATTCGCAACCGTCTCCATGAAGCTGGGCTACGGTCCCGCACACCGTTACGCCGTCTTCTGCTCACGCCCCAACATCGTGCAGCCTGCCTCCAGTGGTGTCGCGACAGGCGTGAATGGAGGGACGAATGGAGACGTGTCGTCTTCAGCGATGAGAGTCACTTCTGCCTTGGTGCCAATGATGGTCGTATGCGTGGTTAGCGCCGTGCAGGTGAGCGCCACAATCAGGACTGCATACGACCGAGGCACACAGGGCCAACACCCGGCATCATGGTGTGGGGAGCGACCTCCTACACCGGCCGTACACAACTGGTGATCGTCGAGGGGACACTGAATAGTGCACGGTACATCCAAACCGTCATCGAACCCATCGTTCTACCATTCCTAGACCGGCAAGGGAACGTGCTGTTCCAACAGGACAATGCACGTCCGCATGTATCCCGTGCCACCCAACGTGCTCTAGAAGGTGTAAGTCAACTACCCTGGCCAGCAAGATCTCCGGATCTGTCCCCCATTGAGCATGTTTGGGACTGGATGAAGCGTCGTCTCACGCGGTCTGCACGTCCAGCACGAACGCTGGTCCAACTGAGGCGCCAGGTGGAAATGGCATGGCAAGCCGTTCCACAGGACTACATCCAGCATCTCTACGATCGTCTCCATGGGAGAATAGCAGCCTGCATTGCTGCGAAAGGTGGATATACACTGTACTAGAGCCGACATTGTGCATGCTCTGTTGCCTGTGTCTATGTGCCTGTGGTTCTGTCAGTGTGATCATGTGATGTATCTGACCCCAGGAATGTGTCAATAAAGTTTCCCCTTCCTGGGACAATGAATTCACGGTGTTCTTATTTCAATTTCCAGGAGTGTATATCGAGCGTGTTTAGTTACTGTTGGGAATCGTTCAGGTCTTTGTGCAAGTGTTTGTCAGGTTGTGTGTGTAGATGGAGTTATTTCCACTGACCACAATTTTAGATGTTGTCAGCATTCTGAGGGGAGTCGGTCGGTTGGTGCGGACCAGGGAGGATATCTCCATGCGGCGATATATATATATATATATATATATATATATATATATATATATACATATATATATATATATATATATATAATTTTAACTGCCTGTCACTTGAAATTTATCTTGTTAATTTTTAAGATTTCTTGTCTGGAGGCCTTCTGCCGTGAAAGAATTCGATTTTGAAACTCGTAGTTGTAAGGTTCGGCTATGTGCTGTTTTGGTTTAAGTGTGTTATTAAATTACAATACATTACAATTTTGAAGTTAAACTGACCGCCACCTTATTTGGCCCTTTCCACAATCCTAATCACCTGTTCTGCTCATCGGGTTTATCGGGCGTATCAAAGCCCATGTTAATATAAGAGCCGTAGTTTGCGCGAGATTGTGTTTCCATTTTTAATAAAGATTGAATTTCCACAAACAGAAGCCTGTCCTTTATTGATTTCTTAATAACTATTTAAGGAACGGTAGAAGTAAATAATATTCAGGTGGTTTTTGTTTTGGCGTTGAATACTGGCCCACGAAGGTACTAACGTGAATCTGCAAGTGAGAGGTGTTAAACATTAACTAAGGCATGTAAATGAGCACAAACAAATGTAATATGGATGAAAGCTTCCCTAATGAAATCGTGGATAGTCAGTAAATACAAGTACATGCGCGGATGACCGACCAGAGCTCTGCAGTGGCCATATTAATAAACAACATTTACCAAAACAAAAATTCAAAACAATAAGCACGCCAAGTAGTTTTGAGGCGTGCCGAAAGTGAAGCTTTGTCTTGGTATTGCGTCAAGACTCTCATCGCAGAACTGTAAGAAGCAATTCGCCGTTTAGTCGCGGTGCGGCAGCCAACAGCTCCCGTGATGAGACTACCAGACGCAGGCTAGCTTACGCTCCGCCCACTGCACTCCGTGTTGACGTCACCGCCGCCGCAGAACGCATCTGCAAGCACCGCCTAGAGCCGCATCTGTTTCGCAAACACCTCCTGGCGGTTTGTTTTGTTCGGCACGTCTCGCTATTCTCCAGGGAAAACCCATTGCCAGTACGGCAACGATCCAAAACTTTCTGTGAAGGTACGAGACCGCAACCTTCTTTTCAAGTTCGGACGGGAATATGCGACACTTTTGCGATTCACAGCAGCGAGCTGATGAGTCTAGAAAATTTCTACAGAGTATTAGAATTATTTAATACCTTGATTCTTGGAATGTGTGACTCTCGTAACAAATTGGTTAGAAATGTCAGACACATGAAATGTTGTCCCAAGTCATTAGTTTCATACTTATGACAGAAAAGGACAAATACGTTAATGGAGGGATGATAAAAAAATATACAGGGTGAGCTAGCTAAGCTCTTCACCTCAAATAATCAGCTTGCTGCAGAAAGTCAACGTCTTCGTATTTCCTACTTTTACAACAAAGACAAAAAATTGAATAAAACAGTTTATCTCTTACCTGGATCCTCGATGTAAGTATACTTGCTTATTATACAAAAAAAAAAATGGTTCAAATGGCTCTGAGCACTATGGGACTTAACTTCTGAGGTCATCAGTCCCCTAGAACTTAGAAATACTTAAACCTAACTAACCTAAGGACATCACACACATCCATGCCCGAGGCAGGATTCGAACCTGCGACCGTAGCGGTCGCGCGTTTCCAGACCGAACCGCCTAGAACCGCTCGGCCACTCCGGCCGGCGCTTATTATACAATGTACATGTAAAAGTCAAGTATGATGTAAGGAGAAAGAGAGGGACGACTTTGTTGGTTTTGACCATGTTTCCTTCCTACAGCACACTGGATACTTAAATTAATTTGAGGGTTAATTTACTTGATTTAAAACAGACTTGTACATATAACTATCTTTTCTTGCAATAAACATTGTTTGTTACATATTTGTGAATAATGTTACATATTTCTGAATAATGTTTGGCGTTTTACATGTCTGCATTACTCAGTTATCTTCATCTAAATCCCGAGATGCCAGTTGTTGTCGTCTATGAATGACTCAATTCCAAAAGTGTATCTTGTCTGCTTCAGGAACACAGACCAAATATTTCTTGATGTCATCCATTTTCTAGTTATTTATAGGCAGTACAGGTATGTAGGTTTTCTTCGAAGGGATTTCCAAAGGTTATACAGCTTTTCTCGGCTCAAAAGTGTCCATCGTCAAATCAGCAGTATTCATAATGAACGTAACACTATGCCAATTTTCAACTGATGTGGTCATCTCATGATATTTTGAAATAGATAGAACCCTTTTCAGCTGTCTAAGAACGATTTCACCATATGAACTATCGCTGACGTGTATTAGGCTGATGTGACAATTCCGTATAACAACATCAACTTCCACATAAGACAGCAATCGTTTTCAAAATCAAAACAGATAAAGCCTAACTTCTAAATGTTATAATTCCTCCGAAACCAGTAATGGAATTTTGGAGTTTCAAACGTCGTTGGATTCGACTGTTTCAAAACTACGATACTGGTAGCGTAAATTATTGTAATTCAGTTTGAAAACGTAAATCTGCTACTTGTCGGGCATGTGACGGTAGTGTTGCCACACTGTCTTTCTCTGAAGTCTATTTTCTACCGAAAATATGCACCGGAAATAATTTTGTTGCAGACATTTTGTACTGTTAGAATGCAAGAAAACCCTCTGTGGCGTCCGAGTGCGGAAACTGGGTACATCTTACCTCTAAAGCATACTGTAAGAACACCTGAACTTACCCAATGGCAGTACCTCTCCAAGACAGGTTCCATGCACCACCTCATGTTCAGCAGTCGATACAAACTGAGAGTCAACGGAACGTCACGGAACGGAAAAGAAACTCGCCGTCGAATGGTTATGTGTCCACATTGGACGAGACATCAACAAAACGTCACGTGGCTCAGCCCAGTACATGACGGCGGAAGTGAGGTTATGAGATATCGCCTGTCTTATACACACATCAAAAAAAGTTTTACATCACCAAGGTTCCGAGAGTTCCGGAACCTGTATAGAAAATTTCCGCCCTTTTTGTTGTTCATGAAAACCACACATTGCATGCTGTACCACCATACAGCGAGACCTTCAGATGTGGTGATCCAGATTTCTGTACACACCGGTACCTCTAATATTCAGTAGCACGTCCTCTTGCATTGATGCATGTCCTTACTCGTCGTGGCATGCTATCCACAAGTTCATCAAGGCACTGTTGCTCGAGATTGTCCCACTCCTCAACGGCGATTGGGCGTAGATCACTCAGAGTGGTTGGTGGGTCACGTCGTCCATAAACAGCCCTTTTCAATCTATCCCAGGCATGTTGGATAGGTTTCACGTCTGGAGAATATGCTGACAACTGTAGTCGAGCGATGTCGTTATCCTGCAGGAAGTCATACAAGATGTGCAGGATGGAGGACCGTTACGGCGCCTTCCACAACCACCAGTGGCGTACGTCGGCCCCACATAATGCAACCCCAAAACAGCAGGGGACCTCTACCTTGCTGCACTCGCTGAACAGTGTGTCTAAGGCGTTCAGCCTGACCGGGTGGCCTCCAAACACGTCTCCAACGATTGTCTGGTTGAAGGCATGTGCGACACTCATTGGTGAAGAGAACGTGATGCCAATCCTGAGCGATCCATTCGGCATGTTGTTGCGTTCATCTGTACGCCCTGCATGGTGTCGTGGTTGCAAAGATGGACCTCGCCATGGACGTCGAGAGTGAAGTTGCGCATCATGCAGCCCATTGCGCACGGTTTGAGTCGTAACACGACGTCCTGTAGCTGCACGAAAAGCATTATTCAACGTGGTGGCGTTGCCGTCTGTGTTCCTCCGAGCCATAATCAGTAGGTAGCGCTCATGCACTGCAATAGTAGCCCTTGGGCGGCCAGAGCGAGGCATGTCATCGACAGTTCCTGTCTCTCTGTATCTCCTCCATGTCCGAACAACATCACTTTGGTTCACTCCGAGACGCCTGGAAACTTCCCTTGTTGAGAGCCCTTCCTGCGACAAAGTAACAATGCGGACACGATCGAACCGCGGTATTGACCGTCTAGGCATGGTTGAACTACAGACAACACGAGCCGTGTACCTCCTTCCTGGTGAAATAACTGGAACTGATCGGCTGTCGAACCCCATTCTTCTAATAGGCGCTGCTCGTGCCTGGTTGTTTACATCTTTGGGCGTGTTTAGCGACATCTCTGAACAGTCAAAGGCACTGTTTCTGTGATACAATACCCACAGTCAACGTCTATCTTCAGGAGTTCTGGGAACTGGGGTGATGCAAAACTTTTTTTGATGTGTGTAGAAATTCGCAAGGTACAAAACTACAAAGAAAATAGTGGTTAGGAATTATAGCGGAGACTGCTAAATGAACTAGTGGTGATGGCAGAGTTCATTAGTGGCCAAAGCAAAGTTCATCACGGTTCATATAAAAGGTATTAAATTATGCACGCTGCTGAAAAGCAATAGAATGAAGTGTCGTCCAAACATTTCGCACTTATTCGAGGAAAAAAAAAGAAATACGAATATATGAGACAATATTTACAGGGCAAACCGTAGCAAGTTTTCAATTTTTCTGTTGTATTTCAGCTTCTTTCAGAGAACCAAAAAACATCAAAAAATTTGTATTTTCCTCCTTCAATAAAGCTGATATTTTCATTATTAAAAAGTTTTTAATAAAAATTGCTCGATCTATTTACGCACACTCTTGGGCGTTAAAACTGTAACACTAGAAAAGATAACCAAATAACGAAAGACCCTTAATTTATGATCACAAAATTGCAGAACAATCACTAGAAGTATGTATAGGGAGCGACCTGAAGTGGAACAACCATACAAAATTAATCGCAGGTAAGAAGATACCAGGCTGAGGTTCAGTGGAAGAATTCGCAGGAACTGTAGGAAGCCGGGTTCCCGGGTTCGATTCCCGGCGGGGTCAGGGATTTTCTCTGCCTCGTGATGACTGGGTGTTGTGTGCTGTCCTTAGGTTAGTTAGATTTAAGTAGTTCTAAGTTCTAGGGGACTGATGACCATAGATGTTAAGTCCCATAGTGCTCGGAGCCATTTGAACCATTTGAACTGTAGGAAGTAGCTTCCAAAACACTCGTTCGACCAGCACTTCAATATTGCTCGTCATTCTAGGATCTGTACCAGACAGGGCTGATAGAGGAAACAGAGAAGATGTAAAGAACAGCAGCATGTTTCGTTACAGGTTCATTTAGCGAGCAAGAAAGTGTCAAGGAGATGCTGAGCCAATCTATTTACCCAGTTATTGTAAAACCTATATCACATTTCACTTCTGCAAGGGGCGATCAAAGAGTTTCCTTTCGAAGGCCATACAGTCCGTAATCGGCATTCCAATCAGACAAAAGCGGTGTGAGCATTGAGACAATCATCCCAACGATGTACCAGGTTGAAGATACCCATTTGGCAAAATACTGTGCCCTGCTACGTGAACAAGTCTGTAACCGCCTGCCGCACATCCTCGTGCTACAGGAATCGTCGCTCCTTCAAGGTCTTTTGTTAAGGGTCTGAATGCGTGATAATCGCATGGAAGGATCAAGACTGTACAGCAGGTGCTCGATCGTCTCCCAGTTGTTCTCCCAGTTGAGGCTGTCCTCCCAGATCGACCGGCGCCTCGAGTTGAATCACGAACAGCACGGAACTCGATGCACTATTCCACAATGGTGGTTTTCGACAGACATGCTGCCATATACTCATTCTTCTTTCTTCGATGGGAGTCAAGAGAAGAATAACAGCATGTTGGTCCTGTTTGGATTCATTTGGTAATAATGTCGCAATAGTTCACATTTCGGTATTTACTGCACGCACGTCGGAAAGACACGAATGCCACACTAATCCCTTGCCTACATATCGGTGCTTATATAACGACTTTGGAGTTGGGCTACGTTGCGTGTACGCAGCACCAATGCCGTCAAACAGAAACATGTTGATCGTTCCTTACATTTATTCGCCCTCTTTCGTTGAAGAATACTCAAAGGAAAAATATCCAAGTTCTCGTTCAGGTCTTTCAGCGTGTCACGAAAACAAAAGAAACAGTAAAAAGAAGACTGTAAAGAGACATAAGCTCAAAATCCACTACTTCAACCTCTCCAGTTAGATTTTTATGTATGAAAAACTTTTTATTGGTGGTTAATGCGCTGTTCTGGGACAAAATGAGATTAAAATAGAAAATGTGAAAAACTGGTGTATTCACCAACATTTTAGAATATGTTCAAAGTAGAAAAAATGGAAACAATGCTACTGAAATGTGAAAGTGTAGATCGTTGCCAAATGAAGTCCATGTGCTACATCGAAAGAAATACGTCGTTTGATATAAGTTCCAAGACTTTGACGGCCAGTGTCATTTTAAACAAAATAACTTTGAGTATGAGTCGACGTCATTATAAAACACTAAGCCCACTAAATTTCCGCCGGCCGGGATGGCCGAGAGGTTCTAGGCGCTACTGTCTAGAACCGCGCGTCCGCTACGGTCGCAGGTTCGAATCCTGCCTCGGGCATGAATGTGTGTGATGTCCTTAGGTTGGATAGGTTTAAGTAGTTCTAAGTTCTAGGGGACTGATGACCTCAGAAGTTAAGTCCCATAGTGCTCAGAGCCATTTGAACCATTTTTTGAACTAAATTGCCGACTTGCTGCGGACCCCTTGAGGGTCGTTAATTGCTGGATACTGGTGAATTTCTTCCCCTATATACTGTCTATTTCGGTTATAGGGTAGTTATCGACTTCGCATATCTGACATATCATTGTATAGTTTGAAGACAGCTAAATATGGAGAGGGACTGCTATATAGTAGGCCATTGCCTGTGCTACTCTGGCGGCTGACTGGAAGGCGACTCAAGTACAAGATGGGTAGGAAATATCGTTTAAGTGGATATTGCCCGTGCCGTTCTTATGAGTTTTCACCGCTGCGTCCACGGCTGTCGAGCAAACCCGGGACGTTCTAAAAAAATCGATAGTACGGCCACATTCCTGATGGTGTTCTACTATAGTTAACTTCTTATTCTGTCCCAGTCGTACTTGAAGTACATGCTCCGATACACGACTGCTAATGTGTCTCCCGGTTTCACCAGCATGCACCATATAACTGAAACTGACGGTATGTAGGGGAAGACATTCGCCAGTATCGAGTAGCTAAGCGCCCTGAAGTTCGCATACGCCTGCACCATATAATCGAAATAGACACTATATAGCGGAAGACATTCACCAATATCCAGCAGTTAACCGCCCTGAAGAGGACCACAGTAAGTGTGTCGAAAATTCAGCAATTTAGTTGCTTTAGTATTTTATAATGACGTAGCCTAATACCCAAAATTATTTTATTCAAAATATAGATCGTTGTATCGTCGCTATGAAATAAACACTCATTTATTCGATAGTGTTTGGTATATTAGCATATTGCAGCATATTCCAAATACAGGAACGAAAATAAAAGAAAACAAAAATTATCTTTATTTCTCGAAGACATGATGACATTGCGACAAACATCTTTCTTCAAGAAGATGCTACCACGTACTAGGAACACGCAGAAACGAAAATAAGTGTTACACAAAAAGCACATCGTGTGAAGTATACGACGCAGCCAACCAGAGAGAGTTTAGTTTATTCTCAGAGCTAGAAAAAATGAGTAAAAGCTGGATGTAGCATATATGCTACATGAAAACTAAAGAGTATAACATCAGTAAGCACGGTGAGACTATGTTAACTTCAGACCCTAGAAGACAACGTCGACGTCAAAACTTTCTTTCCGAGAGCTCTTGCGTGGACGTCGGTTCTATTGACGGCCTGTGTGAACGACGCCTTTGTACTGTGTTGTGGGATGTTCTGAAGCTCCGTTCCGTGACGTCCAGTGTCAATCACCCTTTACTGGAGACAACCACTGAAATATGGTGCTGTATTTTTTTTTTTTTTCTTTGCTTCACCCATCCCTTCTAGAGCGATTTTAAATGTTTGATACTTTTCGTTTTCCTTCTAAATGCCACTGATGCAAGACCTTGATGTATTAAAGGAG
This sequence comes from Schistocerca piceifrons, assembly GCF_021461385.2. Lineage (NCBI taxonomy): Eukaryota > Metazoa > Arthropoda > Insecta > Orthoptera > Acrididae > Schistocerca > Schistocerca piceifrons. The sequence continues at coordinate 301,273,695 of NC_060143.1, forward strand.
CGTAGAACTAGTGAGCAGAAAGCGAAGCGAAGCTTATTTGTATGCGGGCAAGCGGGACGTATGTCGCTGCGTGTACGCGGACACGGTGTCCACGGAGGAAGCGGGCTTCCGGCTCGACTTCTTGTCGGCGGCCGGAACACCCGCTCCCATTGTCCCCGGTGCCATAGTTGCGACCTCGACCTGTGGCCGTAACGAAGGCCGCCAGAACTGTGTCACGTGCCCTCACGACCACTCTGCCTCTTTCTGTCTCTGTGATTACACACAGCTCCCGAGTAACACCACCCGCGACTGGAAGAGAGAGCACTTTCTATTACGCAGAGGAACGTGGCTTTCGACTACATTCTAATAAAGATCCTCCGTTGTTTCCGTGTTACCTTAGAATGATCTCTTCCAAGCTAACCAGCATGGATTCTGAAGACATCGGTCATTTGAAACACAAGTCGAGCTTATATCACATGGCATCCTGAAATCCATGGATGAAGGTAGTCACGTAGATGCGGTATTTCTTGGCTGCTGAAAATCACTTGACTCAGTACCATGCCAACGCTTGTCAACGAATGAAGGATAACGAACGAAATTTCTGAGTGGGTTGAGTATCTCCTGGCAGGGAGGACGCACCGTGGTATGACTTCAGGTGGGCCAAAGGTGTTGGGATCCTTCCTGTTCATATTGCATATAAATAATATTATCAGTATCTATGATTTTTTGTGGGTGATGTACTAATCGATAACGGACAATCAAGTGAAAACGAGACAGAAGGAGGACGCACCGTGGTCTGAGTTCAGGTGGGCCAAAGGTGTTGGGATACTTCCTGTTCATATTGTATATAAACCATTTCGCAGACAATATTAACAGTATTTTATGATTTTTTGTGGATAACTTACTAATCGATAACGGACAATCATATGAAAACGAGACAGATGGAAGGAAAGTAAGTAAACTATTTATTAAACTTCCTGGTAGATTAAAACTGTGTGCCTTTATGGGCAAGTGCTCTACCGATGAACTATCCAAGCAAACCTCACGATCCATCCTCGCAGCTTAACTTCCGCTAGTACCTCATTTTCTACCTTCCAGGCTTCACATAAGTTCTTCTGGGAAACTTGCAGAACTAGGAGCCCTCTAAGATAGTGCACACCCCGCTGCAGAGTGAAAATGAATTCTGGGAACACCCCGCAAGTTGCGGGTAAGCCACGTCTTCATAATATTCTTTCTTCCAGAAGTTCTAGTCCTTCTGTGAATATACTGAAATATTGTCCGACAGAACAAACATCACATTCCAGTATAAATATGAGGGAGGTATCTGCAGTGCAGACGAACAGTGGGGCCACTGGACGGGCGCGTTAATTGCGAGTGACAGGTTGAGAATTTGCGTCGGCCGTGCTGCGTGTCCAGCTGGCCGAACCGCTTAAGGCAACTGTTCTAGAGAAGCAGAGCATCCGAGTTAGAGTCCTAGTCTGACACAAATTTTCAGCCTATGCCATTGATTTATTTCAGTGCCCGTAGGCGCCTGGAATTCTGTTTCTCGTAATAACTTCTGTGAAGTTTGGAAGGTAGGAGATGGTACACTGGCGGAAGTTAAGCTGTGATAAGGGCCGTGAGTCGTGCTTGGATAGCTCAGTGGGTAGAGCAGTTGCCCGAGAAAGGCAAAGGCCCCGAGTTCAAGTTTGGGTCTGACACACAGTTTTAATCTCCCTAGAAGTTTCGTTTCAGAGGACATTCCGCTGCAGAGAGAAAAATATTTCTGCAAACTGTTTCTTATTTCAAAACTAATCATCAAAACCGTTAATACATTTATCCCAATGTGAGCAAGACCGTCAATGCCTTCACCGAAAAATGTTTGCAGTTGATTACGGAATCATGGTTGCACCCAGGCATGCGCATCTTCGCCCAAAGCACTTGTACGGCCAAGAATATCTTTCTTCAGGACTCCAAAAATATGGAAATTGTGTGGGGAGATATGGGACAATATGGAGGATATGTAACGGCCGCCAGCGAAACTTCTGTAGCATAGCTGGTTTGTTGATAGGGAGGGGTTAGTTGTCGGTTCCATCGGAGGACAGAAGAATGGGAAAGGAAATCGGCAGTGCCCTTTCAAAGGAACCATCCCGGAATTTGCCTGAAGCTATTTAGGGTAACCACGGAGAACTTAAATCAGGATAGCCGGACGCGGGCTTGAACCGTCGTCCTCCCAAATTCGAGTCCAGCGTGCTAACAACTGCTCCACCTCGCTCGGTGTGCAGCATAGTCGAAACAACCTTGGCAACAGAATGATTCCGTCTGTCAACATTCCTGGGCGTCTGGATTTGAAAGCACGCATCAGTTTCTGCAAAGTTTCCACCTGCAGGTGTTCATTAAGCTGTATTCCAGAAAGTCGATAAGCAGCGGACCCCTGGAATCAAAAGGAAGAGGTCATCATGACTTTTTCGGAGCTGTCGTACCTGTTCTTTCGGCTGCACTGCAGGAATTTTGGTGGGAAGCCCTTACACATCATGTATACAGTCGCGATTTCTCTAAGTGCGATTTCCATATTTTTAGAGCCCCGAAGGAAGACATTCGTAGCCGTCAATTTGCTTTGAATGAAGTGGTGCAGGCTTGGGTACAATCATGGTTCCCTTGGTAATCGCAAACATTTTTCCTTGAAGGAATTGACCGTCTTGTCTCACAGCGCGATAATGTGTTAACAGTTATGGGGAATACTTTGAAATAGTAAACAACATAGTTACCTTTTCTACTTGTTTTCATCTGAATGCTTCTTATCTGACGAAATACTGCCTGGAAAAAATGCTGCACAAATATTTTGCTATATTTTGACAAAGTCTCAAAACGGTGTAAATGTTCAGTAATGTATAACTGTGTACTTCACAAAACGCATAAACATGCTAGCCTGTAAGTACAATAACAGTAAGTCGTAATTGGAGACAGTTAACTCGTACAAAGACCTTAGTGTAACGACGTAGAGGGTACTGAAATGGATCACATAGACCCGGTCGTACATAAAGCAAGTGACAGACTCGATTCATTTGTAGGATACAGATACCCTCTGACACATTTAAGAATGTTGTTCAAATGTGTGGGATACGTATGAAATACGACTATCAGGGAATACTTGACGTATATAAAGAAAGGCAGCACGAGTGGTCACAGTTTTGTTTGAGTCATCGGAGAGCGTCACGAAATGGTGTAATACCAGAATTTGCAGACTCTTAAAGATAGACGCAAATTATTCCGCAAAAACGAACTTACAAAATTTCAATACCCGATATTAAAATGTCGAAAAGGCCTAACCAGCATTAAAAATGAAGTACTTGTCCGAAAGAACTCTTTTCGAATGGTAACCAGTGAAACTATTAGATTACTTATGTATTTCCAGGTCCACCATGAGTTATGGGCTGGTAAACACTCATACCAATAAGTCAGGAGCACAACATCGTGCTTCATATTTTCGCTGGTAAGTTTGAAAAAATGTTCTCCAAAAAATTGGCACTCTCATCTGACAGTAAACATGTGCTCTCAGAAAGAACACCTCCGTGACGTCATTCTTACAGATCTAAAAGAAACATTCACAGATGTCAGTGTGATCCCTCTATCAAAACCAACCAAAAGTGAATAAATAGTATGTCGACTACATTTAGGTGCGTACACGAACTGCTTCGTCATATTACATACACTCCTGGAAATTGAAATAAGAACACCGTGAATTCATTGTCCCAGGAAGGGGAAACTTTATTGACACATTCCTGGGGTCAGATACATCACATGATCACACTGACAGAACCACAGGCACATAGACACAGGCAACAGAGCATGCACAATGTCAGCACTAGTACAGTGTATATCCACCTTTCGCAGCAATGCAGGCTGCTATTCTCCCATGGAGACGATCGTAGAGATGCTGGATGTAATCCTGTGGAACGGCTTGCCATGCCATTTCCACCTGGCGCCTCAGTTGGACCAGCGTTCGTGCTGGACGTGCAGACCGCGTGAGACGACGCTTCATCCAGTCCCAAACATGCTCAATGGGGGACAGATCCGGAGATCTTGCTGGCCAGGGTAGTTGACTTACACCTTCTAGAGCACGTTGGGTGGCACGGGATACATGCGGACGTGCATTGTCCTGTTGGAACAGCAAGTTCCCTTGCCGGTCTAGGAATGGTAGAACGATGGGTTCGATGACGGTTTGGATGTACCGTGCACTATTCAGTGTCCCCTCGACGATCACCAGTGGTGTACGGCCAGTGTAGGAGATCGCTCCCCACACCATGATGCCCAGTGTTGGCCCTGTGTGCCTCGGTCGTATGCAGTCCTGATTGTGGCGCTCACCTGCACGGCGCCAAACACGCATACGACCGTCATTGGCACCAAGGCAGATGCGACTCTCTTCGCTGAAGACGACACGTCTCCATTCGTCCCTCCATTCACGCCTGTCGCGACACCACTGGAGGCGGGCTGCACGATGTTGGGGCGTGAGCGGAAGACGGCCTAACGGTGTGCGGGACCGTAGCCCAGCTTCATGGAGACGGTTGCGAATGGTCCTCGCCGATACCCCAGGAGCAGCAGTGTCCCTAATTTGCTGGGAAGTGGCGGTGCGGTCCCCTACGGCACTGCGTAGGATCCTACGGTCTTGGCGTCCATCCGTGCGTCGCTGCGGTCCGGTCCCAGGTCGACGGGCACGTGCATCTTCCGCCGACCACTGGCGACAACATCGATATACTGTGGAGACCTCACGCCCCACGTGTTGAGCAATTCGGCGGTACGTCCACCCGGCCTCCCGCATGCCCACTATACGCCCTCGCTCAAAGTCCGTCAACTGCACATACGGTTCACGTCCACGCTGTCGCGGCATGCTACCAGTGTTAAAGACTGCGATGGAGCTCCGTATGCCACGGCAAACTGGCTGACACTGACGGTGGCGGTGCACAAATGCTGCGCAGCTAGCGCCATTCGACGGCTAACACCGCGGTTCCTGGTGTGTCCGCTGTGCCGTGCGTGTGATCATTGCTTGTACAGCCCTCTCGCAGTGTCCGGAGCAAGTATGGTGGGTCTGACACACCGGTGTCAATGTGTTCTTTTTTCCATTTCCAGGAGTGTATTTACGGTAGTCATCCTTCATGTGCCCTGTCAGCGAAAATAATTTATATTATTTCAGGGGCTAGCATTTTCGAGGTAATTTGAATTATCTGCAATGTTTATTCTTCATTAAAGCAGACTCTTATATCATACACTGCTGGCCACCGTAAATGCAACACCAAGAAAGACAAGAGGTAGCACAACAAGATTTATTTTGTAGATAACATGTTGACCAAGTATCAAATGATTACGTTTACAGACGTCTGTGACATGTGGTTCCTGCCAGAATCACTAGCCAGAGTAGCCGCCATTGTTGGAGATCACCGCTGCCACACGTCTCGACATTGAGTCAAAGAGACGTTGGATGTGTTCCTGGGGTACAGCAGCCCAAGCAGCTTCCACACGTTGCCAAAGATCATCTGGTGTGGCAGCTGGGGATGTAGTCTGGCTCACTCGTTGAGCAACCATGGACCACATGTTTTCTATCGGCGAAAGATCCGGAGAGCGAGCCGGCCAGGGAAGCAATTCAATCTGGTTATTGACGAAGAACCTTTGGACAATGCGTGCCACGTGTGGTCGCGCATTATCCTGTTGAAATATGGCTATGGCTGAGCCCTGAAGGTAAGGAAGGGTAACTGGCTCCAGCACCTCGGATATGTAGCGCCGGCTATTTAAAGTACCGGCAATGCGTACTAGAGGCGTGCGAGAGTAATATCCAATACCGCCCCATACCATAATACCCGGTGCAAGACCAGTGTGGCGGTGCATAATGCAGCTGTCCAGCATCCTCTCTCCACGGTGTCTCCACACTCGAATCCGACCATCGTGGTGCTGCAGACAGAAGCGTGCCTCGGCAGTAAAGGTTCAGATGGTTCAAATGGCTCTGAGCACTATGGGACTTAACTACTGTGGTCATCAGTCCCCTAGAACTTAGAACTACTTAAACCTAACTAACCTAAGGACATCACACACATCCATGCCCGAGGCAGGATTCGAACCTGCGACCGTAGCAGTCGCGCGATTCCGGACTGCGCGCCTAGAACCGCTAGACCACCGTGGCCGGCGTCAGTAAAGACAACGTCATTCCATTCTGCCGTCCACATCCGTCTGTCATCACACCATTGGCGACGGAGACGTCTGTGGTTCTGCGTCAATGGTAGACGAAGCAATGGACGTCTTGCGGACAGACCACTCTGCTGTAAACGGCGTCGAATGGTACGCGCAGACACTGGATGATGCGTTACAGACGCAATGTGCTGTGCTATAGTTCGGGATGTCACTGAGCGATTCGTCACTGCCATGCGCACAATTTGCCTATCAGCACGTGCAGTGGTGCACCGAGGTGAATGCAATCGACCACGTCGGTCCGTCGTACCCTCCTGCATCCAACGGTCACATATCCGCATTACAGTTGTTTGGTTTCGTCCAACACGACTAGCGATTTCTCTGTATGATAATCCACAATCTCGGTAAGCCACTATCCTTCCTCTGTCGAACTCGGATACTTGATCAAAAGATGTTCGCTGTTGTCTACGAGGCATAACTGATCGTCTTGTGAAACAACCACAAGGTAAACACACGTGCCGAACGTACACTCGTCGAAATCTCCAAGCCTTAAATGGCGCTATGAGGTGGAGCCACAGGCGCGCGTGATGTGCGTCTACGCTGAAATTCTAATCAGTTGCATATCTCATCGCTGCAAACCCATGGTGTAAATTTCACTTGATTCGGATGCTTCCTTCAGGGTGTTGCATTTACGGTGGCCAGCAGTGTATAATCAGGATAATTGTTATCTGAATTCACGACAATCTGTTTGCTTGCACATACGGCGCGGAAGAGTAAAGAACACAAAACCAGCTCTGAAGACAGGTGCCTCAAAGACTAAGACACTTAAAGGATTAATTGAATAATCTAACAATAAACTTCATCTCCCCTAGGAGGGAACGGGAAGAAGCCTAAAAGCATATAATGCTCTCATCTGCCCATTCCATGATTCTAGGCCCCAATTACTTGCAGAAAACACTGTACTTCATGGAGTAAACTTTTAAGGAGACGATCATATGGTAATTTCAAACAAGAAATTCATACAAATTTGTGCCCAGTTTTCAGTGGTTGTAGAATTGCGTGCCTTCGAATTTCAACATCGCGGATGTGGTCGCAAAGGAAGAAACTGGCTTAACGTAGGATAAAGGTGTGTTGTTGCTAAACATTTGTAGCAGACGTTCTGCAGCAGGGCGAAGGGAAGGAGAAAAGGCAGTGATTCCTACATGTTTATTAAACTTATACACAAAGGTTAGAAACGGTCTCAAAAGTCTGATAGGGTGATACACGGTAGGTTTTGCGGACAAATAATTCTTAAGAAAAAAATTCTTAAGTTGTATCGTTTCCGAGTTAATTACCATTGAAGTTAGGTAATCATACTGACGATCGCAATTTCAAGGGGCCCATTAGCCATTGGCTCGGGTTCCATCCTTACTACTGTCTCATGTCCAATTTTTGTATTGCTCTCTTGTCCGCTTTCAGGAAACCAAACGAACAATATGTTTGGCGACACCGTCTCTAGCTTGCAGTTTGAATTTGTATGTACAACGGCTTGAGTCGCTAACTTCAATGCTACTTAACACGTACACAGCGCAACGTATCAATTGTTTTCTTAACAATCGAATTTTTTCAGCACAAACTACACTACAACACCCTTACAAGCTTTTCAGACTGTTTCTGCGCACCCAGCATATTTCATTCATGGTGTATCAAACCTTTTGGGTCAGATTGAAACGGCGATAAGGGATTCACAACCGATTACATTAACATAGGGAATCAAGCGTCGGAAACGCGTATCTACTGTGTTACGCAGATGCACAGTGTACACTACGTAAGAATAATGTAACTCATAGTAATTGTTCAAAGTGACGACAGCCAGTCTCAGCTCATGCATGGCAATTGTGCATGAAGTTTTGCCGCACTCTCTCAAAGATCCCTGGTGTCTGTTGTTCCAGGAGACAAGCAGCTTGGACTCTAGCAAGCATCCGTTATTACAGGGGTTTCGCACACCAACATCTTGACGTAACCCCAGAGGAAAAAGTCCTGATCGCACTGGCCATGGGACAGAACCTCCCCCTCCAATCCAATGATAAGGTTATGTGTTGTTCAGCTGCTTGTGAACTTTAACATGGAAGTGGACTGGTATACTGTCGTACTGAAACCACACACTTCACAGACAACAATGGGTGCAGCTTCTAAGAACTGTGGCAGCACATCTCGCACCAGGTAATGTGGATTGGTCAAACAGGGAAGCAGCAAATAAGATCCCATTAGGAGATCTTGGACGATGTCCACCCATATGATGACAGAGAATCGTTGCTCATGGATACCAATGTGGGTGGCGTGGGGATTTTTCTCACTCCTGACACGGATACGGTGGCTATTGAAAACACAATCACAGGTGAATGAGGCCTAAACTATGAACAATACAGACTATGTAGTTCGGCATTACAGCACTATGGTGCATAATCCATTGACACGAGTGAACACAGGGCTCAAAATCCGTTGTCCCACTGCTTGCAAACGTTTTTTTCTTATGCTAGAGGTGTAATTCTTGTTCCACCAGTACTCTCCATACCATATTCCTTGAAGTGCGAGGTTTCACAGGTAGGTCGGAGGGTACTTGTTGCTGGGTGATCTGTCATATGATCCAACAGCATCTCCTCAAAGTCTGATGTTGAAACATGTCTTTGGCAGGAACCTAGGCTGTCATCTGTGGCGTAATGATCCCATCTCTCGTAAGGTGTTAACCACAGAGATAATCTTCTTCCAGTTAGGATTACCTCTGCTGGGAAATCATTTTCTGCACATTTCTACTGATTTACAATTACTACATCCTAGCGCACTGTGCATTAAATGCATGTCTGCCAACCCTTGTGAAAGTAACGTTCCATCTTTGACCTCATCATGGAACTGAAACCAGGGAGAGCGGTGTGCATGCAGCACAGATTAATTTACCAGTGTGGAGCCTGTGGTTGTCACATGGCAAACTTGTTTTGAGCTAAGTTGTGTACAGTATGTCTGTTTGGTGGTCAGGGATGTAAGCTGTTTATCACTCGCTACCTGTTCCAGCGTACAACACACTCCCAGGATTTTTGCTGAGAGTGCATTAGAACTGCGTGGGCTGTTGAAATACCTGTATTGAGAGTGCCGGTCGTCGCTTTGGGCCATTACTGTGAGCTATGCTGTTGTTATGCTGTGTACGCTGCGTCTGCCCATAACACAATAAACATGCATTACCGACTATTGGTTCCTTATCTCAATATAATCGCTTGTGGACCCACTATCACATGTTTCAATCTGACCCAAAGGGTTTGAGACACCCTGTATACCACACTGGTATGGTAGTATAGCTTTGAGGAGCTTGCACATTGTTGCACTGGTATGGCAGTATAGCTCTGAGGAGCTTGCACATTGTTGCGATTACGTGTCATACATTTCTAACTCCAGAGATGAGCCAAAACGTTATGACCATTGTCCACCACGAAATTGCATGCCGCCTGGTGGCGTTGCAAGTAAATTACAATGCATAAACGAATCAGAGATGATTGGATAATCATTCTAGTAACGATGTGGGCCACAAATGGGCAACCCCATCAACATGAGCAACTTTGATAAAGGGCAGATTGTTATGACCCAGCCCCTAGGTTGGGGCTCTGCAGTAAATGTTCACCCAATGACATCATCACTTACACTGACAAATGATATTTTTATTTGTATACATAAAGGCAAGGCTGCTTGCTGTTTCTGTTGTTAATTTACTTGAGTATAGAGAACATGCTATCTTCAAGGGTCTTACGTTTTACTTTTAAGCTTCATGGAAGTTTCTGAAGATGCTCTGTTAATTTTATATGGTTCCTGATAAATTCTCATATGCTGCCACCTGAACCAATGAGATTCAAGCCCCTCCTCCCCATCTTTATTATTTATACATATATAAAGATGTCGTTTATAAACGACAGGGTGTTTCAAAAATGACCAGTATATTTGAAACGGCAATAAAAACTAAACGAGCAGCGATAGAAATACACCATTTGTTGCAATATGCTTGGGATAACAGTACATTTTCAGGCAGACAAACTTTCGAAATTACAGTAGTTACAATTTTCAACAACAGATGGCGCTGCAAGTGATGTGAAAGATATAGAAGACAACGCAGTCTGTGAGTGCACCATTCTGTACGTCGTCTTTCTGCTGTAAGCGTGTGCTGTTCACAACGTGCAAGTGTGCTGTGGACAACATGGTTTATTCCTTAGAACAGAGGATTTTTCTGGTGTTGGAATTCCACCGCCTAGAACACAGTGTTGTTGCAACAAGACGAAGTTTTCAACAGAGGTTTAATGTAACCAAAGGACCGAAAAGCGATACAGTAAAGGATCTGTTTGAAAAATTTCAACGGACTGGGAACGTGACGGATGAACGTGCTGGAAAGGTAGGGCGACCGCGTACGGCAACCACAGAGGGCAATGCGCAGCTAGTGCAGCAAGTGATCCAACAGCGGCCTCGGGTTTCCGTTCGCCGTGTTGCAGCTGCGGTCCAAATGACGCCAACGTCCACATACCGTCTCATGCGCCAGAGTTTACACCTCTATCCATACAAAATTCAAACGCGGCAACCCCTCAGCGCCGCTACCATTGCTGCACGAGAGACATTCGCTAACGATATAGTGCACAGGATTGATGACGGCGATATGCATGTGGGCAGCATTTGGTTTACTGACGAAGCTTATTTTTACCTGGACGGCTTCGTCAATAAACAGAACAGGCGCATATGGGGAACCGAAAAGCCCCATGTTGCAGTCCCATCGTCCCTGCATCCTCAAAAAGTACTGGTCTGGGCCGCCATTTCTTCCAAAGGAATCATTGGCCCATTTTTCAGATCCGAAACGATTATTGCATCACGCTATCTGGACATTCTTCGTGAATTTGTGGCGGTACAAACTGCCTTAGACGACACTGCGAACACCTCGTGGTTTATGCAAGATGGTGCCCAGCCACATCGCACGGCCGACGTCTTTAATTTCCTGAATGAATATTTCGATGATCGTGTGATTGCTTTGGGCTATCCAAAACATACAGGAGGCGGCGTGGATTGGCCTCCCTATTCGCCAGACATGAACCCCTGTGACTTCTTTCTGTGGGGACACTAGAAAGACCAGGTGTACCGCCAGAATCCAGAAACAATTGAACAGCTGAAGCAGTACATCTCATCTGCATGTGAAGCCATTCCGCCAGACACGTTGTCAAAGGTTTCGGGTAATTTCATTCAGAGACTACGCCATATTATTGCTACGCATGGTGGATATGTGGAAAATATCGTACTATAGAGTTTCCCAGACCGCAGCGCCATCTGTTGTTGACAATTGTAACTACTGTAATTTCGAAAGTTTGTCTGCCTGAAAATGTACTGTTGTCCCAGGCATATTGCAACAAACGGTGTATTTCTATCGCTGCTCGTTTAGTTTTTATTACCGTTTCAAATATACCGGTCATTTTTGAAACACCCTGTATATGAAGACTGCAAGACAGCTTGAATAGAAAACATTGATCAATTACGATTGTAGCGGTCAGGGGATGACTGAGATTGGACTGTGGATCAATGGAAAGGTATCGCCCGGTCGGATGAATCAAGTGTCTTGTTATACCAGGTAGATGGTGGTGTCAGGATTGCCGTCATTTAAGTGAATGACTGCTCAAAACATGCATTGTGATATGACAGGGGAGGCAGTATTACTCGTATGCTATAGGAGAGATTCACTTGGGCTTCCATGGAACCCCTAGTGGTAATGGAAGGCACCATGGTACCTGTGAGTAACGTGCCAGGGTGGATACAGATCGAGTTGTTGATAAGATAAGGGGGCACCAGGTTACACATCTGGTATCAGGTTACACACTTTGGAAACTTATATTCAAAGTCACCCTCCCACTCCTTTCTCCCTGACAAACCACTGGGAATTTATCAAGGTCTCCCAGGGGCAACCCCACTTCTCCCCTCCTCCTCTCCTCCCCCTTTCCCCCATCTCCACTCCTCCCCTCCACCTGAACCAATGAGATTCAAGCCCCCCGCCCCCTCCCCATCTTCATCATTTATAGCTGTGGCACTTGCATAGATAGGGTTCACTCTGAAGCTAGGCAGGATTATTTGTTCATAACAATTAATATTACATCATTCGAGACACCAGCAGAGGCCAGGCCCTGGAAGGTGCGTAAGTACCCTAAATATTCCACAATTTTACTTGTTTTTCACTCATTTTTCTTATTTTTACAATTGTAGGCATTTTTCTACATTTTTCCGTATTTTTCATAATTTTATGCGTTTTTCCAAAATGTGATGGAATTTCGACGTCACGACAACATCGCACCATGTCATGCCGCATTGCATTGCTCTGTGTCAATGTCATGATGCTCTTAGACATCACAATGCAGCATGTGCCTGAATTATTTATCATTGCTAATACACCACTTCATTAATAATGTGTGTGTATGTGTGTGTATGTGTGAGTGAGTGTGTGTGTGCGAGTTCTAAATGAACATGTTGGTGGAAATAACGGCGTCACAGCAAATTCTGTATACTCTGCAGTTTTAGCGACTTCCAACCAAAGATACAGTACCACACCGCAATAGATAAACCCCTGGTATGTCACCGCTACATTACTTGATTGTGTGACATCATAGCAAAAACTTGATGCTTCCAATCAAAGATATTGTGTGTATAACAGTTACCACAACGCTACAAAAACTGCACCTAGACAGACAGCTGACCACTATCTGCAGTCACCCCAGCAAAAAGTATGTCACCTGCAGAGTAGCCCACACCTCTAATGCTTAACGCTTATATGTGGAGAATAGCTGAAATTCGAAGTTCACCAATTCCAGGTCATGGTTACTTGGATGTTGCAATCTCGTGAATGACAGGCAGCAAAAAACTACAACATCAAAAACTGTAAGTAACTCGCTAATCAACACGATACATAGTGGTTCTCAGTCAGAAATTCTTAATAAACCGAAAAACAAAATAACGTTTTGCTGCTTGCAGATGACAACCTGTAGATTGCGAAGCAGATATAAAGCTACTAGCACAAATGTCCAACAGCCTCATGTGAGGTGTGTAAAAAAATACATACATCCACTTTATTTCCAAGCGTACTACAGATGATGATGAGGTCGCATACTGCGAGGAGCGTAGGGGACGATGCGGGGGGCCCGTACCGCTGTACTAGGCAAGGTCCTAGTGGAGGTGGTTTGCCATTTCCTTCCTCCGACCGTAATGCGGATGAATGACGACATGATGAAGACGACACAACAACACCCAGTCATCTCGAGGCAGGAAAAATCCCCGCCGGGAATCGAACCCGGGACCCCGTGCGCGGGAAGCGAGAACGCTACCGTAAGACCACGAGCTGCCGACAGTTTACTATAGACATGTCGTAAGTAAACAACATAGAATGCCTCAACTCAGTGACACATATCTCAACTCTTTATTGTTTGTAAACCAATATAAAACAAAAAAGTATTTGATAACAGTTGCTCATTTTACAAATGTACATATTTCGTACCAAAAGTTTCGTTAAAGATTAACATGTAAAAGTTTTGCAGAAGGAAAATTAATAAATAAACCCACTGAAGATAGCAGAAAAAGCGCTGAAACATGTCTGGGTGAACACAAAACTGCAAATGTGTCTTGCGTAAGGCTAAATTCCCCTCCAATGTAAGCTCCTACTTTCACACTTCAAAGCGTAACGAATAACACCTAAATGGGTTGCATAATCGCTGAAAACGGGCCTTGATATCAATTTCCCATTAGTGCTTAACAACCTGAAAATCTCAACTATTTGACCATTATTAAAAAGTACAAGTCGTTCTTCTCCTCCACTTGAAGATTTCTAAGAAAACTGCGTCAATGTCAAACTTAACTTACGACCTGAGAATCGCTTACGAAAGATAAGCTCAAGCGGAACCCTCTAGTGCTAAGTGTTCCTTATACCACAAGTTTATGGATTGTATCCGCTCGTCGAGCGATTTCATTCAAAATTCTAATACGAATGCAGCGCCACATCGTAAGTGTGTGGCTCAGGGAAAGACGCAGTAAATTAATGAATGTCTGAGTCAAATTAAACTGACAGATACTAAAATTGAGAAAACTATCAAAAGCACATTCCACCCCCGGTGACTGTGTTCACACATTGAAATGGATTGACTTTCAATGTTTTCTGTACAGTATCTGAAAACGATATTCTTCTGTAGTGGTCAATCCAAGGATTGGTTTGCAACAGCTACAATGGCAGCTTGTCTCCATTCTGTACGTCTTTCAGCTTTTCTCTTCATTTCTTTATAGGTGTTACATCCCACATCTTTCACGATTTGATCCATGTACCTCAGGCGTGGTCTTCCTCTTGGTCTTTTTCCCTCGACATATCTCTCTATGATTGTGTTCAGGAGTCCTTTATGTCTTAATAGATGGCCTGTAAATTGCACTCTTCTTTTAACAATGAAACTCCAGAAGCTTCTCTTCTCACCTGCTCTTTCCAGAACCACTTCGTTTGTGACCTTGTCGATACATTTTATTTTGAGCATGCCTCTATAGCACCACAATTCAAAAGAATTTAGCTTCTGGTCTTCCTCTGTCCCGAGAGTCCATGTTTCACATCCATAGCATGCCACACTCCACACATATGATTTCAAAAATCTTTTCCTGATTTCAAGGCTGATGCTCTTAGATGTTAATATGTTTTTCTTCTTGTTAAAAGCAGCCTTTGCTTGAGCTATTCTACTTCTCACTTCTACCTTGCTCCTTCCATCCCTGGTAATATTACTGCCCAGATAAGTAAATTTATCAACTTGTTCAAGCAGTTCATTGCCTACATAACTTGGACTTTCACTTGATCTTCTTTGTCGCATGCCATTACTTTTGTTTTTGCTTTATTAATTCTCATATTATATTCTTCACCCATAACTTTATCCATTGTATTCAGTAGGACTACAAGATCTTCTTCACTTTCAGCCAGGACAGCTATATCATCGGCATATCTTATCATATCTATTCGTTGGCCATGAATTACTACACCTGTCTGTGAATTTTCCTTTACTTTTTTCAGCGCCTCTTCAATGTATACGTTAAAGATAACAGGGGATAGTGCGCAACCTTGTCGGACACCTTTCCGTATCTGCACCTCTTCTTGTATTGTCCGTCCACGGATAACTGCTGTCTCATTTTTGTACAGGTTCCATATCATTTTTCTATCTTTATGGTCTATTCCTACTTTTTTGAGTACCTCAAACATCCCATTTAACATTATCAAAGGCTTTCTCTACATCTACGAAAGCTATGTATGTTTTCAGTTCTTATCTAGTCGTTTCTCTATTATTAGTTTTAGAGCAAATATTGCTTCTCTGGTTCCTCTATCTTTCCGGAATCCAAACTGGTCTTCGGAGAGTGTAGCTTCGACTTTTTGTTCTTGACATTTAGCACACAACGTTGACACAGGTAAATCAGCCCGAGAGAGTTACAATTTTATAAAAACCCGATAATTCTGTAAAGCTTATTTAAGGCGAAAGTAACCGCTATAGTAATTTCGTCATACTACAAAGAAGTGAGCTGCTCAGAAGCTTCCGCCTTGTGACAGACAAAGGTATGAATACCTACTTGATACTGAGTGCTGCAAATGGTGACGAGAGAACAGTCAGCACGTCTGCCACACCAAACGGAGACTAGCCAGGACGAATGTTGTCTTGCGTCTAGCGAGCCACGTAGCCAGAACAAGCGAAACAATCGCCTTGCGTTCCGAGTGTCTGACAGGTCTCAGAAGAGACCACCAAATTCTGGCACTAGCAAAGATGCACTGATCCCGGAATTTGCAGTCAACACACTGATCGACAGACCGACCAATCAAGTGATAAGGAGAGTATGTACCACAGATTTAGGAGAAATGAAAAAGAGCTCGTTATTAAATGACAGTCTTTCAAGCTTCCATCAAGCACTTGCACGTCGGCCGCTAGTCAATTTGTCCTTTCACGCCCCACCTCTTCCCAGCGATCAGTTGGGATGGACCCCATGTGACCTGTTAGTGAATGAAATCTTTTGCTTCATTTGTGATACATTAGCCGAAGATCCAATTATTTTGATTTTACACAGTCAGCATTCAAACACCAGAAACGTGCAAATAATAAATTTTATAGGGAGAACCATGCAAGATGTTGGAAAAAAATGGCTCTGAGCACTATAGGACTTAACAGCTATGGTCATCAGTCCCCTAGAACTTAGAACTACTTAAACCTAACTAACCTAAGGACATCACACAACACCCAGTCATCACGAGGCAGAGAAAATCCCTGACACCGCCGCGAATCGAACCCGGGAACCCGTGCGCGGGAAGCGAGAACGCTACTGCACGACCACGAGCTGCGGACATGTTCGAAAATTCCTGTTGCGCACTTCTAGGACTTACAGAGGGGAGTGAGTACATAATATTTTGAACAGGAACCCTACAGCCGTTTGAAAACATGTTTGCTAGGTAGGTATGTAACAGGGTAGTCATGGTCGGGGGCGGTTACGTCGGATCAGCTGTTGCCATTTGACGTCTCTCTTACCACTCTGACCTGATTCAAGCCTCATTCACATGTCTGTAACTGTTAGAGCAACATGCTTGAGTATACATTTGCAGAATACACCGACATGATCCTTCTGATCGGCGAAGCTCATGGCAATGGAAGACCTGCTTGTCGAAATTATCAAGATCGTTATCCACAACGTCAGATTCTATTGCAAGCCCATTTAGCCACCCTTAGGCAACAGCTTCAAGAAAGGGAACCATCACCATCAGCAGGAGTGATTGTCGTGCTCCAAGAAGCCGCCGCATATCCGAATAGGAAGAGGCTGTACTGCATGAATAGGTTAACATGAACCCGTCGACGAGTACACGAACAATTTCTTTGGCTAATGAGTGGAATCATAAAACAAATGATGTACTGGGTCACACCTAATCAGTTAGTTGCAGAAGTGGTCGCTTTGCCAACACATTTTCAAATAGTTGTGACACGTAAACAACTCGTTTCCAGACATGGGTTCCAGTTGAAAATATTATCTACTCAAGTCCTTAAAGTTTGTAACGGAAATTTCCCAACACCCTGTATAATACTCGTATGGTTGTTACCACACTAACATATTTGACCTTCTCAGTTCCTAATTTCACACGGTAGGCAGTATTAGGAACAGAAGCAGGTAGAATTCAGAACGCGTTTCCGAAAATTTCCCTGTTTGAGTGTTTTCAGACTTGGCTGAATAATTTAACCTAGGAACAGCAGGAAAGGGAATTGTTTTTTGGTGACTTAAATAGGATAATTGCTTGTAACATAAAGTTTTCAACTTTACCTGCCATCACAGGAGGGATAAATGACAGAAGGCAGAATAGGTGATATCTGAATCATCTCCCTACCATTATACTGGTCTTAAGCGTGCGGTCTTCCGTCTTGAAGATGCTAAAAAATAGGCTTAAATCAAGTGTACTGAAATATCGTCGTGGATAGATCAGATGGTGCGTCGAACAATTGGGGGCTCATTTCCTGCGTATCTTACAGAAAGGTCAAATTTCGTGGTACATGTAGCCATCAGGATAATACAGATGAATCGACGATATTGGTTATTCACACATCACACTTTGGGTCCAAATCAGTGTCGATGGTTAACAACAACCACGCCCTGCTGATTAACATCTGCACCCGGTGACATGTAAGTTTTTGTTGCCATCTCGTCCCAATGGACTAATAAGAGTAGCTGAAGTGACAGGAACCGAATGACATCGACTGATACTGATTTTTTCCCCAGTCGCTGCCAACATTAACTAGCACACAACGCTGTCTATAGTGTGTATACGTCTACAGACGTATCAATTGCTTTGGATTTAACGATCGGTAAACTACGTACAAATGGGCTTGAAGCTTAACATTTATTGTCATGCCTGACGTATTGTTCACTGTATTGTCTGCTTCAGTTAGTAGCGAGTGGAATGTTTTCAATACTTGTCATGGTATTTCGATTTCTATCGATTCTGTCGGTTAGCCGAGAGTCTTCTAAGATGCGCATATAACACTAACTTATTGTAGGACAATGTTCATGGGGACATTTTGACTTGTTTTGATCAGTCCTGGTTACTGGTATTCTTCCGCACAGAATCTTAGTAAAAATAAAAATGCAAACGGAAAATATCAGGCTTAGTTCTTCTTTTAGCCTCATTTTTAAAGAGTAGGATAATATCGAAATGTACGTTCTTAAGAGATTGTGTTAGAACGAGCTGGTTATTATTTATGTTAACGAGATATATCTTCCGTTGGGGCCTGGTAGTACTCTTCAGAAAGTTGAGAGTCACTGTAAAACATTCTGAAGCTCATGTTTCGTTTACTGTTAAGTAAATTAAGCAAATGAGCCCTTCCGTTAGGATGTGGGTCGTAGTCACATCCGGTCTTGCCATAAAAAAACAATAAACCGCAGTTCCGTGGTCGGTCTGCGTACACCAGTTACGATACGAGTGTCCCCTACAGCCGCCATGTGACGGACCACGCCCACAGTTTCCTCTAACAAACAACCCAATAAAAAGAGATTCCTTTCCGCGTAAACGCGGTAGCATCCTTTTCGATTCTGTTAGGTTGGAGCAAAAGTTCGTAGTGTTTTTGTTTTGCATGTTGATGTACCGGTTGCTGTGGGTTCGTTTATTGATCGTCACTTTTTATTTGTAGGTGACTGTAGCTATATGAGTTTACCTATTATCATTTTGTAGTCTGGTAACAGTGACTGGAGCCGTGAACGCCAAAAACTGGAGTGCCAACTGGAGGAATCTGAACATTTCCGTCACATTCTTCTGTTTGAGTTCATTTGAGTTGCCACAGCAGCGCTAGCAACCAGCAACATTTGCGCCGTGTACGGGGATAAATCCACCGAACAGAGCACGGCAAAAAATGGTTTTCTCGTTTTAAGGAGGATCGTTTTGGCATTAGTGACTGTCCACTTTCAGGGAGACTCTCGGGATTTGAAGAAGATCGTCTAAATGCGCTAATCAAGTGGTTCAAATGGCTCTGAGCACTATGGAAGTTAACTTCTGAGGTCATCAGTCCCCTAGAACTTAGAACTACTTAAAGCTAAGTAACCTAAGGACATCACACACATCCATGCCCGAGGCATAATTCGAATCTGCGACAGTAACGGTCGCGTGGTTCCAGACAGTAGCGCCTAGAACCGCTCGGCCACTCCGGCCGGCAAACGCGCTAATCAACTATGATAAACATCAGTGTACTCGAGAACTGGCGAATGTGATGAACTGTGATCATTCTACTATCGTGCAACATTTAGGCTACATGCGATCCGGAAGATTCAAAAATGTTTACCACTTTTGGTTAAAAACCCTTTTTTTTCATTATCTCAATTCAATGCAACGGCCATACGTCACCTTACTGGGAGGGCCTGTATGCCGCACCGTACCACTATATCGGTCGATGTCAGGGCAAATGTCTTGCTGCATCAATATCCTCCTCGTCATACAAGTACTGCTTCCCGCGGATTGCATCGTTAATTGGGCCAAACAGACGAAGTCAGAAGGTGCGACGTTCCAGCTGTTGATTGAATGAGGAAGAGTAGTCCAATAAAGTTTTGTAATCTCTCGGTTGCGCAGATTTCTATGAGGCCTTCCATTCACATGGAGAAGAATTTAGTTTGTATTTTTGTTATCGTTTTCTCAATTTCCTGAGGATGGAACAGTACACTTCAGAGTTGATCGTTGCCCCACGAGGGAGGTCATTAAACAAAATAACCCCTTCAGGACACCAGAAAACAGTCGCCATGGCTTCACAGGCTGAGGATACAGCTTTGAACTACTTATTCGGAGGAGAGGTTGTGTGGCGCCACTTCATGGATTGCTGGTTTGTTTCCCGTTCGAAGTGATGAACCCATGTTTCGTAGCCCGTTCGACAAAAGTTGGAACGATCAGTTTCGTAACGCGCTAGCAACTCCGTACCGATGGTCCTTCGTTGTTCTTTATGGTTTTCTGTTAGGTGGCGAGGAACCCAAAAAGCACACACATTTGAGTATCCAAACTGGTGGCCAGTGTGTCAGCACTACCTACAGAGAAGTGATGTCGAGCAGCGAGGTGTCTGATTGTGATCTTCCGATCACCTCGAATGAGATTGTCCGCACGTTCCTACTTTCCAAGAGTCACAGCTGTGTCCGGCCGGCCGGCACGCAGGAGATAGGGCAGGTTTGCGCGACCTTGTTGCGATGAAAAAAATGTTCAAATGTGTGTGAAATCTTATGGGACTTAACTGCTAAGGTTATCAGTCCCTAAGCTTACACACTACTAAGGACAAACAGACACACCCATGCCCGATGGAGGACTCGAATCTCCGCCGGGACCAGCCGCACAGTCGGTGACTGCAGTGTCTCAGAGCGCTCGGCTAATCCCGCGCGGCTGTTGCGATGATGACACACGCCTCGCCCAACGACTCACCGTGCTTTTGTTCACAGCCAGGTCTCCGTAGACAGTCTGCAAGCGCCTGTGAATATCTCGCCATGCTCAATGACAGCTCTCTGCTTGGAATGCACCTCCATTACAGAGCCATTTTGAACGCTACGTATAGCGCCGCCACCTATCGCAATTTCTTGAAACTATAGAGACTGAAGTGGGAGTATTCCGCCATGTCCTATAATAAAATCTGCATTTTTTCCAACTGGAATTGGCAGAGAAAAAAATGACTTGCATTATTTATTGAAAGACCTTCGTACAACAGCAATCCTCTTCGTCGTGCTCAACACCTCTCTTTTATCGTCTCTCAACTAAACGATCCCGTGACGAAACGCACCGCCTTTCGTACCACCTTCTCTCTCTCTCTCTCTCTCTCTCTCTCTCTCTGTCTGCTGCTAATCCTACTTGCTAACGGTCGCAAACTGATGAAAACAACAGTACATATGTTCACTAATTTCCATTATTTGAAGGAAGATCATCTTCCCTCCTTTGTGGATGTAATGTAAGACTTCTGGTTGCACCTCGTATCTGCATAAGGAAGAACCACTTGTCCATGCTTAGCACTGAATGATCGGACAATTCCCTTACTCGGCACAGAGTGCGGATACTACTATGAATCCCATACAAACCTTTTTAAATTAACCTTTCTACTCATGTGCCCCATTGTTTCCTTTATTCAGTTTCTGTAGTTTCACTTGTCCTATTAAAAAATTTTAACTTTTTATAATTACCCTACATTTGTTTCATTGACCTGCTTTTAGTCTCATTTGTTGTGTTGTACCTGTTTGTAACACTGGACCTTCTAAGGGCATTCGAACAAGTCACCAAAATCTTACTTTATATTGTTTACTTATTTTTCCTCTTAGAACAGTAGTAATTTGCCATGTAGTTCAATATTTAATGTCTCTCACATTGTATCAAACTTAAATATCTTATACTGCATTTTTACTGACATAGTTCCTTTTAGTTTAGTCAAACGTAAATGATCGTCATATATGCAACCAACTGAGTTACTCTGTAGTCACTGTTTTAAAACTTTTGATCACACAGAAGGATGTAGGTTGCAGTAGGTACTGGGAGATGAAGAAGCTTGCACAGGATAGAGTAGCATGGAGAGCTGCATCAAACCAGTCTCAGGACTGAAGACCACAACAACAACAACACACAGAAATTTCACAGTCACTTCTATTTATCTTTGTACCTGACGATAAAAATCTAAAACGAATCTGTAAAACAATAAATATTGTATAATGTTACAGCTGTATTGTGTGTGTGTGTGTGTCTTTTTCATTGATAATGTGTAAAGCAGTCTACCAAGAACCGGCAGAACAGTCAAGTAATGCAATCACCGAAAATATGTGCGCCCCCGGTAGCTGACTGGTCAGCGTAACAGACTGTCAATCCTAAGGGCCCGGGTTCGATTCCCGGTTGACCCGGAGATTTTCTCCGTTCAGGGACTGGGTGTTGTGTTGTCCTAATCATCATCATTTCATCCCCATCGACGCGCAGGTCGCCGAAGTGGCGTCAAATCGAAAGACCTGCACCAGGCGAACGGTCTACCCAACGGGAGGCGCTAGCCACACGACATTTCCATTTTTACCGAATATATTTTAATTTTGATGCTACATGGACTCGGTTTCGAGTAGAACGAATGTAACTCAAAAAGTGGCTCTGAGCACTATGGGACTTAACTTCCGAGGTCATCAGTCCCCTAGAACTTAGAACTACGTAAACCTAACTAACCTAAGGACATCACACACACCCATGCCCGAGGCAGGATTCGAACCTGCGATCGTAGCGGTCGCGCGGTTCCAGGCTCTAGCGCCTACAACCGCTCGGCCACCGAATGTAACTGTTAATAGTTGTTGTAATGGTACTTTTATGACGTCTTTCCTTTCAAGGGTTTCAGGCGTTACACTTTTCAGTGCTAAGAAATCAGTCTGAGGCAAGGGCGCCCATGTCCGGGGTTTAGGGGAGCTGTGGCACACCCTAGTTCTCAGGCAAAAGAAAAATATAATGTAGTATGGTGTTTTTTTATTTCAAGAAAATGGTTTAGAAGAGTATTACGTAGTTCTTAACTGGGTCATAACTGGAATTTTTTATGACTACTTATAAGTCATCATTCGCCTTCCAAAATATTAAAAATGCCCATACATCCAGTTCTAGCCTCCCATCTCCCCCCTACAAACAGTCACATGGGTGCCCTTGTTGTGAGGGTAACTGTATGGGTGGGTAATGTCCAAAAAACATTAAAAAATTAGTTAATATAGCAGTGAGGCAACAACTTACTTATGTCACACCTTGGCGACACCTAGTCTGTTTCTCAATAGCCTGGGGTATCAATAAGGTCAAACGTAATGGTCTCCTTTGCGAGATGGCAAAATGTCGCGCTTTGCAGCTGCTACTCCGCAGAGTGCTGCGGGAAAATGGAACTTGAGCCAGCCATTCGATCCACGGCGACAGTGTCAGGTAGCCTTCTCCAAGCGGAGTGGTAAGTGTGTTGTGCCCGATAAAGCGAGCCGCGATGCAAAGCGGCCAGTACCCGGATGATGTTTACAGGCGCGGGCGGCGGCTTTATTGGCTTAAATGAGGCCACGGCGACGTTTGCTCAGTAGGGAAGGACCCGCCGTGACGTCAGGCGTGGCTCTGGGCGGCCAATTGGCTGGAACAAAGAACCTCCCAGGGTGTCACGGAAGAGCTGCTCCTGTGGAGATAAAAAAAAGGCGGCGTAGCTGACAGCACCGCGCCGCCGCTATCGTGTCGTCCATCGCACGCAGCTGGTGTGCCTCTCCACACAGGCAAGGCGCTGAGTCACTACGTTGTTGTGGCCACCTGCTGGTATGGAGACTGGCTGTTTTTTCCAGCTAGACATTCCGGAAGTAACTGAATTCTTCTTCTTCTTCACTTCACTTCACCGAGGTCTTCCAATCCCTCTTCGTTCTTTATAGATTTGCCCGCGGCTTCGTCCTCCTACCCAGACGTAATATATTTCACACACACATACACATATCGGGTGCCCCTCCTAAGACTCTTCAGATGCATTTTCTCTGGTGGTTCATCACCATATACACTGAGGGAAAAAAAGTTGCAACACCAAAAAAAAAAAAAAAAAAAACGTAGAGTAACGAAATTTCGCGAATACATTTGTCTGGGTAGCATGTGTAAGTGATTAACACTGCAAGTTCATAGGTTAATGTAAGTGTGAGTAAGCCATTGCAGTTCTGGTACTTTAATAACCGGTGTAACCGCCACAGTGTTGAATGCAAGCATGTAAACGTTCGTGCACTGTGTTGTACAGATGCCAGATGTCAGTGAAATCTGATTTTGCAGGACAGAGCGGATCAGGTTGTGGTTGTGGAAAGGGGCCAAAATAGTTACTCTTAGTTGCACAAAACACACAAACTTTATTTTCCTAAATACACTTAATCACACATGCCCTTAGAAGGATTCACAAACAATACGGGTGAAGGCCCGAACACAAGTTATTAAAATTGCTTTAAGGAATACACACGGCTGAAGGCCTCAGTTAAAAAAAGAAAAACAATTTACATTAATACTCGGCTGAAGGCCGTACACTGAACATAGAACAAGGCTTAAGGCCTGGTTAACAAGGATTTGCAATTCAGCAAAATTCCCCTTTAAAAAAAATGAGTTTTAAAGAAATCAATCTTGAAACCTTAATCTAAGTCGGCTGAAGGCCTTATTTTAAAATTAAAACAAACTAAATTAAAAGGCGCTGAAGGCCTCGGACAGTACTCGAGACAAAAATCACAATCCAAATATAACAGAACAATGTTGCTCAGAAGTGTTCGAAGGGTCGGCCTGAGGAGGTAATTCTAACATAAGTTTAGGTGACACAGGCAGCCAAGCTTAATACTAAATAATCGGATGGCAACCCGACCCAGGGACGGCTGAAGACGACCAACAACTTAATCAATTCCCTTCCATCGACCAACGGCACGACAACGGAAAATATCAGGAGAGGACGAAGTTACCAGCAGCACTACGTCTTCAAAATTGGGGTCTAAAAACAGCAAGGCACAATAAGCACTCAAAAATATAAACTAACACCAAGGCTGTCGAACTACACGCCATGCCGGACAGCGTCAATACGGCGAGGAAACACACACTCGCTGCTCCGTGCCAAACGACCGACTGCCTACTCCAGTACGCAGACAGCATTGATAACTGCTCAGTGCAAATCACGGAAGCTACACGCAGCTCCACAGAAACACTTGCACCAAGAACTGCGACAATCCTAAAACCAATCACTGTTGAACAACAAGGAGAAACCACGAGCCGACACACACAGAGTCTCCATAAGCGGTCGGCGACCAAACACACGTCGTCCGATGAGACGACCGACCGAACGACCAATCAAAGTCGTCCCCACTCAAGTTATGTGTGTCGGCAACGGTCGGGCGAGTAATGGCTGTGCGGAGCTCACTGCAGCTCCATCCCGACTCCCTTGATATCCCTTCGGAACTCGCAGACACGGCGACCCGGGCACACTGGCTCGGACCCAACCGTACAGAGGGAACACTTGCTCATTGGGCACCCAACGTCTCTGCACAAGGAAGGACCCGACCCACATCCGGCAAGATGACCAACTGACAAGGCCCAGGAATGGTCAAAAGACCAAATACACGTCGCCTGATGAGGCGACCGACCAAACGACCAACCGCTCCAGTCTCCTTCCATCAGACAGTACATGTGTGTCGCCAGCGGTCGGCGAGTACGGGCTGACCGCACCTCACTGGCGCTCCGTCCCGACTCGATTCCCACAGACCGCGACCCGGAAATACTAGCGGTCGCTCCAGAGATAGTACGACAATGCACTTATCGATAAGCGCTACTGCTGCCACTCATGGGTAAGCAAACCAGCAACTTATTGACGCCAGTAAAGATAATAAGAAACGAGACGGCGGCACCACAAAGACAAGCTGTCAAGTAATAAGCGGCACGAACGTGAGCCACGCACTGCTCAGTCAGTTTGTGGGATGGAGTTCCATGCCTGTTGTGCTTGGTCGGTCAATACAGATATTGTTAACGCGGTTTTTAAATGACACTAGAATTTTCGTCCGAAAATGTCCCTTCTATGCTTGATTGTTGACAGATCTGGTAACCATGAAGACCAAGGCAACATGTTGATATTCTGTAGAGCATGTTGGGTTAAAAAATGGCTCTGAGCGCTATGGGCCTTAACATCTGATGTCATCAGTCCCATAGACTTACAACTACTTAACTAACCTAAGGACATCATACATTAGCCGAGCAGTCTAAAGCGCTGCAGTCATGGGCTGTGCGGCTGGTCCCGGCGGGGGTTCGAGTCCTCCCTCAGGCATGAGTGTGTGTGTTTGTCCTTAGGATGATTTCGGTTAAGTAGTGTGTAAGCTTAGGGACTGATGACCTTAGCAGTTAAGTCCCATAAAATTTCACACACATTTGAACATTTTTGACATCATACACATCCATGTTGTGTTATAACAGCGGTATGTGGCGAGGGTTATCCAGTTGGAAAACACCCCTTGGACTACTATTCATAAATGGCAGCACAACAGGTCGAATCACCAGACTGACGCACAGATTTGCAGTCAGGGTGTGTGGGATAGCAATGAGAGTGCTCCTGCTGAAATCGCACCCCACGTCATAACTTCAGGTGAAGGTCCAGTGTGCCTATCATGCAGACTGGCTGGATGCAGGTCCTCAACCAGCCTCCTTCTAACCAATACAAGGCCATCACTGACACCAAGGCAGAACCAACTATCATCAGAAAACACAATGACCTCCAGCCTGCCTTCCGATGAGCTCTCACTTGACACCACTGAAGTGGCGAATGGTGGTGGTTTGGGGTCGATGCAACAGGGCATCTGGCTCGGAGCTGACCTTGAAGTAGGCGATTTGTAAGAGTTCGTTGCGTCACTGTGGTGCTAACTAACGTTCAAATTGCTGCTGCAGAAGCAGTACAATACGCCAGACACAGACGCCAACCATGATGGTCTCCAATTTGGCTCAGTTATACGACAGACCACACAATGATACCAAACGTCAAGACTGGTAAACCAAAAACGAATAAGTGCACCCTCAGCAAACAAGCAGTCCGAGACATTTGAAGTCACACTCTCGGTACAGTAAGAACTTCACCACAGGCTCCCCTATCTAAACTACTTGCAAGTGAACTCAGTCTCAGGACAGGTCCCAAGTACCAACCACACATGCCAGAGCTTCGACCAGATGTACCTACCAGACCAAAGTCCCGCACCCGAGTGCCTCGCACCTCTCCAGAAAAAAAATTCCATTTTCCGCAAAGTGCACAAACGACACCACCTTCACCCAATCTTGAACCAATCATTGAGCTCTAGAATCACTAAATCTCCCCTCCCACACAACAGCACAAACTGATATTGAATCAGGGCAAGAGCTATGAAACCTGTGAAAAAAAAGAAACCACGAATTACTGCCTTTTTTAAGTTTTCGCAGAGGGGGAAGATGATTTTTTTCTGAAGTCATGTCTCTTCTCACAGCAACAAGCAAACAGATATAATCTCAAAGATACTTATCTAAATCGTCTGTGAATTGGAGCTTGTTAGTTGTTTAATAAAGATTCTATCTCCGAACGTTTCTCAGACACCGGATTTTTCGTATACAACCGAGGTGGCCAGAGGAAGTGGTTCACTGGCCTATTTGCACTATCAGTGAACATGAAAACAGGTGTATTTTTATTACGTGTGGCTCTGCACAAAATGCCCAGTTTACAACTCTACTGTGTAGACAATTCCTTCCAACCGTCGCCCCAGCCCAGGCTTCTGCTGGCGCCACAGAAGGTAGTGTAGCATTGTTCTGTTGGAGACCTGTCTCGGGCTCCCCTGTCTGCCATGTATGGCTGTGGTCCTGTCTGGTAAGATTTAACAAAGGAGTGGCTCGCTGCCAATTGCTTTCAACTCCCAACATGCCTTTCTACAAGCTAAGAATCATAAAAATACCTCATGCTTTTGGTGCCCTACCAGGTTCCATCAACATCTGCTCAGGCCGTTAACTTTCTAGAGTCTCACTCAAGATGCATCAGGTTGTAATAAAATATTTAATAATTTTCCATATACAAAAAATAGGTGAGAGAGTAGCTTGTCCTCTCTGAAACTGTACAGACCCTTGACTGCCCTGCTTGGGGTCACCCCTTGAGAAACTTACAGATCTTTGACCAGTTTGCCTGTTCCTCCGATTTGTCACCCATGGACTACATCTGGCATGAAATTCGAAGGCCTATACTCTCATACCAGCCTCCGCCTAGCGATGTTCATGATTTTATGGGTTTGAAACGGATTTGTTAGAAAGGCTCAGGCATAGGTAAAGCAGGTGACAGACTTTAGGGTACTTGGGGAATAGAGGTACTCTACAAAGCAGATTGCTTACAAAACACTGGTGCATCCTACCTTATTTTATTGGTCTAGAGCGTGGAACCCATACCAGATATGACTAACGAAGGATGCTGAACATGTACAAAGAAGGTTATTCCGACCCATCGGATAGCGCCATTGAAATATCAAAACTGGCAGATGCTCAAAGATAGACGTCAACGATAACAGAAAAAAAATCATTACGTTATTACCACTCATCGAGTAATGATTCGATTTAGATCATTGGTCATTGGAAGCTTCTGAGGCATCATCCTCAGGTAAACGTTTATTAACATGGCGCCTGCGCGGGGAAGTGGGTTCTTACTTACAAAGACTTTGTTTCAACCGAAATCGCGAAGTTGTCGGTAATTTGCAGTTTATTTGTGCCATTAGTTCTTTAAAAATAAAGGTTGAGTAACAATAGCTCTGTACCTGAGCAACAACATTATAATATCTTCATCTCTCAGTCACCTGCAGAGAACAAGTAACATCAATATTCAAATATTGGTACTTAAAAATTTATCATGTCCTCTAATTAATTCTAGGCTTTAATTATTTCTCATATCTAACTTTAGATAGTGCGTGATTTTTATTATCGGCAACCCCATGCCTTAAATATGTGAAATCACAACTCCTACTTGAAAAGGAATTTAAACGCTGCTGCAGTATACCAGAATTGGGCATACTGGCGTTTTGTCGTTTTGTATGCGATTTCTTTTACTGACTCTCTGCCACTTTTCCACATCCCTTCTAAAAAGTGTATTTTAGTCACAGAAAATCGTTGACAGCAAAACGTCTAATTGCTGGTACATTATAACGCGGCTGACACCAGTGATAGCAGCCTTCTTCTACAAGTCACTCGTGAATCGGTGTTTCGCCCGCGGTTGCGGGAAAGACTAGCTTCCACCCATTTTCTAGAAAAGTCATAAGAGATCCATAGAACAATAAACTTGTATCTGTGCCTTGCTGAAATCAGTGCGGATCTTGGAAGCCGTAAACGTCAGTAAGCGCGTTTACTGTCTTTACCCAGTACATGCAGAAAACAGCAGGCGTGTGTAACAGCAGTTTCAGGCAAGTCACGTCTTTCGTGTTTCACAGAGTTTTCAGTTCTTCACTGTTTCCCAGTGCTTTCAGAAAACTAGTTGCAAGTTACTTTCGGCGCGAAATTTGATGTTGGGAACTATCACAAAAGTTTCTATAAATTACTAAAATCACAAAAGCCGTTATTAATTGTCACGAAGCCGGCCGAGGTGGCAGAGCGGTTCTAGGCGCTACAGTCTGGAACCGCGCGACCGCTACGGTCGCAGGTTCGAATCCTGCCTCGGGCGTGGGTGTGTGTGATGTCCTTAGGTTAGTTAGGTTTAAGTAGTTCTAAGTTCTATGGGACTGATGACCTCAGAAGTTAAGTCCCATAGTGCTCAGAGCCATTTGAACCAACTGTCACGAAAACAGTGTGTGCTACCACAGCAGTGCCGAGCGGAACAAACAGACTGCAAAACAGGTTCACTGTGCCCACGTACGACATCTGCTGTAGGAATATCAGTTATGAGGGGCGATCAAAAAGTTCCCGTACAGTCCAGAATCGGTATGCCAATCAGGAAAAATTGCAGTGAATATTGAGGCAATCATCCCACCGACGCATCAGGTTGAAGACAGCCGTTTGCTGAAACACTGTGTCCTGTTGCGTGATGAAGTCCGTAACTACCTGCTGCACGTTCTCACTGGAAATTTGTGCAAAATTCCTATGGGACCAAACTGCGAAGGTCATCGGTCCATAGGCTTACGCACTACTTAATCTAGCTTAAACTAACCTACGCTAAGGACAACAAACACTCCCATGCCCCAGGGAGGACTCGAACCTCCGACAGGTGCGGCCGCGCGATCCGCGGCAAGGCGCCACAGACCGCACGGCTACCCCGCACGGCGCACGTTCTCGTCCGACGAGGATTGACAATCCTTCATGTCCTTTTGTAATGGACCGAAAGCGTGATAATCGCATGGGGAGAGATCAGGACGATAGGACGGTTGCTCTTGTGTCTCCCACTTGAGTTGGCGTAACTTCTCCGTTGCAGTGTTTGCGGTATGGGGACTAGCATTACCATGAAGCAACAGCAACCCTCGTCACAATTTTCCGCAATCATAGTTTTCGACATGCATGCTGCCCCATCCACGTTCTTCATTCCCCAATTAATGTCTACCAGTGTTTGTCCTCCGGCAGCCAATAAAAGACTAACAGCACGTGGACCCTGTTTGGACGCATTTGGTAAAATCGCCTCCATAGTTCACGTTTCCTCACCAACACCAAAAAATTAATAACCCCTTGTCTATACGTCGGTGCTTAAATACAGAGTGGTCCATTGATCGTTACCGGGCCAAAAATCTCACGAAATAAGCGTAAAACGAAAAAACTACAAGGAACGAAACTTGTCTAGCTTGAAGGGGGAAACCAGATGGCACTATGGTTGGCCCGCTAGATGGCGCTGCCATAGGTCAAACGGATATCAACTGCGTTTTTTTTTATATAGGAACCCCCATTTTTTATTACATATTCGTGTAGTACGTAAAGAAATACGAATGTTTTAGTTGGACCACTTTTTTCCAGTGTGATAGATAGCGCTGTAATAGTCACAAACGTATGGCTCACAATTTTAGACGAACAGTTGGTAACAAACAAATGGCTCTGAGCACTATGGGTCTTCATTTCAGAGGTAATCAGTCTCCTAGAACGTAGGACTACTTAAACCTAACTAACCTAAGGACATCACACACATCCATGCCCGAGGCAGGATTCGAACCTGCGACCGTAGCGGTCGCGCGGTTCCAGACTGTAGCGCGTAGAACCGCTCGGCAAGTCCGGCCGGCACACTTCGTAACAGGTAGGTTTTTTAAATTAAAATATAGATCGTAGGTACGTTTGAACATTTAATTTCGGTTGTTCCAATGTGATACATGTACCTTTGTGAACTTATCATTTCTGAGAACGCATGCTGTTACAGCGTGATTACCTGTAAATACCACATTAATGCAATAAATGCTCAAAATGATGTCCGTCAACCTCAATGCGTTTGGCAATATGTGTAACGACATTCCTCTCAACAGCGAGTAGTTCGCCTTCCGTAATGTTCGCACAGGCATTAACAATGCGCTGAAGCATGTTGTCAGGCGTTTTCGGTGGATCACGATAGCAAATATCCTTCAACTTTCCCCACAGAAAGAAATTCGGGGACGTCAGATCCGATGATCGTGCGGGCCATGGCATGGTGCTTCGACGACCAATCCACCTGTCATGAAATTTGCTATTCAATACCGTTTCAAGCGCACGCGAGCTATGAGCCGGACATCCATCATGTTGGAAGTACATCGCCATTCTGTCATGCAGTGAAAGATCTTGTAGTAACATTGCTGGAGCATTACGTAGGAAATCAGCATACATTGCACCATTTAGATTGCCATCGGTGAAATGGGGGCAAATTATCCTTCCTCCCATGATGCCGCACCATACATTAACCCGCCAAGGATGCTGATGTTCCACTTGTCGCAGCCATCGTGGATTTTCCGTTGCCCAATAGTGCATATTATGCCGGTTTACGTTACCGCTGTTGGTGAATGACGCTTCGTCGCTAAATAGAACACGCGCAAAAAATCTGTCATCGTCCCGTAATTTCTCTTGTGCCCCGTGGCAGAACTGTACACGACGTTCAGTCATCGCCATGCAGTTCCTGGTGCATAGAAATTTGGTTCGGGTGCAATCGATGTTGATGTAGAATTCTCATCACCGACGTTTTTAAGATTTCTGATTCTGACGCAATTTGTCTGCTACTGATGTGCGGATTAGCCGCGACAGCAGCTAAAACACCTACTTGGGCATCACCATTTATTGCAGGTCGTGATCGACATTTCACACGTGGCTGAACACTTCCTGTTTCGAAACTTCGTGGCAGATTAAAACTGTGTGCCCGACCGAGACTCGAATTCGGGACCTTTGATTTCGCGAGCAAGTGCTCTACCAACTGAGCTACCGTAGCACGACTCACGCCCGGTACTCACAGCTTTACTTCTGCCAGTACCTCGTCTCCTACCTTCCAAACTTTACAGAAGCTCACCAGCTTCATATCAGTGCACACTCCGCTGCAGTGTGAAAATCTCATTCTGGAAACTTCCTGTTTCCTTAAATAACGTAACTATCCGGTGAACGGTCCACACACTTGGATGATGTCGTCCAGGATACTGCACAGCATACATAGCACACGCCCGTTGGGCATTTTCATCTCAATAGCCATACATCAACACGATATCGACCTTTTCCGCAATTGGTAAACGGTCCATTTTAACACGGGTAATGTATCACGAAGCAAATACCGTCCGCACTGGCGGAATGTTACGTGATGCCACGTACTTATACGTTTGTGACAGCGCCATATATCACAAAGCGAAAAAAGTGGTCCAACTAAAACATTCATATTTCTTTACGTACTACACGAATATGTAATAAAAAACGAGGGCTCCTGTTTAAAAAAACGCAGCTGATATCCGTTTGACCTATGGCAGCGGCGTCTAGTGGGCCAACCATAGCGCCATCTGGTTTCCCCCTTCAAGCTAGATGAGTTTCGTTCTCTGTAGTTTTTTCGTTTGACGCTTATTTAGTGAGAAATTTGGCCCGGTCACGATCAATGGACCACCCTGTACACGCAGCAGAGTCACAGGACATTGCATATTCGCAACAGCAACACTTTCAGGGAAACTTTTTGATCACCCCTTATACTATTCCTTGTAGTGGATCTTATGTATGAGTAGTGTTCTGCGTGTCCTTCACTGACGACGACTAATAATGACACTGATGCTTCTAAGACAGCAGAAAAGTCACATATCTTTTTCAAATACGCTGTCTGGTTGTAATCTGATCATATCTGGATACAAAAATATAGAAACTACCATGCGTATATTTACAGTGGTTACTTTGGGTGAGAGTAATAACAGCACTTTACAAACGATGCTCTTATTTCTCAATTTAGAGTGGTAATACTAAATGATGCACTGTTCGTGGATCTCAAATTATGCGTTACTGATGAAATATTAACGTAACTTCATAAAATCTAATGTTCTCACTTTCTCTCTTAGTTCCCGTTTGCAACAAAATCACGGAACTTCTACAGCCTTCTGTGTATTGATTGCGAAGCGACGTGGCATGCTACTTCTTTGGGCTGCAAGAGCTATTCGTCTGTCAAGGTCCGATTGGTCACGAAATTGAGAGCCGCGCGGAGCGGCAGCGCGGTTTGAGGCGTCTTGTCATGCATGAACTGCGCGGCCCCTCCCGCTGGAGGTTCGAGTCCTCCTTCGGGCATGGGTGTGTGTGTTGTTCTTAGCATAAGTTAGTTTAAGTAGTGTGTAAGTCTAAGGACCGATGACCTCAGCAGTTTGGTCCCTTAGGAATTCACACACATTTGAACGAAATGCAAAACCGATGAAGCTATGCACAAACGTGTTGGGCAATATCTCTAGTATGCCCTCTATCGCATCACGTCGCTCTTTCCAATTCTGAGCACACGGCGAGCACGTAAAGACACCTACAAAATAGCATCTCCCACTAAGTATGAGCGCCTGCCGAGGGATTTCGCCTAATGTCACGCAGCCCACATAACGCAACTGTCATGCAATTCATTCTTCATGACAATATATTCTCAGCTGCACAGTGCAGGGGCAATGAAGACGCTCCTGTAGTGTTTTCGGTGGGAAGTGTTGATCACCCACCATACGGCTGGCCTGGACTTGGCGCCCTCTGAGTTTCACCTCTGCTTATATTATCCGCTGGATATGAAGACAACATTTTGACACAGACAACGAGTTGTAGACCAGCTTGGAGAATTGATGGAAAGCACTGTCAGCTGCCTTTTATGATTGTAAAGTTGATACAAGGCTACAACAAATGTCTACGCCGGAGTGGCGACCATGTACAGAAGTAACTGGAAGGTGAAGCTAACTATTGCAAATAGAACATGTTTCATTTTCACTGTGGTTTCCAGTTCACGACCGATCCGCACCTAATATTTCGCTCGGGTCTGGGGGTAGCGTCACACAAAATGTCCTGAATCGCCGCCACCGCTTAAATTTCGAATAATAATCGGCATTGGAGGCCGAAGACTTCCGGCATAAGAGGTGACCCTCACTTTCTCAACGATCTTGTCAGAGATGGGGGAGGAGCGGACAGAGGTTCAGGGCACTCTTTTGCTCTTGGGGTGGGAAACTGCCCCTAAAGGCGGAAGAATCAGCAATGATTAACGGTTTGAGGATGCAGTAGGCAATGGAAACCACTACATTAAAGACACATAATGTATATCCACAGGAGATGCCTGTAATTGAAAAAGCGTAATGATGATGTCTCCATTGGAAAAATATTCAGAATAGTCACCCATTCGGATCTCCGGGACGGGATTGCCAAGGGTATGTGGCCGTGAGAAAATTATTGAGTAACTACCAAAAGGATAACGTTCTATGAGTCGGGCTGCGGAATGCAAGAAGCTTGAACGTGGTAGCGAAGGTAGAAAATCTAAAAAGGGAAATATAGTGGCGGTCAGTGAAGTGAAATGGAAAGAAGACAAGGATTTCTAGTCAGATGATCGGGTAATATCAACAACAACAGAAAATGGTATAAATAGAATAGCATTCATTATTAACAGGAAGGTAGGAGAGAGTGAGTTACTGTGAACAGTTCAGTGGTCTATATCTACATGATTACCCTGTTATTCACAATAAAGTGCCTGGCAGAGGGTTCAATGAACCACCTTCAAGCCGTCTCTCTTCCGTTCCACTCTCGAAAGTCGCGCGGGAAAAACAAGCACTTAAATTTTTCAGTGCGAGCCCTGATTTCTTTTATTTTATCGTGATGATCATTTCTCCCTATGTGCATGGGTACTAACAGAATGTTTTCGCAATCGGAGGAGAAAATTGGTGATTGAAATCTCATGACACGATCCCGTCGCCACGAAAAACGCCTTTGTTTCAATGATAGCCACTCCAATTCAATTAATGTATCATGTCTGTGGCACTATTTCCCCTACTTTGTGATAATAGAAAACGAGCTGACCTCCTTTGTACTTCTTTGATGTCATCCATCAGTCCCACCTGATACGGATCCCACATCGCATAGCAATACTCCAGAGTAGGGCGGACAAGCGTGCTGTAAGCAGTCTCTTTAGTAGACCTGTTGCACCTTCTAAGTGTTCTGCCAATGAATAGCAGTCTTTGCTTTCCTCTACCCACGACATTATCTATGTGATCGTTCCAATTTAAGTTATTTGTAATTGTAATCTCTAACTATTTAGTTGAATTTACAGTCTTAAGATTTCTGTGACTTATCGAGTAATCGAAATCTAGTGGATTTCTTTTCGTACTCATGTGAATAACTTCACACTTTTCTTTATTCAGGGATAATTGCCACTTTTTGCACCGTACAGATGACTTATCTAAATCATTTTGCAATTCGTTTTGGTCATCTGATGAATTTACAAGTCAATGTAAGACGGCTACTCAGATTGTCTCCTATGTCGTTTATGTAGATCAAGAACAATAGAGGGCCTATAACACTTCCTTGGGGAACGCCGGATATTGCTTCTGTTTTACTCGATGACTTTCCGTCTATTACTACGAACTGTGAACTTTCTGACAGGAAATAACGAATCCAGTCGCACAGCTGAGGTGATATTCCATAAGCAAACAGTTTGGTTAGAAGACGCTTGTGAGGAACAGTGTCGAAAGACTTCTGGAAATCTAAAAATATGGAATCAATTTGATATCCCCCGTCAATATCACTCATCACTTCATGGGTATAAAGGGTTAGTTGTGTTTCACAAGAAAGATATTTTCTGAATTCGTGCTGACTATGTGTCAATAAATCGTTTTCTTCGAGGTACTTCCTAATGTTCGAATACAGTACATGTTCCAAAACCCTACTGCAAATCGACGTTTTTGATATGGGCCTGTAATTCAGCCGATTACTTCTACTTCCCTCTTTCGGTATTGGTGTGACTCGAGCAGTTGTCAGTCTTTAGGTACGGAACTTTGTGTGAGCGAGCGGTTGTGTATAATTGCTAAATATGAAGCTATTGTATCACCATACTCTGAGAGGAACCTAACTGGTATACAATCAGGACCGGAGGACTTGCCTTTATTAAGTGATTTCAGCTGGTTTGTTACACCGAGGATATCTGCTTCTATGTTTCTCATCTTGGCAGTTGTTCTTGATTGGAATTCAGGAATATTTTCTTCGTCTTCTTTGGTGAAGGAGTTCCGGAAAACCGTGTTTAATATCTCTGCTTTAGTCGCACTGTCATCAGTGACTTCACCGATGTTATCGCGCAGTGGAGGTATTAATTGCGTCTTTCCACTGGTATGCTTTATGTATGACCGGAATTTCTTTGGGTATTCTGCCTGATTTCGAGACAGATTTTCGTTATGGAAATTATTAAGAGCATCTCTCATTGAAGTACGCGCTATATTTCAAACTTCAGCAAAACTTTGCCAGTCTCGGGGATTTCGCGTTCTTCTAAATTTGGTATGATTTTTTCGCTGCTTCTGGTCCGTTTTGTGTACCATGGAGGATCAGTTATTAATTTATGTGGTATATATCTCTCAATTTCTGTCGGTACTATCTCTTTGAAATCATTCCACAACTTTTCTACGCTTACATTATCAGATCGGATGGAGTGAAGACTATTTCTTGAAAAAGCGTTAAGAGCATTTTTATCAGCTTCTTTAAATAGATGTACTTTGCATCTCTTTTTGATGGTTGTAGGTGTTGCGGGTTTCAGCCTAGCAGCAACTGCCTTGTGGGTTGTTCTTTAAGATTCGACAGCAAACCAACACCGACAACGATAGTTCTGATATGCCGACGTCGCAACCTGAAGTTGAAGAGATAGAGAAAATATATGAGGATATTGAAAGAGTAATACAGTACGTGAAAGGAGACGAAAATCTAATAGTCATCGGGCACTGGATTGAGGTTGTAGGGGAAGCAGTAGAAGAAGAGAGAGGAGAAAGGCTAATTGAGTTCTGCAGTAAATTTCAGCTAGTAACAGCCAATACTCTCCACAAGAAACACATGGGGAGCTGGTACTTGGAAAAGACCGGGAGACACGGGAATATTTCATTTAGATGATATCGTGGTCAGGGAGAGATTTCGAAATCAGATTCTGGAATGTAAGGCGTACCCAGGAGCAGATACAGACTCAGACCACAATGTAGTAGTGATGAAGAATGGGCTGAAGTTTGAGATGTTGGTCAGCAAGAATCAATACGCAAAGAAGTGGGACAGGGAAAGACTAAGAATGACGACATACACGTGAAGTTCTCTAAGGCTATAGATACAGCAATAAGGAACAGCTCAGTTGGCAGTACAGTAAAACAGGAATGGACATCTCTAAAAAAGACAATCACCCTAAGTTGGAAAGAAAAACATAGGTACAAAGAAGGTAACTGCGAAGAAACCACGGGTAACAGAAGAAACACTTCAGCTGATCTATGAAAGAAGTACAAAACGTTCAAGGAAATTCAGGAATAAAGAAATACAAATCGCCGAGGAATAACTTAAACAGGAAGTGCAGGGAAGCTAAGACGAAATGGCTGCATGAAAAATGTGAAGAAATGAAAAAAAATGATTGTCGGAAGGACTGACACAGCTTATAGGAAACTCAAAACAAACTTCGCTGAAATTAAAAGTAACAGTTGACACATTAAGAGCGCAACGGGAATTCTACGAGGAGGGAGCGGATAGGTGGAAAGAGTAATTTGAAGACCTCTATGAGGGGGAATGTTTGTCTGATGTGATAGAAGAAGTAACAGCAATCGATTTAGAATTGAAATGGGATCCAGTATTAGAATCAGAATTTAAACGAGCTTTGAAAGACTTAGGATCAAATAGAAGGACTGGATAACATTACATCAGAATTTCTAAAATCGTTGAAGAAATGGCAACAAAACGACTATTCACGTTGGTGTGTAGAATGTATGAGACTGGCGATATACCATCTGACTTTAGGAAAAATATCATCCACACAATTCCGAAGACTGCAAGATGCGACAAGTGCGAAAATCATCGTACGATCAACTTAACAGCTCATGCATCCAAGTTGCTGACAAGAATAGTATACAGAAGAACGGAAAAGAAAATTGAGGATGTATTAGATGACGATCAGTCTGGCTTTACGAAAGATAATGGCACGAGAGAGACAATTCTGACGTTGCGGCTGATAATGAAAGGAAGACTAAAGAAAAATCAAGACATGTTCATAGGATTTGTCGACCTGGAAAAAGCGTCAAATGGTGCCAAATGCTCGAAACTCTGAGGGTAATTATAGGGAGAGAGGGGTAATATGCAATATATATACAAGAACCGAGAGGAAATAATAAGAGTGGACGACCAAGAACGAGGTGCTTGGATTAAAAACGGTGTAAGACCGGGATGTCGTCTTTCGCCCCTACTGTTCAGTCTATACGTGGAAGAAGCCATGATGGAAATAAAAGAAAGATTCAAGAGTGGAATTAAAATTCAAGGTGAAATGATATCAGTGATAGGATTCGCTGATGACATTGCTATCCTGAGTGAAAGTGAAGAATAATTACGTGATCTACTGAACGGAATGAAGAGTCTAATGAGTATAGAATATGGATTAAGAGTAAATAGAAGAAAGACGAAAGAAATGAGAGTAGCAGAAACGAAAACAGCGAGAAACTTAACATCAGGATTGATAGTCACGAAGTAGATTAAGTTAAAGATTTCTACTGCCTAGGCAGCAAAATAACCAATGACGGACGGAGCAAGGAGGATATTAAAAGCAGACTAGAAATGGCGAAAAGGGCATTCCTGTACAAGAAAAGTCTACTAGTATCAAACATAGGCTTTAATTTGTGGAAGAAATTACTGAGAATGTATGTTTGGAGCACAGCATTAAGTGGTAATGAAACATCTATTGTGGGAAAACCGGAACAGAAAGAATCGAAGCGTTTGAGATGTGCCGGAACAGATGAATGTTGAAAAGTAGATGGACTGATAAGAAATGAGGAGGTTCTGTCCAGAATTGGAGAGGAAAGGACTGTGTGGGAAAAACTGACAAGAAGAAGGGACAGGATGATAGGACATCTGTTAAGACATCAGGGAGAAACTTCCATGGGATTAGAGGCAGCTGTAGAGGGTAAAAACTGTAGAGGAAGACAGAGATTACATCCACCAAATAATTGAGAGCGCAGGTTGCAAGGGCTACTCTGAGATGAAGAGGCTGGCAAACGAGAGAAATTCGTGGCGTGTGGCATCAGACCAGTTAGAAGACTGATGACTCTAAAATAAAGCCCTCAGATAACATTTTGTCTTTCCCTCTAGACATTCCTGATGTAGCACCAATTGACTTCTACCTCTTTCCTCGGATGACGTAACCATTGCGTGGTAGGAATTTCGAGAATGACGACCAGATAGTTTGTAGGTGGAGTTTCCAGAATGGACAAAATTCACACTTTTACAACCAACTTCTCCTTCAAATCATTCATCTTCTCTCAATTACTGGGTGAATATGTAGATGGAGGGACACCATCAACAAGTTTCATGATCTCAATTTGATATTTTCGACGTGATAATAAAAACTTTATTATTAGGTTCTTTTTTCATAAAGACCTTTGGATAGATCCTCTCTTTTTAACTATGGGGCTTTGATTGATTCATTTTACCACAAAACAATCAGATGTTCCAGTTTCTCCGTAAATGCATTTGTCATTGTTACTTACATTGAATCTCTAATGGTAATCTGGAAATGGTCAGTGGTCAATCTGCAAATGGACCATTGAATTCTGTTCGAAAGCTGTATGCCCTAGAGTCGTGTGCCAATCAGACAAAATCACAGTGATCGTTGAGGCACTCATGCTACCGATGCACCAGGTTGTAAATACCCATTTCGTAAAACACCTTGTCCTTCTGTATGAAGGAGTCGTAACTGTCTGCTGCTCATCCTCATCGGACAGAAGCCATTGACCCTTCGAAGCCTTTTCTACAGGACTGAAGGCATGATAATCACATGGTAACAGATCAGGCCTATATCATCACCTGTCCGTAATGGATGAGGCTGGCCTCCCATGTCGACCGTCGTCTTGTGTCGAGTAGCGACCAGCAGGGAACTTGGCGCACCATTCCACAATGGTGGTTTTCGACAGACAAGCTCTCCACACACATTCTTCATTATTCGATGGATGTCCACTGGTATTTGTCTTTCGGCAGCCAAGAAAAT
Source organism: Schistocerca piceifrons (assembly GCF_021461385.2). Lineage (NCBI taxonomy): Eukaryota > Metazoa > Arthropoda > Insecta > Orthoptera > Acrididae > Schistocerca > Schistocerca piceifrons. The sequence goes on from NC_060143.1 coordinate 301,313,966, forward strand.
AATAATAGGACATGGGTCCTGTTTGGACACATTTGTTAATAACGTCATCATACTTTGCGTTTCTGCATTTGCAGTACACACATTGGGAAGACAGGAATGCCACATTAATCCCTTGCCTACACTATGGCACTTATTTACTTGCACTGGAGTCGTGTTATGTTGCATATACATTGCAGCAACATCCTGAGAGGGAAACTTTTGATATCCACTTATAGGTTGCTAATATTTTCCTGTATTGATAATGTCCCAGATGCGTTGCCATTCATCTATCGTCCATCACTCTATCCCTTTCGTATCAGTGATTACTTGACCACTCATTTCCGTCACTTTTTCAATTTGGCTATCAGATTAAAACTGAAGAAATTGCAAAAAGGTGGGAATTTAAAGAGATGGGACCTGGATAAACTGACTAAACCAGAGGTTGTACAGAGTTTCAGGGACAGCATAAGGGAACAAGTGACAGGAATGGGGGAAAGAAATACAGTAGAAGAAGAATGGGTAGCTCTGAGGGATGAAGTAGTGAAGGCAGCAGAGGATCAAGTAGGTAAAAAGACGAGGGCTAGTGGTGGTGGTGGTGGTTAGTGTTTAACGTCCCGTCGACAACGAGGTCATTAGAGACGGAGCGCAAGCTCGGGTTAGGGAAGGATTGGGAAGGAAATCGGCCGTGCCCTTTCAAAGGAACCATCTCGGCATTCGCCTGAAACGATTTAGGGAAATCACGGAAAACCTAAATCAGGATGGCCGGAGACGGGATTGAACCGTCGTCCTCCCGAATGCGAGTCCAGTGTGCTAACCACTGCGCCACCTCGCTCGGTCGAGGGCTAGTAGAAATCCTTGGGAAACAGAAGAAATATTGAATTTAATTGATGAAAGGAGAAAATATAAAAACGCAGCAAATGAAGCAGGCAAAAAGGAATACAAACGTCTCAAAAATGAGATCGACAGGAAGTGCAAAATTGCTAAGCAGGGATGGCTAAAGGACAAATGTAAGGATATAGAAGCGAGTATCACTAGGGGTAAGATAGATACTGCCTACAGGAAAATTAAAGAGACCTTTGGAGATAAGAGAACCAATTGCATGAATATCAAGAGCTCAGATGGAAACCCAGTTCTAAGCAAAGAGGGAAAAGCAGAAAGGTGGAAGGAGTATATAGAGGGTCTATACAAGAGCGATGTACTTGAGGGCAATGTTATAGTAATGGAAGAGGATGTAGATGAAGATGAAATGGGAGATACGATACTGCGTGAAGAGTTTGACAGAGCACTAAAAGACCTAAGTCGAAACAAGGCCCCGGGAGTAGACAACATTCCATTAGAACTACTGACAGCCTTGGGAGAGCCAGTCCTGACAAAACTCTACCATCTTGTGAGTAAGATGTACGAGACAGGCGAAATACCCTCAGACTTTAAGAAGAATATAATTATTCCAATCCCAAAGAAAGCAGGTGTTGACAGATGTGAAAATTACCGAACTATCAGTTTAATATGTCACAGCTGCAAAATACTAACGCGAATTCTTCACAGACGAATGGAAAAACTGGAAGAAGCCGACCTCGGTGAAGATCAGTTCGGATTCCGTAGAAATGTTGGAACACGTGAGGCAATACTGACCTTACGACTTATCTTAGAAGAAAGATTAAGGAAAGGTAAACCTACATTTCTAGCATTTGTAGATTTAGAGAAAGCTTTTGACAATGTTGACTGGAATACTCTCTTTCAAATTCTAAAGGTGGCAGGGGTAAAATACAGGGAGCGAAAGGCTATTTACAATTTGTACAGAAACCAGATAGCAGTTATAAGAGTCGAGGGGCATGAAAGGGAAGCAGTGGTTGGGAAGGGAGTGAGACAGGGTTGTAGCCTCTCCCCGATGTTGTTCGATCTGTATATTGAGCAAGTAGTAAAGGAAAGAAAAGAAAAATTTGGAGTAGGTATTAAAATCCAAGGAGAAGAAATAAAAACGTTGAGGTTCGCCGATGACATTGTAATTCTGTCAGAGACAGCAAAGGACTTGGAAGAGCTGTTGAACGGAATGGACAGTGTCTTGAAAGGAGGATATAAGATGAACATCAACAAAAGCAAAACGAGGATTGTGGAATGTAGTCGAATTAAGTCGGGTGATGCTGAGGGAATTAGATTAGGAAATGAGACACTTAAAGTAGTGAAGGAGTTTTGCTATTTGGAGAGCAAAATAACTGATGATGGTCGAAGTAGATAGGATATAAAATGTAGACTGTCAATGGCAAGGAAAGCGTTTCTGAAGAAGAGAAATTTGTTAACATCGAGTATAGATTTAAGTGTCTGGAAGTCCTTTTTGAAAGTATTTGTATGGAGTGTAGCCATGTATGCCGGCCGGAGTGGCCGTGCGGTTAAAGGCGCTGCAGTCTGGAACCGCAAGACCGCGACGGTCGCAGGTTCGAATCCTGCCTCGGGCATGGATGTTTGTGATGTCCTTAGGTTAGTTAGGTTTAACTAGTTCTAAGTTCTAGGGGACTAATGACCTCAGCAGTTGAGTCCCATAGTGCTCAGAGCCATTTGAACCATTTTTTTGTAGCCGTGTATGGAAGTGAAACATGGACAATAAATAGTTTGGACAAGAAGAGAATAGAAGCTTTCGAAATGTGTTGCTATAGAAGAATGTTGAAGATTAGGTGGGTAGATCACATAACTAATGAGGAGGTATTGAATAGAATTGGGGAGAAGAGGAGTTTGTGGCACTACTTGACTAGAAGAAGGGATCGGTTGGTAGGACATGTCCTGAGGCATCAAGGGTTCACAAATTTAGCACTGGAGGGCAGTGTGGAGAGTAAAAATTGTAGAGGGAGACCAAGAGATGAATACACTAAGCAGATTCAGAAGGATGTAGGTTGCAGTAGATACTGGGAGATGAAGGAGCTTGCACAGAGTAGATCACCATGGAGAGCTGCATCAAACCAGTCTCAGGACTGAAGACCACAACAACAACAACATCAGTGAACAATTATTTGGCGCTTTTATGCTTATGGAAGTCAGTCGAATATATTTGTAGTGTCGCTGGGATTCATTTTCTGGTGGTGTCCGGTATGCCCAGAGACCCTTAAAAGGATATTGCTTCGAAGGATTTGAATGTTCTTCACTTGCTGGAGAGTTCTGTCGTCACCATAGTGAAAAATAAGTCTGGCTATTCGCACATGTAACTGCAGTATCTCATTTCGTACTCCTTGGCGCTAACGGTATATATCAAGCCACCAATGAAAAGTTGAAACTCCATACGCCAGCCCAGCGTCATGTCTCAGCACGCCACCACCAAAATACTGGCATGCCCAGGTCTAGGTTTCGATTCCATGGAGAGGAAAGAGAAGGGTGGGACCCAGTTCGTTCGTGACTAATGGTGCTTTTCAAAGCGTATTTCACCAACTTCCCCTCTGTTGGTGGAGGGGAGGGAATGAAAGTAGTGCCTGCAACCCCATCGACTTTGGTTTTTCTATCTCCCTCTCCCTTTTGTGTAGACTTTCAGCCTGGTTCGAATGTTTTCTTCAGATAGTCAACATGTAAGCTGATGCACTTGGACTAGTCCTAAGGTAATGTTTACATACTGTATTAAACATAGCTCGCAATTTTCTAGAATTACTTGTTTTTTCGAAAACTTTTGTTTTCATTCTACTTTACTCTCTAGAACCTGGCTGAAAATTTTGGAAATCGATTTTGTGAGAATGTAAATGGAAAGTCACTCTTCTTCAGTAGGGGTGTTCATGGGTGTCACGTCTCCCCACACCTTTTGGATCCATGTCTGGATATCAATCTCATTGTGCAGTGTTTCTCTCTACTCATTTCCCTCTTCTCCCTAACACGTGCACTGCCTTTCTAAAATTCATATGTACGAGGCGCGTTCAAGTAATGCAACACATTTTCTTTCCAAAAGCAAATTCTGCATTTTTTCAACCCTAACTGGCCGACAAACATGTGCTGCAGTAACTAGTGAATCCCCCTCGTATGTGGGAGGAAGCAGGATGTTGTCCGACTCTTCCCAACAAGTGCTGACTCGTAATTTCAATAGGAAACCTCTCCGTCATGCACAACGCCTCTCCTGTAGCGTCTGCCATTGGTGTATTTCGAGCATCTCTGTAACGCTCTCGCGTCGACTAAACGAAAACGTGCGGAAACGCACCACCCTTCGTTGGATCTTCTCTCCCTCTCTTCTCTCTCTGTCTCTCTCTTCTGTCAGTCCTACCTGGTAAGGATCCCAGATTGTATAATGAAATAATAAGCAACCAGCTGCATTAAAGAAATTTAATGTCTTTACTGGTTTCAGTAAAGAAATTAAACTTTTTTTATGCAACTGATTGCTTATTATTCCATTGTATACGACTACCGTTACTGAGGATGGATAAAACACTAATATCCCAAATTGATGAACAGTAATCAAGAGTGGGTCGAACAAGCGCTTCCTTAAGATTCTTCGCCGGCCGAAGTAGACTTGTGGTTCTAGGCGCTACAGTCTGGAGCCGGGCGACCGCTACGGTTGCAGGTTCGAATCCTCGGGCATGGATGTGTGTGATGTCCTTAGGTTAGTTAGGTTTAATTAGTCCTAAGTTCTAAGCGACTGATGACCTCAGAAGTTAAGTCGCATAGTGCTCAGAGCCACTTGAACCATTTGAACTTAAGATTCTTCCATTGTATCTCAGTATGGCATCCGTTTTTCCTAATATTTGTTTTATGTGGTTATTCCACATAATTTACTCCGGATAGTAGCTGCTAGATATTTTACAGTAGTTCTGCTTCCAGCAGTTTGTCACTCATAGTGTAACTGTACAGAAGTGGTTTTCTTTTCATATGTGTGCGCAATAGGTTACATTTTTTTACGTTCAGGGTTTACTGCCAGAACCTGCACTATTCAAGTCATTCTGCAAATCAATACTGTCTTTTGATTTTGTTACATTCCTATAGACAGCCACACGTTGTTCGTTGGCACTGATTTGTTGGTTGATTCGGGGGAGAGGACCAAACAGCGAAGTCATCAATCCCATTGCAATAGGAAAGAATGGGGGAGGAAGTCGGCCGCACTCTTTTCAAAAGAAACATCCCGGCATTTACCGGAAGCGATTTAGGGAAATCACGCAAAACCTAAATCAGGATAGTCCTCCCGAATGTGAGTGCAGTTTGCTAACCACTGCGCCACCTCGCTCGGTCTCGCTGATGCTGTCATCATCGCTCGTGAAGAGTAAGCCAGGACAAACTGGAACTCTAACAATTCGCACATGTGGTTGCAGTATCTCATGTCGTTCTCGTTGGCGCTAACGGTGTTCATCAAGCCACCAATGAATATTTGAAACTCCATAAGCCAATCCAGCATCATGTCTCAGTACCGCACTACCACTATATTGACATGCCGTCTGGGTAGTGGAGAGGAAGGAGGCTATCTGCCCCCTCACCACGTGAAGGCTTTCAACTCGGCTGGAATATCTTTTTCAGCTAATCAGCCTGGAAGCCAATCCAAATGGACTAGTCCTCAGGTAATACCTTACGACTCCACCGTATTAAACATAGGTTGCAATTTTCTTGAATTCCGTGTTATTTTCGAAAACCTTTGTTCTTATTCTGCTTTACTCTCTCGGAGACGGCTGAAAATTTTGGAAATAGACGTATGTGAAAATTAAATGCTTTAGTAAACCCATCTTTAGTAGGTGTGTTCACGTCACCCCAACCCTTTTGGATCCGTAACTGGATACCAGCCTCTGTCCACTGTGTTTCTTTCTCTGTTCATTTCTCTCTTCTCCCGAACATGTGGACTGGCTGCCTGAATTTCATATATATACACTATGTGATCAAAAGTATCCAGACACCCCCAAAAACATACGTTTCTCATATTAGGTGCCTTGTACTGCCACCTACTGCCAGGTGCTCCATATGAGCGACCTCATTAGTCACGAGACATCGTGAGAGAGCAGAATGGGGCGCTCCGCAGAACTCACGCACTTCGAACGTGGTTAGGTGATTGGGTGTCACTTCTGTCATACATCTGTACACGAGATTTCCACACTCCTCAACATCCATAGGTCCACTGTTTCCGATGTGATACTGAAGTGCAAACGTGAAGGGCCACGTACAGCACAAAACCGTACAGGCCGACCTCGCTTGTTGACTGACAGAGACCGCACCATCACACAGGAATTCCAAACTGCATCAGGATCCACTGAAAGTACTGTGAGAGTTAGGCGGGAGATGAGAAAAGTTAAGATTTCGTGGTCGAGCGGCTGCTCATAAGCCACAGATCACGCCGATAAATGCCATACGACGCCTCGCTTGGTGTAAGTAGCTTAAACATTGGACGATTGAACAGTGGAAAAACGTTGTGTGGAGTAAAAAATCATGGTACAGAATGTGGTGATCCAATGGCAGGGCGTGGGTTTAGCGAATGCCCAGTGAACGTCATCTGCCAGCGTGTGTGATGCCGACAGTAAAATTTGGAGGCGGTGGCGTTATGGTATGGTGCCGTTTTTCATGGAGGGGGTTACATTGATGTTTTAAGCACCTTCTTGCTTCCCGCTGTTGAAGAACAATTCGGAGATGGCGACTGCATCTTTCAACACGATCGGGCACCTGCCCATAATGCACGGCCTGTGGCGGAGTGGTTACACGAGAGTAACATTCCTGTAATGGGCTTGTCTGCACAGAGGTTTGACCTGAATCGTATAGAACACCTATGGGATGTTTTGGAACGCCGACTTCGTGCCAGGGCTCACCGATACCTCTCCTCAGTGCAGCACTCCGTGAAGAATGGGCTGCCATTCCCCAAGAAACCTTCCAGCACCTGATTGAACGTATGCCTGCGGGAGTGGAAGCTGTTATCAAGGCTAAGGGTGGACCAACAGCATACTGAATTCCAGTAGTACCGATGGAGGGTATGTAAGTCATTTTCAGCCAGGTGTCCGGATATTTCTGATCACATAGTATAGTTGTAAGATCTTCATAGCGAAGGGTATTTAGTAAAGGCATACCACTTAAGTGTTGTCTCTCTAGAGTCGTAATAAATACGCCCATGCGCTCTTACGACGTCCTTATAAAATTTATCTATGTTTAAACTTTCACCTCTTCGTGTGCATGCTTGTCCTAAGAGTCTTCAGAGCTCAAGATGATCGGTTGGCAGATTTTCTGTCCTAAGTACCATTCTGTCACAATGATCTGTTGTAGGGATACATGTTCTTTCTCGTTCCGGGTGCTTGAAGCGTATCACCAGACGCAGAGCAGTCACTTAAGCGTGAATTACTCTCAAGATTATCATAATCAGTTACGTTATTATTGTATTGTTTGGGGTTCCTGTGTGTGTTCTGTGAAACATCCTGACATTTGCCTTCCTCTGTTGTTCGTGTAAACTGGGAACTGTGTGGGGATGAAGTATTTTTAACTGTCTTAGTATGTAGATTGTTTGTATTTAGCACTGGACTTTCAGTATCTCTGCTTTTGGAATATTGCTTACCTATCTCTAGGTTATTTGGCAACTGAGTGTATTCTTTGTGGCTATTTCACTGTGTGCCTGTGCTGCGTGTGCTGCCACCATATGTAAAACGTACGGGCTTTATGTACCATCTGAATTTGCTAGAGTCATATTACGAAAGTTATTTTAATGATGTGTTTTGACATAGTGAACTGTTAGCACTAGTTGTATCTTTTGTGCTTCTTGTACTGGTGTATCAATATGTCTTCTTGTTTTTCGTGTTGTGAGATGAATATGTGTTCGTATCACTGAGGTGCCCTGCGGCATCCTTCTGTGTTTATATATATATATATATATATATATATATATATATATATATATATATATATATATATATATATATAGTTTTGTTACATTCCCCGCTACATTGGTAGGGAACGTTCTCTTTCAGACGAAGTCCGTTCTGTAAGATTGTCCACTGGAACATTTCGTGTTTTATCTGCCTTCCTACGTGGTAGACAATGGTTCCCTTCACACACATGTCGTCTATGCAATCAGTGATGTTAAAATATATTTGCCGCGCGGGATTAGCCGAGAGGTCTCAGGAGCTGCAGTCATTGACTGTGCGGCTGATCCCGGCGGAGGTTCGAGTCCTCCCTCGGGCATGGGTGTGTGTGTTTGTCCTTAGGATACTTTAGGTTAAGTAGTGTGTAAGCTTAGGGACTGATGACCTTAGCAGTTATGTCCCATAAGATTTCACACACATTTGAACATTTTTTTAAATATATTTGCTGTATTATGTCACACGTTTGCAAGGATGTAAGATTGTTCGTTTCTAGATCTGTTCATTGTGCTATACCTACAAGTGATGTAGGCAGCCGACTGCACACCGCCAGTCTTTCATTTTAGTTAATGGAGACTAATGTTTGCATATCTAAAGCTGTATTTAAGGATGGCTTTGGTGTCTGGCCGTTTTAGTTGTATTCCATGATAGTGAACGTTGTCGGTAATGTCATATTCGGTGCGAATGCTTGTCGGTAGAGCAATCAAGTCCCCCTGCCTTATCGCGTGTCCTGATTCTGTATTTGCTTGGTATACATCCAACTGTCTCTCCCTCTCGGCATTCTGACTTCTTGTGGCCTGGCTTCGCACATTTTCTACAGAATGGTTCTTTATCGCAACGTTTTGGCGGGCGACGTAGGCCCCAGCAATTGAAGCATTTCTGAACAATCTTTAGATGTATAAGGACTCGAATTGAATATAGAGTCTTTCCCTTTGCAGCAGCAAAAAACGAACCCTTGGAGTGACTTCCAGGACGTTATTAACTGTTCGTTTACCTTTTGGGCCTGTTTTGAACTTAATTTTCACGCCCTTGTAAAACTCTTTCTTAGAGATTTGTTCGCTTAAGTTGATCTCTTATAGTTCCTCCATGAGGTCCCGATCAGTTAGAGAAGTTGCGATCTGATATGCTACAAGGAGATGGCGGAATTTCCTAGGCTCTTCACATCTAATATCTTTTAGCTGGGCTGTCTTTTCTACGATTTTCCTTTTATCTGCATGTGTACCCGTTTCTAAGATGGCAGTGTCTGCTGTTGATCTGATTGCTTCAATTTTTACTTTGTCTTGTCTGGGATTGATTGTTTTAGTAATTATTCCACGTATTTCCATGGTGTCTTGATTGTTTTCCGATTTGAAGAAGAGAACGCTCGAGTGTTTTGATTTAGCTTGCTGTATGCGTTCTTCTACTTTGCTCTTCGGTTTTAAAGCTGAGCCAGCAGCCGCAGATGCCGCAAAGGACAGTGGAGTTGACTTCCTTTCCGTTCTTAGTCTTTAATTTTCTGATTTGAGATCGGTTATTTCTGATTCCAGTCGGTGAATTTCTTCCAGACCACCTGGTGCACTGATGCTAGCTAATTCTTTACGTATATGCTCGTTTTCTTTACTTAACTACTCATTGTGCCCTTCTAATTTTGCTTGGGTGATGTCGAGCCCCCAGATTGTCTTTTTCACTGTTGCTGGTATAACTGTTAAGGTTCTTTTATGACTCAGTTCGTTTTAAAGCTCAGTGAGAATATCGTCGTCTGCGTAATAATAGACATACTTGACGGCGGATGTTACAAGGGCATCGTCAGGAGTGCCCCTGGGTAGTGTGATAGGACCGCTGTTGTTCTCTGTACCCATAAATGATTTGCCGGAGAGAGTGGGCAGTAATCTGCGGTTGGTTGCTGATGAAGCTGTGGTATATGGTACGGTGTCGAAGATGAGTGACAGTAGGAAGACACAAAATTTTGGTTGGTGTGATGAATGGGAGCTGGCTCTAAATGTGGGAAAACGTAAGTTAATGCGGATGAGTTGAAAGAACAAACATGTAATGTTCGGTTACAGTATTACTAGTGTCCTGCTTGACACAGTCAAGTCGTTTAAATATCTGGGCGTAATGTTGGAAAGCTATATGAAATGGAACAAGCATGTGATAACTGTAGTAGAAAAGTCGAATGGTCGATTTTGGTTTATTGGGAAAATTTTAGGAAGGAGTGGTTCACCTTGTAATGGAACATATTACAGGCTTTACTTTCCCGAAGTATGCGATACCCTCAAAATTCAACCAATTTAACGAGTATTTATGATTATAGAAAAGTTATTGTGTATGTTAACAATGATTGCATAAAATGTCTCTATAAACAGTCAACCCATTAAATTATACTGAATAACTGACCCACACAAAATTTAATACCACTTGATCACTGATACAGCAAATGTCATCATGTAAAAAGTTCATCTTAAATAATTAATATGAAGTGCGAAAAATAGTGGCCAACTTAGGTATTTTGGATCTCCTTAAATAAAAATCACCCAGTGAAACCTATTTGTTCACTAGCAGCGTTTTCACTCAGTATTCACGTAATCAATCCTATTTTAGACGAAAACCAATGTAATTCTTAATAATTCATGTTATTTACTTATTTATGCAAACTACAGAAGTCAATTGACAAACTTCTAAAAAAAACGGCCTTTTTGTAACAAAGAATTATTCTGTCAAGTCAACAAATCTGTCTGTCATTTTAATAACATGTTAAATTATGTCACTCGACGTAAATTAATAACTTTTCTGCACAAATTATGATAACAGATGTACATGTGACTTATAAACTATATCTCTTTTTAGTAGTTCTTTGACAAGGTTATAAATACAAGCAGCAAGAAGGGTTGGGAGCGCAGTCGGAATGTCACTTTGGTAAAGTGTATACTATGTGTGTTATTGTTTGAGGTGGATAAACAATGCAAAGAACATGTAAAAGAAGTACTACTTTTTGTTGTGTCATTGTCTTTGGTGGACAGTGGAATTAAGATGGCCACCAGAGTAATAAATATTTGAAGTTTAAATATTTGTTGGTTTCGCTCATTACACTGTTCTACAAAAAAAAACCTTTTTTCCTATTTCTGATGAAAAATATTGTGATTCTAGTTGTATTTTGAGTGCTGAATTGAAAACTGTTTTTGGTTTTTTTCTGTCAGGGATAGTTTATGAGTAATCGCAATTTTATTTCTCTTTTCAGTTTCTGATATAGTGCAGCAAACTTGAGGTGAAATTCGACAAACAAATGCACATCTTTATGATGTTATAAGTTCATCACATTACTGGAGGGTTGGATCTAACATATAACACAGTAACTTTTGTGTATACACTTTGAAACATTTATTTGACATGAGAAATTACAGAAAATTGACAAACAATGAGCATCTGCCTTGTAATGCACATCACTTTTTTCTCTTGTATTGTGAATCTTTCTTCTCTCGAATGATATTCCAGCAATAATCTGCTAACATAGAAGGTACCCACTTCCCTTCATAGCGCCTTTCTATGGTAGAAATGTCTTTATGGAATCTTTCCCCATGTTCATCCGATACGTCACTACAACTATCTGTGAAGTAGTCCAGATGAGAGTCCATCATATGTACCTTCAAAGACATATTGCATCCCAAATCCTGATATGCTTTGATAATATCCTTCACCATTGCTTTGTAGTTAGTATCTCTTCTTCTTCCGAGGAAGTTTTCCGACACTGTCTTGAAACAGTCCCATGCGGTTTTTTCTTTATGAGTTGAACATGCTTCAAAATTTGCATCTTTCTGCAGCTCCCTGATTTGTGGGCCCACAAATACACCTTCCTTTATTTTTGCAGCTGAAAGACGGGGGAATTTGGTAGCTAGATATGCAAACCCACAGCCTGTTGGATCCGTGGCCTTCACAAATTGTTTCATCAGGCCAAGTTTGATGTGAAGCAGTGGAAATAGTATATATTCAGGAGCTACCAGACTTTCACGTTGTACATTCTTTTCGCCAACTTTCCATCTTCGCCTAGGCCATTTATTTTTCATGTAGTGAGAATTTCTGTGTCGACTATCCCACTCGCAAAGAAAACAGGCTTACTTTGTGTAGCCTTGTTGCATTCCCAGTACCATAGCAATCACCCTGAAATCTGCACATATTTTCCATTTGTGTTCATTGTATTTTAATTAATTTAGTTAGCATCCTTTGTACGAATTCGTAATTCTCTTTTGTCAAACTAGCGTAAGCTACTGGAATAGAGGGTATTTTATTTCCGTTATGGAGCAAAACACCCTTCAGACTTGTTTTCGATGCATCTATGAAATGTCTCCACTCCTGTGAAATATAAGTGAAGTTCAGCACTTTCATCAGGCCAGCAACGTCATTGCAAAATGCCAGTGCTTCGTCAGTTGAAAAATAAGAAATAAAGGCATGTTCTCTGTGCCTGAACACACTGATTTTAGTACTTTGGTGCAGTAGATTATACTCTTGTAACCTTGAACCAAGCATCTGCGCCTTTTGTTTACTTAGTCCTAGATCACGTACTAAATCATTTAAATCTGCCTGTGTTAACAAATGTGGCGATGACTCACTTGTGCAGTGATATAAAGAATCATCATCTGTGATTTCTTCAGTGCTACTTATTTCACTGTCACTCGGAATTTGACCTCGAGCTCTTGAAGGTACTGGAAGGTTGTCGGAATGCTGCACTGGCATTCTCGCTGAAGGCAGATCTGGGTAAATAATGTGCCTCCTCGACTTTTTGTTTGTAAAACCTTGAATTTTTGTTAGACAGAAATAACAATCAGTAACATGGTCCTTAGGTTCCCTCCACACCATGGGAACGGCAAATAACGCCACATTCTCTTTACCTTTCCACCACTGAGTTAGTTTGCAGTAACATGTAGCACAACAGAAATGTGGTGCCCATTCTTTATCTTGGTCTCCTACCTCTACTCCAAAGTAGTGTTTGTATGCTTTCTTTATGACTGAAGAAATTTTCTTCCTATTTCTGGCGAAAGTGAACTTCCCACAGATGTAGCAGAAGTTGTCCGGCTTATATCGACATCCACGACGACGTGGCATTTCTGCAAATTTAAAAATACCACTTTGGTAATACACCTGTATTAAATTAATAGTAGGGAACTAGAGGAACGCTGATGTGTAAAAACAAGCAGTCGTTTTACCTTCAGCACCAGGCTCAATCAGTTTACACACAGGAACTAAAAAATTCAACCGTGCTCGGAAATATGACAGACAGTTACTTGTCAGCCAAAACACCCACTCGTTAAGACTGACACAAATTGCGGCTAACACAACTGTAAACTCGATGCACCTGCCCCTAGGAGGCGTGAAGCTTTACTGTCGAGGCAGCGATCGGCTGTCGCCGTTCGAGTTAATGAAATGTTTCAGGTGGTCTTAATGACATAGGTGTGGCGGGGGATAACCTAATGATGTCTAATTCTTCCCACCTGCTGTTGCACAAGAAATTATCACGTTCTATCACTACTGGATGCGGCAACATACCCGTATTTCTCTATAACGTCTGTGTTTGCCATGAATTGTGAATATACATATATATACATATTACATAAAAAGTATCCCTGACAACAATATTTTGTTTACATATTTGAATTTCCCACGGTAAAATGGTCTAGAAGCACATACTTTAATATCAGAAATAGAACCCATGTCGAACAGTGAATTATTTATCATCAAAAGCACATCAAAAACACAGGACCTCATCTTTTTACCCCTAGACAACCAGATTTAGAGCCAGCATCAACATCGAGACGCAGCAGCGATCCATCATGCAGCAGCGATTACTACAATGCATTTTAATGGCGCTAACCTAACATCAAGTGCTAACAAGCTCCGTAAATGGGAGTGAAATAGTGCGATTACAGCAATTAGCAATATCCAAGACTAGGCGACCATTACAACCTGTAAAGAAGACCGCATATTGGACGCTGGTGCGACCTATTCTTGAGATCCGTATCACGTCGGACTGAAGGAAGACATCGAAGCAATTCAGAGGCGAGCTGCTAGATTTGTTACCGGTACGTTCCAACAACACGGAAGTGTTGCGGAGATTCTTCGGGAACTCAAATGGGAACACCTGGATTGAAGACCATGCTGTCTTCGAGAAACATTATTGAGAAAATTTAGAGAACCGGCATTTGAAGCTTACCGCAGGACGATTCTACTGCCGCCAACATATACTGCGCGTAAGAACCACGAAGATAAGATTCGAGAGCCGGCCGGGGTGGCCTAGCGGTTCTAGGCGCAACAATCGGGAACCGCACGACCGCTACGGTCGCAGGTTCGAATCCTGCCTCGGGCATGGATGTGTGTGATGTCCTTAGATTAGGTAGTTTTAAGTAGTTCTAAGTTCTATGGGACTGATGACCTCAGAAGTTAAGTCCCATAGTGCTCAGAGCCATTTGAACCATTTTAAAATTCGAGAGTTTGGAGCTCATAGGGAGGTAAATAGAGAGTCGTTTTCCCCTCGGTCTGTTTGCGAGTAGAACAGGAAAGAAAATGACAAGCAGCGGTACAAGGTAACGTCCGCCACGCACCGTACGCTAGTTTGCGGAGTATCTATGTGGCTGTAGATGTAGACGTAGAACGGCGTACGGGGTGAGTCAGCTAAAGTGACACCTGAAATATTTCCAGAACCGCTTAAGTTATCGTAATTCTATTTTCGGCTAGCTAAATTTTTGGCAAGTCCTCACTAAACGATGTATAGTATCTTTTCAGAACTGTATTAATTATAGAGATATAGGTATCAACTTCGCTTTTTCGTATGAAACCGTATTATTTCATTTAATTTCTTCGTGTACGGGTCCACAGCCTCAGTGTATCGTCAAAATGATGGAACAATTTTAATCAGCGTAGGCTGTCAGCTTTATCCCTTTAAGGTACAATGCATGTGAATTACATTAATGATTAGTTTCGTCCTTAGTCCATTTTTAGATGTATGATATTAGTGACGTATGTGTCACATTCAGAAATCTTGTTTCATGTTATGTGAGGACAGGCACTTCTTCCCACACACATATATTGTATTTTTTTTATTCTTTTCCTTTATTTTTATTTCAATCCCCTAGCTCCATATGGCTGTCAGCTAAAAGAAAAACAAAAATAAGAAAAACATTAGGACTATTCTATCTGAAATTAAAAATCAAAGAGGGACAGCTAAAAAACGAAAATATACACACTGCAGAAACACATTGCTTAATGGTGAAGTTCTTATGAGAAAAAAACATAGAAGCACTGAACTTACATTTAAAGTCTGAAGGACCTGCACTGAGTGGCAAATACACTCCTGGAAATGGAAAAAAGAACACATTGACACCGGTGTGTCAGACCCACCATACTTGCTCCGGACACTGCGAGAGGGCTGTACAAGCAATGATCACACGCACGACACAGCGGACACACCAGGAACCGCGGTGTTGGCCGTCGAATGGCGCTAGCTACGCAGAATTTGTGCACCGCCGCCGTCAGTGTCAGCCAGTTTGCCGTGGCATACGGAGCTCCATCGCAGTCTTTAACACTGGTAGCATGCCGCGACAGCGTGGACGTGAACCGTATGTGCAGTTGACGGACTTTGAGCGAGGGCGTATAGTGGGCATGCGGGAGGCCGGGTGGACGTACCGCCGAATTGCTCAACACGTGGGGCGTGAGGTCTCCACAGTACATCGATGTTGTCGCCAGTGGTCGGCGGAAGGTGCACGTGCCCGTCGACCTGGGACCGGACCGCAGCGACGCACGGATGGACGCCAAGACCGTAGGATCCTACGCAGTGCCGTAGGGGACCGCACCGCCACTTCCCAGCAAATTAGGGACACTGTTGCTCCTGGGGTATCGGCGAGGACCATTCGCAACCGTCTCCATGAAGCTGGGCTACGGTCCCGCACACCGTTAGGCCGTCTTCCGCTCACGCCCCAACATCGTGCAGCCCGCCTCCAGTGGTGTCGCGACAGGTGTGAACGGAGGGACGAATGGAGCCGTGTCGTCTTCAGCGATGAGAGTCGCTTCTGCCTTGGTGCCAATGATGGTCGTATGCGTGTTTGGCGCCGTGCAGGTGAGCGCCACAATCAGGACTGCATACGACCGAGGCACACAGGGCCAACACCCGGCATCATGGTGTGGGGAGCGATCTCCTACACTGGCCGTACACCACTGGTGATCGTCGAGGGGACACTGAATAGTGCACGGTACATCCAAACCGTCATCGAACCCATCGTTCTACCATTCCTAGACCGGCAAGGGAACTTGCTGTTCCAACAGGACAATGCACGTCCGCATGTATCCCGTGCCACCCAACGTGCTCTAGAAGGTGTAAGTCAACTACCCTGGCCAGCAAGATCTCCGGATCTGTCCCCCATTGAGCATGTTTGGGACTGGATGAAGCGTCGTCTCACGCGGTCTGCACGTCCAGCACGAACGCTGGTCCAACTGAGGCGCCAGGTGGAAATGGCATGGCAAGCCGCTCCACAGGACTACATCCAGCATCTCTACGATCGTCTCCATGGGAGAATAGCAGCCTTCATTGCTGCGAAAGGTGGATATACACTGTACTAGTGCCGACATTGTGCATGCTCTGTTGCCTGTGTCTATGTGCCTGTGGTTCTGTCAGTGTGATCATGTGATGTATCTGACCCCAGGAATGTGTCAATAAAGTTTCCCCTTCCTGGGACAATGAATTCACGGTGTTCTTATTTCAATTTCCAGGAGTGTATTTTGGAGGAGAGAATATGTTTCACAGAGTTGAGGGGAGTGGGTAGAAAATGTAGGGGCAGAAGGGTATGAAAACTATGTACACGAAGGTAGGGTTTGGGGTGGATAGTGGGGATAAAGAAGATGGGAAACGCAGAGGGTGCTGAGGACTTTGGTGTATGGGTAGGGTAGTGGCAACAAGAGGAAAGGGATGGGGATGGATGGAGAGGGGAAAGAAGAGAGGAGCCCTTATGCGGGGTGGGATAGGTGAGGAAGAGAAGTTCGTAGGAAGGATAATTATTGGAGCAGATTTCATTGTGTGGAAGAGGGAATTGGTGAAAGTTGCGTTCGTACGTGTACAGTATGTCGAATGTTACAAATATTGTCCTGCAGTCACCAAAGACCTTACAAGCACAACTTCCACAACACGTCATACAGGCAAAAGCCTTACTGGCAACTAGTTTAATAGACGGTGCGTTCTAGTTCGATAGTATGCCGTATACTTTTACGCATTCATACATAAACATAACTGTTACAAATCGTGCGAAATATACATCATCGTGCCATTCTGGAGATGCAAAATTATCGACAGAGCGAGTTGTAGTCGGATGGTCATAGTCTTGCGTATATATAGTTAATTCTTATTAATTTTCATGCATAAGGGACTTTGACCTTACTTGCAACCATTACAGGCATAATCAAACATATTTTCTTGCTGGAAGAATGCTACCAGGTCTTACTAAATACTTTTAAAAATTGTCTTCTATTTTATGTGCCATTGCTGAAAACAGCCTCTCTGCTCGTTGTCATTAGACAAACCATAACGTTGTACAACATGACTGTCTCTCGCCATTGTAATAAAACAGCCCTTATGTTTGATAACAGTTCTGGCCACACTGATCTGTGAACTGTTAAAATTATTCAAAATACATCACCAGTATCGTATATCTGAAAGGGGCGTAAAACCGAAACAGGTCAATACATAAATTGCATGCATGTTGCATTAAAGGAATAAAACTGACAGCCTACGATGGTTAATACGATTCCATCATTTAAAGTACAGTTCCGCCCCTGGTAGCTGAGTGGTCAGCGCGACGGAATGTTATGCCTAACGGCTCGGGTTCGATTCCCGGCTGAGTGGGAGATTTCCTCCACTCAGAGACTGGGTTTTGTGTTGTTCTTCTCATTATCATTTCATCCCCATCGACACACAAGTCGTCCAAGTAACGTCAACTCGACAGACATGCACCAGACGAACGCTCTACCCGACGGGAGGCCCTAGCCACACGACATTTCCATTTTCTATTTAAAGCATTGGTTACCAATCTTTTCTACCTGTTGCCCCCCTCCACAATCCCAAAATATCTCATGACTCCCTAAGTTTTTTTATTTTTTTTTTTTGCGTCTTCCAAAATACTCAGACAAATTGGTCTGAAAAAAGAGTTTTTACAAAACAATATTTTTCTACTTCTCAACATGATCCCCTTGAACATTTATGCATTTGTTCCAACGGGCTACAAGCTTTTTATTCCGGCTGCAAAAAACTCTATATCTTGATGTTTGAACCAATTTCCCACAAACTTTTTCACATCCTCGTTGTCCTGGAAGTTCTTCCCATGTAATGCCTCCTTCGGTGCACCAAAGAAATGGAAATCACTAGGTGCTAAATCAGGACTGAAAGTGAATTAGGCAGTACTTCCCAGCCCATTTTGTCGATGGTTTCGCGGGTTAGTTGAGCAATATGAGGACGTGCGTTATCTTGCTGCAGAATCACACCTCTCCTCTGAGATCCACGACGTCTCTCTCTCATGGCTGGCTTCACCTTATTTAAAAGAAAATCCGAGTAGTATTGGCTGTTCATTGTACGCTGCTCTTCGAGATAATCACAAAAAACTGCACCTTCAGCATCCTAAAACACCGTCAACATAACTTTTCCTGTTGATGGCTTGGGTCCTGAATTTTTTCTTAGCAGGTGAGTTGGTGTGCTTCCACACCATGCTTTGTCTTTTTGATTCTGGCTCATAATAATGAAACAAGTTTCATCACAAGTTAAAATTTTGTTGAGGAAGTGTTCACTTTCTCTTTCATAAGGTTTCTTTAGTTCTGTGCACACTCTCAATCTTGTTTCCTTGCATAACCGCGTCAACTCCTTTGGGATCCATCTTGCACATGTTTTGCGGTACTTCAGCTTGTTACAGATAATGTTATGAACTTTACCGGTACAAACTTGAACCTTATCAACTACCGTGTCCACTGTCACACGGCGGTCGGCACGAATAACGTCATCAATTCGACTTTCAAGTGAGGGAGTTGAAACTGCAACTAGTCGGCTGGAACGGTGTTTGTCAGTCACTGAGTCGCGACCATTTTTGAACTGCCCTACCCACTTGCAAAAATTTGCACAATTCATATAACCTTCAACATAAACTTTAGGCATTCTACAGTAGGTATTCATTAGTTTCTCGTCATAATCAAGTAAAAAACAAATAACAGAACGTGGTCAACTAATGTGGACGTTTCAAGACTCGCCATCTTGAAATGTATTTTTGAGGTTATAAACGAAACAGTGTTGATACATCAGCTGATCAGGGCTCATCCCCAGTGATGCCAACTTACGGCCACAGAAGTACCAAACTTGCCCTACGAACAGTTTTCCCCCGAAGCAATTTGTCTCTTTAAATATTGAATACTCCAGTAGAAGAGCGTTATTGAATGTAGAGCAGCACAAAACTGTACTAACTGTAATGATAATATAAAATGTTTGACTTGCCACACCGCATGTTCTGTTATCTTGTGAGCTGTCTGAGTCCCCCCCCCTACGCCTTGGAGGGCATGCTCACCCAGATTGGGAAGGGAATCACTGATTAGGAAACACACAAAGTAATTTCTGCTGCTAGTATCGTAGACTAATTCAATTGCGTTGCACCCTTCAAAATTGAATTAGCAGTTCTGGAGAAAACACAATATCTAGAACATATGTGATCATTCCTTTCCATATCCCTACAAATCGTCCTTAGTGCCACGACCTTTGCTTCCAATTGGTTTGTCAGTCCCGCCACGTGTAGCCAAGTGTAATAAAAAGATGTCAGTCCTAAATTAAACTTTCCTCCACCATTCCGATTTTGCAAGTAGACCCTCTTTAAGCTAAAGTACCCCCTCAACTTTACACGAAATTTCCGTAAAACAACACGATCTTCTGCCTAAAACGTGTTGAAAACAAAGAAATCTTAAGTTCCAGACTAACCTCTGAATCGGATTCTGAAGAGTGAAACGTCTTTGAATTCGCCTATTTTAGAACTAGGATACTAGGAGCAGAAATCAGTACAGTTTTATTTGAAGAACGATGTTCATACCGATTTCTCCGCAATTAACATATCTATAAAATGGACTATACGTCATTTAGTGAAGGCTTTCTCACAATTCATTTACGTGGAAACAGAATTGCGATATCTTAAACGCTTCCGGAAATATCTGAGGTAAACAACTTAGCTAATCACCCTATACTTGCGCAAGCTGTAATGATCAGAGGCTACCTTATTTTACAGGCAAACATTTTCGTATTCCGATAAAGTAGCAATGAACCTTCGAGCAGAACAAATAGAACACTAATATATGACACAAATGTCATATATTGTTACTTAATTCGTTATCCAATTAGCGAAGCAATGGCGGTTTGGATATCACTAGGAGAATAACAATTACATTGACGTCAATAATACAAAGGAAAGACGACATTTGTAATTTGTAATGTTTATTGCATCCAGATGCAATGTATGTTGTCAGGATGAAGTGTGATATGCATAACAAGCATTGGAAAGTATCCAACACTATGTCTGATAATTTACCAGTTAACAAACTAAAGACACCTCCTTACTTTCAATTACTCATAAGGTACTCTCAAAGTCCGGCTGAGAAGAGTTGAAGAATCGACTGATCACCTCACTGGAGAATATAAAGCTGGTTTCCGACGCTGCAGGTCATGCATGGAACAGATATTCAACCTCAAGATTCTGAGAACTAGAGCAATAAGAAGCCAGAAATCAATAGCAATTTTTGTCGACTTCAAAAAAGCACACAACTCAGTTGACAGACAAACTTTATTTACCGCTTCAGAAGAATTAAGAATTCACAGAAAAACGAGGGAAAACGCAAAATAAGCCCTCACAGACATGATCTGAAAGTTAAATTTTTTGGAGAAACCTTTGAACTTTTTGAAATAAAGACAGGAGTCAGGCAAGGACAAAAATTATTCCCAGTTCTCTTCAGTATCATCCTGCAGAAAATAAGGACAGCATGGGAAGAAACTCTGAAGCAGAAAGGGATAAGTGGAATACACTTGGGAAGAAAGGAAACAATCTGGAAATCAGGTGTTCAGCTTTACCCACCGACCTTGTCGTTTCAGCCAGTAACCTAAAATGCGAGCAAAGAATGCCGTAGATGCGGGATGAAATCAATCGTAAAACGGGTGTCAAAGTCTCACATGAAAAGACGGAATGTATGCAACCCAGACACTTGGAGGTAAAATATGGACAGAAAATATGGATAGAAAATATGGATAGAAAATCATCTATGCTATAGAAACATAAGTTTCTGTTTTATCAAAAATGTTTAACGGATTTTTAAATTATTTTTTTATATTTTTCACTTTTAAGTTCGAAGGAAATTTCTCTATGCGCTTGATTTTGATAAGAGGAATTGTTGCAGTAACAGATGGACGTATTTTATTTTGTACGGTGCAATTAAGCAAACATTACGTTTGAGAAGTTCCTTGCTAGGCGACAGGGGCCACCAGGTTCTCCGTGTAGCGATTCTTGGATGATTGAGTGGGGGATGTTTGCGAAACTGAAGTGCTTTGCCAGCGGGATGTGTACCCTGAGGCTGACCCCGCCCTGGGTGACGTCACGTGGCCACATGATGCTGCTGTTCGTCGCCTATTCGATACGCCTATCACATCGCCCTTGACTCCATCACTTAACAACTATTTTATCGCCCAGATAAAAGCACTTCAATTTCTCGCCTGAATATGTCGTCAGTCACTGAATTGTTCAAATACGACTTTTTTATCTCTACTCCTCCAGTCTATCAATAGCAGCAAAATGTGTGATGAGGGAAGCATCTCATATTAAGGTGCATCCGAAACTGAAGAACGACGTTTGAAGGAGCTACATGTAATTGATCATTAACATGTTCCAGTTTTCCCGCAATCTAAACATTACCATACACAGTACATTCCATCTACACAAGAATGTTTAAACACCCTAGCGACCCATTTTCTTACAGAACATATTATTGGTCAAAACTAGAAACAAAAGTGTAACTGTATGTATGCACAAGGTCCTGAAATAGGTGTGTAAAAACCTGCGCTGGTTATGAACATCAACCACGTTGTTTTGTGGTCCATCAGCCACCTTCTTTCGTAGTTTTCCAAGAGAAATTACTGGGTTGTTGTAATTAAAGTGCACCTACTCACAGAGGTCCAATGTGGGCTGTTAAGTATCGTGTGACAGCGAAACTTGGTAGATATTCTAATACGCTAATCCGAAGCCAATTTACACTGGAGAATAATTAGTTCCGGTTTTGGCCAACACGTGCAAATCTGGAGCTGTGAATGCAATAAAGACTATAGAAACTTTCCTATGTAACGGGAACGGGACGTTGGCGGCAAAGATCAAGCAAGTGACAGAGGCATATTGTTGACTGTATTTTAGCTTCCGCTTACACAGTTTATTTAATATGAGCACCGGAGACATCGACGAGGTGTTTTACAGAGCCAAATTTGTACCTTGTGGCCAAAATTGGAGCTAACTTTTTTCCAGTGTAAATCGGTCCCGTATGAACTTATTGGCATATCTACCAAGTTTCGCTGCAGTACGATGATTATAGCCCACAGTGGACCTCTGTGAATGGCTACACATAAATTATAACCACCCGGTTATCACATACAGCAAGCCCACCAGGGCAGATCACAATCTCCCGTTGGATCCTAATTCAGGGAACTGAACATCTACATCTACATTTATGCTCTGCAAATCGCTGTGAAGTGCATGGCAGAGGGTATGTCCGATTGTATCAGTCATTAGAGCTTTTCTCCTTTCCATTCAAGTATCGAGCGAGGGAAGAATTACTGTCTGAATGCCTCTGTGCCTGTTGTAGTTGATCTAGTCTTCTCCTCATGATTCTAAAGGACTGATAAGTAGGAGGTTGTAGACTCATCATTTAAAGTCGGTTCTCGAAATATAGTCAATACGCTTTCTCGTGATAATCTACGTCTATCTGCAATAGTCTGTGAGTTTAGTTCCTTCAGCATCTCTGTGACAGTCTCTCACGGGTCAAAAAGCTTGTGACGATTCTTGCTGCCCTTCTCAGTAAACGTTCAGTGTACCTTGTTACTCTTATTTGGTACGGGTCCCACGCGCTTGAGCGGTATTCTAGGATGGCTCACAGCACTATTTTGTGAGCAATCTTCTTTGAAGACTGGTTGCACTTCCTTAGAAGTCTTTTAATAATTCGAAGTCTACCACCTGCTTTAGTTACGACTGGGCCAACATGATCTGCAGTTCACAGCTTATATTTTTGGAAAGGTAATTACAAAGTTGTAACTATTATACCGAAAAAAGAAAGTCAGTAATTCATTTTTTGTTTGTTTGCAGGTATATGTATGCAGTTCTGTTACACAGAAGCTCCCGCGCGACAGAATAGTAGCACGCGGCGAGTGGAGTGAGAACCGAATGGCACAGTCCATTAACAAGGAAGATTATCGTGCGGTAATACGTTTCCTATCTGTGTACAGGAACAACACTACAACTATCCATGCCGAGTTGGTGAAAGTGAACAGCAACATCGCACCGTCATATGATACATTGATTAAGAGCCTGTACGTTTCCAGTGTGTATGAATGATCAAGGTAAAAGGAATGAAAAGAAAACGGGATGGGAAAGAGGTAGGAAGGAAATAGTGACTTCCAACCGCACAGGGCACAGCGGCAACAGTTGAAAATTTTTGCCGGCGCTGGACTCGAACGCGTATGCTACGAATCTCTAGAAAGGTTGCCTTAATCGCATCGGCCATCCGGACACGCTTTCCGTCAGATCCAAATTCGCAGCTTCCTGCTCACTGCACCGCAAGGACACCCGCCCATCAACCTACTACTCGTAGATTTCTGATTCCCGTAGGAGTTCAAACGCTGGTTGTGTAGCCGCACTGAAATTTCTTCATCAAACAGTCGTCGCGCCCATAGAATTATAGATATGGGCGGTGTCTGTTCTGTCGGATGTATCCGACAATAGAGACACGTCAGTGCTTCCAGTGTGGTCAAACAAGTCTGAGTGGTGAAATGAAAATGAAGTGTGCGTATGTCATATCTGCCTAGGAGTCCTCTTTCGGAGAGGTCAACCGCCTGGTGCAAGCCTTCTTATTTGATGCTACTTCAGCGAGTTGCCTGTCGATGATGAGGACAACACAACTCCCAGCCCCGAACGAAGGAAATCGTTGACCCAGTTGAGAATCGAACCTGGGCCCCTTGCAGGGCTGTGAACCGCGCTGACCACTCCGCTACAAAGGCGGATGAACTAAGTGGACTCGCTGGTGATCGAAGACTGAACGTTCATAATCGAGGCGACAGCGAGAAAAGCGAAAAGCAGTGATGGATCAGTTTTCAACAATCTGCACGACGTTTTGAACGTTGCAAAGGTCTTTGTGAACTTGGTTCCGCGACTGTTTACACCCGAACTCATGCTGCACCTCTGGGCTATCGAATTTTACCTAACCCACCACTCCCTTATTCTCCTCATATTGCACCCTGTGATTTCTTGCTGTTCCCCCATATGAAGAAACTTTTGTACGGTAGGCATTTCCACGAAGACTACAAGTTGAATTTCAAGACAAAAAGTTTCCTGAACAGCCAAAATGAATATTTTTACACTCAAGCTCACCCCCAAATCATCCACAGCTGGGGAAAAATGTTTCGTATAAGGGTAAATAGGCAGAAAAGGACTAATATGACTATCGAGTATTTCGCGACGGAGTCCTTGCATAATTTCAACAGAGACTTCGGATATGCACTCAGCAATGCATGGAAGCGCGCAGTTGATAAAGAAAGAGCACGGGAGACTTCTTACATTCTTCGCAGTTCTCCGCCTGTTGCGATGGATGGCGCGGAAACAAAATCTATCGACATACAAGCCGCCACCTCCGTACGCGCCGTTTTCACTGTGACGTCATCCAGCCAATGAGAAACCGTCCACTGCTTATAAAAGCGGAAGCCTCACTGGGCCACCTTTCCCTCGACCTTGAACGTGCCTACGACCATGTATGGCATTCTGGTCTCCTCTTCAAGCTCCAAACCTTCGCCCTTCCTATTAACTACGTCCATCTGATCGCTTCCTTTCTTTCCCACCGTCCTTCCTATGTCACCATCCATAACATGGATTCCTACACCTTCTACCCCTCCGCCAGTGTGCCCCACGGTTCTGTCCTCTCCCCTCTTCTCTAGCTTCTTTACACGGCGGACATGCCGCCGCCTTCACCCCCCTTACACCTTCTCCAGCACTCCGATGACACCTCCTTCCTTTCCCTCGCCCCCACCCTGCAACGCTCCCAGCACCTTCTCCAATTCCATCTTGACCAGCTCACCACTTGGTGTGTAACCAGTGGCTGCTCAAGGTCAATCCTTCCAAGACCAGGCGATCATTGTAGGCAAAACCACCCCTTCCTTCCGTCTCCTCGATTTCTATCTCACTATCTATGGCTGTCCTATCAACCTCACCCCCACCCTCAAGTACCTTGGCGTCACCCTTGACCGTCGCCTCTCCTGGACCCCCCATCTCTGGACGATCCAAGCCAAGGAACGCTCCACATTAGTTGACCACGTTCTGTTATTTGTTTTTTACTTGATTATGACGAGAAACTAATGAATACCTACTGTAGAATGCCTAAAGTTTATGTTGAAGGTTACATGAATTGCGTAAATTTTTACAAGTGGGTAGGGCAGTTCAAAAATGGTCGCGACTCAGTGACTGACAAACACCGTTCCAGCCGACTAGTTGCAGTTTCAACTCCCTCACTTGCAAGTAAATTAATTAAATTAAGAATAATTTAAATAGAATTGCCCACACACAATAAACGAAGAGAAGGAAAACAAACTATATGTCAAAGATAAACTAATGGAATGGTTATGTTGACTATAAAACAAACCACAATACACTTTTAGAAGTATAATAACGAACAGAAAACATCGGTGTGGGGGAAAGCGTGCTGTGTAAAACATAAAAAATGCTTAGCGCTGTAGAACAACTAAAAATTAGACCACAACTATCTGTGTCTGAAGAACAAAAACATCAACGATATTCTAGCAGTCGACACTTCCCAATGCAGGCGAGAAATCAACCGGAAATCACCGGAAATAAAAACCAACGTATCGTTAACGAACTGTTTTTCGATCTTAAACTAAATCAAAATGTAAATAACATAATGACAGACCAATGATGATGCTTTACCTCAATAAAATGAAACGCGCCTGATGAAAAAAACACGCATTTTTTGTAGTTCAGGAGACAGAACGAAAATACCCTCGAGAACTGCTAAACGTAATTTATTGTATTTTCTATATGTCTTTATATCGTTTTGGTGTAGTCACCTGAGTTAAAGATTACTTAAATAACTTTAAGACTTAAACATAAATCTACGTATAAATGTGTAAAACATGCTATTATATTTGAAAATTTGTTGTTTTAATTGTAGTATTAATCTCGATATTAAGACATTGGATAAAGCTTACTTGTCCTGTATTACAAGTACGTACCTTGTACATAACGTGATCGAATGGGAACAAATAAAAATCAACCAGTCAGTACCGAATTATGTCAGAAAGATTTGTGAAGCTATCCACAGGCTTGAGAGTGCTGGTAAGCAACAAAGTCACCTGACGTCAATCACAGTGAATGCATCTGGCAAGCCATCGAGGAAAGTGTGCCTTTCTTTGGACCTGTTTCAGTCTATTATCTTGGGTTTTAGTTGAGCGATCCTAGATTCAAATGCCTCCAAAATACATTCTGTGTACCATGGAGTCAAAGCAATGAGGCATTGATGCCGTCGTAAGGCTGAAAGGGGGCGCTACATGGTAACAGGGGGAATCTAATTTATCACAGTAATTGAATGTATTTCCGAAAGATGCAGTATAGAGACACAGGGGTAAACTAAATGTCATAGGAGTCACGGGAGGACAGATCAAATCCTCGACAGATCATGGATGTGTGGGTGTACCATATATTAGTCACTACCTTAAAATACTCAGGTGGACTAGGAGTACTGTAGGTGGTGTAGAACTGGTGCCATGCAGTCATCTCGTCCCGAAGTGTTGACGTAAATCGTGTCAGTGAAATGTATGCTTGTGGCAGTCAGAGCAGTAGAAAGGAGCTATGATGACATCCTGTCCTGTTGATTGGACTGTCAATGCGGACAGCACAAAGTGACTACAAGAAACGGTGTATCACTGGCAGCCATGTAACATGTCGTGATAACAGTGGGCGTAAAACTATTCTAACCGATAGGGAATGGAAACGAGTGTCACGTTTAACCAGTGACAGTCACTTTCAAACCAGACAGGAGAACTGGGATTGTCAGTGACTGCAGGTCCATCTTAACCAGTTTTCGAGTTAACACTGCCAAGGAAAACGTGTGCAATCTACGTTTTGAGTCCGATACATCGCCAAAGGTCATTGCCAACAGCAGCTCATAAAACTGCACGTCTTCAATGCAACAAGCGACACGAAAACTGCAAAGAAGCTGGTTTCAGGTGTGTAGTGTGGGCTAACGAGTCGCAAGTTTGCCTCTTTTCAAATGATGCAAGAAGTCGAGTGCATCACAAACCAATAAGGCGATACCCCAAACTGTTTGAAGGGTATATAGATCAGGCCAGAGAGAGTCCTGTGACATTTGAAGATGCTTTCCGTACAAGAACTTGGACCCACTCAGTCGCATTATCTTGAATGTGAACTAGGATGTTTCTTTCAAGATTCGTGCCGGCCAAGTCTTGCTCTTCCTTCTACATCTTCATGGTAATTGTGCTGTGGACACTGCCCTCTTCCAAGATAACAACTGCCCATGGTCACAGAGCTGCACACACACTTTCCTGATCTGATGGACACTCGGGCGTCCTGTAAATTTAGACTGGCCCCCTATATCATCCGATTTTCATCGTATGAAAAGTACCTGGAACTGTTCGGAACACTGGGTAGAATCTAGCAAACAACATCCTAAATCGTCAGTAGCTCTACGAAATTTAAATATCAATGAGTTGCTTCACTTGGCTATAATTTACTTCAAGAAATTTATGGTATTTTGTCCTCGCCGAATCGAAGTCATTTTCAAAACTAGAGGCGTAATTACACGTTATTGGCGTGATGTGTCCTGTGGGTCGAGTAACCTTTTGTCTGGGGTTGTTATATTCCTTCGACCGCCAACACAGCACTTTAAGCCTACCAGCGCTGCAACACCACTGAAATGGTTTCTTTCCACGATGATCATGCCTAAGAGTGGGTTCGGTGAACCAACAACTGGTTGTATTCCTTAGTCTCCGTCCAAGTAAATGAGATACAACATCTTTCCCTTAAGTTATTGTTTATTGAATATTACATGAAACTATAGTGACAATGAAATTTATGGAAAACACGTTCTTTAAAAGAAAACAATGAAGCTTTTAATATTGTGTGGACAACAATCCCACCCCCACTTTGGTTTTCATGCTACTAAAGGTTTTTCTGTGTAACATTTTTTATTCTCCGCCCCTACAACAATGCAAGTCTACGTTTGTTATTGGTTGGCATTCTTGATATTCTCTACAATCAGTTTCTTTTCAGAGGAAATGATTGCTGATGACATTCAGCAGTTATTTGTTTTGTATACTTCCAGTGATTTAGTTCAGTTCCCTGCTGTTTACATCGAGACTAAAAGAATACGTGAATCATCTTTAGAAAGAGTTCTGAATGAAATTTTAGCTGAAGATTCCAACTCAGGGAGTGAAAACGAAGATGAGATTGGGGTTATGGAAAATGATTCAGATCAGAAAAGTGATGTGGACGTGAGAGTCGATGAACACGATGTAGTGACCATCAGGGAGCGACTGTTGTCAAGTCTGGAAGAAGGTATGTAAACGCACAGCCCAGAATATATAGGTCTCTTGCAAATATTACAAGCGAGCAGGCTGGAGAAACTCCAACTGGTGTCTGTCATTCTCGTTGATGCTACTTTTTTCACCTGACATCATGTGTATTATAGTGTCGCAGAAGAAGCTGAGTAGCACAGTCACTCTGGGGTTGTGGTTATGATTCTAGACTGTTGCATGGAGGGTTGTGCGTTCAAAACTCACCTGAGCTGAAACATTTTAATTTCTATATTCGGTTCGACTACATTCTAGAAGTATTCACAAATGTCAAGAATTATTGTACTGGAATGTTCTTTAACTGTATATATACTGTAGGTGTTCTGGCCGGAGGCAGTTCGCTCCACATTCTTGTTTGTGCAAGTGCTGAATAAACCTTCATTAAGTGAAGTTGGTGTTTGTCTTTCATCTAATTACACCTTCTTCTAGGTGACAATAGTAAAACATTCAAATGAAGAGGTAGTCAGTCTAAATGTTACTTATACTAATTAGAAATAATTGCATGCCTCTACAGGAATACTGATACTTGTGAGTGTAAATATGGACAATTCCGTCATTGTACATGGTCAGTGGTCAAACCTAAGGAGTCGGCTTGTTCACAAGCATATTATGGCAAGGAAACATTTCAAGGAACTTATTAGAACCCAGGGGTGTGATGACAAAACTACCAGCCAGCAGAGAAAGGAAGCAAACAAGTACACAGCAGTCTGTGAAGTTTTCAACAAAGTGAATAATAGGTTTCCACTACTGTATAAATCAGGACTGCACCTCACCATTGATGAGTGCTCAGTTTGTTTAGAGGTCGCCATCGCTTCAAAATGTTTATGAAGGAGTGCCAGTACAGCATCCCTATACACATGATGTCATAAGCAGTAGACAGACACACCATGAATATGGAACCCCATTCAGGTAAAGTACAGAGTTTTTCCGAGGAAGAACAAGGTTCAGCAGCTGTCGTTAAACATCTGCAGCATATGTGAAAAATACTGGTCAAAGTATTACTACAAACCGATACTACACATCCGTGGATTTGCCGTAAGAGTTAAGGAGTTATACTAAGACTACAAAGTTACTATGGTAGAAACTCTCCAGTCTAACAGCAAGCATATTTCCGACATAATGAAGAAAACATCAGATTGAGAGCGACTTTCGTAAATGTTTTTGTTCGCCATCCGTTACTTTGGAATCCTACATAGCAGAAACAAAACCAAGTAAAACCTTGCTGATTTTATCAACAATGCACCAAGATAAAGACAATGAAGGAGGAGATAAGAATAAAACCCATATAAATATGGATTATAATTCCACTGAAGGTGGAACTGATACTATAGATCAAATGGCTCTATCAGTATTTTAATCTCTTGTCAATATCTGTACTAGCAATGCCACCACCATATTCACCCAGAAATATCCAAGACGGAATGAAGAGAAATTCGACAAATGGAAACATTTTCTTCTGCTAGATGGGTTGGAACTAGTGAAACTGCAGGTAGCAAAAAAAAAAAAAAATACTAATACATGATGGTTATCCAACTAAATTATTCAGTCAATGGAATATGTTCTACAGAAGAAAATCAAAGAAGTGATGACATGTGCAGAGCTGCTTCCGGCAAGGAAAAGTCAACATATAATTGTGTAAACGAAACTAAAACAAAGAAGCAGAAGTACACAAATCTAAGTAAACCAGGCATAATCACATTCAGATAAAACTGTGAAATGTCTCCTGCATTGAAGCTGAGGACTCAGAGTAGTTTGTCAAACATAACAGCACATCTGTACTTTGTATTGTAACATGGGAATTTTTGATTGACTGAACATAATATTTATAACTATTAACAACATTTATAAGTCACTGCCTTAGTTAAAATACATAAACTTTTTTGAAAGTTGTAATTCTTATCAATAGACTATCTTAATATCAGTAGGTTCACCAAACCCCCCTTCTCTTCAGCATCCATGTTACAAAAAGCAGCTCAGGGTTCCTATGATTATGCTATGGCTCTGCAAACTAAATAGGGATTCTGACAAAATCTGTTCAGCCTTCCAGCCAGGTAGACTATATTGAAATTCTGCTACATTCTGATGAGTGATATTCTTTATCTTCTGGGAATAATGAGTGAATGAGTGAACAAATGAATATTAAGTATTTAATACAAGTGATTGTTACAGTATACAGGTACCCACTGGACAAGTGGGTCACTTTCATTAAAATCCTTGATAGTTTACTGTGCTGTCTAGCAGACAAATGGAAGGGATTCAAAAAATGGCTCTGAGCACTATGGGACTCAACTGCTGTCGTTATCAGTCCCCTAGAACTTAGAACTACTTAAACCTAACTAACCTAAGGACATCACACACATCCATGCCCGAGGCAGGATTCGAACCTGCGACCGTAGCAGTCGCACGGTTCCGGACTGCGCGCCTAGAACCGCGAGACCACCACGGCCGGCTGGAAGGGACTATTAATTTGTAGTGATTACTATGTAAATTTATTGAAAGATTCTGAGAGGCAAAGTGATCAAGCAATGCCATTAGCCACTAGTAATTTACTACTAGTTATAAATTTACCTATGCAAGTTTCTTAAAATAATACTACCCTTAAAGATGATGTGTTCAAATAAAGCAGAAATGTAAAAATGTATGTCTATCCTTTTGTAAAAAGATTATTAGATCACTTTGCACAATCGCTCACATTATGTAATTTATCTCCATGCCATTTAGAAACCAAAAAACAGTGAGGTTGGTTAATGACAGAACAACTGAAGATTTTAAACAAATCTTTGAAAAATATTGCCTAGGATATGTTTACAATGAATGTAATGCAAGATCTAAATTCAACACTTTTCTTGGTGAGTTGTTACCTATTTTTGGAAGTAGCTTCTCTAAAAATACGATTAAATGCAATACTAAGAATTCATTAAAGAATTCCTAGATCACAACAGGTGTGAGAGTATCTTCACAGTATAATGGAGACATATAGAAAATAGCCAGAACATGTATTAATACAGAAATACTTTCATAGAATAAACAGGACTGCAATATAATAAAAAAAGTTATAAAGTTGCAGGGGTATGCACATCTTGTCCAAAACTGTCAGATCATAAATTATATCAAATTAATATGGAATAGTGTTAAAAGAGAGACAGAGAAAGAAGTCATAGAAGATAGTATTATTTGTGTTATAGGGAATATGTGAAAGATACTTTTAATAAATATTTTTATAAATGGGTGAAAAGTTGGTGCAAATAGTTCAGAACAGAAAGCAAAACAATGCAAGATACTGAAGAAATGAAATGGAAGACGTTTAGTGAAAGCAATATTCTCAACTCCACATCAGAATTAAGGAAAATCATCACTATTTCAATAGGTGGAAGTTCATATGGAGAGGATAATACCTCCAACAAGGCACCAAAAATATGTAGCCCTAAAATACTTAATGTTCTATAACACATAATGTTCTTAGTCATGTATTTATGATGTATGTAATAGGTTGTTAACTTAGAACGTTTTCACAGACATATTAAATATGCCATTGTTAGGCCTCTCCATAAGAGAAGTGAGTCAAAGGGTATCAATAATTATCAACCAGTGTCATTCTGTACATAATTTTTAATTGTTTGAAAATGTAGCATACCCCCAGATTGCCACCCACCTTTGATTGCCATCCACCTATATAATGATTGGGTACTTAGAAAATTGCTTTGGATTTCGAAATGACCATATTATTTGAATCAGAAGCCATGATTATTTCTGTCTGCAGATGATACAAGCACTGTCATGAAATTGAGCTAAGAAATTAGTGAATGATGTTTTTGTGAAAGATGCTACTGGTTTTGTTCTAATTTACTGGATTCAAATTTTGAAAAATACAGCTCATTCAGCTTTGTACAGTCGAAAATATGTCTTGCCTATTAACCTACAGATATCATTCCAGCAATAATTAATAAAGTTGGTAGATAGTTTTCAGTTCTTAGGTGTGCATACCAACTAAAACTTAAACTAGAAAAGCCATATAGCAAACCTGCTAGAATGTTTGGGTTGGCTACTTTCGCCATAAGAATAATTGGCAGCTTTGAACATACAGATTTACATACATTAACATATTTTAATTCATTGGTGCCTTATAGTATAATATTCTGGTGTAACTCCTCACTTAAGTAAAAGGTATTTATTGCAGAAAAGAAAGTAATCTGAATTATTTTTGTGGTTCACATACATACATATTGCTGACATCTCTTTAAATATCAGGGAATAGAAACTATACATAGTCCATTTGTTCAGTAATGAAATTTGTTGTCAACCATGTATCGAAGTTTGACAGTAACAGAGATATTCGCAAATACAACGCTAGAAAGAAAAATGATCGCCTTTGACTTTAAGAATCTAACTTCAGCACAAAGAGTTGGAAAATATGCAGCTGTAAAACTCTTTGACAATCTGACAATGGAATTAAATGTGTGACAGAGAGCAAAAGTGTTTGTAAATCGCCTTCTGTCACAGATTTCGAATGTTTAGCTATCAACTTCCACAACTGCTGCTTTACTTTCTCTTGACACATGAGCTGACAGTTACTAACGAAGTCAGGACAGTTTTGATGAGGTCTGTTTAAAATTCCATCAGCATCATATGAGCTCTTGTTTTGTAGAACATTCAAAATTCTATTACTTTCACTACAGTGAAACATATTGGTGCTACTCCCAGCTGCTTAACATTTTGTGGAATGATATTTTGAAAATATTTTCTAGCTTCTTTAACTGAACCATTTAATCGTATTTTTACTGCTACATTTAGAAAGTACAGGGTGGGGTAAATAAAAGTGGCCTATAGAACGGAGCTCCATGGTACAAAGAAACTCAGGAGAGAAAAGGAAATGCATTACTAACCTGACAATGGTAGATGATGAAAGTGATTACAATTCATCTCTTGCCACTTTTGGGACTTGGTCATTAAGTTGCTGAAGGTGCATCAAAGACAGACTGCTGGAATTTCTGCAATCTCATCCAAAACGTTCTGCTGCAGTTCTTGAAGACTATGAGGGCTCTTGTAACACACCTTATACTTGAGGGCTCCCCACACAAAGTAATAGCACTGACAGATAAGGTGACATGGGTGGCCAGGTAGGACCCCAACCAGACTGATTTCTGCTAACGGTTCCATTAGTCGTGAAGATTGTATAAATGTTCTCCGAGGGTCGGCCGGCTATATGGGCAGTGGTTCTACCCTTTTGGAAGTAACTGTAGGTCTTTTCCTTCTCCATTAATGCTGCCACAAATGGTTTCCAAATGTTGACAATGTAACGAGCCAAACTCTTGATCATCCAATGGTGCTTTGTGAAAGTTATGGGGATTCTCTACTTGCCAGAACCTGTGATTCTGTGAGTAGACATAACCACTCAGGTGAACCAGATTAACCTGATATAAAGAACAGCTTCATGTCCAAGCCATTCGTTGTTATCTCAGTAAACAGCCACTCATAAAACTGGAGGAGTGGGAGAGCATCTGCTGGTTTCAATGGATGAACTACAGACACTCTCTAGAGATGCATTTGCAGGACCAGGTGAAGTTTTCGTCTGCATGATCGACGTAATATGCCGGTTCTTGCGATAGGCATCGGGTTGATTTGGTAGGGTCCTGAAGCATTTTCTGGTGAATTGCAGCCAACTTTTTCTGGTGTGCAGTCACATCTCGGAGTGGTTTTTGACTTGTTCAAATTAGATCCCGTCTGACACCATTTCCATGACTTTATTGTTACTTAACAGCTTCTGCTCTACTGTGAGTACCCTTGGCCGCTTTGCACTACTACACTCACACTGACACAGGCCGCACTTTGCTCTGAACTGGTGTGGATCACTTGACAGATGTGCACGTGGTGCACGCGTCACAGGGTTTGGTTGTATGCGTACATTCAAGTCCAGTGGTATCCACCCACTTGGGCTTCTTTTATTTTCTTCACCCTGTAGTTGTTAAAAATACAACTTATCAATTCTGTGTAACGACATTGTTATTTCATTTAATTCTGATGGTGTCTTGGACACAGTCTGGTTATCCTGCCTCCTGCTTCACAATATCCCACGTAATTTTAATCATATTATCTGCATTATTAGTTTTTGTCAGGATGTGCATATTTCTGGACATTTTAGTGACTTTCCTTAAGATATTAAATTAATTTTTTTTTTGTAGAATGCAAGTAACGTCAGACAGTGACTTGTTTTTGCTAATTCCTTACTTATGAATGGTTTACTTCTTGGACAACTACTTAGGAAAGCTACTTTCAAATACTGACACAGGTTTACTGTGTAGTATATTGAATTTCACATTAACGTCTCTTTCTGTATATATGCCACCCTGCATTGCCTCTTTCAGATTATTCTTAAGCACTGTACTGTATCTTGGTCTCTATGAACAGGCTTCGGAGCTCTAAGTTACTATTTTTTTTATTTCCATTAATTGTGCTTCACGATCCCTTAAGTCCATTAACAACTGGGTGCACATTAACTGTTTCTGGCTCAGCGCTGTCTATAAAAATGCTATCTTCCTGCATATGCCATGAAAAATTCACTACTGAAAACAGATTGAAACAGCTAAATAATGATTCCAGTTCATTTTTACTGCCAAAGTCTTTAAATAAATCTATACTGGGATCTCCACAAATCACTAATTGTTTCTGAAACTTCCTGGCAGATTAAAACTGGGGGATGTTTCCAGAATGAGATTTTCACTCTGCAGCGGAGTGTGCGCTGATATGAAACTTCCTGGCAGATTAAAACTGTGTGCCCAACCGAGACTCGAACTCGGGACCTTTGCCTTTCGCGGGCAAGTGCTCTACCAACTGAGCTACCGCAGCACGACTCACGCCCGGTACTCACAGCTTCACTTCTGTCAGTACCTCCTCTCCTGCTCGTGTTTTTGTCCTTGAGTGGAATTATGATTATAATAAACATAAGATGATCTGGACAACTGTTTAACTTCATCAGCTAGATGAAAACCCCATACGCTCTTGTTACTAGTGATTTTTGTAAGAACCACACCAAGGACTCATTTGTTGGTGCCATGAATTTTCTAATGTTTCCAATGTGTGACCGCTTTTCATTTCACATCTGAGCCAGTGAGGACCTATCTGCACCTCGATAGGTTTCAGTTAATTGTTGTCAGAGTGGCAGTTACTATTAGGCCATGAGCTCAGTTGGAACTTTACAAAGGGGCCTACAGACTGTTACAGGAGAAGTATTATATAGTAACAATTCAAACCATAAGAACTTTCAGTAGCAGGTGACAAATGAAATTTTTGTCCGCTTCCATTTGTTTCTTGTCAGTTTGCAACTACAACTACAGAATTTTCGCAGTTACGATTTTGTGACAATTTGCTCTGGAGTATGCCCTAATATGATGGTTTCCTGCATCTTAACAAGCATTTGTCGTCTGAACTTCGAAGTATTAATTACTGGCAATTGTTTACTCACTGTAGTCAGAATTCTCTCAAAAATAAAAGCTCATCTCGATTTGATGGTGTTGACAACAGAATACTAAAGACTTGTTACCATGTAATAAGCCCCATCTTACTGGAAATAGGTAATGCATCACTCATGCAGGGCATTTTTCCAGTGAGACTGAAACATACCACTGTTAGATCTATCCACAAGAAAGGTGACAGGAGAGGTGTCAATAACTAATAAACATTTCACTACTGACACTGGTTCTCAGAATTTTTCAGGAGGTGATTCTAGGACAGTATCCTCCGTAAACCACAGTTTGGAATTACGAAGATTTGGTCAACTAAGAAAGCCATTTACTCATTCATTCACCAAATTTTACAAGCATTTTATAACCAAATAATGCCTGTTCATATTTTCTGTGACACATCTAAGGCATTTGACTGTGTGAATCATAATATTCACGTAGATAAACTGAGATGTTATAGAACTGATGGTATAGCCAACCAACATATTACATCTTATCAAAGCGAATGACTATAGAAACTTGCACTTAGCAATTCAACCAATGTAGTCAGGGGAGACTCTTCTGACTGCGGCAAAATCACTTATGGTGTTCCACAAAACGCAGTCTTAGGTCCACTATTGTTTCTCAGTAATGTAAACAGTCTTCTACTTAATATTCAACAAGCAGAATTAATACTTTTTGCAGTATACTAACACTGTAATCGATCCAAAGATATATACTGCAACACCAAAAATGCTAAATAATGATCTCAAAAGTATTATTGGGTGGTTTTCTGTGAATGACCTTACTCTCCATTTAAAAAAAAAAACATAATCATTTCTGCCCATGAAGAGGTACTAACCAATGTTAATTGTAATACATGAGAAGGAAATAATAACTAGGGTGGAAACATCAAAATTTTAAGTGTCCATATCAATAACTATTTAAACTGGAAAACATTTTGGAGCTCCTAAAACAATTTAGTTCAGCCACATTTGCATTTAGAATAATTGTAAAGCTTGGGAAGAGACAAATCAGCAAGGTGACATATTTGTATATTTTCAATCTGGTTATCTTCCATGAGGAATGCGGGTGCACCCAACAACTGTCGTATGATTTGCAAACGCTAGAGCACAACAATCAGTCGTCGTTTTTTGAGGGTTTTATTTGGCAAATCTAGATTTCAGCTAGTGTCTAGCCATTATCAATGCATTATTTCATACTATCAATGAATGTCAGTTCCCTGTTGCTCAGGTGTCTGTCACAATTCTTTCAAGACTAATGAAATAATGCATTGATAATCACATCATAATTATTCACCCATGAAGTTTGTTGTAAATATTCACAGCATTTCAAAAAGAACAATGACGTACATAATTACAACAATGGAAGAAAAAATTACATTGATTACATCACATCAAGGTCGTTTTAGCCCAAAAATGGGTGCACAATCCTACAATCAAAATTTTTGATCACTTACCCATGATATAAAATATCTGAGGTACATACAGGAAAGTAAAATTTGAGAAGAAACTGAAAAAGTTTCTCCCCAATAACTCCTTCTGTTATGCAGAACAACTTCCGTATTTGCAATGTGTAAAAGGTGGTGGGTCGAAATTACTAACTCATACCAGCATATTAAAAAAGTAAAAAATTTGAAAAAGTCTTGCAAATGGTCAGAATTTAGCCATATTTACCGATAAATGTGAGGTGTGAATGTAACCTGACTTGTTCAACATCAATACAATTTATTGCTCAAACGACCCATGGAACATGAAACTAACTACACTCCTGGAAATGGAAAAAAGAACACATTGACACCGGTGTGTCAGACCCACCATACTTGCTCCGGACACTGCGAGAGGGCTGTACAAGCAATGATCACACGCACGGCACAGCGGACACACCAGGAACCGCGGTGTTGGCTGTCGAATGGCGCTAGCTGCGCAGCATTTGTGCACCGCCGCCGTCGGTGTCAGCCAGTTTGCCGTGGCATACGGAGCTCCATCGCAGTCTTTAACACTGGTAGCATGCCGCGACAGCGTGGACGTGAACCGTATGTGCAGTTGACGGACTTTGAGCGAGGGCGTATAGTGGGCATGCGGGAGGCCGGGTGGACGTACCGCCGAATTGCTCAACACGTGGGGCGTGAGGTCTCCACAGTATATCGATGTTGTCGCCAGTGGTCGGCGGAAGATGCACGTGCCCGTCGACCTGGGACCGGACCGCAGCGACGCACGGATGGACGCCAAGACCGTAGGATCCTACGCAGTGCCGTAGGGGACCGCACCGCCACTTCCCAGCAAATTAGGGACACTGTTGCTCCTGGGGTATCGGCGAGGACCATTCGCAACCGTCTCCATAAAGCTGGGCTACGGTCCCGCACACCGTTAGGCCGTCTTCCGCTCACGCCCCAACATCGTGCAGCCCGCCTCCAGTGGTGTCGCGACAGGCGTGAATGGAGGGACGAATGGAGACGTGTCGTCTTCAGCGATGAGAGTCGCTTCTGCCTTGGTGCCAATGATGGTCGTATGCGTGTTTGGCGCCGTGCAGGTGAGCGCCACAATCAGGACTGCATACGACTGAGGCACACAGGGCCAACACCCGGCATCATGGTGTGGGGAGCGATCTCCTACACTGGCCGTACACCACTGGTGATCGTCGAGGGGACACTGAATAGTGCACGGTACATCCAAACCGTCAGCGAACCCATCGTTCTACCATTCCTAGACCGGCAGGGGAACTTGCTGTTCCAACAGGACAATGCACGTCCGCATGTATCCCGTGCCACCCAACGTGCTCTAGAAGGTGTAAGTCAACTACCTTGGCCAGCAAGATCTCCGGATCTGTCCCCCATTGAGCATGTTTGGGACTGGATGAAGCGTCGTCTCACGCGGTCTGCACGTCCAGCACGAACGCTGGTCCAACTGAGGCGCCAGGTGGAAATGGCATGGCAAGCCGTTCCACAGGACTACATCCAGCATCTCTACGATCGTCTCCATGGGAGAATAGCAGCCTGCATTGCTGCGAAAGGTGGATATACACTGTACTAGTGCCGACATTGTGCATGCTCTGTTGCCTGTGTCTATGTACCTGTGGTTCTGTCAGTGTGATCATGTGATGTATCTGACCCCAGGAATGTGTCAATAAAGTTTCCCCTTCCTGGGACAATGAATTCACGGTGTTCTTATTTCAATTTCCAGGAGTGTATAAGGATCAAAACCTATCATTGTTGTTGGTATCGTCAGAAT
This sequence comes from Schistocerca piceifrons, assembly GCF_021461385.2. Taxonomy (NCBI): domain Eukaryota; kingdom Metazoa; phylum Arthropoda; class Insecta; order Orthoptera; family Acrididae; genus Schistocerca; species Schistocerca piceifrons. The sequence goes on from NC_060143.1 coordinate 301,353,276, forward strand.
CGCTAGTGTGAAGGTCAATGCACAATATGTTTAGATTTCACGCAAAGCACATGTCAGCAAACTTCTTGCTGCTCTGGCTCAGTGACAGATGCAAAATTTTCCTCTTTCAAGCATCTTAAAGCTTAAATGTAACATTATTGGTAGCCACTCAGTTCTTTAATTGTGGCAATATCGTATCTATTGTGTTTAGTTGTGGGTGATATGGTGTCAATCAGAGAACAGAACGTCCATAATGTTCTAGAAGCTTGTCTAAAGTAAACACATTTTCAGGCTTGGTGCATTTTGTTAAGGTGTATAACTCAATTTTCGTGCTTCCTTGGTGCAACAGAATATTACTAGAATTTAACCAATTTTCCATCTAGTGTTCATTTGTGATGGTTTTTCTCCTAGCATGTTCTGATAACTTTCTTTCTTAAGCACAACAATGGAATTGTTTGGCAAGTTGGATGTTAATTTCTCTCCCAGCCAACGGACATAAAAAAGGTGGTAAATCAGAAGAAGTGCAATAGTGTTTTATGCAGGCATTTGAAGTGAATGGTAATGGCTATAATAATTATCTTTAAAAATTTACATCATTCATCTATTCATTGTAATCTCTTGTTTAACTCCCTGACTCTAATATTAAAAACATGTTTGTATCAAACCCAGATTTCCCTCCTGTAGAGGAACCATTTATGTATTTACAAGACAAAACTTTATAAATTTATTTCATTCTATACCATCATATGATCTACACACACACACACACACACACACACACACACACATATATATATATATATATATATATATATATATATATATATATATATATATAGGGTGGTCCATTGATAGTGACCGGGCTAAATGTCTCACGAAATAAGCATCAAACGAAAGGGGGAAACCACATGCCGCTATGGTTGGCCCGCCAGATGGCGCTGCCATAGGTCAAACGGATATCAACTGCTTTTTTTGTAAATAGGAACCCCGATTTTTTATTACAGATTCATGTAGTACATAAAGAAATATGAATGTTTTAGTTGGATCACTCTTTTCGCTTCGTGATAGATGGCGCTGTAATAGTCACAAACGTAGAAGTACGTAGTATCTCGCAACATTCTGCCGGTGTGGTCGGTATTTGTTTCGTGATACATTACCCGTGTTAAAATGGACCGTTTACCAATTACGGAAAAGGTCGATGTCATGTTGATGTATGGCTGTTGTGATCAAAATGCCCAACGGGTTTGTGCTATGTCGCGGCTAATCCGCACATCAGTAGCAGACAAATTGCTCCAGAATCGGGAATCTCAAAAAGGTCGGTGTTGCGAATGCTACATCAACATCGATTGCTCCCGTTCCATGTTTCTATGCACCAGGGATTGCACGGCGACGACTTTGAACGTCGTGTACAGTTCTGCCACTGGGCACAAGGGAAATTATGGGACGTTGACAGATTTTTTTCACGTGTTCTGTTTAGCGACGAAGCGTCGTTCACCAACAGCGGTAACGTAAACCAGCATAATGTGCATTATTGGGCGACGGAAAATCCACGGGCTGTGACAAGTGGAACATCAGCGACCTTGGCGGATTAATGTACGGTGCGGCATTATGGGAAGAAGGATAATTGGCCCCCATTTTATCGATGGCAATCTAAATGATGCAATGTATGCTGATTCCCTACGTAATGTTCCACCGATGTTACTACAAGATGTTTCACTTCATGACAAAATGGCGATGTACTTCCAACATGGTGGATGTCCGGCACATAGTTCGCATGCAATTGGAGCGGTATTGAATAGCATATTTCATGACAGGTGGATTGGTCATCTAAGAACTAGACCAAGGCCCGCATGTTCACCGGATCTGGCGTCCCCCGATTTCTTTCTGTGGGGAAAGTTGAAGGATATTTGCTATCGTGCTCCACCGACAACGCCTGACAACATGCGTCAGTGCATTGTCAATGCATGTGCGAACATTACAGAAGGCGAACTACTCGCTGTTGAGAGGAATGTCGTTACACGTATTGCCAAATGCATCGAGGATGACAGACATCATTTTGAGCATTTATTGTATTAATGTGGTGTTTACAGGTAGTCACGCTGTAACAGTATGTGTTCTCATAAATGATAAGTTTACAATGGTACACATATCACATTGGAACAACCTAAATAAAATGGTCAATGTACCTACGTTCTGAATTTTAATTTAAATAACCTACGTCTCGGATAAAATGGTTGCCTCTACTCACCGAATTATTCACACGTCCTGATAATACATCAAATAAAGCTCGTAATTATAGGGTAGACCAAAAAACAGAATATATGAGAAACGGGATATGCAACGATTCTACTTCCGCCAACGAGCATTTCGTGTAAGAACCATGAAGATAAGATTAGAAAGATTAGGGCCTTTACAGAAGCATACAGAAAGTCGTTTTCCCCTCGCTTTATTTGCGAGTGGAACAGGAAAGAATATTATTAGTAGTCGTACAGGGTAGCCTCCGTCACGCACGATACGGTGGCTTGCGGAGTATCACACAGATTTCTCTAGTATGCTCCATAGATTATAATCGACTTTTAATGCTCTGGCAACATTAAAGTGTAACTGTTGATTGATTGATAAATCTATAATAGACTTGAAGAACGAAATATACGTGAAGTGCTGTTTTACATTTGTGATGTATCTACTACCACAGAAAACTGTTTGTAGCCGACACCTAATAAAATTTTAAAAAATTGATAAATTTCTTTGATCTTCCCTCAGACTAATGTTTAAGCGTGGAAACAAATGAAAATGACTCGAATTCCTTGTTAATTATATCTCAGCAGAAGATTTTTAACTCATCACCATTTGCACTGGTAAGAGATCTGTAATTGTATATCCTGTCGTAGCGTATCTGATTTCTCACACATACTTCTATTTCAGCATATTTTGTTTTTAGATCTCATACGTAATTCCAAGCTTTTACTTGAATCGTTATCAGGATGGATGAATAATTCGGTAAGTAGAGGCAATTATTTTATGCGAGATTAAACGTAACGATATCAGCATGCAGACGATCATCCCTTTCCGCGTAGCGTAATAATTACACATGACATTATAATTTAAGTGTAAATATTTCATTGCAAACTTAGGATCCTATAGGTTTACCTGCTCTGGTATCATTATCGTTTAAGAGTGTGATGATGAACTTCTCTTACTGTTACGTATCAGCGACTATCTTATTCTTCAGTCAGTGAGTATAATAAAGCACATTAAAAGCTTGGCGGAGAGACAGATTCTGGTCTGGTCCTCACCTTCTTTGTTGACATATTACGATAAAAAATCGATATTAGTTGTATAGTCATTTTAAATCCTTGGTTCACGCCTTTTTAATTGATTTCAACAATATCCCTGACGCACTATTCTCATTTCATGTTTGTAACATGTCAGCCGTACTTCCAGAACTCTAAGATGTGAATTGTAATCAATTGTAGACACAAGATTTGCAAAGACTCTCTCCGCGATTTGATCCTTTTATTTAGATTCGCAATAATACAATTCAAGCGTATTTAAGGTTGTTTATAAATATGTTTCCAGCTGAAGAGAATTCAAACATCTTTAAGGCTGTTTACAAAAATGTTTTCAGCTGTTGTCAAGCGTTGAGTATATTTGAAATGGCGGCAGAGGAACAGCTGATCTCACAACCAATCAGAAATCAGTACTCAGTCTGTCAGCGGTAGCAGACGATCTAGGCAATTAATGAGTCATATTTTTTACTGTTTGTCAGGGAATTTCAAGCTATAAATGACACAAAATATATTTGTAACATACGAAATATATAAAACGCTCATATTATCAAACGCGGATAAAAACTGTGTGCTGGCAGTACTATATGGTGAATTATTTAAGACGCACTGTAGATTTTGAAGGTCACCATTGTTTGGATGTTGACAGTTTTCGCTAGAATGTTGGACTGGTCGAACTGCGGAAGGTGAACCGTTAAGTTCTGTAGGGATGCGAAAGCTATTAAATGGATGCAGTAGCTATGGTTGAACCAAAATGCAGTGTAAGCTTTGTCTGTCAAAGATGCCTGCAACCTGTAAAATTGGATTCTTCCTTCAACAGTTTAGGAGAACATACACTGGCTGAATTATCCTGTAAGTAAAAATTGCATCAGAGCAATATAAGAAAAGTGAAAACTTGGTGATCTGTGAAATTTGTGGTTTTTCGAGTTGAGAGATAAGGTCACATAAATAGTAATCTGTCAGTCGTGTAATTTAATTTGTTCTAAAAGTAGCTAAATATATTGTTAGAACCTTAGAAATAAATCAGAATCGTAAAAAATAATGTTCTAAAGATGTTAACTTGTTGAGGTGCAAATAGATTTGTATCAGCCTCTTCGACCAATGGCTTGTTTGTGCAGGTGTAATTTGGATTCGTAACTTCTTTCAAGACCATCGTAAAGAACATACGATAGTATCTATATTTCTTACGGCAGCTAACGTCAGTGTCTTCTCCGTAAACCTACTCTTGGTAAAAACTGTTGTTTAACGTCAGTGTTCATTAGAGCTAAAGGTATAAAAATTGTAGAAACTTAAGTACTGTAGAAAGATCTTCATTTCACAGTATTTAAGTGACAGTGGAATGTAATAATCAGTTAAATGTATTACCTAATCAATTGTTATTGATTTTAGGTTTTATTGATTTTTCAAGACCACAGACTTTGTATTGGTGCAAGATACAGTATTTTTCAGATGTCATTGCAACAGTGTAATTCCGAAGAACCAAAAAAATATCTGTTTTTAGAAAAAAATGAAGCAGTAGGATGTGCACATGAAAGGTGTTTACAAGTGAGACAGATTAGTGCAGTGGAATAGAGCTGTTAATTAATTCCTTGTTAGTACCAGTGACTTTTCATCTTTTTAAACTTCACTAGGTGCATTCATTATGTTGCAAAATTAGCATCAGGTTTAGGACATTGAGCAGTCAGTGTTGTAGATTTTTCCTGTGAGTAACAAGGAGTTGCAGCTCATTATGCAATTTGTCAGCAAGCATAAGCAATGCACTATTCATTTCATAAATGCTGCGTTTGTTAGTAAGTGGGTAGGTAGTAACACTTTTTATCATATTTTTCATTGAGTCCTTAACTGTTCAGCAAACATGATCTTACGCAAGCCATCGTACCATACTACTCTTTGATGTACATTCCATTGAAATAGTTCACAGTATTTATTACATTAGTTGTTTACCTGTATCCTTACCATGTTTTTGATCTGAGAACAGTATTCAAAGAATTCTCTCTCTGTAGAAACAAAAATTAATTTACTTCCTGTCATGCAATCCAGTCACAGAAGTATGCATGTGAATGAGCTAGGATGGAAAGAAGCAACTCACAGGTTTTCCACAGACCCTGTATTAAAATACTGTGCTTAAGTTTATCATAGCACAACTTAACTAAATGAAGGGATTATTTTGAAGGACACTCCCTGGTGTGACATTAAGGGATTATCAGTCTCATAATGAAAGGAAATGTGGGGGGTAAAAATTATAGAGAGAGACCAAGGCTTCATTTAGTAAGCAGGTTCAAGTAATGTGGGTTACAGTGCTTATGCAGAGATAAAGATGCTTATACAGAATAAAATAGCATGGGGAGCTGCATCAGACCAGTCTCTGGGCTCAAGAACTAAACAAAACCCAATCTAACATCATGATTATGTTTCAGAAATGTCGGTAGTAGTTTTTCAAGAGCCTGACATCTGGCCATTGTTTGTATTAAGATTTGATATTGCCATTCTTCACATATCAAACTTCCCATAGCAAGTAGGGAAGACAATGAGAACAAAAGCTTTTGCTGTTTTATACAAGTATAACTAGACACATAAGTGTTTATAATGATTTGTGAAGCCATTTGTTTCTACAGATTGCATCAAGCCTTATAGGCTATGTTAGAAATTTGATGTTCCTTACACTTTTCCTTTGTTTTAGTAACATTGTTTATGTGTAAATACCATAGCACCGGTAAACTATGTAAATTGTTGGCTTTCACTGAGATTTTTGGTAGCATTTTGAAAAGTCTTTAGAGGTCTTTCAAGAGACATAGATATTTGTTGATAATTTTTTTAGTCCTGTGAGTATTTTAATGTATCAACTACTTCACTGTGATGCTTTAGCCTACCTCGTTCTAGCAGCAACGAGTAATTTCGTTAGTAACTTCTTTTATTGCATAAGATATTTAAAAATTAATGCTATCATGCATAGCTATAACACTAATGAATGCCATCATTGTGTCTGGGATGTGAAGCTGTTGAATACATGCTCTTATAAGCCCATACCCAATATTTGTGTGTATAACTATTCCTTATATCTCATTGTTCATAAAATATATATTGCAATGTTTTCTGTGTTGAGTATGTAGTATCTTAAGCTGTGCTGTTGCTGCATTCCCCTAGTTCACTTAAATTATCCTCAGGATGGCAAGCATTTGTTCCTAGGCAAGTTGAGTGGTCCAAACCTTTTATGCTGTGCTGCATCAGTGCAGTGTGATGAAGCAATTCTGTTTGCATTTTGTAAAGATCCATATTGTTAACATAACTATAATAAATTCAATTTGGCAAGTATTGTTCAGAGTATCTTTGGGACAAGTTTTGTAGTGTATTTGCGCATTGCTTGTGTAAGCAATCACAAGACAGCACTGCCTGTAGCTTAAAAACCTTATAACTATTTTAACATGTTTGAGTATTGTCATATTCATTGATATTTCCAACCACAGCAAAATGCAGAGAAAAAAAAATGAAATTTATATAGATCAGTCAATGTCTTGGATTTGTATTAACTGGTTGTCATAATCACAACTCTCTCTCTCTCTCTCTCTCTCTCACACACACACACACACACACACACACACACAGCATAGTCTGCTAAGAGCCTGTGCAACAATTCACATTTTTCATCCTTATTTGTAGTGTGAACATTATATAAGCAAGTGGGTAGTTGTACCAGTAATTGTCATCAGGCTATGAAATCGTGGCTTGTATTTGAAATATGAATTATTAGTGAACCATGGACCTAGCCGTTGGTGGGGAGGCCTGCGTGCCTCAACGATACAGATATCCGTACCGTAAGTGAACCACAACAGAGGGGTATCTGTTGAGAGGCCAGATAAACGTGTGGTTCCTGAAGAGCGGCAGCAGCCTTTTCAGTAGTTGCAGGGGCAACAGTCTGGATGATTGACTGATCTGGCCTTGTAATGCTAAGCAAAACGGCCTTGCTGTTGTGGTACTGCGAATGGCTGAAAGCAAGGGGAAATTACAGCTGTAATTTTTCCTGAGGGCATGCAGCTTTACTATATGATTAAATGATGATGGCGTCCTCTTGGGTAAAATATTCCGGAGGTAAAATAGTCCCCCATTCGGATCTCCGGGCAGGGACTACACAAGAGGACGTCGTTATCAAGAGAAAGAAAACTGGCGTTCTACGGATCGGAGCATGGAATGTCAGATCCCTTAATCGGGCAGGTAGGTTAGAAAATTTAAAAAGGGAAATGGATAGGCTAAAGTTGGATATAGTGGGAATTAGTGAAGTTCGGTGACAGGAGGAACAAGACTTTTAGTCAGGTGAATACAGGGGTATAAATACAAAATCAAATAGGGGTAATGCAGGAGAAGGTTTAATAATGAATAAAAGCAATAGGAATGCAGGTAAGCTACTACAAACAGCATAGTGAAAGCATTGTTGTGGCCAAGATAGACACGAAGCCCACGCCTACTACAGTAGTACAAGTTTATATGCCAACCAGCTCTGCAGATGATGAAGAAATTGATGAAATGTATGATGAGACAAAAGAAATTATTCAGGTAGTGAAGGGAGGCGAAAATTTAATAGTCACGGGTGATTGGAATTCAACAGTAGGAAAAGGAAGAGAAGGAAACGTAGTAGGTGAATTTGGATTGGGGGTAAGAAATGAAAGAGGAAGCCTCCTGGTAGAACTTCGCACAGAGCACAACTTAATCATAACTAACACTTGGTTCAAGAATCATGAAAGAAGGTTGTATACATGGAAGATACTAGAAGGCTTCAGATAGATTATATAATGGTAAGACAGAGATTTAGGAACCAAGGTTTTAAATTGTAAGACATTTCCAGGGGCAGATGTGGACTCTGACCACAATCTATTGGTTATGAACTGTAGATTAAAACTGAATAAACTGCAAAAAAGTGGGAATTTAAGGAGATGGGACATGGATAAACTGAAAGAACCAGAGGTTGTACAGAGTTTCAGGCAGAGCATAAGGGAACAATTGTCACTAATGGGGGAAAGAAATACAGTAGAAGAAGAACGGGTAGCTCTGATGGATGTAGTGAAGACAGCAGAGGATGAAGTAGGTAAAAATACGAGGGCTAGTAGAAATCTTTGGGTAACAGAAGAGATACTGAATTTAATTGATGAAAGGAGAAAATACAAAAATGCAGTAAATGAAGCAGGCAAAAAGGAATACAAACGTCTCAAAAATGAGATTGACAGGAAGTGCAAAATGGCTAAGCAGGGATGTAAGGATGTAGAGAGTTGAATGGAAAAACTGGTAGAAGCCGAACTAGGAGAAGATCAGTTTGGATTCCATAGAAATATTGGAACAAGTGAGGCAATACTGACCCTATGACTTATCTTAGATTAAGGAAAGGCAAACTTACGTTTCTAGCATTTGTAGACTTAGAGAAAGCTTTTGACAATGTTGACTGGAATACTCTCTTTCAAATTCTAAAGGTGGCAGGGGTAAAATACAGGGAGCGAAAGGCTATTTACAATTTGTACAGAAACCAAATGGCAGTTATAAGAGTCAAGGGGCATGAAAGGGAATCAGTGGTTGGGAAGGGAGTGAGACAGGGTTGTAGCCTCTCCCCGATGCTGGTCACAGTAGATATAAAATGTAGACTGGCAATGGCAAGGAAGGCATTTCTGAAGAAGAGAAATTTTGTTAACATTGAGTATAGATTTAAGTGTCAGGAAGTCGTTTCTGAAAGTATTTGTATGGAGTGTAGCAATGTATGGAAGTGAAACATGCACAATAAATAGTTCAGTCAAGAGGATAGAAGCTTTCGAAATATGGTGCTACAGAAGAATGCTGAAGATTAGATGGGTAGATCAGATAACTAATGAGGAGGTATTGGATAGAATTGGGGAGAAGAGTAGTTTATGCCACAACTTGACTAGAAGAAGGGATCAGTTGGTAGTACATGTTCTGAGGCATCAAGGAATCACCAATTTAGTACTGGAGGGCAGTGTGGAGGGTAAAAATCATAGAGGGAGACCAAGAGATGAATACACTAAGCAGATTCAGAAGGATGTAGGGTGCAGTAGGTACTGGGAGATGAAGCAGCTTGCACAGGATAGAGTGGCATGGAGAGCTGCATCAAACCAGACAACAACAACAACAGTGATAAAGACAAGAACTTTGATTGTCTGGTTGCTTGGAAGTATCTGCTCCTTGATCCGTGGAAGGGTATGTGTGTGTCTTAAATAATGACGCAGATTGCTTTGTTTCTACATCTCTGAAACTATCCTGCAACAGTAACATAAAACATCACATATATCTTAATTGTGTCACTATTTTATGTTGTCCATCTACCCTCTTTTTAGCTCATTTATGAAGTATGCAGAAATGAAAAGGATGATTTTTCTGAAGGGGCATTGTATCATAGCCAACTTGTTTAACAATAGTGAATTTGCAGTTGGGTAGACTGAACAACTTTATAGTGCTTTACAGGGAATGAATGCAGGTTGATCTCTTCAAATCAGTACCTATTACCCAATTCCCTTTCTTAGGAGGTGAATGTGCTTCAGAAATCTCTTGCGAGGCAGGATGTGGTACACAATGCAGCATGTCCCATGTTTTACTATGTTCTGTTGTGTCAGAATTATTTGGCGGAAATCCAAAAGCATTGATGACTTGCCGTGTCCCAGCCAGACACATGTTGTCACTAACGATATCACAGTATTGGTTATGGATGATATGATTTGTGAATCATCTGAACACTACACATGTAAAAGTGAAGAGATGGACGAGTATTATTCACAGAATCAGACGATGGTGACTTGTTTCCAGACCCATATGTTGTGGCATATGGAGCAAGGAGCACTTGACAGTATTAAGGCATGTTATGAGACTAGGTGACTGGGCACCACTTTCATCCTGCAACCGAGTGAGACAGTGCAGTGAAAAGATCTAGAAGCACATTTGACAGGAGAAAGGTCTGATTACCCATCTAGCTATCCATGATTAGGTTACACATTGTTTCCCTAAATTTCTGGGATTATTCCTCTGAAAAAAAAAATAAAAATAAAACAAAAACAAGACAGCAAATTTCCTTTCCCATCCAGGACATTCGTATTGTGTGCTCCATCATCGACTGGTTTTTAAACGTTAGTCTTCCTTCTCAAACAGTGGAAACTTCTAGTGGGAATATCAACAATATTAGGATAAGGCTAGATTGCTACTTACCGGAGAGATAACCCTTTGAGTTGCAGACAGGCACAATGAAAAACTGCTACACATTTTTCATCCAAAGCCTTCTTTAGAAAAGAAAAGAAAGGAAAAAAAGAAAAAAAAACACACATTCAAACAAGCAAGCACACCTCATGCACACATGGTTTGAAAAATAGATATATTTTTATAACAAATTCCGTTAAGGAATAAATATGCTGGGAAGCAGGATGGTAGTTAATAATCCTAATTCTTGAACAGCCCTCTACAGATACCTGGTATTGTTGCCCTTCTTTAGAGTTATCCCTGTGATTCTGTGGACGTTTTTTCTGTTGATTCATGCACTTCATAGAATGTATTTTATCCATAACTCATTTTCAGAACTAATTTCGTTTTCTTTGTCATATCTGTCTCAAGGCAGATATTGACTAGACGTTCTCCACCTTCCTCTGTCCTTTCCTGTTTCCTTAATTGCTGATAACTTCACCCTTTGGTTGTCCGTGATTCGCTGCTGTACAATATATTATATTGGTAATCTTTATGCTGGCAACAAAACTTTTACCTTTCACAAGATCTTTTACCCAGAGATGATCTGTTTCTTGTTTCTTCCACGTGGCTTCCATTATATGTCACCAAACTTCCTAAGTACCTCAAAGATTTTACTGGTTCCAGAGTCTTTCATTCCAATTGTATTTTGAGAGAACCTTAATGTTTACTGATTCTCATCACTTTATTCTTTCCTATATTTATCCACATTCAACACTCTTTTCCACGTTTATGACCCTCTTCTTCATAAATTGTAGTTATTCCTTGGATTCAGCCAACACTGCTTAATCATGGCGTACTTAAATGTCTTTGTGATCTTACTATGTTTATTTTTCCTTTTTATAACAGTTTGTCTGTTGCTTAATAATTCAAAGGTTTTGTTGACATAAAACACTCGTGTCCAGCAGGTTTTCCAATACTTCTCTTGTTTGTTCCCTCATTGTCAATCCTACCACCACTTTGTCTTGTATAGAATTCCTTTGTTTGTCCTTATAGTTGACACAAACATCTTTTAAGGTCTTCAGGGTGTTACTCCAATCCACACCTCTTCATAATCAACATTACTTAGTACATATTCCTGTTAACCTCTAACATTCTGTGTCATGTCATCTTCAAAAATCCAATAGCGGTGCATGTTCCCTCTCTTTTCCTCAGTCCAAACTGACTCTCCCACACATTTTCTTCGGTTATCTTTCTAGTGTTCTGTGAATAGGCTGCACATGGCTTTTATAATGTGGCATATGAAATTAATTATCATGTAGTCTTTGCATTCTGTGGCACTGTATTTCTTTGGTAAAGGGATTGAAATAGTTTTAATTAACCCGTCAAAAGAAATTCTGTTGTTGCATATCCTGTTGATGGAGTTGGTTGATCTGGTATTGCTCTATTTTGCAAGGCCTTTACAGCTTCAGCTGTATTTTTATGATGGCCTGTCACTTTCGTATTTTTGACATCATTAATAGCCTTCTCCTTCTCATCTCCTGGTCCACATTCCATACCATCAAATATTTTCGGAACAGTGTACCAGTATTTTTGAATTAGCTTGCTTAAGATCTGCTTCATTTGTTTGTAAGCACAGAATTTAAAAGAACCTAACAATAATAAATAACCCCCTCTGAACAACAAGAGTAGTGGCAAAAGACACATCTGTTTTGAAAAATAGACAAAGTGTGATGCTTGGCACTCACTATACTTGTATGAGCTTATCAACTTCATTTTGTGAGAACACGTGATGCATATAGTTGGATTTTGTTGTTGTTATAAGAATTAAGACTTAATTGTGTGGTAGTGTCATACTAGTTCCTTTTCACTCATTAAAGCTTGTGGTACAGTCTCCTTTGCGCACAGCTTATACAGATGGTGAAATGAACATTATTTTTACATTTGAAAGCTTTGTATCAATGGTCACTCTGGTTACAAATCCAAAGCTGCAGTGTTGAGCATATGGCTGTTTTAAAGTTTTTTCTGACTGAATATGAAATAATTCTTCTTCAACTGATGGATTATTGACATTTTTATATTGTAACTAGTTCTGAGAAGAGAAATATAATTCTCAAAACATTAGTAACCATAAGAGAACCACAGAGGATCATGTGGTCATCGAGGATCTACTCAGTTAATGGTGAGTCAGATGGGCTCAAAATAATGACCTCAGTCATTACTATTTCATTGTGATCCTTTATAATGATAGCTGCATATTACAAGTATTGTGTTGTGGGACATGCTTTTGTAATGTGTCCATTCATTTCGAAACTGTTTAAGCCATAATAATAGGTCACCAGCCAAGATGCCAAGTAAGACTTAGCTCACATTCATCTGCAATCAGCCAAGGACAGAAAAACTTTCATTAAATTGTGCAAAATCATGCATTTTTTTCTGTTAATGTTGTAAAACATTGGGCAATTCAAAACCAACCTTCACAGAGCAAGTTAGGCTAGACTCGCATTCAGAAGGGTGAGAGTCAATACCCCAACAGGCTGTCCAGATGTAGAATTTCCCCAAAATGTTTGAGACAAAAGGGGAGGATAGTTACAGCCAATTTCCTTCCCCATCCATCCCGAACCCAAGCTCGTACTCCATCTGTAATGATGGATATTAAACTGATTTTCTTTTAGTCCATCCTTTGGGTTAATGATTGCTTTACTTGATCAGTATGCATAACTGGTTACATGTGGTGGTGTTATTATTCACACTGCCATTACCAAGCACAAACAAAAAAGTCACATTAAGTGTATAGCAGACCCTATTGGGAAACTAGCTCATTTTTTAAAGTTCTTGCGTACAGACTGTACATGTGACCTGTCTTGAAAACATGTTTGGTCAATGCTTAGGTTATATTAACTAGAAGTACTAAATACACACAAAAGAAGGAAGTGCTTGTGGTTACTGTGGTTGCTGGTCAGAGTCTTATTGTCAAGGCAGACTGCTCTGTATAGCTTGGTAGTTTATTTAGGGAATATATTAAGGTAGATTTAAAACACTAGCTGTAATTGGAGGTGGCTCCACAATATTTGCCCTCTTTCAACTACTCACATAGTGTTCATGAGAAAAAATAACAATGAAATAACATTCATTGTGTCACATGCCAGGACAGATAAATAATCACTCTGATGCCTTTTCAACTGCAAATAGAATGATGTAAGTGCTACATTGCATGGTAGTTTAGAAAGTTGATTAAAGGATTATATATAGTAAGTATATGTGCACACACAGATATACATATAAAAATACACATGTAATAACTCACTGATTGTTGCAGTACCAATCCAGCCAGCACCAGAAGTAGATTTGGAAACCCATGCAGCGAGTCTAGATCGGTACGTACCAGCGGTCAGACTCACTGAGTCGGGCAATGGTGCTAATGGGTTTATGCTTATTGATGACGAAGGTGAAAAGGAGAGCCTGAGTCACAAGATGAGGGTGAGTTAACATTGTTTTACTCTATCTCTCTCTCTCTCTCTCTCTCTCTCTCTCTCACTGCATGTTGCTTTTTTTTTTTTTTTTTTTTTTTTTTTTTTTTAAATTGCTTATCAAGCAACAGATGTAGTCATTGCACTGCAGTGTGCAGCCTTTTTGGCTCAGAAGTGATGGTGGCTGGCATTCTACTCTTTTTTCTGTATTGGAGCTTGTTACCCCTTTCTACAGTCACGTAGAATTATAGCTCTCACATTTTTGCTGAAAGAGCGGAGTTCATATTTACTTTCTAGTGTACCTGGTCTCAAATTAAGAACATTGTAGAGTATTTCTGCCTCCTATGTAGCATACACAAATTTCAAATATCCAAAACTACGTTCACAATATAACAAATTGTAGGCACTGGTGACATGAATATAATTATAAAATTAGGCCAGTCCTTTCTTGATTGCGAAGTATGATTTTAACAAGTTCATTATAGTTATTGTTGTATTTTACATTTCATTTACAGGTAACAGCCGGTCTCTTTGACCTGCTGTCAAGTAATTCAGAAATTGATCACCCTCTATGTGAAGAGTGCACTGATGCATTGCTGGATCTTCTTGACCAGCAGTTGAGGCTCACAGCTGAAGAATGGAATGATTATAGCAGCTTTTTAAAGAGGTATTTGTTGTTTAGTTTTGTAATTCACTTGAACTTCTTAGAAGAGTGATCCCTTTCAAATAGCTTGAGCTTCATACTTGGTAATAGTTACATTTCTTTGTATCAAAAAGTCCACATCTTAGAATTAGGTAACATTAATGAAAAATGGTAGTGTTTTGAAACTTTCTGCATTGGTTGCCTGACATTTCACAGCAGTAGGAGACTAAAAGGGGTCAAATATGGAAAAATTGGAAAACTGACAACGAGGATAAGTCACTGTGCTTCTGATCAAGACATAAATCAGACTGCTATTCAAAAACAAAAATAAAAATTAAAGCCCAAGTAGGAAACCACACCACAGTTATTCAAGAATACTTCCAGACCAACATGAAATTTTATGTGAGAACAAAATAATTTATCTTCAGAGAATAATGATAAAGTACAAGAGCTTTGAAAGTGACTGCTTCACAGAATGCCTGTAAGAACAAAATAAGTGTAATTTCCTTGCTTGGTCCAATAATAAGCTGTTCTAACCCAAGAACACTGTAACAAAGACAAAGTACAGACAACACACAAGTGACCAGTGGAGCTTTGCGCTCTGGCTTGTATAGTCATTAGTTGTAGGAGGGGGCGCAGCCGGCAGGCTGCGCAATCAGCTGCTGTCGTACTAGCAGGTTTGGTGGGCTCTAGTGGCCGAATCAAGTACAGACTTCACATATGAAGTGGGATGCAACGCACATGCAAATTTGGTAGTTACAGCACACTCGTAATGAGATGGTTGAATGCAGTGTGACATTGGAATGGGGCCTCAAGTTTATCGTACGTATAATGGAAAAACTTCTGTAAACGAACCCTACAAAAATCTCATTCTCAAAATGAACCAATAGTACAAAATGAACTGAACAAGTGGTGAAGCAAAACACTCATAACTATGTTACGTTCAGTATGTGTCACCTCTCATTTGCATTATATTAGCTTAAGCATTGGGTTTTGCCAAATAAACATGGAAAAAATTTACTACTGCATGCAGCAGGTGTATTGGTTATTGTCAGCAGGTGCTGTAGTGAGAAAACAGCTGTACCCTGTAACGCAGATTGTCTCTTCCTTCTGTTCAAGTGATTTTGCAAGAGCCACACATTGTAGAGACTCTATTAATCGAAACTGAGACAGTGGAAAATGTCTTCAGTGAGATTTATCTTGCAGTCGTGATTGCTACACCAGGGAACCCTTTTAACGTATTTTCATTTGTGGAGAACTTTGACTTTTTGCTACTCGGTCAGCCCTGGTGACAAAGTAAATATGAACTCAGAATTACAAAAAGAAGTCAGGTCAGCCACCAATAATGCAAAATTTCTAATCAAACCGTTTCAGAAGAAAATGCTCATTAACATGAACCCTCAGCCCCCAGTACTTCAGTCTCAATTTAAAATCCACAAACCTAACCATGCGATACGTCCGATATCTAATAGTATGAATAACACGTACCATGATTTGGCCATATTTCTACATGAAATTCTGAAAAAATCATTTGTTTTCAGGAGCAATTATTCCATTACCAATAGCCATGCTTTAGTCCAAAAAATAAAAATTTAGAATGCAGTTCAGACACCAAGTTGTTTTCATTAGACATCAAAAATCTTTGTACTAATGTCCCTGTACAGGGAACGCTTACAGTGATAGAAAAAAATTTACATCATTTCAAAAAGGATCTTTCAGATGAACAAATCACGGACTTCATGAATGTCGTCACAGTCATAGTCAGGTACAACTATTTTGAACGTAATGAAAAATTGTACAAGCAATCTGACGGTCTCACAGTGCCAATATTTTCATCTACTATCTAGAAGAAAAGCTCTGTTTTTCAGCTACATCACTAGACGTTCTCTCCTATTTCAGATGCGTTGATGATATTTTAATCATCTACAAGGGACCTGCTGATGGCATTGACCGTATTTTTACTCTCTTCAATGATCTTCATGAGAAAATATCTTTCACCATCGAACTTGAAAACAAGGCCTGCCAATTAAACTTTCTTGACTTGACACTTACAATAAAAGATAAAATCTCATTCAATATTTTTCGTGAAGAAACATATACTGATTAGATTGTACCTGCGTCCTCCATTCATCCACAGTCTCATAAAAACGCCTTCTTTCATTCCGCTACTTCCATTCCACTTTCGAAAGAAAAGTTCAATGATGAAATCAATTTACTCAAAATGATAGCAGTTAATAATGAGTATAAAGCTGGCATAGTAGATACATCCTTAAAAAGAAAACTGCTAAAAGAGTTACTATGCTCTGCACCTCTATCATTTGAATCCGAGCCAAAAAAATATTTCTCTATTCCTTTCGTAGGGCCCATCTCCTATCAGATCCTACACCTTCTTCGTAATAAATACAACTGCAACATTTCATTTTATACCAATAATAATTTGAAAAAACCTTCATTCATAATTTAAAATCAATTCATTCCCCTTTAGAAGGTTCTGGCATCTATAAGATTGTCTGTGATACCTGCTCTTCTTACTACATAGGACAAACAGGATGTCCCTTTACAACCAGATATAAAGAACATGTTTTAAGAAAAAATGGCGCTAGCCCCCAAAATTCATCTTTCGCCAACCATCTTCTAATAACAGGTCACGCACCTAAACCTATTTGCGATGTCAACATTTTGCACACCGAGAAGAAAGGATGTAAATTAAACATTCTGGAAGAATTAGAGATTTTTAATCACTTTTTCAAAATGATTGTCTCATTGTCAATGAACAGCTGCAGTTGCGTAAAAAAATTTCTTCGAAAGCATAAAGCTGTTACTTGACATTTAATTTCAGGTCTCCTTGTGCAGTTTACCAAAATGTTTTTTTTCCATCTAAGTTAACTCATAATTTTTCATTTATTAAATGGTTTATTGGCTGTATATCACTTTCTACAAGCTGTGTTTTTCAGCCCTTACTGTATTTTCTGTAATGATGTTTTTATGCTTCAAACTGTGCTGCTAAGCTTTGATGCAGACAAAATGTTATGTTATCTGTTGCTATTAAACAAAATATTACTTTTTAAATTATGTACTGAACAATATTCATTATAATTTCATCTGTCTACACTTGAATGTTAAGTAGCCAAGTTGTACCTGCGGTTACTGGATGCCACTCTTGATGCAATGTCATGTTCATCTGCCCACACTTGTTAATGCGGGTGCCTCAGTCTGTTGCAACCTGTGGCTGTATAGGTATGAGCAGCCCGTAGTAGCTCGCTTTCATGCATTCCTCTTCATATTTTTGTGACTAAAGCCCTTCTGGCCTGTTAATTATTTTATATGTGACATGTAAATACTGCTTCTGTCTTTTATTGTTAGTCAGTACTTACACTTTTTATATAAAAATGTCTTTTCCTGTAAATTTGTAACTATGTTATAGGTCATTTTAATTGTTTTAATTCTGATAAAGACACTCTTAGAAGTGTTGAAACGTTGTCAACAAGACTAAAAATAATTGTGGCAGAGGGCTCATTTGTTTCAATTTTACTCCTGGTGACGTTTTCTCATTGCTTTGAGAGTCCAATAGCAATATTCCTATCAGCATCCAATTACCATGCCAATCTCTGTGTCCTGTGGTCAGAGCTACATGGTTGGGTCAGTGGTTTCTGAACCCAAAAAAGATTATGGTCCTTGATGGAATGGCTGCTCACCAATTTGAACTGCTGAGTAATTTACTGAATTGTGACCAATCAGTTGTTAAATCTGCAACAGCCATTGGTAATTACTGTCACTAACACATTTTAGCTCTATAAATTGACACTGATGCGGCAGCTTCCCTTGACTGAGGAACATATGATACGTCCTTGACTATGTAGTACACAAGAAGCCAAGTGACCTGCTTGCACTTCATATATTGAGTTTACCATGTGTTGGGCATTTGTGATTAAATGAGCTGAAATTGCATGTCTTGTCTGTCCTGTACTCCACTGTCATTCACATTCCCAGTAGAAGGTCCAGTGACATCCTAGACAGTTTTGACAGCCTGAATTATTCCATTCTCCGTGCTGCCAATGTTCTCCATTCAACATAGTAATTATTTGTAATTATTTCTAATTCAGTACCTCATGAGTGTAAATGGATAAATATGGTCCCCTGTAGGGTTTGACCTCCATCCTTCTAAATTTTCCTGAAAAGCTAGCCAATTGGGAAAGGGTGCCTTACATGGTGCATTGTGTCCATCATGCTTTGAGGTCTTTAGCCCACTTTCTCATTGAGGCATTGCAGTCCCGTTCATCCTCCATCTCTTGGGTGAGGACATCTTCCTGGATGCATTTTCCTCCACCCACTATGCAGTGTCGTTTTCTGCGCTGACGATGACCATGGAATTCTTTGCACCTCATATCCATCATGGTAGCCAGTCCGTTGTGTGGTGGGGTCACCACGTACCCTGTTGGTTGTAGCCCCCTGACTACACAGGGATCACTCTTCTGATACCTGCACCGTTAACTCCCCACGTATGCCAAGGAGTTGTCCATCACCCTGGGGCATTGGGACTCCCAGCAATGGCCATCCTGCTAGGTGGCCTTTGCTGCTGCTGGGTGGTGCCTGTGGGGAGGGCCCCTGGTTGGAATGGGTGGCATCAGGGCGGATGACATGCCATGAAGCATAGTACGTCATCCCTTGCTGGTGGTCTGCCGCCAGCAGTCTTTAAGTGGGCAAAGTCTAACTTCAATGCTAAGAAAGATAACCCCAAATCGTTCCCCTCCTTGGCCACACCATGGGAGGAACGCCAGCCTAAGAATGGCAGTGAAGCTTATTCGCCCAGGTTCCTCATATGTACGAAAGTTGATGGGGAAGCCTTCATGTCCATGAAGCATCAGTTTTTTGTGGACCATTTGGGGAGGTGGAGAGCTTGTCGAAAATGCGCTCTAGGTAAGTCTTGATAAAAACAGCATCCTCTGCCCAGGCACGGGCAATACTCGCTTGTGACAAGTTGGGGGATGTTTCTGTTACCATCATGCCCTGTAAGATCTTAAATATGGTCCAGGGTATTATATTCCACAGGAACCTTCTTTTGCAGTCTCACAATGAGCTGCATGTGAATTTAGAGCGGCAAGGTGTTAATTTCGTCCGGCACGTCCATTGGAGTCCGAGGGATAATCAGGTTGCCACCGGTGCCTTCATCTTGGCCTTCGAGGGCGACACATTGTCCAAGAAGGTCAAGGTGATGGTCTACCGCTGTGAAGCCATATATACCTCCCCCGATGCAGTGCTTTAAGTGCTGGAAGTTCGGCCATATGTCTTCCTGCTGTTCTTCCAGTGTCACATGTAGAGATTGTGGACGTCCATCACATCCCAAAACTCCTTGTGCCCTGCCTCCCATCTGTGTCAGCTGCAGAGAGCATCATTCACCTTGCTCACCAGACTGCAGGTTTTTACTTAAAGAGAGGAAAATCATGGAATATAAGACCCTGGACTGATCGACCTACACTGAGGCTAAGAGGACATTTGAGCACCTACATCCTGTGGTTATGACCTCCTCTTACACCGCCGCTATGAGAACAGCTGTCGCTCGATCATTTCCTTACATTCCTGTTGCCTCTCAGAACCAGAAGACTACGCCTGCCCCCTTGACAGTGGAGGGCACTTCCCTTCCTGTTGCTCCTACACCACCTATTTCAGGAGCAACACACACCCCCTCTGTGGCAGCAGGTGACCTTGAGTTGTAAACTGCCTCATTGAATGTTCCATACCTTCCCAGTCTTATGATGTCATCCTCCAGTGGAATTGCGGCGTTTTTTTCCACCACCTACAGCAACTGTTACACTTTACACCTGCTTTCTGCATTGCCCTCCAGGAAACCTGGTTACCAGAAATGCAGGCCCCTACCCTCTGCGGCTATTGCAGGGACCATAGCAACTGTAATAGTGTCAGGTGCAGTTTGGTTTATGTCCTAAACTCAGTCTGCTTATCAAACCACGGAAGCAGGAGTGTTGGGAGAGATACGTCTCGACTATTGGGTGCCATATGTCCCTTCCCAAGTCTGGGCATAGATCAAACATGTTTTCGGGTACCAGACCCCAACAGGTGTTCCTGGTGTTAACATAAATGGCGTGTTATCTACTGATGCAAACGCAATTGCCAAGCACTTTGCTGAACACTACGCTCGCCCCTCTGCATTGGAGAATTACCCCCCCGGCCTTTTGCACTCTCAAATGGTGGCTGGAAGGGAAAGTCCTCTCATTCACTATACGCCTCAGTGAATCCTATAATGCCCCATTTGCAGGGTGGGAGCTCCTGAGTGCTCTTGCACTGGGCCAGATCCGATCCACAGTCAGATGATAAAACATCTCTCATCTGACTACAAGCAACATCTCCTCATCATCATCAACCAGATCTGGTACGATGGCATCATTCCATCTCAGTAGCGGGAAAGCACCATTATTCTGGTGCTCAAACCCGGTAAAAACCCGCTTGATGTGGATAGGTATCAGTGCATCAGCCTGACCAACATTCTTTTTAAGCTGCTGGGACGTATGGTGTGTCGGCAGTTGGGTTGGGTTCTGGAGCCACATGGCTTACTGGCTCGATGTCAGGGCGGCTTCTGCCAGGGTTGCTCTACCACTGATAATTTTGTGTCCCTCGAGTCTGCCATATGAACAGCCTTTTCCAGACACCCAACACCTGGTTGCCATCTTTTTTTTTTTTTTTTTTTTTTTAATTTACAAAGAGCTTATGACATGACCTGGCGACATGATATCCTTGCCACATTATAAGAGTGGGGTCTCGGAGGCCCGCTCCTGATTTTTATCCAAAATTTCCTGTCGCTTCGTACTTTCTGTATCCAGGTGAATGGGATTCCGCAGGGCTCTGTATTGAGTGTCTCTATATTTTTAGTGGCTATTAATGGTCTAGCAGCAGCTATAGGGCCATCCATCTCACCTTCTCTGTATGCAGACGAATTCTGCATTTTGTACTGCTCCACCAGTACTGGTGTTGCTGAGCAGTGCCTACAGGGAGCCATCCACAAGGCGCAGTCATGGGCTCTAGATCTTGGTTTCCAGTTTTCGGCCACAAAGTCATGTGTTATGCGCTTCTGTCATCGTCATACTATTCATCCAGAACCAGAACTTTACCTGAATGATGATCCACTCACTCTAGTGGAGACACATTGATCCTTAGGATCAGATTGACATGGCTTCCTCACCTTCATCAGCTGAAGTGAAAGTGCTGGCAGCACCTCAATGCCCTTCAATGCCTGAGCAACACCAACTGGGGTGCCGATCGCTCTACGCTGCTGCAGCTCTACAGAGACCTTGTCTGGTTTATGGTTTGGTGGCACCCTGAGCTTTGCGTTCACTCAACCCAGTGCACCACTGTGGCATTTGCCTAGCAACAGGAGCTTTTAGGGTGAGTCTGGACCAGCGTCCTTGTGGAGGCTGGAGTCCCTCCATTGCAGGTTAGGCGTGCACAACTGCCGGCCAGTTATGTTTGCACACATTCATAGTTCTGCACATCCGAATCACCGTCTCCTTTTCCCACCAACGGCAGTTCGTCTCCCACATCGGCGGCCCAAGTCTGAGCTTCCAATTGCAGTTTGTGTCCAATCCCTTCTTTCCGAACAGGAGTCCTTGCCTTTACCACCTATACTTGAGGTCCATTCACGTATGCCTCCATGATGTGTACCTAGGCCACGGCTTCGCCTAGACCTTTTGCATGGCCCTAAGTACTCAGTTAACCCCGTGACTCTCCACTATGACTTCCTCTTGATTCTTGACATGTACCGAGGCCACGAAGTGGTTTACACCGACGGCTCGATGGCTGATGCTCACGTCGACTTCGCGTATGTCCAAGGAGGACATATTGAACAGAATTCCTTGCCCGCTGGCTGCAGTGTTTTCACTGCTGAGCTGGTGGCTATATCTTGTGCTCTTGAGCACATCCGTTCATGCCCTGGGGAGCCGTTTCTTCTGTGTACTGACTCCGTGAGCAGCCTACGAGCTATCTACCAGTGCTACCCTCGTCATCCTTTGTAGTGACCATCCAGGAGTCCATCTATGGCCCGGATCGATCCAGTTGTTCAGTGGTGTTTGTCTGGATCCGAGGTCATGCCAGAATCCTAGGCAACGAACTTGCTGACAGGCTGGCCAAACAGGCTACACGGAAACCACTTATGGAGATCAGTTTCTCTGCAACTGATCTGCATTCAGTACTAGTCTGCAAGGTTTTGCAGCTTTAGGAGGCAAAATGGCATAACCTCAGCACGTACAACAAACTGTGTGCCATTAAGAAGACTACAAATGTGTGGCAGTCCTCCATGCGGGCCTGCTGCAGGTACTCAGTGGTTCTCTGCCGGCTCGACATCGGCCATGCTTGGGTGGCTCACAGCTACCTCTTGCGCCATGATGACCCACCTCAGTGTCCGTGCGGCACCTGCCTGAAAGTGGTCCATATCGTGGTGCACTGTCCTCCTTTGGCTGCCCTGCGACAGACTCTTCAGTTACCAGACTCGTTTCTATTAATTTTAGCTGACAACGCCTCATCGGCTAATTTAGTTTTACGTTTTATACGTGATGGTGGGTTTTATCATTCAATAAAAGTTGTAGTGCATGTCCTTTGCCCCTTTGTGTTCTCCACTCTAATCTTTTAGGGTGGATGTTTTAATGTGTCGCAGAGTGGCGGGTTTTTCCTTTTTATTCTTGTGGTCGGCCAGCCATGGTCATCTGCTCTCTTGTTTATACCCCTTCTACGTGTTTCTTGCTTCTCTCTGTGGTTTTCTTTTCCTGTTTTGTCCGTCGTAGTGTTGGTTGTCCTTTTGTCAGTCTTCTGGTTCTTCCGTTCACCTGTTATTGTGCCGTCCATCTCCCCGCCCCCCTCCCCCCTTGTGTAATTATTTTACGGGGAACAAGGGACTGATGACCTCGCAGTTTGCCCTCCCCCCCCCCCCCCCCCCTCCCTCTTTTAAACCAACCAGGCAAATGACTCATTGAAGACATTTTGAACAGATGTAAAGCCTACTGCAATATTCATTACTGTAATAGTTATTTATTATGTCATTGCCTCACATTACTAAATCAGATTTATTTTACTTGCATAATAATTTAAGAATATCTCCAACTTGTTTACACAATTGCATAACAAAGTAGTTAAAGCCAAGCTTAAATGTAGAACATAATTGACATTAAATGTTAAGTTTCATTATTTCTGTTTTCCAAGGGTTGTAAAGTTCCCACTTCGATAGTTCAAGATTTTTTGATGATGTTTCCTTGGTGTAGTGTGTAAGTGATTTCAAGTCATTCCCTCAACTGCTTCGTACATTTAAGCATGCTTTTCATCTAGACTTATGTATTGTACTTAAGACTGTTGTTACAAGGCAGTAAAAATTAAAGGATCATGTTTACTTTCAGGTTGGAGGCTGAAGATGAAGAACAGAACTTAGATGAATTGGAAAAAGAACTAGAAGCAGTGAGTCTTTCCTATTTGATTGATGTGTTCCTTTCTTTTTATTCAAATATTTTACTTAGCATGTGTTCTTGAAAGGTGTATCTGTGTTGTTTATATATGGAACCACTGTATTTGAAATTTTGTAATCTTCCTCTGTGTGTGTGTGTGTGTGTGTGAGAGAGAGAGAGAGAGAGAGAGAGAGAGAGAGAGAGAGAGAGAGAGAGAGATCCCACTTCTCTATCATCCATGAACATATTCATTCCTCAATCTGGTTACAGGAGAGTGAGTTGTGGTCCTGTGCATTTGTTTCTTAATGCCCATGTATGTGTAGGTTGTACATTTTAGTAGTTCAGAGTGGTCATTTTATCATGGTGTTGACTTTATGACCAAAAAGGGGAAAGGAGGGGGGGGGGGGGGGGTGTTGTACATGTGTATGTTGTCTATCTGTAGTTGTGTATTGTGGGTTCTGTGTCTTCATTCTAACATTTTCTACATTAAGATCAAAATATCCAAAAGAGAATCATTTTACAGCTGAAAGCAGAAGAGGGGCAGTTGATGGAGAGTCTTGAAGATCTGCAAGAGCAAGAACGCAAAGTACGAGCAGCTTTGGCTGAACAAGAGCGTGAGACAGAGAGGCTTGATCGTGAAGAAGAGCGTTATTGGAGGGAGTACATAAGGCATCGTAGAGAACACCTTCTTATGGAGGACGAGTATCACAGGTAAACTATTGCCCTACACAATAAAGTAGCTGCTAGAATATTTTTAATTTAGTGTATGTGTTTTGAACATACTGAAATTGTGTTGCCAGTCATAGAAGTTGGATTATTTTTAAACAGGTGAAGACTACTACCCTCTTAAGGAGATGAAATATCTTGAAAAAGGTCATATGATATTTATTTATTTTTAAATTTTTTTTTAGTTGGAATTACAATAAAATATTGTACTCTCTGTCTCTAAACTGCTTTTGAGCCAATAAATCGTTGCCTCCTTTTAATACAGACAATTTTGTAGATGTTGGACTTGCCCTACTCAGCGTTTTGGATTTCAGGCAACTCTCAGTCCCTAGTATTATGTGTAATGACTGTTTTCTATGAGAGACGTGAGCTCTGAGACTTGGCTTCAAATACTGCAGCAATTAATATTTTAAAATTCTCAGTCTGTATTTGATATTTGGTCTGTAGAATAATTGTTTCATCTGATGCTAGTATTTCTTTCTACTGCGGAATGCAGGGGTGGGGGGGAAGGGGGGCGGGACCACATGGATATTCCGCACATACTTCCCCATTTCCAGTGCATAATCCACACCTAATCTTAGCAAGGTAACTTCATAAGTCTTCAATGAAACAAAGACCAAGGAATATACGGCTGGTCTTATCACAGAATTGACCTGAGGTATAGACTATCGACTTGCCTCCAGACCAGAGGGCCATGATCAGTCATAAACTTGCATTATCTCTGAGTAATTATCAACTGGAAATTTCTATTCATGGATGACAAAAACAGATTTGACACACTGTGGTTCCAATATCACTTTAGTATGAGTAAAAAAGAATTTGTTTTCAGAACAAAAGCGTTTATATGTTGCCTATAAGTTGTCCTGTTTTTGCAGCCAGTATGCAATAATAATACGTGTCAGTGCTTGTTACCATATAAACTCTTGCTTTGTCTTGTATCTTATTGTTATACATTTCACCAATATAACTAATATCAATCACCCAGTACTTATATGAGCCAAAATTTGCACACTGTCTGTTATTCACTTTCATGTTATACAATGCATAGACTTGCTACATACACTTCCTGTACAGTTGTGTTCACTACCAGAGGGTTACAGACATATTTCAGACTTCTAGTGCTCCAAACTCATTATACTGCGCACATTGCAGCATCAATACTTTACAGACAGAAGACATTCATTATCTCATTCGTTGATGAATCAACTGTGGTTATACCTGACATCAAGTGTTACTCAGAGTAATAACTTTACTTTGTGTATAGTTGTATCTGTTTATACAAGCCTCTTCAAGTGACTTCAGATTCATAGACTCATATGGCTGACATTAAGAATCAGTTCAAGGTGAACTGTTTCAGAATCATAACACGACACGGAAATTCTGTCCTCTTTTACTTTTCATTGCTGTCCAAGATCCAGGGCAGAGTTTTGTACTCTGATGAAAAAGTATTCAACAAGGTGCCCACAGACATAGTGCAGGTACCAAGAAATCCTTCACATTCCAGAGTCCAGTAAAAGTAGATTCAAATTATGTAGTGGTTCTGAAACTGCACACCTCAATTAGTTTTGTAAAATATAATTTACATTGTAAAATATGGCACCATGCTTTCAGTATCATTGTGGTCAGCCACTCAAGATTTAAAATATTTTCTGTAAACAGTGCTGCACAGCTACATTTTACAAGGGTGATTCAAATGAAAACTTTATTTATTATGATATAAATAATGTAATAAAGGAAAATTACAGAGATATAATCATTATTCCACTACATTTGAACTCTGTGGATACTTTGTGGTTTGAAAATGTAGCCACTCATCCATCACGATTTTCTCCTCTTTATTGCTTTTAAAATGCTTGCCACCCTGCAGTTCTGGAGCTGTCCAAACACATGAAAGTTACTTAGGGTGATGTCTGGTGTGCAAGTGGGTGTTCCAGACATATCCCTTATTGTTGTTATGCTTGAATTAGCTGTTTGTTGGAGACGAGCACTGTCAAGTTGCAACTAAACACCTGCAGTCACAAGCCCTTGTTGTTTACTCTTGACTGCAGAACAGAAGTGATTTTATAGCTGATTTGAGTATGAATTGCTGGTCACTATTAATCCCATTTCCATATAATACTCCAAAATTACTCCTTTTGCATGACAAAAGTGGGCATGACTTTTCCTGCCCGTGATTGAGTGCATAATTATTTTAGCTTTGATGAAGAGTAGTACTCTCTCATGCAAGGTCTTTTCATTTTAGGTTGATGATACAGTGGTCAGGTTTTACCTCCTGGAAAAACTTCAGAAATATGTTACCTTTGATGAAAATGAAAAAGTTTCTCGTAGGCATCACAGTGATGACCTTTCAATTCAGCTATCAACTGATACGGCACACGTCTTGTGGACACTAAATTGAATCACAGCATACCGTGGACGGTATTGTGTGCTGAACCATCACAAATATCCTATATAATGGCTATTTCATTTACAGTAATAGGCCTGTTTTCCTTCAAAAGCTCTTACACTGCATCATTGTTTTCATTCATCACTACACAGTATGCATGACCTAAGCATAGTGCATCTTTCACAGAGATTACATCTCCTTAACACCACTCATACACTTGCTTCAGGGACATACACAAATCACTGTACTGTAATGCATATTACAGGTCACTACACCAGCAAGGTGCTAGCCGACAATGTGGTGGGCATCTATGCACTGATACGGCTTCCTTTTCTCCGAGCCGACAATAGGCTGCCAGCTGTTGGTCACTTGTTGAAACACAAAGATAACTATTGCCAGAGCTGTGAAATAGATTGTAAATATTTTAGGAATTTTATTGCACTTCCAAAGCTTTCATCTGAATCACATTTTTATTTAAAGAGTGACATTATAAAGCCATCAAAAGAGACTGTAATGTGTATTTATGAGCAGCCATATTCGATCAAGCAACCAACTTCAGGTCACCTACATATTAACATAAAATGTGTAAGAAATAGTATATGTCAAAATAATTATGGTGAACAGTTGTATACAGCAGATACCCAGTGCCTTTACATTAGCTTGAAGGGAGGTTCCTTGCTGTCAAATAGATAATTATTAGCAGTTATAACTAAAATTAAAATATACATGAAGACACTAAGAAATATAGCATACATATTTTTGCATGTTACAGATGTACACAAATCTAACATGAGCAACTGTCAGTTATACAAGCATCCATTATCTTATACAATCTATTGCATCTCCTTAATTTTTAAATATCATCTCACAGTCTGCAGTTTACTTTCCTGTTTGGTGAGGGTTTAATTTCTCTAATTTTATTAGTTTTTCTTTTTTACAAAAAAGTCACCTCCATTTTAAATCACTCTTTGCTTTGTTGTCCTTTGGCTTTAAAGACGACAGAGAGAAGAGGGAGGGGATGAGGGGGTCAGGGTGATCTTTTAGAATTGAGGAAAACACACAATTTGGGTGAAAAATTATATATTCAGTAGTGTCACCCCTTTGCATAGCCAAAATCTTCCTAATAGAAAGTGCAGGGCTCATTGATAGATTCTGTCGCAGATGTAAAATTAACATCAGAATCCAGAACGTACTTTTCACCTTGCAGTACGGTGCACTAAAGTGAAACACTCCTCCAGTCTTTGGCTAAGCTTTGTCTCCACAATTTCGTTTCTCCCAGAAGTACTAGTTGTGCACATTCTCCAGAAGAACTTCTGTGAAGCTTGGAAGTTGGGAGATGTATTGCCAGAAGTAAAGCTGTGAGAATGGTTCATGAGATGTGCTTGGGTCCCACAGAACATGTCCGATCCAAGTCAGATTCCACAAGGATCGGTCACTCCTTAACATACATAAATTGTCTTCGAATAGTCTTAAGGGGTAGTTCATAAACTATGATGCCTGTTGATGACTTCCTAATCAAAGGCCCCGACTCTGCCTTACCGGACATATCTCAGACAAGCACACCAGTCAAAATATTGGTTTCCTCTCATAAAATAGCACACTGTTCACTTCAGAGCAGTATAGATCACGAGAGAGAGAGGATCTATCATGCTGGGCATGGCGATGACCACACTATGAATGAAGTTGCACAATTTTTTGGTGTATCAGCATGGACTGTCCAATGTGTGTACAAGGAACATTGTACCATTGCAGCCATATAACACAGCATAAGAACAGTGGCTGTAAAAAATATCCTAACCGAGAGGACCACAGATGAGTGCCACAAAATGAGGCCGTTATCAAAGCTAGAGGTAGTATTACACAGTTTTAGCATGATTTATCCTAAGGATGCCTAATTTTTTGTGTGGCGGCTTAGGGACACAGGAGGTGAGTAGGTCATTTTCCAGTTAATAGCTTAAGTCTTAACAGATAGTAATTGTTGTTGGCTGTGAATGCAGGTACGTCACAACCAGTTTCTGAGTGAACACAGAGAAGTGAATTGCGTGCAAGGCATATTTGGAGTTGGGCTAGTGGCTTGGTAACTCAATTGTTAAGTTCCACAGTATAGATTTGAGCCCCAGCCAGTCCTAGAATTTTTATTTGTGACTTACCTTTAGCAGTGTTTGTTAATGTGAAAAATTCGAAGTATCACTGTGGTTTGAAGGCCATGTTAAACTGCTGGGCTACCAGTTCAGAGTTTGGTGGCAAGGGCATAACACCTCCAATAGGACCATCCCTAGTAATGCACTGTGGTCTTCAAATCAACATTTGGATTTATGGTAGCTTTATTAAGTTACAAATGGTAATTGCTTACAGTGGCATGTCTTCAATTGGCCAAACAACACAGAAGCTGGACTGTAGCTTACTGGAAGCTTGTTGTGTTGTCAGATGAGATGTGATTTTGCGTCTTTTAAAGTGATGCAGTGTCTGAAGACCACCAGAGTGAGGTGTTTAACCCACAGTGTGTGGAGGGTGCAGTTCAGGCCAGTAAGATGGTTCTTTGATTTTTAGGAGTGTTTTTTGTACTCTGAAGTTTATTTCAACATTCTTGGTGACCAGGTATTGACCTTTCTTCTACATCTTCACGATGAGTATGCTGTGGACACTCCCTTCCACAACAGCGATTTTCGTATATTGCACACATACAATCGTGATTTGTCTAACACACAGGCACCCTATTATACCTTGACTGACCCACTAAATCTTCTGATCATAATCCAGTAGAAAATGTGTGGACCTATTTGGTACATATAACATCCTCACAATTTGGTATTTTTACATGCTCTAATTATCAGTGAGTGGCTTCAGCAGCACGTGGTATACCTGAACAAAGTTATGGACTCTCTTTTCCATCAAATTGAGACCATTATCAAAGCTATAGGTGGCATTACACAGTTTTAGCATGGCTTCTCTTAGGGATGACTAAATTTTTTCTCTCTTGTGCTTAGGTGAACAGGTGTGCGAATAGTTTACTTCACAGCTAAAAGCTTTAGTCTTAAACTCACAGAGACTAATATGATGTGATTTCAAAATAGTGAAAATGACTTTTTAGCATCAGCAGTTTAGCATTAATGGTCATACAGTAAATTAAAGACTGTCCAAACTTTCTCTGGATACACTTGTATAAAAAGTTGAGATTGAGTTAAGACATTAATATACTAATCTAGAAACTGAGTTTGGCTTCTCTCTTTGTATTTGCCCATAAACAAGAGTGTAAGCTTTTTCTGAATATTCTCACTCCTTATCGTCTCATGAAATTATTTTCTATGGTTGTGCAACTAAACTAAATAGTATTTATTCAGTAGAAGCCTATCCCCAATGTTATTCAGTCTGTTGGAAGCAGAGTTAAAGTTCAGGGAGAAGAAATAAAAACTTTGTGGTTTGCTGACAACATTGTTGTTTTGTCACACAGTAAAGAACTTAGAAGTGCAGTTGAATGGAATGGACAGTGTCTTGAAAGGAGGATGTTAGATATGAAAATTAACAAAAGGGCAAGGGATGTAGTTACGAGGGTGAGTCAAATGAAAACCGTAAATATTTTTTTAAATATTATTTATTATGCAGTAGTCATACAAAGCTGTATCACATTTCAAATAATCTCCCCCATGCTCAATGCAAGTCCTTCAGTGCCTACAAAGTGCATAAATTCCTTTAGAAAAAAATTCTTTTGGTAGTCCACGCAACCACTCATGCACCGCATGGCGTACCTCTTCATCAGAACGGAGCGTCTTTCTTCCCATTGTGTCTTTGAGTGGTCCAAATATATGGAAATCACTTGGGGCAAGGTCTGGTGAGTATGGTGGATGATGAAGACACTCAAAATGCAGGTCTGTGATTGTTGCAACTGTTGTATGGGCAGTGTGGGGCCTTACATTGTCATGTTACAAAAGAACACCAGCTGTCAGCAATCCACGTCACTTTGATTTGATTGCAGGCCGCACGTGAGTTTTTAGGAGATCTGTGTATGATGCACTGGTAACAGTGGTCCCTCTAGGCATGTAATGCTCCAAAATGACGCCTTTTCGTCCCAAGAGAGAGTTGATATAACCTTCCCTGCTGATGGTTCTGTTCGAAACTTCTTTTGTTTTGGTGATGAGGAATGGCACCATTCCTTGCTCACTCTCTTCGTTTCCGGTTGGTGGAAGTGAACCCAGGTTTCATCCCCAGTAACGATTCTTGCAAGGAAACCATCACCTTCTCATACAAAGTGCCGAAGAAGTTCTTCACAAGCATCAACACATTGTTCTCTCATTTTAGGAGTCAGCTGCCGTGGCACCCATCTTGCAGACACTTTATGAAACTGGAGCACATCATGCACAATGTGGTGTGCTGACTCGTGACAGTGTCACTCGGTGGTTTTTCCTTCACCATGGCTTCAACTGCAGCAATGTTCTGTGGAGTCACAACTCATTGTGTCTGACCTGGATGAGGAGCATCTTCCACTGAAGTCACACCATTTGCATACTTCCTAGTCCATTCATAGACTTGCTACTGTGACAAACATGCATCACCTTACTGAACCTTCATTCGTCGATGAATTTCAGTAGGTTTCACACCTTCACTAAGCAAAAACCGAATAATAGAACGCTGTTCTTCCCTGGTGCAAGTCGCAAGTGCGGTGACCATCTTTATACTGATACTGCGATGGTATGTGTGCATCTGCACTATGCTGCCACCTACAGGCCATTCTGCACGCTGTTTGTAGCACGCTTACCAACTTACAGGATAACGGTGCGAAATTTGGATTTGTTATTATAAATTTAAGGTTTTCATTTGACTCACCCTCATATTAAATCAAGTGATGCTAAAAGAAATAGATTAGGAAATACGACACTGAGAGTAGTGGATACAGTGTGTTATTTAGTTAGTAAAATAACTTACGATTGCCAAAGTAGAGAGGATATAAACTGTAGGATGTCAGTGGCCAGGAAAGTGTTTTTGAAGAAGAGAAATTTGTTAACATTAAATTCAACTGTTAGGCAGTGTTTCCTGAAGGCATTTTTCTGGAGTGTAGCCTTGTACAGAAGTGAAATGTGGGCAATAAACAGTTCAGACAAGAAGAGTATAGAAGCTTTTGAAATGTGGTCCTACAGAAGAATGCTGAAGATTGGATGGATAGATTGCCTAAACAATGAGGAGGTATTGAATATAACTCGCAAAAACAATTTTATGGCGTAACTTGATTAAAATAAAGGATCAGTTGATAGGAAATAGTTTGTGACATCAAGGAATTGTCAGTTTAGCACTGGAAGGCAGCGTGGGTGATAAAAATTGCAGAGGGAGACCAAGAGACGAGTACAGTGAGCATGACCAGATGGGTGTGGGGTGCAGTAGTTATTCACAGATGATTTGTCTTGAACTCCATAGAGTAGCATGGAAGCTGAAGGTAACAACAACAGCAACAGCAACAACAAGCAGAATATTGAGTATTGTGTAAAGTAGATTACTGCACATCTTACAGAAGCCTTTTTAAGGGTCTAGGAATGCTTAGCTCATTTTACAGAAGCCTTTTTAAGGGTCTAGGAATGCTTAGCTCATTTTCAAAAATGTTTGATCTGTAATCTCTCTCTCTCTCTCTCTCTCTCTCTCTCTCTCTCTCTCTCTCTCTCTCTCTCCCCCCTGCCCCCTCTCTCCCCTGCCCCCTCTCTCCCCTGCCCCCTCTCTCCCCTGCCCCCAATCCCTGTGTGTGTGTGTGTGTGTGTGTGTGTGTGTGTGTGTGTGTGTGTGTGTGTTTGACTTTTCTTCTTCTTCTTCTTTTAAGCAAAATGAGATCCAGGTGAACTGTGATGTACGCAAGACGTAAAAATAGTCAAATAACTTAGGGGAATGCAGTTGGGTGACATTTTCAAGGGTATAATGATGTCACCTGGGCATTCCCATGAGATATTTGAACAATGTATACATCTGCAGTCCATACTCTGCAAACCACTATGAAGTGCATGGCATAGGGTACATCCCATTGTACCAGTTATTGGGGTTTCCTCCCATTCCATTCACATACGGAGTGTGTGAAGGATTGTCTGAATGCCTCTGTGTGTGCTGTAATTGTTCTAATATTGTCATCACATCCTTATGTGAGCAATACATGGGGAGTTGTAATATATTCCTAGAGTCACCATTTAAAGCCAGTTCTTGAAACTTTGTCAGTAGAACTTCTTGGAATAGTTTACGCTTTTCTTCAGGACTCTGTCAGTTCAGTTTCTTAAGCATCACTGTAACACTCTCCCATGGGTTGAAAAAAACCTGTGACCATTCATGCTGCCCTTCTCTCTATATGTTCAATATTCCCTGTTAAGTGCTATTTGATATGGGTCCCACACACATGAACAATGTTCTAGAATGGGTCATGCAAGTGATTTGTCAGTAGCCACCTTTGTAAACTGATTCACTTCCTCAGTATTCCATCAATAAACTAAAGTCTATCACCTACTTTACCCACCCAGATATGTGTAAGAGTTGGCTGATTTCAACTGTGACTCATTGATATTATAGTCATAGTATTGCCGGGAGAAACTCAGGGTTCATAAAAATAATGTTCATATAGATTTTTGCCTTCTTGTCTAGGGTTTACAGTGGACCTATACACTGCTGTGCAAAGGTATTAAACAAGCTGCCATCTAAAATAAGGCAACAAACAGAGAATTTTATCCATTTCAAAGGAAGATAAAAAACATCCTTCGTGATTCACTCTTTGTACTATTTGAATATCTACATTGAAAGATTGAGTGGTTCTGTTTGCTACTTAACAAGCAGTAGTGTTCATTGTAAAACTGTATTACAAGTAGAAATGTACAGTAAACACTCATTATTTAAATTTGTAGATAATTATTTTCCTTGAACAGTGCCATTGTAATAACTGGCTATTAACCTCCTAATAGGAGATAAAAAGCAGTTGTTTAGTGTAACTGGTAGTAGCATCTTTCTTTCTAAATTACTTGATTAAATCAATCATAAGCATGAATAGCATTAAACAGTATAGTAATAGTTTATTCCCATTACAGTATACAGACTAAAGTGCTATGATTTGCCTGTCTTTTGTCAGTGTACATGTTGACACATTGCAGATCACTGAAAATTTTCCTGGATGTGATTTATGGAACACACTGTGTGAGTGAATGATGTAATGATATATATTATACAATAATTACTGATGTTCATGTTAACTAGAATTTAAACTAATAAATGAGTTTTGAAAATGTTTGTAATTCCTAAAGTTTTCTTCTCATATGAATATAGCCTAGAATGTCAACGAACATACGTACAAGCACAGTTGGACAAACTGAAGAAAACAAATGTTTTCAATGCCACATTCCATATATGGCATTCAGGGCATTTTGGTACAATAAATAATTTCCGGCTGGGGCGACTGCCAAGTGTCCCTGTTGACTGGAGTGAAATCAATGCTGCATGGGGACAAACTGCTCTTCTGCTAGCAGCTCTGGCACGCAAAATGAATCTCTCATTCAAGGAGTACAGGCTTGTACCTTATGGGAATCATTCTTATATTGAGGTATGTTTGTAACTCTTTAACTAATCAATAGGTACATGAAAATGTAGCATCTATATTTGGTAAAATTAGAATCCACTTGTTTTCAAATTAGCATATGTTTATGTCCAAATTAACATCTGTTTTTGACTATATTAGCCTTCCATCCCACCGGAAGTAATTGTTTCTGTTAAAGAGCAGCAGCATTTTCTCGCTAGTGAATGCGGAGCTTTTCTGATTTAAAATGTTTCTCAATATTATATTTATTTCCCAACACATTTCAACAGCTACAAGACCTGCAGAACAGTACTTTTGTTCAATAATGTATCAATGGCAAAGGTTGTTGAGCTCTGTGGCTGTGGATTAAAATACTTGAATAAAATAGCAGCCAGCCATTATTCACTTAACTTTATTTATGCCAAAACTCGTTATAGGTTTTCATCCATCTTCAGTTGGCATAATACATGTATATCTTCATTAAGACATGAACTGATGGTGGATGCTGCAGAGCATCTGTGAAGCTAAAAGTGTGTGTGCTCTTCATATAAATGCAAAAAAAGGAGCTAGAAGCTACAGCTGCAGGATTCAGAGTACAGTTGACAAAAACATAGTATGTATTACCCTTATTGAAGATGGCTGAAAACTCAAAACACATCATGACACAAATAAATCTGTATAAAATGTAGCTAGTTGCCATATTTCTTCAAGTAAGCATTTTCAAAACTAGCATAGTACCTTTGGAAATCTTTTACCCACCTTTCAATTGATGTGACACCAGAGAGCAAGTTCTAATGCACTGATAAGCCATTGCATTCATATTCATGATCTGTATAAGAGAATGTGAACCCTCCAAGTGATGGGAATAGTGCATCTTTGAGTAAATATAACCACGAAAATTCATGTGCTTGCAGTGGAAAACAAACCTGATGCTCTTGGAACACACACATGGAAATTACAAACCAATGTAAATGGTCTGTCATACAGCACAAAAAAGACAGGCATAAAAAAGAAACAGTGTATTGAATATGATTTCTTATTATTTGATGATGAATGCCAAACAATGTCATGATTCCAGATTGTGAACTTGATGTGCACCCAGGAATAAGAACACATCAGTTAAATAAACATTTCAGGAATGTTTTGCATGCAAACCAAACCTCAAAAACCTTAAAGAGCAGCAAAAGCTACAAATGTGTTTTTATAAACATCAGGACAAATTCAGTTTGAAGTTGCAGCAAAAGGGAGCTGCTCAACAAAACAATGAATATGATTTGATGAACAAGCAATATTTATCCATAAGTGACAAATACATAGAAAAAATAAACTACAGTATCCATGATCATTGAAATGAATTAGGAACAATATTTTTAGACTGAAACAGGTTTATTAGTGCGAACTGTATAGCACAGGATGGCTTTCATCTACATAGAATAGGTTCCATAAGTTTTAGCAAAATTGTTATTGACAGAGCAAACTTATATGGAGTTGAGGGTACTAACAGATCAGGGGGCTGACCTGATAAATAGAAACTCTGTAAAAAGAGAAACATTATTCAGGTAGAGATGTGTTCAAAAATAAGTAACTGTTAGTGATCATTCTTAATGTACTAGAACATAAATGGCTTGACTGCTACATATCTGTGGGATGTTGTTGTTGTTGTGGTCTTCAGTCCTGAGACTGGTTTGATGCAGCTATCCATGCTACTCTATCCTGTGCAAGCTTCTTCATCTCCCAGTACGTACTGCAGCCTACATCCCTCTGAATCTACGTAGTGTATTCATCTCTCGGTCTCCCTCTATGATTTTTACCCTCCACGCTGCCCTCCAATACTAAATTGGTGATCCCTTGATGCCTCAGACCATGTCCTACCAACCAATCCCTTCTTCTAATCAAGTTGTGCCACAAATTCCTCTTCTCCCTAAGCCTGTTCATTACCTCCTCATTAGTTATGTGATCTACCCATCTAATCTTCAGCATTCTTCTGTAGCACCACATTTCGAAAGCTTCTATTCTCTTCTTGTCCAATCTAGTTACCGTCCATGTTTCACTTCCATACATGGCTACACTCCATACATATACTTTCAGAAACGACTTCCTGACACTTAAATCTGTACTCGATGTTAACAAATTTCTCTTCTTCAGAAACGTTTTCCTTGCCATTGCCAGTCTAAGTTTTATGTCCTCTCTACTTCGACCATCATCAGTTATTTTGCTCCCCAAATAGCAAAACTCCTTTACTACTTTAAGTGTCTCATTTCCTAATCTAATTCCCTCAGCATCACCCGACTTAATTAGACTACATTCCATTATCCTCATTTTGCTTTTGTTGATGTTCATCTTATATCCTCCTTTCAAGACACTGTCCATTCCGTTCAACTGCTCTTCCAAGTCCTTTGCTGTCTCTGACAGAATTACAATGTCATCGGTGAACCTCAAAGCTTTTATTTTTTTCTCCGTGGATTTTAATACCTAATCCGAATTTTTCTTTTGTTTGCTTTACTGCTTGCTCAATATACAGATCGAACAACATTGGGGAGAGGCTACAACCCTGTCTCACTCCCTTCCCAACCACTGCTTCTCTTTCATGTCCCTTGACTCTTATAACTGCCATCTGGTTTCTGTACAAATTGTAAATAGCCTTTCGCTCCCTGTATTTTACCCCTGCCACCTTCAGAATTTGAAAGAGAGTATTCCAGTCAACATTGTCAAAAGCTTTCGCCAAGTCTACAAATGCTAGAAATGTAGGTTTGCCTTTTCTTAATCTAGCTTCTAAAATAAGTCGTAGGGTCGGTATTGCCTCATGTGTTCCCATATTTCTACGGAATCCAAACTGATCTTCCCCGAGGTCGGCTTCTACCAGTTTTCCCATTCGTCTGTAAAGAATTCGTGTTAGTATTTTGCAGCCGTGACTTATTAAATTGATAGTTCGGTAATTTTCGTATCTGTCAACACCTGCTTTCTTTGGGATTGGGATTATTATATTCTTCTTGAAGTCTGAGGGTGTTTCGCCTGTCTCATACATCTTGCTCACCAGATGGTAGAGTTTTGTCAGGACTGGCTCTCCCAAGGCTGTCAGTAGTTCTAATGGAATGTTGTCTACTCCCGGGGCCTTGTTTCGACTTAGGCCTTTCAGTGCTCTGTCAAACTCTTCACGCAATATCATATCTCCCATTTCATCTACATCCTCTTCTATTTCTATAACATTGCCCTCAAGCACATCGCCCTTGTATACACCCTCTATATACTCCTTCCACCTTTCTGCTTTCTCTTCTTTGCTTAGAACTGGGTTCCCATCTGAACTCTTGATATTCGTACAAGTCGTTCTCTTTTCTCCAAAGGTCTCTTTAATTTTCCTGTAGGCAGTATCTATCTTACCCCTAGTGAGTTAAGCCTCTAAATCCTTACATTTGTCCTCTAGCCATGCCTGCTTAGCCATTTTGCACTTCCTGTCGATCTCATTTTTGAGACGTTTGTATTCCTTTTTGCTTACTTCATTTACTGCATTTTTATATTTTCACCTTTTGTCAATTAAATTCAATATTTCTTCTGTCACCCAAGGACTTCTACTAGCCCTCGTCCTTTTTACCTACTTGATCTTCTGCTGCCTTCACTACGTCATCCCTCAAAGCTACCCATTCTTCTTCTACTGTATTTCTTTCCCCCATTCTTGTCAATTGTTCCCTTATGCTCTCCCTGAAACTCTGTACAACCTCTGGTTTAGTCAGTTTATCCAGATCCCATCTCCTTAAATTACCACCTTTTTGCAGTTTCTTCAGTTTTAATCTACAGTTCATAACCAATAGATTGTAGTTGGAGTCCACATCTGTCTCTGGAAATGTCTCACAATTTAAAACCTGGTTCCTAAATCTCTGTCTTACCATTATATAATCTATCTGAAACCTGTCAGTAACTCCAGGGTTCTTCCGTGTATACAACCTTCTTTTATGATTCTTGAACCAAGTGTTAGCTATGATTAAGTTATGTTCTGTGCAAAATTCTACCAAGCAGCTTCCTCTTTCATTTCTTAGCCCCAATCCATATTCACCTCTCCCTTTTCCTACTGACGAATTCCAGTCACCCATGACTATTAAATTTTTGTCTCCCTTCACTATCTGAATAATTTCTTTTATTTCATCATACATTTCTTCAATTTCTTTGTCATCTGCAGAGCTAGTCGGCATATAGACTTGTACTACTGTCGTAGTTGTGAGCTTCGTGTCTATCTTGGCCACAACAATGCGTTCGCTGTGCTGTTTGTAGTAGCTTACCCGCATTCCTATTGTTTTTATTCATTATTAAACCTACTCCTGCTTTACCCCTATTTGATTTTGTATTTATAACCGTGTATTCGCCTGACCAAAAGTCTTATTCCTCCTGCCACCAAACTTCACTAATTCCCACTATATCTAACTTTAACCTATCCATTTCCCTTTTTAAATTTTCTAACCTACCTGCCCGATTAAGGGATCTGACATTCCACGCTCCGATCCGTAGAACGCCAGTTTTCTTTCTTCTGATAACGACGTCCTCTTGAGTAGTCCTCGCCCGGAGATCCGAATGGGGGACTATTTTACCTTCGGAATATTTTACCCAAGAGGACGCCATCATCATTTATCCATACAGTAAAGCTGCATGCCTTAGGGAAAAATTACGGCCGTAGTTTCCCCTTGCTTTCAGCCGTTTGCAGTACCAGCACAGTACGGCCGTTTTGGTTAGTGTTGTTACAAGGCCAGATCAGTCAATCATCCAGACTGTTGCCCCTGCAACTACTGAAAAGGCTGCTGCCCCTCTTCAGGAACCATACATTTGTCTGGCCTCTCAACAGATACAACTCCGTTGTGGTTGCACCTACGGTACGGCTATCTGTATCGCTGAGGCACGCAAGCCTCCCCACCAACGTCAAGGTCTATGGTTCATGGGGGGAGGATCTGTGGGATAAAAGCACAAAAATGGATGAGGTGCACACTGTCCTTCAGAAGGAAGAAACATCAGTCATTTGCCTAAATGAACACTCCTTTATGGAAGAGTCTGTGTCAGTTTTAAATAAATTAGAAAACTATAGGGTAGATAAAAGCTTTTGTAAGAAAAACAGGACTCGTGGAGGCACCTGTACACTGGTTAACAACTCGTTTTTAATTTACTGAACAAAGAACTTGTATTTGAAAGTTGCGGTGTAGAGGTTGAACAACAGAATATTATTACTGTCTCCATGTATAGGTTAAAAAAATAAAAATAAAAAGTACTCGCCAAGTGGCGGCAGAAAACACACACACAAAAGTATTACAATTTGCAAGCTTTTGGAGCCAGTGGATCCTGTTTCTGACAGAAGGATTGAAGGAGAAGGAAGAGGGGTGAAGGAAAAGGAGTGGTAAGGTTTAGGAAAAGGGGTAGAGTTTGGAAAAGTTGTCCAGAACCCTGGGTCAGAGAAGACTTACTGGTCAGGATGAAAAGGAAAGACTGGTTGGTGGGGACTGCACTGGATGAGATTTGAAAATCAGGAAAATATCTAAAATAGAGATAAAAGATAAAATAATTCTAAATCCTGTTCTGATGTCAGAAAATTTTAATAAATTCTTCATAACTGTAGCAAACTCTGATGTTGAAAGGTAGTGTACATTTATTTGCCTCAAGTCAAAACAATACTAAGAGTCTAGTAAAATAAAACTGAATGATAATTTATATTTACAGGTAAGTCACATATGTAAAAACAAAGAAAAAGAATGAACCTTGTGGCACCCCTTGTGATAATTAAACAGCAAATGATGTAGAAAAAACTATGTTAAGCCTACAAAATAAAAAATGTGTGGGATGGGATTAAATTCCTACCAAAATCATCAAAGCAGCTTGAAATATAATAGCATGCCCACTGTCCAAAATAATGAATCGATTTGAAGAAGTCTGCTTTCCAGGCTTTCTCAAATGTGCAGAAGTGAAACCACCATTTAAAAGCGGCTCCAAAGAGGCATGAGAAATTACTGTCAAATTTCCATTCTTCTTGTGTTTTCAAAAATATTAGAAATTTTGCTACTGAATTGCAATGATCATTTCATTCACAAATTTAATTTTATGTCAAAAAGTCAGTTTGGATTCCAAAATGACTCTGAATTCATGAATAAAGCTTCACAAAAAGTTGTGGGAAACTTGTTACTTACCAAAAATGTCTGACTGTGTGGACCATTCCTTATTATATAAAATGAAAGATATGGAATTATGGGTAGTAGCTTGCAGTGGTGAAAGTCCTGTCTGACAGAGAGAAAGCAAAGGATTGCCATAACGTAAAGCAAAGTAAAGTACTCATTGAAGTGGAGAAGTGTTTCATAGGTGACACCCCAAGGTTCAATCATTTTTCTTTTTCGACATAAATGTAAATTATGATTCAATTTTATTTGCTGATGACACATTAGTACCAATAGAAAATAGACATGCAGAAGAAATATCTGAAAATCTCATAAACACTTTAAAAAACGTAAATGTTTTGCTCTACCTAAATGGTCTAAAACTAAATATTTCAAAAATCCAGCTGATGCAGTTGGAGACAACAATCTAAAATAAGTGAAATTTAGATTATGCATAGAAGTCAGGAACTAAATAAAGCGGAACATATTAAATAGTTAGCAATGCATTTGGACAGAGATCCATAATTGTCCTTACACACAGACTATAATTACACATAGGCATAATTAAACAGCTTGGCATTTGCTATTTCATTCTTACCCAAAGTAACTGGCCCCGACAAAACAAGAATACAATAATTACTTTGAGACAGTTGTGAGATACAGTGTCGTCTTATGGGGAAATTCTAGCAACATGACAAGAATATCAACTTTGCTGAAAAAAATTTTTGGAAACATGTTCAGTGCAGAACCAAGAAAATCTTGTCAGCCATACTGTTTTCTTGTTGTGCTCACATGAAATAATTTTCTTCACAAACAATAATCTTCAACTGTTTCTTCCGAATAACTTCTACCACAGGTATCAAACTAGGAACAAAGAAAGTTTTATGCTTCACCATACAGACTTGGTCTTTCCACACAGAACCCATAATGTTTGGAAATGAAAATATACAAAAAGCTAAAAACCCTAAATTTTGGGAATTTTGAAACTGAATCAATGAAAAGAAAATATGTAACAGTCTAACAATATTTTGAAAAGGAAAGTTGCCACTCACCATATAGTGGAGATGCTGAGTCACAGATAGGCACAACAATAAGACTGTCACAAATAAAGCTTTCAGCCACTAAGGCCTTCATCAACAATAGATGACACACACACACACACACACACACACACACACACACACACACACACACACACAAATGCAACTCTCACACACAACTCTCACACCTGAATTTGTGTTTTATCCTAAACAAGTAGTGACTTCATAATCAAAAAATTCTGCGACAGAGTAATATCTCTTCTATATTAGACTGCTACATATCAAACAATGGAAAATCCAGCATGGAATGTAACAATATTATGAAAAGTAACGTTGCCACTGGCCATAAAGTAGAGATGCTTTGTCACAGATAGGCACAACAAAAAGACCGGCACAGATAAAGCTTCTGGCCATTAGGGCCTCTATCAACAAAATATATATATATATATATATATATATATATATATATATATATATATATATATATATATATATATTCATTAATTTGAATCCAATATTGATATATATATATAAAAAACAAAGATGATGTGACTTACCAAATGAAAGTGCTGGCAGGTCGACAGACACACAAACATACACACAAAATTCAAGCTTTCGCAACAAACTGTTGCCTCATCAGGAAAGAGGGAATACACACAAAATTCAAGCTTTCGCAACAAACTGTTGCCTCATCAGGAAAGAGGGAAGGAGAGGGAAAGACGAAAGGATGTGGGTTTTAAGGGAGAGGGTAAGGAGTCATTCCAATCCCGGGAGCGGAAAGACTTACCTTAGGAGGAAAAAAGGACGCGCGCGCACACACATACACACACACA
The DNA here is from genome assembly GCF_021461385.2 of Schistocerca piceifrons. Lineage (NCBI taxonomy): Eukaryota > Metazoa > Arthropoda > Insecta > Orthoptera > Acrididae > Schistocerca > Schistocerca piceifrons. Next base: position 301,395,876 of record NC_060143.1, read on the forward strand.
CACACACACACACACACATATATCCATCCACACATATACAGACACAAGCAGACATATTTAAAGACAAAGAGTTTGGGCAGAGATGTCAGTCGAGGCAGAAGTGCAGAGGCAAAGATGTTGTTGAATGACAGGTGAGGTATGAGTGGCGGCAACTTGAAATTAGCGGAGATTGAGGCCTGGTGGATAATGGGAAGAGAAGATATATTGAAGAGCAAGATCCCATCTCCGGAGTTCGGATAGGTTGGTGTTAGTGGGAAGTATCCAGATAACCCGGCGGTGTAACACTGTGCCAAGATGTGCTGGCCGTGCACCAAGGCATGTTTAGCCACAGGGTGATCCTCATTACCAACAAACACTGTCTGCCTGTGTCCATTCATGCGAATGGACAGTTTGTTGCTGGTCATTCCCACATACAATGCGTCACAGTGTAGGCAGGTCAGTTGGTAGATCACGTGGGTGCTTTCACATGTGGCTCTGCCTTTGATCGTGTACACCTTCCGGGTTACAGGACTGGAGTAGGTGGTGGTGGGAGGGTGCATGGGACAGGTTTTACACCGGGGACGGTTACAAGGGTAGGAGCCAGAGGGTAGGGAAGGTGGTTTGGGGATTTCATAGGGATGAACTAAGAGGTTACGAAGGTTAGGTGGACGGCGGAAAGACACTCTTGGTGGAGTGGGGAGGATTTCATGAAGGATGGATCTCATTTCTGGGCAGGATTTTAGGAAGTCGTATCCCTGCTGGAGAGCCACATTCAGAATCTGATCCTGTCCCGGAAAGTATCCTGTCACAAGTGGGGCACTTATGTGGTTCTTCTGTGGGAGGTTCTGGGTTTGAGAGGATGAGGAAGTGGCTCTGGTTATTTGCTTCTGTACCAGGTCGGGAGGGTGGTTGCGGGATGCGAAAGCTGTTGTCAGGTTGTTGGTGTAATGCTTCAGGGATTCCGGACTGGAGCAGATTCGTTTGCCACGAAGACCTAGGCTGTAGGGAAGGGACCGTTTGATGTGGAATGGGTGGCAGCTGTCGTAATGGAGGTACTGTTGCTTGTTGGTGGGTTTGATGTGGACGGACGTGTGAAGCTGGCCATTGGACAGGTGGAGGTCAACATCAAGGAAAGTGGCATGGGATTTGGAGTAGGACCAGGTGAATCTGATGGAACCAAAGGAGTTGAGGTTGGAGAGGAAATTCTGGAGTTCTTCTTCACTGTGAGTCCAGATCATGAAGATGTCATCAATAAATCTGTACCAAACTTTGGGTTGGCAGGCCTGGGTAACCAAGAAGGCTTCCTCTAAGCGACCCATGAATAGGTTGGCGTACGAAGGGGCCATCCTGGTACCCATGGCTGTTCCCTTTAATTGTTGGTATGTCTGGCCTTCAAAAGTGAAGAAGTTGTGGGTCAGGATGAAGCTGGCTAAGGTAATGAGGAACGAGGTTTTAGGTAGGGTGGCAGGTGACCGGCGTGAAAGGAAGTGCTCCATCGCAGCGAGGCCCTGGACGTGCGGGATATTCGTGTATAAGGAAGTGGCATCAATGGTTACAAGGATGGTTTCTGGGGGTAACGGATTGGGTAAGGATTCCAGGCGTTCGAGAAAGTGGTTGGTGTCTTTGAGGAAGGATGGGAGACTGCACGTAATGGGTTGAAGGTGTTGATCTACGTAGGCAGAGATACGTTCTGTGGGGGCTTGGTAACCAGCTACAATGGGACGGCCAGGATGATTGGGTTTGTGAATTTTAGGAAGAAGGTAGAAGGTAGGGGTGCGGGGTGTGGGTGGGGTCAGGAGGTTGATGGAGTCAGGTGAAAGGTTTTGTAGGGGGCCTAAGGTTCTGAGGATTCCCTGAAGCTCCGCCTGGACATCAGGAATGGGATTGCCTTGGCAAACTTTGTATGTGGTGTTGTCTGAAAGCTGACGCAGTCCCTCAGCCAGCACTTTCATTTGGTAAGTCACATCATCTTTGTTTTTAGATATATATTTCCTACGTGGAATGTTTCCCTCTATTATAACCATATCATCTATATATATATATATATATATATATATATATATATATATATATATATACACACACACACACACACACACACACACACACACACACACACAAAGATGATGTGACTTACCAAACGAAAGCGCTGGTACGTCGATAGACACACAAACATACACACAAAATTAACTGTTGCCTCATCAGGAAAGAGGGAAGGAGAGGGAAAGACGAAAGGATGTGGGTTTTAAGGGAGAGGGTAAGGAGTCATTCCAATCCCGGGAGCGGAAAGACTTACCTTAGGGGGGGAAAAAGGACGGGTGCGCGCGCGCGCGCGCGCCCACACACACACACACACACACACACACACACACACACACATATATACAGACACAAGCAGACATATTCAAAGGCAAAGAGTTTACACACACACACACACACACACACACACACACATGTAAATGCAACTCTTCTATTGTTGATGGGGTCCTTAATGACCGAAAGCTTTATTTGTGACAATCTCCACTTTATGGTGAGTGGCAACCTAACTTTTCATAATATTGTTACATTCTAGTATGGATTTTCCATTGTTTGATATGTTGCATTCTGGTGTGGAAGAGAGATTACTCTGTTGAGGAATTTTTAGATTATGATGTCACTACTTGTGCAGGATAAAAACAAATTCAGGTTTTATAATACATGTATAATCTGTTATAGTTACAATCTGATGTGTCTCCTGTTCACTAAGTAAATGATTGAACTTCAGCATTATAAGACAATAAAATTCTAATTTTGGCTGAGCTGTACTGTTTATTTTGCAAACATGTAACTGAAAATTGATTTCTTTATTGATATTTATGTGCAAGAAATAAAGCAGTTTGAAACTATCAGTGTCAAATATTTCAACAGGATTCAATTTGTTACAACATATGATTTGTTATGTTATGTAATTCACTCTGTGAATGAGAATTTGCATTTATAGCAAATGAGAAGTGTTCGGGTCTCCACTACTCAAATATCAGTGTTGGAGTAATTGCAGTTCTTTGATTTCTGTTCAAAATTACGTTTTTCAGAGAATTGCAATAGTGCTTTCATAACATGTACATTGAGTGTTCCTGTCTATGGGTGGTTGCTGGCACAATTGTGGATGGTTGCTGCTTGATTGAAATATACAGATGTACAATTTACATTTGTAAAAAATTAAAAATAATAAACCACTTTGCTATCTAATCTATTCACAATTAAATAGTTTTCTTTTAGGATGATTTGTATATATAATGTGTATGTGTGTGACAGAATGCATAGTTAAAATAGATTGACTTTTTATTAAAAGTTCTGCATTTTGAGATCATTTTTATGATCTTCTGGTGAAATTCTTAGGCTGTATCTGTGCTATCTCCATAAATGTGATGTCATGGAGGGGTCTTCTTCCCAACGGCATTGATTGTTGGCTACCTTTATTAGCTTTCTTTATGAGGCTGTTCCAGAATATAAACGCCAAGGCTGCATAATATAGAACAAATTATGTTTTTCTAATATGTGTTTGGCAATTGTTGATTTCTCTCGAAGGCCAATATATTTGCCATGTACCATTGCTGCAGAAGAGCATCTCACCACCATCCTTATTAATGTGATACTGTTGAAGATGATAGACCTGCAGTTAAAAATATTTGTGTGTTCTCGTAACCTCTCTAGTGTCCTTAAATCATTCTCACAGTGTTCCAACTGTGTTCGTCCATCTTTGTCAGTCATGACTGTCACAATAAAGGATCTCAAATGTAAATTAGCTAATCAAGTTCTGATCTGTAAGGTACTGGAATAAGTGGGTCAGTGTTCTCTGTCTCATACAAAAAGCTGTACAGACCTTCAGTCCAGGACTGAAGTAGACACATTTTCACACAACATAGACCAATCATTTTATTTGTGATGTACAAACAGTACAGGTTGTAATCAGTTCAGTGGATGCAATTCACAATCATCATCTTGAATGGTCTTAACATATCTAAGACTCACATGATGCAGTTAAAAACCAAACAGTCAAAATGTGGGCGGATTAAGATTATATACAACTACTAAGATATAGAAAAAGTTGACTCAGTCAAATTCTTAGGTTTAAATGTAGATACAAATTTGAGCTGGCAGGCACACATTGAATACCTGGCAAAGAAACTGAGCAGCTTTGCATTTACAATGCAAATATTATCAACTGCAACTAACATGGGCACACGAAAAGTAGCGTATACAAGGTACTTCGAATCCACTATTAGGTATGGTATTGTTTTTTGGGGTAACTCAGCAAACAGTGTGGATACTAAAAATGCAGAAAAAAATCATTTGAAATATGTGCACTGCAAATCACAAAGAACCATGTTGACCATTATTTAGAAAACCTAAAACATTAACCCTGCCATTCTTATACATAATCGAGATTATTATATTTATGTACACCAGACATGAATTATTTGAGGGGAAACAATTTTGTCCATTCACATGATACTAGAAGCAAAGAAAATTTTATGCTCTGCACCCACCGCCTCACACTGTATGCCCAGGGACCTCAGTTCATGGGAATAAAAATTTGTAATAAATTGAAAGGGAACAAGTTGGTGCAGATGAATTTCGGTTCACTTAAAAGAAAGCTATATGAGGTACTGACACTGTAGTGTTATCACTCAGTGGATGAATTCATGTAGGACAAACGGGAAGTTTGAACTGGATACAATGTGTTACACAATCCAAGAAATATCCTTAATAGAGTTGTTATTTATTGTAGTGCTGAAACTTCCTGGCAGATTAAAACTGTGTGCCGGGCTGAGACTCGAACTCGGGACCATTGCCTTTTGCAGCAAGAAGTAAAGCTGTGAGGATGGGGTGTGAGTCGTGCTTGAGTAGCTCAGTTGGTAGAGCACTTGCCCGCGAAAGGCAATGGTCCCGAGTTCGAGTCTCGGCCCGGCACACAGTTTTAATCTGCCAGGAAGTTTCATATCGGCGCACACTCCGCTGCAGAGTGAAAATCTCATATTGTAGTGCTATTATTTATTAATGTAAGAATCGTTGTAACTGTATTATGAATTTTTAATGTGTCTCCTGTACGCAAACTAAATGGATTGCAAATGTACATCTTGAGATGGATAAAACACAGTTCAACAATTCTTTTTTAAGCTGATAAAAAAAGTTATGTGTATCTCAAATTCGATTGACTATGTTTTGTGCAGTGGTATGAATTGACATGTGTGTATAATAGTTTTAATAATTTCAGGTATTGAAGGACAATAGAGAACTGCCCCTGTATGGCTCTGGTGGTTTCCGTTTCTTATGGGACACAAAATTTGACTCTGCAATGGTTGCGTTCCTTGACTGTCTACAACAGTTCAAGGAACAAGTAGAGAAGGGAGATTCAGGTTTCTGCTTACCTTATCGTATGGAGAAGGGAAGAATAGAAGATTCTGCCACTGGAAATTCCTACAATATAAAGTAAGTAGGAAACTCGCTATAATTATTTAAAGTCCACTTATAATGAGAAAGCAGAGTTAGTCCCGAATACATTAGAGAGTCAAAGAAACTGGTTCCCCTGTTCTATATTGTGTAGGGCACAAGCATGCAGAAGTACCACTGCATGACGTAGCATGGACTCGACTAATGTCTCAAGTTGTGCTGGAGGGAACTGACACCATGAATCCTGTAGGGCTATCCATAAATCTGTAAGAGTACAAGGGGGTGAAGATATCTGAACAGCATGTTGCAAGGCATCCCAGATATGCTCAATAATATTCATGTCTGGTGAGTTTGGTGGGCAGCAGAAGTGTTTAAACTTAGAAGAGTGTTCCTGGAGCCACTCTATAGCAATTCAGGATGTGTGGGGTGACACATTGTCCTTCTGTAATTGCCCAAGTCCATCGGAATGCCCAATGGACATGAATGGATGCAGGTGATGTGACAAGATGCTTATATACGTGTCACCTGTTAGAGCCGTATTGAGATGTATCAGGGGTTCCATATCACTCCAACGACACATACCCCACACCATTACATAGCCTCTACCAGCTTGGACAGTCCACTCCTGACATGCAGGGTCCATGGATTAAAGAGGTTGCCTCCATACCCGTGCACGTCCATCTGCTCGATACAATTCGAAATAAGACTTGTTCGACCAGGCAACATATTTCCAGTCATCAACACTTCAATGTCGCTGTTGACAGGGCCAGGCAAGGCTTATAGCTTTGTGTTGTGCAGCCATCAAGGGTACACGAGTGAGCCTTCAGCTCCGAAAGCCCATATGGATAATGTTTCGTTGAATGGTTAGCATGCTGACACTTGTTGGTGAACCAGCATTGAAATCTGCAGCAATCTGCAAAAGGGTTGCACTTCTGTCTCGTTGAATGGTTATTTTCAGTTGTTGTTGGTGTTGTTCTTGCAGGATCTTTTTACGGCTGCAGTGATGTCGGAGAGTTGATGTTTTACCAGATTCCTATTTTTCACAGTACACTAGTGAAATGGCCGTACATTAAAATCCTCACTTCATCGTTACCTTGGAGATCGCTCGAGCACCGACTATAACGTCATGTTCACACTCACTTAAATCTTGATAACCAGCCAGTGTAGCAGCAGTAATCGATCTAACAGCTGCACCACACTTGTTGTCTTATATAGGCGCTGCTGACCACAACGCCATGTTCTGCCTGTTTACATTTTTCCGTATTTGAATAAGCATGCCTCTATCAGTTTCTTTGGCACTTAAGTGTGTGTGTGTGTGTGTGTTGTTTTTTTTTTTTTGGGGTGGGTGGGGGGGTGTAACGGTGTCTCTAAATAATGACAATATTGTGAAAAGGATAGATTGTTGCTCACCGCATAGAGGAGTTGATGAGTCGCAGACAGGCACTACAAAACATTACAATTAAGCTTTTAACCAAAAGGCCTTGTTCTGCACACGCGCGCGCGCGCGCACACACACACACACACACACACACACACACACACACACACACACACAAAAGGAGAACTCTCACCCACATGGCCTGTCCCTGGCTACTGAAGCCAGACTGCAAACTGCATCTGTCCCTGATAAATGGGAGAGCAGTGTGGTATGGGTTGTGGGGATAAGGAAAAAGGCTGGGGCAGTGAGGGGAGGGATAGCAGAATAGGGGTGGGGGAAGCTGCTTATAGAAGCATGCAGGAACATGTTGGAGACAGTGTAGGGCTGCTAAGTGCAGTTGGGAGGTTTGAGGAGGAGGAGGGAAGAGAAGTGAAAAAGGAGAACAACAGATCAGGGTAAAATGTCTTGGGGAATAGAAGACTGTATAGTGCTGGTGTGGGAGCAGGGAAGAGGGTAAATAGGTAAAGGACAGGAACTAGCAAAGATAAAAGCCAGGGCTTTACGGAAACATAGGGAGAGTTTCCACCTGTGCATAGGAAGAGTTCCCACACAGGCAGTTCGGAAAGGCTGTAGGAGGTATACAGATGGTGCAGACTGTGTAGCAGTCACTGAAGTGAAGCACGTTGTATTGTGCAGCATATTCACCAACTGACTCGGCCACAGTTTTTCAGTAGCCATTCATGCAGACAGACAGCTTTCACAGGTAACCATCCCTTTGATGGGATAGGAGATACCTGTGACATACAGAAGTAGGTGGTGGTGGGAGGATGTATGGGCCAGGTCTTTGTATCTAGGTCTATTTAAGGGACAAGAGCCATGAGGTAATGGGTTGGGAGCAGGGATGGAGTGGGATGGGCAGTGATCTAGCATAGGTTTGGTGGATGGTGGAACACTGTTTTGTGAAGGTTAGGGAGGATAGTTGATAGGATATTTATCATTTCAGGGCACAAGAGTCAGTCAAAACTCTGGCATAGAAACTGATTCTCCAAAACTCACCATTACTATACAAAATCCAGGACCAAAACAGACTTGAAACACAGTCATGAACCTTCTCTCCCAAAAGCCCTAGTCCCAAAGAAGTATCAGTCCTTTCCAAAGGCTTTACCTTCCATTGCACTCCCAAATCTAATTATGCTGGACTTGTTAAAGACTTTCTCTCCTTTTCCTGGCCAGTACACTGGAAACACTTTCTCGTGGTTAACCCTACCAATCATACTTGACCCAAAACCAATACTGAACCATGCCAGCCTCAGTCTATTCATCCATCCAACTGCGATCCACTTCTACTGTCCCCAAATCGTCCCTCTGTTGAGATTACAGAATTTTGTAACCTCAAACTTTGCCTCATCATAATTCTCCAGATCCCTCAACATTGAAATTAACCTTACATCCACAGAAGGAATCACAATCCGCCACCTAAAAACTAATCCTGACCTTATAATCCTACCTGTTGACAAAAGCTCCATCACTGTTGCCTTGAACCACGGGGATTGCCTGACATATTCTTCCACCAACAAACCTTGCCACAGTTTGTTTTACTTTCCCTTGGATAAAAGTAGTGATTATGATGTAATTCTTGATGCTATATGAGCCCCTATGTTCCATAACAGTATTGACGTTCACATGTATGAGGGCTGCTCATAAAGTAACCTCTAACTGGCTGTTAACAGACAAAATAATAGATTTTACGCACAATCTGTACTTACATGTTCACATTAATTCTCCACATAGTTGCCACCCAGTTCAAAATTATAACATGACACCAGTGTCTTTATCCCTTCATCATAGAATGGTGCTGCCAGTTGTTGAAAACATCCTTGAGCTCATCAATAGTCATGAAATTGAGTAGTCAGCCAGGCCTTCATCTTGGGAAAGAGATAAAAGTTGCAAGGTGCCAAGTCCAGATTATTGGCAGGTCTTTGAAAAATTTGCCAGCCAAAATGTCTAAATTTTTCATTCATTTGATTCACAGTATAGGTCGTACATTGTCATGAAGGAGAAATATTCATTTGGTAATCATCCCACACCATTTGTTTTGGGTTCACCTTAGTAGGTTTGCAATTCTGATAAAAATGTATGTTGTTACAGCATTCTCATGCATTACTACCATTCTCTCTAACATATTTTTGTAATATCATATCAGTTTTAAAATCATTTTAACTTCATCTACTGTTCTTTGATATGATTAATTTTGTATTTAATATTTCAGGATTCAGTTCAACTCTGAAGAGCAGTGGACAAAGTCTCTTAAGTTCCTCTTGACCAATCTGAAGTGGGGCCTTGCGTGGGTTAGCTCACAGTTTACAAAAGATGAAGCAGAAGCCTCCCAACGTTAATCATTGTATTGCGGCGTGCAGTGTGAGCTAGTCATGATGTGTGTGTGTCCGCATGTAAATGCTGAAGCCTTTTGGCTTTTTTTAACTTACCCATACACCATATAGGAAGTGACTGAAATGGATCTTTGGACCCATCTCCTTGTATAAATTCAATGGGCACCTGTGTTGTTACAACTTGGCTTATGTCTTTCATAATGAATGTATCTTTTTCTCGAAGTGTATAATATGTATTCATAAAGCAGAGATGTCACAAGGATGCCATGATTTTTAACAGAAAATGTCATTGTAGTGTGTTAAAATTTATTTCAGTGTGTTATTTTTGCGATGAGTGTATTTTGACACATTTTGTACTCCTCCCTTTTTAAGTATAAGAATGAAGTGAAAAATATTGTTTGATCTCAGTCATTTTGCTTTTTTGTTGAGTGACTAACGTGTATAATATAATATTGGTTCTTCATTCATGTTTAGGCTAAGAATAAGGTAAACAGAATAGAACTGGAAATGGTGGAATGCTGTGTGAGAATAGCTAGTTATTTATGTTTTGTTCCTGTGATGATAATATGCAGATATACTGTTATAGGAAGTGTGTGCATCTGTTGCAGAAAGCTATAAAGAAAATGGGACCAAGAAGTTCAAAGATCCATCAGTGAGTGAAATACAGCTTTCACCAAGTATAGAAATTCGATGTAACGGTAGTTTGTGGATCGCTTGAAGGAAGATGTTATCACACTCATTGAAAATAACATACGAAACTGCTCATGAAACACAACCTGGATTAGATGACCCACTTTCTCATCCTCCCCCTCCACACGCACACTTTTCCCCAACCGTGCCCTTCTATGCAAATAAAAAGTATGCACACTCAGTGTTGACTATAAGCTAAAGCTCTATCTTTTCTTTTGGCAAACATTTTTTCCATATATGTAAATTGTGAAATTGTGTCAAGACAGTCCAGGAATTGTTTTAGTCAAATGTTTCATAGATAGTTATGTTTATATGATCATCATTACAGTAAGGTTAAAGAAATCACTCATCGTATAGTCGAGGTATTGAGGAGTATATAGGATAAAAAATATAAATAAAAATAACACGCACACACAGGAGAGGGATGGAGGAGGGGGAGGGGGGGGGGAGAGAGAGAGAGAGAGAGAGAGAGAGAGAGAGAGAGAGAGAGAGACTGTGTGTATTTATAACACAGTGCCTCAGTTGCATGGTGACTGATTACCTTCACTCTTCCATTGTCTCTATTCCAGTTAGGGCTTTTCAGTGCCTAATTTTTACTGCTCTCGTCCAGTATACTCCTTCACTAATTGATTACTTTCCTTGTTCAATATACTAAATCTTGAGATTCATTTCAGAGTCTTTAACTTACAATTGTTTCTATTCCACATTCCCCCTATCCTTCTGGAGCACTTGTTCTGGTTACTGTCTATTCCTTCATTTTTATCTAATTTGTGGTACACGTTGGAAAGTTCACATTAAAATAATTTAATTTCAGGTAAAACTGGTCATCAACTTTCAGGGCAGTTGGGAGTGATAGATATGACACTGACTGGAAATGAAGGATATTATGTTGTACAATTGGTCAGCTGCTTCTGTCAGAAACAACTGCTGATTCAGAATATACTCTTTTGTGTACAGTCTTCATCTCATATATACATAATAATTGCACTGAAACACAAATAACTTAAACAAGACAGTCAGTGGATATTTAACCACAATCTTCTCTTCTTCCCACATCATCCCTTTTTTTTTTTTTTTTTTTTTTTTTTTTTTTTTTTTTTTTTTTTTTTTTTTTTTTTTGTATCTTTCCCAAATTCAACGTACCAATCCTTTTCTAGCAATAGGATAATCTGCTGTACTGAAACTATTTTATAAACTTGAAATATTCCAATTCCAAATAACATTTCCTCAAGTATTGTTAGTGTATGTGAAGGTAGCTATTAACAATGGCACAATGAGTCATAGTTCTGGTAACTATGACTGTGGCATCCCAGGTATTTGCGTTGGTGGTTGCTTCCAGACACAATTCTCTGAAATCCTATATGATGGGATCTAGGTATCTGTATTTTTTGTGTCTTACCCCCACCCCCCCACACTTTCCCTCTCCGTTTTAAATTGAAATAAGTACAGTTCTGTTACGGACGTATGACAAATTTCCTGTTCATGGAACTAGTTGGAAATCACATTCTGAGCTTGTCTAGAGATTGGGGTAAAAATGTAAGTCCATTTATCCTGATAGATACTTCCTAACAATGTCCTGAAAAAATTATTCATTTAGAGCATAATTAATGGTATCATGTTACACTGTCATAATTATTTAATGATTATTCTGTTCAAGAGGTAGTTGCATTCTGTTCTGTGTGCTCATTTGCTTTTATTTATTGAAATGCTTATATTCAATTGAGTTCATTGTTGTAGTCCTGCTATATGTAATTGATTTGTTCAGCCTTATACAAAATTTTGTGTCTACTATTATTCAGATATGCTGTAATAAGTAAAAAGTGAACAACTTTAAAGAGCTAAGAACTTAGCATAATGGCACTAGTGTGTGTGTGTGTGTGTGTGTGTGTGTGTGAGAGAGAGAGAGAGAGAGAGAGAGAGAGAGAGAGACTGAGTAAAGATGATAGAGGAAACATTGAATTAATATTTAAAGAATGCAGTGGTGAGTGTTTTATGAGCAGAATTGAAAATGTATCACAAGATGGACAAGTTCTCCATGCCAATATTGCCTACACCCTTGTGAAAAAATTTTTGCCACCTTATTTTAGAAATTTAATGGGATTCAGCTTAGATCTTACTGTATTCCTTTGGCATAAATATAGTTTATAGTGTAGACAGGCAGCATACAGCCTTTTCTTTGCTGTTTCCACCAGCAGCTAGCATTAAGGATTTTGTGCATAGTTGAATGTGAGTAGGGTGATCATGCAGTTGTCTCCGTATATAAAAGTGAAATGTGGTAAGATTATAGTTAATGTCACTGGTATTCCAGTAACAAACAAAGTTGTTGGAAAACTAAGAATACATGTTGAAACATTTACCTGCGTCATTTAATTTTAAAGACACTGACTTCCAGCGGAAAGTTTGAATGTTGGTGCAATACATTGTTTTTCAAAATATTCATTCACCAGGGTCTAGCAATAAATTTGAAGGCTCTGCAAAATACAGTTATGCAAGTAGTACATTCACCGATGACTAATAATATTTAGAGTATTATTAATCACTTTGCTTCGAAAAATTGTGACGATCAAATGCAGTCACTGTTGCACATATGCCCCTGAGGCTCTGTTCTGAAGTTTAGTGTCTGATGGTGCCCCATTTGTTGTGTCTTGCTCCACGTCAGTCACTTATTTGTTTCACATAAGATACACATGAAGAACATATGACTTGGAGTATGTTCAGTGCATAAAATTTTATTTGCTTACACAACAGGAGAGAGTTATCAGCACCTTTAGAGCACCAAAATCCGTTATTTCCTCATATAGTCACTAAAATCTGTGTGTTCAATTAACAATTTATAGGAGTGAAAATTTAAGTTTTGATGCAAAATTCACTTTAAACGTGCTAATCAGATGGAAACAGGGCTCTAACATGATGGGCTGTCTAATGTAACAATCAATCTGTGTGGCATATCAGTTTCTCTGTAGTGTGACGTAAAAGTGATTCCTCCTGATTCACACACATTTTAATACAGGTAGGGTCATGCAAAAATTGTTACCCATATCTGGAAAAGTACCCACCATGTCAAAAAATGTACTGATACTGCCTACAAAGAACGTCCACTCTTTTTCAAGTACACAGACATGCCAAGATCCATAATGCCATAAAAGTGACTTCACTAAGAGATGCTTATGACCTTATGTCACTATCATACATATTGCTATGGAAAATTGTAAAAATCATTGCATCTTATTGCTGGGCCCTGACATCTTTCATGATTTCATCTAATCTCTTGGATACCATGCAGATCACACTTCAATGCCTGCCAGAGGGTTCATTGAACCACCTTCACAGTAATTCTTTATTGTTCCAATTTCGTGCATTGCTCAGAACAAATGAACACTTATATCTTTCCCTTTGAGCTCTGATTTCGCTTATTTTATTATGATGATTTTTTCTCCCTATTTAGGTTGGTGTCAACAAAATACTTTCACATTTGGAGGAGAAAGTTGGTGACTGAAATTTTGTGCGAAGATTTCACTGCAGCCAAAAATGTCTTTGTTTTAATGTTGTCGGCCACAAATCTTGTATCATATCAGTGACACTCTCTCCCCTATTTTTCAATAATACAAAATGTGCTGCTCTCCAGAAATAGGGAAGCTTTTTTTTACTTGTGTTCCATTCTTTTCAACTTTTGGATACCAGTGTGCAACCTTCCATTGTGGTACAGTTAAACATACTTCATTTTGAAACTCACTGTGATACTCTCAGGTAAAAAAATATTGTACAGTTAATAATCAGGTGTTAGATGCAAAAAATGTCGAAGCAAACCCAACATTATGACTATTGAGTCCCTAGACTTTGTGATACACATATAAAATTCTTGTTTCTCTCTTTAAAGATGAACATTACAGAGAAGACAGGAGGGATTAATGAAAACAAAAATTATCTTGCATATTAATTAAATCACTTAATTTAAAAGAATTCAGCATGTATACACCTCCACTATGTTAAGATTGTATGAATGTGACTCTGATTTGCTCTGCTAATTGTCTGAATATCTGCATGTGTAATATGTTTTTAAAATGTATGTTCTTGTGCACCCACGCACAATTGTATGTTTAGGAAATTGTTGAATAAATTATTTTTTAAAACTTGCCTGTCATTAAATTCACATTTGTCAGAATATGTATTACATTGGAAGTTAACCTGCTATCACAATAATTTAAGCTAGTGGATTTGTCACAGCTGTTACTGGAGTGCTGTGTGAGAAAACTAAGGCTCTCTGAGGAAGGATCAAATTGGAATTAACCATCTACTACTTGTTGATTCTTTGTTCAAGATGGTTCACAAATATAGCAGTTACAAAAAGAACTGTCATTAATGTGAAATTGTCTAATAAATTAATATAAAATATCTGTGGTTTGGTGGGTGTCAGACAATAAACTGAAAGGTCTAGGGTTTCAAACCCCGTCACTATTTTCTTCCTCTCTACACTTGGTTCTTTCACATTAGCAATGATTTGCTAATGCAAAAAATTTTTGTTCCATTGTCATTTGGAGTACACATTAAATTGTAGATCATCCTCTAAATGGCCTGGTAAGTCAGTTGAAAGGTCGAAGGAGGACAATGGCATATCAATGTACTAACGTGATAGAACCAACCCAGCATTATCTTTGCAAAAGCTTTTTCCTGACTTCAGCATGCTGTATTGATACCCCTCTATCAAAATGGAAGTGGTAAAATCATTTCTGTTTACTGCCTCATTTCATTCTTCCCAGTCTTTCCAAAAATCATTGAGAATCTAGCTTGTATAGAATACTGTAGCACATCTTGGATGTTGCCTCACAGTTTAGCTTTCAATAGAAGTCAGAAAAATAGTTTCCAAATAGATTTTGCCTACTTGTCTAAGGTTCAAAGGGGGGACCAATATTGTGGTCGAAGCTTTCAGTGAGCTCGAGACATTGAAAGATCCCTTAAAAATCTGATTTGTTAGATGCTAAGGTTGAAGTTTATAGTAAGCTGGATGAAAAGTAAGAAAAATGATTTCTATAATTAACAGCAAAGAGATCATATGGCTGTTAGTGTAGCAGTAGGAGATCAGTGGCCCACTGCCACAAAAAAGGCAAATATGTTGTTCTTTAAAAAGTCTCTGACAGAAAAGTGAGAAATTTGCTGCCTCATTCTGCCTCACTCACCAAAATTTTTGGCATGTGAACATATTCACACAGCATTCTAAATCCTTTTACCCATTCTCTCTCTCTCTCTCTCTCTCTCTCTCTCTGTAGCTAAGCCTTCATACTCAGCATCTCACTGCCACTGTTTCTCTCCCACTAATTTACAATATATCCCACAGCCAGTCTCACTTACACTGTCTCCTTTTGTCTTTCTTCCCACCACCCCAGTCTGCATCATACCTTGGGAGCCTAAAAATTCTGGGGGTCCAACTTGTTTTTGCCCCTATATCCACGTGTTAAAATTTCAGTCCAAA
Organism: Schistocerca piceifrons; assembly: GCF_021461385.2. Classification (NCBI taxonomy): domain Eukaryota; kingdom Metazoa; phylum Arthropoda; class Insecta; order Orthoptera; family Acrididae; genus Schistocerca; species Schistocerca piceifrons. Next base: position 301,411,213 of record NC_060143.1, read on the forward strand.
ATGCACCCTCTCATATACGTAAGTGTTAAAAGTTCACTGTTCTGGGAGAGTGCAGACATGCTCACACACCAAGCCGATGTATGGTCTCCCCTCAGTTGTATTTTTCATTTCCACTGTCTCCTCTCTCTTTTGCTCCCACGGCTTCTATCTCCGTCCTCTCTCTCTCTCTCTCTCTCTCTCTCTCTCTCTCTCTCTGCTATAGCAAGGTGTGCTGCTTAAATAAAACAAATTCTACAGGCCAGTGAAGTTTTAGCAGTTTATTTATATTTAAAAACAAAGATGATGTGACTTACCATACGAAAGCGCTGGCAGGTTGATAGAAACACAGACACATACATACACACAAAATTCTAGCTTTCGCAACCAACGGTTGCTTCGTCAGGAAAGAGGGAAGGAGAGGGAAAGACGAAAGGATGTGGATTTTAAAGGGGAGGGTAAGGAGCCATTCCAGTCCCGGGAGCGGAAAGACTTACCTTGGGGGAAAAAGGACGGGTATACACTCGCGCACACACACACATATACAGACACAAGCAGACATATTAAAAGGCAAGCCCAAACTCTTTGCCTTTTAATATGCCTGCTTGTGTCTGTATATGTGTGGATGGATATGTGTGTGTGTGTGCGAGTGTATACCCGTCCTTTTTTCCCCCCAAGGTAAGTCTTTCTGCTCCCGGGATTGGAATGACTCCTTACCCTCTCCTTTAAAACCCACATCCTTTTGTCTTTCCCTCTCCTTCCCTCTTTCCTGACGAAGCAACCGTTGGTTGCGAAAGCTAGAATTTTGTGTGTCTGTTTGTGTTTCTATCGACCTGCCAGCGCTTTCGTATGGTAAGTCACATCATCTTTGTTTTTAAATATATTTTTCCCGCGTGGAATGTTTCCCTATTATCTTCAAAATATTTATATATTTTGACACACATAAACAACAAATAAGTATGCGTAATATAAGGGTAACGCAAAATTGTTTGCTTTACATTTTTCTGTGTACTTCGCTCATTGATTGCAATTCATCGAACATGCCTGGATTACAATTCGTTTCTTAAGAGTTAAAATATTATTAGAAATATTTTACTGCAGTAAATCCAGTTTTACATAATTTCTGGCAGACATCGTAAGTTCTTTTCAGGCATGTTATGCCCCATTTTTTGTCACGGCAGTACCATTTTTGACACATCTGTACAGCCATGAAGTGACCCTTATATACTGACAGCTCGTCAAAGTTTTAATGGTGATAAATACTGACTAAAAACATTTTGGTGACATTAGATGTCAGTTAAAACTACATTTATGCCTCTGACTATATTATGTGCATAAATATGGTAACTTTGAACCTCAGTAACAGATAATGATACCCAAAAAAGTTTCTAAGTGCCCACAGATCATTATCTTAATAACATTTGGTAAAACTTGCGACAATCTGCCATGAACATAAGTTAAAGATGTGGACATCCCCACATTTGTTACTTTTCATAAAAATCATGTTTTTTCAGGATTTTCTCAGGAACTGCCCAGGAACAAACAGTGCTTTTATAAACTGCCTAAGGTCCATCCTAAACCACACTTAATGCAAAAGAACCAACCAATTTGCCAGGGCTAGGGTATGTGTGTAATGTTTAAATTTTGACATTGCTCCTGCTGTAGGATAGCTGCAGTATGCGTGTTCTTCTGATAGGTATAAAAATATTCACTAGGCCAAGGGTTATCTAGAAAAACTTGGCCCCTTATCTCTGTGATCAATACAACCATATATATGAACTGCTGAAAAATCACATTTTCATGTGCATCTTTTTGGAGTGTAGTGGTACCAAGCACTGTTGTGCACAGAACGATAAATAACAATAGATTAACTAAAGTAATAGCACTGTTCTTGCCAATTTTACTGCAGTAAACTTAGTACATGATAGTCATAACATTATCATTGTGGAAAAAAATAATATAGTAGTGTGCTTTTCCAGATACATCTGCAGTCCTGGCACACGTTGAAATCTCTGCACCACAGCATGATGCTACAAGAGTCAAAACAAAATGGTACAGCTCATTGACGAAGTGGCGTATTTTGCAGTATTTTATTTTCTGCATCTGAAGGAGAACAATACCAGAACAATATATGGTAACTTAGCAGAAATGTATGGTGTCAATGCACCACCATATGACAGTGTTGGAGTAAGAGGCAGAAGGCATAAAATGGAAATGAATATGGTACAGATCCAAGAACATTAGTCTAGTTTTGATCAGTGGAAATGAATACATATCAGAGAATTGAGGAATGAGAATGGAGGTCAGTTCCTAAGAACGAAAACTTCTTGGAACTGGTGCTGTTTGTGTCACATTTGTACTGTCTATCCATATTAGTGAGTGGAAGTGGGGGATAGTAGTTCTATTTTTTCAGTTTTGTATAGGAGTTAATTTTTATTGTTTCTGTTAATCTTACTTTCTTGAACATTACAACAAAAAAAAGGCACTTTTCAGTCTCCACAGACTTCCAAGGTTCCATGGGGCACAGATCAAGAAATGGTGCCTTGGACTATTGCTTCCTGCCCATAAAACAGAAAGCACGAAATAAATAAATAAAATATTTATTCTACAGAAAGAGACCTCAGGATTCCTACATGTATTTGCCAAGACATTTACTCCAGAAAACTGAGAGTAAATTTAGTATGAACTGTGAAATTAACATTCCTAATATTTGAAGTAAAAATAATTTTCATACAGACTATACTTTCCTATTCAAGATTCAGAAGGGAGTTTTATACTGTGATCCAAAAGCCTTTCACATTGCCAGCAGATACCACGCAGGAAAATGGAAATTTTTCACATATTCTAAAGTAAAGTAAGGGAAAAGAAAGGATTAGCTTATTAACTGCTCATATAATTTACCCCAAAACTTTGACTCAAGCTCACAAAATTCCAGTTAACCGGCTATAACTTAAGAACTATATACATTTCATAGTGTTCTATTTGCAGTTACCTAAAATACTTAGTTTGGAGCATTAAATACGAAAACAACTGCTGAGTAGTGTAAGAGGAAAAGCAGTGCCTCCCTCCCTCAAGTGGTTTCTTTTCTCCTAAAATATAAATCTACAGATAAAATATTTGTCCCTCCCCCCTTCTCTAACATAAGTTCACAGATAAAATAGTCACCCCCCCCCCCCCCCAATCCCTATTAACACACTGGTCAATTTTCAGTGCTGTAAATGGTGTAGAACTGTACCAGGCAGCCATGTGACACTTCAGCACTGATCTACATCTACGGGACTACTCTGCTTTTCACAATAGAGTGCCTGGCAGAGGGTTCAATGAACCACCCTCAAGCTCGCTCTCTACCATTCCACTCTCGGGCACGCAGGAAAAACGAGCACTTAAATTATTCTGTGCGAGCCATGATTTCTCTTATGATATCGTGATGATCATTCCGCCCTATGTACGTGGATGCCAACAGAATGTTTTTGCAATCAGAGGAGAAAATTTGGTGATTGAAATTTCATGAAAAGATCCCATTGCAATGAAAAATGCCTTTATTTTAATAAGAGCCACTCCAATTCATGTATCATGTCTATGGCACTATTTCCCCTACTTCGCGATAATACAAAGCGAGCTGACCTCCTTTGTACTTCTTCAATTTCATCCATCAGGCCCGTGTGGTGTAAGCAGCCTCTTTAGCAGACCTGTTGTACCTTCTAGGTGTTCTGCCAATAAATCACAATCTTTGGTTGGCTCTACCCACAACATTATCTATGTAATCATTCCAATTTAGAATATTTGTAATTGTAATCCTTAAGTATTTAGTTCAGATTTGTGTGACTTATCGCGTAATCGAAATTTAGCAGATTTCTTTTAGAACTCATGTGAATAACTTCACACTTTTCTTTATTCAGGGTCAATTCTACATATATGCAATAACTCTGCTTTTCACAATAAAGTGCCAGGCAGAGGATTCAATGAACCACTTTTCGCACCATACAGATATCTTATCTAAATCATTTTGAAATTCGTTTTGGTCATCTGATGACTTTACAAAACGGTAAATCACAGCATCATCCGCAAACGAGCTTATATGACTACTGAGATTGTCTCCTATGTTGTTAATATAGAACAGAAACAATAGAGGGCCTGTAACACTTCCTTGGGAACACCAGATATTATTTCTGTTTTACTCAATGACTTTCCATCTATTACTACAAACAGTGACCTTTCTGACAGGAAATCATGAATTCAGTCGCACAACTGAGGCGGTATTCCATTGGCACACAGTTTGGTTAGAAGACTCTTGTGAGGAACAGTGTCGAAAGCCTTCTGGAAATATAAAAATATGGAATCAATTTGACATCCCCCACAATATCACTCATTACTTCATGAGTATAAAGGGCTAGTTGTGTTTCACAAGAAGGATATTTTCTGAATACGTGCTAACTATGTGTCAATAAATCGTTCTCTTCGAGGTGCTTCATAATGTTCGAATACAATATGTTCCAAAACCCTTCTGCAAATCGACGTTAGTGATATAGGCCTGTAATTCAACGGATTACTCCTACTTCCTTTTTTGGGTATTGGTGTGACTTGAGCAATTTTCCAGTCTTTAGGTATGGACCTCTCTGTGAGTGAGCAGTTGTATATAACTGCTAAATATGGAGCTATTGTATCAGCATACTCTGAGAGGAACCTGACCCGTATACAATCTGGACCGGAAGCCTTGCTTTTATTGATTTTATTAAGCTGCTTTGTGATACCGAGGATATCTATTTCTATGTTTCTCACCTTGGCAGTTGTTCTTGATTGGAATTCAGGAATATTTACTTAGTCTTCTTTGGTGAAGGAGTTTCGGAAAATCGTGTTTAATAACTCTGCTTTAGTGGCCCTGTCATCAGTGCAGTCATAGCAGTCAAGAGGGTGTGTGGGTGCAAGTTCTTTGTATGGAATCGGCGCAATCACATGGGCTGGCATGGCAGAATGGAGCTACTGTATTTTGACATGCTCACAGCAAGACTGTGCTTGTGGTTGTTCAGCTTGTTGGTGTATTAACACGGCTTGTCAAACATGTCCACAGGGACACTTGGGTCCACATAACAATGTGAAAGAACATAAGTCATACAAAGATCCTATCTGACAGGAATTCTACACAAGTGCCATGCCTTCAGTGACAACTGGTTTCAAACCCAACAAGTAATTGATGCTGTCACTAAAGCAGGTCCATCTCAACCAGCTAAAAAAAATAAAATAAAATAAACTATATCTCACAGATGCACAAAGTTGCAAATCTTCAATGGGGCAAACATGTTGATTCAAAATTCTATTAAAAGTCTACTAATGAAAGAATTTGTTATTAATCAAGGCATAACAGCATGCTATCAGCTCTCTAGGTGCCCAGTAGATAAACATACACTGACCACACTGACTGTTTCATGAACTGTTATTCTACTGGGTTCTTCCACAATATTCTTATTACTGTTGATCACAAAGTAACATTACAAAAACACACATATTATAGTGTTAATAACACTGCTTTTGTGAGATGTAAAGTCTTCTTTACATAACAATGAGAATTACGGCAACAGGTTTTACTACTGCAACAAAACTGTTCACGGAATGGAAGATCATGAAATATTGTGTTCCACCGGAGTACTACTTGAAACTTCTGTTTCATTCTTGTTTAAGAATACATACAGTCTCAGGTCAACTAGATCTCGACAAAGGTTGTAATGAAATTCATTTGCAGTTATCTTAGAGGACAATTGTTTGAGTGCAATGCAACTACAGTTAATAAAGAGTCGCAGACAGGCACAACAAAAATACTTCTGCACATATGAGCTTTTGGCCAAAAGGCTTTCCTCTGAAATGGAAAAAACAAAAACATTTCTGCAAGCACAATTACACACACGACCACCGTCTCTTGCTACTGAGACCAGACTGCAAGCAAGTGCACCTGATAGGCAATCGGTGGGTGGCGGGGCTGAGGAGGAGGCTGGGGTAAGGAGAGGGAGGACAGTAGAGTAGGGGTTGGGGAGGGTGTGGTGCTGCTTGTGGAAGCACGCAGTGATGTGGTGGGGACAGGGTAGGGCTTGTAGGTGCAATCGGGAGGATTGGGTGTGTGGGGAGCAGAAAAAGAGAATTAAAAAACTAGTGGGTGCATTGGTGGAATAGAAGGCTGTGTAGTGCTGGAATGGGAGCAGGGAAGGAGAGGAACCATGGAAGGCTGAAGCCAGAGGGTTTACAGGAAAGACACATTGTAAGGAGATTTCCCGCCCATGTAACTCAGAAAAGCTGGTGTTGGTAAGAGGGATCCAGATTGCACAGGCCGTCAAGCAGTCACTGACGTAAAGCACATTGTGTTAAGCAGCTTGTTTAGCAGCTAGGTGATCCAACTGGCTCTTTGCCACAATTTGTTGGGGGCCATTCACGGCAACAGATAACTTGTTGGTTGCAGCTTAATTTCAGATCACACAACCGCTTTCACAGATAGTAATCCTGATCTTGATGGGATAGGAGATGCATGTGACCCCCCCCCCCCCCCCCCGCCCCTCCCCTCCCCAATAGGAGAAGGTGATGGTGGGAGGATGTATGGGACAGGTCTTGCACCCAGGTTAATTGCAGGGATATGAGCCACCAGGCAAGCAGTCGTGCCCTGAAATGAGGAATTGTTTTCATTATCCTTCTCACTCGTTCCACAGTGGTATTCTGTTGCCCCCAAATCTATGCTATATCCTTGTTCATCCCCACCCCCAACCTTTGCCTCATGGCTCCTATCTTGCAACAGACCTACATGCAAGACCTTTCTCATACATCCTTCCATCACAACCTACTCCTTTACGGTCACAGGCATCACCTATACCATCAGACACTGGGCTACCTGATAAAGCAGTCATGTGATTTATAAACTAAACTGCAAACACTGTGCTGCTTCTTATGAGGACAAACAGTCAACAAGCTGTCTGTTGGCATATATGAGAATCGAAAAACTGTGGCCAAGAGATATATGAACCACCTTGTTGCTGAACATGCTGCCCTACATGCCTTTCGCTTCATTGGCTGCCGGTACCATCTGGATCCTAACTACCAAAATCAGCTTTTACAAGATATGCAGCTGGGAACTCTCTCAGCAATATATCCTATGCTCCCGTAACTCCCCTGGCCTCAAACTTTGCTAGGCCCTGACCTTCAACCACATGTCCTCTTCCCTTCTCCCATTCCAGCCTTACACAGTCTTCTATTCCACCAATGCACCCACAAGTCTCTCTTCCTCCCCTCCCCCCCCCCCCCCTTCCTCTACTTGTCTCATTTCTGTTACCCTCTCCTCCCTTGCCCTCCCAACTGCACCTAGCAGCCCTATCCTGCTCCCGCCATGTTGCTGCAGGCTGCCTCAAACAGCACTACACCCCCCCCTCCCCCACCTCCTCCTCCTCCTCCTCCTCCTCGTCACCATCTGCACAGACTGACTGTTTTTCCAGTCAGGTGCAGTTGCCTCAGCAACCAGAGACAGTGGTGGTGTACTTGGGTGAATGTGTGATCCATTTTAGAAGAAAGTCTTTTGGCCAAAAGTCAAATGTATAGCAGTCTTTTTGTTGTGGCCGCATCTGACTCAATGTCTTCTCTATATGGCAAGAGGCAACCTATCCTTTCATAATGTTGTTATCATTCCATTCTGGCTTTTCCATTGTCTGAACATGACAAAGTACTTATTCTACAATAAGAAGCTGTCAATGCACTATTCTCAACTTGTCAGTTCTGTATTTACATTTCCACACATTGACTTCTTGCCATTTGTGACCAATAATGAAGTTTGCACATATTTCTACACTTTAATGTTGCAATACACATGATTGATCATCACAGTAGCTTTGTATTCCTGTCGAAATCTTAAAAAAGAAATCCACCTGACTGGTACAAAAGTAACAGGTCTCATTATCTGAGACACAAAGTCGAGAACCAATATGACCGAAAATGTATCCTATGAGCCAATATTCACACAAATTTGGTTTCTGGGACATGGAGTTGCAAGTATGTCAGTGACCTCAAAACAGTGCACAAAACAGATCAAAACAATGAAATTCTTTTGGGTGTGCAACCACATCATGATATGATAAACCTAGTGATGTGTTGGCTATTACTGCTGGCAGCCTTCGTCAGAGTGAGTGCACAGTACCCAAAATGGCAACAGTTTAATCATGTAAACAACGAGAATTTTATTGCAATGGCCTCTGGCCACAAAAGCCTATATTTGAAGTTGAACCTCCTAACAACTTGCTGAATTTCACTTCACAAGCAATCATATACGCTGAATTACCACAGCTGGTAAATAGTAACTGGCAGACTATTGATTTTTGAAAAGCAAGGAAGGCATTTATGTCCACAGAATCCAATATTCATTGACCATTATTTACAAGCATAAACATACAAAGTAGGCATTAAGATTCTTGTGACACAATCGACATTAACATGAAATGCATACTCGTAGTTAATGCAGCACATTAGTGGCTTGTTTCACATTGTTGAATGTTTTCCTGCTGAAGCTGAAGGAAGACAAGTAGGTCTATTTTAAATTTTTATGATTACAAATGTAGGTGACTCGAAGGCTAAAACAGCCAAGTCTTATTTGAGCAATGCAACATTTATTCAAGTATACACTTTATTTACACATTGCCACAGAGTAAGAAGATAAGATTTAGTAATAACGAACCACTCAAACAATAAAAAGGTAAAATCTGATTCAGGTACTTAACAGGCCATTACATGCAGGGCAAACACACTGCATGAACATTATTAAATTAATGACAAAAAAAGGAGTTCAAAGAAATAGTGTTTTTAAACAATGTGTTTAACAACTAAACAGATTCTGAAGTTGACCTTATCTGGTAAGTCATGATAGTTGTTTATCACATTTTTAATACTGCTTTCAATTCCATTACTGAGCCTTTTACAAAATGAAATTGGCAAAGACAAAAAGTACACACGAACACTAATTTCTTCAAATTAATGAAAGAAAAAGTGAATCACAATTAAAATGGAATTGTACTGATTTAAACAGAAAATGCCTTGCCTAGTATGTCCCTCAGAATCTATTTCCAATTCAGCATTGTGAGCTGTAAACATGACAGACACACATATACAGACATTATTAATGTTACTTGCTGTCAAAAAAATGTCAATGATATTTTACAAGATGGAAATGATGTATAGTAACAGAAGAGTATATTTTTTACATAATAATAAGACGGAAAAGACAAAAAATATGACTCTGAAGTATAAATAATAAAAAATATGAAGTAACTGGGAAGCAAATAACAGCACAAACTTATACAACTATTAGTACAACATGTATGCACTTACGAGTACTCAGTGTTACAGAAAGTCTAAGGAACAAAAGAACACAGGAGAAAGTAGACAGTTTAAACTGACAGGCACTGAACTGCTTGGACTGGAAGTTAAAATGATCTGTATGAACAAATGGTTTATTCTTTTTTCAGAAGCATTGTCTTTAAAAATTCTCTGTTTAGAATATTTCAGTCTTTAAAAGAGGAATTTTTTATACGTATCAATTATAAAATTCAGCAGCGTTCAAATATGCTATAAAGTCCTGTCAAACATGTTAGGTTATTTATAACATTTTTTGAACATAGCTCTTCTGGTGGATAAAAATCTTCTCGCATATTTCGATAAAGAACATGCTGTATTGTCCACTTTAGTTGAGCACTTTTGGAATCATCCTGCAAAACAAGATAATGTATCTATTAAATTTCGAACACAATTAACAACACATATACAGACATTAATAATGTTACTTGCTGTCAAAAAAAATTCAAAACATTCATACAAAATGGATTTTTGTGGTATCAGTGCATGGAACACTACATACACTGGAATATTTTTTGCAAAACACAGTTTGCTCTTTGTTCACGATAAGTTGTAGTCATCACCATCAACCTGTACAGTTTCCCACAAAGCAATTTCTGCTTGGAAAACATGCTTCTTCATCTGCTCTGGCTTTCCCACCCTTCTCTGTCACTGCTCTGCCCTGTCTTCTCCTGTTTTCAGAATGCTGCTGTCCACTCCTTTTAGCCACTTGTCCCTTGGTCCCCTGCCCCTCATCTTCATTTTGTGCATCTTTCTATGCATCATTATCTAATCCATTTTCTTCACATGACCATATCATATTCTTTTTTTCCCTTTATCTTCTCTTTTAGGAGTTCCTCATGTCCTATCTCCACAACACTTTCATTTCTCATTTTTTCAATTTTTGTTACACCTATTTGGCTTCTCAAAAACATTTCTCTGGTTCACACCTTATTTTTCCCCATTCCTTTCTGCAGCACACAACAGAAACAGCACACAGATGGTGTAAATGACAGCTGTTTACAACATATCACAGAGGTACACCTCTGTGATATGTTGTAAACAACTGTACTGTAGAAAGAAGTAGAGATGAACAAGCTGGTAGAGTAAACTTGTGGTCTGTTATGCCATGAAACAACTTAAAATTGAATCCTCACCTGCGCAGTGGTTCAGCACAAGTTCTGCCTTACATGCTGCCAACTCCATTACAAATAGCAAGGCAAACAGAGAATTTCCAGTAATCACACAAACAGCAAGTTATCTCTTGTGGTGAGCAAGCTACTACACATCTCTGTTATGTTCTGGTAGCTCTAATCATGTATTGTTCATTTTGAGTTCACCTTAGCAGTTACAGACTGTGTGTAAAATGACTGCAGCATGAAAATGAATTGGTCCAAAGTCAATGAATTAGCAAACACACATTTGTGCTTCAGTCTTGCACATGCAACCAGGTGGCATTATGCCAGGTGGTTTGCTCGGTGAGTTTAGCTAGTCATGTTTTCTTTTATACTGTTGGTCATATACTTTGAGAAATAGGTTCTCTGCAAGTAAACAAACATCTGAGGTGTTGGTTCAAAACACTGCTTTTGACATTTAAGATGAAAATACCTTTAATATTATTATTTTAGTTTAATCAAGATTGTTCAGTGCATCGTCATGTTCAAAATGCGGACATGTCCTACCCCTCCCCTGAGAGTTGAAGAAAACTGTAGTGCTAGTACCAGACAAGTATCTCTCACACAACAGTGTATTAGGCTCCAGAAACTTGGAGCTTTCCACCATTTTCTGCTGCTGTTTATGAAAGATCTATCCTTTTCACCTTGTTGTGACCACCAACTCCCACTTCTTTGCATTAAATTTTATGCCATACTCTTTCACACCTTCTTCTCAAACACATAGTTGCTGCTGTGCTTCCTCTTTGTTGTTCCAATACACCCTCAAATCATTAGCAAATGGTTATCATCCTGTCTCTTGTTGCTCTTACCATTTGTGTCATTATATCGTCTTTCACCACCGCAAAAAGTAACAAAGATAATGCACTTCCTTGTTTCACACCATTTCTCTGAGTCATAGAACTCATAAAGTTGTTCTTTCATCCAACTGTGATACAATTTACACTTCCCTGGTACAATTCTTTTATCCTTGGTACAGTCTGCTTCTCTAACACTTTCTTTTTTAGTGTCTCTTGTACTCTACGGCTCTTTCATACTCATGTAGCTGTCTCACTACATATTTGAAATCTACTGTGGACATTCTTGGCCTGAAGCCATACCATTCTCTCAGCTGCTTTTCCACTATTCACCACATTTGTCTCTCCAGAAACTTCTTATAATTTTTGCACAGTGCACAGTTGGACACAAGGGTAAAACTGCTATATCTTTACCATTTCCCCTCTCTAAAGACAACTACAATTATTCCTTTCTTCCAGCCTTCTGGAGTTCTCTTTTCCTTCCATGCAGCTCTCTTAACTCTACACAGCCACTGTGACCTCACTTCTTCTGCTGTTCTGATCATTTCCACACACAGTTCATCTAACCCTAGTGCCTTTCTTCCTTTCATTTTCTGCAGTGCCTCCTGCACTTCTACAGGCATTAGATCTTTTTTTCATTTTCACTTCACCTCCTTCCCCCTATATAACTATCTTCCTCCACTGCTCTGTCTGTCTCCTGCAAATCCTAAAATATGCCCTCCACAGCTCTTTAAGGTTCTCGTCCCCCCTATACCTCATTCCCATATTTAACAACCATTTTTACCTCCTCTGCCACTGCTCTTCCCCTATCTCTATGATTCCTTTCCATCATCGTGGTCCAGTTTTATATCCAGAAAAAGTATATTTCTTTTTTCCCAAAACAGAGAAAAACAGCGTATACTGAGCATTCTACGTTAATGGGAACACAATTACTGTGTTATAAACAATATTCTTTTGTTATATTTTTCCAGGTGCATATCACACAAATGCTATCACAAACAGCTTTGATTTTCAAGAAAATCATCATCGGTTTATGTGTAGAAGGGAGGGAAAGCAGGGAATACTAAAATGCTACAAAACTAAATTACAAACATACACTAACTTTTAAAAAAGCTGTCATTAATATTATGCAGTAAAAAATTACGAAAAAAACATACCACAGGATGGGTTTATGTTAAACTACTCCCACTTACACAGAAAGTAAGTTCAATATTATATGAAGGTGGATTCATAATTCTGGTAAATTCCAACAACATATCAGGAAATTTTGTTACATGGCAGAGGTACAGGTTGGCATATAAACAATGTTAGGAAAAGCATAGAGTGCCACTCATCATAAAGATGACACATTGAGCTGCAGACAGGCATAATGAAAAGACTGCCTTTAGCTTCAACCAAACACAAAAGCAAACAAACACACACACACACACACACACACACAAGCAAGCAAGCACACCTTACACACACATGATCACCATCTAGGGCAGCTTGGACTTAGGTCACTGTCACATTCAGAGGGAATTTGGAGTGGGGCAGGGAAGGGGGAGGTATAGCAAGGTATGGATGGGATGGGAGAGAGAAGAGCACTCTCTAGCTAAGCTTGTAAGGACCTGCCATGCACAGTGTCAGGAGGCTGTGGGGCAGGAAAGAGGGGGGGCTGCAGGGGGGAGGGGGGAGGGTTCTGGGAAGGGGGGGGGGGGTTACAGGAGGAGCACAAAAGGAGACGAGCAGTGAAGGGGAAAGACATGTGGGTGCATTGGCATAGGGTGGCACACAGTGAGGGTGAGGGGACATGAATAGCAATGAGGTGATAGGACAGAAGAGGCGGAAACTGGTGGGTGGAAGGTGCAGGGACCGTAGGATACCATAGGTAGAGGTGGGGATAGTTTTGGGAGTGGAGAACATGTTGTGGGATAACTCCCACCTTCGCAGTTCAGAAAAGCTGGTGGAAAAGAGGAGGATCCAGATAGCCAGGGTTGTGAAGAAGCTATTGAAATCAAGTAGGTTATGTTCAGTTTTAAGTTGTGCCACAGAGTGGTCTACTATGCTCTTGGCTACAGTTTGGCTTTGCCAGACAGTGTTGTTCTCTGACGCCCGCCCACCTCTCCAACCCTGCTATTCCTCCCCTTTCCCTGCCCCACTCCAGATTCCCTTTCAATGTGACAGTGACCCAAGTCCAAGCTGCCAGAGATGGTGGCCATGAGTGTGTGAGTGTGCTTGCTTGCTTGCTTTTGTGTGTGTGTGTGTGTGTGTGTGTGTGTGTGTGTGTGTGTGTGTGTGTGTGTGTGTGTGTGTGTGCGCATGTGTGCGTGCGTGTGTGTGTGTTTGGAGGCGGCTTTGGCCAAAAGCTAAATATGTAACAGTGTTTTCGTTGTGCCTGTTTAAAACTCAGTGTGTTATATTTATGGTAGGTAGCAAGCTATCCTTTTCTTAATATTCTTGTAACTATTTTGTAGAAGCTTTTACATATATGAAATATGCAGCTGTTTGTCACCAGATATCGTAACAGATTGATACAAAAATACTATGATTCAGTTAAAATCACCTTTGTCTATTCAAAAAAAAACAAAAACTGTCGTCCATAAACAAATAGAGTTGATGGATCTTCATGGAGTCTCAGCATTAAAATTGAAGACTGAATGTTACAGATATATGGATTTAAATGCATTCAAACGAGCACTGCAGGTTATAGATTTTGCAGAAGTCAGATTGAGGTTTCCTTCAGAAGAAATAAATGAGTTATTTCCTGGTATTATGATGTGTTACAGTCCTGTTCAAGTTTTTAAAATTGGTGAAAAGGCAACTCATAAGAATAGTTACATGATGTTCTGGATACTGTTCTTCATCTAAGGAAGCTAGGTGCAGGGTGTCAATGTTTGCTGACTTCACACCAAAAGTGCATGAATAAGGCCATTTTAAAATCATGCTTAGAAATGTTGATGCACAAGATGGAGGATCTGTCATGATTTAAGTGAAACATAGATCCACCTTTATATTACTAAGACAAAGCTGCAGAGATAATAATGAGCTGAACAGGTTAAAGGTGCACTGAAAAAAGCAGAAGCAGCAACAACTATATTGGTGGTGGGAAGAGAGATGATAATTACCTTCTGAGATTTCAAGGGATGATTTTAATAAGCAATTTTGAAAATTATACAAGATACCTTACTATTATTATGCAACGACATTGGACTGTTCACATAATGCAGTGAAATACAAGTGGTCAAGACTCCTGTGCAAAAGACTTCTCTTGTCCAAGAAGACACGTGTGCTTGCATGGAGGTTTTGTGATGAGAAGACTGCATTGCTGAGTTTGTTTCTAAACTGCTGACTGTGCACATTTATTTGATAATGTGCAATGGTGTACCCTTACAGAACAAGAAGCAAAGAATAGAAATGTTAAGGTGTGATTCCCATGCAACTGCTGAGAAGATGCAAGTCTGCCAATCTGAGACATACAATCACAGCTGAATATTTTGAGCCGTGCGGTCAATTTCCAATGATGCAAGTTTCAGTTGCTCTCTGAACATCATGGCTATGCATTCCCTCAAAAATGACAAAAAGGCTGTAGAGCAGCAGCCTCTGAAACATGAATAAGTAAGCGTAAAGAGACAGGGCAATAAAATGATGACGCAGTGTTGTAATGGACAATGAATGTGGCTTCTCACTATCATATTTTGAGACTAGTCACAGTTACCAGATTCATAAATGAAGTGAAGTGTTGATGCAGGGTGCCCTTTAATGACATCCTGTCACTGTGAGGGACTTCAGTTACCATATCCCCTGTTCTCATATATCATTGGGCTACTTTCCACTAATTAATCACTAACCTAATGTCTAACGCAAAAGTGCATGAAGACAAATGTAGGCATAACTCCTAATGTTTTCATGTGTGCTGTTGTCTATGGTAAAATATGTATTTAGATGAGGAAATCTACAAATACTGTTCAATGCCAGACAACAACATCAAACCTTTCAATCAATCAAATGATATAAGTAACTTGTTTGTTTCAGTCCAACAATGGGAGAATCCAGGATGGAATGATGACAATATTATGAAGAGGATAGATTACTACTCATCATATAGTGGAGATGCTGAGTCACAGATAGGCACAACAAAAAGACTGTAGAACAAGTAAGTTTTTGGTCTAAAAGTCCTTCATGGGACATGGACATGGCCACCACACACACACACAAACGACCAGAGTCTCTGGCTGTTTGTTTTTTGGTTTTCCATCTTACATGCTTCTTATGATATATTGATTACCTTCTTTCTGAAAATATCACTACAATTTTTTTCCTACTTTTACTCTCTGGGCAAGTTTCAGAACAAGTAAACCTTTTGAGATAACCATTTCCTTAATTTTCAGGTCTGTTAAATTTATTATCTTTACACCTTTATTCTTCATTAGTATTGCCCAATTCTGACATGGAAATACACAAACATTCTGATGCTTACTAACCAGAGAAATGTACCTACATCTGTCAATTGCATTTCATATATCACAAAGCTATGTATTTCCATTGTGAGACAAGTGTTGAAAATGTGCAGTAAAATATTTCTCACTATTTTTATGGCACCTCTTACAGCTCCTACTTGCAACAGCTAATGAATATGAAGAAAAAATGAATTTTCCTGGTAGCATTTCAGCAGTGGACAGTATATACGTAAAAAGATTTTGTTATAGAAAATGCAGTTCTCAGTTTTTCATCTTAGAACTGTTTTTGATGATACTAACTGCAAATTTGTAATGGCAGATATTAGTTTATATTTCAAAGTGTGTGATGAAGTGACATAATATGAAAATCAGATATCAGCAAGTTAGTTAAAAGTAGACAGTTTTATCTCCCCCATGGAATGTGGGAAAAGATATAGTGTTTCCACATGTAACTGTAGAAGATAAGATGTCAGACAGACAACTCATAAAATGAAAGTATATTAAAACAGGAATGCTTACGCAAACAACTGAAAAAGCTCTTCTCAGTTACAGACTCTCATAAGCATGGAGTGTTTCTGGAAACTCCTTGCACTTCCTAAGTCAAGTTTTTAAAATACTTTCACACTTAAAGCTTTCTCAGTCACCTGAGACTGCAGGTGTGTGTGTGTGTGTGTGTGTGTGTGTTAGCAACTTTCTTTCTCATAATATTGATTCCATCCTGGATTTTCCATTGTCTGATTTTCAAAGACTTTATATATTAAGTGCTGTTAAATGGAAGAAGTGACAGACTGTTTAAAAATACTGGGTATTGCCTTCTTAACCTGGTCAGGGATGTTTAAATTAAAGAAAAACGATCATTTTTGCTGTTTTGGACTTCAAAAAACCACCAAAATAAAATTTGACTATTTAATGGTTCTGCTGTAACAGAATATTTTGCCGATTATTTTAGTAGTACAACTTGCTAGGAACCATGGCAAGTAAAACAAGTAACCAAAAAAGACTAACATGGATTCAAACAAAATATTTTTACTCTTTATGTTGTGTGCTGTAATTACATTACTCAAAAATATCTATTGCAAAAGTGCCAAAATTTGAGGCAAAATGTACATAAAATGTTCTCGAACACACCCGGCTGTTATGACGGAAGTGCTGAACCAGGCAGTCAAGCTGCACTTCTATACCTACCTCCATGAAATCCTACTGTCCTATATTTTCACTACAGCCAAAATTTCAGCCTTTATGGGTATAATAAATTAACTCCAAAAATTCAGTACACTGGAGAAGTAATTTGTAAAACAGACACAAAGGATACAAGAACCAGAAAGGTCAGTATAACAACTCTGCAAAGACACTAACAACAACTCAATGACAATAAACAAAAAAGTATCACAAAAAAGAGAGGATGGTTCTTCAAAAAATTCTGAGACCAAAAACAAATGGAAACAGCACCTACATATTAATACGCCACAAAAAAAAAACATATTAAAAAATCTCCAAGCCCACAGACTCATTGCAGGAGAACCATACTATTTTTTTGGGGATACAAAGAAAAGTAGAGAACAACGACTCAAGATCTTTTACAACTTTCACCTTTGTGGCCATCACTTACAGTCCCACTGCAGTTCCATCATATCATTACAGAATGTAATGTCAAGAGAAAGGAAAATATCAAATAATTCCATTGTACAGAAATGGCAGTAACTGACAATATCAGATGCATGTAAAGAATGAACTGGTCGTTTGCTGGGTGGCAGTATTTATCCTAGCTGCAAGGAACACTATTAGCTGGCACATTCAAGTGGCGAGACGAGTGGTGCACTCGCTGTGTGAGTGCAGTGTAGTGTAGTGCAGTGCAGTGCAGTGCAGTGGCAATACTATGCCCTCTAATGGCCATCTAGGTGCATTTCCTCTACCAGACATTCAACTTCTGCAGAACCTGACACCAGATCCCTCCCCCCAGGAACAGGCATGTAAGGGCGGGAACACCCTGGGGAGGAATGACGACACCGTCAAAGATCCGGGCCATACGAGTGCAAGCTGCAGGAAGGCAGGGTGTCTGACAGCATCCATCGGGATATCACTGGCAATAGGAATGCCACAAAGTTCCCCTGATCCACTTGATACAGAAGGTACTGCTGGTGCAACAGTGGAGATTCCTAGGAGGCCACCAGGGACGCCAGCTGCAGCGTTACACTGTCATCAGGAAGAAGTGGAGGAAATTGTGGGAGATGCAGTGCTTGCATTCAAGGCCAGAGGAGATTGTGGTGGCAGCACTCAAGCCCTTCTGTGTTTGGATCAAAGTAAAACACTGCCTGTGGGTCTCCTATACTATTTCTGGCATCCAAACTACAGTACTCCCATAGGAGCGGGATCATGTAGCTGTGGCAGGCAGGTAATGCTGGGAGGGACAGGAGTGGGGCTCTGAAGAGGGTGGTGTCTAAAGATGAAGCAGGGTCCAGCAGTTGCCAGGTGTGAGGAAGCTTGGCAAGTCTATGACTGTCAATTGGTGTGATTCGATAAGTGCTCAAAAACAGGGCAGAATGACATAGTGGCATAGGATTAAACAGCTTTTTGTATAAGCTGCTTAAAAGTTTGAATGAGATGTTCCACTTTACCATGTGAGGAAGGATGGAACTGAGGGCTGCTAATATGTTTTGTAGGTCATTGGCCTCACAGAATTATCTGAAAGAGCATTTTCTGAATTGCCATCCATTGTTGGAGAGCAACGTGCAAGGCAACCCATCAGTGTCTGAAACCTGGGCGTCAATTGTGGTGGACAGCATACAGATAACATATGTGTACTTTGAGTAAGCATCCATGATGAGCAACCACATTGATCTCAAAAACATGCTTGAAAAATCAAGAAGGATGCATTTCCGGGGGGGGGGGGGGGGGGAGGTAAGGGGGGGGTGAGAGATTGTAGGTTGGCAGGCAGACCATCCTTTTGATGTCACCACTGTTCCCCAGTCAGTACACATGTCGGCGAGCTAACTCTTCATGCAAGATGCCCCCTCCCCTCGCCCCCCCCCCCCCCAATGTTCCCTGTGCAGCAACCTCAACACCTGCTGGCTCTATTCTCTGGAATGACTGCCCAATGTGTGTCAATCTCACAGTCCAAAAGAATGGCACCATCTACAACTGAGAACCTATGAGAAGTATTCTTCTGGCAGGCGAGGTAAGTTGGCCAGCCATGGGTCACTCAGCGGAAGGCTTGCTGCAAGATGGAAGAAACACAAATGGCTGTAATTGGGAAACCACCGAACATATGTTGACACTTCATATCAGTGTGGAAGCAGAAGATATCTCGGTGGTCAAAATCAGAGTCCAGGCCAGCGGGTAGATGTGAACACTTCAGCATTGGAATGCTGTGTAGTAGGCTTATATGGAATGGTATAATTGTATGCACTCAGGAACAATGCCCAGCACTGGAGGCACTGGGCTGTCTGCTCCTGGAGGCTGGAACGTGGCATGAATAATGCCACCAATTGTTTGTCATCCATAATTAAGAGAGACAGACAGACAGACACACACACACACACACACACACACACACACACACACACACGACTGCAGTCTCTGGCAACTGAAGCCACACTGCGAGCAGCAGAACCAGGGTGTGATAGGAGTAAGGACGAGGCTTGGGTGGGGAGGGCGAGGGATAGTAGTGTAGGGGTGGAGGACAGTAAAGTGTAACTGGGGAACATGCAAGGATGAGGTGGAGAGAGGAGGGTACGGTAGCTATGTGCAGTTGAGAGGTTAGATGGAGGGCATAGGAGAGGTGGGAGGGGGGGCAGGGGTAGTGGAAAAAGAGAGAAGTAGAGAGACTGGATGTGATGTTAGAATGAGGTCTGTGCAGCGCTGGATTGGGAACAGGGAAGGGGCTGGAAGGGTGAGGACAATGACTAGAAAAGGTTGAGGTCAGAAGGGCTACGGGAATGTAGGATACATAGCTGAGAAAGTTCCTGCCTGTGCAATTCAGAAAAGCTGGTGTTGGTGGGAAGGATCCAAATGGCACAGGCTGTGAATCAGTCATTGAAATGAAGGATGTCGTGGTGGACAGCATGCTCTGCAACAGGGTGGTCCACTTGTTTCTTGGCCACAGTTTGTCGGTGGCCATTTGTGTGGACAGACAGCCTGTCAGTTGTCATGGCCACACAGAATGCAGCACAGTAGTTGCAGCTTAGCTTGCAGATCACATGACTTATTTCACAGGTAGCCCAGTCTCTGATTGAATTGGTGATGTTTGTGACCAGACTGGAGGAGGTGGTGGTGGTGGTGGGAGGATGTATGGGACAGATCTTGCATCTAGGTCTATTACAGGGCTATGAGCCATGAGGTAAGGGTTGGAAGCAGGGGTTGTGTAGGGATGGTCGAGTATGTTGTGTAGGTTTGGTGGATGAGGGAACACCACTGTGGGCAAGCTGGGAAGGGTAGTGGGCAGCACATTTCCCATTTCAGGGCACGACAAGAGGTAGTAATTCAGTTGCCCCAGTCCTGTGTGGTACTGAATTATGAGGGGAATGCTCCTCTGTGGCCGGATGGTGAGACTTTGGGAGATGGTGGGAGACTGGAAAGATACGGCACGAGAGACTTTTTTTGTATAAGATTGGGAAGACAATTACCATCTGTGAAGATTTCAGTGAGACCCTCGGTATGTTTCGAGAGTGACTGCTCATCACTACAGACGTAACAATCACGGGTGGCTAGGCTGTATGGAAGGGACTTCTTGGTATTGAATGGGCGGCAGCTGTCGAAGTGGAGGTATTGCTGCTGGTTAGTAGGTTTGATATGGACAGAGGTACTGATGTATCCATCTTCTGGAGGTATGTGGATAGGGGGTCCTCATCCTCGATCCAGATCGCGAAGATGTCATCAGTGAATCTGAACTAGATGAGGGATTTAGGATTATGAGTGTCTAGGAAGGATTCCTGTAGATGGCTCATGAACAGGTTGGCATGAGAGGGTGCCATGTGGGTGCCAATAGTTCTGCCTCAGATTTGTTTCTAGGTAATTCCTTCAAAGGAGAGGTAATTGTGGGTGGAGGTATAGTTGGTAATGGTGAGTATGAAGGAGGTTGTTGGTTTGGAATCTGTTGGGTCTTGGGAAAGATAGTGTTCAACAGTAGTGATGCCTTGGGAATTAGGGATGTTAGTGTAAAGGGAGGTGGCATCATTAGTGATGAGCAAGGCACTGTGTGGTAAAGGGACAGGAACTGTGGAGAGTTGTTGGAGGAAATAGTTGGTATTTTCTATATAGGTAGGTAGGTTCCAGGTAGTAGGCTGAAGGTGTTGGTCTATGAGAGCAGAGATTCTCTCAGTGGAGGCACGGTAACCAGCCACAATGGGGTGTCCTGGGTGGTTGTGTTTATGGACTTTAGGAAGCATGTAGAAGGTACTAGTGCGGGGAGTGGTAGGGGTGAGCAGAGAGATGGATTCTGGGGAAAAGTTCTGAGATGGGCCTACAGTGGTAGAACCTTTGTCTGCAAGTAGGATTATAAGGTTGGGATCTGTTTTTAGATAGTGGACTGAAGTTCTTTCTGTGGATGTAAGGTCAGCTTGCATGTTGGGGGAGTTGGGGAGTGATGGTGAGGCAAGGTTCGAGGTTAAGAAATACTGGAAAGTTAACAGGGGGTGATTTGGGGGCAGTGGGGGTGGATCATGGTTGGATGGAGGAGTGAACTGAGTTAGGCAGGGTTCAACATTGGTCTCTGATTGAGTCTGGTTGGCAGGGTTGGTGGTGGAAAAGTGTTCCCACTGTAGAGGCTGGGAGAAGGCGAGAAGGTCTTTAACAAGCCCTGCATGATTGAATTTGTGAGTGGTGCAAAATGTGAGTCATTTGGAAAGGACCGATATTTCTGTGGGGCTAAGGCTTCTGGAAGAAAGGGTCATGACTGTGTTTCGGGTCTGTTTAGGTCCTGGATTCCATGTGTTGGTGGGAGGGAGTTTAGGAGGGTGGGGTACAGGTCAGCGAGACAGGGTTTGTCAGCTATGAGGGGACGTGGGAGAGATTTAGAGGTTGTTGTAAGGGTGGTAGACAGTGGTACTCCAAGGCAGAAGTAGGAAGTGAGCAAGGTGGAAAGTTTTTTTGAGATGGCCACCCACAATTACATCTCCTTCTGAAGGCATTACCTACAAACAAATCTGGGGTATGGCTATGGGTACCTGTGTGTCGCCATTCTATGCCAACCTACTCATGGGCTATCTAGAGGAATCCTTCCTAAACACCCAGAATCCTACACCCCTCATCTGGTTCAAATTCACTGATGACATCTTTGCAATCTGCACTGAGGATGAGAACACTCTATCCACATTCCTCCAGAACCTCAACAGCTTCTCCCCCATTGCCTCTCCTGGTCCTACTCAACCAAACAAGCCACTTTTCTAGATGCTGACCTCCTCCTCAAAGATGGATACATCAGTATCTCTATCCATATCAAACTTACTAACCACCAGCAATACGTCCAATTCGACAGCTGTCAACCGTTCCATAGCAAGAAGTACCTTCCATACAGCCTAGCCATATGTGATTGTCGCATCTGCAGTGACGAGAAGTCCCTCTCGAAGTATACCGAGGGTCTCTCTGAAGCCTTCACAGACTGTAATTATCTTTCCAATCTTGTACAAAAACAAATTTTCAGTGCCTTATCTTTCGTCTCCCATCACCCAAAGTGCCACCATCCAGCCACAGAGGAGCATTCCCCTCATAACTCAGTACCACCCAGGGCTGGACCAACTGAATTACATTCTCCGCCAGGGTTTCGACTACCTCTAATCATGCCCTGAAACAAAAAATGTCCTGCCCCCTATCCTTCCCACCTCTCCCACAGTGGTGTTCCGCTGTCCACCGAACCTACACAATATACTCGGCCATCCCTGCAGAACACCTGCTCCGAACCCTTACCTCATGGCTCACATCCCTGTAATAGGTCTAGATGCAAGACCTGTCCCCCACATCATTCCACCACAACACACACTACTCCAGTCACAAACATCATCTATCCCATCAAAGGTTGGGCTACCTGTGAAATCACTCATGTGACAACTAACAAGCTGTCAGTCCACATGAATGGCCACTGACAAACTGAGGCAAACAAGCAGATGCAGATCACTCTGTTGCTGAGCATGCTGCCCATCACGACATCCTTAATTTCAATGACTGCTTCACAGCCTGTGCCATATGGACCCTTCCCACCAATACCAGCTTTTCTGAATTGCGCAGGTGGGAACTTTCCCTGCAGTATATGCTACATTCCTTTAACTCTCCTGGCCTCAACGTTCGTTAGTCTTTGTCCTCACCCATCCAGCCCCTTCCCTGTTCCAATTGCAGCACTACACAGACCTCACTCCACCATCACATCCAGTCATTTTACTTCTATCTTCTCTCCTTTTCTTCTACCCCCCCCCCCCCCACCTTCCGCCACCTCCCCCCTGCCCTCCATCTAATCTCCAGACTGCACATAGCTACCCTACCCTTTCTCCACCTCGTCCCTGCATGCTACCCAGCAGCACTTCACTGTCGTCCACCCCTACATTACTATCCGTCCCCCTCCCCACCCCCAGCCTCCTCCTTGCACCCACCCAGTCATCACTCCCATCATACCCTGGTGCTGCTGCTCGCAGTGTGGTCAGAGAGTGCAGTCATGTGTGCACCAGTTGCATGTGTGTGTGTGGGGGGGGGGGGGGGGCAGGGGGGGAGGGTATATTTTCAGTGAAGGTCTGGATGGTTGAAATCTTATTTGTGGCAGTCTTTTGTTGTTCTTATTGTGACTCAGCATCTCTGCTATATGGTAAGTAACAACTTTCCTTTTCATAAGATTGTTACATTCCATCCTCGATTTTCCATCGTTTTATTTTTGTAATTATGAGAGAACTTCATCTCAAAAAGGTAGACATGAAATGTTTTAACAGCAATCACTTTCACCAATGCCTCCTTTTCAATCTTAAAATTGTTTTGCTATGCAGGGGCCAATGTCTTTGATGCATATGCATACCTTGTGTGCCAAGACTGCTCCAATGCCACAGGCGAATGTGTCGGCTGCCACAACCAACTGCTGACCAGGAGAGAATGGCCTGAGGCAAGGAGCAGATTTCAGCATGGTCTTCAATTGTGAAAAGCCTGGTCACTGGCAGGGGCCCAGTTGTAAGGCAAATACTTTGTATGCAGCTGATTGACGGATCATGCAGTGTGGCCCCTGGAGGATAGTAATTTAGAATAACGGTTGATTTTACTCAAAAACACCTGTAATACAGGTAAGTTCATTGGGTGGGGAAAGGAATCTATCGTAGCAACATTCTGATCAGTGGGCATGATTCCCTCTTTAGTGAGCCCCAAATACTCCACTTCTGGTTGAAAAATCCTGCATTCTACAAACATCAGTGCAAGCCAGCTTCCCACTGGCTCATAAAAAGGATGCTGAGGTTTTACAAATGCTCCTAGCAGGAGGGTCCTGTAACAATCGGATGCAAGCCGAAATATGCTGCATCTTTGGAAAACTGCAGGGACAGAGGTGAGGCAAAATGGGATCCGCTTGTACTTACATAATCCAAAAGGCGTATTATTAATGATAATGATGATGACAATCTGGAATTCCTCATTATGGGTAGCTGCATGTCAGCATCGGTGACATCGATCTTTGAGTAATAGTTCTTCAAACAAGTTTGTGACAAGGTCTTCCGGACAGGGAACAGCATAAGTTCCCACCTGCAATTGGGTATTGATAGTAGCCCTGAAATCGCCACACAATCAGACAGAACCATTGGGCTTCCTGATGATGACTGGTGGAGTGGCATATCTGCTAGATTTCACTAATTCTATAACATCAGCAGCCTGGAGACGATCTGGCGTCTGCCTCACAGCAGCACATACGGTAACAAAAATTGGTCTGGCACAGTAAAAACAAAGGGTGGTGTCTGGCCAAAGGGTGATGTGCACCTTAAAGTCTGAGGCACGCCCAAATCCAGCTGACATATAGATGAAGATTCTGTGTAGAGATCATCCACTTCCTGGAAAGAGATTACGGTTGATTAGACCTTGACTTCATCAGAAATACAAAACCTAAACAATGTAAGGCATCAAGGACAAAAATGATTGTAGCAGATATGTGGTTGACAACAAATGATGTAATGAGCCACGTAACGCATTTGTGTGCTGCAGAGATCAAGAACTGCTCACGTAGATAAATACAAGTGTCCTCTTAGGCCACCAAATGTCATGAAGGTGGAACTATTAATGTGAGCCCAGTTGTGAATTCAATGCCTGATTTATCACAGAAATGGTGGCACCAGTATCCACCTGGAAACAGTCATCCTGGTGATAAAAGTGGAACATGAGAAATAATTTCTGGCGTGAAAGGATCACCCAGAGGGACTACCAACTGCAGTGCATGCACAGTGTACTGGTGCACTCGTGGCGCGGGATGGAGGCGAGTTGCAGAGCTTCAACACACTGATAGGAGATGCCCCTCTTTGCTTCAGTGTGTTCAGGATCCCCAGTGATCTGGACAGTTTGTGGTAAAATACTGCAGGCATGAAGGGGCAGCTCACATGACTATTGGCAAGGGGTGATAGCAGACTTGCACACCATAGAGACTTCACAAATGCTGAATCACAACAGTGCTATAACATGGGGGTCGTCCGACACATGCAGTGTGAGGGTGGAATGTATGGTGGTGCATTAACTGCTGCATCTTGTGGCCTCACCATGAGTTGTTCATTAGCAGCCTGCGCAATTTTCAACAAGTGTGCAATGTGCAAGATGTCTTCGAATAATGGGTAATTCAGTTTCAATGTAACTGTGAGGACCCCCAAGTCAGGTGCCACTAGACCACTTTACAAATCAAGAAGTCGGTGTACAAAGCCTTCCAGCCTTTACTGGCACAAGTGGTATCGCATTTGCAGCTGAGACCTTGCTAGTCAGTGACCCAGGAGTAGTACGATTAAATAGGCTGTTTACAGTACTGGTGAAACTCGAGCCTGGAAGCAACCTCATATTATCTGCAGCAACAATAATTAGTCAACAGAATACATATATCCTGAAAGAAGAAAGCGATGGAGTCAGACTGAGGTGCCAATTTTTGGACAGAAGAAAAGTCTGAGGTGCTATCCATGACAGAAATAACAATCACTGCAATGAATCACCCATGACTTGAAACATTGTGAAATGTTGTTTAAGCCACACCCCGTAGCATCACTGAAAGGTGGAAATGAAGTATGGGGGCATTGACAGCAGGGGGTTCTCAGGCCTGGAGCAAAGTGGTGTCATGAGGTTGGAGTTAGTCCACCTCAAGCTGAAGTGACTTTTGTAACAAATCTATCTGCAGTTGCTGCTGTTCCATTAGCTGTTGTTGTTGCTCCAGTAGGCAAACCATTTTAGTGTCCATGCTAACAAACACTTTCTTTTTTGAAACTTCCTGGTAGATTAAAACTGTGTGCCAGACCGAGACTCGAACTTGGGACCTTTGCCTTTTGCGGCTAGTGCTCTACCAACTGAGCTACCTAAGCACGACTCACGCTCCGTCCTCATAGCTCCACTTCTGCAGTACCTAGTCTCCTACCTTCCAAACTTTACAGAAGCTCTTCTGCGAACCTTGCACAAGTAGCACTCCTGAAAGAAAGGATATTGCGGAGACATGGCTTAGCCACAGCCTGGCACAAGTGGAGCTGTGAGGACGGGGCATGAGTTGTGCTTGGGTAGCTCAGTTAGTAGAGCACTTGCCCGCGAAAGGCAAAGGTCCCGAGTTCGAGTCTTGGTCTGGCACACAGTTTTAATCTGCCAGGAAGTTTCATATCAATGCACACTCCGCTGCAGAGTGAAAATCTCATTCTGGAAACTTTCCTTTTTCCTTGTCACCAGTGCTGTATCTGCATTTAGAAAGATATCAGTGTACACATTGGAACCCAGGAGAGAAACAGGTGAAGCCGCAAAGTGAAAGGGCCACATGCAGAAGAGAACACAATACCAAGCAGTAGTCAAGCTAAACACAACTGACTGCGACAACAGACAGGATACAGACTAACACAAGCTCAAACAACCTATGCAACAATGTGGCACAAAGAGAGACTTTTGCCCCAACAATGTCAACAGACCAAGAACAAAGAGAGACCCAATCCAAAGGTGACTGGAAAGGAGAACCAAGTCCCAAGCAAGGTTGTTATTGAACACTCAACAGCACAGCGATGATAGTACCTGGCAATATCAGAAGCGAGTACAGAACAGACTGACTGTGTGGCTGTACTTATATCAGCTGCAAGGAACGCTATTTATTGACACATTAAAGTAGCGAGACAGATGGCATGCTCTCAATCTGATCAAAGTGCTGCAGTGATACTATACTCTCTAATAGCCACCTATGTCCACTTCCTGTGGTGGGCATTTAACTTTCACAGAGCCAAATACCAGAATTAGCAGTTAAATAGTAATGCAGTTATTATACTCACTCGAAATGGATGGAACTGGTTCCCTGTTGCTAAATAAAAGTCAGATGCATAGAAGTCAGCCAGCTCTCGGGCTATGGTGTGGAGACACGGCTTCTCTTCTGTCCAAACAACAGCAGTGGCAAGTTGGACAAAAAACTTTGGTATGTACCCAATGTTAGGCTTTAGTTCTCCTGAAAAAATTAAGTTTTTCATAGCTCTAATACAGCTGATTTTTTAATAGGGTTTGTGGCATTTATAATGTGAATCTTCTCACACATGAGTCACTCAGCCTACAAGAAAATTTTTGATGGAGATAGGAAAGGTAGAGGCACGAAGAGGTAGTTCTTAAACTGTGCTTAATAACGAAAGCAAATCTAAAGAAAAATCGTAACACCATATGATCTGATGACCTGAAACAAGTGTTTGACGATGTCAAATGGTGCAAAATGTTCAAAATTTTCATAAAATCAGATGTAACATACAGGGAAAGATGGATAATACACAATATGTACAAGAACAAAGTGGGAGCAATAAGACTGGAACACCACAAATTATGTTTTTGGATTAAAAAGGATGTAAATCAAAGATGCAGTATTCCTCCCATACTGTTCAACCTGTACATCTAAGTAGCAATGCTGAAAATAAAAGGAAGGTTCAGGAGTGGAATTAAAATTGAAGTCAAAAGGATGTCAGTAATATGATACACTAATGACACCGCTATCCTCGGTGAAAGTGAGAAAGAATTACAGGAGGTGTTGAATGGAATGGAAAGGAAAGGAAAGTATAGTGAACCCAGAATATGGAAAGATTAAATAAACAAGGATCAGCACATTTCGTTATGGGATTGTTTGGTCAGCAGAAAAGCATTATGGAGGTGTTCAACAAACTCTAGTGGCGCATGCTGCATTTGAGATAATATTCATCACAGAGAGTTTAGTGTTGAAATTTCAAGAGCTTACATTCCAAGAACAGTCAACAACATACTTCTTCCTCTCACATAAATCTTGCAAAATGATTAAGATTAGAAAATTAGAGAAATTTGTCATACAGAGCTTTAACATCAATCATTTCTCACATGCACCAAATGTGAATGGAAAAGGATTTGGGGGAGGGAACCTAATTGTACCAAAAATACCCTCTGCCAGACACTGTAAGGTTGACTGTGAAGTATAGATACCGATTTACTGTAAATGAAGTGAAGAAATTCTGCCACCTTGGCAGCAAACTAACACATGATGGCTGGAGCAAATAGGGTATAGGAAGCTGACCAACACAGGCAGAGAGGATATTCTCACTAAAAGAAGTCTTCTAGTAACAAACACAGACCTTGAAGAAATTTCTGGGAATGTACAGTATGGAAAATATTCACGGAGTGGGAAAACCACAAAGAAAGAGAATCGCATTGTTTGAGGTGTGCTGATAGAGCTAAGCTGGAGATTAAGTGCACTGATACATACGAAATCAGGAGTTCCTTCACAGAAACAGCAAGGAACATAATATGCAGAAAACACTGACCAGTAAGCAAAATGAATAGGATGATAGGACATGTGTTAAATCATCAGAGAATAGCTTCTACCATATGAAAAGAAGCCATAACGTGGAAAAACTTTAAGGGAAGACAGAGATTCCAATACATCCAACAAATAATTGAGGAAATTGGATGCAAGTGCTACTCTGAGAAGAAAAGGCTGGCATAAGAGAGAAGAAGTTGTGTCGTTCTGCATCAGACGGTCAGAAGAATGATACAAACAAATAAACAAGTGAAACAGAAAATGGTAAGCAACACCAGGAAGAGAAGCAAATTCTATGCATGTGAGTGTCTACAAGTGGTTTTTTAGGCAGGTGGACAGAGGTACGGAAGGGAAACAGGGTAGGAAGAGGGGGGAGACCCATTTCAGTTCAAGTAGGTATTCAGAGATATTTCACAGGAACTCAGAGCTCAACTCTTATCACATACTTCCCACAACAATGTTAATTCAGTCACTACTTTATTTCAAAATGAAAATCATTACCCTACACATTTTACTTACATCTTTTCCATTTATTTGATTCTTTATATTTGTGTTTCTGTTTTTAGTGAAGCATCACTTTAGTTGCCTCCTACACAACAGTAGGAATATTTTCTTCACTGTAGTGTCTGTCTTTCCTTCTATACTGGTGATATGCACACCATGGATGGTACTATATTACAGTATGGTAATATAAACTGCTCATAACAAGTTTTGCACTGTCTGTATATTTGCCAATATGTGTGGACTCTGATTCAATGGAATTTTATTCTGAAATAAACCCAAAAGAATAACCAAAATAATATCTGTCTGTTCGAAACAAGATGCCTGCGAAATCGAAATCTGCTGCTGGGTAACATTCAATACTAGATTGCTTCAAACTATGCATTGTAATGTACTTGGATGTTCCTTGGCATGCTGCTCACAATATGACTGAGACGCTGCTGTTCAAGCTTGACCAACTTTTCGACAGTAAGTGAAGAGGTTCCTGAGATAACACACTTTAATAATTTCAACTGGTCTCAAGCCTACTGAACCAGTTTTATGTCAGAAGATACTGCAGATATTTCATTTGAGTGCCTCCTGCAGGAAGGTGTTCACAAAGTGGGCTCTGGGTGCTCATGAATTATTGTCTCTAAATTGTGAATCCTTCACCTGTCTTCTTTGGTACTGGGATTAACACTTCTCCTTGAATTATCTTACTTGTCTCACAAATCTTACATACCCAATGGAGCAATTTCATCATGCACAGTTCTCCCAAGGATACCAATAATTCTGAGGGACTGTCATCACTCCATGTGTATTCTCATAAATTCTGAAAAGTCTCTTAATACCTTAATTATATTAGCCATTTTTTCATGAATGAAATACAGCTTATCTGTACCAAGAGCAAAGAATTCTACTTGTTTTACCTAACAAGGAAAAAAATATCTCAACAACTTTCTTTGGTTAATTATAAATCATATGTGATTTTCGAAGTGTGCCAATTTCAGACATCTTAATGAGTTTTTCTTCTCAGAGCAAAACAGTATCATTTAATAATTATTATTCTCAGATACTTCAAACACTTTCACATGCTGATAGCATCACATATGAGAATGTGAGAAGAAATGAATACATTTCACCTCTCTACTAGCATAATACACTGACAGAAAAAAATATCAACACTGAGGAGACACTGGTAGGCATGTTTCTACATATGAAAAACAATGTCAATTCAAATTTCACACCAGTTGCGTCAGAATGACGTTAGTAGCCCCACTATGAGGACACAAATTGGCCTTGCTTTAAATGATGCTGCAACTGTTGTGAGCGTTAGTTAACTTTGAGATTGGGTGTGGTGAGTTGATATTAGTCAAGAAATAGGGTAACAAAGATGTCATCATCAACACGTCACTCAGGTCATGTAATAGAGTTACGAGAAGATGGATGTTCCTTCTGTGATATGGCAGAAAGCCTTGGTAGGAATATAGCCACTGTACGTGATTGCTGGCAGAGGTGGTCACGAGAATGTATGGTCACAAGAAGAACAGGAGGATGACTGTCCTGTTCACCATGGGGCTCTGGTGCATAGCACTGCATCTGCAGCAGCAATTTAAGCAGCAGTTGGCAGCACAGTGACAACGAACTGTTACAAAATGGTCACTTCAAGGACAGCTCAGAGTCAGATGCCTATAGAAGTGATGGCTCACTGGAGGACAGAGTGGACATCTGTTGGTGTTTTCTGATGAAAGATGGTTTTGCCTCAGTGCCAGCGATGGCCTTGCGTTGGTTAGGAGGAGGCCAGTTGAAGGCTTGCAACCAACCTGTCTGCGTGCTAGATACACTGTATCTACACTTGAAGTTATGCTATATGGTGTGATTTTTTCACATTTGCAATGACTTTTCTCGCACTTGCATTAACACGTCATCTTGCCATGTTAATCACTAAGTTAAGTAGACAAATGTATTACCGAAATTTCATTACTCTACATTAATTATTTTTTGATGTTGTAATTTTTTTCCATTAGTGTATTTAGAATTACTGATCTTTTATCACAGGTTGTTGCATATCATACATTAATATGTGATTAGCCCATAAATGAGTTGAATATCAACTAAAACATTAAAAAAGTTGATTACCTAAAACTCTTGGTAACCTCAAAATGAAACCATCATCAATTTTAATTGAATAATAATCATAGAGCAGAGGTGCTTTCACATTTAAAAGATTCTTCAGTTCAATGGCTTTCTGTTCTTGGATTTCTCCAGCATGAGTATTTTCATTATTCAAGCCAAGCTTTAGGACATCCAGCAGTGGAAGTGGATTCTCCTGCAAATTTTTAACAATATAATTAATTTAGTTTTCTTGATTTCACTGAAGGAGTAACCCATTTCATTGTGTTTGTGTTCAATATTTTGATGACAGTAATATCACTAAAACTGAGCAACTGCACAGTTATGGAAAAATCAAGAAATATAATTAGAAATAAGTTTCCAATTAAAGCAGTTGTTGAAACATTGCACAAAAATGTTATCAATAACCTGACAAGAAACATAGATCTTTTTTTTCTATAAATGGTCATATTGGCACACAGTGAAGGAGGGGACTGTGGCCTTCCACAAAAGAATTAATGCATCATTTGTCTGCACGGATTAAAGAGCATCTAAAAAAAATATATACCAAGTTAGACGAGCTGGGAATCAAACTGATTGCACATTAATAACAAGTCAAGTTTAGAAAGGCTGTCGTACCTTTCATACACAGCTAAGGAACATAAGAACTGTACTTACTGACAGATCCCAACATGCCATGTTTCCAAACTCTTGTAAGATCTTTTGGTACAGCAGTTCCCTACTGAAAGAAAATCAAACAGTCAAATCAAATTTATTACATGGAGATTGTATATTCATAAAAAAAAGAGAAGAAAAGCTTACGTTAATAAATATGTGTCACAAAGCATCAGAGAGAGTTCATGTTGTATTAATGCATAACGTTCATTGATGCAACCAACAAATGTAGCCTGATTCAAAACTGTCTTGTACTCTTCATTCACACTGTCTCTTACTGTTTTACATAATTGCAATAAACTTGTGAGACGGAATATGCGCCTGAAATAAACAATACAAATCAATGCATCTTTTTAATTATTTTTAGTTTTAAGAAATACTTCAGTGAACTTTGAGCAGTGTTAATTAGCAATAATTAACACAGTAAACTGCAAGAAACACCTTTTTTCTTTTTGTACTTTTTTATTTATTTAATTTACACACTGCAGTAGGAGAAAATAGAATGTAGTATTTTCTGCAGTTTAGCTATTAACTGTTCTCTCAGTTGATCATTCCTTATGAAAATAAAGGCTCTGATTTTATGGTTGCTTCAGGTCAGCACTATCTAAAAATAGTAGTCATTATTAGCGAAGGGGCACAAAATAATTCTATGTCCTGTAACACTTACTTGTAATATAATACTTGATCACCCATTATGTGTTTGCTACAAGGAAAAATCTTTAGTGCAACTGCCTCCAGCAGACTCAGAATGTCAGTGGCACAATGTTGTAGCCTGAACTGAACCCAAATTGAGTATGGAGCATCATCAACTCAAAAGCTAGATATGAAGTGAGATGGTCATTTTCTCTAAGAACTTCCCTGCATAGCCTGTAAGGACACAGTGTGGCACATGCAGTTCTTCCCAAAGTATTACAATGGGATCCTTTCATGTGTCAAAACTCTTCTGTCTTAACAGTAGGGAGGAAAAGTTCAACAAAAGAATCTTTTGCATTCCCTACCAGTGCTGCAAAATGTTTCTTAATGAACTAAGTGAAACATCCTAGCTGAACACAATACCGAAAACAGCTCCCAAGAGCAGAGGGGGATACTTGGACAGGAACTAAATGCTGAGAGGATGTGGCAGTTGCTTCAGCATAATGTTCTGCTACTCTCAGGGCTAACCTATCAGGGTGTTCCACAACAGTGCATACAAACCATGGACCTTGCCGTTGGTGCCTCAGCGATACAGATAGCCGTACCGTAAGTACAACCACAACAGAGGGGTATCTGTTGAGAGGCCAGACAAATGTGTGGTTCCTGAAGAGGGGCAGCAGCCTTTTCAGTAGTTGCAGGGACAACAGTCTGGATGATTGACTGATCTGGCCTTGTAACACTAACCAAAATGCCCTTGCTGTGCTGGTATTGCGAACGGCTGAAAGCAAGAGGAAACTACAGCCGTAATTTTTCCCGAGGGCATGCAGCTTTACAGTATGGTTAAATGATGATGGCATCCTCTTGGGTACAATATTCCAGAGATAAAATAGTCCCCCATTCGGATCGCCAAGCTCGGACTACTCAAGAGGACGTCGTTATCAGGGGAAAGAAAACTGGTGTTCTACGGATCGGAGCGTGGAATGTCAGATCCCTTACTCAGGCAGGTAGGTCAGAAAATTTAAAAAGGGAAATGGATAGGCTAAAGTTAGATATAGTGGGAATTAGTGAAGTTCGGTGGCAGGAGGAACAAGACTTTTGGTCAGGCGAATACAGGGTTATAAATACAAAATCAAATAGGGGTAATGCAGGAGTAGGTTTAATAATGAATAAAAACAATAGGAGTGTGGGTAAGCTACTACAGACAGCATAGGGAACGCATTGTTGTGGCCAAGATAGACACGAAGCCCACGCCTACTACAGTAGTACAAGTTTATATGCCAACTAGCTCTGCAGATGACAAAGAAATTGATGAAATGTATGATGAGATAAAAGAAATTATTCAGATAGTGAAGGGAGATGAAAATTTAATAGTCATGGGTGACTGGAATTCGATAGTAGGGAAAGGAAGAGAAGGAAATGTAGTAGGTGAATATGGATTGGGGGTAAGAAATGAAAAAGGAAGCCGCCTGGTAGAATTTTGCACAGAGCATAACTTAATCATAGCTAACACTTGGTACAAGAATCATGAAAGACGGTTGTATACATCAAAGAAGCCTGGAGATACTAGAAGGTATTAGATTACATAATGGTAAGACAGAGATTTAGGACCCAGGTCTTAAATTGTAAGACATTTTCAGGGGCAGGTGTGGACTCTGACCACAATCTATTAGTTATGAACTGTAGATTAAAACTGAAGAAACTGCAAAAAGATGGGAATTTAAGGAGATGGGACGTGGATAAACTGACTAAACCAGAGGTTGTACAAAGTTTCACAGAGAGCATAAGCGAATAATTGACAGGAATGGGGGAAAGAAATACAGTAGAAGAAGAATGGGTAGCTTTGGGGGATGAAATAGTGAAGGCAGCAGAGGATCAAGTAGGTAAAAAGACGAGGGCTAGTAGAAATCCTTGGAGAACAGAAGAAATACTGAATTTAATTGATGAAAGGATAAAATATAAAAATGCAGTAAATGAAGCAGGCAAAAAGAAATACAAACGTCTCAAAAATGAGAGCGACAGGAAGTGCAAAATGGCTAAGCAGGGATGGCTAGAGGACAAATGTAAGGATATAGATACTTGAATGGAAAAACTGGTAGAAGCCGACCTAGGGTAAGATCAGTTTGGATTCCGTAGAAATATTGGAACACATGAGGGAATACTGACCCTACGACTTTCTTAGATTAAGGAAAGGCAAACCTACATTTCTAGCATTTGTAGACTTAGAGAAAGCTTTTGACAATGTTGACTGGGATACTCTCTTTCAAATTCTGAAGGTGGCAGGGGTAAAATATAGGGACTGAAAGGCTATTTACAATTTGTACAGAAACCAGATGGCAGTTATAAGGGTCGAGAGACATGAAAGGGAAGCAGTGGTTGGGAAGGGAGTGAGACAGGGTTGGAGCCTCTCCCCGATGTTATTCAATCTGTGTATTGAGCAAGCAGTAAAGGAAACAAATGAAAAATTCAGAGTAGGCATTAAAATCCATGGAGAAAAAATAAAAACTTTGAGGTTCACCAAGGACATTGTAAATCTGTGTAGCCACGCATGGAAGTGAAACATGGACGATAAACAGTTTGGACAAGAGGAGAAAAGAAGCTTTCAAAATATGGTGCTACAGAAGAATGCTGAAGATTAGATGGGCAGATCACATAACTAATGAGGAGGTATTGAATAGAATTGGGGAAAAGAGCAGTTTGTGGAACAATTTAACTAGAAGAAGGGATCGGTTGGTAGAACATGTTCTGAGGCATCAAGGGATCACCAATTTAGTATTGGAGGGCAGCGTGGAGTGTAAAAATCGTAGAGGGAGACCAAGAGATGAATACACTAAGCAGATTCAGAAGGACGTAAGTTGCAGTAGGTACTGGGAGATGAAGAAGCAGGATAGAGTAGCATGGAGAGCTGCACAAAACCAGTCTCAGGACTGACGAACACAGCAACAACAACAACTTTTATGCATTACTCATCATACTGTTATTTGCAATAAATGTCAATTTTGGCATGAATTAGTTAGTTTGTAGGTGTTCTGTGGGAATGTTAATTAAGTTTGTTTGTTTGTGTGTGTGTGTGTGTGTGTGTGTGTGTGTGTGTGTGAGAGAGAGAGAGAGAGAGAGAGAGAGAGAGAGAGAGAGAGAGAGAGAGACTGCTGTGAGCTAGAAAATGGGAGACTTGATGAGGTTCTTCCATGGACAGCAGAGAAATCATTAACAAAGAGGCTAAAATTTATGCCATTCAGGTATAACTTGAGACTAAAAATTGGAGATAGGACAATCATAAAGGAAATAGAAAATGAGATGTAGGAAAAGGTAATAGGTAATTGGCAAAGAAAGGATACTCCTTAGAGCTTCTATGTGTAAAACGAAAGGAGATAAAGGGCGCTGTAATGGTTCCGCTTCAGGTATTGTTTTAACATTTTTACTTTATTTAATTTTGAACTATTGGCCAACTGTGCAAATTAAATAAAATAAATATGTGTAAACAACAGCTGAGATGGAACCATTACAATGCCCCTCACAAACATATAGCCACATGAAAAAAATTATTTAGAGAGATAAAACCTGAAGAATGAGCCTCATCCAGCTGTACAAGAAAGTATAGTGCAGCAGACTATTAGGAAGAATATTTCAGTCAGAATGGTAATGAAGCCAAAGAGGAAAGAGGAGTCTTGCTGCTGGGCAACAGATATGGGAGGAGAAAAGGAAGGGTGGAAGGGCAAATTCCTTTGTTGCATGTGTGAAGGAGCACCTTTTTTGGGTTAACCTTTTCATTCATCAGCAGTACTGAAACAGTTTAAGGTAACTTACGTTACATATAATGTGGGGCAACACTCACTAACACACAACAGGACAGAAAAAGAAAGGTAATAATGATGAAGTTTAACATTGTAACAACGAAGAAAAATCAAACCAGATGCTTGATATTTTAGTATTTATATCACTCTTTGAATGCATGAGCTGTATTATCTTTTCTATAACCAGTTACAAATCAGTAATGATCACCTTCACAACAGGTTAGTGTAATCAAAAAGAATATAAATATTAGTGGAAATAGTGCTCTATGCTTAGAAATCATTAGCAATAACATTTATGTACAATGCAGATAGTTCCGCTTTATTGTTGGCGCCGGCCGGTGTGGCCGAGCGGTTCTAGGCACTTCACTCTGGAACTGCGCGACGGCTACGGTCGCAGGTTTGAATCCTGCCTCGGGCATGGATGTGTGTGTTGTCCTTACGTTAGTTAGGTTTAAGTAGTTCTAAGTTCTAGGGGACTGATGACCTCAGATGTTAAATCTCATAGTGCTCAGAGCCATTTGAACCATTTTTTTTATTGTTGGCATACACACTGGCTTGAAAAAATATGAGACTAGAAGGAATATTTTGTATTACAGAACACTTTTTTATCATATTCCAGCCATCCTATAC
The DNA here is from genome assembly GCF_021461385.2 of Schistocerca piceifrons. Taxonomy (NCBI): domain Eukaryota; kingdom Metazoa; phylum Arthropoda; class Insecta; order Orthoptera; family Acrididae; genus Schistocerca; species Schistocerca piceifrons. Next base: position 301,448,191 of record NC_060143.1, read on the forward strand.
CCTTTTTTTGTGGCTAACCAGCACTTATTAACCTCCATTTACTTATGACAGTGGTGAGTATGTGTGGAATCTTGTATGAGTAAATGTTAATAAGTCAACATGTTTTAAATTATTTGATTTCAATACAATCTTTGGCTGTAGATAAAATTGTGAATAGGTAGTAATAAACACTACGAAGCTAAAATTCACTCTACTTGAATCATGTAAACATTTCATCATTTCAATATTCATTTTCCAAGGCTCTGCAGTCAACTGTCTGCAAACAACTTGCCAAAAAGCAACAGTTGATGCATTGTTCCCAAATTTATCTTTTCAACCTGATAACTGAAGGAAGTCATCATACTGCTTTAAATTACTGCAAATCTTCATAGCAGCATTAACTCTGACAAAGGGGAAAACTATGTCATTTCAGCAATCTTTACTACTTTCTTCTGAAAAATTTACACATGAAAGTTTGCAATATGTGAGCAGCACTCATCTGAATCTGCACCGTCACATACCATATAAAGTGAATTACAAATGGTACACTGTTTTTTAAAAAAAAAAAAAAAAAAAAAAAAAAATTGGAAACCTCTATTAGTCACACACAAACACACACACACACAGATAAAATTAAGAAACTTCGAAGTGGCAATCCAATGGGATGTTCTCAGCTGAGAGACAATTTTAAATCTTAACATACAAAATCTCCTTGGAAGAAAAATTGCAGAAGGCAAATGAAACTAGAAGGAAAATTTTAAAATCAGTCAGTACAAGAATGGAGCCATCAATAGCAATTTATGTCTTTGAAGACAACTTCCACTCAGGAAGTACAACACAATATGTAAAATGTCTTGCTTGTGTTTAGTTCTGCATTAAATAAATTAATTCAGAAGCCAGCTTTAAATCTGCTTACAATATCCCATATTGTAAAATTTAAATAGAGGCTATACAAAAACTTTTACATCACCAGCATATATTACCAAGTTATTAACACAGCAGAAGCAGACGGGTCCAGTACCTTTTCACTGTCTTTCCTGATGCTTTAGTAATTTTATTCTGTTGTACTGATAATGCATCTCCATTCTGCAGAGGTGCATTGTTGTCAGATGTATCACTGTCCTTTTCTTTCACACTTGAGATCCCATCGCACTTCTCTGGAAGTTTTGTCTTTGAGATCTCTTTGTCACTGGTACTTAAATTTGTCTCAGTCGGACCAAAGAATTTTTCCAATTTCTGCTCCTTGCCATCTGTTCGAACTTTCTTATGGTCATATATCTTACTGTCTGCATCAGTGACTTTTTTGACAACTGGGGATAGTACTTGCTGAACCTGCATAAAAATAGATTTAGAATGTTGTATATGACCACTTATATGTAGAAAGTAGAGAGAGACAACTTATACAGAGAAAAAAATAAGGAAGACTGCATGTCATACTCACCACATAACTGCGAGTGTCCTTGCACTGAAGCAGTTCTTTCTCTGCATGGATACGCAATGCTTTAATGATGACGTCTTCGTAAAGAAAGCACACTAAATTCTTGGAAGGATGAACATTGACATCCACAAATGATGGATCAATGTCTAATCGTAAATAAACAAATGGGCCACCATCTGTCAAAAATTTGTTATACATATCTTCAATTTCCTTTTTTATGCCTGTAAACATATATAGTAGTTTACATTAGTGAATTTGGTAATATCTGTTGTGAGTAAGCATAATTATTGCCTCAAAAATTATGGATGAGAAAACTGAGCTACTAAAAGAGAAAATTAAAAATCCTAATACACTCTGTAAGTGTAAAATAAATTATCATCTAATGTTGGATGACACACATCATCTTTCTATAACTAACTCTCACTGCACGGGTACAGATCATTTTCTATTTTTTAAACAATTTTCTTCAAGCTTTTATAAAGTTCTCCTTAGCTAAAGGAGAGAGTCGGTGAATACAAAGTTATTTTTCAAAAACAAAATTTAAGAAAGGTAAACAGCCTCTGAATTGATGTCTTCCCATTTTAATAGTGAATTACAAAGAAATTTTCAGTAAGTTTCACAGTGTCATTGAGGTTTAACAACATTAAGTTATTCTGTGCCTTCTTAATTTATTTGGCCAGAACAGCGTCATTTATATCATGTTGTGGATGAGAGAACTAGAGTTCTTTTTGCACATAGCTGCAAAATGTGGTACATAATATACCTTTCACTAGATTCTTTTTTTAGTAAATAACTGCTGCAAATGATGACCTTTACAGGTAATATGAGAACGTGATGTTGCAAGGACAGCCTGGCATGTTGTAACATCTCCTGTGTAAGGCAATCAAGATTTGTTGGTTTCTGTAACTATACTATTTGTTTCAAAGAGTGCATAAGAGAAACTGTCCTGGCTTAAGATGATATGGGAGTGTTGGGTTGGCAGAAGAGCCAACACCGTGTTACTAGAGGAGGCCGAAATGCACGCGTTTTAGCTCACGCAGGCTGGCGTGAGGAGGGAAGAACTATACTGACGTGAAGTCTGGAACATGACAAGGAATTAGAATTCAGAAAGCGGACGTAGCTAGTTTGATACTTAACTTTAATCCATTAATGATGAACATTGCACAGTCGGCTGTACAACTGGGGCGAGTGCTAGGGAGTCTCTCTAGATTAGACCTGCCGTATGGCAGCGCTCGGTCTGCAATCACTGATAGTGGCGACATGCGGGTCCGACGTATACTAACGGACCGCGGCCGATTTAAAGGCCACCACCTAGCAAGTGTGGTGTCTGGCGGTGACACCACAGGGAGCCCAGGGCCTGGCCCCAGTATCGCTCCTTTCCATCCGTGTACCAGGACACGGAGACAGAGACTAATGCAAATAACTGCCACTGAATGCAGTTGAGTCCCACTATGTTAACACCACATTCTGCAACAGTCTAGCAATGGCATGTGTTCCAGCAACTGTGAGATTACATCTAAGAGAAACTGCAAGTAGTATGAGCCAGCCAGATAGCATCAGAAGTTGCCATTTTGAGATGTGCCACATTTTTACAACACAACTTTGCCATGTAAGCATTGCAGTCTTTGAAAAAGAAAGGACTATTCAATGTGATACATGATAGTTAAAAATAGTGGCATTACCTATGTCAGACACATTTTCCAAATGGAATACCACAAATCATAGCAACTGGCAGATTCCGATTGGGAGCTTTGTAAATGGTATAGAACTGGTACAGGGCAGTCACGTAACACTTCAATACTGACATAAGATGTGACAGTATAGTGGTGTGTTAGTGCCAGTCGGTTGTATGCAATAAGATGGACCAATATGGAGATGTCACAATATGTGTTTGGAATTGTCTGTGACAACACTGTGAATGAAGTTGCCCGATATTTTAGTGCATCAACACCGAGCTCCAATGTGTCTAGAAGGAATGGTGTACCACTCACAGCCATTTAACACAACATAAGAACAATAGTCACAAAAAGATCCAATGCAACAAGGACGAGAGATGAGTGTCTTGTCTTTTCAAGGACAGTAAGTTTTAAGTCCATCAGAAATTGCTGCTGTTTCCATTCAATATTACAATGGAAAAATGGAGTCTGGTACTTCGTAGTAGGCCACTGCTCAAAGTGGCACATCAAGCTCCACAGCAAGCTGCACATCTCCAAATTGCTAATTCACCTAGATATTGGAGAGCAGCTGACTGGAGGTTTGTAGTGTGCTCTAACAAGCTACAATTTTGCCCCTTTTCAAATGATGCAAGGTGTCAAGTGTACCAATGGCCCAATAAAGCATTTAACCCCCAGTTTCATGATGAGTTTGCTGTGGAGACCCAAGATCATGTTCACAGGGCTACTCACATGTTACTGGTTTGATGAACCCTCAAGGCAACTTATTGCAGCATAACAAGCCTGCTAAATCAATCAATCTGCCAATCTTAATTCCACTGAAAATTTCAGACACTAATTGTAATGACGGGTGAAATGTAGCAATCAACAGTACCACAATTTGGTAGCTGTGTGGGTCTAATCATCACTAGATAGCTTCATCTGGAAACAGGGTATCTGAAGAAATTTGTGGTCATTCTTCTTCACCGAACTGTTACATGGTATTAAAGTCACATATCCTCAGGTTGACTAATTTTTTGTTTTGTGTGCTTATATGATAATCTTATTTGCATTTGTTTTATGGGTTCTGTCTGTTTCAATTACTGAATTAAGAATGGTACTGATGGTTTCTGCTGTCATCTGTCACCTAAACTGACAAGACCAGACCTCTTTGAAGATGTCCACATCAAAACTGGTATCTGTGATCAAGATAAAGTTGTGGCAACAATGATTACCAAAGTACAATGGACAACTAAAACAAATAGAGAGATATGCATGTTCAGTAAACTAGATAAAAAAAACAGTAGTCATGTGTCAATGAGGAACCTGAATCATTCAGGACAGGATGAGAGCAAGAGGAGGAACATTAGTTTAAGTTTAAAAAAACTAGCTGACCACACACTGGATAAATATGTACCCAGTAAACAGTTCATAATAAGATGGGCCCTCCATGGTACTGTAAAGAAACTTCTAAAGAAACAGTGACTACTGCGTAATAGGTGTAGAACATAGCACAGATCTATAGATGGAGAGATGGTAGATGAAACACATTTGGCTGTCAAGAGAGCAATGCGTGAAGTCTTCATTGACTACTGCAACAGAATACTGTCAAACGATCTTTCACACAACCCAAAGAAATTATGGCAGTATGTAAAGGCTGTTAGTGGCACCAAAAGGAATTGCCACTGGTTAATCCTTGTACCACTGAAAATATTAGTGAAACAAGTGTTCGTGTCAGTGGTGTTGAGAAACAGCTGAAATCGTTAAAATTGAACAAAGCTGCAGACCCGGTGGAATCCTTGTCAGATTCTATACTGAATTTGTGCCGAGTTAGCTCCTCTTCTCCCTATAATCTATTCCCAATCCATCAAACAAAAGACAGTGCCCAGTAGTTGGAAGAAAGCACAGGTCAAACCCATACACAAGAAGTGTAGTAGAAGTGATCCACAAAATTACCATGCAATATCCTTTACAGCAATTTGTTGTAGAATCTTAAAACATAATTTTAATTTTAATAACCAACAGCCTCAGTTGCACCGTTTACCTAGAATTTACCTAGGTTTCAGTCGGGATAACCCAACCTTCTTCAGAGTGGACATCGTCAAGCTAAAACTACAAATCCATAAATTATCGTCAGACTGTAAAAACTTATCTGAAACTGCCTTGGCCCCACTTCGCGACTGCGATGCGGCACTCGTAAGAAAATAATAAATTTACGTCATGCCACATGGCGAAGTTTTATTACACGAAAAGTGAAAATGCAACAAATGATAAACTTTATTTTTTTCATTATTTCTGGGGTAGGTGTCAGCGAGAATAAGTTTCAAAAGGCTTTGAAATTATGTGTAAAGTCTGTTGGAAGTAACTAAATGCTCTCCTTCTCATATACTAGACGAACATACTCATGGATTTTCATGTTGTGAGTTATGCTGCTTTGAGACATACACATACAAGGTGTGTTAAGAAACTAAAGTATGTTTCATCACTGTTTTTCACATGAAAGATTCATTGCCAAAAATAAATACACCATGGCATCACAAACTATACAACTTGCACTATTTTTCAACATAGTTATATCATTGACATTGAGGCATTTGTCACGCCGTGCAACCAGTTTGAAAAAATTGTGTCCTGTGATGCAAGGAGTTATTGCACAGTCTGCTCCACCTCAGCATTGGTTGGAAGTGACATCCTGAGGGTGTGGCTTTCAATGCAGGGCACAGGCGAAAGTCAAATGGGGCAAGATCGGGGTCCTGGCCAGGTTATCCAATCTCTCCCATCTGAAGTGACAAATCTGATCCTGTGTGAGTCTTCCTGTGTGCGTTTTGCGATGTCAGGCAAGAGTACACGACCTTCACTTGTGAGTCCTGGACTCTTTTGCAGAATGGCAACCTCAGTTTGATGAAGGTGTTGCAGTAGTGCGCCACATTGATGGTCCCTTGCTGGAGGAAGTCAAGGAAAATAAAACCTTTTGCACTGCAGAACCCTGTGATCATAACATTTCCTGTGGAGAGGAAAACTGTGAATATTTTCCTCACTGGTGAACTGGGAGGCTTGCATGTCACTGAGGTGGCCTTGGATTCTTGAGTAAATTAGAACAACCCATCTCATCACCTATGAGTATTGTGAATAGGAACTCATTTCCCTCTCACACATACGGCATCAAGTGAGCAAGGCTGCTTCCCATTCTTGTGATACAGGATCATGGATGACTCACATACTAGTCCCATGTCCCCATTCATTACCGATGACAGCACACACTTCCGTTGGCAACCTCGTTGTCAGGACACGTCTGTCTGCCATCATGATGTGTATTCTAATAACCTCAGGCATGCCAGCTTGCTGCTATGTTCTCTTCTTCAGCACTCTGTGCACACATCATTACTCTTCCGCTGAATGAGCAGATGACAGCATTTTAAAATCAGTCAGTAACATATGAAATAACAAAAATTAAATTTTTACTGAATCTGGAAGCCAATGGATGGACAACTATAACTGGGACTTCACCTGCCTGTGTCCGTTTAGTAACACAAACTGCTCGCTATGGTACACCACAATGATTTTATACTATATTGCTCACTGGCAGGAGGTACAATTTTTTCCACTGATCGCAACTTATTTGCCCCAATCTTTCAAATCTGTGGTCGTCCTCTGATGTGTGACAATGTTCAACAGTTTTTCACATAAGTGAAATTTTACAAAAAATAGGATGTAGTCACTAATTTCCGCATTAAATTCAAGCTCTTGGTTCTGTACCTTATAATATGCCTCTTCAATGCTGCATATTTAATGACTTGTTCTCAGTTCCAATGTTAGTTATTATTTTGAAGGCTGTTGCATCGTAAGGCATATCCACATACTAAGATACAAAGTCCAGAATGAGATTTTCACTCTGCAGCGGAGTGTGCGCTGATATGAAACTTCCTGGCAGATTAAAACTGTGTGCCCGACCGAGACTCGAACTCGGTCGGGCACACAGTTTTAATCTGCCAGGAAGTTTCAAGATACAAAGTTTTTACTTAGTTAATTGGCTTGATGTTGGCTTCTTTAGAGGCATGATAACATCAGCAGGCTAGGATAGTACGTAGAATATTAACTGAGGAAAGGTCTGTGAAAATATCATAATTCTCAAATTATGAAATGAAGTAAAGTATCTGAACTTTTAAACATTAGGAGTTTGAAACTTTTCACACATTTTAATGACACAATTAGAACATGACATCTGATTTCTGCAGCCTCACACAAAGAATTTACCACCATTAGTCACAACAATCCACCAAGCTGATGAAGAAAAACATGCATCAAAATGAAGCTTCTATGTTTTGAAAATTGGCTGCAAAAAAAAAGTGGTGATTGGGGAGCTTTTGGGTAGAATGGTTGCTTTTGCAGAAACTTCAACAGTTTTTTCTTTTTTTTCCAAAACAGTCTAGGCTCTATTTAGTTTTCAACAGGCGATTACTTCTGTTGAGAAGCAGCGGCATCTTTCTCCTGGTGAGCAGAGTGCTTCTCTGACAAGGTGTTTGACATTTTTCTTTACCCACCCAATACGATTGTTACAAAATCTGCAAAATATTGATTTCAACTTGTGCGTGGATTAATAAGCATGTGAGCATGATAACACAATAGACAGAACTGTCAAGGTACTCAGCATAGAAGTTCGCACATTAGGTGAAAACTTCCTGCGTAGTCGAAATATGTTGACAGGTTTTGTTTTCTGGTCACTTTAGCACAGAGTGTGGAAGCTACAAGCTGGCATCGGCTGTGAGTATAAACAAACTAGAATTATCAAAATAAGAAAACAATGAGCAATGCACAACACAAACCACAATTGCTTGCTGATATTGGCATTGTCTTAAATGAGGAAGTAGTTCAGGACCGATATTTGATGCAACCACAATTCAGAACATCTGCCGTCTAAAACTGCCACACTAAGCCAATTTTTCAAAGTTAGCTACCAAACAAAAGTATATGTTTCTTTGTTCTAAGCTGCTAGGTCCCACAGCTGACCAAGCAAGATGGCATAGTGGTTAGCACACTTGTGTCCGGCCATCCTGATATAGGTTTTCCATGATTTCCCCAAGTTGCTTCAGGCACAGGCTGAGATAGTTCCTTTGAAAGGACATGGCCAATTTCCTTCCCCATCCTTCCCTAATCCGAACTTGTGCTCCACCTCTAATGACCCTGTCTGCAACAGGAAGTTAAACATTAATCTCCTCCTCCTCCTCCCCCCACAGCTGAATCCTATGATGTTTATGCAGTGTACCGTATTTACTCGAATCTAAGCCGCACTTTTTTTTCCGGTTTTTGTAATCCAAAAAACCGCCTGCGGCTTAGAATTGAGTGCAAAGTAAGCGGAAGTTCTGCAAAATGTTGGTAGGTGCCGCCACAACTAACTTCTGCCGTCGAATATATGTAGCGCTACACAGGCATGCTTTGCAGGCACAAAGATAAATACTGGCGCCAAAACCTCTGCGTCAGTAAATAAATTTAAGAAAAAAGGTGGAAGACGAGCTTTTTCTATGCCCCGAGTTTCGACCACAGCATTTTCATACATTATCCAACGAAGTAAACACAAATTCCGTATTGTTCATCTTCGAATGTAGCAGCTTTTCAATGTACTACGAAAATCCGACTGGCAAGACTGTTCGGGATGTTTGTCAATATGGCCAACTCTACATTCTGAATTTTTTCGTACCTGTGAGAAGAGATGGTTGCTAATAGGAACTTTTATGTATTGTGAATCACATGCAGTATTCTCTTCACCATAAGAATAATACGAATATAAACATTTTGCCATGTATTCTTTCGTGTTTGCTGCGATCTCATTTAAATCCTGTCTGCCAAATAAACTACGAACCTAGAGTGAGACAACAGCAAACGCGGAAGAATATCATGTCATGTTTATATTCATATTACTCTTATGCCTAATAGTGACACAGTCAGAAATGAAGCAATTCACTAGATTTTTAAATCTAAGATGACTCTAATTTCTGTGCAGAATGTAATGTAGTAAAGAGGCGTCTGCAAAGATTTTCAAACGGAGAAAATTTTTCGCTAAACTCTCGTTCAGAACATCTTCTATCATACGCAATCTATTATTTGGTTCTGTAACAACAAATATCAGTCTCTTGCCATTGTTTCGCTAATGAGACTATTCCTCTCTTTTTTTTTTTTCTAATTGTAAGCAGCGGTAGAGCGCACAAAAGTAAGCCAAGCCGCGAGCGGCGACAGGTCGTAAACACTCATTATCAGAATGCGACAAACAATGCATGACACAGTACAGAAATGCATTTTCAGCTTAGAGTGACGTAAACACCTATAACAAAGAGAACGGCACTTATCTGATCAAAGAAAAATAAGCTATCAATTCAAACCAGACGAAGCACGTGAAAAAGGAAGGGTACCCGTATAAATACGGACGGATCACCTGACGCATAGCAGTGGGCTACCTGGTAAAGCTTAACTGCTAAGCTTACAACTAGAACCAAACTACTGTAGCTGTATCGTCATTCATTTGACCTAAATTGCGTCTCATATTACAATGGACCAACTTTGTTTTGATTTGGAGGTGCGGCCTAAAACTTTTCTCTCCCCTTGAATTTCGAGTCTCAAATTTCAGGTGCGTTTAGATTCGGGAATTTTTTTTTCCCTTGATTTCGAGTCTAATTTTTCAGGTGCGGCTTAGATTTGAGTGCGGCTTAGATTCGAGTAAATACGGTATATCTTACACAGACCATTCAACTGACCACAACTGGTGTGGCACTAGAGCATCAAGCATGACGATACGTCACTACATTCACGAATTTTTTGCTTTTCAAACACGCTCTTACATACATTATCCTTCCAAACTGGGCTTTGCCACATGATGTGCAATATTAGTAACTGGAGTTATATTTTTTGATATTTATATGCAGAGAATAAAACCATTTCAAAGTATCACTGGTAACATAACTTACCTGGATGCAATTCACTATGAATAGTACTCAGGTAAACTGTTAATCACAATGCAGAGGAGATATTGAGTCGCAGACAGACAATGAAAACACTGCTAAACCTCTGGCTGCATACAGCAACTGAAGTGAGAGCAATCTTGTGTCAGTGGTGGGGATAAGGAGGAGCCTGGCGTAGAGAAGGGGATGGATAGCAGGGTAGGGTGTATAAAGATGTAATGCTACCTGTGGGTGCAGGCAGTGAGATTGTGGGGACAGAGTATGGCTGCTAGGTGCTGTCAAGAGATTTGAGAGGGGGAGGAGGGAGGGGGGAGGAGGGAGGAAGAGAAGGAGACTGGAAAAGGAGAGAAGCAGATAGGCAAAACAAGACTAGTGGCTGTGTTGGTGCAATAGAAGACTGTTTCTGCAGGAATGGAAGCAGGGAAGGGAACAGGTATGTGGAGGACAGGGACAAGTGAAAGTTGAGGGCATGGAGGCTACGGGAACATAGCATATATTGCAGGGAGAGCTCCCACCTGAGCAGTCCAGAAAATCTGGCGTTGGTCGGAAGGACTGAGACGGTACAGGCTGTGAAGCAGTCATTAAAGTGAAGCACAGTGTGTTGGGCACCATGTTCAGCAACAAGATGATCCAGTGGCCATTCATGTGGACAGATGGCTTGTTAGCTGCCATGCCCACTTAGAGAGAAGCACAGTGTTTGCAGCTTAGTTTCTAATCACATAGTTGCTTTCATATAGCCCTGTCTCTAATGGGATAGCAGATGCCTGTGACCAGACTGGAGTAGGAGATGGTGGTAGGATGCATGGCACATGCCTTGCATCCAGGAGTATTGCAGGGTTATGAGCCATGAGGAAAGGGGTTGGGAGCAAGGATGGAGTAGGGATGGAGAAGGAGACTGAGCAGGTTTGGTGGTGACAGAGTACCTATGTGGAAGAAGTGGGAAGAATAGTGGGTAACATATTCCTCATTTCAGGGCACAACAACGAGAGGCAGTCGAAACACTGGCGGAAAATGACACACGCACGCATGCACGCACGCACACACACACACACACACACACACACACACACACACACACACACACACACACACAGAGAGAGAGAGAGAGAGAGAGAGAGAGAGAGAGAGAGAGATTACAATTATGCAAAACACTGTCACTGAAGCTACAACCTTCACAAATGCAGCACCTGGGGAGGTCTTTCCCATGCCCCACATACCAATGATACCAGCTGATTTACCCATTCATTTTAAGCAGCTTCAAGTCCTGGTCTGGGTTTCATTTGCAATAACAATAAAAAAGGATAATAAAAAAAGATCAAGGTCAGAGAGTATGGTAACAGGATGGGGGGAGGGAGAGGGGGCATGAAATGGGCATAGATAGGGGAGGTGGAGATGGACAGAGTGAGAGGGCAGGCGAAGTGGTGCACAGAGATGGGGGTGGAGGAGATTGGCAGAGAGGTGTGGCGATGGAGTTTTGGATGTATATTACATTCCCATAATATTTAGCAATTGCGAAGCATTGATTGTTTCACTAATTAATCATAAACACAAACACAATTTAACTAAGCTCATAAGTGTACTGCACTACAAAATATTTTTATATTTTTGTGACCTTGACCTAGGATTTTTAATCCATACATTTTTATAAAATAATTGTTCTCTTAATAACTTAACTGAAATGAGTGCAAGATTATTTGACGCTAGGATATATAAAATCACACACAATGAAATAATTAAAAATTAAATGATATTACCTTCATGTTCTACAAGACGGTTATTAACGAAGAACATAAAAGTCATTTTATTGCTTGAATATCCTGGATCTGTCATATAGCCTTTCATTTTGTACTTGTGCAGGTCACTTTTGAACTCCACTTCACGGATGTGGCTGCAAATGTAAAATGCAATTTGTATTTTATGCTGGGCTTAAACTCAGGTTTTGCATATAAAAAATGTCAAAGCTGTTCCATGATCTCTATGGCGACAACAGTATGATAATATTGTGCAAAACTTACAGAGAACGACAGTTACCTCCTGACTGCTCACACATTTAATGCATTTTTGCATAAATTAATTCTCACATCCCATTATAATCACAGGTGCAGTGATACTATAAGACCATGAGGTCCAAGCCTGTTACGGTTTATGGATCTGCAAAAGCCTTGTGGAAAACCAACTGTCTCACAAAATAAAGACAAGCTTCCAAAGATGTATACACACAGCAGATATTAATGACAATCAAATGAATGTTGTTTCAAGACAGTCACTAGTACCATTTGAGCCCTGAATTAGCAAGAGGGGTGAAAATACGCCATTTGACTGGTCACCTTCTGAAAGAATGCCTGGGAATGAGATCTTAATTATAATGAAGATCTGTTTTGACAGGCCTTTTGAATATTTTTAACTGAAAGATGAGAACAGCACTTTGGCAAAACTCTGTTTTACTTAAAATTATCCATTTAGTTTTACAAATGAAGAACTTAGACACTAAGGTGTGTAATACCATTTAATAACATAAATGCAATTCCAACTTTTAATATTCAACATTTGCACTCCACCTCTATACATTTCTAAATACCTTAGTTTCTAAAATGGTAAATATGCAAGACATAGGATAATGAAGCATTATTCAGATAGCACACTAATCCTACTCATCTGACAGTTCGGACTTTCTCCCTTTTAGAAACAGAAGGTATTCACACTACAACGTTACTGACAATATTAGATAACCTAGGGGATCTGACAGTCGCTGTCCTGATGACACCACATACCCAGATACTATTAAATTATATCAAATAATGGAAAATCTGGGATGGAATGTAAAAATATCATGAAAAGGATAGTTGCTACTTACCATACAGCAGAGATGCCGAGTTTCAGATGGGCACAACAAAAAGACTGTCACAAAATGAGACTTTGGCCAACAGGGCCTTTGTCAAAAATAGACAACAGGAACTACACACACACACACACACACACACACACACACACACACACGACTGCAGTCTCTGGTAGTTGAAGCAGCTAGACTCTGGCCAGAGAGAGAGAGAGTGTTTTCCCATTGCCTATTTCTGACAAAGGTCCAGTTGGCTGAAGGCTCTTTCTCCCCCCCCCCCCCCCCCCCACTCGCCCATCTGTGACTCAGAATCTCCGCCGTGTGGTAAGTAGCAACAATCCTTTTCATAATATTATTAAATTAAATTAATCACATTAATGCACTACATGTTTGTGTCAACGAAGGGAAGTTAAGATGAAGTTTGGCAAGTAGGAGAGAGCTACTGGCAGCAGTAACAATGTTAGAGCAGGTCGAATGAATAGTGCCTGGATTGATCAGCCATTAACAATCCTGCCCTCAATAGGCATGGTTCAGGATTTGAATCCCAGACCAGTGCATGGTTTTAATCTGCCAGAAAGCTTTAATAGAGTGCACACTTGGCTGCAGATTGAAATATTCAGTCACGACACATTTATATTGTCCATAACCATAATATTCACAAAGTACTACATAAACATTTCAAGACTAGATAAAAGTAGAGAAGTGACTCAGAGAAACTTCACTAACTTTGGAAGTACCACTCTCATTACAGTTTAAGAACACAAGTAAATGTGGCCTGTCTTCTTTATTCTGTTCATCATGAAAGCCTTTAAAGCTAATTTTCACTGACCTATACTTAGCCCACACTGGGGTCTCTCCTTGATCTAATCTAGCCCATTCAACACCCTTTCTCATCTCTCTGAACAGTTTGTCAGAAACTTCTGATCTGCCGTAAAAAAAAAAAAAAAAAAAAAAAAAAAAAAAAAAAAAAAAAAATCCATTTTGTGGCTACACAGACATCCAAATGCATCCATCGACAGCAACAAACACTGTTCATGATTAGCTGTTCAGACTGACAATGAGAGGGAGGGGGCACAACAGGTTGGAAAAACTGGGAAGAAGTAATGTTGATGGAACAAGGAGGAGGCGAGAAGGTAAGGTAAGGCAGGAGGGGGAAGAGGACAGGTAATGGCAATGGGACTAACACATGTCTCTGTCCAATCGTGATGTCTTTCATGATGATGATGATGATGATGATGATGATGATGAACATTTGTTGAATTCACGGAGGAATTAATTTATTGATTTATCCTACAAATCTTTCCAGGTTGTGGGATATAGAGCAGTAATTATTTCAGCAGATGCATGAATTTTAGCTTTATCCATAGATTATGAATTTTACTATCCAATTCTTTATCAGAAATGCTGACTAAAAATGCGAGTTGGTGTACTGCATCACACACCATAGTGTCGTGAGTTCTTCATTTGTAAAACTAAATGGATAATTTTGAATCAGTCATGTAAGCAGTAAATGAAAGTCTGTTTTGTCTGTGATGCATTGTAATAAATGCATTTAAAATCATTTTTCTGCATTTTGACTGTGTCACGTTTTGGTGAACAAATCGTAAAAAGTTCCTGTCAATGTAGAACAATTGAGCCCAGTAAACATTTTAAATGGAGGAATTATATTTGACCTGAGTTTACCACCAACAATTCTTCGACAATCAGCAATTTAAGTAATAGTAATGTAGCCACAAAACGTGGTTACTTTTTAGTGAGCAGGCAAAGTATGGAAGGATGTACAACAACATATAGACTGAAACATCATTTACAGGACTATTTGATACTGGGTGACAGCTGGTGAACTGTTTAGTGACTAAAGTGCGCGTCATTTATGTTGGCGGCCGAGTTTAGGTTCGTTCTGCGCATCTGACGTCACAAAACAGTGTCAGCCAATGAACAGAGAACGACGTTGCCACATCTCGACTGCAGTGCAGAGCATGGATGAGTGTCTTCAGTTTTAGAACCTTTCAGTCATAAATAAAGTAATAGAACAAAAGCAATGTCTTGATAGCAGACATTCTTTTATAGGAAGTTTGGAAAAAGCATTCGTTATACCAATTGCTTCATATTCTATTAATTAATTAAACCAAACAAGCAACAAGACTCCTAATTCAGGCGATAGCAAGGAAAGGTGTTTGTATCACTCTCACGAACCGCTTTTTCGCAATAAAGAACAGCGATAATTGTTTATTTCCTATTGTACTTCGACGAAGCGTGAGTAATTCATAGTCATACCAACAGTGTTTGTCAGTATTTTGCGTGATGTGTTATAGTCCTCATGGCGTTACATACGTAGACGAGGTGCGTTAGCGTAAGGGTTAAGGTGTTGGGCTGCTACGCGAAAGGTTACGAGTTCAAACCTTGTGCGGTGCTTAACATTTTCATTATTTAAAAACAATATCGAAGTGCCTTACTTCACGAATTATATTCGTTTGAATGCAGTTTTTTGAAATTTCTAGTGCTTTGTCTCTTCATTAACCCTTTCGCTGCTGCAGACAGGTGCTCGCCGAATTCCACGCTGTGCGCCATTTTGTCATCACTGCACTGCTCGCCTGTGCAGACACATGGTGTTCCCACTGCTTTGACACACTTATCATTCGATTTCACAAAAACTATTTGGCCCAAAAATTTGATTTTTACACGTCTTCTTGACTGATACCTTCCCCCCATAAATGACTTAATTTTGTTTCGATGTTCAACACAGTTATTATGCAGCATTAAATGTAGTAAACCATTGCACGAAATTTTGAAGAGTTTGCAGAGGTAGAAGTCCATAGCGTATACTTTCTGTATGGTCGATTTTAGTTGCCACAATGTTGAGAATGAAATGTGGACAAGATACCTACATTTCATATAAAATTTACTGTGTAACAATATCGCATTTAATTTAAGTACAACATAGGTGTCGTATGTAATATTGAGAAATATTCCGTCTTTCGCGACTGTAATAAAAGTATTATTTACACCGGACGCGTTTGGCTTTATTTTAAAGCACTTCAATCAAGGAAAGATATGGCACATTCACAATGGTACTCATGTTCTCTTTCTTGTTTTTGTTCCACAGTCGCAGTTTTAGCAATGGTACTGAAATATATTCCTCTTCTGCAATTGTAATAAGGGTCTTATTTAGACCAGACGCGTTTCTCTCTTTTGAAGCATCTTCAGTGGACAGTATTTTGTCTCCTCCATTGCCAAGTCACCTTTCGCAGTTTTGTGCTGCGGTAACACAATATTCAACGTTTGTGTTGGCAGATCAGTGTTTTAGCAAATAAATGATGTTTGTGTGTGCCACACACAAAAATTATATTTGACATAGCTCAGAGCACTTCACTGATAGACGGTATATTCAAGTCCTAATGTTTTTTAAGTCCACAGTTTTGTTTAATGTATTTTGTCTACTTACTTTTGATTGATTGAAGTGCTTTAAAATAAAGCCAAACATGCTCAGTGTAAATAAAACTTTTGTTACAGTCGCGAAAGACAGAATATTTCTCAATATTACAAACGACACCTATGTGGTACTTAAATGAGCAATTGTTATACAGTAAATTTTATATGAAATTTAGGTATCTTGTCCACATTTCATTATCAACATTGTGGCAACTAAAATCGACCATACGG
Organism: Schistocerca piceifrons; assembly: GCF_021461385.2. Lineage (NCBI taxonomy): Eukaryota > Metazoa > Arthropoda > Insecta > Orthoptera > Acrididae > Schistocerca > Schistocerca piceifrons. The sequence continues at coordinate 301,464,709 of NC_060143.1, forward strand.
AAAGTATACTCTATGGACTTTTACCTCTGCAAACTCTTCAAAATTTCGTGCAATGGTTTACTATATTTAATGCTGCATAATAACTGCGTTGAATATCGAAACAAAATCAAGTCATGTATGGGGGCAAGGTATCAGTCAAGAAGATGTGTAAAAATCAAATTTTTGGGCCAAATATTTTTTGGGAAATCGAATGATAAATTGTATCAAAGCAGTCGAAACACCATGTGTCTGCACAGGCGAGCAGTGCAATGATGACAAAATACGCGCACATCGCGGAATGCGGGAAGCACGTCTCTGTAGCAGCGAAAGGGTTAATGCGGCCGGGTGGCTTCACTTCATAAACTGCGCGCTCCCCCCTAAACGTAAGTTTGCGAACTATACTATGGCGCTGCTTCTCTTGGCGCGTACAACTGGCAACGCAGCAATCTCCCGCGTCTGGGCGGACATGCGTGAGCCGCCAAGATAAAAGAATTGAACTATAGTTCATAGTGGTGGTGGGTTTGTGGATGTCAAAGGAGGTCACAACATAGGACATATGTTTCTGAACTCACTGGATGTGAATGTCTGTCTGTGAGGGCTCTGACAAGTTTACCACTATATTTGCGTAACTCATGAATAGGGGTGTCAAAGCTGTAAGGGACAGACTTTGTAACAGGGAACTGATGACAGTGCTCACTGCATGGGAGTACTGTTGATTGCTGACATGTGGGAGTCCACCCCAGAGATGGAGATCAAAATCTAAGAAAGTAGCACGCTGAACCCAACAGGGTCAGGTGAAGGAGTGGGTTTGGGAGATGTCCAGATCAAAAAGATGTCACTGATTTTAAATAGAACAAGGATGATAATGTATGGAATCCTATTATACAAAAACTGCATGCCCTGTGCAATCAATGTTGTTCTGCAATATTATCATGTGAAGACAATTGATGTAATATCCATCTGTGAATGCTCCCAACAATGCACAAACTTGCAGAAGATGTGATATGCTCTAGTAGCATACGTGCGGTGAAAACCGGTACACAACATATGCGCCAACATGGATCCAACAGGAGAACTCAACACACTTTTGCCAGTCTACATCTAAAGATGGGCAGAAGGCATTGTATCGAGATACTGTAGCAGCAAGTTATTACATACAGCAGATCACTCAACAGACTGTTTCGAAGTTTGTGTTTGCAGCAAGTATTACAAATGTCTAAGTGGCGCACATTGCTAAAATATATTGACATATTTATGTAATGCAAACTGAAACTGCCTTATAAGTGGACATGTTCAATAATAATACCTGAGTAATCGAAGTTATTGCTACAAATTACATGTCAGGGAGAAGAAGAATGGCATCCAGCAATAGATACTAAAATGCTATTGTGTACAGTATAGTTAAAGGAAAAAGCTGGCAGAGATCTGACACAAAAAAGTTACTGGCCCTTATTCTTCCCACTCCCATATTTGAAACTAGGGAGGTCAAACACCAAAATAAACGGTGAGCATATATTTCATTTATTCAAGCAGTCAAAACACCTTACTCCGAATTCGTGTAAAAACTGAGGGTACAGACCTATCTAAAACATATCTTTACCTGGCAATTGAAAGTCCAAACAGAGCTTTTATGTTATCCTTAATATCAGTTCCTGGAGCTGTTTTCACAGCAACATCACCATCATCCAATCTTTTCAGTGTGATTCCTATTCCTGAGTAATGTACAGCGTAACGAGTGACCACTCTGACAATCTTCTGATATTCAGCTGAATGAGTACCAGCAAACATTTTAAGTCTGTTTCGATCATTGTAAAACAAGTCATCAATAGTAACTTGAGTTCCATTAGGCATACCAAGTGGTAATGGTGGCGATTTTAGCACACCATTTTCATACACTGCTCTGAAACACATCAAGAATCAGGAAGTGTGTTAACTATGTCAGTGACATAAGTGAAGAAACAGTGATTAGATATGTGCAAAATGCTTTTCTCATTGCTAACTTTACTAACATACTTACAAGATGTAGAAAGACCCAATAAATTCTTTGCACTTAATATATTATTAGTCACACATCTAAATTTTAGAATGAAGACAGCAAATTAAATTAAATTAAAATAGGTGACAATATTTCTTACTTGTGCCCATAAGGTAAATCTTTTGTTTTGGATATTATAGATACACGAGCAACTTGGCTCATACTAGCTAAAGCTTCTCCTCTGAACCCATGCGTAGCAATACTCTGAAGATCATCGAATTTTTTCAGTTTGCTTGTAGCAAATCGTTTGCATACCAAGTCTAAGTCATTCTTTTGTATTCCACAACCATCATCAATAACAAGAATTCGCTTCAAACCACCTTCTCTCACATGTATTTTTATTGTTTGTGCTCCTGCATCGACACTACAAAAAGAAAACATTCATAAATTGACAGTAAAAATAACAGCTTTATAATTTGGAAACATTCAACTTTAGGAAGGTGGTGCATTAATTTTGTGGCAGTTGCATTACGTTACCATCTGCTTTGTAGATCGAGAATATGACATATTCTAATGATGTGGAAAGTGTCAGTTTAACATAAGTTTTCATATACAATACAATTTTTTTATTATTCCATACCTAAAAATTCATCTACTGAAAACAAGGAGCTGTCATTTAGAGATTCTTTTAATTTGTTTTTAAATGTTGTTCAGCTATCTGCTAGACTTTTAATGCTATTTGGCAAATGACCAAAGATTTTTGTGGCAGCATAATTCATCCCTTTCTGTGTCAAAGTAAGATTTAACCCAGAATAGTGAAGATCATCCTTCCTTCTAGTGTTGTAGCTACACATTTCGCTATTATTTTTGAGATGAGATGGGTCATTAATAACAAATTTCATAAGTGAATGCATGTATTGCAGAGGTATTGTGAATGTCCCGAGTTTCTTAAATAAATGGCTGCAAGGTGCTCTTGAATGGGCTCCAGGTATTATTCTGATTACAAATTTACAATGAATACTTACTCTCTTATTGATTAATTATCCCAAAATATGGTGCCATATCAAAGCAGTGAATGAAAATAGGCACAGTAGGCTAATTTCTTCTTCTTCTTCTGCTTTTACGGCCTCATTGGACCACTTCAGTCAATCATTTCTGGTCCTCTTCTTTGGTATTTTCCCCTTCCGAGTGACCCAGTATCTCTTCATTCGTTCCGATGCTTTTCGTCGTTCCTTATCTGTAAATACCCTTTTCATTGTATGTCGTTTGTCAATTTTTGGTTTAAATCTTATTTCTGTGTCCCTCAACTTCTTTAAATTTGGCGTTTTGTTCTGCAAATCACCCAGAGTTATTTCCAGTTCTTCCATACCCTCTCTTATTTCCTTAAGCCATCCTCCTTGTTGTTTCAAATTCCAGAGTTTCTCAATAATTTTCCTTGATAATCTGGTTTCTGTTGTCCTCAGAATGTGACCACAAAAAGAGATCCTTTTCTTTCGTATAGTATCAGTGATGGGCTCCAGTTCTCTGTATACCACTTCATTTGGAACTATCCGCCATTGCCCAGCTTTTTGATATTTCTTATTTATGCATGTTCTAGCAATTCTTCTCTCTACTTTTAAAATTTTGTCAATTCTGTTTTTCTGAGTGACTTTAAAAAGAGTTTCACTTCCGTATGTAACCTCTGGTTGAACCACCGTCTTGTAATGTTTTAATTTTGTTTTAATTGATAGACATTTCTTATTGTACGTAGACCATGTTAGTTTTTGAGCTTTTATCATTTTATTAGTTCTTGCTCGCCATGCAGGTTTCTCGGCCAATTTATGTGTTATAATTTCACCCAGGTATTTAAATTGTTTCACTATTTTAATTTCCCTATTGTTCACTGTGATGTGATCTATTACAAGTGGATCCATTACCATTATTTCAGTCTTTTCAAATGATATCTGGAGTCCTAATTTTTGTGCTATATTTTGTAAGCTTGTTATTTGTTTCGTGGCTTCCTGAATATTATTAGCTAGTAATGCTAGGTCATCAGCAAATCCCAAGCAATTTAGGTTTATTTTATCTTTCTTAGTTCCAATTTTAATATTCATAGGATTTTCCTTGTACCATTCTCTCATTACATATTCAAGAGCACAATTGAATAGCAATGGTGATAAACAATCTCCCTGTCTCAACCCTGTTTTAATCGTAAATGGTTCAGATATTTCTCCTCTAAATTTTACTTTGGATTTGGTGTTTGTTAAGGTTAACTGTATCATTTTTATTAATTTAGGATGAAGTCCAAAATTCCTTAATATTTTCATCATTGAAGATCTATGGATGCAATCATACGCCTTTTTGAAATCTACAAAGGTTATGACTAGTTGTTTTTGCCTTCTTTTGTAGACATCCATAACTAACTTCAAGGTGATCATCTGTTCTGGGCAGCTTCTCCAGGATCTAAATCCTCCTTGATACTCTCCCAGTTCCAGTTCTAACTGATCTTTACAGTGGTTGTATAGTATTCTTGACATGATCTTATACGTGCAGTCCAAAAGGGAAATTCCTCTATAGTTGTCTGGATTTGATTTTTCTCCTTTCTTATGTAATGGATGTATTATAGCAGTAGTCCAATTTTCTGGTAATTTCTCTTCATTCCAGATTTTTACTATGCATTGGTGTAATGCTATCTTTACTGGTTCTGCTGCATATATCCAAAGTTCAGCAAACGTTCGATCTTCTCCACTTGCTTTGTAGTTTTTGAGTTCTTTCAAAGCTCTGTAGACCTCATTAATTGTAGGTGGATTTATATTTTCTGCTGGTGTTTTAATTGGGGTTTCTGTGTTTATCTGAAGAAGTTCTGGGGGATCTTCACAATTTAGTAACTTGTTAAATGTTTCTGCTAGAATTTCTGTATTTTTACTATTGCTATGGGCTAGGTTATTATCTTTATCTTTTAACATTAATGTTGGAGGGTCATATCTTTGTAATTGTCTGCCAAATATTTTGTAATAGTCTCTTGAGTTTGTTTTTTCACTATTTGTTTCTACCATTAGAAGTATATCTTTTTGGTACTGACGTTTAACTCTCCTTATTATTTTTTGTGTTGTATTCCTTTGTTTTGTGAGTTCCAAATATGATTTTTCTGTTTTTTTCATTTTGATGCCTTAACCAGGCTTGGTGTCGATCCAACACTGCTTCATCACTTCATCGTTCCACCACTGGTGTTTTTTCCTTGGATTTATAGGGGCAACTTGTTCAGCTATTTGTTTCAATTTGGGAATTATTTCTTCCAGATCATCTGTTATTTTTATATCCCTGGTTTGTGCTTCATAATCCCCATTTTGTATCAGTTTATGAGGGTCATAGGTTCTCTTCTTCTTCTTCTTCTGGTGGGATTTTTTCTTTGCTAATGGGGTTAATTTAATTTTTATCATGTAATGATCTGATCCGGTATCTGTCCCTCTCAGTACTTTCACATTGTAAATTTCCTTGTGGTAATTCTTATCCATGCAGACATGGTCCAGTTGCCATTCTCCTTTTTTCCAGTCTGGATGTTTCCAAGTTTTTAGTTTACTTGGTCTTCTCTTAAAATACGTCGACTTTGAGATCATGTCATGGTTTCTGCAAAATTCCACTAGTCTTATGCCATTTTTGTTTGTTCTTCTTTGTGCTGTCCATTTCCCTATTATGTCTCTATATCTCTTTTCCCTTCCTAACTGGGCATTGAAGTCTCCAATCAAAATTTTGATGTGATTTTTATTAATGTTATTCGTCGTTTGATCTAAGAGCTCCCAAAATTTTTCTACCTCTTTTCTGTGTTCTTTTTTATTATTTTTATCATTTGTCTGGGCATGGGCATTTATTATTGTGTATATTTTATTTGCAGCTTTTAGAGTTAATGTTGAGAGCCTGGGAGATTGTGCTTTAAATTCTATTATGGACTCTATTATTTTCAGACTCACCACGAATCCTGTTCCAAATTGTGGACACTGTTTCATGACTCTTTTCCCTGGTATTCCCTTATAAATCCTATATCCTTGTGATTCTATCGGCTCCTGATCAGTATTTCTCATTTCTTGAAGTCCGGTTATGAGAATCCCCTTGCGATCCATTTCATCCGTCAGAATTTTGAGTTTGCCTGGTTGTATGAGGGAATTTATATTGTGTGTCGCAATGTAGTTTATTTGTCCTGTCTTGAGTTTTGGTCATCTGTCCGTTTTGGGTATTTTCAGATGCTCCGACTCATCCAAGTAATCTTTCAGGTGACTGCCCACCGTATCCGAGTGCAGTCTTCCTTGGTTATTGCCAAGCGGTGGATTATTCCTTGAAAGATTTCCTTCCATGTTTGACTTTCAAAGGTAGTCAACCTTGTGTGGAGCAAGCTCCGAGTTACAACTACGGTTGTTAGCCGTAGAGGTTGTTTAGTGTTTGGTCCGCGAGAGCTATTTTATTTCGCTCAAGTCCGCCGGTAAACCGGTGAGCACCCCCCTATCCGCCACCTGGGACACGCCACGTCGGAGTATCACCTCTCCGCCTGCTACGACACCGTAGTAGGCTAATTTAATGAAATATTTATCACCAAAATTCGCAATAACCCTAATAGCGTAAGTAGCTGAAGCTAACCATTTCAGAAGATCATCAATATGTTTCTTCCAATTCAATTTCTCATCAATTTTGAATATTCTGATTTACCAACAGACTTCTATTCAAAGTCTATATTTATCAATGGTGTTACGCTATTTACTGTACAGAATTGTGTATACTGTGTTTTCTCAGAATTTCCATTTGCAGAGAACCACTTCATAATTTTCTGAAAGACACTGTTTACAATTTCCTTAGCTGAATTCTGGAAGGCTATCCATAAAGCTGTAAGAGTATGAAAAGGTGGAGATCTCTTCTGAACAGCACGTCGCAAGGCATCCCAGATATGCTCAATAATGTTCATGTCTGGGAAGTTTGGTGGCCAGGGAAGTGTTTAAACTTAGAAGAGTGTTCCTGGGGCCACTCTGTACCAATTCTGGATGTCTGGGGTGTCACATTGTCTGCTGGAATTGCCCCAGTCCATCAGAATGCATAATGGACATGAATGGATGCAGGCGATCAGACCGGATGCTTATGTACATGTCAACTGTCATTGTCGTACCTAGACGTATCAGGGGGCCCATATCACTCCAACTGCACACACCTCATGTCATTACAGAGGCTCCACCAGCTTGAACAGTCCACTGCTGACATGCAGGGTTCATAGATTCATGAGGCTGTCTCCATACCTATACTCATCCATCCACTCGATAGAATCTGAAACGCGACACGTCCAACCAGACAATATGTTTCCAGTCATCAACAGTCCAATGTCAGAGTCAACAGGCAGAGGCGAGGTGTAAAGCTTTGTGTTGTGCAGTCATCAAGGGTACACGAGTGGGTCTTCGGCTCCAAAAGCCCATATCGATGATGTTTCGTTGAATGATCTGGACACTGACAGTTGTTGATGGCCCAGCACTGAAATATGCAGCAATTTGCAGAAGGGTTGCACTTCTGTCATGTTGAATGATTCTCTTCAATCGTCGTTGGTCCCACTCTTGCAGGATCTTTCTCAGGCTGCAGTGATGTCGGAGATCTGATGTTCTGCCAGATTCCTGATATACACGATACAGTCATGAAATGGTCATACGGGAAAATCCTCACTTTATCGCTACCTCTGTGCTGTGTCCCATCGCTCGTGCACTGAGTATAACACCACATTCAAACTCACTTAAATTTTGATAACCTGCCATTGTAGCAGTAGTAACTGATCTAACAACAGCACCAGACACTTCTTGTCTTATATAGACATTGCTGACCGCAGCACCGTATTCTGCCTGTTTACATATCTCTGTATTTGAATAAGCATGCCTATACCCGTTTCTTTGGCATTTCAGTGTATATTAAGAACAATAAGAGGCCCAAGACTGAACTCTCTGAGACAACATTCTTCATATCTCCCCAGTTAGAGGAATCTGCTGATTTTTGCACACTATCTGTACTGTTAATTTCAACCTGATGAATTCTTCTAGTTAAATATGAATTGAACCATCTGTGCACTGTCCCACTCACACCACAATAGTTAAGCTTATCTAGAAGAATTTCATGATTCACACAGTCAAAAGCCTTTCAGAGACCACACAATATCTCAATCGGTGATGTTCGGTTATTGAGAGCATTTAATATTTGATCAGTGAATTCATATATAGTATTTCCTCTTGAAAAGCCTTTCTGAAAACCAAATTGACATTCTGTTAGTACTTCATTTTTGGAAATATCTGAAGCTCCTCTTGAGTACGTTACTTTTTCAAGAACTTTGGATAAACATGTATCAGAAATGAGATTGACCAGTAGTTGTTAGCAACAGACCTATTCCTTTCTTTAGGCAGTGGTTTAACAATAGTATATTTCAGTCTATCTAGAAAAATGCTCCACTTCAGTGAGCTGCAACATATATGGCTGAAAACTTATTTATGTGTTGGGAACATGCTTTTCGTACTTGTTGAAAATGCCATCAATTCCATGTGAACTTTTACTTTTGAGTGAATTTATTACATCCCTAATTTCCATAATAGTGGTGCGCTGAATTTCAGTTTTATCAAATTGCTTAGATATTGCCTCATACACATACAACCTTGCATTTTCTAATGAACAGCGGGATCCTATTTTCTCTAGCACACTTAAAAAATGATTATTCAAAATATTTTCTACTTCTGACTTTTGGTTAACAAACTCTTCACGAGTTTGATAGAAAAACGGTTTTCCTGTGCTCTCAATTGCCCGGTTTCCCTTTTAACAATATCCAAATTGTTTTAACTTTATCATCAGAAGTGCTATCTCAGACATGATGCACATACTTCCGGACTTTTTAATAGCTTTTCTTAATACAGTGCAGTAGTTTTTATAATGTCTGATCATTTCTCAATCGTTACTCCTTCTAGCAAAATGATACAAAATATTTTTATCCCTTTCACAAGCCACGGCTTTTTAGATGGCTTCTTACAATTATGTTTCACTGTTCTCTCAGAGAAACGGTTTTAGAATATACTCACAAACATATAATGAACTAGGTTAAATTTTAAATTAGCATCAGTTTCCCTGTACAGCTCATCCCAGTTAACTGTTGTAAGCTTTCCCTAAAACCTGCAATTGTTAAGTCATTAACTGAACGCATTAATTTAGAGGATTGTTCTGCATTACTGTATGGAGCTATGTCACATACTGTAACTAGATGTGCATCATGATCAGACAGGCCATTTTAACAGGAACAGTTGTTAGCTGATTAAATTTATCTTGGTCTATAAAAACATTATGTATCAGTGTGCTGCTTTTCTCTACCACACAAGTAGGAAAATCAAGAACAGACATCAAATTGAAAGAATCAAGTAATATTTTGAGGTCAAGTTTTCTATTGGGCTCTTTCAGAAAATCTACACTGAAATCCCCAAAAACAATAATTTTCTTCCCTCTGTCTAACAGATAGCACAACAAAGAATCCAATTTTTTCAAACATAGAGGGATATTTTCCAATGGGGTGGTCTATACACACCTACAATTGTAAAAGTATAATTATGTAGTTTAAGCTCACACGCACATGCTTCTATACATTCCCCTATGGGAATTTTTTTGGTCTCTAAATTTTTCATACTATGGTAGATTTAAACATACATTTGGCAATTTCTCCTCTCTCCATAGGGTTTACCGTTTCTATATTGTGACTATATTAAGTTCAGACAGGCATAGTATGTCTATTCCATCCTCAGTTTCAAAATCTTCTAACAGACTATTTAAACATAAATCCACACATATAGATAGATTTTTTCAATGAAGTGAGACACTGTGTAATAACTATATATGTCGAGTAAATGAGAAAACCACTAATACGTAAACAGTGTGCTTAATTTTGTGTGCTATCCACGAATTAAAACATTTCAATGACATCACTGTATCAGTTGCGCTCTTTTCCATAACTCCAAACGTTCTGTAATGTCAACATTTATTGCTGTCACTGAAAAATGCAATCAATAACGACACAGAAACTAACTGATTAGACAGTGTTCGTCTTAATACACGCATGATTTAGTTTATCAATACCTGTTTTCCAACAATTCCTTGACAGCTGAAACAGGTCGTTGTACCACTTCACCTGCAGCAATTTTAAGCACAACTTCTGGATCAAGACATTTTATTTTTCTATTCTGATCCATTACAACTCATGCAAGCTCTTTCCGCGCTTATTTTGAATGAATCAAAACATTAGCATCGTTTATTGTCAAAGTTCGCACCTTATATCTTTCTTCTTGTACTCCCTGCACAACGTGCACTTGCACAGTGAAGTCAGAAGCACTGGTCAGATGTGGTGTGCGCTTGTGACTTTTCATACCTGATAAACATTTCAAGTGAAGAGATTCGTCGAAACGAATGAAAGAAGTTATTCGTACCGTTGAAAGGGAGTAATGTACGTTCTACTGCGTACAAAACCGGTGATAAGGTGAATAAGTGTCATACTGTATTGTTCTATATTTATTGGTCCAGTTTTAGCATACAGCACAGGTTGTACAAATATTACTAGACAGGTCAAAATAACATAGAATACAGTATACTCTTAAAATAAAGGTATGTAAACCCTCTTACACTTTAAGTTCAGGTGTTTGATATACATTTGAAGAAAATTACTGCATATACGTCTTTAGGAATTCTTGTGCAGAATAGTATCAATGCTTTATTAGGAAAACCTTTAGTCGGATCTTAAATACTAACTGTAGAGTAATTTTTATTTTTTCTGGGGTGTTACAGAATTATGTGAATCCACAATTCATTACACTTTCCTGATAGGACGATGTTACGGAAAACATTTGTTGTTTCTGGCTCAGTAGATGTGAAAATCCTTATTTTAGATTATTTTAGCAGTGTTCATGACAAAGTTCCCAATGAATAAGTCTTTTTCACGAATAAATGATCATGGTGTACTTCTAGCACCAAACTCAGTAACATAAGGTGTACAAGACTCCACTGCGAATTACCGGAAAAATGCAAAAACTGTAGCACACCTATATCAAAATATGGCAGCTAATCTTAGTTTGGATTCCAAAAGAAACTATCTACGGAACATGTTATTATTCAATTCACAAATCAGATTATACAGAACTTAAATAACAAAATATTGCCACCTAGTATAATCAGTGACTTGCCAAAAGCATTTGACTGAGCAATTCACAGACTTCTCCTAGAGGTGCTAAAATATTATGGTATCAGCCATTTTCCTAGGTAAAGAAAACTACAGAATATCGCATTAAGAAACCCAGGGAATGAATACAAGGAAATAGCATCCTAAGAATAGCGAATCAACTTTACAGGAGTACCACAGGGATCGATATCTCTTCAACTATTGTTCTAATTATACATAAATTATCAGCCATCATACATTCAAGGAGCCCAAATAGTTCTCTTTGCCAACTATACATGTAGTTAAGCATAATAACTAAATTTCAATACCTGAAAGTAAATAAAATTTTGCTCCAAACTAATAACTGTTTCTCCTCAAATGTTTTGTCACTAAACCTAAATAAAACAACATACCAATTCTTGGACTGCTAAAGGACTGTCCACACTATTAGAAATAACACATGAGGGTAAATCAATAAGTGAATCACAATATCTGTTCCAAATTATTATTATTATTGTTATTATTATTATTATTATTATTATTATTATTACTTGCAGATAAGCTAATCAGGACGAAGCAATGTACTTAGAGATGAATATTAGCTTTCCTTTGCCCCCATATTTCTTTCTCTCTCTCCCTATGGACTTGCTATCTCTCTTCAGTCTGTTTTCTTTCAGACTTATCCATGGTTTTTCCTCTTGATCAACTTGCTATCTGTGAATTTTGGACCTGAAGATTTCGTGGTCGTGGCATCTTCTGGAGTAGTTCATGCCAATTTCGAATAGTTTTAATATCGTCAACCGATTTCATCATGTCCATTTTGCCTCTGCTCCTATTGTCAAAAACTCGATTGTTTGATTTGTAAGTACACTACTGGCCATTAAAATTGCTACACCACGAAGATGACGTGCTACAGCTGCGAAATTTAGCCGACAGGAAGAAGATGCTGTGATATGCAAATGATTTGCGTTTCAGAGCATTCACACAAGGATGCCGCCGGTGGCGACACCTACAACGTGCTGACATGAGGAAAGTTTCCAACCAATTTCTCACACAGAAGCAGCACTTGACCGGCGTTGCCTGGTGAAACGTTGTTGTGATGCCTCGTGTAAGGAGGAGAAATACGTACCATCACGTTTTCAACTTTTATAAAGGTCGGAGTGTAGCCTATCGCGATTGCGATTTATCGTGTCGCAACATTGCTGCTCGTGTTGGTCGATATCCAATGACTGTTAGCATAATATGGAATCGGTGGGTTCAGGAGGGGAATACGGAACGCCGTACTGGATCCCAACAGCCTCGTATCACTAGCAATCGAGATGACAGGCATCTTATCCGCATGGCTGTAACGGATGGTGCAGCCATGTCTCGATACCTGAGTCGACAGATAGGGACGTTTGCAAGACAACAACCATTTGCACATACAGTTCGACGACGTTTGCAGCAGCATGGACTATCAGCTCAGAGACCATGGCTGCGGTTACCCTTGACGCTGTATCACAGACAGGAGCGCCTGCGATGGTGTACTCAATGACGAACCAGGGTGCACGAATGGCAAAACGTCATTTTTTCGGATGACTCCACGTTCTGTTTACAGCATCATGATGGTCGCATCCGTGTTTGGCGACATCACTGTGAACGCACATTGCAAGCGTATATTCGTTGTCGCCATACTGACGTATCACCTGGCGTGATGGTATGGGGTGCCATTGGTTACACGTCTCGGTCACCTCTTGTTCGCATTGACGGCACTTTGAACCGTGAACGTTACATTTCAGATGTGTTGCGATCCGTGGCTCTACCCTCCATTCGATCCCTGCGAAACCCTACATTTCAGCAGGATAATACACGACCGCATGTTGCAGGTCCTGTACGGGCCTTTTTGGATACAGAAAATGTTCGACTGCTGCCTTGGCCAGCACATTCTCCAGATCTCTCATCAACTAATAACGTCTGGTCAATGGTGGCCGAGCAACTGGCTCATCACAATACGCCAGTCACTACTCTTGATGAACTGTTGTACCATGTTGAAGCTGCATGGGCAGCAGTACCTGTACACACCATCCAAGCTCTGTTTGACTCAATGCCGAGGCGTATCAAGGATGTTATTACAGCCAGAGGTGGTTGTTCTGGGTACTGATTTCTCAGGATCTATGCACCCAAATTGCGTGAAAATGTAATCACATGTCAGTTCTAGTATAATATATTTGTCTAATGAATAACCGTTTATCATCTGCATTTCTTCTTGGTGCAGCAATTTTAATGGCCAGTAGTGTATTTTTCGGTTCATACCTTTAATGTGTCTATAAAATCTTAACCTGCATCTTACAGGGTCACTATGTACATTTTTTAGTCCCTGACTGCTTCTAATTCAATATGTTCAACTACAAATTTCGTACCTAGAATTTATATTATAATTTTGCATTCCTCTTTCTTGACGCTTTCAGGACTGATTGAATAAAGCGTTTAACCATAGATTAAGACAGTAAATGACCTCATATCAAGCTTATCCTGCAAATCTACATTGTATAAACGTTAATTCCATAATGACTCATATTTGACTGTTGAAAATTCGTTGTTCAAAGTCAGGTTCAGCTGTAACCCTCAGTTTATATTGTTGTGGCATACGATTCATCGCTTTTGTTTTTTGTAGATACCAATTGATGTAATAAAAATAGTTGTTACGAACACAAAAAGTGGTAAGTAAATATGTGACTAAGCCACTCCCACCTCGTTGATACTCGAAACACATTTTTTTCGATGTGGAAGGTTAGGTTAAGGAAAGTACCAGCTATCATGTATACCTGATGATCAGTCTCATTACAGCTCATGGGAGATGACTCGTATTTTATGTAATAAGTTCAAACGCATTTTATAGACACTTAGCAGCAGAGAAACGAAGAAAGATTGGAAATATTAGCAGTGCGCAGAAATATGGGAATTTTGGCAGCAGCTAATAACTATTTAACATTTCTTATATATGTTCTCTCCAGGCTCGAGTAGTAGGAACTAGCAATTCGTACTAAATTTTTAACTACCGAATGCATCCTTAACCTGCTATGACATGTACATATGTTGATAAACAGAACATAAGCAAATGTCTTGATATACCTAACCTCTTGGCAGTGGTTGATTTGAGTCGATGACTCAGAGGTTGCCTAAGTGACTATTGTGCAATATATAATGTGTTTGAACCTACATAAAATCTCTAAAATTTTTCCCGTCTGTTACTACTTTTTCCACTTTACTGTTCATAAGGATAATTATAACATTACCACGTCATTTCATTCCCTACGATTGAAACCATATCATACTCTCTGTTTTCTTAGTGCTCTGGTCCACTGTTGGGCAAAATTCTGTGTGAAACAACCCTATGCGAGGTGAATTACATTGTTTCCTTTCATGTACTTAACTGGTATCTGAGTATTCAGATATGTCCACTGAGGACAATGACAATGCGATCCAATGAGCTCCCCACATGTTCCATGAAAGGGTGAACCCACTCTTGGAATTAAGTAGCAACTCATTTAAGCTGAGGTTTCATTTGGAAAAAAGTCTGTAAAGCAATTGGAATTGATTTGTAGAAACTATCTGATGAAACAAACCAAAAGAAACCAGCCACTGGCTCCAATGTGTATGTTGCGGTTAACGTTAAGATTTTACACCACAAGAACCTTTTGGTTAGTGTTTGGTGATCTGTTTAAAGTAGACGTAGCAACAGGCAGAACTGTCCATAAGGTATCAGCTTGCATTGATTCATTGAAAAATGAATTTATAAAAATTCCAATGGATCAAAATGGCGTTAGGAACATCCAAGGTGATTTTTATCAAAAAGCGCATTTTCCTGACATTTAAGCGCTATTGACTGTACTCATATCCCCATCAAATTACCTGGTGGCGACAATTCTGAGATATTTAGAAATCGTCGCAGGTGGATTTCTTTAAATATACAAGCAATCTCAGATGTTAAGCTCTGATGTTCAACTGTCGTAGCTACATGGCCGGGAACTGCCCATGACAGCAATATTTTCGGAAATTCACGTGTACATGCTCAGTTGGGAACAGGAGAAATTCCGGAAGGCATACTTCAGGGAGATAGTGGCAATCAGTGTTGTAGGTATTTGTTGATGGTAGTATTTCTTGAAGAAACAGCGGCTGAATGGATCAACAGTCATGCCCACAAGAAAACTAGATCAGCAGTTCAGAGAATGTTTTGGGTAGTAAAAAGACGATTTCCCTGTTTGAGCTTAGGACTAATAGTGAAAGTAAATCATGCAGCAGTTATCATAGTTCCAGTATTTGTCATGGACAATATGGCTGTCAATGCATCAGAAAAGGAGTCTGAAATTGATGGCAATCTATTTGCTGGGAGAAGAGTGTGTGCACAAATTCCAGTACCTGCGGAACATGAAATCAACTGGGGTCATGATGCAGTGAGAGCGGTATTAATTAACAATGTATTTATGTAAGATTTGGAATAAATGTACAAAGTGTGTCAGTTTGAAAGCCAGATTTTCTTTTCTTTTCTTTTAGTTCTAGTTACTCCTCGGTCACCTGGTTATTGAATTCTCTATCATAACAAGAACACCATGAATAGTATTATAAACTACCTGTTACACAGCAAATTCACCTCAAAACATTAACTAGAGCATATTAAAATGTATGCAAAACACTGCATACAACTTTGGGATGAAAATTGTCCACAAAGAAATTCCAGTAGGCCACATACCAACAGAAAACGAAGGTAACGGCAATCACAATGCAATGAGTGCGAAATTTATTAACAAGCTATTTATACAAAAAGTTACAAAATTGGAAAAATTTACAATGTGTCAGTTTAAAATCTGATTGTCTTTCCATTTTTTAAAGTTCTAGTTCTTTAATTTCTTCATATGTTTTGAGAAGTTTCATTATTATCTCACGTTCTGCAAGCAAGCACTGTACTATGATGTTATGTTCACTCCTGAGGAATTCTAATCTTCTCTTGTAAAACTGGTATTTCTTATTGAGAATATTTTCTGTTCTTTTGTTTTTGGGACGAGATTCTGACACCATAACAGAATCCTGGCTGGCTGTTGCGCATCTACCTGAGCTTAGAGGTTATTTTCCATGCAAAATACGCTGCGATGTTGTGCTGCCACAGTAAATTTATTACATTGTTTTTGTGCTTTATCGTTCTTACCAGCTCAGTGTAAACATTCTCTCCTTTGCTTTCATCTTCATTGTCATCAACCAGAGCAATATTTTCATTTGAAGTTACAGCTGTCTCCTCGTTTACTGATGTCGTGAATGAACTGCAACCAATGTCACACGAATTTGTATCAGAATAAGAACGTAACGAATAACATTATGAACTACCTTTTATGCACCAGACTTGCCTCAAATGAATTTATGCGATTGTAACAAAATGTTTACAAACCACTGCACATTACTTCAGAATGAAAATCTGCATCATCATCATAGAGGTCGGAAACTGGAAAAAATTGTCGCTTCAGGGCTACAATTAGCTTCGATCCACTTTCTGTAACAGTAACCAGTTTTATACGTTTCAACCTTAAAAAGATTTGACACTGTTTTTGCTCCAGTTTACATACCACATAAATAAAAAATGAAATGTAATAATTAGACGGAACATCTTGATATTATATCTCGTCATGCGCTAATGCTTTCTTGGTCCTGTTCTTAATATTTTCATAACACATTTTCAAACTCTTCCAATCACAGACTGTACCGATGTTACGAGAATTAAAGTCATCAGCAACTTCTCTCCATGCCTTCACCATATTGGTCACAGTGGCTTTATCTGTCTTTTGTACTCAGTTGTATCTTTATACTGGCCCACCACAGTTTCCAGCCGTAAATCTTTTTGGTATTGAGAGAAGTTTGAGGATCACTTCTTTTTCTGTTTACTTGCTTCCACAATTATAGTACAACACCGTCGATGACAAATACTGTGTATCTATGATGTGCAATAAATATCTGCGGTCGAAGTGCAATAATCTTTTCGATAGCCGATTTCAGCCATGTTGCCAAGCATGATACATATTACGTTAGATCAAATCTCTTCCAAGTTTAGTGTTATACAACAGAGATGAGTCCTGAAAGTAGCTCAGTATCTGATCTAATGTCAAATTTGATCTCCAGTAAGAATGTTATACAGTCGGTCCTCAATGTCTATTTTCGTGTTCAAAATTAGCATTTCTGATCCATAAACGTATTCTGGTTTAATTACAATATTGTAATGTTTTAGTTTTGTGTGCCTGGAGATATGTTTCTTGTTGTAGATATTTTATGAAAGTTGGTACACATTCCCATCTTTTGGCATCTAATTTCGTTTGATTTTGTTTCGATTACATTTTCTTGAATGATTTCATTGAGATATTTAAATTGTGGAACTCCTTTTGTCTCCAGGTGCTTGTTTATCGCATGTTATGTAATCTGTCTTTTCAAAAGATTTTTTCTGCGGTTTCTTTCATAAGTTGAGTCTAATATTAGGCTGATGAAATGTCACATGTTAATATTACTGTATTGTCTGCAAGTGTTAGGCCATCTACAGATAATTTGCCTCTGCCTTGGTTGTTTAATTTTGAGGACCGATTTCTGTTTGCGCATTTCTTCTATCACTTTCGGAAGGACACTGTTGAAAAGTAATGGAAGCAGCCTATATCCTTGTCTTACTCCTATTTTGATTTCGAAAGGATTTAAGAGTTCCCTCATAATTTTAACATTCGACTTTGTATCTATCAGTGTGCATTCTATGACTGTAAATATTTTCAGATCTGGAACTTGTTCTTTGAATATTTGCAAGAGTCGTTAACAGTGAACTGAGTCAGTGGCTTTTTTGAACCCAACAAATGTAGAGACTTAATTGCAAATGCTCTGATGTCTCATGACTAGCTTCAAGTTCAAGATTTGTTTTTTTATGAATAGCGTGGTCTGAGTCCTGTTTGATATTCCCGAAATTTTTGTTCAGGCTGTTTCTGCGCTCCATCAAGAAGACACTGAGATAGAATTTGTATGCACCAGACGTTAGTGAGGTTCCTCTGTAGTTATTTATATTTGTTCTGTGTCCTTTCTTTAGTTTTTCAAACTTCTGGACTTTGTTCTGTTTGCCAAATGTCTTACATGATTTTGGCAATTTCTTTTATTTTGTTTAAGCCTGATGATCTGAAGATTTCTGACATGGTCCCGTCTTCCCCTGAGGTTTCCTTGTTTTTGAGTAGTTTGATCTCTCAATTTTTTCTTTACCTGGCGGAATGAATTTGGGTTAGTGTCCTCATTTTCTTGTGGTGGGAATCTCTGTGTGGTTTCTGGACAGCTAAGTAGTTCTTGGAAATACTTGCAACTTCCTTGCAGTTTTCTTGATTGTTGAGAGCCAGTTGGCCATTTTATTTCCTGAAGCAGAGACTTTGTGGTTGATACATAAATTTTGTATGTTGTTTTTTTTGAAAGACTATTTTGATTTCAACTAATTGACTCTTCCTGCATTTCTCTTTGCTCTTTCTGATTCATTTGAATGTCTCTTTCCTCACTATCATGAATGTTTTGTAGTTGTATTGTGTCTTACTGCTGTGTGAGTCGTTGTAACTATCTCGCTGAGATTGAATTGCACATCAACATTCCTCTTTCCACCAAAGGTGCTTTGTCCTTTTCTTCAGAGGAATTAGTGTTTATTCTGTTTAGATCAATTTGCTTTTGAGTTATTGCCAATTGCTTGACCACTTTTTCTCTTTTTCTTCCATGACAGGTTTTTGGATCTGCTAGTTTCAAATGTCTACTTTTTGTGAACCTCTGTCGTTTCAAATGTAGTTTTACTCTTATCAGGTAATGGTCTGCTTCTATGTTTTCACCCTTTTCTGACTTGGACTTTCATTATTTCTCTGTGGTTTGAACAAGAGATTACAACATAGTCACTTTGAATTCACCAATGAGTGAGTTTTGTGATCCCCATGTCATCCATTTTGATGATTTATTTTTGAATTGTGAACAGTTCAATTAATCTTCATCCATTTAGTTTGGTCCATTTACCTGCTGGGAATTTTCTAGCAGTTTTCCTGCACTTTCTTCCTTGGCTTAGCTGTGCATTGAAATCACCCAGCAGATTTTGACATATTCTGTGTAATTGTAGATACTGTTTCTTCTAGTGTTTCCCATGATTTGTCTGTCTTTTCCTCTTTGGTTACATTTTCTTAACTGATTGGCTTCTGTACACTGATTAGTGGATGTTTCATTTGCACACTTCAAGTTGATAGTCATTAATTTATTCATTAAAGGCTTTTCATTTGTTATGGAGGGATGTATGTCTCTCTTGAGTGCTAATGGTGGAATTTTTCCAGTATTCCTTTGTCTATTTTACTTTTGAAAAGTCCATAGTTCCCAAAAGACCTGCCTGAATAGCCAGTCATGTTAACGTGACCACTTCTGGGATGGGTAGGTGTGGTGCTCCCATACTGAATTCGCCCAGCAGATTGATGACAAGGGGTAATCCAGCCTGACTGTGGTTTTTAGACAGTTTCCCACATCCTACTGGATCAATACCAAGCTGTTTCCCATATTCTGCCTCAGATAAACGCTACAGAAACGTTAGAAGACTCTCTCACACTTGCACGCAGTATTTAGTCGGTATGGAGACAGATTACATTCACTCCTTTCCTGGGGGTGATTAGAAAACTGATGACCTTCACCTTTTGGTCTCCATAAGCAGTTACTCAACACCAGCAGTTCCAAAATCCATTGTATTTTTTCAGTCAGTACTGTTTGTTGGAGCGATTGTTGGTCTATTTGTATTATTTGTTCATTTAGGATTTGCTCCACTTCATTTGACTTCTCTTCTCATAAGAGACTATTTATACTTAATGCAAGAAAACAGGCTTTGGTGTTTGGGCAAAGTTGGCAATAGGGTCGACCCTCTGGTCATGTTTCAATCCAGATGTCACAGAATTCAAATCTCTGGTTGTGCTCTTATATTATGTATTTATATTTATAAAAACTTGAACTGGAAGTCACATGTTACTGATTTTATTATACATGTAAGTTTTGTAACATTTGTGATAAGAATAATATCAGATTTTGAAGATAAAAATTTTTAAAAGTTGGCTTACTTTTATTATTTTTATTCACTAACTTCCAGAGGTGGAAAAGTTAATTTCTGAAAGCAACTATTTTACTGTTGAAGTTACTGCACAGGAAAAGTGATGTACAAGAGAGCATTCCTAAGTGCAAACAAATAATCTTAATACAAGTAAGCATGTGTGTAGAGAGGGAAAAATTACGCACTATTTATATTTTTGTTGTGACCAATTTCATTTTTAAGCGATAAAAAAACTTGAAAGGTAATTTGGCACATAAGGTTTAGAGTAATACCTTCGAAATGATGATATGAAAAAATGTTTTTCATATAAAAGTTGATATGTAATTAATGTTCTCAAAAAATGTATAATCAATTTTGTAATACTTTAAAATTTTGCAAAATACCCCAACACCATTACCTAATTTTGAAAAAAGGAAACCTTTTGTTACACCAAAATTGTAGAAGCTTTCAAGCCACGTATATTCATGAGTAATGAAACTGGTTTCTGAAACACAATACCAGTTTTGGGGAACAAAATGTACACAATGTGATGTTAGAGTATTTTCAACATAATTTATTAAAATACCCAAACATTCATTATTATTCTAATTATTTATTTTACTTATATATTTTCTATGTTTTAAATAGTTATTTTACATTTTATGTACATGCTTTGTGGTGTTTTCATGTAATATTTCACATATACTGGTATGTATTTTGTTAACTGAAAATAATAAGTAACTTATTATGATCAAAATCATTACAATAATGATAATTTGTAATGAAATGCTTACAACGTAACTTTCACACCATTCATATAAAATGAATGAAATTTCTTCACATAATATACACAGTGGAGAACACAATAGAAAACAAAATTCAGCATAGTTTCAAACTGTCACAGGTGATCCTCTAAATATCCTGATTTGTATGAGGCATATTTCACTACATTGGTAAGGCTTGGTGAAGAGAACTGATTATGTACTAGTGGCTGCAACGTGATTATATTGTTTCTTAGCTGGAGATTTAGATGACAATCATTCAGCAGAACTAAATATTGAAGCAAGCAATGAATGGTTCTTTGCTGCTTTGAGATCTATCGTACTGTGGGCTGGCTTAATGCCATGCCTATGCACTAAGTCTAAGCTGAAGGCATGGGTGACGGTAATCAAATACACATCGTTATGCACAACACATTTATCCACAGCAATACACCTACACAAAAAAGTTACAATAATTAAACTGGAAATGTCCATGCAACTGCAGTGAACGGCTCAACCACTGATCTCAGAGGGTAAATGCTGCTCAATGATCAAGTGGAGTGCAGACTTGTGACCATGGAAGACAATGGATGGGTGTCCGACTCAGTGTGCGAATGTTCACTCATCTCGCTGGTGCTGTTTAATTTGCGGACGTGGGAAATGTAGCAAACAAGTGATGGCTGTCCGATTTGCATACGCAAGAGTTGGGAGCGCGTGTTGTGCTAGACTCATGTGAGCACAACTGGCGAGATAGCAGAACAATGCCGACGTCCATTAAGCAACAGTGGCTAGCTCGCATTGGCGTCTCTCTTCGTGTCCAGCTCGCTCATTGTAGCTGCATTGTTGCTGTGCTTTGCCCTAATGGTACTTTCCATGAGGGCGCATACAGACAAATGTTGACCTGTTGACTGTGTCGTCTGCAATTGCTGCACTGTCTGAGGTTGCCACACAGATCCTCCATTTGGGAGCGGAGCATGGTAGGCATGAGAGGCGAAAATGTTCCACCTGTGGCCAACATATGTTTGTGCTTTGGGCACTTGTGGTGACGTCAGCAAGAGTGCTGTAGTGGCAGAGCGTGACGTCAGAGAGAGCGTGAAGGCAGTGGTGTGTGACATAACCAGCAGCTGGTGAGATGCACGGGAGTGTGTTCCCATGCAGCCTGCTAGAACAGCAGTGCCTGACGATGATATGCAGGAACTGTCTGTAGCAATGAGTGGCTGCACATTTAGTGACAGCTCAGACAACACTGTTGTTTTTGTGGTCTGAGACTGGTTTGATGCAGCTCTCTATGCTACTCTATCCTGTGCAAGCTTCTTCATCTCCCAGTAACTACTGCAATCTACATCCTTCTGAATCTGCTTGGTGTATTCATCTCTTGGGCTCCCTCTACGATTTTTACCCTCCACGCTGCCCTCCAATACTAAATTGGTGATCCCTTGATGCCTCAGGACATGTCCTACCAACCGAACCCTTCTTCTAATCAAGTTGTGCCACAAACTTCTCTTCTCCCCAATCCTATTCAACACCTCCTCATTAGTTATGTGATCTAACCATCTAATCTTCAGCATTCTTCTGTAGCACCACATTTCGAAAGCTTCTATTCTCTTCTTGTCTAAACTATTTATCGTCCATGTTTCACTTCCATACACGGCTACACTCCATACAAATACTTTCAGAAACGACTTCCTGACACTTAAATCTATACTCAATGTTAACAAATTTCTCTTCTTCAGAAACGCTTTCCTTGCCATTGCCAGTCTACAATTTATATCCTCTCTACTTCGATCATCATCAGTTATTTTGCTCCCCAAATAGGAAAACTCCTTTACTACTTTAAGTGTCTCATTTCCTAATCTAATACCCTCAGCATCACCCAACTTAATTCGACTACATTCCATTATCCTCATTTTGCTTTTGTTGATGTTCATCTTATATCCTCCTTTCAAGACACTGTCCATTCCGTTCAACTGCTCTTCCAAGTCCTTTGCTGTCTCTGACAGAATTACAATGTCATCGGCGAACCTCAAAGCTTTTATTTTTTCTCCATGGATTTTAATACCTAATCCGAATTTTTCTTTTGTTTGCTTTACTGCTTGCTCAATATACAGATTGAACAACATTGGGGAGAGGCTACAACCCTGTCTCACTCCCTTCCCAACTACTGCTTCCCTTTCATGCCCTTCGACTCTTATAACTGCCATCTGGTTTCTGTACAAATTATAAATAGCCTTTCGCTCCCTGTATTTTACCCCCGCCACCTTTAGAATTTGAAAGAAGGTATTCCAGTCAACATTGTCAAAAGCTTTCTCTAAGTCTACAAATGCTAGAACCGTAGGTTTGCCTTTCCTTAATCTAGCTCCGAAGATAAGTCGTAGGGTCAGTATTGCCTCATGTGTTCCAATATTTCTACGGAATCCAAACTGATCTTCCCCTAGGTCGGCTTCTACTAGTTTTTCCATTCGTCTGTAAAGAATTCGCGTTAGTATTTTGCAGCCGTGACTTATTAAACTGATAGTTCGGTAATTTTCACATCTGTCAACGCCTGCTTTCTTTGGTATTGGAATTATTATATTCTTCTTGAAGTCTGAGGGTATTTCGCCTGTCTCATACATCTTGCTCACCAGGTGGTAGAGTTTTGTCAGGACTGGCTCTCCCAAGGCCGTCAGTAGTTCTAATGGAATGTTGTCTACTCCCGGGGCCTTTTTGCGAATCAGGTCTTTCAGTACTCTGTCAAACTCTTCATGCAGTATCATATCTCCCATTTCATCTTCATCTATATCCTCTTCCATTTCCATAATATTGTCCTCAAGTACATCGCCCTTGTATAGAGCCTCTATATACTCCTTCCACCTTTCTGCTTTCCCTTCTTTGCTTAGATCTGGGTTTCCATCTGAGCTCTTGATGTTCATGCAAGTGGTTCTCCTATCTCCTAACGTCTCTTTAATTTTCCTGTAGGCAGTATCTATCTTACCCCTAGTGAGAGAAGCCTCTACATCCTTACATTTATCCTCTAGCCATCCCTGCTTTGCCATTTTGCACTTCCTGTCGATCTCATTTTTGAGACGTTTGTATTCCTTTTTGCCTGCTTCATTTACTGCATTTTTATATTTTCTTCTTTCATCAATTAAATTCAATATTCTTCTGTTACCCAAGGATTTCTACTAGCCCTCGTCTTTTTATCTACTTGATCCTCTGCTGCCTTCGCTACTTCATCCCTCAAAGCTACCCATTCTTCTTCTACTGTATTTCTTTCACCCATTCCTACCATTTGTTCCCTTATGCTCTCCCTGAAACTCTGTACAACCTCTGGTTTAGTCAGTTTATCCAGGTCCCATCTCCTTAAATTCCCACCTTTTTGCAGTTTCTTCAGTTTTAATCTACCAGACAACACTAACACATGAATTAAGTCTGGTTAGCTGCTACAAATTATTGTACCCATGGTCTAGGGGTAGCGTCTTTGATTCATAATCAAAACGTCTTTGGGCCCGGGTTCGATCCCTGCCACTGCCTAAATTTTGATAAATAATCAGCATTGGCGGCCGAAGACTTCCGGCATAAGAAGTCAGCCTCATTCTGCCAACGGCCTTGTCAAAGAGGGCGGAGGAGCAGATAGAGGTTCAGGGTACTCTCTTGTCCTAGGGGTGGGAAATTGTCCCTAAAGGCAGAAGAATCAGCAATGATCAACGACATGAGGATGCAGAAGGCAATGGAAACCACTGCATTAAAGACACGTAACGTGTATCCACAGGACATGTGGCCTGTAATTGAAGAAGTGTCATGATGATCTCTCCATTGGCAAAAGATTCCAGAATAGTCCCCCATTCAGATCTCCGTGAGGGGACTGCCAAAGCGAAGGTTACCATCCGAAAAAGATTGAATAATCAACGAAAGGATAACGTTCTACGAGTATGGGCGTGGAATGTCAGAAGCTTGAACGTGGTAGGGAAACTAGAAAATCTGAAAAGGGAAATGCAAAGGCTCAATCTAGATAAAGTAGGGGTCAGTGAAGTGTAAGGAAGACAAGGATTTCTGGTCAGATGAGTATCAGGTAATATCAACAGCGGCAGAAAATGGTATAACAGGTGTAGGATTCGTTATGAATAGGAATGTAGGGCAGAGGGTGTGTTACTGTGAACAGTTCAGGGACCGGGTTGTTCTAATCAGAATCGACAGCAGACCAACACCGACAACGATAGTTCAGGTATACATGCCGACGTCGCAAGCTGAAGATGAACAGATAGAGAAAGTGTATGAGGATATTGAAAGGGTAATGCAGTATGTAAAGGGGGACGAAAATCTAATACTCATGGGCGACTGGAATGCAGTTGTAGGGGAAGGAGTAAAAGAAAAGGTCACAGGAGAATATGGGCTTGGGACAAGGAATAAAAGAGGAGAAAGACTAATTGAGTTCTGTAACAAGTTTCAGCTAGTAATAGCGAATACCCTGTTCAAGAATCACAAGAGGAGGAAGTATACTTGGAAAAGGCTGGGAGATATGGGAAGATTTCAATTAGATTACATCATGGTCAGACAGAGATTCCGAAATCAGATACTGGACTGTAAGGCGTTCCCAGGAGCAGATATAGACTCAGATCACAATGTAGTAGTGATGAAGAGTAGGCTGAAGTTCAAGACATTAGTCAGGAAGAATCAATACGCAAAGAAGTGGGATATGGAAGTACTAAGGAATGACGAGATACGTTTGAAGTTCTCTAACGCTATAGATACAGTAATAAGGAATAGCGGAGTAGGCAATACAGTTGAAGAGGAATGGACATCTCTAAAATGGGCCATCACAGAAGCTGGGAAGGAAAACATAGGTACGAAGAAGGTAGCTGCGAAGAAACCATGGGTAACAGTAGAAATACTTCTGTTGATTGATGAAAGGAGGAAGTACAAACATGTTCTGGGAAAATCAGGAATAAAGAAATACAAGTCGCTGAGGAATGAAATAAATAGAAAGTGCAGGGAAGCTAAGACGAAATGGCTGCAGGAAAAATGTGAAGACATCGAAAAAGATATGATTGTCGGAAGGACGGACTCAGCATACGGGAAAGTCAAAACAACCTTTGGTGACATTAAAAGCAACGGTGGTAACATTAAGAGTGCAATGGGAATTCCACTGTTAAATGCAGAGGAGAGAGCAGATAGGTGGAAAGAATACATTGAAAGCCTCTATGAGGGTGAAGATTTGTCTGATGTGATAGAAGAAGAAACAGGAGTCGATTTAGAAGAGATAGGGGATCCAGTATTAGAATCGGAATTTAAAAGAGCTTTGGAGGACTTACGGTCAAATAAGGCAGACGGGATAGATAACATTCCATCAGAATTTCGAAAATCATTGGGGGAAGTGGCAACAAAACGACTATTCACGTTGGTTTGTAGAATATATGAGTCTGGCGACATACCATCTGACTTTTGGAAAAGCATCATCCACACAATTCCGAAGACAGCAAGAGCTGACAAGTGCGAGAATTATCGCACAATCATCTTAACATCTCATGCATCGAAGCTGCTTACAAGAATAATATATAGGAGAATGGAAAAGAAAATTGAGAGTGCGCTAGGTGACGATCAGTTTGGTATTAGGAAAAGTAAAGGGACGAGAGAGGCAATTCTGACGTTACGGCTAATAATGGAAGCAAGGCTAAAGAAAAATCAAGACACTTTCATAGGATTTGTCAACCTGGAAAAAGCGTTCGACAATATAAAATGGTGCAAGCTGTTCGAGATTCTGCAAAAAGTAGGGGTAAGCTATAGGGAGAGACGGGTCATATACAATATGTACAACAACCAAGAGGGAATAATAAGAGTAGACAATCAAGAACGAAGTGCTCATATTAAGAAGGGTGTAAGACAAGGCTGTAGCCTTTCGCCCATACTCTTCAATCTGTACATCGAGGAAGCAATGATGGAAATAAAAGAAAAGTTCAGGAGTGGAATTAAAATACAAGGTGAAAGGATATCAATGATACGATTTGCTGATGACATTGCTATCCTGAGTGAAAGTGAAGAAGAATTAAATGATCTGCGGAACGGAATGAACAGTCTAATGAGTACACAGTATGGTTTGAGAGTAAATCGGAGAAAGACGAAGGTAATGAGAAGTAGTAGAAATGAGACAGCGAGAAAATTAACATCAGGATTGATGGTCACAAAGTCAATGAAGTTAAGGAATTCTGCTACCTAGGCAGTAAAATAACCAATGACGGACCAAGCAAGGAGGACATCAAAAGCAGACTCGCTATGGCAAAAGAGGCATTTCAGGCCAAGAGAAGTCTACTAATATCAAATACCGGCCTTAATCTGAGGAAGAAATTTCTGAGTATGTACGTCTGGAGTACAGCATTGTATGGAAGTGAAACATGGACTGTGGGAAAACCGGAACAGAAGAGAATCGAAGCATTTGAGATGTGGTGCTATAGACGAATGTTGAAAATTAGGTGGACTGATAAGGTAAGGAATGAGGAGGTTCTATGCAGAATCATAGAGGAAAGAAATATGTGGAAAACACTGATAAGGAGAAGGGACAGGATGATAGGACACCTGCTAAGACATGAGGGAATGACTTCCATGGTATTAGAGGAAGCTGTAGAGGGCAAAAACTGTAGAGGAAGACAGAGATTGGAATACGTCAAGCAAATAATTGAGGACGTAGGTTGCAAGTGCTACTCTGAGATGAAGAGGTTAGCACAGGAAAGGAATTCGTGGCGGGCCGCATCAAACCAGTCAGTAGATTGACGACCAAAAAAAAAAAAAAAAAAAAAAAAAAAAAAAAAAAAAAAAAAAAAAGCTGCTACAAAGAGTAAGAAATAAAGCATTGGTGAAGATACACTGTTTGTAACGCTGTGTTCATATGCAGATAAACAAAGTCTCGTTAACCATGGGAAAAGATTACACAAAAAGTTCATAGAGACACATTGTTCATAAACACATTTTTTTTGTTTGGCAAACCCAGCATGAAAGCATGACTCAGCATTCGATCCAGTCCCAGCACTTGGGCAGTGCAGACTACTGAGAGTTTAGCTTACATGAAAGCAGTGTTGTTGGAGCTTCAATGCGGCTTTCGGAGTTGTGGCTGACAGTGCTGGAGGCGGTGTCCAGAGCTCACTAGCAACATGATACGGGAATCGGTGCAGATGTCCATTTGGCCTCTACATGCTTGCGGGCTGTTGTGTGCGAAATGACGCCATTATGAAACAGCATGGGCTTTTGAAGCGAACGTGACAGCCAGTGCTGGCTGCTGTGGTGGATCTGACCAGTGCGCCTGTGTGGAGTGTGGTCTGGGCAGCTGTCTGGGTGGGGTGGGGATCGGTTGGGTTGCACGTGGCTGCTCAGTGATAGCTGGCGGCGCGTGCGAGTCACCAGCAACTGCTGGTTGCATGTGGAGTGTCTGTTCCAAGTCCTTTGCTGAGTCCAAAAAGTGCTTGGTAGTGGTTCTCTGTCAAGAAGTACACCAGTTTGACCCTGTTCATTGAGTCTAGCCAGCCTGCCATTATGTTTGTTCTCCATCTTTCCATCGCAGGTTATCGCACCATGTGGTCCTGAGTAGTGCAGGCGAAGAGATGGGCCAACCATGTGACTGTGCAGGGTTCTGCTAGTGACAGGGCTGAAGTGTAGTGTATCTCTGATGATGGCGACGACTGACCATAGACGAGGGCTGCAGGTGAGATGATCTCTTCTTTCGGTGTCATTCACAGGCTGAATAGTTCTAGCGGTAGTGCTTCCATCCAGGCAGTGTAGTGGCACATTATGGATGCCTTCAGTGTCCAATGAAGCTGCCCGACAGTGCCGTTAGGCGCCAGGTGGTAGCATGTTGTGAGATTTAGCCATGTGCCACACAATCGGGTGATGTGTTTGAACAGTCCACAGTCAAACTGGCGGCCGCGGTCCGCAGTTATGTGGCAGGGGCAGCCAAAGCGCGACACCCAAGTGTCAACCAAGGCAGTAGCAATCATCTCAGTGGAGATGTCAGCTATGGGCGTTCCCTCCAGCCAGGAGGTGAAGTCGTCCACCGTTGTAAGGAGGTAGCACTTGTCTTGGGACAGAGGAAGAGGGCCTACAATGTCTGTATGATATGTGCAAAGTGACATGTCGTGTTGGGGAAGGCACCGATGGGTGCATGCGAGTGCCTCCTGACTTTGACATGCTGGCAGGCCTTGTAGGCAAGTGCCTACTGACGACAGTCTTTCTGGAGTCTGGGCCAGAGAAGCATGCTGCTGGCACGAGAGACACCGCAGTGTTTGCACTGGAATGTGATAACCCATGGACAGAGTCAAACGGGCTGCACTGGAATCTTTTCAAAAGAAGTGGGCAACATGTGCCTGCCGTAATGTTGCTCCAAATCTTCTGGGAGGAACCAGGGATGGGCATGTGTTCTAGACATAAGCCACTGGAGAATCGTGTCGGGAACTGACCAGTTCTCCGTGCCCTCTTGTTCTTGTGCAACGTCTTCGGAGTTCACCAGAGAGATAACAACATAGGCATTTGTGAGTTTCCGGGCTTGGCATGTACAGTATTCCTGCACTGGCAGTGGTATGGATCCTGTAGGGCTGATTAGGTAACCGAGAAACTCAATTTCGCTGAACCTGAACACACATTTCAGTGGATTGATCTCTATGCCAGCCTGAGGCGCTAGAAAGCGGTTGTTATGTGGCTGCAGTGGAGTTCAGGCATTTTCAAGAACATGCGGATGTCGTCCAGGTATGCAAAGTAGCATGGTAACTCCTGCAAGACGCCATCCCGGAAGTGCTACTAAGTCTGGGCAGCATTCCTAAGAACCAACAACATGAACATGCTCTCAAAGAGCCCAAAGCGAGTAGTAATTGTGGTGTTTTTTGTGTGTCCTCAGGTTATCCTTGCGGCCTAGCTACAAAACTGGCCAGCCGCCAATCTATTGTGTTTCAGTGCTCAGGCTAGAGACACTTCCTCTGTTAAGCAGGACAACACACCTTATGGGATTTTCCACCCAGGGGATGAGTTATGCCTGCCGTTTCATTTCGACTGCCGTTCCGACCTCTACTAGTATAGACAATAATTCATTACGCCATTTAGATAATAAAGACACTCCATCACCTTTCATGCAGTAAGTGTTAACAACAATTTGCAAGGTGTATGTAACAATGTCATTGTTCTTTAAATATTCATATATACGATGTACAACCTATTAAATGACACCTAATTCCGGTTGTAAATCATGGCAAACTATGTAGATGAGTGCTTCTAAGTGTGAAATTATTGGTTGGTAGGTTGGTTGTTTTGGGGAAGGAGACCAGACAGCGTGGTCATCGGTCTCATCGGATTAGGGAAGGATGGGGAGGGAAGTCGGCCGTGCCCTTTCAGGGGAACCATCCCGGCATTTGCCTGGAGTGATTTAGGGAAATCACGGAAAACCTAAATCAGGATGGCCGGACGCGGGATTGAACCGTCGTCCTCCCGAATGCGAGTCCAGTGTCTAACCACTGCTCCACCTCGCTCGGTGCTGAAATTATTGCCTCCTTACAAAGTGCACCAGTGTTTCCGAATTATGCAAAGGCCAAGTCCCAACTAGTGTTTCAGCTGACATCCCTGTTATTAACATTGATGACTGTGACATATATAATGGCATTTTGGAAAAAGAAAGATCCCCCAACTACATGTATGTGGAAGAAATGTAAGAATTAGTTAGTTTTACTTTGATCCTCGACCTTTAAGTGTGTAAAGAAGTAATGATGTAAAATTGAGAAAAAAGAGTGAACATAGCTAAACATTAATATCTCAAATTTAACTCAATTTATTGTTAAATGAATTAAGTTTCTTTATTCCTAATAATATAGTGATGAACTTCACGTATTTCTTTTGAGTAGTATCCGAGTAAACAAATTTTTGACCTATATATAATACAACATATTAATACTGCTCTGCTAATTTCGTAGTTTTCAAAATTATTATCTCAATAATGTGTAAACTATGGACTATATATCAGAAACAAAAATAAAAAAGTAGACTCTGGAAAAGTTCTTGGAATGGGAAATAAGAAGTTATGTTGGTCATTAACCATATGATTTATTTATAATTGAATAATGGCAATATTTACTTACCAGCTAGGCTTTTTATCATTTTCTTTGAGTTTCTGAAAACATAATTTGATGCTCTACAACTTTTCTCCTATAAAATTTTGCACCAAATCCGCCAGTCCTCAGACGCTGCACATTTCATAGAAGTGACGAAATGTGTGTTTTGAGAAATGCCATATTCTGACATTGCTTTCCTATACGAAAATTTAATCAAGTAGCAGTTATTGGTAACTATGTGATGCAGAATTTAATGCTCTACAGCTTTGGTAAACTTGACTTTTTCGATAGAATGCTTAGTTATGGAGGAATCTGAAAAAAGAGAAACAGAAAAAGTCCGAAATTTCGGTGGTTTTCCTTTCATCGCAGCTGATGTTCCACTCAGAAACGGGGTCAGACGCAGATTATTTATATCAGAGGCCTACTTGAGCAATTAAAACAGTTTCCAGAATTCCACTAATTTTTGGAAAGCAGAACTCTAATTCTCTTGGCGTAATGTACAATTTAGCATGTTATATACAAGTGATGATACTTAATAAATATATTATTAACCAAATGCTGTCAGGAGGAAAAAGAGGAAATGCATGCAGAAACAAAATGCCAATAAGGCTGGGCTGCAGGAAGGAAACTTGCCACAGGTGGATGCAACTAACTCAAAGGTTTTCACCAAGGATAATGCGCTCATTGTTGAAAAGATTTTATTTGAACCAAATATTGTCCTCTTTTTCAAAGTAAAGGTTAGTATTATGCTGTCTTGAGACTGTCACAACAACAATGTTACATATGAGAGGTTAAAAATGCCGCTACAGTTGTAAAGTTCTTTTATTATCACACGATCAGTTTCGGGCTCTTATAAGCTTATAAAGTTCTTTTACTATTACACGATTGGTATTGGTCTCTTATACGCCCATGGGCTCAGTTGCGGATATTCCTCCAACAGGATTGTTTGTAATGTTACATATAATTAAAAAAGTAATGACTATATCGTTAAACTGTTACTGATAAAAATGATTTAGTTACAGTTAAAGTTCTTTTACTACTACATGATTGGTTTTGGTCCCTTATATGCCCATGGGCTCAGTTGCGGATATTCCTCCAACAGGATTGTTTGTAATGTTACATATGATTAAAAAAGTAACGACATTATCGTTAAACTGTTACTGATAGAAATGATTTAGTTACAGTTAAAGTTACTTTATGGAAATAATAATACCATTACCACTTGTGTCCAGGGACAGCAAATCTTGGTGCCGAATAGGTGTGCTCCGGTGTGCAGCTCGTAGAACTTCGTGCTGACAGACAGTATAAGCTTACAGTCGCCTTTAAGGTAGTCCTAGTACTCACGAGCGACTGAGACAACGTTTGTCAACAGCTCTACGAAATCGACCCGGCGTGCATCTTGCGATACACAAATCCCACATACGACTGTCTGGTGTGTGTTGAGAAACCATTTGTATTTGAAACCGTACAGATTGAAGATCGTACAAGCCATAAAAGACGCTGATAAAATTGCTTGCAAGAACTTTTGTGCGGATGTGTTAAATTGATTACATGAGGATGTAAATTTCTTGGACAAAATCATCTTTTCTGACAAGTCTACTTTTCACTTAAGTGACAAGGTTAACACAGGTAACTGTAGGATTTGAGGCAGTGAAAAATCCACATAAAAATTGCAACATGTTCGTGATAGCCCTGAACTGAACTTTTCTGTGCGTTGAGCAAGAAAAAAGTGTACAGCCCCTTTTTTTTCGTGAGAGAACCATCAACAGGATAGTGTACCTGGATATGTTACAACAATTTTTGATACCACAGATCGATGAGGATGACCAAGAACGAAATGTTTACTTCATCCAAGATGGTACACTACCCCACAACCTGGCTGACGTCTGAGATTTTCTGAGTGACTGCTTTCCAGATCAATGGATTGACTGTGATGCGCCAATTGCGTGGCCCTCACGTTCCCCAGACCTGACATCACTCGATTTTCTTTTTTTAATGGGGATTCATCAACGATATTGTGTTTGTTCCTCCTGTGCTGGCTTCTCTACATGAACTAAAGGGCAAGAATTTACACTACCACTGAGCAAGTTACACCTGCAATACTATAGCGAGTTTGGGAAGAAATTGACTTCCGATGGGATGTGTGCAGGATAACCAATTTTTAAAGCTGTACAGTCGTTTTTTGAAACACCCTATATGTAGAAGTGAATCTCACACCATTGACAATATTGTCTCTTGGTAGTTCGATTTTACAAGTTGAAGATCTCTAACATCCAAAACAAACCATATGCTGCAATTATATTGCTATACTGGTAAACAACGATAATAACAAAAAAGAGGATGTGGTTATAAAAAAGGGGTAACTTGTCTGGTGTTAATCTACTAACTAATATCATAGCGACAGACCCAAAAGGTTTCATAAATTGCTTTCAGATGAGTCCTGAATCTTACAATAGATTTTTAATGTTGATGCGACATGAAACATGGAAGCAAAATACATCGATGAGGCAGTCAATCACAGACGATGAGAGATTAGGTGTAACTTTGAGATTGCTGGTGACAGGCATGTCATTCAAAGTCTTTAAGTTTAGTGCTGTAATATCAGCAAACACAATTAGCAAACATGTTACTCAAACTTGTGAAGTAATTATAAGTGCCCCAGAATGATGTATTCAGGTACCCAGTAACTGAAGTAATTTTTCTTCTTTTTTGTGAAATAATTAATTATCCTGGTATATTTAATGAAATGTGAATAAGTTGTTATGAATTCATTATCAAAAACAATGTGGTCACTGTCAACCAACGATTTCAGCCAGAGAGAGGCTGAGTGCCAAGTCGCCGACCCTGGTTCAGCAATTAAAGTCGAGAATGCAGCTTCAGAGCCTGACTCTGGGAAAAAAATTAATAAAGCTAACAATAATGAATTACTTTTTTTGCACAACATTTTGCACTCAATCAGATTATTAAGTTTCAGAAGTAGAGAGACCACCTGGATCTCACAGCATGCAAATGTCGTTTCAGAGGCTATTCTTATACCATTGGGGAACAATTAACTGTGATTAACCCTACAATACAGTGGAATCTCTGGTGCAATTGTTAAATACAAACAATCATCATAGTCATAATAACTTAAGAATGAATCAGACAGCATGGTTTCGACTTCACAAATGATACTCTTAACAACAAGTGTTTTGCAGTGACAGTATGTTCAGCTGCATTCATTTACTGTCCGATTTCTATAACTGCTTCATGTCACAGCATGTTAATGTGAGTACATACAAAAGTGGGAAGTGATAGTGAATTTTAAGAAATCTCAAGCATCTCACGTTCGCAAGCACTGAAAAGAAAAATGTCTAAAGAGAGGCAGAATCTCTTATTGTTGTGTTGGCTACTGTGGAAGTCAACACTGACATAAACAAGGGAGAAGTGAGGTGGCGATGGCCGCTGCCAGGAATAAAAAGAGATCTGTAGATAACACTTTCAAATTAATTTTTTTCTAAAAAGGAAAGAAAGATAACTTAACTTCTCATTATGAGATGGCTTGATATGTTTCCTGTGGCTCGTACATGCAATCATATTTACTTCTATTACTACTCGCAGAACTCAGGCCAAGTATCGTTTTCCTATTACTCAGTACTGATGCTCTCGAAGTTTGCGACTGAACTGGGACCGATCAGTGATAGGAGGGTGGTTAATTCATCATTGACAGGGGATGCTGAACTCTGTCTTCCTGGAAGTGTGTCGCTGCCTGCTCTTTTCTTTGGTGCGAGGGTTAGCGCCTTTGTGATGTCGGTTTGCAGTGCTATGCTAGTCGGTGTGCAGTCGATGCTTTAGGACTGCACACATATAGTGTCGGACACGACAGCTGTTTCACGCTAGTGCAGTGAAGTGAAGTGTTGCCCTACGTATACATACAGAGTCGCCTGGTGTCACAGCTAAATCGTGTCTGTCAAGGTAGTTCGACGCCAGCCGCCAAAGGCGCTGTGTTTCGCACATAATTAATAAATCATGGCTATCAAAGAGTTCTGGGCCTGGCCACCAAGGGCGTTGGTTTTTAATTCTTTCCTGTGAGCTTGTGCTTTTTCAATGTGCACTGTTTTTCCCTGTGTTTTTATGTTGCATGTTTTTTAACGTTTTGTATTCTTTATTGTTGCTCTGGGTTACCATTCAGTTAGCTTCCTGCTGAAGAAAGAGTTCCTATTAAGCTTAATCCTTTGGTGTTGGATTAATCAGTATCATTAAGTCGATCGCTTCCAATTGCACTGATCCTGACAAGTGGTGACCCCGATGTGGTCCTCAAGCTGAAGGAACTGTTTTTCTATTGAGCTCAGATGATGTCTGAAGGATGCATTATATCGAGACTAGCGGTCTGTTTGTGACCATTTTGACCTCATAACCCTGTCCTTTGGTTCACACAGGTGGAAGCAAGTTTTAGTTGTGCTGGAATTATGGCTGGTGCCACGAAGTTCACACTCGTTGTAAGCCAGCTGAAACACCATTTCGAACCTGAGCTGCAGGACGTTACCACTGCATCCCTGGTGGCAGATTCGAACGAGAAACTCAAGGCAGAACTAATATGGAGAGAGAGTAGCTGCTTCGCAGAAAGATAGAATTCGCCAAGTTTCTATGCAAGAAGATATCGGCGATCGTAAGCCATCACATTAGCTGAGGCATCTGCGCAGTAAAGTGGACACTCCAGACAACTTACCGCGCACACTGTGGAGCAGTAGGTTACCGTTACAAATTAAGTCAATAATGGCATCACAAACTAACGTGGTATTGGATGCCGTGGCAGACTTGGTAGACAACATAAAGGAAACTATCACATATGCCCAGATTAGCGCGGTTGTGGCACAAAGTAACAGTACAACAGCCTCAGCTGCAGTCGCACGCGTCGATTACGACTCGCTCGCAACAAATGTAGACATGTTATGCGCGCAAGTCAGTGCATTGTCGTCACAAAGTGGCACTGGAAATAACAGAGGGCGTTACCAAATATGTGCGAGGAGTTGGTCTTCGAGCAACGGTACGTCTTTGCAAGATGAGCAGCCTGTGTGTTGGTACCATCTACCACCACAGATATGGAGAGAATTCGCGAAAATGTACGTCACCGTGCTTCCACCTAAATGCCGGGCACAGTTGATCGTAGGTGCAACCGACTGCCTGGCACCTTCCAGTCGCATGTTCATCAAAGATAGAGCTTCTGACCTGAAATGTCTAATATAAATGGGCTCGGACCTCAGTATCCCACCACAGTCTTCGTTGGACCGTCGTAGGGCAACTGCCTTCCATATAACAGCTGTCAATAATTCGAATACTGCGAAGTACAGAACTGAACGTAGGTCCACGTCGTCCATTCATGTGGAATTTCACTGTTGCAGACGTCACAGAAGTGATCATTGATGCAGATCTCGTGGCACATTACAATTTCTTGGAAGACATGGCAAACGCCTGATTGGTGGACAGTGTCACTGGTTTAACTGTCACCAGGTTTCATTGCAGTGGAACCATCCACAGTGCAAAGCTGAGTCAGACACCTGAGGTTGAAAACTCTTTGCTGATAAAGTAGTTTCTGAATCTTATCAGGTCACCCACTGCACCTAAACTGATTCTGCACAGTACAGTGCATCACATGAAGATGACAGATGGGTCATCAATGCCTTGCTGAACTAGACATTTAGCTCCTGACCATTTCCAGTCGCAAAAGCTGAATTTGACACCAAGTTAAGTTGCGAGAGGGCATCATTAGACCATCAAACAGTCTGTGGTCCTCTGCCTTACATCTGATGCAGAGCAAAGGTGGGGCTTGACACCTGTGGAGAGATTATCACGCGCGAGAACAGTGCCGGAACGATATACTATGCCATTACAAATGTAGCTTTGTGTTACATGGTGTGACAATATTCAGCATCTTAGACTGTGTAGAAGCCTATACTCGGATACATTTGGGTAAAGAAGACATTCCGAAGACCACCGTTGTAACACCGCTCGGTCTGTTTGAGAGTATGTATATGACGTTCAGATTACGAAAAGCACTGCAGAAAGATTAATTGATTCTGTTCTTCAAGGCTTCTCGTTCTTTTTGCGTACCTGGATGAAATGCACGTGTTCTTGGATACACACAAACAACACAGACAACATCTACACCAGGTGTTCAAGCTTTTGGATCACCACGGAGTCATGTTGAACGACGCCAAGCGTGTTTCTGGACTATCTGAAGTGGACTTCTTGGGACGTAGAATCTCTGCTGCTGGCTTCCTACCTCTGACAGAGAAGGTTGCAATTTTTCAGTTATCTAGGCCAATAAGAATCAAGGAATTGCGTCGATTTCTTGGTATGCTAATTTTTTTTGTCGCTACCTGCCTCATGCAGCATAATTGTAGGGCCCATTGGCTGCGGCGCTGACTTGTCCTAAAACGACAGGCAACTCTCCAGTGCAGTGGACTGAGGCTATGTGTTCTGCATTTGAGGCCGTAAAACAGAGCATGGCTCATGCAGCGCGGCTAGCTCATCCTAAGTTCGATGCACCTCTTACATTAGCAGTGGATGCAAACCAGACGGCTATTGGCGCGGCGCTACAGCAGTGAGACGGTTTATTAGCATACTTTTCTTGGAAAATGTTACCATCTCAGAGAAAGTGGAGCGCTTGCGATCACGAGCTCCTGGCAGTATATGAAGCAGTGTTCTTCCTCCCTCAAGTCGAAGCGCGATTTCTTATGATATTCACGGGCCATAAACCGTCGACTTTCACTTTGAAACGGTACTGTGGAAGCTGCTCCCCTAGCCAATTCAATCATCTAGAGTTGGTAGCCCAGTTCACTACTGGGATTAAGCACATATCACGAATCGATAACGTTGTTGCCGATTGTGTTGCACGCGTCAGCAGCACGACAAGTCCTATCGACTTTTCCGCACTGGCCCAAGCACAACGAAAGGACGAGGAACTCTGAAGGTTCGTCGACAATTCCGTATCATCATTACAATTGCAGCGCACCGACGGTCTGGTAAAGATGTCAAGCTCTACTGCGACGTTTCTCGTAGACGAGCTCGCCCTTTTCTCTCACTAGCGTTCAGAAGACATGCTTTTAACACCATCCATAACTCTTCCATCCAGGAGTACGTCCTAATTTTCGACTGTTCTCTCATCGTTTAGCGTGGCCAGGTATAGAAAAGGACTGTCAAGAATGGTCAAGGACATGTTTGCAGCGTCAAAGGTGTAAAGTATCTGGCTATGTACTGTACATGCTCCGATCGACGACTTTCCAGATACAACTGTATGTTACGCCAATGTCCATCTAGATGTTTGGGATTGCTTTCTTCATCGAACAGTCTATGTGCGC
Organism: Schistocerca piceifrons; assembly: GCF_021461385.2. NCBI lineage: Eukaryota > Metazoa > Arthropoda > Insecta > Orthoptera > Acrididae > Schistocerca > Schistocerca piceifrons. The sequence goes on from NC_060143.1 coordinate 301,503,058, forward strand.
TACCTTTTCACAATGATCGATCGTTCTACGCGTTGGCCAGAGGCAGTGTCAGTTGATAATAGTACCACCAAAACGTTAGCCTCTACCTTTGCGTCAGCGTGGCTAGTGAGGTTTGTGTGCCTGCAGCTTAGTACGACCAACAATGGACGGCCGTTTGAGTCGGACCTGTCCTCGCGACTTGCCAAGTTTAGTGGGTGTGCCCACCACAAGCCACCATTTACCATCCCGCTAGCAATTGCATGGAAAATTGCTCCTTGAAGACGGCGCTAATGTGCCATGAAAACACGTGGACTTCGGTTTTTCCAATGCTTCTACAGGGTGAGACAAATAAAAGTGACCCAGATGACTGGATACCATTTGTGGTAGCATTAATGGAAGAGGAAAAGACTTATAGCTACTTCCAACAGGGTGGAGCAGCTGCTCATACAGCCAGCTGAATCCTGGAGCACATTTACACAACCTTCACGGCTGACAGAGTTGTTAGCAGAGGTCAGTCTGGTCGCAGCCCTAAATAGCCAGTAGGGTCACCTGATCTGTCAGTATTCAATTACTTGGTGTGGGGAGTCATCAAGTCTAAGGCGTATCGCATCAATCCTCATAGTCTTCGAGGACTGCAACCAGACATTTCACATGAGACTGCAGCAATAAAAGCAGTTCAGCTTCGATCCGCCCTTGGCAACTTGCTCAGCAGGGCCTAAAAATGCCAAGAAATGACTAGTGGCCACTTTCAACCTCTGCTATAGTCAGGCTAGTTCTATATTTTCTTTGCTGTGTTTCTTTGTACCCTGGAATTCTGTTCTCCGGACCACCTTTATTTGCCCCACCCTGTATTAGGCCTACGAACAACTTTTAAACCCGACATCGACTCTCTGGCATGCCATGCTACACACCAAGAGCACAAAACCACCCATACATCTTCCATAGAATGACCCCTATCGCTTGTTATGGAGAAGTATGCACACGATGGATGTAACACGAGGGATGTATTGGTGGATGGCAAGTCAATGACCATTTCTCTGAACAGACTCAAGCCTGCATACATTTTTCAAGAGGCATCATCGCCCACTACCCAATGGAGACATCAGAACCCTCCTGAACAAGACATACAGCCGCAACCACCATCACCACTGCAGCCGCCCGCAGATGCTGCGTCAGATGCTGCGTCAACTTCCCTTCCCATTTCCTCAATGCCGATACCCCACATGCAGGGGCGCTGATATAGCGTCATATAGCGTGCAGAGAAGTGAAATGTTGGCCTAGTATGTGTATGTGCAGTGTCACGTGGTGCAACAGCTGACTTCTGATTGTCGAAATGATTCCATGCTGGGCGCCAGAAGGGCTGTGTTTCATGTGTAATAAGTGAATCGCGGCTGTCAAAGAATTCTGGGCCCAGCCACCAGGAGGCTCATTTTTACTTTTTCGCGTGTGCTTGTGCTTTCTCCACGCGCGATGTTTATTCCAGTGTTTTTACGTTCCATGTGTTTTGATGTTTTATGTTCTGTACTGTCGCTCCAAATTACAATTCAATTAGCTTCCCGCTTTCATTGAATAAAGACTTTCCTCTCAAGGTTACTTCTTTGGCGTTGGATTAATCAATATTATTAAGTCGATCGGTCCTAAATACACTGATCCCGACTCTCTAAAACCGAACGTCCTGTGCATAGATCGCAAAAACTTCGAGAAATATGGAAAAATATGAGTTCCGTAATTGACTGGTGCGCAATAGTGATCTGTACAGGACGCAATGCAGATGCTGTGACACAACTTTGGTTTGTGAAGTTCAAAACTTTAAAAGCCATTCAGAAAGTAAGAAGCATCTTAACATGGCGCGGTCTGTTACTGTACCACAACCTTCAGCTTCTCAACCGGTTTAAAATGCGCAACCAGTCAAGAGGAAGGTTGCTAATACTGAAATTCACTATCAGCATTATTAGTAGAACATAATGTGACATTTTTAGCAGTTGACCGGTTATTTGATCTGTTGAAAGAAATATTTCCAGACTTGGATACTGCACAGGCCATAACTCACACAGCACAAAGCACAGGACATATATTCTAGTGTGACTGATGTGTCACACAGAAGCGATGACAAAAAAACTACATCATCCCAAACGTATCATAATGACAGACAATTTCACTGATCCAGAATGAAATTTTCATCTACAGCAGAGTATGCACTGATGTAAAAATTCCTGGCAGATTAAACTGATGTGAGGGACCGAGACTCAAACTCGGGACCTTTGCCTTTCACAGACAAGTGTTCTATCATCTGAGCTACCCAACCACGACGCAGGACTCTTCCTCACAACTTTAATTCCATTAGTACCTCTTCTGCTACCTTCCTTACTTGACAGAAACTTTCCTGCAGACCTTGCAGAACTGGAAGAAAGGATATTGCGGAGACTTGGATTAGCCACAGCCTGGGGGGTGTTTCCAGAATGAAATTTTCAATCTGCAGCAGAGTGTGCGCTGATATGAAATTTCCTGGCAGATTAAAACTGTGTGCCAGTCCGAGACTCGAACTTGGGACCTTTGCCTTTCGAGGGCAAGTGCTCTACCATCTTTCTTTTTTTTTTCTCTCTCTGTCTCTGCCACCTTTTTTTATCTCAGGAAAAAAACAAAAATTTTGTACAAGGTTCATATTGGGAATTTCTTTTAGTGGCTCTCTCTGCCTTATTGGAATGAGAGTGAAAATGAATAGCTGAATTGTTTTGTTTTTTTATTTACTTTTTTTGAGATAGTGGACTGGTGGGGGCTTGGGGGGCAAGTTGGGCAGGGCTCGAAACCCGAGGCCTGGTCACAGTGTCCCCCTCACCACCACCGAGCCGAGCCTGTGGTGCTTAGGGAAGTGGGAGACGCAGGAATCAATAGAAGTGGAAGGCGTTGATGTTATTTATTTATTTGCATTGTGTTTTTGTAATATTCACTATTATCATGAATTGATGTGGAACACATCGGCGACAGAGAAAAAAATATATATAAATTCTGGGTAAAGAAAAAGAAAAGAAAAAGGAAAAGCAAAAAGAAATAAAATCTGCACAATCTGCAACGCGCTCTCCCATCCGCAGAGGTCAGAAGTAGAACCGATTGTAGGCGGCTTAAACTCAGACACGGCTGAGGGTGGAAGGGTAGGTGCCCTATGAGCCAGGCACCCCACAAAGATAGTTAGCAAATAATGTTCGGTAACGTGGCGTGTTTTCGAGAGCTGCATGGGCCGTTCGTAAATAGATCCAGAAGTCAAGGTGGGATTTAGGTCACTCATGAAAGAGATAAGCGACTGCCCACCCTTTGACCCACGTAATAGCATGACATTTGGCGGTGGGAAAATGTTTGTCCTCCGGGTATAGAAACATTTGAGGTTCGATTGTGTCTGGTGGCACCCGGAGATAGCAGGCAATGATTTGCTGCACGAAGCGCCATACATTTTGCGAAGAGGCGCATGTCAGACGGTGTTCAGCAGTGTCCAGTTGCTGGCAAAGGAGACAAAGAGGGGAATCTGAAAAGCCATTGTTGTGCAGTCGCTGCTTCATGGCAAATTTCCTGTTGACTGTGTGATACCACAGTCCCCGGGCTTTTGTAGGGAGGAAGGGCTGGTGGACGGTAGTCCACACTATGGGCTACTGGATGGAGGGATGTTTGGTCTCCATCACATTCTGGGATACACAGCGTAGCAGCAGGCTGTAAAAATCCTTAGTCCTGGGTGGGCGCATGTCTGGGAGACTGGTATGTATGTAACTGTAGTCGACGAAATAGGTCGAAATATGACACAAATGAGGCACGATATGGCCGACAAACACCGGTGGTGAGGTGGAAGCAGGCAAGAGGACCTCAAGCAAGCTGCGTGTTAGAGATGTGCCCCGGCCGGTCCACTGGTTTCTCATTGTGCTCATATACAAGGCTGCAGCTCGCATACGGACATTGACGAGCCCGACGCCACCATCCCATGGGGGAAGGGTAAGTGTCTCATAACGGACTGTAAACATGGAACCAACCACGAGATAATAGCCAAAAGCCGCCTGAAGATTGCGCCCAATTGCAGTTGGCAGAGGGAGAACTTGCGCGATGTGGACCAATTTTAATGCCACATAAAGATTAAGAAACTCAACCCACTGAAGTGTGTCCTGGCGGCCCAAGAGGTTCTGGCGGACGTCGTTGGTGATGACGTGTAACAGGCGACGGAAATTCGTTGCCGCTGTGCGTGTGACCGTGGGGGTAAAGGTAATGCCCAGGTACCAGAAAGTCTGCACAGGCGGCAGGGGTGCCACTCCACCCTCCTGAAGGCCTCGTCCAATGTGCATTGCAGAAGATTTGGCGATATTTATGGCACTGCCAGCGGCAGCCCCAGAGCAGGTAATCAATTCGAGGACTGCTCGAATCTCGGAGCTGGAGCGAATGAGGAGGAGGAGGTTATCAGCATATGCCCAACAGCAAAAAGTGTGTTGGCGTAGGGTGAGGCCCGAGAGCTTGGTTGTCAAGCCCCCAATGAGGGGCTCAAGGGCAATGGCATACAGGAGGGTAGAGAGGGGGCACCCTTTCCGTATGGAACGGCAGATAGGCATCGGCCCTGCTAAACGTCCATTGACTTGGACACGTGAACTGGCACTGTTGTAAAGACGCCGGATGACGTCGAGAAACGGTGGGGGCATGCCCATTCGGGCCGCCACCGCAAACAGGAAACGATGGCGCACTTTATCAAAGGCACTGTCGAAGTCTATAGCGACTACCACTGCACGGAGTCTGCAGGCCGCCGCCATCGCAATTAAGTCGCGACATTCCCCTGTGGCAGTCTGTAGGTTAACCTGTCTCCCAGGCGTCGTTTGCCCTGGCGAGATGATATGAGGGAGTACTGTTCAGAGCCGCATTGCCAGTAAGCGCACGAAAATCTTGTAATCGGCATCGAGTAGGGTGAGCGGTCTGTAACTCGTGACTATCGAACAATGGGCTGGTTTGTGGACTGGTATGATGATGCCCTCAGCAAAGGCAGATGGGATTTTTTGGTCAGATGTCATCAGTTCTTGATACATAGACATCCACCGCGGTGCCATGAGGTCCCTGAAGGTATGGTAAAACTCAATCGGTAAGCCGTCAATGCTTCGTCTCGCGTGACCGCCACTGTCAAACCATCCGCCTCCGTACGGGGGAGGGTGCGCGCGACGTACTGCAAAATGGAGTCGTCTGCTGCAGTTTCAGCATCTTCTTGCCTATAAGTACGACGGTAGTGCTCGACGAATGCGTGGACGATGTCATTCTGATTGGTCACCTGCGTGCCATGAGGCGTGGTCAGAGATCTGATGATCTGTCGATGATGCCGTCATTTGTCGGACACTATATGATGCATGGATGGAATTTCTAAACCCGCATGATCGTGGTGTCTCGTCCGTATCACCACACCTTACAATTTTCGGCGTGCCAGCGAAATTATCTTTGCCTTAGTTCTTTGCCATTCCAACTGGTTGTCTGGGGTTGGCGGTTGAGCGTCCAGATCTCGGAGAATCGAATAACAGCAGTCAACAGTGTTACGATTCCAGTCGGCCATCTTCTTCCCGTATCTCATCAGTGTCCAGATCGCCAGTTTGATGCAGTCAAATGGTTCAAATGGCTATGAGCACTATTGGACTTAACTTCTGAGGTCATCAGTACCCTAGAACTTAGAACCACTTAAACCTAACTAACCTAAGGACATCACACACATCCATGCCCAAGGCAGGATTCGAACCTGCGACCGTAGCGGTCGCGCGGTTCCAGACTGAAGCGCCTAGAACCGCTCGGCCATTCAGGCCGTCCTGACGCAGTCCAACCACCACGTCAATGCTGAGCGGTAGCGGGGAAGGCGTCGTTCGCAGGCTGTCCACGATTCAGTGACTTGTTGGCGATATGCCAGGTCATGCAGGTGAGCAGTATTGAGCTTCCATGGCGCACGGCTGTGCCATACTGATTGCGGCGGAAGGAGGGCCGTACAGATGTAAGTGCAATGGTCGGAAAAGGCCAGCGGCCAGCGTTCGGCGCCCCATACCGCTGATCTAAGAGTTTGTGCGGCATATATCCTGTCTAGTCGGCTTGCGGAATGACTGGTAAGAAAGGTATGGCCAGAACGGTCACCGTGTTGATCTTCCCAGGTATCATGAAGCAGGAGGTCTCACACCACTATACGTAGTTCCTGGCGTGTAGTATAGGGGTGAATCTGATCTTTGGGACGCAGAACGCAGTTGAAATCACCTCCTAATAGGCAGTGGTCATAACGCCCTAAAAACAGGGGAGCGATTTCCTCGGAATAAAACTGGGCTCTTTCATGCCATCGGTCGGTGCCTGAGGGAGCGTAGACATTAATGATGCGATTCCCCATGGGAGTGAGTGCCATGCCCCGATCTGATGGAAGGAAGGCGACGTCGGTCACAGAAATCCCGTGGCGGACATAGATGGCCACTCCGCGGCTCATAGGATCATAGGATCACTCGCGGATACACTGTGCACAAAATTTCTTGTGACTAACCCAGTTTGATGTTGAGAGCATGAACAGTAGGCTGTCTCATGCCATAGATATACACACTCTATTGTCCAGACTAATGTTTCTGAAATGTAAATATGCTCTGTCACGAAGTTTCAGAGATTCAGTACCTTCTCTTATGCCCTTGATGAAACTATTCCTCCCACAGCTGTTGATTTAACACAAAATAAAAATGGCTGGTTTTAACTTGTCTCCCAAACTCACTACAGAAGTAGCAATCACTGGATAAAATGTGCAATATATCAAGTAATGAATCTGAGAAATTCAAGGAATTGAGCTATTTCATCCGCTCAGTTCTGAGTTTACGTCATATACTCGTGCAAATACTGATTACAAAAAAGTTTTTTCTAAGATATGTGAAGCATTAAAGCTCATAAACTGGTCAATAACATGTGTTCATGCTTTTTAGATTAGTAACATTTACTCTTAAATTTCAAGCAAACATCATGAAAACCAACTGCAAACCAATACACTGCATGAAGCATATCTTACCTCAGAAAGTACTAAAGAGAGTCCAGAAAACAATGGCATATGTAAAACTCTTCAGCCAATACATGACACGTACCAGAAAATGACTTCAGCTACTCTGTATAAAACAAAAAAGGAAGGAGAAGAAGAAGAAGAAGAAGGAACAAACTTCGAATGTGAATCACAGGTACAAAATCTTATTGATATTTTTGTTTTAGCTCTCTTGCGAATTAGGTTTTTTTTTAAGGCAGTACATATAATCTATAACATTCCACAAATACAAAGTTTTTCAAAATGTACAATAATTTTTACTAAAATATGAGAATATTATGAGGTTGGTACGAGAATCTCGCGCTCTTTTAGAAGTACCAGTTTCTCCCAAAACTCAAATTAACCACTGCCATTATCTACATCTGCCCTGACCATCTCCTCCCTAACGATTTCTTTACCAATGTAGACTGAACCTTTACCACGTGCATAATCACAGCCAATCTTAACATTCACTCCTGCACACCCAATGAAAAACGGCGGTACCGTCTATTTATTATTCACATCCTCAATGATCACAATATCTACAGCCCTGTCCATACCCCTCTTAACACAGATACCTCCCATAGCGCCATTACTATCTCCCATAAATCTCTTCAGATGCACCACAGTAGAAGTCCTTGATCTGAATGGGAATCGTTATCTACCTGTCCTTCTCCAGATCTCACACAATGTACCAAACACAACACTCACCACCCCTAATCATCTACCCTGACATATCTAGGATTCTTCCCGTGCAGACTGGAATGCATACTGTGCCATGATTCATTCCATAATCGAAAGCCATGGTTCTAACCTTCAGAATACTGACAAAATCCAATGTGAGGCTGACTTCTTACAACACACCATCTCAGACAGAATTTACCACCATGTCTCGCTCCAGACTCTCTACTATGACCGTCCTGTGTAGACTGAGAATGGCAAGGAAAGAGTTTCTGAAGAGGAGAAACCTGTTAACATCGAGTATAGATTTATGTGTCAGGAAGTCTTTCCTGGAAGTATTTCTATGGAGTATAGCCTCATATGGAAGTGAAACATGGACGATCAATAGTATAGACTAGAAGACGATAGAAGCTTTCGAAATGTGATGCTACAGAAGAATGCTGAAGATTAGATGGGTAGATCAAGTAACTAACGAGGAGTTACTGAATAGAAGTGGGGAGAAAAGAAATTTGTGGCCTAACTTTACTAGAAGAAGGAATTGGTTGGTATCACACCTTCTGAGGCATCAAGGGATCACAAATTTAGTATTGGAGAGAAGCGTGGAGGGTAAAAATCATAGAGGGAGACCAAGGGATGAATACACAAGCACATTCAGAATGATGTAGGCTGCAGTAGTTACTCAGAGATGAAGAAGCTTGCACAGGATAGAGTAGCATGGAGAGCTGCATGAAACCAGCCTCTGGACTGAAGACCACAACAACAACAACTCTCCCCCCATGTGCCCTGGTCCTGTTCCAAGTATCTCGTCGTACATACAGAGGATTCCTTCTTACTTGTGATTGAGGCATGCTCACAGGAAACAAACAGGTCCAGCGACATGTTTGCAATTAATTACAAGCCAAACGACGTCAGGACTGGTACATGACATGAATAAAACTAAATGAAACACCTAGAAAGTCTACAAAGTATTGGACAGCATCCTCTCCAGAAACAACCCTAATCCCACTTATCTCATCCTGCATAACAACAGACCACTTCCTGACACCTCACTGCAGCCAACCACTTCACATCCTATCATGAAGACACATTCACTATCAGGCTTGATTCCAACTTAGATCATACTATGGACCCCTATGTATACGAATGTACCACCACATTTGTCTCACCCACTGCACGAAACTTCCAGTATTTACAAAGCACTCCATGAACAGGGCTAAACACGCAATAACAGCTGATGACGTTACACAAACACTTGCTAAAGTGCGAAACACTGTGTCTGGTCATCACACAGTTACCTAATGCTACCTCAAAGAAAGTCCCAGAGCCTGTCACTAAACCCTTGCAATCCTTTACAATGCCATCCTCTACACAAGTTATTACCTGGAGCAGTGGAAAACGTCTAACATACTCCCCTTCCTGAAAACACGATAAACCACCTTCGCAGAGCTCATCATATTGACCTATCAGCCTGACACCAGTTTTCAGCAAGATCTTTGAAATCATTAGCACCCAACGAATTCATCAGCGCCTTGCAACCCATCTGCCCATTCCGTATACTGATTGTGCCTTTCGTCCCAACTATTCCATTGATGACCAACTTCTTTACCTTACTCACCTAATCTCCTATCAACTGATTAAATGGAAGTCCAACAGATTCGTATATCTTAATATTCAAAAAGCCTTCAACCAAGTACGGCTTTCTCGTCTGCTCTTCAAGCTACAACTCTATGCACTCCCAGGTACATACACTGAATAGCCAAAAAAACTGGTACACCTGCCTAATAGCGTGTAGGGCCCCTGTGAGCATGCAGAAGTGCCACAACACGACATGGCATGGACTCGACTAATGCCTGAGGTAGTGCTGGACGGAATTGACACAATGAAACCTGCAGGGCTGTCCGTAAATCCGTAAGAGTACGAGAGGGTGGAGATCTCTTCTGAACAGCACATTGCAAGATATTCCAAGTATGCTCAATAGTGCTCACGTCTGAGGAGTTTGGTGGCCAGTGGAAGCGTTTAAACTCAGAGTGTACCCAGAGCCGCTCTGTAGCGATTCTGGACGTGAGGGGTGTCGCATTGTCCTGCTGGAATTGCCCAAGTCTGTCGGAATACACAATGGACATGAATGGATGCAGGTGATGAGACAGGGCTCCCATATCACTCCTACCGCATATGCCCCACACCATGACAGAGTCTCCACAAGCTTTAACAGTTCCCTGCTGACATACAGAGTCCATGCATTCATGAGGTTGTCCCCATACCTGTACACGTCCATCCACTCGGTATAATTTGAAAAGAGACTCGTCTGACAAGGTACCGGGTTTCCAGTCATCAACAGTCCAATGTCAGTGTTGACAGGCCCAGATGAGGCATAAAGCTTTGTGTCATACAGTCATTAAGGGTACACAAGTTGGCCTTCGGCTCTGAAGCCCATATTGATGATGTTTTGTTGAATGGTTTGGACGCTGACACTTGTTGATGACATAGCACTGAAATCTGCAGTATCTGCAAAAGGGTTGCACTTCTGTCACATTGAATGACTCTCTTCAGTCGTCGTTGGTTTTGTTCATCCAGGATCTTTTTCTGGCTCTAGTGATGCCGAAGATTTGATGTCTTACTGCATTCTTGATATTCATGGTACACTTGTGAAATGGTGCTGTGGGAAAATCCCCACTTCATCTCTACCTGTGTCCCATCGCTTGTGTGCTGACTATAACACCACATTTAAACTCACTTAAATCTTCATAACCTGCCATTGTAGCAGCAGTAACCGATCTAACAACTGTGCCAAACACTTGTTATCTTATATAGGCATTGCCAACTGCAGTGCCATATTCTGCCCATTTATATATCTCTGTATTTGAATATGTATGCCTGTACTAGGTTCTTTGACGCTTCAGTGTATTTCTGCCTTATAGCATCCTTCCTTCAACACCATGCTGCATCTGTCACAATGAACCACTCCTGCCCCCGTATCTTTCACCCCAGTTCAGGCATGCCTCAAGGCTCTGTGCTTTCATCTCTCCTTTATATCTTGTACACTGCAGACATTCCCAAACTGCCAACCCCAACATACCTCCTGCAATATGCTGACGACAGTACCTATCTATCCACCCACCAAAAACTTCAACTCTCCCATGCCTCCCTCCAGTACCACCTGAATCTCCTAGCTGAGTGGTGCAATACGCAGAAACGTCAAGTAAATCCACAGAAAAGACAAAGCGCGTTCTTTGGCAACACCACTCGATGTTCCTGTCGCCCAAATTTCCATCTCTCCATCTAGAAACAACCCATCCCTCTGACTAACACAGTAAAGTATTTAGGACCAAATCTTGACAGAAAACTAACATGGAATGCAAAGCTCGAAAAGACTATAACTACACTCCCGGAAATTGAAATAAGAACACCGTGAATTCATTGTCCCAGGAAGGGGAAACTTTATTGACACATTCCTGGGGTCAGATACATCACATGATCACACTGACAGAACCACAGGCACATAGACACAGGCAACAGAGCATGCACAATGTCGGCACTAGTACAGTGTATATCCACCTTTCGCAGCAATGCAGGCTGCTATTCTCCCATGGAGACGATCGTAGAGATGTTGGATGTAGTCCTGTGGAACGGCTTGCCATGCCATTTCCACCTGGCGCCTCAGTTGGACCAGCGTTCGTGCTGGACGTGCAGACCGCGTGAGACGACGCTTCATCCAGCCCCAAACATGCTCAATGGGGGACAGATCCGGAGATCTTGCTGGCCAGGGTAGTTGACTTACACCTTCTAGAGCATGTTGGGTGGCACGGGATACATGCGGACGTGCATTGTCCTGTTGGAACAGCAAGTTCCCTTGCCGGTCTAGGAATGGTAGAACGATGGGTTCGATGACGGTTTGGATGTACCGTGCACTATTCAGTGTCCCCTCGACGATCACCAGTGGTGTACGGCCAGTGTAGGAGATCGCTCCCCACACCATGATGCCGGGTGTTGGCCCTGTGTGCCTCGGTCGTATGCAGTCCTGATTGTGGCGCTCACCTGCACGGCGCCAAACACGCATACGACCATCATTGGCACCAAGGCAGAAGCGACTCTCATCGCTGAAGACGACACGTCTCCATTTGTCCCTCCATTCACGCCTGTCGCGACACCACTGGAGGCGGGCTGCACGATGTTGGGGCGTGAGCGGAAGACGGCCTAACGGTGTGCGGGACCGTAGCCCAGCTTCATGGAGACGGTTGCGAATGGTCCTCGCCGATACCCCAGGAGCAACAGTGTCCATAATTTGCTGGGAAGTGGCGGTGTGGTCCCCTACGGCACTGCGTAGGATCCTACGGTCTTGGCGTGCATCCGTGCGTCGCTGCGGTCCGGTCCCAGGTCGATGGGCACGTGCACCTTCCACCGACCACTGGCAACAACATCGATGTACTGTGGAGACCTCACGCCCCACGTGTTGAGCAATTCAGCGGTACGTCCACTCGGCCTCCCGCATGCCCACTATACGCCCTTGCTCAAAGTCCGTCAACTGCACATACGGTTCACGTCCACGCTGTCACGGCTTGCTACCAGTGTTAAAGACTGCGATGGAGCTCCGTATGCCACGGCAAACTGGCTGACACTGACGGCGGCGGTGCACAAATGCTGCGCAGCTAGCGCCATTCGACGGCCAACAGCGCGGTTCCTGATGTGTCCGCTGTGCCGTGCGTGTGATCATTGCTTGTACAGCCCTTTCGCAGTGTCCGGAGCAAGTATGGTGGGTCTGACACACCGGTGTCGATGTGTTCTTTTTTCCATTTCCAGGAGTGTATTAAAACTACCAACAGGCGGCACCTGGGGTGTACATCCTTCTACCATTGTCCTCACCTATAAATCCCTGTCAACATTGCCTGGATCTCTGCCTCACCTGAATTCTATACGTCCCTTGAAATCCTGGAGAGGCATGCACTTTGCCTCGACTTTTGCATCCACACAGCTTCTTCTCTTCCTTGAGCACCTTCGTATCTGGTGCACTGGTGGCAAAACCCAGTCTTAGCACCCGATTTCCTACCCACTAATAACCAATCCAGGTACCCTGCTGTGTCACTGCATCCATATTCCACATCCCATGTATCTTCGTGCCTTATCCATCCTCTCCTGGGAATTTTAACCAACTCCCACTCGCCAACAGTGAAATCTGCCCTGAGATATATCCCTCTTTCCAACCCTAATCACAATGCTCCACTTCCTACCATCCTTCCATTTTCTCCTTCCCCACCATCCATCCTGCTGACTTCTAGTCATTATCTGTGGCTCTACAGGCCCCAACAGATATGCTCATCAATGCAACTTCATCATGACAATTTTTTCGTGTATCATCTAGCGTTATCCATTGCACCATGGCATCATTTGCATTCATCAGTGACTATATTTTAACTGTGATATAAGATCGTCAAACGAGTTTTAAGAACCATCAAGATTTACCATCTATGTGTATTTCACAAAAACGTCGTTTATTTTAGCCATCTTTTAAATACAGTTTGTGTAACCTTTCGTTGAAGAGAGGTTTTCAAGCGCAGCACCATTACAAAATTTTTGTTTTGTTTTTATTTACGCTGCTGTGTTACTGAACAAGGTAACAGGTTTACAATCCTCTATTGTCCAAACTAACCTGGTAAATCCGGCTACCAGCCTGGTAAATCCGATTACATGCAGACGGAATAAAAACTTAAAGAGCCGTATGGCTGGTTCATGAAGCTGTCAACATGTGAAAAGCCTATTACAGTGAAATAGTCAATTTTGGACATCTTTGTACGTATTGACAGCACCGACGGTATGTTTGTGGTTATCAATACTGCTTGTTAATATTTCTAGCAGTGACTTGACATGCCCTCAGACCTTCAATGTATTGACGTTTTGACAATATCATTGAAAGTGTTAGGGATATATTTTGGAAGAATTTTTTGTAAAGTCCTTCAGTACCGTAAACAAAATAAACGGCTTACGTACATCAGCACACTGTGAAGACTGTGACCTCGTACATGAGACCAGAAACGTAAGTAATTAACATACATAGAATTTTGAATTTCAAAACTCTGAGTTGATTTCATACATTGGTGCTCATTGTCGCCAAGTCAAACAGCCATATATGTGAGAAACAAATCAAAATACACCTAAAAAGACGACTCTATTTTATGTTACTAACCTTTACCTCTGAAAAGTAACTGTTACTAGTGACGGCGGTACAAGTAAAGCGTTTACTGCCTAACACTGTGTTAGATACGATCAACACAAGAAGCAGATTTAAATTTTATATGAGGCTTTTGTGTTTAAGTTTATGAGGAGCATTTGTCAGACATATTTACTCACACACCAAGGAAATAATCGCAGTCATCTTATATATATATATATATATATATATATATATATACACACACACACACACACACACACACACACACGTGCGTTGTCATAAATGGAGAACTTGATGGCAACATAAAGCTACAGAAATTGCACCAAGTGATACGTTGAACTGCTTGTTGCAGATGCTGAAAACTAACTTTGGCAACATGTTCTCCCTGATACCTAAGAAAAGTCACATCGCTAAGAAAATAAAAAAATTGTCAAAGAAAAACTTTGTTGGAAGAACTAATCTAAAAGCGTTGTTATAACCTTGAATGACTTTGAAACCTAACACATGCTTCACTGTAATGATATAAAGGCTGACATGCTATACAGATAAGAAGCAGCAAAGAAAAAGGACACTAATAGGTTCATAGGACAAGCCAATAACGCTTGCAAAGCGACTCGGAATCTAATGAATGAGCACAGAAGAGAGCCTACCTACTCCTTTATGCTTGCAGCCTGTCGATTTGTAACAATTTATTTATTAAAATTAGTATAGAAAACATTGCAAGTGAAATCACAGACGTGGGTGTGGTATAGTATTGCCATAAAACCCACTGGAAAACTGGAAGAAAGTGAAACCTAATGACATATTGAAATCTTACAAAGCTTGAGAGGGTGCAGGTACATATGAGATGTCCTGAACAGTCCTCGAGAAAATCCTCATTGAAATAATTTGACTTTTAGCCACAACTCAAGAGGCTTCTCAGACTTACTGAAACTGGCACAGACACTATCAATTTACAAAAACTGAGACCATTGTTTGGTTTCAAGCTACAGACTAATCTCAATCATTCCTGTTTTAACAACAGTAATGGTATCTCTTATGAAAAATCAGATTTGGGATTATTTTGAAGAAAACAATCTCTGCGCGTTGCACAACATGGCTTTCGAAAGGGAAAGTCCATAACTACTTCTACATTGAATTTATTAAAAAAGTAAATCTGGCATTTGAGGTGAGAGTGTCTGTGGTACCCACACCGTGTGATCTTAGCAAAGCATTTGACTCCATCCTCTACAAGAGCTTACTACAAAAGTTAAAGTACTTTGGTAATGGAGGTGCTGCACTAGCTACCCCCAGTGTTACTTAGAAAACAGATGGCAAATTGTTTCAGTCCAAGGATCAACATTTCAGGAGAAAAACTACGACATAATGTGCCACAAGGATCTGTCATAGCTCCTCTTCTTTTTCTCATTTTTGTATATGATCTAAGCCACGATGTAATACTCTCCAATGTTCCAGTGACACCACTATAAATACCAAACCAAGTAAGCCTTTCCAAGCAGTCATGGAATTACAAATGCTATTTGGAAGGTCCTTGGAGTGTTTCATCAAAATAAGAGGAAAATAAATTAATAAAAAACTCAGCACGTTGTCTGCTGCCTCAGCAAAAAGTATGCCTGGATTATATATAACCCTAAATAGCTGAGATAGTAATAGCTCACAAACTTTCATGGGATTGAAACATTCCTAGAAACTGTCACATGTAGTATACCATCAGAAAAGACTGAAAAGAGTAATTACATATCATTGACAAGTGAATATAAACTCGGGCTGTGAGGACATACTATTATTGCAAAATAAGGCAGTAAGAATTATCACATTGATTAATAAGCAAGAGTACAGCAGACCTTTATTCATAAAATTGGGAGTAATGAATGTTTGCAATCATTGTAAATTATTGTGGCTTATCCATCTCAAGGAAAACCAAGGTACATTCAGTAAGAGGCATGAGATAAACAACCACAATACTCGAAAGAAAGAAACAATAAACTTGTTAAGCTGTTGATTGTTGACAAGAGATAGCTTTCTGACAGTTGCCTCAAGAATATTAAGGATATTGCGCTCACTAACCCTGCAAATGTAGATCTTACTTCTGGAGCAATTCAAGAAAAAATTTCAAGAGACTTAAATCTACACTTGCTGTACTCAGTACAGGAATTTCTTAATTTTGTGATATTGGATGGACCTTCTGAACCTACTCCAAACTTATTAAATCAATTACCAAAACATATTTGGACTGGAGATGTATTCTATATTAAAATGTTTGAATTTTATTTTGTGGTATATTTACTGTAATGTAATTTATGAATTTGCATATTTGATGCAGTCTGTCCGGCCAAGGCTAGTGAATGATGCAGACCTGATTATAAATGGGAATAATAAATGAAACTAACCTGTATCCTTTTAGCACATCTTCTCAATTTCTGTTGGCTCAAAATGATGTTCTGTTAATAATAAGACATTTACATACCAGTATAAATCTTTTGATTTGTCAATTTCTTGTAATGATATGACAATCTCATTTTCTTATGTTTTGTTGAAGAAGCTCACAAGTTGTTTTCATTTTTACCCAATTTGCTATCTAAGCTGGTGTATTTTTTTTCATTTATTGCTTCTGCTGTGTCTGTACTTGCACAGTATCTCTTCAAAAACCAACATTTATTCTTAAAGGGCATTGTCAAAACAATGGAAATCACAAGAGTTTGTGGTTACACTGGATACTCCTGGAAATTACTCATGCAAGTAACTATCCCCTAACTGAAAACGTCTGGAGTTAGATCATACAGTGTGGGGTGCAACTGAGTGAGTAGCATTACATTAGTTACACTCATATATGATCATTCGATTCTGTTAAGTAACTTGTTGAGCCCTGCATTTATGCTTTCAACTAAATGCTTCATCCATAGGTTGTATTGCTCTAAGAGTGAAACCATCCTCACTATAATATAAGAAGCATTAATATTCTGGAAGACAAATAGAAACTTGTAAATACCCATAAAAAAAGCTCCAGTTCTGACCCTGTTAAAATTTTGTGTTATAACGACTTTAAAATCTTTTCATAAGATAAAAGCTTCTGATAACACTGTATTTTTTCCTTTCCCTGAGAGCTGCGTGCAGGGTTGGGGGAGGAGGGGGAGATGGGTGGTGTTCCCCCCTTGTCCCAAAGTATGGGCACCCAAGACTGGCCCCGTGAATAATCATTACATTATGTTTTCCAAGAATCTTCCAGAGAACCTAAATCACAGTTTATGTTTCTGATCCCTGCACTAGGCGTAAAAATACCACTTAGATTCCGTTCACTACTCAGGGAATTCTGTGATAGTTATGGTTTGCCATTCCCAAACCTTCATAGTGTTTTTGACCCTCTGACTAGGCTGTGACGTACACTTTTCCTCTATATCTTTAGACGGTTTCTGACCTCCTTGGTCAACCTGTTCACTATTGTGCAAAGCTCAGAGCACTGAAGCAATTGAAGTTATCTAATCCAAAGTTAGCCAATATGCAGCATATTTTAAACCTGTGGCAGTTTTGACAGATTTTAGGACCTTACTGCTATGACTGCTATTCTAAAATGTTCTAACACTGTCTATGCTGCTATCAGATCAGCCTTGAGTGTCAGCATAATCATTGAGCTATAGGAACAACTATTACACTTTCAGCCACCTTGAGTCTGGATGAATCAAGAGCCTCAAAGTAACTAATATCTTTATCATCATAACTGTACTCATCACTTTGACTCATATGGCAAATAGAGTCACTAACTTAGAAAGAACTGACTTTCTCAATGCTAAACTGGTGAGACTACTACATGAAACAAAAACCATAATGCGTGGCAGCGCAGCTGCCATGTTAAGTTGGGGCAAACTGTCAAACTATTCTACCTCACAGAAGAAATACAGTTAGTATTTATGGATACTGTGCAATACTGCCTAGGCTTAGTCAGGAGTTCACTGTTATTATTGCTTTATATCCGCTAATCAAACTCTGCAAGATCAGTTTTGCAAACACTCTGCTCTATTTACATTTGCAATTTATGTACCACTACTAAAGCTGGTCCCACGTTATACTGTTCAAAACTTTTACGTCTGTACTGGTAGAATATATTTTTTACTTTTATTTTTCACATTTTATATCCTGAATGATGAGACTACAGGGTGACATAAAATGACCAAAATACTGAGAAGGGAAGTTTTTTAAAAAAGGTAGTCATCTCATCTGTTGCCTTCATTGTGTATTATTTTAATGTAATATGAAGACACCTAATAGCTATACTGTTGTGACTCACCAATCTTTCAAAGTGCCGCTGCGCAGTTACGCGCCGCCTCTACATGTGGCACTGTCTGCCAGCCATGCAGCAGCAGCGCCACCTACGCGGCCAGCCAGCCAGTGGCCACTAGACTTGGACTCAGTTATGATTTCACTGTTAAAGTGTACACACGTCTTACTCTGTTTACTTGATCTGTGACTTTCATGTATTGCGTCTTCCTTGAAATATTTTTGTTCAACTTGAAGTTATAACATATACATTGTATTAACTGTGATTCATGAAGTTCTTCACAATCAAATTCATGCTTGCATATGTGCTTTGATAAAAAAAAATTGGCTTCTTCACCAAAGAAATAACACACAGAATTAGTAAGTCTGTTATAAAAATTCTTTGAGTTCGATGTAAATATTACCAGAGCAAAATGAGAAACATTTCTTGTCTGTTGAATTTAAACACTGCTTCAGGTGGATGTAGCAAATCACGTCTGTCAGCCTTGGTAGCAAAGGTATCTCAATATTCCTAGGAATTTTGCAGCTAAGTGTGGTCATCTTGGCACAAGAAATAGGCACTAGATACTATAAGGAACATTACAAGCATAAACCACATTCTAAACCAGGTCATTTAAAACATTGGTATACACCACAACTGAATGCCATAAGAGTATTGATGCTCCTGTATTATGATATGTCACAATACAGTCAAGCAGGTAGGAATAAATATGGGATTGTAAAAAAGCACTACAGATCTGCAATCAAGGCAGCAAAATGCAAGGCCAATGTTGGATACATTTTTAACTCTTTAAATAAATGTAAAGTAGCACTGGAAGCAGCAAATTGCCAGAAGATAGATCAATATTCCAATTCATCCTGGTAAACTAAATAACATTTTTAATCCTAATTTTTAACAAATGGATGACATTTTATAAAGAAAAAATATTCAGCTATGATTTAAAGTATGGTATGAAACAGAATTTCTATGTGTTGTAGAACATTTTTCATTACTTGAACTTTTGTAACATTATAATTTTTCATTCTAAGTTTAATCATGTTTGAGAAGTAATAATGCATGAAAAATATCTCAATTATTGTATGACATAAATAAGCCAGTGATATTGTGTGTCACAGTTCAGTTTCAGTTGTAACCATGTTTCAGCTTTATTCAAGATTCCAGTACCAGTCTGAGTGAAAGTTGGTAAAAGGTTATGTCTTATATTTCTAGAGCAGAATAAAAAACTTAAAAAAGTGGAAATCTTTGTCTACTTATTGCCATGGGTGTCCACATAAATTTATCCAAGAGGAGGTAAGATTCTAAAATTGCCATTCTTGATCTAACTAATTCCTTGGGTCTGGATCTGAAAAATGTGTCATGCTCTGTGAACTAAATTTGACAGCAAGTATGTAAAACTTTTTACTCTCAAATGATTCATAGATATCATCTTAGGATTTGAAAATAAATTTCTTTGATATGTACCTAAAAGTTAAGCTAATTCGTGTAGTACATGCAAAGTACAGCTTTTTACTTATTTATTTTTAATCTGCATATAGATGCCACCTTTTCAATTAAATGAGTTGGAATTACACTCTCATGTGATTAAATTCAAAATATCCAATGAATTATAAAATTAAGCTAAAAAGCTAGAAAATATTAAAAATGAAATTAATCCACATTCCAGTTAGGTTGGAACTGAAAATTAAAAATATGAAATAGAAAAAAATAAAACAGTTGAGTTTGGATCAACAACAGTACCCAAAAACAACATTATATTTGTACCCTGGTGGAACAGGGAATAATCTTTAAAAAAAGTGAGAAGGGTCATACTAATGACTTTATTACATTACTTTCTTGCTTCCTATTTGTTGATGTTGAGTGGAATAATTAATGTTCAACAAAATGTGTTTTTAAAGCTACTTAAAGTGCCCAATATATGACTACTTGTAGCTAAAGGTGGGAAATCTCCTATCATCACCCTAAATTTATCCAGCTAAATTCTGTTTCAGTATGCTTGGACTGAACTGGGGACAATCCTTTTATGTCCAGTTTGGTTCATTACTGAGTAGCCACACAGACTGGACTGTAGAATTCACAGCTGCATGATTGCATCTATACGCTATGAAAGTTCCCATTTCCTGGAGAGGACATCTTTCACACCTTGAAATTTCGCACTTGTTTATCTTACGACACAGAAAATGATATTTTCTTTTTATGACTGGTGCATTTGGGCTCACAGGTTAAGTATGGATATACACACCTATAAAAAGCAGAGTCTACTGCAATAACTTTACTGAATAAAATTGAATATATAATCAGCAAGATAGTTATCCACAGATGCACAGATCTGTTGTCCACAGACAAATGGTTAACTAATGTTGTGATTCTGTTGTGTGAAAAAGGCAAGGAGGCATCCTTATTTGACTTCCCCCCCTCCCTGACTCCCTCAGCTCCTGCTCGATTTTCACTCATACGCTTTCACTTTCATCAGTTTTCGCCACTAATTGTAATAAGCACTGTACACAAATCTATCACTTGAGGTCTCCTGGTGCCCTATCTGTCTGATGTCAACAACTACCGCCCAATCTCTCTTCTGACTGTCTTATCCAAAATTCTTGAAAAAGTAATGTATTGTGGAGTAGCTTCAAACTTTTGTAAAAATAAAGTTTTAACAAAATGTCAGTTTGGTTTCCAGAAGGGGTTTTCAATGGAAAATGCTATATATACTTT
The DNA here is from genome assembly GCF_021461385.2 of Schistocerca piceifrons. Lineage (NCBI taxonomy): Eukaryota > Metazoa > Arthropoda > Insecta > Orthoptera > Acrididae > Schistocerca > Schistocerca piceifrons. Next base: position 301,523,890 of record NC_060143.1, read on the forward strand.
CACTAATGAAATATTAAATGCTCTGTGTAACCAGAAGTCACCCGTTGGGATTTTTTGTGATCTCTCAAAGGCTTTTGATTGTGTAAATCATGGAATACTTCTCGATACGTCAAGTACTTTGGTATGAATGGGACAGTGCTCAAATGGTTTAAATCATACCTAACTGGAAGAGTGCAGAAAGCTGAAATAAGCAGTTCACGTTAAATGCAAGAAACTGGTGATTTCTCAAACTGGGGAACAATCAAGAATGGGGTGCCACAAGGTTTGGTCTTGGGTCCTCTGCTGTTCTTAATATATATTAATGGCTTGCTATTCTATATTCACGAAGATGCCAAGCTGGTACTTTTTGCTGATGATACAAGTATAGCTATCACACCCAACAGACAAGAATTAACTGGTGAAATTGTAAACAGTATTTTTCAGAAAATCATTAAGTGGTTCTCTGCAAAAGGGCTCTCATTAAACTTTGACAAAACACAGTATATACAGTTCCACACAGTAAATGGAATGACACCATTAATAAATATAGACTTCGATCAGAAATCGGTAGCTAAGGTAGAATATTCAAAATTTCTATGTATATGCGTTGATGAGGGGTTGAACTGGAAAAAACACACTGAGGAGGTGCTGAAACGTTTGAGTTCAGCTACTTATGCTACTAGGGTCATTGCAAATTTTGGCGATATACATCTCAGTAAATTAGCTTACCACACCTATTTTCACTCTCTGCTTTCATATGGCAACATATTCTGGGGTAACACATCATTGAGTAAAAGACTGTTCATTGCACAAAAGCGTGTAATCAGAATAATTGCTGGAGCTCATCCAATATCATCCTGCAGACACTTATTTAAAGAGCTAGAGATCTTCACTGTAGCCTCACTATATATATATATATATATATATATATATATATATATATATATATATATATATATATTCACCCATGAAATTTGTTATTAACAATCCAAACGAATTCAAAAGTAATAGCTGTGTACTTGGCTACAACACAAGGAGAAAGGACGATCTTCACTACTCAAGGTTAAATCTAACTTTGGCTCAGAAGGGGGTAAATTATGCTGCCACAAAAGTCTTTGGTCACTTACCTAATAGCATCAAAAGTCTGACAGATAGCCATATAGCATTTAAAAGGAAATTAAAAGAATTTCTTAACGGCAACTCCTTCTATTCATTAGATGAATTTTTGGATATAGTAAGTGGGTAATTTCCTTAATCCCACATATATATATATATATGTTTTGGCCGGCCTTTACAAATGTCTGCTTGTGTCTGTGTGTGTGCGGTTGGATATGTGTGTGTGTGTGTGTGTGTGTGTATACCTGTCCTTTTTTCCCCCTAAAAGGTAAGTCTTTCCGCTCCCGGGATTGGAATGACTCCTTACCCTCTCCCTTAAAACCCACATCCTTTCGTCTTTCCCTCTCCTTCCCTCTTTCCTGCCGAAGCAACCATTGGTTGCGAAAGCTAGAATTTTGTGTGTATGTATGTGTTTGTTTGTGTTTCTATTGACCTGCCAGCGCTTTCGTATGGTAAGTCACATCATCTTTGTTTTGTGTGTGTGTGTGTGTGTATATATATATATATATATATATATATATATAAGAGAGTAAAACATTCCACGTGGGAAAAATATATCTAAAAACAAAGTTGATGAGACTTACCAAACAAAGTCGATAGACACACAAACATACACACAAAATTCAAGCTTTCGCAACAAATGGTTGCATCATCAGGAAAGAGGGAAGCAACCGTCTGTTGCGAAAGCTTGAATTTAGTGTGTATGTTTGTGATTGTTTGTGTGTCTATCGACCTGCCAGCGCTTTTGTTTGGTAAGTCTCATCATCTTTGTTTTTATATATATAAAGTGTAATGAATATTTTGTGTAATGTAATATCTTGTGTAGAAACCTTTTATTAACCTGACACATTCCACATCATTACAAAGTGTCGTATTCATGATCTATGGAACAAGTACTAATAATCTATCCAGCTTGGCACCGCAAGTAGCTGCAGTGAATTGTGATCCATCCTGTAGAGAAATTAGAAATCATACAGTTATAGCACCCTTGTCATCCCTTCCAGCTCAGCGCAGCAAGTGGTACCTTGTGTTGCTTGTGCTTTAGAATAGAATAGTAACTTTATTGTCACATAACACGTCATATACAGTCAAATGATTGGGACAGAGGAGACTCATCAGTTTCAAGCTACTTTCTAGTTGTAAGTATACAGAATAGTTAGAGGTATTTTGTAATTTTAAGTACCACAAAATGATTTAAAAAAATCATGTTGTAAATAATGTAAAATTGAGAATAAGTATTTACTTAAAGTACTTTTTTAACATGACAGAATAAAATGTAACATCACGCACAGTTATTTGTGACAGTCAGTCATAAATTCTTCTACATTGTAATAACATTTACTTTCTGGGTACTTTTTAAATGATGTCCAAATTCTTCTGGCTCATAATTTTTAAATTTTTCGCAGACTTTATTTCCCAGCCTCATACCCATATAGTAAGGTGTCTTCTCCAGCAGTTTTAGCCTATGAGTTGATAACTTACCGGTATACTGATATTTGTTTCTTGTTTCATAGTCATGCTTAAACAGGTTATCCTCAAAAAGTTGTGGGTTTAGTTTAGAAAATTTAATTGTCTCATAGATATAGAGACCAGGAACAGTCATAAGTAGCCTAAAGACTCTCTGTAAGTTCATTTTTTCTGATCCCCAAAATATTATACCATATCTAATCACAGATACAAAATATGCATGATATACAACTTTTTTGACTGTTGTTTCTATTATACTGCTTATAACATTCATTGGCAGGCCACAAAAAAAAAAAAAAAAAAAAAAAAAAAAAGTTCATTGCAAATATTAGACTATTTAGACGGTGACACATGGCATCCACAAGGTCTGTCCATGATAAATTCTTCGCCAGCATTACACCTAGAAATTTGGTACAATTTGTGGTGGCAAGGGGATTGTCCTCGTATGGTATTTCTAGTATATCCTGTACAGCTTGTTTTGTGGTAAAGTGAATGATTTGAGTCTTTGGTAGGTCTAATTTCAGACCATTATTTCTCACCCAGGCCTCAATATCAGCCAGAGACTGCTGAAGATGATTAATTAAATTTTCACTTTTCTTGAAACAGACTATTGCTGTAGAGTCATCTGCATAAAGAATAGTGTCTCAATTTATGTTAGTCGGCAAGTCATTTATATAATACAAGAACAATATTGGCCCAATGACAGATCCTTACTGTGTCATAGGCTTTACTTAGGTCACAAAATATGTTTGATACATTCCTATTTTTATCTAGACTACTACTAATTTTTGTAATAAGTTCATTAATGGCTTACACAGTGCAGAGTCATCTTTGGAAACCATGCTGATTGTTCTGGATAATATTATGCAGATTATTATAGTTAACTGTCTGTTTACATGCAGCCCTTTCCAATGTCCTGGGAAATATTGATAGCAATGAAATAGGTCAATAATTACTCACTTCATCGTGTCTGCCTTTTTTGTAAATGGGTCGTAGTTCAGCATACTTCAGTCTATCAGGAAAACATCCTTCCTCAAACGATTGATTCATTATAAGGGGCAGAGGATGGGTGACTGCCTTTATTATTGTTGTAGGAATTTCATCCCAGCCTACGGAATTCAAATTCTTCAAGGACTTTATGATATCAGCTACTTCAGAAAAGGAAATATGGGTGAATTTAAATTCAGTGTGTGCTAACACGGGGTAATGGCACTAATAGAGCACTGTTGCCTGACATCCCTAAGTTTACTACATATTTTTCTGTTACTCTTTAGTTTAAGCTGCTAGCAATGTTATCTATGCAGGATGCCAATGAAACAGTTACCCTTGTCATTTCTACAAAATTTAGAATGAAACCACATCTGGACATCAGCTCCTTCATCTTAAAGGCAAATTTGTCATTTTTCCTCACATCTGTATTAAAATCAGCTCAAACAACATTTTTTTACATATCTTTTAAGTTTTTAGTTGGTGGAGTAAATTTTCAAGTTTGACCAAAAAACTGCATGAGGTTGAGTAACCAGGGGTATGATATAAGCTGAATATCAGCATGTTGTAGTCCTTAAATTCTATGCAGTAACTTTCAAATGTGTGTTCTATATTTAAATTTTGCTTAGTTTGGTATTTTACTGATGAATGAACTAGAATACATGAACCACCATACCCATTGTCTCTACACAAGCTAGCTGCTACTTCATAATCTGTAAGTTTGTTCAATAAATTTATATTTTCGTTTTCAGCCTAATGTTCACTTTAGCAAATAACTTTTACAGACCATTTTGTTCTCTCCAGAAATATTTCTAAATTCTGAAGCTTACTGACCAGATTACATGATAAAACTCCAATATTCTGATGCTAATAAGATTATTATTTTCTATTCTAGATGTGATGTCATCAAAATTATCAACTCTAAACTGGCCAGACACAACTTTTTGTAGATTTCTTATCTTAATGTTTTTTTCCTCCCAGTTTTTACTAAAAATCCTTAAGATGGCATGGTGGTGAAGTTTTTGTTTAAACTAGCTCTGTTTGTAATGATTGGGGTTGGAAGACAGGCACGTACAGGTATACTGTTGCTGTGTTTATGATTACTGTGAATTTGCACACAAGGGTGTTGGGCAATCTTTTTCTGCCTCTTGATAAGGGCTGGTTGAGGAAGTCTGAGAAAAACAGATGGGGTCACTATTTCAGCACTGTTCTGTTATTCCCCATAACTGCAGAAGAATGCTGAATCTGCTGCTGGAAAAAAATCCTCCAGATTCTGGAAGGGGAACTTGAATTATGAAGGACATTTCATAAATAATGCACACTAATTTCTTTTTATGTACATGTTTGTTTTTTGCCAATATCTCTTTACATTTCTTCAATATAGTCTCCTTGCTTGTCGCCGACTAAATTCCAGTGTCTCAGAAGCTCTATTATTCCATCCATCCAGGACACCACTTCTGTTCATCTGTCAAATGGTTCAGGGGTAGAAAGCTCTTTCACAGAAAGATAACAATGTCCAGACATAGGTGTTTTCATCTTTGGGCACAAGTTGAAGTCTGGTGGACTCATATCCAGACTGCAGGGAGGATGTGGCAACACTTCCCGTCCACATTTGCACAGTTTTTGGGCTACAATATTGCCATTATGCAGGTGAGCATTGTCGTGGAGAATGAGTGGCCCAGCTTTGAGCAGTTGAGGTTGTTTTTCGTGCATTTTTCTGAACAGGTTTTTCACAAGAAGTTATGGTAATACACTGCAGTGACACTTGTTCCACATGGGATTCTATCTGTCATGATGATTCCTCAGTGATCATAAGCAAAAATCACCCTCTGCTTGAACTTTGATTGAGTGCATTGAAATGTTTTTGGACAGCTCTCCGCTCTCTGGACTGTGATTTCAACTCCAGATCAAAGTCTGTAATCCACATTTCATAAAAAGCAGCAATTCAACACAAGAATTCTTATCTTCATGATCAAATAATTGTTTGAGCAAGATTGCAATGTTCAGGCATGTCTGCTTCTCTTCAGCAGTCATTACAAAATGGACCACCCAGGCAGGGCTGAGTTACACTTCCCAAAGATAATTATTCACTTAGATACGGATTTAGTTATGTGTATTCAGTTCTCTTCACTCTCCATTATGTGCACCATAAATATGTTCCAATAAAATCATCTATTGTATCTTTAAAGTTAACATAAATATAAATGATTTTTCATATACGAATGAATGGTTATGCCTCAAACTGACACTTAATTATTGCAAATACACATGTGATAACACTCCTAAAGCTGCAGAAGTGCAAAAATTAACTCTCTCTAATTGCTATTATTTGAACAGAAGCCTGCTATTATTGAAATAATAGGATTCTGTGGCAGCCGAAAACCCCAACTATCTTTACATAACATCAATGTTGCCAGTAGTTGTCCAGATCTCTGTCTTGATGTTGGTGTGGTCATATAGATATTAAGTTACTGATAAGTAATAAGTGGTCGCTATCTGATTAATTGAGGAAGCAGCATACTTTTCACTGCAGTGTATTTCCTAATGACTGTACTATGTTAATGTGGTTTGAGAAAGCTTAAATAGTTTATACTAATTTATGAATGTGTGGATGCAACTACTCCTCCATGTTAATCCATTCTACATCCGTGAAGGTTCTCTTTCTTGGCAGGATGTATGCAGCATGGTACATAAGTAAATAAATTTGTAGAATTATCTGTAGTACTACTGACCTAACAAAATTTTGAGGTGAAACACAGTAATAATCATATTATATGGTTTAGGTAGTATATTTAAATACCAAAACTTCTGTACTGCTACAATGAAGAATAACGGGTTGTACATCCATGGGATTCCAGATTTGACAAAATATTACTTTTTTAAAATACGGCATATTAATTTAAAAAGCCAGTGGATAGCCATCCTGCTGTGTTGTGGTATAATCTTTTAATTCCTCTAAATGGAATTCAAAGGCTAGCAAGCAATACATAGCAAATGGAACTTGAATTATGAAGGACATTTCATAAATAATGCACACTAATTTCTTTTTATGTACATGTTTGTTTTTTGCCAATATCTCTTTACATTTCTTCAATATAGTCTCCTTGCTTGTCGCCGACTAAATTCCAGTGTCTCAGAAGCTCTATTATTCCATCCATCCAGGACACCACTTCTGTTCATCTGTCAAATGGTTCAGGGGTAGAAAGCTCTTTCACAGAAAGATAACAATGTCCAGACATAGGTGTTTTCATCTTTGGGCACAAGTTGAAGTCTGGTGGACTCATATCCAGACTGCAGGGAGGATGTGGCAACACTTCCCGTCCACATTTGCACAGTTTTTGGGCTACAATATTGCCATTATGCAGGTGAGCATTGTCGTGGAGAATGAGTGGCCCAGCTTTGAGCAGTTGAGGTTGTTTTTCGTGCATTTTTCTGAACAGGTTTTTCACAAGAAGTTATGGTAATACACTGCAGTGACACTTGTTCCACATGGGATTCTATCTGTCATGATGATTCCTCAGTGATCATAAGCAAAAATCACCCTCTGCTTGAACTTTGATTGAGTGCATTGAAATGTTTTTGGACAGCTCTCCGCTCTCTGGACTGTGATTTCAACTCCAGATCAAAGTCTGTAATCCACATTTCATAAAAAGCAGCAATTCAACACAAGAATTCTTATCTTCATGATCAAATAATTGTTTGAGCAAGATTGCAATGTTCAGGCATGTCTGCTTCTCTTCAGCAGTCAAACAGTGAGGGAGCCATCTTGCAGAAATTTTTCTCTTCTTCAAATCATTTGTCATAATATGGAGCACTGACACTAGGGGAAGGCCTGTGGCATTTAAGAGCTCCTCACATTTGCAGTGTGATCTTCTTCAGGAGCATCTGCCACAAGTATCACACTTTTTTCATTTGTTGACATTTTTGACCTTGCAATTCTGGGATTATCATCTATGCTCATATGACCACCATGAAAACAATGAACCCAACATGAAACTGTGCTACAGTTCACTGTAAAATAACCACAAAAAACCACTTAATGCACTGTGGATCTTTGTTGGGTTCTTGCCACATAAAGTTTCAAACTTGCTGCACAACCTCTGGTCTTCAGCTGTCACAGTAGCTGAGACCACTGCAGGGCTGATTGCTACCCCTCACCAATTTTATGTTAGAGTACACAGTGAAGAAACAAAAACACGTGCTTCTTCCTCAAGCTGCCAACTACAGTTGATATAATTTTCATTGTTGTTGCATCAAAAAGTTCACAGTGATACCAAACTGTGCATTATTTATGAAATGTCCCTTGTATTTACTGCTAAAATCTCAAATTGCATTAAAAAATGTAGATATGCATACAGGATAGTGCTGATCTGATATACTTTATTTAGAGCAATGTTACCCAGTTTGTGTTGAGTTGTGGTTTACTGTGTCTTTCAATTAATGAATGTGGGTAACCAAATAAATATCTTGATTTTGAAGTAACTCATTATTTCAGAATGAAGACAACTCAGACATCTATTATGTTTCTGAAGTGACTACTGTTTCCAGTATTGTGATCATGTCTTCCACAGCCATTATTGCCATCACTTCTTTGCCCTATTCTATAAAGTTTGTATGTTATAGTTAATGTTAAATAAGACACTGTGTACTTCATTTCATACCCTGGCTTCACATAGATAGCATTTCATTTCAGGTACCTTCTTCACATTGGTAATAAGGCAATAAATACAGTGATGAGCCAAAATATTATGACCACATTTTCAATAGATGCCGATCTATGTTTGGGATGCAATACAGCAGCGATGCCATGTGGCATGGATCTGAAAAGTTATTGGTAGGTTTCCAGAAATGCATGGCACAAAAGTCTACCTCCAGATAACACAATTACTATGAATTATGGGCTGACACCAATCCAGATGTGTTCCATCGGGCTCAAATCAGGTGCATTTTGTGTCCAAGACTTCAGCATGAGTCAACTGTCATGCTCCACGATTCAATCCTTATGACACAGACAGCTATCCAGCAGGAAGATTGCATTGCCATCAGGGTAGGCATCAAGCTTGAAGGGATACAGATGGTCCACAATAATTTTCGTATGGTCCACAGTTGTCATAGGCCTTTGATTACCGCTACACATCCCATGGGCATCCAGGTGAATGCCTTCATAGCATAATACTGCCCCCATCAGCCTGTGCATATGATACAGTGCAGCCATTCACCTGGCTGGCTGCATATCTGGACATAACTGTAAGCATATTGTAACAGGGAAAGTGAATCACTCAGCCAGGTGGCACATTTCCATCGACTATGTTGCTGGCTCAACATGGGAACTTTTAGCATATTTCATGTTGGTCACAGGAGCACAGACAATCATCTCAACCCCAGAAGGCCAAAAATGTCAACAGTGACAGCTGAATTGTGTTCTGTAAAACACTCATGCCTGCACCAGCACAGCACTCTGTTGTCAGATCAGACACCCTGATTTAGAGTGGGCAAGTCTGTGACTTGCTGTGATTAGGTGGGGATGTCCAACATGCTGTCACCTCTAGAACCACTTTCGATAGATGTGCATGGCAGTAGTGCATGAATAACTGATCAGCTTTCCCATTGCTGAGATGCTCATTGCCTTACGTCAGGCCATAATAGTGTGCCCTTTGTCACATTTGCTTAGGTCAGTGGATTTCCCCATCTGCAGCCCATATCATTGCTAAAATGATTCCATTTTCATGTCTCATCCGCTTATGTACTTTCCTTACAGTATCATGTGCTTGCAACACCACCAAGTGGCAATCAATCCTGTGGTGGCCACAAAGGTTAATTTTAATTTATTTTCGTTTTCTTCACTATTACTTCATCTAAATTTCACTTTTCCCTATATTCCTGTAACTAATCTTGTATTTTTGGTCATTTATTTTCTGAAAAGACTATATTTCTGTTAAACCAGTGTGAACAGACAATGATAACATCAGCATATACTGGTTGAACTTGTCCAGCTAAGATATCTACATCTGTACTCTGCAAACCACCATGAGGTGCATGCCAGAGGGTATGTCTCATTGTACCAGTTATTAGGATTTATTCCCATTCCATTCTTGTATGGAGCATGGGAAGAGTGATTGTCTGGATGCCCCTGTGGGTGTTGTGATTATTCTAATCTTGTCTTCATGATCCCTATGTAAGCAATACTTAGGGGCTGTAGTACATCCTAGAGTCATCATATAAAGCCGATTCTTAAAACATTTTTAGCAAACTTTCTCAGGAAAGTTTAAATCTATCGTCAAGAGTCTGCCATTTCGTTTTCTTCTATATCTCTGTCACACTCTCTCATGGATCAGACAAAACTGTGACAATTCTTGCTGCCCTTCTTTGTATATGTTCAATATCCCCCATTAGTCCTATTTGGTATGGGCCCCACACACTTGAGCAATATTCTAGAACTGGTCACTTGAGTGATTTGTAAGCAACCTCCTTTATAGACTAACTGCACTTCCCTAATATTCTACCAACAAAATCAGAGTCTGCCATGTGCTTTACCCACAATTGAGCCTTTGTGATCATTCCATTTCATATCCCTATAATGTATTATGCACTTCACAGAAACAGAAAACATAGTATCCTATGACTATAATGCCAATGAGTCACTGTTAGAATATTTATCCAGCTTCTTTCAGAAATACTTCATTATAGATAAATGCATCATCAGCAAGAAGTCTGAGGTTACTGTTAATATTATCTGCAGGGTCATTAATGTGCAACATGAACAGCAAGGGCCCCAACACACTTCCCTGGGGTACATCTGAAGTTAATTCTACACATGATGATGACTTTCCATCCAAAATAAAATGTTGTGTCCTCTGTAACAAAAAGTCCTCAGTCCAGTTACAAATTTAATTTGATACTGCGTATGATTGTACTTTTGACAATAAGTATAGGTGTGGTACTGAGTCAAATGCTTTTCGGAAATCAAGAAATACTGCATCTACCTGACTGCTTTGATCCAAAGCCTTCAGTATGTCATGTGAGAAAGTGCAAGTTGGTTTGCACATGACCAATGTTTTCAGAATACATACTGATTGCCAAGGAGGAGCTATTCTGTTTGAGTGATTGTTGAACATATCTTGCCTAGTTCAAAATATATTGAGAAAGTGCTCACAAACTCTGGACATCAGCTCAGATTTTATTTAGTATCTCCCCCCAGGGGGTCCTCAACTCTTCTGTGGATACGTGCGTGGCAAGCACGGGGCCCCGAGTTATTGCAGCCTTCTTTCTCTCCAGGGCTGCATTTCCTTCCCCTTCCCCTCCTTTCCCCTCCTTGCTCCTTTCCCGTCGCCCTCTCCTCTCCCTCTCTTGGTGTCCTTGCCTATGTTGGCCCCTGCTATCCTGGTTCTGTTGGTTTTACAATTCGGCTTTGTTGCGTAATCATCTCCTCCTTTTGGCATTCCTTGGTCCCCCTCTGGGGTTTGACCTCCATTACAAAATTTCGCCTCCATAGTGTGAGCCATTTGGGGAAGAGCACCTTACTTAGTGTCTCCGACGTGCGCCCTCCTAGTACATTCCACTTTTTCTTTCACGTCGTTGTCTGATGCTAGGGTGCATAGCCAGCACGGTAGCCAGCCCGTATGGTGGGGTCTCTATGTACCCTTTTGGTTGAGCCCCCTGAACACACAGGGATCACACTTCTGATACCTGAGCTGTGACCTCCTCATGCATGCCTTGGAGTGGTTGCTCATCCTCCTGGAGCATCGGAACTCCCGGCAATGGCCGCCGTGCCAGACGGCCCTTGCTGTAGCTGGGTGGCGCCTGTGAGGAGAGCCCCTGATCGGTGTGGGTGGTATCAGGGCGGACGCTATGCAAATGAAACGCATACGGGTCCAGACCTCTGGCCATTCTTCTGCGGCCATCTCTCTGCGTGGAACTGATTCTTCAAGTGCTGCTTCTCTTGCCCCTTTGGCCTTCCCTTCCATGGCTACCCCCTGGGAAGAGGGTCAGGCCCGTCGGCTAGGGACGAAACCTTTCCCCCGTTATCTAGTTTGCACCAAGACTGATGGAGATACTTTCACCAATACCAAACCTTTATTCTTTGTGGAACACATTGAAGACAAGTTTGGCGAAGTGGACTCCCTGAGCAAGATGCAGTCGGGTTCGTTGCTGATCAAAACTGCTTCAGCTGCCCAATCTGCGGCCCTTCATACCTGTGCCCATCTTGGCACAATTCCTGAGTCCATTACCCCCCACCAGTCTCTAAATATTGTACAAGGTGTGATTTTTCACGGGGACCTCATCCTTCAAACTGATGAGGAACTTCAGGACAATCTCGGACGGCGGGGTGTTCAGTTTGTTCGGCGTGTTCAGAAGGGTCCTAAAGACAATCGCATTGATACTGGTGCCTTTATCCTGGCCTTTGAAGGGGATACCCTCCCTGAGAAAGTTAAGATTATGGTTTATCGATATGATGTGAAGCCATACATCCCACCTCCTATGAGGTGTTTTAAGTGTTTGCGTTTTGGACACATGTCTTCCCGCTGTTCACAGGCCCCTCTCTGTGGTGACTGTGGACGTCCACTCCATGAGGGGAGTCCCTGTGTTCCCCCTCCTGTGTGTGTAAATTGTCATGGCAGTCATTCTCCAGGTTCACCAGATTGCCCAGTATATAAGAAGGAAAAGAAGATACACGAGTATAAGTCCCTCTATCGTTTAACCTACGTGGAGGGCCGTAAGAAATATACACGTCTTCACCCTGTGTAAATGACATCTAGTTACGCCTTGGTTACATCTTCATCCCTTCCTCCCCCTTCCTTACCCCCATCCCGGACCCCTCCCCTGTGGCTCCCACACCACCTTCTCTGGGTGCTGCTCCCCCTCCCCAGCAGGAGAAGTGTCCCACTCCTTCGGCGTCTGCCGGTCAAGGGCGCCTCTCCTGGGATGCCCTTCCCAGCACCTTCCAGGCCAAAGGTCTGCTGCTGCATGGCGACCGCGAGAGCCGCGGTCTGTCGGCCCCCAGGTCGCCCGGTCTCTTTCTGTTCCTGATCTTGCTGCAGCTGGCTCCTTTATGCCACACAGCCCTCCTCGATCTCAGCCTGGAAAGAAGAAGAAACGTAAGTCCCGGGACAAAGAGCCTCTGGTGTCACTGGAGGTCCCTTCCCCGACTTCACAACCGGGTTCTGATCTGTTGTTCATGGATGTCGCCCCTTCCTTGTCGGTGACGGGTGGGGACCCGGCGGTATGACTGGCTTTAGCGTGTTCAGCCCCCATTTAAACCATCGTTCTGTGGTTCTCCAATGGAATTGTAATGGATACTATCGTCATCTTCCGGAATTGAAATTCCTTCTTTCGTCCTACTCTGCAGCTTGTGTGGTTCTCCAGGAATCTCATTTTACTGATGCTCACTCACTGACCCTCCGTGGGTTCCGTGTTTTCTGTCGAAATCGAGTCGGACCCCTGCGGGCTTCTGGTGGCGTTCGTACGTTGGTCCGTACAGACGTTGCTAGCACATGGATTCCTCTTCAAACTACATTGGAAGTGGCTGCTGTTAGGGTCCACTTAGACTCTGCGGTCACAGTTTGCAACCTTTATCTCCCTCCTGACAGGACTCTTGCACCTGCTGCCTTAACTGCCCTTCTTCAGCAACTTCCTCCTCCCTTCCTCCTCCTTGGGGATTTTAATGCTCATCATCCCTTGTGGGGCAGTGCCTTTCCATCTAGACGAGGTCTTCTTAAATTTATTGCAGACCATGACTTGTGCCTTCTTAATGATGGCTCCCCTACTCATTTCAGTGCCGGTCATGGTACCTTTTTTGCCATTGATCTTTCTCTTTCTTCTCCCTCTCTCCTCCCTTGATTACACTGGTCACCACACGACGACCTTTGTGACAGTGACCATTTTCCGTTGATTATCTCGCTCCCTTCCCGCTCCCCGATGGACAGGTTACCTCGTTGGTCTTTCCAACGTGCCGATTAGCCTCTATACACTGCACAGGTCGTGTTTTCTCCCTCTTTGTCGGGTTGTATTGATGACGTCCTACGTGACGTGTCTGATGCGATTGTTTGCGCTGCTAGCCTTGCTGTCCTGCGCTCGTCTGGGCCACTTCATCGCCGGCAAGTCCCATGGTGGAGTACGGCCATTGCCATTGCCATCCGTGATCGCCGTCGAGCTTTGCAACACTTTAAGAGGCAACCATCCGTAGCCAGCCTTACTACCTTTAAACGCCTCCGCACTAAAGCCCGTTATTTAATCAAACAGAGCAAGCAGATATGTTGGGAACGATTCGTTTCTTCCCTTGGTTCTACTGTCCCTCTGTCATGGGTATGGGCTACACTTCGCTCTCTCCAAGGTTGCCATCGGCAGTCCACCCTCCCAGGCCTTCACCTCCCAGATGGCCTTTGTACGGACCCATTAGTTCTTGCAGAACATCTTGTGACCCATTTTGCAGTGGCATCAGCATCAGCCTCCTTCACCAAAAACAGCGGGCTGAAGCTTCCACCTTATGTTTCACCCCTTGTGAGTCAGAATCTTACAACGAACCTTTTACTGAATGGGAATTTCTTTCTGCTCTATCTTCTTCTCATGATACGGCCCCTGGTCCAGATTCCATTCATAACCAACTGCTTCAACATCTCAGTGCTCCACAATGGCAACATCTTCTTCAGGTGTTTAACCGTATCTGGCTCCAGGGTGACTTCCCTTCTCAGTGGAGGGATAGCATCATGGTTCCTGTCCTTAAGCCTGGTAAGAACCCCCTATCTGTTGACAGCTATTGGCCAATTAGTTTGACCAATGTTGTTTGTAAGTTACTTGAACAGATGGTAGCCCGTCGGCTCAATTGGGTCCTCGAATCTCGGGATCTATTGTCCCCTTACCAGTGTGGCTTTCTAGAGGGGCGGTCTCCAATCGATCATTTACTTCGCTTGGAATCCGCAGTTCGGCAGGCTTTTTCCCAGCGCCGCCATTTGGTTGCAGTGATTTTTGACCTTCGCAAGGCCTATGACACGGCCTGGCGCCATCACATCTTACTTACCCTTCATCAGTGGGGTCTTTGAGGCCCACTCTCGATTTTTATCTGCCAGTTCCTCCTGTTCCATCGGTCATTCAGAGTTCGAGTTGATACTGTTTTTAGTTCTCCACGGACCCAGGAGACGGGCATCCCACAGGGTTCTGTCTTGAGTGTCCTTCTTTTTCTCATTGCTATCGATGGACTTGTGGCCTCTGTCGGTCCCTTGGTCGCCCCTGCCCTGTATGTGGATGATTTCTGCATGTGGGTTAGTTCCTCCTCGATGGCATCTGCAGAACGGCAGCTCCAAGGAGCTATACGGCGTGCCTCTGCATGGACCCTCTCACACGGGTTTCAATTTTCTCCTTCAAAATCGCGGGTAGTCCACTTCTGTCGCCGTACTACGATCCACCCTGATCCAGAGCTCTATCTCGATGCACACAGATTGCCTGTGGTCCCACAGTTTCGTTTCCTGGGTCTTCTTTTCGACAACAAGCTCACTTGGCTGCCCCATATCAGACTCCTGAAGGTAGGATATTTCCGTAAACTCAATGTCCTTCGCTTCCTTGCCCACTCCTCTTGGGGTGCGGACCGTTCCCTCCTGCTGTCTTTATCGTGCTCTAGTTCTGTCTCGCTTGGACTATGGTTGTCAAGTTTATGGTTCAGCTGCTCCTTCCACACTGCACGTGCTGGATCCAGTCCACCATCGTGGTATCCGTTTGGCCACCGGTGCCTTCTCTACTAGCCCTGTTGATAGTCTCCTGGTTGAAGCTGGGATCCCCCCCCCCCCTTTCTGTTCAGCGGTCCAGCTTCTGGTGTCTTATGCACTCGCTATCCGTTCCTCTCCTACTCATCCTTCCTATTCTATCCTGTTCCCAGACCATGGACGTCGCCCACCCGACTCCCGCCCACGGCGGGTTTACCAGTTGGGCTCCGCCTTGCGTCTCTTTGCCGTGATTTTCAGCTTCCTTCTTTGTCCTGTCTTCCTCGCTCCCTCCCCTCCAACCCCCCTTGGTTAGTTCCTTGGCCTCGAATTATGATGGATCTCCGCCGAGGTCCGAAAGATTCCATCCCCCCGGTGGTGTTCCGTTCCTTTTTCCACCAAATTTTATGGGAGTTTCGGGATGCTGTTGGTTTTTACACTGATGGCTCAAATCTGATGATCATGTTGGGTATGCCTTCACGTCCTCTGTTGGAACGGAAAATCATCTGCTGCCACCTACATGTGGGGTGTTTACTGCGGAATTGATGGCAATTTCCCAGGCCCTTACCTTTATTAAACAGTCCCAACACAACCGCGTTTTGTTATGTACGGACTCGATGAGTGGTCTTCTTGCTATTGACCGGTGTTTTTCACGCCATCCTTGGTCTCTGCCATCCATGACCATCTCGCTGATATTCACCGTGTTGCTTGTTCCATTGACTTCCTTTGGGTCCCTGGCCATGTGGGTATCCTGGGTAATGAGCTCACTGATCGTTTGGCTGGGGGAGCAGTCACTTACCCCCGTTTTCTGTAACCCCTCCTGCAGCGGATTTACGGCTTCACATCAAATCCCACTTCGCACAGTCATGGGCCAATTCTTGGGAGGCTACTCCCCTGTCTAATAAACTTCGTGCGATTAAGGTGACACCAGGCTCGTGGCGTTCTTCCTTTCGCCTCTCCCGAAAGGACTCGACCACACTGTGTCGTCTCCGCATTGGCCATACCAGGCTGACCCATGGTTTTCTTTTGCGTGACGAGCCACCCCCACTTTGTGGTTGTGGAGCCTTCCAGTCAGTAACCCACATTTTGGTTGAATGCCCCCTTCTTTTGGCTCTGCGTGCTAAGTACAGGCTCCCCCACACTTTACTTTTGATGTTGGCTGACGATTCCCGGACGGTCTCTCTGGTTCTCGGTTTCCTCCAGGAAAGTGGTTTTTATTCTCAGTTTTAAGGTTTTTAATCTCTCTCTGGTGCTGGGGTAGGACGGTGAGTGTTTGGGTGTCTCCCACTGTAAGCCGAGTTTGGAGATTCCCGATTCACCTCCCTGACTGAGATCCTCTTTTCTTCCCCTTTTACTCTGTTTTTACCCTTTTTTTTTAAGGATTGGCTAGTTTTCTTTTTCCATATGTATTTCTACATTCTAGCGGTTGCACCTTTTAAGTCACAGGTGGTCCTGCCTATGCTGCTTCAGCATAGCTTTGGGTTCGTTCTCTTGCTGACTTCCCTCATTTTGTTTTTTACCATTGACAACATGACTTCCATTTTACGTTTTTCTCTTTTATTGTCCAGACTTTCCTGAGATGTCCCATTAGCGGAATGGACCATATTTGAAACAAGGGACTGACGACCTTGATGTTTGGTCCCTTAAACCTCAAACCACCACCACCACCACCACCACCACCACCATTTAGTATCTCTTTCTCTGTGACCCTGTTAATGAGTGCATTAACGAAACCCTGGTTTGGTTATATGTCTATGTGGACAATTTCTTCAGTCCACAAGACTATATAAAGAACACTGAATAACAGTCACAGTATTGTACACACTGTTGGTCCAGCAATACATTAAAAACTGAATTTTCATTGATACACATTAATCTTTGATGTGAGGGCCATGTCTACTTCTCTCTTCAAATAGTCAGTGGGAAGTTGGTGACAATGTCCTACAAAAAGTTACTGCATAGTCATTTTCACCCAGAAAAGAATAATGTCCTTAATCAGTTGTCATAAGGTCACAAATTCAAGTTCCTAATATTCATATATGACTGTTGGGTCTAATTAAAAAGAAAGGCGTCATTCAGTTTGTGTATGACCCCGCAGAGAATACACTCCAGAAAAGACACAGAAGTCATATGTGAATAACTTGAATTACAGTGTTTTTAAAAAGAAACTTCCAATTTTGGAGTCATATAACTCCACAATCAGTTGCTAAAATATATCAAATAATGTGCTGTCAGAAAAAAAGAGAACATGAATGTCATGATTGATGATAAATTTCAGTGGCATCATCCATCTTGCTTTGGCATCAGTTTGTCATAATGGCGACATTGTAGTAAGAACTTTTCTGTGTTCTGTGCTTTGAAGAATTTGAAGCTCCCACAACAATTTTTTTTCAGTATAATGTGTAACCTCCCAGATTATTTGATACAGGCATTAACAATTCTATGTCAAAATCTCTCTATGCAAAAGGAAATGAACAGGCAGTTAGCCTGTTTTTGTCAAAGTTGTGAAGTGTACCCAACAAAGCTTTATTTATTATCTCATTCGGTGAGCAAGAAATGAAGATAACTGAGGTTGAAGCTAGTGTTATAAGGCAGTTTATCAACAAGAAGTGTATAACTACCTGATACTGTCACAGGCATGTTGTACTTGTGAGAACTGACTGTTCCTATGGTTACAGCTTGATCTCAATGATTTGAGTTCCCAGCATAATTTAACTGCATTGTGTTGGCACTGTGATCTTCAAAGATCTCTAAACAACTTAATCCTTCAATGACAGATGGCCTACAGGGGTTTTAAATGCAGTGCCAATTTCTTGAACTGATAATCAAAATCACAGAGTCTTTTGAAATCTATTGATTCTTTTTGAATCACCATACAATACTTTCTCATGACACAGAAGTAATGTAGTTATTTCTTGTATAATTTTATTTAGATGGAAGAAAAGAGTGGGACTAATTGTTCAGCTGCAATAAAAGTTACTGAAATTGAGTCCTTACTTTTTCATCTATCAGAGTATGTGAAATACCTTAAAAGCATTACAGTGAAGTGCACCTAAGACTATATGGATTATCCATGTAACCAGCACCTCAGGAAATCTATTTTAAAACTTTTAGTAGCGTTTTCTGGCAACTGCATGACAAATTGAAGGTAACAATAAATCAAGACCAAGAGCGTAATTCATACATGTATTTCCATAAATTTTATTCTTTACAAATAGATCATATCTCACACTTTCATATAAATACACAATAATTTATTTATGAATGATTTTTACAAAGTTATAAATATGGAATCTCCAAAATTTACCATATGTACACCTGTTCAAGAATACTGTTCATCCTTGTTCCCATTGTAACGTACCCATGAAAAAGTAACAGCCATGACATAGTAAATCTGCTATGCTCATACTTCTACCAGTGTCTATTTATGTCAGCAGCTTTCCCATATATTACTCAAGTTGGTACTCTTGTGATTGTCATTCAGTAACTTTACTTATATTAAGATACATAATCACTATGCACAGTTCTATGATCATCTTAGGCATGCTGGTGATACGTAAGATCAACAAATATAATTTTTCGATTTACAAAACTGATTTTCAGGAGGATGACTATAATATGGAATAGCTATCATACATTGAAATGCCTGCTGCATTATAAAAGTCAAGCAGGTGCCGTTAGTTTACACTTCATACAAAGTCTTTAACCACACACAAGCTAACTGAAGTGTTTGCATTACAATGTCATCATGTCGCGTTGCAGAGGCTCTTGCCATTGCTTTCTCAGTATTTCAGAATACAAATTTCAGAACAGCAATTATAAAACATTAAACATGGTTTGTCATACAAAATAATCATGTCATAGAATCATGGTATGGTTTTGCAAATGCAATTTTCTATCTGTACATTTACTTTTGGCTACCATCTGTAAGAGAGACTCAAACTGACTTAGAATTCATCTTGACTCTTGACTGTAAAATATCCTTAGAATTTTATATGGAATATAAACATGAATCTGAATATATTATGGACTATAAATTAATAAACATCACAGTTCCTTCATCTGCGGCAAACAAAGAATTTGTAATCTTAGTTTGTCTCTGTCCTGCTGATGCTGTTTCCACACATATAATACCTTACCAATTGCATATGACACTGTAAACACAATTTGTGATCTGATAAAATTTGGCGAGGGGGTGGGGAGTGTGAGACAACGCACTAGATACAACTGTGGAGTTTTAGCTAAGGCTGTAACAAAGAGTTTCAGACATTCAATAAATCCATTTACTATTGTGTAGCTTACTGTCACACAGACGTATATTTTATCACAATCATAAAAAAACTGTTGCATGATAAAAGTAGCCATTTGTTAACAAAATGAGGATTGAATGAATGTTAAACAGAATCATTACAGCATATTAAGAGTGCCAGTGGTATTACATTTCAGATTCACCTCTAGAAACCACTCTCAAGAAGGAACTCATGATACATAAAAAAAGGCACTGTAAGAGATAGACTTTTGTTCTTCTTAGCTCAGTGTATTGAACTAGAGTCAGTAAGCTGAAGGTATGACTGTAAGTCCTCCCCTCCCCCCCCCCCCCCTCCCCAAATGTAAATTATGCTTCGTGATGGACTATGAGATGAGCCTCATAAGCAATAACACAGCAGCTAGAGTGATTTATCATTTAATTAGGTAATCATTTTGGTGCCTTGACATAGCAAATGGGACAAATGAGTGACAACAGCTTTAGATGGGTTTCTTGGGGGTCTGTGTTAAGTCACTAAAAAAACTGATTCACTTCTTTGGTCTTAAGCTCAATTATTAACAGTTCTTGTGAGGACCTGAACATTTGTGAAACACAAATTCTTTATAAATGGGAGGCACCTAATTTTGTCATTTAAACAAAAGTGCTCAGGGGGCTGAAGTGACCAGCAAGAATTTTGGACGGTGTTGAATTGTAAATACTGTATTTAGTTCTATAGTGAGAGAAGGGCTATGATATCAATATAAAGACAGTCTAAGCTTGAGCGGTAAAACAACAGATATCAAAATGAGACTGGTGGGGTGTGAAATTAAATGCACAAGCCACAAATTTGGTAAGAGAAATAAAAATGCACAACTAACCAATACACACTTGTTGCTAGATAAGAAGAAGATAGGTGCCATGTAATGAGGAGCCTTCATGCTGGATGTAGGGCATGTGATTAGAAGGGTCCCCAAGGCTATCAGGAGAACTACATGCTAGTGTACCAAGTCAATGGTCCAATCACACTGTCTAGCTTCCCCCCCCCCCCCCCCCCAAAAAAAAAAAAAAAAAAAAAAAAAAAAAAAAAAAAAAAAAAAAAAAAACTGTCAACTATTGTAGCCTTCACATGCTAAAACTTGTCAATGTGAGGTGCCCACAAAGTTGGTTGAGAGCTGTTGAAGCCCTCCATTTTCAAGGTAGAACTTTGGAGTGTAAGAAAATCAGCAGTGGCACTGAAGTGTTTTTGGTGAACATTCGTCAACATTCTAGATTTTAGAGACACTGCCTCATTGAAAATAATGCTCATTAATTTATGAAACTATTCCCCTGGTTGCATTTGTGGATAAGATGAGAGTATAAATTCTTCACAAAGAAAAAATGAAAGTCACTGCAGCTGAGAATGATTTTGGTTATTGTAGAGGATTTTGACATTTGGTGAAGTACTTATGAGTCGGCTATCAAAACTGAAGATTCTGAATGGTGCTGCCACAGGAAGCGCAATATTACCCTTTTTACATTTTTGAACTATTAAGAGTTTTGTGAAAAATGGGTAAATTTTAAAAGGAGACAACCAGGCATGTGAAATATCTCTGCATATATGGACAGCTCAGTAATGCATTCAGTCATGGTTCATCAAACACTGCCTACATTGTCTTTTTGTAAACAAACACTTGCAGTAATCACTGAAGAGTCTAACACAGTCTGATGTCCATCCAGCCATTGGGATGAGTGTTTGTTTCATGAACTGCTCGAGTCATCTGAAGCTGATGTACGTGGCACACAGTCAAAACAGGTGACAAACATCACGCGTGACTTGCAGGCATCAACACGTTTGCGAAGGATGTCTGTTTCCCTCTCCAGAGCTTCTACGAATGCTGGGTCACGTTGGTCCATGCTTGCCTCCACGTGAACTGTAGACAAACAAGGAAACAATGAATGAGCAAAACAGAAAAAAATAGTGTAAGATCACATCACATACATGGAGGCATATATATACTCAACATTCAAGGCTGGCTGCATATTTTATGAAGAGGTTGGGAATTTAGTGAAAGTAGATTTTTGACTACAGTGCAGAGGCCAGTTTGTGATGCTCCCCTCCCCTGAGTTAGCTTACTTCACACTCATTTTCTGCAATCAATTCAAACAGAACTTAGTAAAGAAAAAGCCATGGGAATTATCAAAAAGGTTTTGAGAATGATAGGTGGCTAAGGTCTTTTTCTCCATTTACTGTAAATTTATTTTGTCACCCATCTGTACAAGGAACTGGCTGGCAACAAGACAATGGCTGCACTCAGCTGAAAGCATTTATAAAAATACGTAAAACCAACCTCAGACACCAGCAGTGTAGTTGCTCTGAAGGAGACCACTACAAAGATGACCAAAACATCAGTTTCAATAATATGGTAGTTTTGGTTTCAAAATAACGTGGCGTAAGGTGCAAAAGAATTTTATTCACAATGACACTGACTATGGAAGCCTTTGAATGTATATACAAGTATAGTTTAAAAATATTAAAGAGAGAAGATATTTACTGGTTATTTAAAAATTATTAAAATGACTGTTGCACATCGACAACTGTCTGTTGTCTTCAGGTAAAGCTATCATCAACTCGAAGGTTGGTTTGGACACCATAATGGTTTATTGGGAATGGTTCTATTAGAGGAGGTATTCTGTTGCCTTCCTCCAAGTTTCAAAATGATTTACCGAGCCAGTTACTATTGGACCTACAGTTTAATAAGGACCCCAAACCAAGAAGCAACTCAGCATTTTTTGTATTAACTAACACTGCCAGAGATGAAATAAATGAAGACAGGTAAAAATCCAAAAATCAATCAAGAATGAATCCTCAGACCTTCAGTTTCACAGTCTGCCACTTTCCCAGTCAACTACTGAGCTTGTTGCCTTGTAAAACACAGATTTTGATGATAGTCTGTATAATAATAACTATTTCACTGCACTGCAATAAGTTGTAGAACCCTCACTGAAAAAGCACAATTTGTGGGTAAAGGGTTAAGTGGTGCTATGAGGAGTGGGGTGTTAATGGACTCAGTGAATTTCTGTGTGTGAATGGGATGGGAAAGGAAGGGTAAATCGTATTGTGAGAAATGGGGTGGAGAGGTGGATTAGACCTGATAGGAAGTATACATTTCAAGGCAGATTTTGTTTTCTGGAAGGGGGCTACGAAGCTGCATTGTGAGAAGATATGGATGAGTTAAGATGGCGGCAACTGATAAAAGTAATTCATGTTGAAAGTGTAAAAAGTTATTGAAAACTACCAAAATAATAGTGACTTGTGGACTGTGGTATTGAAAACAAGTTTGCAGTGATTGTCGACCTAAGTAGCAGCGAAGTTTGCATTGTGAAAAGTTCAAAAGATAGAATCTTGTTCTGTTGTGAAACATGCCAGCTCACACTACGGATCGGAACAACGAAAGAAGTACTGCCTACAACAGATCTAGAAGCTACCCGGTGCTCAAATGGACAAGGCGAAACCAAAATTGCAGATGCATGTGATGATTCCAAACCACATTATAAATATGCAAATAGAGATAAACCAATCATTTCACAGAAGCAATCCTGCAATCCGGCCAAACAAACACAAACATTAAGTCCTATTCTTGAGGCAAAAAATATGGAACAGTGTGTAAATTTTAGTGGATCAGTGGGAAACAATATTAAAGCTAGTGAACAAATTCACAAAAGACAATGCTGAAATAAAAGAAAAACTCAACAAATACAATACACTAAAAATTCTAGGTTACGAAAAGACCCATCAAAATCTGCTCATAACCCTGGAATATCCAGTGAAAATAAATGAAACAAGCAGTTAATGTCCTCAGAAAAGGAACTAATTGCAGAGACACTCAGTGAACCCATAACAAATGATGTGATTTGTAGTTTAGAAAAGCACAAATCGCAATTAGCCTCTACTGCAAATACACAGCGGGAAAATACACAACAAACAAACGCTGCCTGCGGAAAATGAGGTTACCATACTGGGGTAACACTGAGTGAGCCCAGAAACTCACGGAGCATCAGTGAAATAATGCAACATAAAACAAACAATAAAAACATTGTGGGAAACACAGAGAAATCTCCAGTAAATGAACATTCTTGTGATATGCAGACTGATTGGCAACAAGTCCATCACAAAAAAAGAAAGTACACTTTTATGACCCAAACAATCCACCCATGACTACAAATCAAATAAATACATCTACAGAGTACAGATGCAGTCCCCACATTCAACCATATAGTAGCTTTTGTTGGATGGTTAGAGGATGGGATTTCCATCTTAATTTTTGACTGAGGATTAGTCTGAGATACTGTAATGTGGCAGATAATTGGATAGGATGGTCACAACTGGTTCTGTAGAAGTTGTGGGATGGAAGTTGTGGTGGATGTGACCCCTTCCAATTAACCATGCCAAATCCAATTGTAGCCATGCTCACCCTGCGGAAACTGTGGGACAAAGGCATAAGCAAAAGAAGAAGAATGTTGCAGAGTGCTATGAAAAGGAATGAGCACATAAGATTGGTAAGAGGGAAGGAGAAAGGTCAACTTCAGTTTATTATGAAAATTCTAGGAAAATATAGCTCAGTTACAAAGGAGACTGTGTATAGAACACTGGTACAACCTATTCACCAATACTGCTCAAGTGTTTGGAATTACCATCAGGTCAGACTGAAGGAATACACCGAAATCACCTACAGATGAGTCAGAAGTCATAATTATATTTAAATTGTTAAAAACAAAAAATTCATAGGGATTGGCTGGCGTGTATCCTAAAATAATTAAGCATGTTTCTAAATATCTGGTCACATTCCATATAAAGCAAATACTGCATGAAGGAATATTTCCAAAGTGCTTAAAAAGAAAAATAAAGTGACCCCTAAATATAAAGGGAGAGACAAAGTGAATTTTGGAAACTAGAGACATGTAACTATCACATCTGTACCACCTAAAATTCTAGAAATAGCCATACGTGATAGGATAGTAAATTTCATAGGGAAACATTAGGTAATAAATAGGGTACAACATCGTTTCAAGAAAGGTTGATCTACACAGACAACAGTTGCAGATTTCACAGTGTCTGTGTACAGGACATTGGAAAAACAGAAGCAAGTTTGTTGTTATTTCTAGACCTGTGAAAGGCTTTTGATTGTGTATGTCACAGGTTTCTGTTAGAAAAATTAAACCAGTATGTCATAAGAGACAGAGCAAACAGTATCACCAAGATATTTTATTGAAAACAGGCCACAATTCGTAGAGATAAAATATAAAGAGTGCGACAGATGAGAAAAATATGTTTTCAATGTTAAAAGAGATAAAACATGGTGTACCGCAAAGCTTGGTATTGGGGCCACTTTTATTTATTCTATAAGTAAATGAAATACCAGAAGCTATAAATGAAACAGTGATTATGTGTACTGATGACACATCCCTACTGGTCACCAGTAAATCTGCAAAGGACCTTGAAATGAGTACATGTTTAGGGATGGATAGGGCATACAAATGTGTAATTTTTGAGAACATTTCTCATGAGAGCAGTTGACATTCATCACCACCAACTAACATCGTAGTGTGAGGTCTGAAGATGGTCGGAAATTGACTGATACCAGTAACCACAAAAATAAAAGTTTCTTGTGGTTGAGAGTGTTTATGTTCATTTTAAAGCATAAAAATATTTTGAGGATGCAATCTTTTTATCAATGCATAAGAATACAAACAAATAGGACAGTCAAAGCAGGTGACCTGGATATCAAGCTTAGCAGCTCAAGTATTTCAGAAGTTCATTGCACCAAGTTTCTGGGTTTGATTGTGGACAGTTTCAAGGCATGGGACTCATATAGATCAAAGAAGCTCAAAAATGAATGCAAATGTATTTCTCATGAGAAAAATGATACAGACTGTTGGTCAGACCTCTTTACTAATCATGTGTTATGGTCTAATTATCCACACATCTCTACTTTTATACCCATGTGGAGCAGTGTAACTAATACACACACACACACAGATTACTTAAACTTCAAAAGAAACTAATCAGGTGCGTTGTAAACCTGTCACCAAGCCAACCCTGCAGAAATAATTTAAAAGAATTGTAATTATTGACACTGCCTGCTATGAATATACATGAAGCTATTATGTTCTTAAAAATAAACTGCATTGCTATGATGGACAAAAATATATGTAAGTACAGCACTAGGTAGAAAGAAAACTACCACATGTTTACAAACAGGCTTAAGTAACATAGAACCTAAAGTTTCTGGATGTATATTCTACAACAAACTTCCAAGCAGCATAAAGAACTTAAAAACAGTCTGCTTTCAAACAAAACATAAGATATTATTTGGGCTTAGCCTGTTGTCAGAATGTAAAGGAGTTCTTAGATGCAAGTAAAACCATGTAAAGTTCTTTGACACAAGTACACAAAATTCCTAAAAAGAAATTCTCATGAAAATTCCAGGTAAATAATGTAAGGACATTGTGCTGGCCATGGTATCTACTCTGTCTGATACTAATCTGTGTAGGTATGTTGGTAACCTTATTTACATGCTGTAAAAAATCTCTTTTACAAACATCTAGAAATTAGTGTATATTTACGTCTTTTTATGCACATACCCAAGACTTTGTAAAACATTCATATATATCCTGATGTATCCAATATCACTACCAAAACTATCAAAGGATATATATATATATATATATATATATATATATATATATATATAATAGAGGGAAACATTCCACGTGGGAAAAATATATTTAAAAACAAAGATGATGTGACTTACCATACGAAAGCGCTGGCAGGTCGATAGAAACACAAACAGACACATACATACACACAAAATTCAAGCTTTCGCAACAAACTGTTGCCTCATCAGGAGAGAGGCAAAAACGAAAGGAAGTGGGTTTTTAAGGGAGAGGGTAAGGAGTCATTCCAATCCCGGGAGCGGAAAGACTTACCTTGGGGGAAAAAAGGACAGGTATACACTCGCGCACACACACACATATCCATCCACACATATACAGACACAAGCAGACATATATATATGTCTGCATGTGTCTGTATATGTGCGGGTGGATATGTGTGTGTGTGTGTGTGTGTGTGTGGGCGCGCGCGCGCGCGCGAGTGTATATCCGTCCTTTTTTCCCCGTAAGTCTTTCCGCTCCCGGGATTGGAATGACTCCTTACCCTCTCCCTTAAAACCCACTTCCTTTCGTTTTTCCCTCTCCTTCCCTCTTTCCTGACGAGGCAACAGTTTGTTGCGAAAGCTTGAATTTTGTGTGTATGTATGTGTCTGTGTTTCTATCAACCTGCCAGCGCTTTCGTATGGTAAGTCACATCATCTTTGTTTATATATATATATAATAGAGGGAAACATTCCACGTGGGAAAAATTACATATAAAAATAAAGATGAGGTGACTTACCGAACGAAAGCGCTGGCAGGTCGATAGACACACAAACACACACACAAAATTCTAGCTTTCGCAACCAACGGTTGCCTCATCAGGAAAGAGGGAAGGAGAGGGAAAGATGAAAGGATGTGGGTTTTAAGGGAGAGGGTAAGGAGTCATTCCAATCCCGGGAGCGGAAAGACTTACCTTAGGGGGAAAAAAGGACAGGTATACACTCGCACACACACACATATCCATCCACACATACAGACACAGGCAGACATATTTCGCCTGTGTCTGTATGTGTGGATGGATATGTGTGTGTGTGCGAGTGTATACCTGTCCTTTTTTCCCCCTAAGGTAAGTCTTTCCACTCCCGGGATTGGAATGACTCCTTACCCTCTCCCTTAAAACCCACATCCTTTCATCTTTCCCTCTCCTTCCCTCTTTCCTGATGAGGCAACCGTTGGTTGCGAAAGCTAGAATTTTGTGTGTATGTTTGTGTTTGTTTGTGTGTCTATCGACCTGCCAGCGCTTTCGTTCGGTAAGTCACCTCATCTTTATATATATATATATAGCAAGAATATTCCAATGGCAAAGAGGTGTGAATGTCTCATTGGGAATAGGTGTGAAAGTATCATTGGGGATGAAAACGAAGTGGGAAATGTAAGACTGAGCCTGAAGAAATAATCATATCAAGTATCCAATCAAGTCTGTAAGCCCATAACCACTGAGAGGAAATGGTTTTACTATAGAATCATTGAAGCTAAATGACAATGATGATGATGAGTAACTCAAGTGCTGTTGTCAGCTGCAATAAATTCTAAAAATTATAGAAATTCTGATCAATGTTTATTAAAAATCTACCATGTTGTCCTCTGCCATGCATATACAGTGGCTAGCAGAATACATTTGGAGATACTCTAAACAAAAACACGCTCCACTAACTAAGTTGACACTTGGTGCGGTGGCTGTAAATGGGAAATGGCTTTACGGTCGCTCTCCATCAACCATTGCACAGAGTGTCAACTTTGTTTGCTTATATAGTGCTTGGTTCTGAAAAAAAATGTTCAAATGTGTGTGAAATCTTATGGGACTTTAACTGCTAAGGTCATCAGTCCCTAAGCTTACACACTGCATAACCTAAATTATCCTAAGGACAAACACACACACACATGCCCGAGGGAGGACTCGAACCTCCACCGGGACCAGCCGCACAGTCCATGACTGCAGCGCCCTAGACCTTGGTTCTGAATCCAGTACAGGAATAAATAATATTTCATTTAGTAATTAAAGATTATAATGATTTTCCACTGTGTGGAGTGGCCACACGGTTTGAGACGCCACGTCACGGATTGCGCGGCCCCTCCCGCCGAGGGTTCGAGTCCTCCCTGGGGCGCGTGTGTGTGTGTGTGTGTGTGTGTGTTCTTAGCATAAGTTGCTTTAAGTTAGTTTAAGTAGTGTGTAAGTCTAGGGACCGATGGCCTCAGCAGTTTGGTCCCTTAGGAATTCACACACATCTGAACATTTTTTTTACAATGATTTACCAAGTGGGTTACAAATAAGCAGTTTGGTACTTATTGTCATATTAGAATCATGAATAAAGGTATTATCAATTTTTAATCAGTTTGAAAAAAAGATTATAATATTCAAATGAAACAACGAATAAAACTAATTGGGAATTAAATGCCTAGTAAATTAAATAAATCATATTAAACTGTAAGAAACAGCGAGCATGAGAATGAATTCAGTACCAAGACCGATCGTGGAGGTGGTACCAACAGAAGTAGCCAGATCGCGGGCAAGCAAAAGCTTGAGAACTGGACCTAATCGTTACTGCAAGTGTTTCACAGTTATTTTGTTATTAAGCTACACAGCGCATTATTAAAATGGTTTTCTTCCTTTATAAATATTTAATACACAGTACTGAAACCAACTGCGATTGCAGGAATATGTTATAACTAGGAACATGGTATCGAACAAAAAGTTTTAACATGTTACGCGTGAGTAGTATCGTACGAAAAGTATGGAACTCAGTAAGGTATCGAAAGAAAAGTATCGGCATTTTAGAAATCTGTCTACAATAGACAGTCGATTTTCACAGCTTCTAAATGGAATAACACAAGTGTATTTTCTTAAATACTTTTTCGTGTTTGAAGTATTTCTCCAAGAATTCAAATTTTTCAAACAGATTTTGCACCTCGCTTCATTGTTGTCAAGTTTCTCACAATCTTGTCAAGTTTCATTTTGTCTAGGCGCTATTCAGTTTATTGATTTGGTAAACTGTTTTAAACAAGAAAATGGAATCGTGAAAACAAGGAGACCCGAAGTGAACAAATTACGAACGAAACATTCTCAATGTGAAGTGTCGCAAATGTTTTCTTTCACTCTCCGTCACTCGCTCAGTGCTTCTCGGTACTCGCACGCTTAGTTGTTGAAAGTGTTAGATCTACGTGATAGCAGCCAAAATTTTGGGTAAATAATAATGTAATAAATCATTACTACTATCCTTTGACATGATACCTGCTATAAAGCACTGATATGATTAAAAGCATCAACTGTAAAGTATCTCTTGTAGTAAAAAGGGGTTGGCATCGAGATGGAAGTATTCCATAACAGAAATATCGATACTTTTGTCTGTGTGCCTAACAAGACACGTCGTTGAGATAGTGTCAATAAATGTCGCTAGATCGCAGTATGATCGAAGTCTCTAGTAGAGGCCGAGGTTTCCCGAGCTGCAGCGTCAACTGTGCTTTACTGAAAGACAAATTGTGAACGATGAAGTAGAAATGCGTGGCGCACCGCGTTGCTGACTGATGTGTGTGTGTGTGTGTGTGTGTGTGTACGTACGCTCGTAGCGCCAGCGGTGCGGCGGCAGCAGCAGCCTCTCCTTGGCGGCGGCCAGCTCGCGGCATAGCCTGGCCTGCTCGCACCGCAGCTGGCGCACGCGCGTGGCCCGCACCTCCGTCCAGCGGCGCTCCAGCCGCGCCACGTCCTCGCGGCAGTACTGCAGCACCTCCGCGGACGACCCTGCGCACGCACCACCCACCTCGCTCACCTGCTCGCCCCACAACTCCATTCCATTCTACTTCTAGTTCTAGGCTACTCTACCGGCCGCTTTCTGGCGCATGCTGTTGCTAACTACGGGAGCTTACTACAGGGCCGGTCGCCAGGGTCATGCTAAAGTGGGAACACATCTACATAACGTATGCCTTGTTCGCCGTGAAGCTGGTATTGCATGACATCAACGCCCAAAGCGTACAAGTCTGGAACTGTCAACTTTTTCTTTAGGCATATTATACGATACACCCGAAGGCGCTTTTACACTGAGCTCGTGGTCTTGCGTTAGCGTTCTCGCTTCCCGCGCAAGAGGTCCCGGGTTCGATTCCCGACGGGGTCAGGGATTTTGCCTGCCTCGAGACGATCGGCTGTCGTGTCGTCTTCATCATCATCATTCATTCATTTCCATTACGGTCGGAGGAAGGCAATGGCAAACCACCTCCGCTAGAACCTTGTCTAGTCAGCGGTGCGGGTCTCCCGCATCGTCCCCTAGCTCTTCGGAGAATGGGACCTCATCATCATCATAAATATGTTGGTGTTCCAAACATTGTTTGTGGCTAGTAATGGACTACAGATGTTCGCAACACAAAACCAGTGTGCCAAGGCTGTGTCGGAACAGATCAAAGGAACATTGTTCCTGGCCTGCTACCACTAAATGCCCCTATGCAGCGCTAGTATTTGTTTTTGCTGTATCTGAAGTGCTGTATGTCCTTCCGGGCGCTCGTACACGAAACGGTCTGGACCTGAAACAAATTTCACTAACTTTTCACACTTAATCACGCAGAGGAGTGCCTCTTGGATGTTCGAAGTCACAGTTACAAAAATGTTAAACGGAAGCATGACTCCCAACATAAAATTTCTGCATTTTTTGGCACCAGCGCATGGCCTACGACAAATACAGGCCTCAGCGCACGTCTATACGACATAAGCTATTTAATGTTATTGCCGGCCGACACAAATAAATGAAACCTGAGGTCCGTATTACGCTGTCATCGAATTTCTTTGACCAAACTATTTGTCTGGAATTATTATTCAACTGTAAAACTTAACTTTTTTTTCTCGGGAATGGAAGCGGAATAGTTTATCGCCTGTGCAACAGCATATGTCGCCGGCGAGGGCATTGTTTGTAAAGAAAAACGATTGTGGGTGAAACCGTGGACAGCGAGTAAAAAATCTCGAAATGTTCATCATAATTATCTTCGTGAGCTGTAGTATGAGGACATAAAGAACAACGAAAATTCCTTTAAAGTCAGTACCGCCATTGCACTTTTTTATTTTCAGTGTTATATTTACACGATCATGATTTCGGATTTACAAATGGCTCTGAGCACTATGGGACTTAACATCAATGGTCATCAGTCCCCTAGAACTTAGAACTACTTAAACCTAACTAACCTAAGGACAGCACACAACACCCAGGTTAGTTAGGTTTAAGTAGTTCTAAGTTCTAGGGGACTGATGACCATAGATGTTAAGTCCCATAGCGCTCAGAGCCATTTGTAAAGCCGAAATCATGATCGTGTAAATATAACACTGCAAATAAAAAACAAGCTAATGGCGGTACCGACTTTAAAGTAATATATTATTACTGTGGCCCCACATTATGAAAGAATTATTACAACGAAAATTATTTGGGAATCAGCGAACAGACATCTCAGTTTGCCATCATGAAAGCGGCTCCGCATATCTGCACACATCATACTCATTTAAGAGGTGCTATTTCTTAATTTCATTCGTCATTATCGATGTTTTTGGAAAGTCTGCAACTGTGTCAGTCACGATTTAAATAATGAAACACTGTACTAGTTACATATATTTTCAAGCTTAATATGACACGTTTCGAAAATTAATTTTCATTATTAGGATGGGCGATGGCTATTCCCGTAGGTCGAGACACGGTCGTGGTTTGTTGCCGGTTCCTTGCGACAGTTGCGGTACGCGCATACACATGCTTAGCGTGTGAAGAAAACGTGTATTCTGCAAATTATGTCTCTCACTTGCTTTGTCGCTTACCACCACCGTCAGCAATGACAACTCGCGGCGAATAAAAATTCACTAAATAACTCACTACGACCACGTTTAATGCTCGCATTGCCTACGTTGTTCAGAGCAGAGAACGCTTAGAACACTACTGAACTGTCTCATTGGCTGCCGGAGATTGGGTGACGTAGGTGAGCAGAACCAAGTTAAACTCGATCGCCGTGGCTCGTGACTCCGACTACAGGTCTGTCTATACTTGACTTATATACGTTAGGTGCGTCGCGTAATACCGGCTTAAATATTGCTAGTGGTTAATAATATCGTCAATTGCCACACTCCGCACCACCCATATCACCAATTGCGGATATTATAGATCTGGAAAATGGTTGTGCCATTCTGCACCATATGGAAATCGCTAGTCCTCAAACATGCGTAGAAAAGTACTCTGCATTCAGAACAGAAATCCCAATAACTAATATCTTGAATACCAAAATATCTGGACCGAGCGAGGTGGCGCAGTGGCTAGAGCACTGGACTCGCATTCGGGAGGACGACGGTTCAATCCCGCGTCCGGCCATCCTGGTTTAGGTTTTCCGTGGTTTCCCTAAATCTCTCCAGGCAAATGCCGGGACGGTTCCTTTGAAAGGGCACGGCCGACTTCCTTCCCCGTCCTTCCCTAATCCGATGAGACCGATGACCTCGCTGTCTGGTCTCCTCCCCCCAAACAACCCAACCAAAATATCTGGCACGCAACCAACGCAGACTATTGCAGAGAGAATCTAAAGAGTATAATATCGTAACAAAAATCAGAAATCGCTTACTATCAGCTGAACGTGTGAACATACTAGCCATATCAACGTTGTTCAATCCTGGATTCGAGAACGTGTACCTAACGAGATGCTTTTGCACGTTCGAAGGCTATCAGTTCCATTGAGGAATTGCTTACAGCTGTTGAAACGACTGTTACTGAGAATGGACAATACGTTGATTCGTCACAGAACAGAGAAGAGAAATTTGATTTATGGATTAAGCATTGCAAAGTAGCAAAAGAAAAGCATAATTTGTAAACTGGAGCAGAAACAGACCTGATATCACTGTTCAATTAGTATCTGAAGGATCGCCTTCTAGATCTTAAACAAGATCCACTGGAGGTGTGGAATCATGTCATCGGTCATACTTATCTAACCCTTCTGCCGCATCGATAATGACGGATTGTTTCACGAAAACATCTTGAAAACAATAAGCATAACCTGTTTCTCGCTGTTTTTTTAACTGTTTGTCAGGCCTTCACACATTTTCACAGGAAACATGAATGACAAGGACACATGAAGAGCACTGACAGAAAAAGTGACAGTCCAGTAAGATGTGAAACAACAAGAAGTACACGAGTTAAACATTTAACATGGTGACTGGCCAAAACAGCCCAGACTTGCAATACGTTAACATCCCCCATTTTGGCATTCACGCTAGAATAACAGGGAAATAACTGATAGACAAGTAGGGATTATTCCCTGTGGCGTTAACAGACTGTTGTTAACGCCTTTTGCTCGATGATCAGTCGCTGAGCGTGCCGAGTGAGCCTTTTGTTTCCATTAAGTTTCAACTGGCAGGCCGCATTTAATGTGTAAAATCGTTTCCTAGCTTATGGGAATTGAGGTTTACCTATTATGAAAACTTTCAGTTGCCCAAATACGCTTCGGCACATTTGTGACATCATTACCGTGTACTTTTATACAGGTCTTTCTTTCTTTTGTGCACCAGGACACTCTATACATCATCATCATTATTATTATGGTATCATCTGCCTTCTGGCTCGTCTGATTCGGCCTGCCACGAATTTCTCTCCTGTGTCCACCTCTTCATCACAGAGTAGCACTTGTACACTACGTCGTCAGCTATTTTCTGTATGTATTCCAATCCCTGCCTTCCATTACAGCTTTTACGCTCTCCAGCTTCATCAGTTACCGTGCAGTTATTCCCTGATGTATTCATAAATGTCCTATCCTTGTGTTCCTTCGTGTTTTCTATGTTTTCCGCACATTCCTCATTTAGCGATTCTGCGGAGAAACTTCTCATGTCTTATCAGACCAACTAATTTTCAACATCCTTCTACAGCATCACGTCTGAAACGCTTAGATTCCCTTCTTTCCTGGTTTTCCGACAATCCATGGTTCACTTCCGTACAACGCGGTATTCCAACGTACGTTGTTAGAAATTTCTCCCTCAAATACTGACAAAATTCTTTTGGCCAAGAATGCCCTCTTTGCCTGTACTGGTCTGTTTTTTACGTCCTCCTTCCTTTGTCCATAACGTAACATTTGGCTTCCAGAGTATCAAAATATTTTCAGTTCCTCTATTTTGTGGGCCCCAATTTTGGAGTTAAGTGTATCGCAAATTTCAAAAAATGGTTCAAATGTCTCTGAGCACTATGGGACTTAACTTCTGAGGTCATCGGTCCCCTAGAACTTAGAACTACTTAAACCTAACTAACAACACACACATCCATGCCTGAGGAAGGATCGAACCTGCGACCGTTGCGGTCGCGCGGTTCCATACTGCAGCGCCTAGAACCTCTCGGCCACTCCGGCCGGCTATCACAAATTTCATTTCTGCTGCTCCTCATAACTTTATTTCGGTTTACTTTCAACCCGCAGTGTGTGCTTATTGTACTGTTCATTCCATTCAACAGGTCCTGCAGTACTTCCATACTTTCACTGACGTCAGAAATGACATCAGCGAATCTTATTATTGACGCTTTGATTTAAATACGAGGGTGAGTCAAATGAAAACCTAAATATTTTTTAAATGTTATTTATTGTGCAGAAGTGGTACAAAGCTGTATAACTTTCCAACATAATCTCCCCCACGCTCAATGCAAGTCCTCCAGCGCTTACAAAGTGCATAAATTCCTTTAGAAAAAAAATCCTTTGGGTAGTCCATGTGGCATGACTAATCTGTAAACATGCTGCAATGTCATTCCGTGTCACTCGGCGGTTTTCCTTCACTATGACTTCAACTGCTGCAGTGTTCTGTGGATTCACAACTCGTTGTGCCTGAACTGGACGAGGAGCATCTTCCACTGAAGTCACACCATTTGCGAACTTTCTATTCCATTCCTAGACTTGCTGCTGTGACAAACATGCAGCACCGTACTGAACCTTCATTCGTCGATGAATTTCAATAGGTTTCACACATTCACTACGCAAAAACCGAATAACAGAACGCTGTTCTTCTCTGGTGCAAGTCGCAACTGGGGCGGCCATCGTTATACTGATACTGTGACAGTATGTGTGCATATGCACTATGCTTGCCACCTACAGGCCATTCTGCACTCTGTTTGTAGCACGCTTACCAACTTACAGGAAAACGGCGCGAAATTTCGGTTCGTTATTACAAATTTAAGGTTTTCATTTGACTCACCCTTGTAATAAAATACAGTAGTAGCACAACCTTCTCTATCAAGAAGTACCTGGCGGTGCAGAGGCCATTGATGCGGTTGCCCAAGAGATACATTGTACCCTAAACGCCGTGGCTGCAACCTTCCTGACTGCGAAAGTGACCACCGACGACGTCCATGGCGCTGTGGCCAAAGGATCACTGAATCGGTCTCCCGGCCCAGATGGTTTACCGCTGCCACGATAGAGAGACATGTACTGGGAACTTTGGTCCAGCTCAGCAATCCCGCCACCAATGTTCATAGAATGCTTACTCATACCAGTCCCGAAACCTGCAGGAGGAACACGATAGTTATCGGCCGATCACATTACTCAATTCCGAATTCAAGATTTTCACACGCCTTCTAGCTGTGCGACTCAAGCATGTATTACGAGAAATTGTTTCCCACGGACAAACCTCCTTAGGTTCACATGGCTCTGAGCACTATGGGACTCAACATCTGAGGTCATAAGTCCCCTAGAACTTAGAACTACTTAAACCTAACTAACCTAAGGACATCACACACATCCATGCCCGAGGCAGGATTCGAACCTGCGACCGTAGCGGTCGCGCGGTTCCGAACTGAAGCGCCTAGAACCGCTTGACCACCGCCGCCGGCTAAACCTCCTTAGGCGGCGATCGTAATATGCAGACAACCCTCAGTGAATATAGAGATGTGACTGCTGCGGCAACACACTCGCGACTGCCATCGACTTCAGTCAAGTGTTTGACCGCTTCAGCCACGCATTCCTCAACGCAGTGATGGACCGGATGGCGATTCCCACGATGTTCATGCAAGCGATTACGTGGATCCTTCGTGGGGCAACGTTCAGGCTTCTCGTCAACGGCAGCCTTACAGAACCTATACGGATTGAACGCTCACTGCGTCTGGGTTGCCCACTATCGACAGTGCTTTATGCCATTGCGATGGAACCACTCATTTTTGGATTACGGCGACGCTTGACAGGTATTCCTCTCCGGGATCATGCGTTCCGCTGCCGAGCCTACGTGGACAACTTGGCCCTAGTCGTACTTTCAGCGGCCGACGCCCAAGCTGCGATGCAGAGGATTACCTGTTACAGTGCAGGGGCAGAGAGCCCTCAAATATGCAAATGTGTGTGAATTTCTAAGGGACCAAACTGCTGAGGTCATCGGTCCTTAGACACTACTTAAACTAACTTATGCTATCGACAACACACACATACTCATGTCCGAGGGAGGACTCGAACCTCCGGCGGGAGGAGCCCAGGGAGCGCCATGAACGTCGCAAAATCATGCGCCATGAGGATCGGCCGTGGCCTTCCCGCAGACAGAAAAGTCCCCTTTCAACTGGTGGCCACCCTTCGCTGTATCGGATTGGTGTACACGCGAGACATTCGCCACACCTCGGCGATCAATTTTCGGGCGCTACTACAACCCATCCGGGCAAACATAGAAAACCACCTACTATGCCCGCTGAATATATGCCAGAGAGTCACCTTCGTCAGTACCCATCTGGCAGCCCGCATACCTCACACCGCACAGATTCTGCCCATCATTGTGACAATGGCAGCCAGACTACAGACGACTTTCGGGTATGTTATATGTTCCGGACACATCTTCAAAGTCCAGTATGATGCTCTCACCTTACCGAAGCGGGATGGTGGCCTCGATCTGGTTAATGTGTGAGCCAGGACCACGACACTTTACATCAATGAAAAAGTCAAAATGCTAGTTTTGCGCTGTGGCCGAGCAGTTCTAGGAGCTTCAGTTCGGAACCGCGCTGCTGCTACGGTCGCAAGTTCGAATCCTGCCTCGGGCTTGGATGTTTGTGATGTCTTTAGGTTAGTTTAAGTAGATCTAAGTGCTGATGACCTCAGATGTTAAGTCCCATAGTGCTTAGCGTTATTGAGCAAGTTTTGCTGGAATGTTGACCACCGAGCTCGCACCTGTTTCGAGACGCCCACCGACGTCTTTGGTACACATCCCACCTCCTATGTCCCACATCGGCCGTTTCTTTTTGGAATACAGCTACATATGCACCCAGCTCCCCAGGACCAGGAAGACGACCACCCGCGACATCTACCGCCTCCTCCGAACATACCCACCCCGAAACCCCGTCGAAGCACGTCACCCCCATGGTTCATGGCCTACAGTTTGGAAAACGATCCACCAACCATACCACACCACTGACCCCACCGCTTCGTGGTACCTTCTCGCCAACGGCAAGTATACTACAAAACAGAAACTGCATCGCATCGTGCTGGTGGACTCACCCCTGTGTCTCAAATGCAATTTCGAAAATACAAATTTACATCGTTTTGAGTGTGGGCCAGCAGTAGCTGTCTGGACCCTCGTACAGAAGATTGTGGCTTTCTACCTCCGAGTATCCCGCATCACGTTTCTCCTACCATGATGATATACCCTGACGGGACCTGCTTTCCATCGTCTAAGTGGCACACTATCCCATAGATCAGTGGCATGACTATCAACTACTTCTTTCAGGACGACATCGTCGATCCGGCGGACTTTTGGACACGCCTGTAAGTACACCAAAACACACTTCGCCGACATCGACACTATCGGGCCACTTTCGCGAACTATTTACAGGGTATTTTCGCCAACTCGCCTCGGAGCTGGAATCTCAAAGAAACTTACCAGCCAAGACTGGACGATCCGACGTTCCCCTTCTAATGGTCAATGATAGAATGGACGTTGTTCTGATGGCGTGCCAATGTGGAGCATGGCGCAGCAAGTATTCCTAATTTCTTTCACTTCTCTTTTCTCCTCATCTTCAAAGTTTTTTTCCTTAGACATGTTCATCCTGTTCACGCATAGCTCTTTATCTGCAGCCTATTTGTTTTCTTTCCCATGTGTTCCCCTATAAAAAAATTGGATTGCTGCTGATGTTGAGTCTGTATACCTATTTAAGTTTACAAAAAAAAAAAGGATGTTGAGAAAATATATTTATTTATGTTTTACGTTTTTAAGGACTAGTGTTTAATTTTATGAAGAACATCGTCTATTATTTTCAAATAATACAGATTTTTATTCGTTAAAAAAAGGTCGGTAGAACACTTGCCCTTCAGAAAAAAGTCGGATAGAGCGTAAAAAAATAAATAAAGTCGGTAGAGCGCTTGCCCGGGAAAGGCAAAGGTCCCGAGTTCGAGTCTCGGTCTGGCACACAGTTTTCATCTGTCAGTAAGTTTCATATCAGCGCACACTCTGCTGCAGAGTGAAAGTCTCATTCCCCAGTATAAAAAATGAAGAGGTGCCACTAGGTATGCATTTTAGAGACCATGTTTACTTGACTTCTTTTCTAGTTCAGTTCTGCCGTCTAAATTTGAAACTCCCTGTATATGATGACGCTACATGTTTACTGTGACGCTCCTTGTGTGTTGCATATAGCTTTGATAACATAAGCTGATTTTTTTCTAGTTGTGGCTTATGGTTCGAAAGCAATTACTATGCCTGCCAATCCTGTATTTATGTGTTGTCGAACTATTACTTTAGTATAGAGTGAGGGTTTGTATGTATTTTTGAAACGTTATTTCACGAGTGTACTTCTTATCTGCAAGGTCTTTGTTGATGTTCAACTCATATACAACAGGAACACACAAGCAGCGTGTTTCGTGACGTTTGATGTTCTAGATTGCGAGTGGTGTTCATTGAAAAAATGAACCGTGTTTCTGTGTGTATTCCTAGAACATAGGAGTATACAGATGAGGATAGGAACCACGAGAAATAACTATGGCGAGGTATTTAATAATATATGGAAACACCTACAAAACTTGACATTATACTGAATATTGAATAAAAGTATCTATTTATGCTCGCACAAACGTACAGAAAGATGTTTAGGCAATAAAAATATTAATTGCCGACATAACAGGAGGACCTGAATTTCCATGCCTTAGTCTCCAAACACGTCTGATGTTAGAGCTGTGAAACCAAACAAGCTTTTTGTCCCTGTCTGGGAGACATCTTTAGGTATAAAACAGGTAATTACTTCTAATATTCTACGAAATTTCAAATTCATGACAACTTATGGGGTGTATAGAGGACACCGGCATTCCGACAGGCAGTATCATTCTCCATTAAAAGTAACTGAGCGTTAGACTTACATCCTATGTACAAAGTTGGCATCCGCATTTGTTTAATTGAACTCCCTTTTCCTTTATGTTATATTTTTTCGGCTTTAATAAATTTCTGTTGTCTCCCTGTACAAGCGCTCTTGATGATGAATTGTTCTGGCTAAAATGCTAGTACCAAGAAATTTTATTTCAAAGTCTCCACACTGTAAAACATAGTTCGTTGTGCTGCGTTCTCAGCCTAAGATGAAAGCAAGGAAAAATTTCCTTCAGACTTCAAAGCCTCTGGTAGTACATCTAGAAAAGGAAAGACTGACACTGTGTAAATCTAAGCATCAAGACTGGATGAAGCCGCATGAACATCTTCCAGAGGGTTACAACAAGGACTGCGTTATTTGCAGATCCTTTAATCGAATAAAAACTGGTGCTGGTTGGGCTAATTTACACACAGAGCTTCACATCCGGTGACAGCAAGAGTGAGTGTGGCCAAGAACAGTCAGCCATATCTGCTAATGTCCATTTTCATGCTCAGAACGAGATTTATTGGTAGCCAGTGACAATACCCTAGGTATGACTCAGACTTGGAGAAACGTTTTCTGAATGTAGAGTTGGTCAATTCCTTTGCCTTGTTATTTTACTTTTATAATGCATATACACACAACTATGATGGTCATGTAATCTGTTATATCTGTAAAGCAGAGGTTATTTATGTGCGTCTGGAATCTTCTCCCAAAGCACTGGATTGATTCCAGCCGAATTCGGCACAGAAACAATAGTCCTCACAAGTATCAGCACTGTATAGTTTGTGGCCTAGTTTCAATAGGAGTGGAAATGTCTGCAAAAACACGTTTTTTTTAATCCCCATGTGTATAGACTGTCCTCCACACCAGACGTGTTATAGGGGAACGGTATTGGCCAACCAATTCAACCTGCTTTGCTGGGCAGCCTACATGTCAGGGGAGAAGAAACAATTTTCTGGGTCACAACATGTAGGCTGCTCTGCATGGCGGACATGTTATGTTGGAGTAGTATCGGCCTGCTTTGTCAACATGCTTTGTATGGCGACCTGTACATCAGGGGCAAATAAATAATTTACCAGTCCCTAATGTGTAGCCTGCTCTGCATGACAGGCATGTTGTGAGAGGTATTGGCTGCTTTATTGAACTGTATTGCATTGCCTACATACGCCAATGAGCATGGCTGACGACATATTGATATAGATAGAGGAGGGGATGGACATAGCGAAGGGGAGGAGGAAATTGATAGAGACAGAGGAGGAGGGGGGAGATCCATGAGGGAGGTGGCAGGTGGTGGGCAGGTGGAAGAGGAAGAGGGGTCAGAGACGGAAAGAGAGAGGGGGAGGAGGAGGATGTGGTTAGAGGGAGAGAGAGGAAGATGTGATTAGAGAGAGAGGAGGTGGAGGAAACGGAAAAAGAGAGGGTGATGAGAAGATGAAGATACAGAGAAGAGATAGATAGATAGATAGAGGTAGGAGGACGAGATGGACAGACCAAGGGGGAGGGGGGAGGGAAGAACGCAGAGAGTGGGAGGAGAAGGAGGTGTGATCAATTTATATGTGATGAATGTACATCCAAGCAAAGCTATGGAGAAATGGTAGTCATACTTATGACACGAGTAAAAATCAGTCTACAAAGTAAATAAGTAAAAAAGCATCACATATATAGCACATATACGACGCTCAACACTGACATTAAGAATATTATGAAGTGTACCTCAGTAATTTATTTACAATATGTGTGCTGTTTACAATTCAGCATCATATATTAGAAGTGGAAAACCATATGGACCGCAACAAAACAAACTGCCATCAACTGGAACTCATTGCAGCAACAAACAACACGCTGTTCATCGAAACATCTATGTAAGTGAAAGGGTGGTAGCCCGAAACCAGTTATGGCACTGAAATAAAACATTTGAATAAGTATTTGTGGCTGCTTGCATCACTCACCAATAAACGTTTATCGGTTATTCCGTTGTCCCTACCCATGTCTTAAAACTTCATCATTAGGCCGATCGTTTTAATTTATTACTTCCTTACTACTAACTAAACTTGCAGTAGATTTTGCAGGCAGTTCAACATATGCTACTCAATGTGCCTGCATTGTACGACACATAGTTAGGGAAATGTGATATTATAAACATTGTGATGTGTGAAGAAGTAACTTATCTTAAAATGGAGCACAAATTACGCACACTATACCCATCCAATGTTTGATAATGAGAGCATTTAGCGACTTCCGACAGACTTTAAACATAATTTCAAATCTTTTCTAACTTTTCTCGTTAGTCTATGGGTGCATAATCCAAAGCTAATAAAACAATTGTAATTAGTGTTTTATGGATATAGCCATAAAAGTTGTACATGCTTAAAACAAAAAAATCTGATACATTAACTCGTTTGTAAAGTGATGAGAGGTTCGCATCTCGAGCAAATCCCTGGAAACTTCCAAATCCATTCGAGAAGCTACTTTATCTTCAGTGTAACGACTGCCATATTTTTTATCTTTCCCAGTATGACTGTGGAAAACTTTATAGCTGGCCGAGAATGCATTTTCTTAGCTAACGAGAGGTACCATCTAGGGGAGGAACGATGAACTAATAACATTATACCACTGCCGGCCTGAAACTTGTCATTTGCGTCGGATATAAGTCGCAGAATGCTGCGGACGTAAATATCCCTCGAACCCGCTGAGAATGAGCGGGCCACGAGTGGATACGCTATCTGATCAAAAGTATCTGGTCACCCATATATAACGCAGAACTGACCACTAGACGCAACGAGTCGTGAAGCTGCCAGTATAAAGGAGGCGGGAGGTATTATATTGTCGGTAGATGGGCAGTAGTAGCAGAGTGGTTCAGTGACTTAGAACATGGACTAGTAACTGGGTGTCGTCTGAGTAGCATATCCATCAAGGACATTTCAACCCTTCTGCAGTTGCCCAAGTAGATTGTTGGTGATGTGATTGTGAAGTGCAAATGCGAAGAATCAGCCATACGTAAACCAGGACCAGGAACACTGCACGAACCTAGAGCATTGCTGAGAGTGGTTGAAAAAAGTGGCATGAAACGAGAGAAAGGAATTACTCACGAGTTCCAAAGAGCTACCAACAGCCAGTTAGCATAATGACTGTGCGTAGGAAGTTAGAATGGGGTATATTAGTCGAGCAGCCCCTCATAAGTGACATATCCTGAAGTCGATGCTAAGCGACGCTCAAGGTGCGACGCTACTGGCCAGCGGATTGGAAAAGAGTAATTTGGAGTTACGGATCACGCTGTCCTTATTGGCAGTCAGATGGAAGGGCTTTCGTTAGGCGATTGCCTGAAGAACATCACCTGCTGTCATGTGTAGTGCCAACAATGAAGTACGAAGGAGGCAGTGTTACAGTTTGAGGATTTTTTGTGGTTAGGGTGTGGTTGTCTTAACGCGTTTAAGAAAATATTAATGCGGGAGGATAGGAACACATTTTACAGCACTGTGTATAGCGTACAGTAGATGAACAGTTCGGAGACAATGATTGAGTGTATCATTATGGTAATGCATAATATCACAAAGCAGCATTTGAGAGCCAGTGGTTTATTTACAATAACATTCCTGAAATGGGCTGGCCTGTCTGAAGTCCCTACCTGAACCCAATGGGCCAGTGTTCAGATAAGTTAGAACGTCGACTTCAATCCAGGTTCAAAAATGGTTCAAATGGCTCTGAGCACTATGGGACTCAACTGCTGAGGTCATTAGTCCCCTAGAACTTAGAACTAGTTAAACCTAACTAACCTAAGGACATCACAAACATCCATGCCCGAGGCAGGATTCGAACCTGCGACCGTAGCGGTCTTGTGGTTCCAGACTGCAGCGCCTTTAACCGCACGGCCACTTCGGCCGGCTCGACTTCAATCCAGACCCGAGCAACCAACATCAGTATCTTCCCTGGGTTCGGCTCTTGGGGAAGAATGGGCTGTCCTTCTTCCACATACAATCAGACACCTCACTGAATGTGGTCCGAGCAGGGTTCAAAAAGTCATAAAGGCGAACGGTGGACGCTCCCTTTATTAATGACCTCTAATAGATATCTGGGTATTTCTGATCCTATAATGTAAGGTCATACCTACATGAAGGGTTAATGGCATGCTATGGACAAAAATACGCGGTGCGCGAAGTAGGAAGTTGTGCACCTGGACAGCCTCAGGTAAGTTATTGAAGAACGTACCTGTGCGCGAGGTGGCTCGCAGCTCGAGGTCCGAGAGCCGTGTGGACGCGGAGCTGTAGCCGTCGGTGGGGAGGCTGCCGTAGCCGGAGCTATCCTTGCAGCAGGCCACGTCCTCGGAGGGCGCCTTGTGCAGCGTCAGAGCGCTCTCCGCCGCCCCCGCCCCCACCCCCGCCTCCGGCGTGGCCGCCCCCGCCGCCCCCGCAGCCGCCTCCTCCTCCGTGTCGGAACCGGAGGCGCCGTTTCCCGGTTCCCTGCAGATGTTGGGGTTGGACGCGCCGTCCGGGAGTCGCAGCGCCGCCAGGTCGCTGCCGCCCCCGCAGCCGCTGCCGCCTCCGTAGCCTTCGCCAGCTCCGCTGCAGCCCATTCGCAGCAACAGGGTCCTGTGCAGGAGCCGCCGCCCTGGAGACGGCTGGGGACTCGCCGACCGCCGCATGCTGCGCTGCGCCTCACTGTGGACAGC
The DNA here is from genome assembly GCF_021461385.2 of Schistocerca piceifrons. Classification (NCBI taxonomy): domain Eukaryota; kingdom Metazoa; phylum Arthropoda; class Insecta; order Orthoptera; family Acrididae; genus Schistocerca; species Schistocerca piceifrons. The sequence continues at coordinate 301,568,005 of NC_060143.1, forward strand.
AAGGACCAGTGGGCCAGATAGAGTCGTGAATCTACCGCAGGCTAACGTAGACTGTAGCAAGCAAGCGTAGGCTATGGTAGGTTTCCTAGCAGCCGTGTTACCTGTACGTCAGCTGTGCTGCGTACCTATCGGGCCTTACCTCATTTCTATCGCCTTGTTTGCTATGCGATCAGTGTCTTACGATAGATTCCCCTAGAAAACGAAAGCTACCACCTACAGACTGAATGAGGATGTATAAAGCGCCGATAACCTATAGAACATTTTTTTGATGTATAGTTGTCCTCCTGTCTGTTACTCAAAAATAAACAGTATTTATAGCAAAATTGAAATTATGGATGTGGATTTGCAACAAGCTGGAAAGTTGAAGCGTCAGCAACTTGTGATACTATTTCAATATGACAAACAGCGAAAGATGCAAAACATGTGTTTCTGTTACTTGATGATGCTGGTTTCGGGTTTTTATTTATAACCAATTCTCAAACCATTCTGCGAAACAATACGCATTCGATCAGAATAGATGTTACTCCACTCAGCCGGCCGCTGTGGCCGAGCGGTTCTAGGCGCTTAAGTCCGGAACCGCGCTGCTGCTACGATCGCAGCTTCGAATCCTGCCTCGGGCATGGACGTGTGTGATGTCCTTAGGTTAGTCAGGTTTAAATAGTTCTAAGTCTAGGGGAGTGATGACCTCAGATGTTAAGTCCCATAGTGGTTAGACTCATTTGAAACATTACTCCACTTATGAAACCAGTTTCATTACAAGTTGCGTTGTGTTCCTCTGGATAACGAGTGTCATGATATTTCGCAATGTGCAGTAATATTTATTCTGAATTGATGCCTATTGCTTCACGGGATGGTTTGAGAAGGGATTATGAATAAACCTGAAGCATAAGACCTAGTTTGAAGCTTTGGGTGTTTGTTATATTGATACTGGAAATTTTCATTGTTTAAATCAGGTTTCGTTCGAATATTGTTTATCTGTAACGGAAACCGAGGGATACTGCAGTAAAAATAAAAAGAAATACGTATTTACCACATAGCGCCAGAAAACACAACTTCCTCAAAAAGGGTAAAATTAAAAAAAAAAGAAAACAGCACAAAACTAAAACATATCAAACTTCACTTCAATACTTCGCCGAGCTCACATATGTTACTCTTGGTCATAAACATCTTTCTCACTTACCAGTAATAACAGGAAACTATTGCCTTTGTTTATGGTTCAAATGGCTCTGAGCACTGTGGGACTTAACTTCTGAGGTCACCAGTCCCCTAGAACTTAGAACTACTTAAACCTAACTAACCTAAGGACATCACACAACAAATCCATGACCGAGACAGGATTTGAACCCGCGACCGTAGCGCTCGCGCGGTTCCAGACTGTAGCGCCTGGAACCGCTCGGCCAATCCGGCCGGCCTTTGTTTATGACGAAGAACGTTCTATTAGTACAAAATTGCAACAAAAATGGCTCTAAGCACTATGGGACTTAACATCTGAGGTCATCAGTCCTCTAGACTTAGAACTACTTAAACCTAACTAACCTAAGGACATCACACACATCTATGCCCGATGTAGGATTCGAGCCTGCGACCGTAGTGGTCACGCGGTTCCAGACTGTAGCGCCTAGAACCGCACGGCCACTGCGGCCGGCGGCGCCGAGGGAACTTAGGTGGTGAAGCACCACGAGCCATAGATGAGGGGGGTGAATGACGGCTGCGGAGATGTGTACGGGCGAATAGAAGTGCAACTATTGAGAAATAAACCATCTAGTGGAAGCAAGTGGCATTCAACAGTGTCTCCTCAACGATAGTTCAGCAAACGTTGGTACATATGAGTTCCGTACATATTTACCCTTTTTGTGCTGTGACAGAAAAAGTCATCATTTGGTTTCCTTTTTCTTCCTGTTACAGCATGCTGTATTGCTTATACAATGAAACTCCAAAAAAACTAGTATAGACATGCGTATTCAAATACAGTGATATGTAAACAGGCAGAAAACGGCGCTGCGGTAGGCAACGCCTATGTAAGTTCTTAGACCGGTTACTGCTACTACAATGGCAGGTTATCAAGTTTTAAGTGAGTCTGAACCTGGTCTTATAGTCGGCGCACGAGCGATGGGACCCAGCATCTCCGAGTGAGTGATGAAATGGGGATTTTCCCGTGCGACCATTTCAACAGTGTACCGTGAGTATCAGGAATTCGGTAAAAAATCAAATCTCCAACATCGCTGCGACCGGGAAAAGATCCTGCAAGAACGGGACCAACGACGACCGAAGAGAATCGTTCAAAAAAACAGAAGTGCAACCCTTCCGCAAATTGCTGCAGTTTTCAATACTGGGCCATCAACAAGTGTCAGCGTACGAACCATTCAACGAAATATCATCGATTTGGGCTTTCGGAGCCGAAGGCCCACTCGTGTACCCTTGATGGCTGCACTACACAAAGCTTTATGCCTCGGCTAGGTCCGTCAACGCCGACATTGGACTGTTCATGATTGGAAACATGTTTCCTCGTCGTTTGAAATTGTATCGAGCTGATAGCCGTGTACGGGTGTGGAGACAGCCTCATGAATCTATGGACCGTGCATGTCAGCAGGGGACTGTTAAGCTACTGGAGGCTCTGTAATGGTAGGATTAATGGTGTCAATTTTCTTGCTCGTCGGGGACCTACGCTATATTAGACAGGTGTACCAATTTCTTTGGCTCTTCAGTGTATAACACGAATTATGTGGGCTAGTACAGTTTTGACAGTTTTTTAAATATATTTACATATTGTGAGGTATAAATAGCAAATAACTACGCATAATATAAGGTTAACACGAAATCGTCTCCCATCCAGGACAAGTTCATTTTACAGTACTTTACATAGTACTGCAAAATGTTTTTAGGCTACACCTACAGTAAAGAAAAAAAATCGGTGTTTGATTTGAAAGTTCAAATAATTTCGTACGACAAAATAATTTTTTGTAACATGTTTAAACTGCCAGGAGCATCATCGAATAATTTTCATGTCAAGACGTCCTCTATAGGTATGAAGTGTGCATTACACACAAACAGCGCATCATAAAGGTTTTTTGGTGAAAAATTGCGACTAAAAACATAACTCTTAGTTTGGTGACCTTAGGATCCTTGCAGTGATCCCAGAAAACTTTCAACGCGTTCATTACGCCAGTTAAAGTTACATTTACCCATCAGACGAGATGTGACACACATATTTTACGTGCGTTAAGTATGGTAACTTTGAACCTGCTGATCTCGCTAATTGATAACGATATCGACGGAAGTAGTTTTAAGGTTCCCCTAGAACATCATTTTAAGGACACATGGTAAAAAATTTGGTGATACCATGAGTACAAATGATAGAAGTGCCCATCTGCATAGCTGGTACTTTTGATACCAATAAAATCATAAAATCATGGTTTTTTGGGTTTTCTCAGGGACCGCCCAAGAACTAATGGTGTTTTTACAAGCCAGCTAATCCAACCATAGACCACACTTAAGGCAAAAGAACCAACCGATTTGCTCAATTTACATGGAGTGGAGAAAGCAGTGGCGGATTCAGAAAAACCTCAAGGAGGGGGCGCTAAAGATATCTTGAGCTACCTTTACTTTTACTGTAATAAAAAATAATCAAGTCACATGCAAAGTTTAAGAAAGTTTTATTTAAACTGATTATACACATATACAAGACAATACCATCTTATGATATCGAATCACTAGAATGGCGGCGACTTTTCTCGTACGTATGTGTCTGCAAAATGTGTTGCTAATAGAATTAATCGTAAAGAAGTAATAAATTAAAACGTCGTGCCTGATGCTGAAGTTTTACTGCACGAAAAACAAACAAGTAGTTGGCGATAAACTTTTTTCGTTTCATTATTTTGTGAGTAGGGTCAACGAGAAAAAATTTCATAGAGGGCTATTCGGAAAGTAAGTTCCGATCGGTCACGAAATGGAAACCACTATGCAAATCCGATGAAGCTTTGCACAGACGTGTTGGTCAGTTTCTCTAGTACGCCTGTCAATCGCGCCACGTCACATTTTACAGTTCTGAGCACATAATGATGCCTAGAAAATAGTGTCTCCTGCCAACTACGATGGCACGAGGAGAAATTACGCCTGAAGGTATGCAGCCCACATAATATAAGTGTCATGCGTTACCTTCTTCAAGACGATCCCCAGCCGCATTCTGCAGGGGCAATGAAGATGCTCCTGCAGCGTTTTCGATGGGAAGTGTTTGATCACCCACAATACAGCTCGTAAATGGCTCCCTCTGAGTTTCGTTTCTGCTCACATGAACCGCTAGCTATGAAGACAACATTTTGGCACATGGCTGTGAAGTACCATATCGGACAATGGATATTCTTGATGTTAAATCCTTATTCAATTCGAATCGGCGTTAGACCAGCGTAGAGACGTGACGAAAAGCAGTGACGGCTGCCTTCTATGACGAGCATATTGGAACGTTGGTGTAACTCCACAACAAATGTCTAAGTCGAAGCGGCGGCTAAAGAGATAAATAGCCGGAAATTATAGCTAACAGTTGCAAATAAAATATTTTTGATTTCCACAGTGGTTGGTATTTCGCAGCCGATCGGAACTTACATTCGGAATACCCTAAATATTTGTAAAGTTTGTTGGAAATGGTTAAGTGCTCTCATTCTCAAAGACTAGGTGAATGTAGTCGAGGTAGTCTGCGCGCCATGGGTTACGCTGCCTCAAGACTCATACAAAGTTTGTACTTGTCTTTTAATGAGTAGGCTATGACAGCATTTTTAATTTTTATATTTACTCGATAATTATATGGATTACTGAAAATGATATTTTTGTTGCTTCTGAAAGCCTTTAGATAAGCAACCTGCAACTAGGTTTGTGCAGCATGAACTACGAACCAGTTTAGCCGTTTAGTAATCTACATTACGTCATACTCCGCAAGCCACCTAACGGTGTGTGGTGGTCGTTACTTTTGGTACTGCCAACTGATCGCTTCTTCCCTGTCCCACTCGCGATTGGTTGCAAGAATTATTGTCGGAAAGCCTCTGTATTAACTCTAATTTCTCAAAATTTCTCGTCATTGCCATTTCGCGAGATGTATTTGGAAGGAAGTAATATATTGGCGGACTCTTCCCGGAAAGTACTCTCTCAATAGCAAACCTCTCCGTGATGTACAACTCCTTTCTTGTAACGTCTGGCACTGCAGTTTGTTGAGCGTCTCTGGAACGCTCTCGCGCCAACTAAATGATGCCGCGACGAAACGTGCCACTCTTTGTTTGATCCAGCCCATCCCTTCCATCAGCCATGTTGATAAACAATATACCAAGAATCGGTCGAATAAGAGCCTTGTAAGCCACTTCCTTCGTGGATGAGTTGCAGATTTCCTTAAGACTCTTCTTATGAATCTCAGTCTGTCATCTATTTTTCCTGTTTCATATGGTCATCCCACTTACGAACGCTCTGGATAGTTACTCGCAGATATTTTACGGTGGATATTGTTTCCAGCAATTTGCCGTCAATAATTTAATCTTACAGTAGTATATTTCTTTTCCTGTGTATGTGCAGTACATTATATTTATTTACGTACAGGACCAACTGCCAGAGCACTATTCATCAACTCTCTGCAGCTCATTCTGGAAATAATGCTATCTTCTGACGTTGGTACTTTTTTATGGACGTCCACATTACCTGCTGCGAACAGTCTTAAAGAGCATCCGACGCTTTTCACTAGATCATATATGCATTATATATACACTGTAGCCGGCCGGGGTGGCCGAGCGGTTCTAGGCGCTACAGTCTGGCACCGCGCGACCTCTACGGTCGCAGTTTCGAATCCTGCCTCGGGCATGGATGTGTGTGATGTCCTTAGGTTAGTTAGATTTAAGTAGTTCTAAGTTCTCGGGGACTGATGACCTCAGAAGTTAAGTCCCATAGAGCTCAGAGCCATTTTTTTATACACTGTAAACAGTAACGCTATCACACTTCCCTGGGATACTCTGGAAATTACATTTCTCGATTTTGTCCCTTTAAGAACGACACGTTGTGTTCTATCTGCAAGGGAGTTCTGTGTCTAGTCGCAAGTCTCGTCAGATACTTGATAAGCTTGTAATTTTTTTTCAGTAATAAGCAGTGCGGGATGGTGTCAAATGCCTTCTTGAAGTCAAGGAACACGGCATCAACCTCAGTGCCGTTGTTTACAGCACTATGGATCTCGGCTAGTTTTCATAGAGGAGATTTACATCATCCAAAAATATCATAGCTATTGAGCATAAAACAGGTTCAAATGGCTCTGAGCACTATGGGACTCAACATCTGAGGTCATAAGTCCCCTAGAACTTAGAACTACTTAAACCTAACTAACCTAAGGACATCACACACATCATGCCCGAAGCAGGATTTGAACCTGCGACCGTAGCGGTCGCGCGGTCCCAAACTGAAGCGCCTAGAACCGCTCGGCCACAGCGGCCGGATAAAACAGGTTCCTTAGCTTCACAGCAGATCGGCGTCAACGATATAGGCCTATGATTATGTGCATGTGTTTTACGGGATGACCTGCACTTTCTTCCAGTCAGTACCCCTCGCTGCTTCAGTGACCTATGAAAACTACTGTTAGAAGGGGAACAAGTTCTTTCGCATAATCTTTGTAGAACCTTACAGGTATCTCATCTCGTCGTGATGCCTTTTCACTACTAAGCGATTGTACTTGCTCTTCTGCTTCGCGATATGCTATCTCAATATCCGCCATTTCGACGTTCGTTCGATGATTGGTAGGAGGGACCGTGTTACGATCTTACGCGGTGAAACAATTTGATAAGACCAATGTCATTATTCGACCTTCTCTCTGTTACCTTCAGTTTCAGTACCAGTATGGCCACTGAGTGAACGAATAGAGAATTTCTAACTGCTTTCTAATTTTACGTAAGACCAAAATCTCATCGGGTTTTTACTCGTATCGATTGACAAAATTTTACTTTCAGAGTCATCGATCGCTTCTATCTTTGCTCTACTCACTCTCATTTTCGCTTCGTTCAGCTTTTTTATTTGCCAGTTAGGTTTTGATTTCTGTTGAGTCTGTGATGAAACTCTCTTTGTTTACGTAGCAGTTTTCTGACAAGCCTGTTAAACGACGATTGGTCTTTCCCATTCCTCAAGACTTTGTAGTTGTCTAAGGTTTATTGAACGATGATTCGGAATTTTTTTCCATTTCTGCTCCACATCTTCAGCCTCAGTACTGAATTTTTGTTGTTGACTATTCACATACTCTGAAATTTGTATCATGTCACTCTTGCTCAGCAAAAATGTTTTTCTGTCTTACTTTTCTCTTGTAAAACTCATGGTCATAGTTGCAATCACAGTCTTACAATCAGTGATACCTTCCTCTGAGTTAGCTGACTCAATAAGTTCATATCTGTTTGTTGCTAGGAGGTCTAATACTTCACGTTAACGAGTTGGTTGTGCAATTATCTGCCGGAAGTAACGTAGATGTTTTCACTATTAAGGCATTATAGTCTGGGTACAAGTATATAGTTTCATGGTTAGACACACAATAACGGCCGGCTGGTATGGCCGTGCGGTTCTAGGCGCTTCAGTCTGGAACCGCGGGACCGCTACGGTCGCAGGTTCGAATCCTGCCTCGGGCATGGATGTGTGTGATGTCCTTAGGTTAGTTAGGTTTAAGTAGTTCTAAGTTCTAGGGGACTGGTGACCACAGATGTTAAGTCCCATAGTGCTCAGAGCCATTTTTTAAGCCACACAATAACGAAATGCGAGTTCAGATCAAATCAACAATCGTAATGTTTATAGAAAGTAAAATAATGTACACTGAGGTGACGAGAGTTATGGGATGCTTCCTAATATCGTGTGGGAACTGCTTTTGCCCGACGTAGTGCAGCAGCTCGACGTGGCGTGGAGTCAAGTCGTTCGAAATCCTCTGCAGAAAAATTGAGCTATGCTGTCTCTATACCCGTCCATAACTGCGAAAGTGTTGCCGGTGTTGTGCGCGAACTGACCTCTCGGTTATATGAAACTATATACTTTTACGCAGAGTATATTGTCTTAATAGCGAAATGTAGTGTGAGGGGGGCTACGCGAGAGGCGTTCAATGAATTCGAAAGTAAAGTTCTATGTACAGACTTGGCAGAAACTCGTAAGAAATTTTGGTCTTATGTCAAAGCGGTATGTGGATCAAAACAAAATGTCCAGACACTCTGTGACCAAAATGGTACTGAAACAGAGGATGACAGACTAAAGGCCGAAATACTAAATGCCTTTTTCCAAAGCTGTTTCACAGAGGAAGACTGCACTGTAGTTCCTTCTCTATATTGTCGCACAGATGACAAAATGGTAGATATCGAAATAGATGACAGAGGGATAGAAAAACAATTAAAATTGCTCAAAAGAGGAAAGGCCGCTGGACCTGTTGGGATACCAGTTCGATTTTACACAGAGTACGTGAAGGAACTTGCCCCCCTTCTTGCAGCGGTGTACCGTAGGTCTCTAGAAGAGCGTAGTATTCCAAAGGATTGGAAAAGGGCACAGGTCATCCCCGTTTTCAAGAAGGGACGTCGAGCAGATGTGCAGAACTATATCTCTAACGTCGATCACTTGCAGAATTTTGGAACACGTATTATGTTCGAGTATAATGACTTTTCTGGAGACTAGAAATCTACTCTGTAGGAATCAGCATGGGTTTCCAAAAAGACGATCGTGTGAAACCCAACTCGCGCTATTCGTCCACGAGACGCAGAGGGCCATAGACACGGGTTCCCAGGTACATGCCGTGTTTCTTGACTTCCGCAAGGCGTTCTATACAGTTCCCCACAGTCGTTTAAAGAACAAAGTAAGAGCATATGGACTATCCGACCATTTGTGTGATTGGATTGAAGAGTTCCTAGATAAAAGAACGCAGCACTTCGTTGTCAATGGAGAGAAGTCTTCCGAAGTAAGAGTGATTTCAGGTGTCCCGCAGGGGAGGGTCGTAGGACCGTTGCTGTTCACAATATACATAAATGACCTTGTGGATAACATCGGAAGTTCACTGAGGCTTTTTGTGGATGATGCTGTTGTATATCGAGAGGTTGTAATAATGGAAAATTGTACTGAAATGCAGGGGGATCTTCAGCGAAATGACACACGGTGCAGGGAATGGCAATTGAATCTCGATGTAGACAAGTGTAATGAGCTGCGAATACATAGAAAGAAAGATCCTTTATCATTTAGCTACAAAATAGAAGGTCAGCAACTGGAAGCAGTTAATTCCATAAATTATCTGGGGGTATGCATTAGGAGTGATTTAAATGGAATGATCATATAAAGTTGATCGTTGGTAAAGCAGATACCAGACTGAGATTCATTGGAAGAATCCTAAGGAAATGCAATCCGAAAACAAAGGAAGTAGGTTACAGTACACTTTTTCGCCCACTGCTTGACTATTGCTCACCAGTGTGGGATCCATACCAGATAGGGTTGATAGAAGTGATAGAGGAGATTCAACGGAGAGCAGCGCACTTCGTTACACGATCATTTAGTAATCGCGAAAGCGTTACGGAGATGGTAGATAAACTCCAGTGGAAGACTCTGCAGGAGAGATGCTCAGTACCTCGGTACGGGCTTTTGTTGAAGTTTCGAGAACATACCTTCACTGAGGAGTCAAGCAGTATATTTCTCCCTCCTACGTATATCTCGCGAAGAGACCATGAGGATAAAATCAGAGAGATTAGCGCCCACACAGAGGCATACCGACAATCTTTCTTACCACGAACAATACGAGACTGGAATAGAAGGGAGAACCGATAGAGGTACTCAAAGTACCCTCCGCCACACACCATCGGGTGGCTTTCGGAGTATGGATGTAGATGTAGATGTACGATAAATGGTCGACGGGTTTCATATCGGGTCATATGGGTGGTCAAATCATTCGCTCGAAATGTCTGGAATGTTCTACAATACAATCGCGAACAACTGTGACCCAGTGGCGTGGCGCACTGTCATCCATATAAATTCCATCGTTGTTTGGGAAATGTCTTCAAAGTAGCCGAACATAATCATTTCCAGTCAATGATCGATTCAGTTGGGAGGATCCAGTCTATTTCATGTAAAAACAGCCCACACCATTACGGAGCCAAAACTATCTTTCACAGCCTTGTTGACAATTTGGGTCCATAAGTGAATTTAGACTTTCTTGGCGAATCTCGATGATGAAGTCTTCTCGGACCCTGGCTTCGCGGGATCTGCGTCGCACTCGAACCCTACCAATAGCTCGGGGTCTGTGGCACACTCGAATCCTACCATCAGCTCTTAGCAACTGAAATTGGAGACTCATCTGACCACGCTACTGTTTTCCAATCGCCTACGGTCCAACCGATATGGTAAAGAGACCAGAAGAGAAGCTGCAGGTGATTGTTCAGATGGCTCTAAGCACTATGGGACTTAACAAAATGGTTCAAATGGCTCTAAGCACTGTGGGACTTAACATCTGAGGTCATCAATCCGCTAGACAAAGAACTACTTAAACCTAACTAACCTAAGTACATCACACACATCCATGCCCGAGGCAGGATTCGAACCTGCGACCGTAGCAGCAGCGCGGTTCCGGACTGAAGTGCCTAGAACTGCTCGGCCACAGTGGCCGGCTAGCTGTAGGTGATACTATGCTGTTAGCAAAGGCATTCGCCTCAGTCGTCTGCTGCCGTACTCCACTAACGCCTAATTTCCCCTTACTGTCGTAACGGATGCGAACTTCGGACGTCACACATTGATTTCTGCGGTTATTTCACGCAGTGTTACTTGTCTATTGGCACTGAAAACTGCACGCAAACGCTCGTAAGTTAAGGCAGTCGGCCACTGCGTTGTCCGTGGTGAGATGTAGTGCCTGAAATGTGGTGTTCTCGACACATTCTTGACACTGTGAATCTCGGGATATTCAATTTCCTAACGATTTCATAAATTTAATGACCCATGCGTCTAGTTCCAGCTACCATTTCGCATTCAAAGTCTGTTATTTCCCGTCTGCGGTCATAATTACATATGAAACCGTTTCAGAAGAATCATCTGAGTGCAAATGACCGCTACGCCAATGCACTGCACTTTTATTCCTAGTGTATGCGATATGCACATCGCTATCTCATGGCGTACGTCATCTCAATGTACAACAATGTAGTCAAGCGATAAACAGAAATACACTACTAGATTCTAAACCGGCACGCTATTTGAACACTTTATTAGCGTATTATTAGATTAGACTAGATTAGATTAGTACTTATTCCATAGATCACGAATACGACACTTCGTAATGATGTGGAACGTGTCAGGTTAATAAAAGGTGTCTATACAAGATATTACATTACACAAAATATTACATGACACTTAATATTTTTAATTTTTTTGTGGGGGTTGGGGAAATTACCCACTTACTATATCCAAAAATTCATCTAATGAGTAGAAGGAGTTGCCATTAAGAAATTCTTTTAATTTCCGTTTAAATTCTATATGGCTATCTGTCAGACTTTTGATGCTATTAGGTAGGTGACCAAAGACTTTTGTAGCAGCATAATTTACCCGCTTCTGAGCCAAAGTTAGATTTAACCTGGCGTAGTGAAGATGATTCTTTCTCCTAGTGTTGTAGCATTGTACACTGCTATTACTTTTTAATTCATTCGGGTTGTTAATACCAAATTTCATAAGTGAATATATATATTGTGAGGCTACAGTGAAGATCTTTACCTCTGTAAATAAGTGTCTGCAGGATGATCTTGGATGAGCTCCAGCAATTATTCTGATTACACGCTTTTGTGCAATGAACAATCTTTTACTCAATGATGAGTTACCCCAGAATATGATGCCATACGAAAGCAGAGAATGAAAATAGGCATGGTAAGCTAATTTACTGAGATGTATATCGCCAAAATTTGCAATAACCCTAATAGCATAAGTAGCTAAACTCAAACGTTTCAGCAGATCCTCAGTGTGTTTTTTCCAGTTCAACCCCTCATCAATGCATACACCTAGAAACTTAGAATATTCTAGCTTAGCTACCGATTTCTGATCGAAGTCTATATTTATTAATGGTGTCATTCCATTTATTGTGTGGAACTGTATATACTGTGTTTTGTCAAAGTTTAATGAGAGCACATTTGCAGAGAACCACTTAATGATTTTCTGAAAAACATTGTTTACAATTTCACCAGTTAATTCTTGTCTGTTGGGTGTGATAGCTATACTTGTATCATCGACAAAAAGTACCAGCTTGGCATCTTCGTGAATATAGAATTGCAAGTCATTAATATATATTAAGAACAGCAGAGGACCAAGACCGAACCTTGCAGCACCCCATTCTCGATTGTTCCACAGTTTGAGAAATCACCAGTTTTTTGCATATTATTGTTGTTGTTGTTGTGGTCTTCAGTCCCGAGACTGGTTTGATGCAGCTCTCCATGCTACTCCATCCTGTGCAAGCTTCTTCATTTCCCAGTACTTACTGCAACCTACATCCTTCTGAATCTGCTCAGTGTGTTCATCTCTTGGTCGCCCTCTGCGATTTTTACCCTCCACGCTGCCCTCCAGCACTAAATTGGTGATCCCTTGATGCCTCCGAACACGTCATACCAACCGATCCCTTCATCTAGTCAAGTTGTGCCACAAACTACTCTTCTCTGCAATTCTATTCAATACCTCCTCATTAGTTATGTGATCTACCCATCTAATCTTCAGCATTCTTCTGTAGCACCACATTTCGAAAGCTTCTATTCTCTTCTTGTCTAAACTATTTATCGTCCACGTTTCACTTCCATACATGGCTACACTCCATACAAATACTTTCAGAAACGACTTCCTGACAGTTAAATCAATACTCGATGTTAACAAATTTTTCTTCTTCAGAAACGCTTTCCTTGCCATTGCCAGTCTACATTTTATATCCTCTCTACTTCGACCATCATCAGTTATTTTTCTCCCCAAATAGCAAAACTCCTTTACTACTTTAAGTGTCTCATTTCCTAATCTAATTCCCTCATCATCACCCGACTTAATTCGACTATATTCCATTATCCTCGTTTTGCTTTTGTTGATATTCATCTTATACCCTCCTTTCAAGACACTGTCCATTCCGTTCAACTGCTCTTCCAAGTCCTTTGCTGCCTCTGACAGAATTGCATATTATGTGAACTGCTTATTACAACCTTCTGCACTCTTCCAGTTAGGTATGATTTAAACCGTTTGAGCACTGTCCCATTCATACCACAGTACTTGAGCTTATCTAGAAGTATTCCACGATATACACAATCAAAAGCATTGGATAGATCAGAAAAAATCCCAACCAGTGACTTCCGGTCACTCAGAGCATTTAATATTTCATTAATGAAAGTATATATAGCATTTTCCGTTGAAAAACCCTTCTGGAAACCAAGCTGAAATTTTGTTAAAGCCGGCCGGGGTGGCCGAGCGGTTCTGGGCGCTACAGTCTGGAACCGCGCGACCGCTGCGGTCGCAGGTTCGAATGCTGCATCGGGCATGGATGTGTGTGATGTCCTTAGGTTAGTTAGGTTTAAGTAGTTCTAAGTTCTAGGGGACTGATGACCTCTGAAGTTAAGTCCCATAGTGGCAGGGCCATTTGAACCATTCTGTTAAAACTTTATTTTTATAAAGGTGTGAAGCTACTCTACATCTCCTGGGGGGGGGGGGGGCGTAGATTTGTGTCCGGTGCGCTTCGTCGGATCCCATTCGTGGTGCGGGTACTCACAAGACGGTGGAGCCCGCGCTGGGGACATCTGTGAGCGAGCGGCAGCGCGGCGTGGGTCGCAACCGCCGGCTCAGCTGCGGAGACGCGAACCCGGCGGGCGCCCGGCGCTCCGCAGAACCCGACGCCCCTGCGGGCGCTCGCGCCGTGGGGGTGGAGGAGGCGGCGGTGGGGGCTGCGGAGGCGGCGGCGGCGGCGGTCGGTGGCAGCGGGTGCCTGCGCAGCGTCCGCTCGTCGTCCGAGTCCGCGGGCGAGCCGCCCCCGCTGTGCTGCTGCTGGTTCTGCTGCTGCTGCTGCTGCTGGCGGTACAACAGATGGCCGCGGAAACCCGAGGACGACTCCGTCCGGAAGTCCGCCAGAGACGCCGCGCTCGGTTGGTAGGCAGTGCCGCTCGTGCAGAAGCGCTGCGCCTCCAAATCCGTCGTAATCGACAGCGAGTCTGCGCAAACGACAATTATGCTGTGCATTGTGGACATATCTCACATTTTTTGCAAGTATCAACAGTCTTCGTTTAGAATACGTGGAAGCAAAAACAGCCCATGATCCAAATTAGTTTACTCAATTCAGCAACCGCTTTCGATCGTTTCGCTCATCAAACTGATCTTTCTCCTTAGTAAAAGAAGCAAATAAACTTTTTTTTTTACCCGTGGTTGGCACCGCTAACATATTAAAATAGTGATAAAGTAGTTCTACATCTACATCTACATTTATACTCCGCAAGCCACCCAACGGTGTGTGGCGGAAGGCACTTTACGTGCCACTGTCATTACCTCCCTTTCCTGTACCAGTCGCGTGTGCTTCGCGTGAAGAACGACTGCCAGAAAGCCTCCGTGCGCGCTCGAATCTCTCTAATTTTACATTCGTGATCTCCTCGGGAGGTATAAGTAGGGGGAAGCAATATATTCGATACCTCATCCAGAAACGCACCCTCTCGAAACCTGGACAGCAAGCTACACCGCGATGCAGAGTGCCTCTCTTGCAGAGTCTGCCACTTGAGTTTGCTAAACATCTCCGTAACGCTATCACGCTTGCCAAATAACCCTGTGACGAAACTCGCCAATCTTCTTTTCTATCTCCTCTGTCAACCCAACCTGGTACGGATCCCACACTGATGAGCAATACTCAAGTAAAAGTCGAACGAGTGTTTTGTAAGCCACCTCCTTTGTTGATGGACTACATTTTCTAAAGACTCTCCCAATGACTCTCAACCTGGCACCCGCCTTACCAACAATTAATTTGATATGATCATTCCACTTCAAATCGTTCCGTACGCATACTTCCAGATATTTTCGGGAGGACGACGGTTCAATCCCGTGTCCGGCCATCCTGATTTAGGTTTTCCGTGATTTCCCTAAATCACTCCAGGTAAATGCCGGGATAGTTCCTCTGAAAGGGCACGGCCGACTTCCTTCCCCATCCTTCCCTAATCCGATGAGACCGATGACCACGCTGTCTGGTCTCCTTCCCCAAACAACTAACCAACCAACTCCCAGATATTTTACAGAAGTAACTGCTACCAGTGTTAGTTCCACTATCATATAATCATACAATAAAGGATCCTTCTTTCCATGTATTCGCAATACATTACATTTGTCTATGTTAAGAATCAGTTGCCACTCCCTGCACCAAGTGCCTATCCGCTGCAGATCTTCCTGCATTTCGCTACAATTTTCTAATGCTGCAACTTCTCTGTATACTACAGCATCATCCGCGAAGAGCCGCATGGAACTTCCGACACTATCTACTAGATCATTTATATATATTGTGTAAAGCAATGGTCCCATAACACTCTCCTGTGGCACGCCAGAGGTTACTTTAACGTCTGTAGACGTCTCTCCATTGAGAACAAGATGCTGTGTTCTGTTTTCTAAAAACTTCAATCCAGCCACACAGCTGGTCTGATATTCCGTAGGCTCTTACTTTGTTTATCAGGTGACAGTGCGGAACTGTATCGAACGCCTTCCGGAAGTCAAGGAAAATGGCATCTACCTGGGAGCCTGTATCTAATATTTTCTGGGTCTCATGAACAAATAAAGCGAGTTGGGTCTCACACGATCGCTGTTTCCGGAATCCATGTTGATTCCTACAAAGTAGATTCTGGGTTTCCAAAAACGACATGATACTCGAGCAAAAAACATGTTCTAAAATTCTACAACAGATCGATGGCAGAGATATAGGTCTATAGTTTTGCGCATCTGCTCGACGACCTTTCTTGAAGACTGGGACTACCTGTTCTCTTTTCCAATTATTTGGAATCTTCCGTTCCTCTAGAGACTTGCGGTACACGGCTGTTAGAACGGGGGCAAGTTCTTCCGCGTACTCTGTGTAGAATCGGATTGGTATTCCGTCAGGTCCAGTGGACTTTCCTCTGTTGAGTGATTTCAGTTGCTTTACTATTCCTTGGACACTTATTTCGATGTCAGCCATTTTTTCGTTTGTGCGAGGATTTAGAGATGGAACTGCAGTGCGGTCTTCCTCTGTGAAACAGCCTTGGAAAAAGGTGTTTGGTATTTCAGTTCATCGTGGAGACGACAGCTTTGTCGTGTTTTTATAAATTATGAGGATGCCAACCGTCGCAAAAATTTTTGTGCTTCTTTTACTTAAGTTTAGAAGACAGATCAATCTGATGGACGATCGTGACGATTGAAACCGGTTACTGAACTCATTAAACAAGCTTGCGATGAAAGACTGTTTTGGTTTCCACGTATTCTCAGGCAATGGAGCGCTGTTGACTTCAAGGTGATCATGTCTCCCGTCATAAAGCTTTCTTTTAGGCCTTTTAACAGTATCGCACATTTGAAAACATTTTGGGAAATGTCCACTACTGGTTTGAATGTTTATTGAACAAAATCTGTCCATTGATAGCGAGATGAGATATAAGCCGCTACCGAGAAGTTTCTGTTTAAGGGCGTTCCTGCAGCGTAACTGGAACGTAGAGCGACTCCGATGCGGGTATATGGCTCTGAGCACTATGGGACTTAACATCTATGGTCATCAGTCCCCTAGAACTTAGAACTACCTAAACCTAACTAACCTAAGGACATCACACAACACCCAGCCATCACGAGGCAGAGAAAATCTGTGGTGTCACCGCCAGACACCACACTTGCTAGGTGGTAGCTTAAATCGGCCGTGGTCCATTTAGTACATGTCGGACCCGCGTGTCGCCACTGTGTGATCGCAGACCGAGCGCCACCACAAGGCAGGTCTCGAGATACGGACTAGCACTCGTCCCAGTTGTACGGACGACTTTGCTAGCGACTACACTGACGAAGCCTTTCTCTCATTTGCCGAGAGACAGTTAGAATAGCCTTCAGCTAAGTCCATGGCTACGACCTAGCAAGGCGCCATTAGCCTTACATAGTTTGATAGTTATCTTATGAAATGTCTCATCAAGAACGTTGTAAACCAAAGGACTATATAAAAGTTAAGTATTCCCAAAGCAACGTACTTTTCTTGCTACCATTCACTACTTATCCTGTTCCAGAATTCACGCCCGTCTGCGTTAGATAGTGTGCATTTCGGCCTCCTCTATCTGCAAGGTGTTGGCACATTTACCAACACATCAAAATCCCTGACCCCGCCGGGAATCGAACCCGGGAACCCGGGCGTGGGAAGCGAGAACGCTACCGCACGACCACGAGATGCGGGCGATGCGGGTATATAAACACCGACATCTACGCAAGGGGTCAGTGTGGTATTCGTATCTTTCCGATGTGCGTGCGGTAAATGCGGAAACGTGAACTGTGCCGACGTTATTACCAATGTGCTCTTATTCTGTTTTTAGCTGCCGAAGGACAAAAACCGGTAGACAACCATTGGAGAAGGGAAAATGTCTGTCGAAAACTACTGTTGTCATATGGTGCACCAAGTTCCGTGCTGGTTACGATTCGACACAAGATCTGGCAGGCCAGCCTCATCCATGAACTCAAGTGGCAGATACTAGAGCGCCCGTCCTATAGTCTTGATTTCGCCCCAGGCGATTATCTTGCCTTCCATGCCTTGAAAAATTGACGATTCCTGTCAGAAGAGAATATGCAGGAGGCAGTTACAGACTTTGTCATGCAGTAGAACACTGTGTTTTACCAAAGGGGAGCCTTCAGCTTGGTGCATAGGTGGGATGATAGCCTGAATGCTCACGGCGATTTTGGCTGATTGGCCTACCGACTCTGGACTTTACTGCCTTTGTACGGAAACTTTTTGATCGGCCCTTACACAAACACGACAAAAAGTGCATGGTTATTGGTAAGTACCTCCTGGCTTTCAGAAGAGGGCTGCGCTAAAACTGCAAGGTGTACAGACAACAGACACATATCAGTGGATAGAGCACCTCTCCAAGTTTTTAACTCACATTACAGGTGCTTAATATGGGCACTATTTGTGATGCAGCAAACGTCAGTACATGCCTGCAATTCATTGAATTTGATGACATGAACTGTCTTGGAAGACGTGGCAGCAGCCCAATTTAGAAACGTGTTCATTGGATTGCCATTGTTCAGATGTGAACTAACTGGACGCAACGATATTGACTGGACGATTCATCGGTATAGTCTGATGTGCATGCCCTCTAGTGGTACACTCTGAAACTACACCCCAGGGCGTATTATATGCACGAACTTTGAAAAATGCTCTATTCACTATTATGTGTCCTTTTTCTGTAGGTCTTTTAGTTATTGTGGAGTCGTCTCCTGAAACCCCGGAGGTACTTATGAATAATCCTGTATTACCTTTGAGGAGAGGCTAGGTCTTCTTCTTTGTCATCGTTCTGTATGAGGTCGTCATTTTTATAAGCGTTATATTGGCATTAGTGGTGGCGGGTGGCTTTGTGCCCTTCCTGACTCTCCAAAACCCCAGGACAGAATCTGCATATCACACCCTGTTTGCATCTAAATCTCATGTTCAAGTGTAAGACTGTTTTCTACAGATACATACAGGGCATAGGTACCAGCTCAATAGTTACCTAGTTTCATGTATTAAACTGCCTAGAAACCACATACAGGTTGGCTAGGATACCAGCCCCCATAATTAATCCACCAGATCTGTACTAGAATGTCACCTCATGTCCCAGAAGTGGATGGTTTATCGCGCTCAGCTATCAAGGTAGGGAGAGGCTAGGTGTTATCTGTTATACAGGGTGATCAAAAAGTCAGTATACATTTGAAAACTTTATAAATCACGGAATAATGTAGATAGAGAGGTAAAAATTGACACACATGCTTGGAATGACATGGGGTTTTATTAGAACAAAAAAAAAACAAAGTTCACAAAATGTCCGACAGATGGCGCGTGAAAGATCTCTTGTGCGCGTCGTTTGGTGATGATCGTGTGCTCAGCCGCCACTTTCGTCATGCTTGGCCTCCCAGGTCCCCAGACCTCACCCCGTGCGATTATTGGCTTTGGGGTTACCTGAAGTCGCAAGTGTATCGTGATCGACCGACATCTCTAGGGATGCTGAAAGACAACATCCGACGTCAATGCCTCAACATAACTCCGGACATGCTTTACAGTGCTGTTCACATTATTCCTCGACTACAGCTATTGTTGAGGAATGATGGTGGACATATTGAGCATTTCCTGTAAAGAACATCATCTTTGCTTTGTCTTACTTCGTTATGCTAATTATTGCTATTCTGATCATATGAAGCGCCATCTGTCGGACGTTTTCTGAACTTTTGTATTTTTTGGTTCTAATAAAACCACATGTCATTCCAAGCATATGTGTCAATTTGTACCTCTCTATCTACATTATTCCCTGATTTATTCTGTTTTCAAATGTATACTGACTTTTTGATCACCCGGTATATGTAAAGAAAAGTGTGTGTGGGGGGGGGGGGGGCGTGGGGGCGATATCCTCCCAAACCCCTGGATCGATTTAAGCCAAACTTGCCAGAGAAACAGTAGACCACATCACGAGTATCAGCAGTGTGGAATTTATAACCTCCTAGCTCCAACAGGAGTGAAGACACAGACAAAAACGTGGTTTTTCAGGCCTTGGCCAATATGCTTCCCTGTCTGACAGGCATATTGTGTGCGAACAATATCGTCCTGCTTTATTAACCTGTTTTATTAGGGCTACACATGCGGATGGGGACGGCTGACCTGAGAAAAGAGGAGGAGATACATAGAGAGAGGAGGTGAGATGGACAGAGAAAGAGGAGAGATGGTGGAGATGACGGACGGAGAGAGAGGTCGGAAAAGATGGACGGAGAGAGGGGCGAGAAGGGTATGGACAGAAGAGCGAGAGGAGATGGACAGAGAGAGAGGTTTGTTGTGTGGGTAGTATCGGCACACCTTGCACGAGCTACACGCTTGTTTGGGCACAGCGAAACAGAGGAAGGAAGTGGAATAGTGAGTGAGGGAGGAAGATGAACTGGACAGAAGGAATGTGAAGCAGGAGAAGATGAATATAGAGAGGGGGAGGATGACAGAGATAGAGAGAGAGGGGAGGAGGAGATGGACAGTAAGGGCATGGAGGAGATGCTTAGAGGTGTGTGTGTGTGTGTGTGTGTGTGTGTGTGTGTGTGTGTGTGTAGAGGACTGAAAGAGATACAAGGGCAGAAAATGGCGAATACAGAGAAAGGGGGGGGGGAAGAGAAGTGTCCAATATATGTGTCGAATGCGTACATGAGTGAAGCTGCGAAAAAGCTTATCCTTTTATTCCTTCTCAACACCATTCTTAATATCTTTTGTTTCTATGATAAAAGTGCGTGTACTCTCCTTTTCTAACAATGTGAATGTTACAGTCAAAATGTTATGTCCAGTCATTAACTAGCATCTAAAATTTTGTGGGTGTTCGTGGGCTATAATGGAATAGTGCGTTATTACTGATCCTCTAGTATGTATCAATGAAAATGTCTTACCAGTAAATGTTGACACCACAGTCAGGTTCTCTTCACTGAGAATCCGAAGCGGATGGTCCTCGGCGCATTCCCGCTCTTCTCCCACAGGCGAACAGAAGGGCCTCGCCAAACAGTACGCTATGTCGTCTTCCGTCACCTGCAGAGTACAGTAAAAAGATCTCATCGTTTTCTAAACTTAATGCACATATAACTGAGAACAGGAAAGTATGTCAGTGACGTGCCTGGCCGTTCGTTTTAGAAGTGTTAATGAAAATACAGGTTCTGGTAGCAATTAACCACAAATTTTATTAATTAAAAAATATTATGTTCCTTATAAACACCCACTAGATTTTGGTTTCTTTTATGTGTAAAGCAATAAAAACTTTTGTCACTAACACTGTAGTGTTGAACCACTTTACTCAGAATGGTTACAATTTAGAAGAAGTAAAATGTACAAAATGAAATTGATTTATCATAATTTTCGTTATTTAATTGAAGACTAAGATCGGTTTAACCAGAGTTTTGCATTGGAACGAAAATTGCTGATAAAACATTAACAATATGCGATATTTCGATCACGCAATACTGTTAATATTACGTAAAGAGACGGTTGAAAACGTTGCCGGAAATGTATTGTGGGGAAGTGACAAGAAGATGAGCCCTTACTTGACGAAAATAGGTGCTTCCATAAGTATTATTGTTAGTTCATAACAAAGGAACAAATCTCTGGAAGAATAGGTACATCCGAATGTTAATCCATGATCACGCAACTTCGATGCAGAACAGGGATGCCAAAAAGAGCCAACAGCACAAATGTTGACACATGTGAACTTCGATTTGACACCATGGACATCTAGAAAACATTGAAAGCATGCCAAGGAACAGATTAAAAAATTTGGCTCTGAGCACTATGGGACTTAACTTCTGTGGTCATCAGTCCCCTAGAGCTTAGAACTACTTAAACCTAACTAACCTAAGGACATCACACACATCCATGCCCGAGGCAGGATTGGAACCTTCGACCGTAGCAGTCGCGCGGTTCCGGACTGAGCGCCTTAAAAAATTTCTCGCGAAAACAAGATAGTATGAAACCCAAAGTTGGCCTATTTTTGTCCCATAATTCGAAATTCTGCAGGAGAAAACGATGTCATATTGTCTGGTGTTGGCTGGATATGATCACAAGAGACTCTGACGTGGTTCACAGAATGACCGAGAATAGCCTTTGACTGAACGGAAGGACTGAAAGGAGCATTTGACTTGTAAGCTGAAAAACTGACATTTTCCATGATCGAAAAATGCTGCATAGAATGAATGTTCATTCAGAATATTGTCGAACAGTTTAGATCTTAACGCCCACCTTCAGAGGGTCGGTATCTGTTCGACAATATTAGCAGCGAACACTCATTTTAAGCAGCTTCTGTCATTTTGAATCAAAATGTCCTTTTTCCCATGTATCTCAGTTGCGTACCGCCAGATGTTGAGGAGACTTAAAGTCACTCACAATGTGATAAATGCGATAAAAACAATAATAAGAAACTGCAGTCTTTATTTAGCTACAACTAAGCTAATTAATAATCTTAGTTAGCACATTTGAACACAGAGGAATGCAATTAATTGTGTTCTGTCTTTCACAAACGTCCATATCCTCTCCTCTATACCAACTCCCCACTCGATAGCCACCTCTCTTCGTCTCTACCCTTTCCATTCTTTCACCTCCTCATCCCAATCCCGCTCTTGAGCCCTACTTTCGTCACACTTTTCCCTATTAATCGCTCCATTCCTTTCTTCATTCCTCCCCTATCCTCCGCTTCCCCTTCTTAATCCCTCCTCTACACATCGACTGCCCTCTTCATCCAGCCGCTCTCCATTCCTTCACATTCTTACCTGTAAACAAGAATCTTGCGTCTCCACAGGCTCTGCTGGTTCTTCAACTTCAATCACCTCTTCGTCCTGATCACTTGTTATCAGCTCCATTTGGTGTTCAGCTTCATGCAGGGAATGGAGCCGAATGTCCAGCGACAACTCTGGCAACAACAGAAAAGGTCATTAATTTCCATACTCACAGATATCCAATTGCTGTGACTCACCAAATGGATAACTGCAGCCAATTACATTTTTGACTCGCTCAGAGTCGTTACACAAGTCATTACACTCATGAGAAGTTGTATTTTTATGAGGCATTTTATTCCAAAACCATGTTTGACTTTTACAGGCAGCCTACAACTTTCGTCTATTTTTTGCGAAGCAGATAAACTGAAACTCACGACGTTCATCTGCTAGGCAGACGTCCTCTTCCACATGGGTCTAACTGTTTGAATCACCAAATAAATTCTGCAGTGCTACAAAGTTTAATTATTTATGCAGACAGTTAATCTAGTACAGGAATCGTGTTATCGACATTGATACTGGCAAGATATCGGTTCCAAGGATTCCAAAACTTTCGAGAACGTCTGGACTTCAAGTTCTAAGTCGGATAACAAATGAATTTTTTTTTTCGTGTGAATAATTAGATATGCGTTCATTTTTTCTTTACTTGTACTTGTACCTTGAAACCTTGCTTCTTGTCAAATTTCATGATTCCATGTCAAGGTTTTGACGAGTGAATTTGCATCGAAATATGTGAGATAAATGGTCGTATCTTTTGACTGCATTGACTCATAAGCTTACTATTTTTACGCCAGAAAGGGAATATAGACTTCAGTATGTGATAAAAATTTAAACTTGATACGTCTACGCGTTCCTGAGAAAAGGGGGTCTTAGCTGATGGAGGCACAGACAGACGGATAACAAATGACAATTTTTTTGTGTAATATAATTACAAAGTAACAATTCTGAATTTTTCCCTTTACTTGCACTGTGAAACCTTTCTTCTTGCCAACTTTCATGAATATGGACCAACGGGAAGTACTGCACAGGTTTTGATGAATGAGTTTGCGAGTATCAAAATTTGTGACATAAATTGCCGTATCTTTTAATGGCATTGACTTAGAAACAAACGTTTTTTATAGCGCCAAGAAATCATTGAGCTTAATACGTGACATAAGTTTCAACTTGATATGTCAAACTGTCCCTGAGAAAAAGGGTTCTGAACATTCGGACAGATAGACAAACGGACAGACAGAAAGACGGACAACAAGATGATCGTATAAGGGTTTCGTTTTTACAGATTAAGGTACGGAAACCTAAAACTGAAGATTTCTGAGGCGTACAATTCAGACATCGAACGCCACACCCACTAGTTCAACAGCATATAGTGGAGAACCAAACACGTTACCCGACTGTTCGCCCAGAAAGTCGGGAGGAGCAATGGTGACATAGCCCCGAGTGCACACGTTTGGGCTATGAGACACCATTATATATGCATTAATTAAACAATAAATTGATAGCATGTAATGTGTAATGCAATGTACCTAGTAGAGAAAGTGAAGAACACCTTGAACCATGTTAAATAAAATGATAAAGTTATGGGATAAGAATATAACAGGACGATAAACGAGTCTAAAACGAAGGTGACAGACAGTAAACCTCCATCCTCCTCCTCTGACAGAGGAAGGGAAGTGTAGCCAATAAAAACTTCATGTTCCATTCCTGTTATGATTCAAGAGATGAAGCCTGGGCACCTAACGGCCAATCATTTCACACGTCTATAGAGTTCCACTCGGCAACGTTCTTGATCCTCGATGAGTAAGTGAGGCGTAAAGCAACAAGAGATTTTCTTTTTGCTCAAATTTTCTGTTAGAATGCGATGCTCGCGCGTTTCTAGAAATTCCATGAGCTTCTCAACTAACCTGGTTGACGGACAACGGTCACTTCAGCCACTTTTTGAACATTTTCTTCGACTCGAATTTTGGTGGTTCTCTTGGACGTGAATAGTGTTCAGTACTCTCTGTACCATCTCGAAATCTTCCATAGCGCTTAAAGACGTCTTTGCGATTCACTGTTTCACTACCACTACCAGGCTGTATAATTTCAAAAGTGTGTACGGCACTTTTACCAAATTTAAAACGAAACTTAATTTTGGAACGTTGCTCCATTGCCTCTTTCGCGACAGAACATCAAAACAGGTGTTAACTTTAAACTGAAAGATGAACGAAATAGCATGCTATTTTATTCACGCATTCCCCACAGATGGCATTAGTAGTTACGCGAATATATACAGTGAAGTCACATCAATATAATCACTGCGTATGCTCGACGCCGCCTTGCTGTAACTACTCACAGATGGCAGGTGGCTGCACTAACATTGGAGGGTATATAAGGCGTGTCGGGGGAAGCTGGAAACAGTGCAGTCGTTTTATGCGGAACCGGAGCGGTTTACCTGACGTCCGAAAGGGCATGATCATTCGTTTTCGGGACATGGGTGGAAGCATTTCCGAAACGGCTAAGTTTTTAAATTTTTCGTGTGCCGCCGTGGTTAAAGTATGCTGTGCATAACAAAATGGCGCTATCCAAAACCGGTGTCAAGGCAACTGTGGTGCACCATGGGCCATGGATGACAGGGGTGAACGACAGATGCGGAGCTACCTACGGTCGAATAGATGTGCAAATGAAACTTCCTGGCAGATTAAAACTCTGTGCCGAACCGAGACTCGCACTCGGGACCTTTGCCTTTCGCAGGCAAGTGTTCTACCAACTGAGCTACCCAAGCACGACTCACACCCCGTCCTCACAGCTTTACTTCCGCCAGTACCTCGTCTCCTACTTTCCAAACTTCACAGAAGCTCTCCTGTGAACCTTGCAGAACTAGCACTCCTGGAAGAAAGGATTTGCGGAGACATGGCTTAGCCACAGCCTTGGGGATATTCTAGAATGAGATTTTCACTCTGCAGCGGAGTGTGCGCTGATATGAAACTTCCTGGCAGATTAAAACTGTGTGCCGGAGTAGTACTGGCGGACGTAAAGCTGTGAGGACGGGGAGTGAGTCGTGCTTGGGTAGCTCAGTTGGTAGAGAACTTGTCCGCGAAAGGCAAAGGTCCCGCGTTCGAGTCTCGGTCCGACACACAGTTTTAATCTGCCAGGAAGTTGTTTCATATCAGCGCACACTCCGCTGCAGAGTGAAAATCTCATTCTGGAGATGTGCAATTGTTGAGCAACTGATCAAGGGACTACCAACGGTGTCTCCTCTTCAGTGAACGTTGCTGCGCATGGGCCCATGCAGCAGGCGTCTGGTACATGCAACCACGCTAATGCTGTTCGTAGGCGGCGGAGGCTGGAATTTGTACTCCAGTATCGCAACTGGACGTCCGCTGGATGTCAACAGGTAGCCTTTTCAGATGAATCATGTTTTATGCTCCATCGTACAGATGGTTATTGGCGGGTACTGCGTCAAACGTCTGAAAGAAAACACCCTGCAACAATCGTCGGTAGGGTCCAGGCCGGAGGAGGGAGTGTTATGGTCTGGGGAATGTTTTATTGGCATTCCCTGGGCGATCTCTTCGTTATCGAAGGTACAATAGATCAGCACAAGTATACATATATCCTAGGGGACCACGTCCACACCTACACGGAGTTTGTTTTTTCTTGGCACTATGACATCTGCCAGCAGGACAGTCCAACGTGCCTGACAGTTCGCAGTGCACATGCGTGGTTTGAAGAGCACCGCGATGAGTTTTTGTACTCCCCTGGCCACCAAACTCCCCGCATTTAAACGCAACTAAGAATGTGCGTGACCTTTATCAGGCTGTTCACGGTATGGATCCCTAGCCGAGTAATCGAGCGCAGCTTGACACGGCAGTGTTTTGGCACCTTCCGGAACCTCACTGACTCTTCTTGCACGTCTTGCGGTGCAAAAACTGACTATTCCAGCTTTTCACAGATGGTCACCTTTCCTGGGGGACGGATTGTGTATGTCTGGAGCATAGCAGTGGACGGAAGTGAATCGTAGACTGTGGTGAAACCGGATAAGAAGAGAATCTAAGCGTTTGGAATGTCGTGCTATGCAAGGATGCAGAAAATGAGGTGGATGGATAAGCTAAGAAATAAGGAAATTCTACACAGAATCGACGGGGGGAGGGGGTGGGGGTGGGGGTGGGGGAACTGTGGAAAACATTGAGAAGAAAAAGGAACAGAATGACTGGAACTCTATTAAGATATGAAGGTACGTGGGAGAATTTTAGAAGAAGACAGAGATTGGAATACATCCAAAAAGTAACTGAAGGCATTAGGTGCAAGCGCTAATCTGAGATGAAGAGAAATTCGTAGCTTAAAACACTCAGAAGACTGATGACCCAAAATTATTTAAATATTTTTAATATAAAATTCTTTTAAAACGGACTAAAAAGTAAAAAATATTTTTTTCCTAGCTCGTACAGATTCTCAACCCCATACAGATACTTGTGGCAGCTTGTGCCTGTGAATTTGTAATAGTTGTGAAAACACTTATACAATTTAAAACGAAAAACATTGGACACATGGATTAGATAATTGTGCGGAGGTGAACTATTAACACGTCAACTGTGTACTGTGCATCACGTCTTTCATTTTAACTTCTACAGGTATCTTCACAATTACTGAAAATACACAAGCACAAATTTTCAGACCTATCTGTGTGGATCAGGGATCTGTAAAGGACTAGGAGAAATTATTTTATGCTTTTTAGTTCGTTTTAAAAATGTGTTACACTGCTCAGTTTGTTATTTAAAGAATTGTTTTCTGCTTTTTAGTTTAGTGCATGCCAAATATTTCAATCAGTTTCAAACGTTTCGATGATTACAACAGAGACATGTGGCAAATCTCAGGTTTCTCCTCACCTGAGGCAACCAATACATCGCTTCTTCCTACAATTATCTCACGAAAAGACATCGAAGGCAAGAATTACAGAGAATAAGGCTCACACAGGAACTTAACAGAGGACAACCGGTCATACCACGAAACATTCTCAAGTAGAATAGGAAGAGGGTGAAATAGCCGTGGTACACAAAGTACCCTCCGCCACACACAAGACAAGGAAACGGGTTAACTTTGCAACGTAATTGACTTCTGGGTTATGTTTAGGGTTTCAAGTCCCTAACTTATTAGGAAACGATAGTGGTCAACAAAGTACCCTCCACCACACACCAGGCACGAAAGCAAGTTAATATTGCATCGTCGTCCACTTCTGAGCAATGTTCAGTGTTTCATTGATAGTGACCGGGCCAAATATCTCACGAAATAAGCATCAAACGAAAAAACTACAAAGAACGAAACTCGTCTAGTTTGAAGGGGGAAACCAGATGGCGCTATGGTTGGCCCGCTAGATGGCGCTGCCATAGGTCAAACGGATATCAACTGCGTTTTTTAAAATAGGAACCCACACTTTTTATTACGTATTCGTGTAGTACGTAAAGAAATATGAACGTTTCAGTTGGACCACTTTTTTCGCTTTGTGACAGACGGCGCTGTAACAGTCACAAACGTATAAGTGCGGACGGCATTTGCTTCGTGATACGTTACCCGTGTTAAAATGGACCGTTTACCAATTGCTGAAATGGTCGATATCGTGTTGATGTATGGCTATTGTGATCAAAATGCCCAACGGGCGTGTGCTATGTTTGCCGCTCGGTATCCTGGACGACATCATCCAAGTGTCCGGACCGTTCGCCGGATAGTTACGTTATTTAAGGAAACAGGAAGTGTTCATCCACGTGTGAAACGTCAACCACGACCTGCAACAAATTATGATGCCCAAGTAGGTGTTTTAGCTGCTGTCGCGGCTAATCCGCATATCAATAGCAGACAAATTGTGCGAAAAGTGGAAATCTCAAAAACGTCGTGTTGAGAATGCTACATCAACATCTATTGCACCCGTACCATATTTCTATGCAACAGAAATTACATGGCGACGACTTTGAACGTCGTGTACAGTTCTGCCACTGGGCACAAGGGAAATTACGGGACGATGACAGATTTTTTGCATGCGTTCTATTTAGCGACGAAGCGTCATTCACCAACAGCGGTAAAGTAAACCGGCATAATGTGCACTATTGGGCAACGGAAAATCCACGATGGCTGTGACAAGTGGAGCATCAGCGACCTTGGTGGGTTAATATATGGTGCGGCATTATGGGAGGAAGGATAATTGGCCCTCATTTTATCGATGGCAGTCTAAATGGTGCAATGTATGCTGATTTCCTACGTAATGTTCTACCGATGTTAGTACAAGATGTTTCACTGCATGACAGAATGGCGATGTACTTCCAACATGATGGATGTCCGGCACATAGCTCGCGTGCTGTTGAAGCGGAACTGAGTAGCATATTTCATGACAGGTGGATTGGTCGTCGAAGCACCATACCAAGGCCCGCACGTTCACCGGATCTAACGTCCCCGGATTTCTTTCTGTGGGTGGTGGTGGTGGTTGTGGTTAGTGTTTAACGTCCCGTCGACAACGAGGTCATTAGAGACGGAGCGCAAGCTCGGGTTAGGGAAGGAGTGGGAAGGAAATCGGCCGTGCCCTTTCAAAGGAACCATCCCGGCATTTGCCTGAAACGATTTAGGGAAATCACGGAAAACCTAAATCAGGATGGCCGCTTTCTGTGGGGAAAGTTGAAGAGTTGAAGGATATTTGCTATAGTGATCCACCGACAACGCCTGACAACATGTGTCAGCGCATTGTCAATGCATGTACGAACATTACGGAAGGCGAACTACTCGCTGTTGAGAGGAATGTCGTTACACGTATTGCCAAATGCACTGAGGTTGACGGACATCATTTTGAGCATTTATTGCATTAATGTGATATTTACAGGTAATCACGCTGTAACAGCATGCGTTCGCAGGAATGAGAAGTTCACAAAGGTATATGTATCACATTGGAACAACCGAAATAAAATATACAAACGTACCTACATTCTGTATTTTAAAAAACCTACCTGTTACCAGTTGTTCATCTAAAATTGTGAGCCATATGTCTGTGACTATTGCAGCGCTATCTATCACAAAGCGGAAAAAGTAGTCCAACTGAAACATTCATGTTTCTTTACATACTACACGAATATGTAAAAAAATGTGGGTTCCTATTTAAAAAAAACGCAGTTGATATCCGTTTGATCTATGGCAGCGCCATCTAGCGGGCCAACCATAGCACCATCTGGTTTCCCCCTTCAAGCTAAACAAGTTTCGTTCTTTGTAGTTTTTTCGTTTAACGCTTATTTCGTGAGATATTTCGCCCGGTCACGATCAATGGACTATCCTGTATAACTCATTGAAAAGATAGCTTAAAATCAATCTCAAAATTTGCTCTGAACAAACAAGAAAGCGATCTAAGGTGTGTTTACATCTGTGTGCCTTGCAGCTATAGTGGGGTCAGCGTAAGTTGACCCTGACAGTTGTTGTGGGTTGGGCGCGGCAACATGGTCGGCCTACCTCAACCAATAACAGAACGTGATTTTGTAAACGTCTCTATAGCAACGCCTCAGTGTTGTCACAGCTCTGAAAACGGCTGCTGTCTTCGCCTGCAGCCCTTAGCGCTTCGCAGTTGATAGCTGGCAACAATGCTGTGAGCTGTCATTCTTACGGCGTCTCGACTATAGTTGCCCTGTGGCTGTACTTCCCCACACGCAAGTAGAGGCATATGTCTCCCCGTCTGCTGCAGGCATACGCCTGTGCCTCTGTGCGCACAATTCAAAGGATGCATGCTCCTACTTGCCTCTTCGAGCAACGGCTGGATGCGCCTAGTACGCACGGAGAGTCGCACATATCTAAGAAACGCGTAAGAAAGGAGTGGAGACTGACCTTTGTTCAGCGAGTCGTTATAGAGGTTACGGCAGTCGTCCTCGGTGCTGGTCTCCTCCATGCCCTCGACCTCCCTGGAGTCGATCTTGAGTTCCTCTTCGTCAGGCAGGACGGCGGCCTTGCCGCCGGCGGTGGCGAGGCCGGAGACGAGCGCGCTGAACAGGTGCTCGGCGGCGGGCGCCGGCGGCGGCGGCTCGCTGCCCTCGTCGCTGACGAAGCTGGTGCTCGTCAGCGTGGCCGCGTCGTCGTCGGCCTCGGCTCCCGTGTCCTCGTCGGCGCCGGCGCCCGTGGCCGGAGGCCGCTGCTGCAGCAGCAGCTGGCGCTGCGCCTGCAGCGTCTGGTTCTCCACCCAGCGCTTGATCATGCTCTGCTTGTGCGTGTCCATGTAGCCGTAGGTCGCCGGGGCGCCGCCGCCGTGGCTCTTGTAGCCGTTCATCAGCGCCTGCGGCTGCGTCACGTCCTCCACCTGCACCACGGTACACACTGTAAGCTTTTTGCGTTTAGAGTCTGCAGCTTTAGAGTGCCGGCATATTCAGTGTTTGCAACGCCTAAGGCAATGGTCCCATTTTGGCCCTCGAGCACTCCACTGCTCCGAGTTCCCAATATTATATTGCGGATAATACACTGAGGTGACAGAAGTCGTGGGATAAAGATATACGCATATACAGATGGCGGGAGCATCGCGTACACATTCAAGGGCACTTCATTGGCTTAGCTGTCATTTGTACTTAGGTGGTTCGTGAGAAACCGTTTCCACCGTGATTACGGCCGCACGACGGGAATTAACAGACTTTGAACGCGGAAAGGTTGTTGGAGCCAGACGCATGGCAATTCCATTTCAGAAATCGTTAGGGAGTGGCCTTCACTTAACGATGGAGAGCAGCGGTGTTTGTGTAGATCTATCGGTGCTAACAGACAAGCAACAGTGCCTGAAGTAACCGCAGAAATCAATTTGAGACGTACGACGAACGTATCTATTTGCACAGTGCGGCGAAATGTGGCGTTAATGGGCTACGGCAGCAGATGACCGACGTGTGTGCCTTTGCTAAAACCACATTACCTGCAGCATCTCTCCTAGGCTGGTTACCACATCAGTTGGACGCTAGACGACTGAAAAACTGATACCTGACCACATGATTCCGGATTCCAGTTGGTAAGAGATGATGGTAACCGGATTTCAAGCTTATTTTGAGCAGGGGCCTTAACCATCTCGGCTGTTCCTGCTCACTTCCCCATCCCACAGTGTCTACGCCCCCCCCCCCTTTCCCTGTCCTCAGCCTACCTTGATTTCCATAACAGTGTTAGTGAGACAAACGTGTTCAACGTTAGTATTGTCGTCGTTTTTGCCGTCTGTCATGTCTGATCCGGTACAAATTTGCTTGTGACACCAATAGGTATGATTACCATGCCGAACGCAGCTGATGTCAAAAATATTCGCAATTGCGACAAAATTTCGTAATTATACTATAGCTGCAGATCGTCACCAATTCTGTTCATTCACGCATGAATGCATGCATGATAAATATTGTATTTTTTTTTCTTATTTTACTGCAGCGTCCCTCTAATTCACATTAGAAATCATCAATTTTTAAATAAAACCTGAATTAAACATTGACCATTTCAAGTTTGCTATTTTTAGGTAACAGACATGACGATAACTATGTAGAGCAAAAATGTTCCATAGGTTAAGTGGCCATTTAAATATCCTCCCTCGGTTTCTAGTTGGTTCATCACATCAGGTTTCTTGGGGAATGTAGAAAGAAACTGATTGCATATGAAAACTACATGATCGTTATGAGGTAATCTCTGATAGGTATACAACACACCTAATATACAGGTAACGTGGGTACGATATTAACTGACGAAGTCTGCTAGGAAAACTTGCGTAGTCTACTCTTACTTATGATAGTCTATGGTAACCTATGGTAATTTTACAACTGTATGGCCGACCGTTCTGGCCGAGCGGTTCTAGGCGCTTTAGTCCGGAACCGCGCTGCTGCTATGGTCGCAGGTTTGAATCCTGCCTAGGCATGGATGTGTGTGATGTCCTTAGCTTAGTTAGGTTTAAGTAGTTCTAAGTCTAGGGGACTGATGACCTCAGATGTTAAGTCCCATAGTGCTCAGAGCCATTTGAACAACTGTATGCACAACACATTCATGGACAATTTCGTTTTTCAATGAGCCTACCATTATGCCAACATGGAACTTAAAGTTGCACTTTACTTACAGGAATTTCACTTATGGGCAGTAATTCAACAAGATGCTGCACAATCACACTGGGGTTATTTGTTCACCAGTCTTGCATGAAGCCTTTTTGGACCAACAGATTGGTGGAGACGAGCCAATGTCCCGGCCCCCATGTTCACCAGATATAAACCCTCTTCATTTAAGGATAAGAGTTCCAGATGTGCAAAGTATAACGGCCTGAATATAAGACGCCGTACAGATGGAAAGCAAAGAGTTGTTGGCAAAGACACCGAAAGAAATTATGTATTGCCTACGGCAATAAATGGAGCACATGGTGAAGTGTATCAAAAGAAAGCTTTACGAATTAAACTATCACGCAAGAAAGCACACAGATGCAGCTAGCATAGTTCCTTAGAAATAAAATTTTGAAATCAGGGAAAGATTTTATGCTCGCCTTGAACATTCTTATGACACTGAATTATTTAAGTACATAAGGGGCAATCAAAAAGTTTCCCTTCGAAGGCAGCACTATCAGATTGTCTAAGAAGCTGCTTATACATCCACATCGCAATCGCTTTGAGTTGCATATAAGCTCTAGCATCGTCCACAAGCGGAAAATATTTGTTCACCCCTTATAATAAGAAACGTGTTATGAGCTCATCAGACAGCAAATTAATCACCCGTAGAGAAATCATTGCAACCATAAGTTAATATAGTGTAACTCCGCCTTGCACTTGACCGCCACCTGGATTCAATTGGAAGTGAGTCCACAAGGTCGTGCGAATACGTCTCATTCAGGCTAAGCCACTCGCTGAGGACCTGATTGCGCAATTGTACCAAATTGCGGGGATGCTGATGTCTGTGTTTTACCCACTGTTCTAGCATGTCACACAGATTTGCTGTGGCGTTATAGTCAGCTGATTTTGCAGGTCAATCGAGATGTAAGAAGATAGTGAACTGTTCAGAAAACCAATCAATTATTCTTCCAGCCAACGATCTTCTCTGTCGTCTTTATGTGCCCATGTGAGCATGGGCCTCTTGTGAGGTGACCACTCCAAATGTTCAATGCATGCAATTCCAGTCGCAATGTTCTCTCACTAACGGGTTGGAATGGACCTTTATTCACCGCCTGCAGCAATTCCTATCGGATTTGGAAGTGATTTTGATTCACAAGCCATGAAACGCACCTCTGGGGCCTCTCAGTCAGGATTTTTTCCCGACCACGGTTCTGACGTCATTTTTCGTGGCCACGTGAGTTTCACCGCTGCTTATAGACAATGTGGACCAGTCTACCGCGAAACACCAACAAATCCAGCTACATTATACACTGTATGGCCACGGGCAGCGTCAAACACGATTGTGCCTTTTTACCCTCTGTCACGTCCTTGCATTTACCCATATTTAAGTAGAACGTGCGCTTGAAACATAAATGTCTGACCCCTATCACTTTACGCTCATATAGAGACATTGCACTCGCAGTAGAGCAGGTGGTTCGATTGCTACGCTATCAGTAATGGCTTAACAATTCGTCTTTGTGTGCACACTGGGGCGCATGCACAGTCCAGAGAGCTTACTTAGTCCCGTGAGTTTACTTAGTATTGTTTAGTGTGAAGAATGTTCCAATACAATGTCAAAAAAATATTAGAATTACAAAAAATGCTTACTAGCTGACCTTGCCTTGTAGAAGCAGAGGGAGGGGTGCGTTACCTTGAGCGGTCCGTCGATCCAGGTCTCCCTCTTGCCGGCGATGAACTTGGCGTCGCTGGCGACCCTGCTCCTGGAGACGCGCGGGCCGTCGATCCAGCGCTCGTCGTGCGCCGCTGCGGCTGCCGCAGCTGCGGCCGCCGCGGCCGCCTTGAGGAAGCCCGCGGGGAAGGCGCCGGCGAGGCGCTGCGCGCGCAGCTGCTGCTGCAGCGGCGGCGCTCTGTGCTGCGGGCTCGCGTCTGCCGCCTGTGGCGGGCTGCGCTGGTGCCGGCGCGGCAGCGTCGTCGTGTGGTTATGGTTGTGGTTGTTGTAGGCGTGGTTGTGGTTGTGGCCGTTGTGGAGGGTCGCGCCCTCGTTGACAGAGTCCTCGGCGGCGCCCCTGGCCGGCCGCTGGTGGTGTACGGCGCGGGTAGGCGACCCCTTGGCCTGGTGCTGCGGGTTGCCCTTGGCGGCAGAGCCATCTGCTGGCGGCGGCGACAAGCTGCCCTGCCCGTTCACCGCCGCCGCCTTTGCAGTTCTCGTCGGGGAAGACCTCGCGCCTTTCAGAAACATATTCGCTTAGTGAGAACAACCAGCAATCACAGAATCACAGAAAAACATCTACACGTCGTTTTTTTTTTTTTGTTTAGTTTGGAACAACCAAATACTCACCAATTACGCAAAAAAAAAAAAAAAATGTTCCAGATGTAAAGATAATACGCTCCAGTCACATTTCTGTGACCACCGCCTATGTTCGTGTTAACGTACAATAACTACTCACAGATGGCAGGTGGCAGTGGAAAACCTTCCGTATCCTGATGTTCTCAAAACCCAACAACCACCATCTGATGCCTCTTCCTATCTCCCTATATGTCTCACCTCGGTGTTCAGCAAGCTCTTGGAATCCATCCTTACCCGGCGCAGCCATCACCACCTCCACCGACACTACCACCTCTCCAACACTCAATGTAGCTTTCGATCTTTCTTCTCTGCCGGTGACCGACTCCTATGCCTCACTCCTCTCCCTCCAGTTTAACTCCCGTCGCTCTGCCATTTTAGTCTCCCTCGACCTCGAAAAGGCCTACGACCGTGTCTGGCAACCCAATCTCCTGTTTAAACTCCAGACATATGCCCTACCTATCAAATATGTCCGTCTGATTGCCTCCTTCCTCTCCCACCGCCCCTCCTATGTTACCATCCATAACGCCGATTCCCGCACCTTCTACCCCTCCATGGGAGTGCCCCAGGCCTCTGTCCTCTCCCCTCTCCTCTACCTCCTGTACACGGCAGATATGCCCCAACCCTTCCTCCCCTCCAGTACACCTCCTGCAGTATGCCAATGAAACTGCCTTCCTCACCCTCGCTCCTACCCTGCAACGGTCACCTTGACATTATTGCTGCATGGTGTAACCAGTGGCTCCCGAAAATCAAGACCCAGGCAATCATCATAGGTCGTACCACTCGCTCCTTTCAGTTCCTTGATTTTTCCCTTACCATCTGCACCCGTCTTGACCACCTCTCCCCCACGCTCACCTATCTTGGCGTCACTATTGACTGTCACCTTACCTGGATCCCTCATCTCCGCTCTATCCAATCCAAAGCCCATAACCGCCTCCGACTCCTTAAACGCTCTGTCCAGACATGGGGGTTGAACTCCTCTACCATTCTCCACACCTACAAATCCTGAATCCGTCCCATCCTCTGTTATGACAGTCCCATCTGGATATCCACCCCCCCCCCCTCATATTCTATAAGTCCCTCCAGATCCTGAAGCACCAAGCACTCGGCTTCGCCTTCCATATATGCCTCCTGTCCCCCATGCAGATCCTCTATGACCTGATTCCTTTCCCCCCATCTACTCCTTTTCCTAGAACATATCGCGTCCTCTACACCTCCCGCCGACTTGATCCCCCCTCATCCCCTAGTTGCTCCTCTCCTCTCCAATCCCTGCCCTCAGACTTACCTTCAGCATTGTGTGCCCCCTATCCTCCACCTCTATACCCTTCATCTCCTTTCCCAAGGTGTCTTCCCTTGTCTTTTCCTCCCAGATGATGCCCTCTCTCCCTCCATTTATCCCTGCTATCAACTCTGATCCTCACCTCCCCCTCCCTCCCTCTGTTCTTTCCCCAGGGTCCCTCTCTCACCCTTCTCGGCTCCCTCCTTTTTTCTTATCCTCTTCTCCCCCTCCCCCCAAATCTGCCGCTGTGTCGCCTCTATAATGCTGTTTTAAGTGAGTGCTCAGTGTTGTGCATCCCCAGTCAATATTGCGACTAGCCACCATGCTGTCCCTAGGTGTGTTTTTAACTGTTGCGAATGGAAACCAGACCGACGCTGTGTTTTTTAATTGTGCCTGTGTACTTACTGTGTGTTTTAACCAGCTTGACCGACTCTTTGTTTTTATATTTTCTTCGCAACCTATTCGCCTCGTTTCACTTTTTAACGGTCACCGTTTTTATCGCCTGTTTTTATTGTTATATCTCCTTATTATGTTTTTAAACTTTTCTGTAGGCTGCAGAGCGGCATATTGTGCTGCTGCCAAGGCCCTCCCCCTTCTGGGGGGGGGGGGCTAGAAATCCAACAAAGAAATAAAAAAACAGGTGGCAGCACTAGCAGTGGAGGGTATATAAAGTGTGTTGGGCGGATAGGGGGCGGGGGGGGGGGGGGGGAGGGGACGACGACGACGCTTAACAAATTGCAGTAGTTGTCATAATGTGAAAACCAAATGATCTGTCTGACGTCCGATTATTGGCTTCTGGGTTAGGTGTGGAAGCATTTCCGCAATGGCTAAGTTTGCAAAGTGTTCGCGTGCTGTCGTAGATCAAGTATACCATGCGTGCCAAAATGGTGCTGTCCAAAACCAGCGCCGATGCAGTTGTGGTGCAAATGGTTCAAATGGCTCTGAGCACTATGGAACTTAACATCTGAGGTCATCAGTCCCCTATAACTTAAAACTACTTAAACCTAACTAACCTAAGAACATCACACACATCCATTCCCGAGGCAGGATTTGAACCTACGACCGTAGCGGTCGCGCGGTTCCAGACTGTAGCATCTAGAACCGCTCGGCCACTACGGCCGGCAGTTGTGGTGCACTGCAGGCCATAGATGAGTGGGGTAAATGACGGATGCGGAGATGTGTGTGGACGAAGAGCAATGCCACTGTTAAGCAACTGCCAGGTGCACCAAGGGGCTACCAACAGTGCTTTCTCAAGGACCGTTCAGACGTTGCTGCGTATGGACCTCCGCAGCAGGCGCCGGGTTCAGGTTCATGCAACCATGCATCGGCGATGAAGGCTGGAACTTGCTCACCAGTAGCGCAACTGGACGTTCGGTGAATGGCGACAGGTGGCCTTCTCATCTGAATCATGTTTCATGCTTCATCAGGCAGACAGCCGGTCTCGTGTACAGCGGAAAACGTCTGAAAGCATATACCTTGCAACAATCGTCGGAAGGATCTAGGCTGGAGGAGGGAGCGCCATGGCCAGGGGAACTATCGTGGCATTCCCTGGGTGATCTCGTCATTCTGGAAGGCACAATGGATGAACACAAGCATGCATTCATCTTTGGGGACCATGTCTACCTCTACATGCAGTTTGATCTTCTTCGGCACGATGGCGGCTACCAGCAGCGTAATGCAACTTGTCATACAGCTTGCACTGTACATGCATGTTTCGAAGAGCACGAGGATGAGTTTACCGTACTCCCCTGGCCACCGTCCGCAGCTCGTGGTCGTGCGGTAGGGTTCTCGCTTCCCGCGCCCGGGTTTCCGGGTTCGATTCCCGGCGGGGTCAGGGATTTTCTCTGCCTCATGATGACTGGGTGTTGTGTGATGTCCTTAGGTTAGTTAGGTTTAAGTAGTTCTACGTTCTAGGGGACTGATGACCATAGATGTTAAGTCCCATAGTGCTCAGAGCCATTTTTTTCCCCTGGCCACCAAACTTCCCGGATTTAAACCCTATCGAGAATGTGTTGGGCCATCTAGATCGGGCTATGCAACCGAGAAATGTACCGCAGCTGGCCACAGCACTGGATCAAAATGGCTCCACATCCCTTTCAGTGCCTTCCAGAACCTCACTGACTTTCTTTCTGAACGTCTCGCAGAGATTTTCACTGCAAGAGGGGTTTTTCCGATTTTTGACAGGTGGTCACACTAATATGACTAGACTTTATCTTCAGAGGGAATGTCTCTGTGCTAATACTGGCCACCACGTAACACCCCCCCCCCCCCCCCCCAACTTTTCATTTTCAAACGGGAACCCTCTCTTTATTATTGCAGATTCAAATTCTACGCCACAAAATTCCTAGGGTTTACCTGAGACCATTTTTTTCCATTTATGGTGGATGGCGCTGTAACCGGCACGAGAGTTACGGCAGTTGGACAGGAAATCAGTCGCTCTGGTAGTGAGATTCGAGGGGACTCACTGAAATCAAGCATCCTGCCGCTGTGGGGTCTCAAACCCTGAAGGCAACAGAAAGCTACGTTATGTTATAAGTAGCTTATTTGCCAGTCTTTTAAATGAGTAAAAGTGTAATTTTTGCTGTATAGTCCACCTGCTTAGCTGGATGGTAATGTGCTCGCCTGCCATGCAACTGGACCCGGGTTCGATTTCTGTCCGGGTTAGAGATTTTCCCCGCTCAGGGACTGGACGTTGTGTTGTCCTCATCATCATTCTATCCTCATCGCTGGCGCGCGGGTCGCCCAATGTGGTGTCGACTGAAATAAGACTTGCACTTAGTGGCCAAACTTCCCCGGATGGGGCCTCCTGGCTAACGATGCCATATGCTAATTTCATTTTTTTGGTTTATAATCAAATTTATCAAATTAAATTAAAATTTTTAACGATTGTTCCAACTGTTTAGAAAAAAGGTTTGCATTTTTATTGGGAATTTAATGTAGAATCAAACGAGTCGGTTCATAGTTGCAAAAACATGAAAACCTGAATTTTATCAATTGCATCATCTACCATGACAAAAGAATGTTTGCGTATTTTTTGGCTTAGAATCCGAATATCCGAATCTGCAATAAAAAAACAAAACGTTGTTCCTCATGGGGTGGTGCGTGGACGGGGGGGGGGGGGGATCAGGATCTGGCCAGTTCCAGAAAAGACAGATATCCCCCTTAAAATATTAGCTTTTAATCTAGATAATGTTTTATGTATGATGGGTATTTTTCGAGGTATTTAGTTGTTCCACATTTTAAAAAAATCCTATGTATCTTCCATGTATCTGTATATCTTTATATATGTATCTATGCACACACTCGTGAGGCAAAACATTATGACTGCTACCTACGGTGGCGTTGTGCCTACGTGATGCAGTATATTAGAGGAGCAAGATCGAATAAGGACTCATTCTAGCGACGATACCCGCCAGAAATAAGCGATTTTGATAAAGGTCAGAATGCAACAGGTTGGCGCTTTGGAAAGAGGTTCTCAGCGTGGCGAAGCTGGATATGTGTTCATGTGCGTCTATGGAAAGTGACTGAAGGACGGTGCGACGAGTAAATGACGGGGTGTTAAATGTCGGTGGCTAGGCTGCTCTGGACAGATTGCGATCTGTGGCAGACCTGGTGAGAGTAGAATGCTGCTACAGGCACAAGTGCATAGGAGCACATCGTTCAGTTCACATTACAGAATACGAGGCACCCAAGCAGACGACCATTACAAGTTCCCATGTCCGAAAGAACAGACACCACACATGCAGTGTAATTCAGTTGCCACTACCTGTAGATTTTATGCAAACCACAACGCATTCAAAAACCACAATTGAGATATTCTCTCGCTTGCTACCTGCAAATTATTAATCCTACAGAAAAAATGAACAGTCTCTAGAATATTTCTGTAGGAAATTTAATGTAGTTAAATTGTCTACTGGGAAACTTTTCAAATAAAAATGGGTGAAATGGCTCTGAGCACTATGGGACTTAACGTCTGAGGTCCTAACTAACCTAAGGACATCACACACATCCATGCCCGGGGCAGGATTCGAACCTGCGACCGTAGCGGTCGCGCTGTTCTAGACTGAAGCGCCTAGAACCGCTCGGCCACACAGGCTGGCGGATACTTTTCGTTGGAGGCCACGGTTTTGAGTAATTCAAGAAAATCTTGTTTAAAGGTCACTTTTGTACGTTTTTATTGAGTAATTCGAAAAGTATGATCTCTAGCGTAAACGTATCCCAGTGAAAAGCTTAAATTTCCTACAAAAAGGTCCC
Organism: Schistocerca piceifrons; assembly: GCF_021461385.2. NCBI lineage: Eukaryota > Metazoa > Arthropoda > Insecta > Orthoptera > Acrididae > Schistocerca > Schistocerca piceifrons. Next base: position 301,608,356 of record NC_060143.1, read on the forward strand.
GTCAATTTTTTCTGTAAGACTAGTAGCTTGCACGTAGCAAGTGAGGGAATATGAAAATCTCGTGCGTTGATTCTGAAGGTTTTACGGGTTGCATAAAACCCATAGCCAGGGTCTGTTGAACCATCTTTTATATAAATATATACGGCCGTTAAGATCATCTGAGTGTGGACGCAACTTCTCTACAGAACTCTTGTGGGAATCAAGCGTGATGCGGCAAGTAACGAATATGGTGGCCAGGGGCAATAAGTGAGTAGTGTGTGATAAGTGTGACAAGTTGGAAATTCGTGTCGGACGGAAAGCGAAGCGGTTAAGGCAACAGCTCACGTGAAGTGGCAAATCTGGGTTGCAGTCGCGGTCCGGTACAAATTTTCATTTGTCGTCATTGAATTCATTTCAGTGTCCAATTATGGATGATGTCAGAATTAATTCGTGACCCATTGCGAAGGTTCTCAATGGCCTGGTATTTTCTACTAGTGCTGTTTCGCTAGAGGTTTTACAGTACCTGGACAGAGAAAATGCCTACACTATACTTAAATAAGAACACAAATTAGATAAATATTTTGACGAAAATTGTTTCAGTAGTGAAAAAAATCTGATTTATTTAATGAGGAAAATAATTTTCGATGTTTTTCATTACTTAGAAAGAAAACCAAAATACAAACGACAAAATAAAAATGCCCTTGTTTCTGCTTTGTAAATATTGCTGGATATGTTTATGAGTATATACTGTCTTTACTAAAGAGCAAATAAATTTACATGTTTTGAAATGTTTGGACGAAACGTTTCCCATTTTGCCAGTTATCTGAAGTGCTGAGAATTTACCCTACCAGTATGCTCTTTGTCAAAAACATACACTTCGAACTTTGCTTTTGTCATTAGTAAACTTTACATTCTGTTAATGTATTTCGATTTTTTCGAAACGAGGATGGCATCTCATAAGCTCACTTTTCACCATTCAGATGCGAAACTGCAAAACAGACAGCTGTGAGAATACACGTAATTTTGGTGCTGCTGTGCAAACGAAAATGATGTCTCGTGGCGAACATAACTAAAACAGGAATAAAACACTAGGGGCCATGCAGCAAACTTACTTGCCACGAGTAGTCGATTGGGACGACAGTAAAGTTGCGCTCTACCAAAACTGCGGCTCTGTAGGATTGGTAAACTACATAAATGACATAGTAAATGGTAGGATTACAGATAGTATTGGTAGCACTGCTAGGGGAAGATACACTAATGAATGAATGAAAAAGAGAGACTGAGAGCCGGTGGCTTCTCTTTTCTTTTAGTTTGTTTGTTTTACAGATAATTAGAACTGCACATCGTTGAATATCAGTATACTGTGAACTTTGAGTCCTTACAGAATATAAACTGCATTTTTAATGTAATAAAATTACTTTGTAGCTTCTGCACTTTTATGTAACCGAAGTGACTGCTTTTGTTACAAGTATAGTTCTCATAAACAACGTAAAATAATATATATAATTGTTATTTTTATTTTGTACTCAGCAGATCGTTCTCGTCATGATCAAAGACAAGTGTTTCTTGGTATGATTGATAAATGCGAAAGTTGTTTGTAAGCACCAGAAACATGTTTGATGTAAGTTCAATGAAGAATTGAAGCTACGTTTAGTATGTTTTTAGTTTGTGTTTTATTTTAATTTTACCTCTTTTGAGGTAATTACCTTTCCTAGTGCTGTATGGGAAATCTGCATTTACTACAACAACGCTCTCTTTCGCGTAACAAATCAACAATTTTCGAATACAACTCGAATTAAACATTGAAAATTTCAATTATTCTATAAATACGGCTTATTTTTAAGTAGCAGACGTACAACAAAAATGTTCCGTAGGCTATGCAGCCTTTTATATGCCCTCACTCAGATTCTAAATGGTTCATCACTTTCAGTTTCTGGGGGGGAGCTAGTAAGACATACGCAGACAGAGAGATCAGAATGTGGTAGGTATAGAACACATCTAACGTACAGGTAACATGGTCACGATCTTAACAGACCAAGGCTGGTAGGAAAACTGCAGAGTCTACGCTTACTTATTACAGTGTCCGGTAGCCTATGGTAGTTTAACTCCAAGCCAGAATGTCGCTATGTAAAAGGGCTTTACGTTATATTTCTTATATAGCGTTATGTTTTTAAATAAAGGGAAATTTGTTTATTTACGTAATAAATAAGTTAGTAATAATAGCACATCATAACATGAAAATAGTGGTTGTGTTGAAGGTTGTGTTCGAGTTAAACAAGTGTTCGCAGTGCGCCTGTAAGCTTCTGTGTGGCGAGGTGAGGCGAGAGAGTCACGAGATGTAAAAGAAAGACAGGCCATGGTATGTATTGTGTACGTAGTTCCGTGTAGTCAGCGCGTACACAACTTTCCCACTAGAGCGCGCCCCGCTAAGCACAACAGCGCAGGCGCAGCGCTCGTCCGTCTCTGCACTACGAGATGGCGCTGCCATAGAGACAGACCAAATTCTGTTTCCGCCGATTCGCGTATTAATATGTAACGCAACCAATGAGATTGCTGCCAATGTAGAACCTTTTCTCCTCGTGGATCACACTCTCGCAGTGATACACGAACGTGTGAGGTATTATAACGAGTGTACAGACCTCCGATTAGTCATTCTGCATTTGTCTGTACCAGTCTATAGTCAAGTTTCAGTCTGCGCCTAATAAGATTACCATATTCCTGTACATAGCCATGGAGAAAATGGCTAGACCCTTTGTCAAGTATCAGAGATATGTGAGAATAAGATTAACGTACCAAGACCAAAGGAACTTCAGGTTGTCAATTGTAAACAGCACCCAGAATCAAGTTACGTAATGTCTATGATTTTTATTATTTTAATAAATGTGTGTGAAAATTAACCAAGTTCTGTTTAAAGTTGGTCACCGTCAATCTGCTACTCTAAGCGTGCAAGTGGCATTTCTATCGTCTGACCTAATGGCAGAAGATAAACACGCCACAATAAGACCACGAGACATATTGCTGACACTCGCCTACTTCGTTAGTGCGACAAGTCAAATAATATGATGGTGTGTGTACTGAAGGTCTTACAGTACGCACACCACCGTATGTATGTCACAACATGTGGCACAACAGTTCGTACAACTTCCAGCAGCCGTCTCCAGTGGTGAGTGAGTAACTATTTCCGGTGAGTTTAATAATTCTTAACTGCATATTTAAACCATTTGAGCTTTCGACAACACACGACAAAGTTAAGACCTGTAGTGGGTACCATTTCATTGACATTTTAATTTCCCATGGGCCTCGCACGGAGGCGAGCATTGGCGTAGTATGGCGGAGAAGGCGACTAGTGTGACGTCACATGCCCGTTGTGGGGCCCGTATTTCTCATGTGTGCCAAAGAGTCAGCGTTGACGTCACTGCTCACAGCACATCTGCGCTTGATACCTAGTGACCGTGCCTAGACCCTCGGTATCTGCGTTACATGGTGAGCGGTCCAGTACCTGCGGCTGCGGTGCGGTAGAGCGGCGGGTGCTCGCCGTCCGTGGCGCTGTCGTCGGCCGCGCAGCCGCTGCTGCTGCCCAGGTAGATGACGGTGTCGGCCGACTGCTCGCTGCTCGACGGCTCCAGCTCGCTGCTGCCCGTCGAGTGGCCCGCCACGCGCTCCTGCAGGCGCGCAGACACCTCCCACGAGATGCCCGACCGCGGGCCGCCGTACTGCAAGCCCGGCGAATACGTCAGGTCACTTCTTTCCGCTCACTGTGCCACTAAACGCATCGGTGTACTTTGTGAAACTGTCAATGGTCTGCGCACTATTCAAACCCGATGGTTAACATTCGGCATGCGAGAATTTTTCTCGTTCAGTCTATATTACTAAAGGGATTCTTGTTGCAGACTGCATATCTAAATGCTTCCGGGAACAACAAAAATTAGATTTTCAGTACGTATGCACATTACTAAATTAGTCATCAGCCGCGTTTTTGTATCTGTATACAAGGGGATTCAAGAAGTAATCCTACACATTTGTTTCTGAAAGCAGCTTGGTTTTAGTCAGGATTCCAATACACCATATTGTTCGCCAAGTTTTTGGCTACAAAAGCCTATTTTCCAACATGATCTCCGTTCAATGCGATGGCTTTCGCCACTTTACTGCTCCTGCATGACATATCTCTACTGTTCGACGTCAGAGCCAACGTCTTGCTGCACCAATAACCTCCCCACCATCCACATACCACTTCCCGCAGATTGCATCCTTAATGAGTCCAAACAGATGGAAGTCGGAAGGCGCGAGATCCGTGCTGTAGTATGGATGAGGAGGAAAAGTCCAACGAATTTCTCTGGGCTCCCCCCAGGTGCGCTGACTTCTGTGTGGTCTTGCGTTGCCATGGAGAAGGAGAAGCACAATACACTTGAGAGGTGATCGTTGCACCATGAGAGAGGACATCAAACAGAATAGCCCCTTCTGAGTCCCAGTGCACCGTCGCCATGACTTGTAGAAAGTTTTTAAAATGTTTATGATTTAATATTTGTATCAAATTTAGGAACTATGTATGTATTTTGAGGCAGCATAACTCATGGTGCACAAATTACCTGCATTATATTTACTGAGTGTTTCACAATGAGACCGCTTAGCCATTTCGAACAAACTTCACACATATTTTCAAATCTTTTCGAAACTTTTCTCAGTGACATCCCTAGGAAATACTGAAACGAAAAACCTTTGTCGGTTCCTGCATTTTTGCTGTTCATGCAGTAGAGCTTCAGCATCGTGTATTGTACATCTTTTTGTTTTTATTATTTGTTTACTTATACTTCTATTCACAAATTATTTTGCAGACAGTACTCATATATGCCACTGACTCTACTTGCAATATTTTGCCACTGTGCGACACATACTTCAAGAGATACGATCTCATAAACATTGAGATGTGCGAGGAAATACGCTTTCTTAAAAAAGAGTCCCAAATTACGCAGACTATATTCATCCAGTGTTTGATAATGAGAGCAGTCACACTACCAAGAAATTAAATGTAATTTGAATTTTTTCTAAGCTTTTACTCTCTTATGTCCCCACAAAATAATGAAACCTACAAAATTAGGGTTTATGTTTCCAACCACTAAGATTTCATATGCCTAACATGAAATATTTAGCACGTTAACTTATTTGTAAAGCAGTCAGGTGCCTGAATCTTTTTATTCATGGGAGTGCGATTCTTTGAATCGGGGAAATACTGGTGTTTGTACATACTATTACCACGCTTTCGCTGAGCCCCTCACTCTGAATATATGTCAATTTGCAATTATTAAATATTGCCATTTGAACTGAATTGAAATGTTTTCGTTGATAGAAAATAAAACAGTTAGTTTCATGAGTTGTAGAAGTCTAAATACCCTATAATATAACCTTTCTATTTCCACAAAATGAATCTCTTTTAGCGCACACCTGGAATGATCGCAGTTACCCTTTACAAAACGTATTCCTACCCGATTAGTATCATGAATCAAATGATAACTGGAACTTTTTTCCAGAGAGAGACTCGAATTCAGAGAATTAATATCTTTCCAATTTGCACCACAGTTTAAAAAAAGAAAACAATAGTATATCCATTTAGTCAATAATTATTTCCGGGTCACTTTTCTTAGGTATTAATTATTACTTTGAAACAAAAGGAATGCTGTCTGGCAGACTTTTAGTTGGCAGCTTTAGCATAAGTTGTTTCCAGATGGTGATTGGTCTGTCAACGACACAGCACGTAAATGCGTAATTTTACTATAACAGAGTGATCAAATAGTTACTTAAGCTGAACTTATTAACTTCTTAATATCAAAACTACATTCTGTGCAGAAACTACGAGTTGGTATCTTTACTGTAAGAATAATTTACATTGACACTGAAATGTGAAAATGGTTTTATTACCTTACTTAACCTTTTATTAATTCTATCTTCACCTTCTCCCTCCCACTCAATACCCGATATTTAATGCATCGAGCTCCGTTTTAAGAAAAGCTAGTTTTTCAGGCATCTCGATGTCTATGACATCATACATCCTGAACTATGAACAGTATAAAATTTTTGTTTTGCAGGTGCATCCAGTGGTATATATGAATACTATCTCCAAAATGTGGTGTGAATAGAGTTAGCAGCAAAGAAGAAATAAATTAAAACAGCAATCGGATGCTGAAATTTTACTTCACGAACAGCAAAAATGTACATTTTTTTCGTTTCTGCGTGAAAAAGCTGCGAAACAATTTGAAATGATGTGTAAAGTTTGTTGTTGTCAAATACTCTCATTCTCAAATACTGAATGAATATGGGCCGGGTAATTGCTGCGCCTGAGTTATGCTGGCCCAAAACATGTACTCAATTTGTAACTTTAATGCTTGGCTTATTGTGCAACACCTTTAACGTAAGATTATACGCGGTGGGGTGTCACCGCCAGACACCACACTTGCTAGGTGGTAGCTTTAAATCGGCCGCGGTCCATTAGTACATGTCGGACCCGCGTGTCGCCACTGTCAGGGATCGCAGACCGAGCGCCACCACAAGGCAGGTCTCGAGAGACTGACTAGCACTCGCCCCAGTTGTACGGACGACTTTGCTAGCGACTACACGGACGAAGCATTGCTCATTAGCCGAGCCAATAGAATAGCCTTCAGCTAAGTCAATGGCTACGACCTAGCAAGGCGCCATTAGTAACATTGCATGTATCTAAAGAGTCTCACTTGTATCGCCACAATCTCCATATGTACCAAAAAGGATGGATTAAAGTTAAGTATTCCAGAAGCTACGTACTTTTCTTTATAGCTTTCATTACGTATCCTGTTTCGGACCTCACGCACCCTGCTTTGGCTTAGCGCGTGCCTTTCGGCTTCCTCTCATTGTGTCTAGGCTGTCTTGTCTAGACACAACACGTGGTGTGTCTAAAAAGTTCGGTGAATACTATCAGACAACAAACAAAATAAAAGATACAAACAAATGTTCTTTATTGCCCTTCAAAATAGTCGGCACCTGCTACAACACACTTTTGACAACGTTCGTACAGATTTTGGAAACTATCAGCAAAGGCCTGCTGTGGAATGGATCGCAGAACGGCTGTCACACGATCTCTAATGGCATTCATGTCCGCACAACGTTCACCTTTCATGGCCGCCTTCAAACCGGGAAACTGCAAGAAGTCCGCAGGAGCCAGATCAGGGGAGTACGGAGGATGTTCGAGAACAGTTACCATCTTCTGCGCCAGGAATTGGCACACACGGATCGCGCAATGTGCAGGGGTATTGTCATGGGCAGCACCCATTTTCCATTCCTGTGCAATTCTGGCCGAACCCACCGGATACGTTGTAACAATCGGTTCAAAACGGACTGGTAAAATGCAGCAGTAACGGTTTGACCTACAGGAACAAATTCCTTGCGGATGGTGCCATTGTTGTCGAAGAAAGCGATCAACAGTGTTTTCAACTTGGATTATTGTAGAAGGATTTTTTTTTCTTTGGTACTGGGAAAGAGGGTGAACACCACGACATCGATTCCCGTTTTGATTCCGTATTGAACTGGCAGCACCAGGTCTCATCTCCCGTGACGATAGTGTTCAGAAGCCATGGATCCTGGTCACACATGGAAATGAAATCACCAGACGTTTCCATCCGTTTTGCTTTCTGCTCATCTGTGAGCTTGTGAGGCACAAATTGGGAGCAGATCTTCCGCTTACCCAACCATCGCGAACGATGGTGTGCACCGTGTCCTTGCTTATGCCCAATTCCTCCGCAATCAATCTGAGAGTCCGTCGCCAATCTTGTGCCAGCATTTGTCGCACTTTCTCAATCTTTTCTGGGGTTGTGCCCGTCGATGGCCGACGTGAACGTGGCTCATCCTCAGTTGTTTTCTTCCCTTCACGGAAGCGTTCAAATCGTTCGGAAAAACATTTTCTGCTCACGGCTTCCCTCCCGTACACCTGCACCAACATTGCAGTCTTCCCCTACTTGTAGCAGAACTTGGTGTTTACACGTTGCTCCATTGTGCTGTGACACCTCCTCTCACACGACTACGTTCAACTGGTCGCAGTCTGTTTACACAGCCAGTCATATGCCGTCCATGCTATGTATCGATTTTCCTCAAATCTCTGAAGATCCATGCGCATGCACACACATATGCGCTAATTTGGCGATCAGATATGACACCATTCACCGAACTTTTTAGACTACCACGTGCATCTTAGTTTCCTCTGCGCCAACCACTATATGAGAACTACGCTAGCATAAATGGCTCATGTTTCGCCCAGGCCGCGTCAAAACGTTTTCTAAACGTTTGACCAGCTGGAGCTACCAATTCTGTCACTTTTATTTCTGTCCAAGCACTGCTTAGCCCACAATTTTGAAAGAAATCGGTGATGACGAGTAGGCGAGGCCCGCTTGTTAGTAGATTATAACATTACTTTCAATTTTTAATTTCAGTCAACGATTATACGAAAAATACTGAAAATCAAGTTCTTGTTGTTCCTGGAAGCCGTTAGATAGGCAGCCAGCAAGTGGCAATGGGTGTTTGTAAGTTTTAGTAGCACGCCGATTAAGAAGCACTACAATTCCATATTTTGACAGATAGACTAAAGTGCTTTGATGCAAAAAAGAGAAGTTGAGTTCTTTTATTCTGGAAAAAAGGTTCTAATAATGCCAAGTATGTATAGTACAAATTTTTGTCATGTCCTCAATTTTGTTTCTGGTTGGCTTATCTTTTATTGCTTAAGACCTTTTAACATTGCAGCGCGTCAGCAATCGTGAATAGTTTAGTGATTAAAAAGAATCCGCCTCGATTGCAAATAGAAACCCGATGTTGACCTAGGTTTCGGCGCGGATAACCACGTCTTCTTCAGAACACACTAAAACTACAAACTGCCTAAAGAGGCATGGGCCAACATTAATACAGAACGCCCAAAAGGGCAAAAGACTCGCACAAAATGTAAAATAAACGGTACTTGTGTACCATGTCAATAGCTGTACTTAGCTCAAACGTCAGAAGCGTGCTCCCTCACCCCAGCCAACATTCGGTGGGCGGCGAGCTCTCAGTTTACCGAACGTTGGCTGGGATGAGGATGCACGCTTCTGACGATTGAGATAAGTACAGCTATTGACATGGTACACAAGTACCGTTTATTTTACATTTTGTGCGAGTCTGTATTAATGTTGGACCATGCCTCTTTAGGCAGTTTGTAGTTTTAGTGTCTTCTGAAGAAGGCGTGGTTATCCGCGCGGAAACCTAGGTCAACATCCGGTTTCTATTTGCAATCGAGGCGGATTCTTTATGATCATTATATTTGCTGCTTACATTGCTATTTGATTTTATGTTCGAGGAGGTTAATGCAAACGAAACGTACATTCCATATTTCGCATTTTATCTTGTATACTAATAATAAATCTGTAAAAATGTCGTGTCTGTCTCTTTGTCTGTTTCAACACGCCTCTCCAAAATTAGTTGACGAATTTTGATGGGGTTTTAACAGGTAACTTGAGCATAGCTTGTGGCACCAATACAGGCTTTATTCCATCAAAATCGAATCGCGAAAAAAGAGATCGTAATTAAAGTTTTATCCATATTACTATTATTAATGCCAAAGCAACTCTGTTCCCTTTTTACGAATAACCCGCAGGACGAATTTTGATGCAATTTGGTATGGAAATAGTTCGAACCTTGAGGAAGAATGTAGGCTACTTTAGAAAGTGTGTAGTACAAGATACTCACTGATTTGAAGAATATTACAAGGAAAATACTTACTTTTCGAAAAAGCTGTTTACTCTTTGACTTTTGATCTTTATCATATTTGTGAAAATGCTTTTATTGTTTGAAATGTGTTGCGTGTTATGATTCAAAGTAATGGGTAAAATTCTTATGCAATCTTTAATAAGTTTATACTGCCACACCATTTGTTGCATAATGTACACGCTGTGTAATTTATAGCTACTGAACAGCACGATGCATACGTGCGTGCTTCCACCCATGCCCTTCTGCACGCAGTGCTCGGCAGCGAGGCTGCACATATCGACGTATCACCTGTTGCGACAGCTTGGGAGGGACAGAGTGGCGCGCACATCACGAGCTATGCTTAGCCAAACAGGCAGACACGTGACGGTAGCTGATATTACGCACGTACAGTAGCTTACTTACTCTCAATCACTCATCATAACAAAGCTACTGACATCCGAGTGCAGCTAGTTATGCAGGGTGAAAAGTATTTAAACCGACAAACTCTGAGAGGTTATATGGGACATCAAAACAAATATTTTTTCCTATTGTCATTTTTTCCTATGAGGATTATTTAAACCGGTGGAGGCCGTATTACTATCTTCAGTTGTAGGCAAATGATGTCCACCAGTGTGGTAGTGCATTGTCTCTGTTTACTAATGGAGCGATACATCTGGAGTGAGTACACTGACATGGTTGGTGCGTACTACGTAGCGCTACACAACGGACGAGCTGTACAGCGGGTTTATCAATAACAATATCCTTATCGCCGTATCCCGCATCATACGACCTTTGCTGCGTGACACCAAGTCATTTAGCAGATTACTTGGACAGGGACGCCGTCGCACGGTAAGAACGCTGCAATTTTAGGAAGCTGTCTTGCAGCATGTGGAGTGGGATCCTTCAATCAGCACTCGTGCAATTGCGCGTAACGTGGGGACGAATCAGACGAATGTAAGAAGAGTCCTTCGAGAACAATTGTTACGTCCATTTCACATACAGCGTGTCCACAACCTGGAACCAGTTGATTACCCACCCAGAGCACAGTTTTCGCAGTGGTACCTGGAACAGTGCGGAATGCAAACTACATTTTCATCCCCTGTGTTGTTTACTGATGAAGCAACATTCGGGCGTGATGGAGTCGTCAACATGCACAATTCGCATGTTTGGAATGACGATAACCCACTTGCCACAATTACTAGCGCTCATCAAGTGCGGTTCTTCGTTGATGTGTGGGTCGGTGTTGTTGGGGACTGCTTAATTGTGGCCGTATCTGCTACCTAGGCCATTAAATGGCAGGCACTATTACAATTTTCTCGCCAGAGCATTGCCAGAATTGCTGGAAGACGTCCCGCTCCCTATAAGACAACGCATGTGGTTCCAAGATGACGGGGCGCCGGCACATTTCAGTCGTCGTGTGCGTCGATTCCTGGACAGACGGTTCCCAAAAACGTGGATTGGCAGAGGTGGTCCTGTTCCATGGCCTTCTCGATCCTCAGATATGTCCCCTCTGGACTTTGTTGTGTGGGGAGAGATGCGTAACCTTGTTTACTCAACTCCTGTTGCATCAGAAGAGGATCTGGTTGCCTGGATAGTAGCAGTAGCAGGAACAATTCGTGATGCTCCTGGCGTTTTTGCCCATGTCAGACAGAACATCATCCGACGGTGTCACCTTTGTTTACGTGTCAATGGTGCCATTTCTGAAAACCTCCTCTAATTGAAATTGGGTTGTGTTAATGTGTTCTCTCTTGGCCATAAAAAATGGAAAAGTGTTTGTTAGTTTAATTAATTTCCCGCTAGTGAAATCTTCCTCTACCGGTTTAAATGACATTAGGGAAAAAAAATTGTTTTGATGTCCCCTACAACCTCCCAGAGTTTGTCGGTTTTCACCCTGTAAATAAGTCATTTTTTTGTTAACGAAAAAGATATTAAAAATCACCCTGCGATCCTGTCTATATCAATATCTCTGACAAATTTTTATTGTAGTATTTCAAAATATTGGTATCGATACGAAACATTGTAGCAAACGTGGTACTAGAACGTCGCTAGTGGTGTCATTGCTAGGTCACCTTGTTGGCGCGGTGGCGCAACCGGTGAATGCGCGCCGCCAGCTGCAGCGTGGCCAGCGTGTCGCTGTAGTGGTGTGCACGCGCAGACACGTGCACCAGCATGGCCGCGTGGCACGTCAGCGACCCCAGGCACTCGCGCAGCAGCTGCGTCAGCCGGTGCTCCCTGCAGCACGCCACACACGGGGGTCAGCTCACAGCCGCCAACACTACCTGCTCACAAAACACTGTAGTGGTGTGCGCGTGCAGACACGTGCACGAGCATGGCTGCGTGGCACGTCAGCGACCCCAGGCACTCGCGCAACAGCTGCGTCAGCCGGTGCTCCCTGCAGCACGCCACACACGGGGGTCAGCTCACAGCCGCCAACACTACCTGCTCACAAAACACTGTAGTGGTGTGCGCGTGCAGACACGTGCACCAGCATGGCTGCGTGGCACGTCAGCGACCCCAGGCACTCGCGCAACAGCTGCGTCAGCCGGTGCTCCCTGCAGCACGTCACACACGGGGGTCAGCTCACAGAGCCCACCACTACCTGCTCACAAAACACTGTAGTGGTGTGTGAGCGCAGACACGCGCACCAGCATGGCTGTGTGGCACGTCAGCGAGCCCAGGCACTCACGCAGCAGCTGCGTCGGCCGGTGCTCCCTGTAGCACGTCACACACGGGGGTCAGCTCACAGCGCCCACCACTACCTGCTCACAAAACACTAATTCGATGGTCAGTGAAAATTTTTTTCCTATTTTTTTTCTCCTACATTAAGAGGAGGTTCTGGTCGAGAGGCATGGAAAATGGGTATAGTTGTAATTGGTTTCATGCAAGGATTGATTGATTTATTAAAATGGGGGTTGTACCAATTTATTAAACATATATTTGTGTATGAGGAAATTTTTTAATCTCACAAACAATTAAAAATGGCAGCTGCAGCCCTTGTCAAAGTACGCACCTCACAGCATGTCCTGGTTTGCGCGAAGCCTTGTACTGACTCGTCGTTACTTCTGAAGCCCATAGAAATAGCGAATTTTTAAATTAGATTGCATCTGGCTGGCTATCGCGAAGTGATTCTAAAAAATAACTCGAAAAAAATGGCACCTATTCGAAAAACATCCAAATTTCTTGGCAAGTTTTCTGTATTCAAATGTCAGAAAAAAATATTTTAAATTAGAATTCAAATTTTACTATCATTAAAATAATTAAATAAATCGGATAATCTGTCTAGGCTATAGAGCGCTTTCCACGCTGAAAAATTCTGTTTCGAGAGAAGCAAAGTTTTGGAGTATAAACAACGTTTCAAGGCTTACGGTTAAGCTATGAGCCCAGGACTATCGACAACATCCTTCCTCTTCCTCTCTGGTTCTGAATTTGGTGATGTGTTTTTTTTCCATCCGGACTCTTTTAACAAACTGGGACAATCCTTGCTCCGTGACGGCCACGCGTTTCCCGTCAGATACACTATGTGATCAAAAGTATCCGCACACCCCCAAAAATTGCCGGCAGGAGTTGCCGAGCGGTTCTAGGCGCTACAGTCTGGAACCGCGCGACCGCTACGGTCGCAGGTTCGAATCCTGCCTCGGGCATGGATGTCCTTAGGTTAGTTAGGTTTAAGTAGTTCTAAGTTCTAGGGGACTGATGACCACTGCAGTTAAGTCCCATAGTGCTCAGAGCCATTTGAACACCCCCAAAAATTTTCATATTAGTTGCATTGTGCTACCACCTACTGCCAGGTACTCCACATCAGCGACTTCAGTAGTCATTAGACTCCGGCCAATGTGACCGAGTGGTTCTAGGTGCTTCAGTCCGGAACCGCGCTGCTGCTCGGTAGCAGGTTCGAATCCTGGCTCGGGTATGGATTTGTTTGATGTCCTTAGGTAGAGTTAGGTTTAAGTAGTTCTAAGTATAGGGGACTCATGACCTCAGATGTTAAGTCCCATAGTGCTTAGAGTCATTTGAACCATTTTGAGTCATTAGACATCGCGAGAGAACAGAATGGGGCACTCGGCGAAACTCGCGGACTTCGAACGAGGTCAGATGATTGGGTGTCACTTGTGTCATATGTCTGTGCGCAAGATTTGCACACTCCTAAACATCCCTAGGTCCACTGTTTCCGATGAGATAGTGAAGCCGAAATGAAGGGACACGTACAGCACAAAAGCGTACAGGCCGACAGCGTATGTTGACTGGCAGAGACCGCCGACAGTTGAAGAGGGTCTTAATGTGTAATAGGTAGACATCTATCGAGACCATCAGACAGGAATTCCAAACTGCATCAGGATCGACTGCAGGTACTATGAGAATTGGGCGGGAGGTGATAAAACTTGTATTTCATGGTCGAGCGGCTGCTCATAAGTCACACATTACGCCGGTAAACGCCAAACGACGCGTCGCTTTGTGTAAGGAGCGTAAACATTGGACGATTAAACTGTGGAAAACGTTGTGTGGAGTGCCGAATCACGGTACACAATGTGGCGATCCGAAGGCAGGGTGTGGGTATGGCAAATACCCGGTGGGCATACACAGAGGGTGGGTTTGCTGGTAGTTGGGGGCTCCAACGTTAGACGAGTAATGGGGCCCCTTAGGAACATGGCTGCCAAGGAGGGGAAGGAAGCCAGTGTGCACTCCGTGTGCATACCGGGGGGAGTCATTCCGGATGTGGAAAGGGTGCTTCCGGATGCCGTGAAGAGTACAGGGTGCAGCCAACTGCAAGTGGTAGCCCTTGTCGGTACCAATGACGTGTGTCGCTTTGGATCGGAGGAGATTCTCTCTGGTTTCAGGCAGCTAGCGGAAATGATAAAGACTGCCAGTCTTGCTTCCGAGATTAAGGCGGAGCTCACCATCTGCAGCATCGTCGACAGAACCGACTGTGGTCCTTTGATGCAGAGCCGAGTGGAGGGTCGGAATCAGTGGCTCAGGCGGTTCTGTGACCGTGTAGGCTGCAGATTCCTGGCTTCCCCCATCGGGTGGTGGGTTTCCGGGTTCCACTTAATAGGTCAGGAATCCACTACACACAGGAAGTGGCTACACCGGTAACGGTGGCTGTGTGGAGGTGACAGGACGGCTTTTTTAGGTCAGTGGGTCTTAGGAAACCACAGAAAGCGCGTCCGTCTAAAAGGGGATAGGTAAAACACAGTAAGATAGTTGTAGAACCGATCGGTATTGTAGTTGTAAATTGTCGTAGCTGTGCTGGGAAACAACCAGAGTTCCAAGCCCCAATAGAAACCACTGAAGCTCAAATAGTAACAGGTACAGAAAGCTGGCTAAAGCCGGAAATAAGTTCAGCCGAAATTTTTTCAAACGATCTAACAGTATTTATTGCTGTCGGAAGTATTTTGCCTTGTAGTGAAATTGAAGTAGATAGTTCCTGCGAAATAGTATGGGTAGAGATTATACTTGACAATCGGACTAAACTATTAATTGGGTCGTTTTACCGACCCCCCAACTCGGAAGATATAGTTGCTGAACAGTTCAAAGAAAACTTGAGACTCATTTCAAATATGTATCCTACTCATACGATATAGTCGGTGGCGACTTCAGTCTATCCTCGATATGCTGGAAAAATTGTACGTTTAAAGCCAGCGGTAGGCTGAATGCTTTCTCAGAAAATTATTTTGAACAATTAGTTCATGAGCCTACTTGAAGCGTAAATGATTGCGAAAGCTTACTTGGTCTCTTAGCAACAAATAATTCATGATGAGTACAGGGATTAGCGACCACGAGGCAGTTGCTGCTAGGCCGAAAAGTACATCTATTTAAAAGAGCTGATAAAAATGCTCTTAACGCCTGTTTAAGAAATAGTCTCCACTCCTTCCGATCTGATCATGTAAGCGTATAAAAGTTGTGAAATGATTTCAAAGAGATGGTATCGACGGCAATTGAGAGATATATACCACATAAATCAATAAGTGATGGTACTGATTCCCCATGGTACACAAAACGGGTCAGATCGCTGTTGTAGAAGCAACGAAAAACGCATGCCAAATTTAAAAGAACACAAAATCCCGAAGATTGGCAAAGTTTTGCAGAAGTTCGAAAATAGTGAATGATTGAATGCGAGATGCTTTTAATAATTTCCACAACGAAACTCTGTCTCGGAATCTGGCAGAAAACCTAAAGAGATTATCGTCGTATATAAAGCACACCAGTGGCAAGACGCAATCAGTACCTCCACTGCGCGAAAACAACGGTGAAGTCACTGATGACAGTGCCACTAAAGCAGAGTTATTAAACACGGTTTTCCGAAACTCCTTCACCAAAGAAGACGAAGTAAACATTCCCGAATTCCAATCAAGAACAACTGCGAAGATGAGAAACATAGAAGTAGATATCCTCGGTGTAGGGAAGCGGTTTAAATCACTTAATAAAGCCAAGGCTTCCGGTCCAGATGGTATACCAGTCAGGTTCCTTTCAGAGTACGTAGATGCAATAGCTCCATATTTATCAATTATATACAACCGCTCGTTCGCAGAAAGATCCGTACGTAAAGTGCAAAGTTGCTCAGGTCACACCAACACCAAAAAAGCGAAATAGCAGTAATCCGATGAATTACAGGCCCATATCACTAGTGTCGATTTGCAGTAGGGTTTGGAACATATACAGTATTCGAACATTATGAAGTACCTCGAAGGAAACGATTTACTGACATATAGTCAGCACGGATTCAGAAAATATCTTTCTTGCAGAACACAATTAGCTCTTTATACTCATGGAGTAATGAGTGCTAACGACAAGGGTTGTCAAGTTGATTCCATATTTTTAGATTTCCAGAAGGCTTTCGACACCGTTCCTCACAAGCGTGTTCTAACCAAACTGTGTGCCTATGGAATATCGCCTCAGTTGTGCGACTGGATTCATGATTTCCTGTCAGAAAGGTCACAGTTGGTAGTAATAGACGGAAAGTCATCGAGTAAAACAGAAGTAATATCCAGCGTTCCCCGAGGAAGTCTTATAGGCGCTCTATTGTTCCTGATCAATAATAACGACAACGGACACAATATGAGTAGCCGTCTTAGGTTGTTTGCACATGATGCTGTCATTTACCGTCTTGTAAAGTCATCAAATGACCAAAATGGATTGCAAAATGATTTATATATCTGTGTGGTGCGAGAAGTGACAATTGACCCTGAATAAAGAAAAGCGTGAAGTTATTCACATGAGCACTAAAAGAAATGCGCTAAATTTCGGTTACGCGCTAAGTCACACAAATCTGAAGGCTGTAAATTGAAGTAAATACTTAGGGATTACAATTACAAATAACCTAAATTGGGACGATCATATAGATAATGTTGTGGGTAGAGCAAACAAAAGACTGCGATTCATTGGCAGAAGACTTGGGAGGTGCAACAGATCTACTAAAGAGACTGCTTACACTACACTTGTCCGCCCTATTCTGGAGTACTGGTGTGCGGTGTGGGATCCGAATAAGGTGGAACTGACAGACGATATTGAAAAAGTTTAAAGAAGGGCGGCTCGTTTTGTATTATCGCGAAATAGGGGAGATAGTGCCACAGACATGATACGTGAATTGGAGTGGCAACCATTAAAACAAAGGCGTTTCTCGTTGCGACGGGATCTTCTCATGAAATTTCAATCACCAGTTCTCTCTTCCGATTGCAAAAACTTACTGTTGGCACCCACGTACATATGGAGTAATGATCATCACGATAAAATAAGAGAAATCAGGGCTCGCACAGAAAAATTGAAGTCGAGAGTGGAACGGTAGACAACTTGAAGGTGGTTCATTGAACCCTCTGCCAGGCACTTAATTGTGAATGGCAGAGTAATCACGAAGGTGTAGATGTAGAACGACATGCACCAGCGTGTGTATTGCCAATAGTACAATTCAGTAATTTTTGAGTTGTCACACCTGTTAAATGTCATAAGGAAAATTTTTCCAGCTATTTGTATGTTACAAACACTATTGCTGTTCCTTTGGTTGTGATTTTGGTATTGTTTGTGCTGTACGTAGTGCAAAACGTCTCGTTTTCGTGTGCTTTTTAAGTGAAAAATTTATTAAATCAAAATGCCACTTATGGGTATAAAGTCAGGGAATAATTTATGTTACATTTTCGTGACAGAAACGAAATCTGACAACTCAAGTGAAGACTTTCTAGTAGCATTATTTTAATGTGGTCGTAGATGACCACGATGAGTCTCGGGCCCTACATACATGTTGCAGCTTTCGTTCAGTTATACTACTAGACTGACCGACAGACAAAAACGATCTCTGGGTTTTGCTGTGCTAACGGTTTGGCGGGAGCCTACAAACCATACAAATAGTCCCAATTTTTGCTTTATTCCCCCTATGGAATCCATTTTCTCCACTCACACATAGACTTTTTCCCTCCTAAATGAGGAGTTGTCGGTGATGAACGCGGAGATATATTCTATCAGAATATTTCTGGAATGGAACAAATATATCAGCGCCGTTGGAGTGAAGCAATACTTGTAGATTTTTGCTGGTCTGTTTGTAAGGATGCTCCGGAATTCACTCACAAGAGGCAAGCCAAAAAGCAATGAACTCATTAAAATCATCAAAAGATTCTCTTCATACCCAAAGAACTGCCAGGTTGTCTTCCTTTAATTTAGAGCTCTTAGAATGTGTCATAAAAAAGTCATTGAACTTTCAGTGTTATTGGTATATGTAATTAAAATATATCGTATTCACTTAATCTGTTAAAATAATATATTTCAACTTATTGTATGAGGGACAGTCAAATGAAAACCGAGCACCCGCCACAATGGAGCATGCGTAAAGACATTTATGAAACATTTTCCATACAGCCTGGATATTTCACCGTGTGATTTTCATATCTTTGGTGACCTGAAGAAGGACACGCGTGGGTGTCGGTTTCAGTCGGACGAAGAAGTAAGTGCAGGAGTGGACGGTTGTGGAGTCGTCAGTGGCCGACCACGTTCTACGAGGCAATGGGATAAATGTCGTAGCGCGTGTGGTGATTAGTTTTGAATGGAACCATTCCATGGTGCCGCTGTGGTGGGTGTTCTATTTTTATTTGACTGCCCCTTATATTACACAGAAACTAGAGTTAATAAAAATTTTACTTTACCATATTCGTTTTCCTCACCCCAAAATTAGTAGAATCTGACTCATCAAGCGAAGCAAACATACTAAAGTTATTTACCCCTCCTTGTATTGGCCGTGTTTGCAGTTAAAATTGTTGGATATGAGGTTCGCCAGTTACGCAAAACACGGTTTTTCTCAGTACCCAAAAATGTTTCGGCACCACTGTGCCATCATCAGTGGGTTTTCGTTTTTATTTATTCTGCAATGTGAACATTTTTTTTTAAATGATTACAAAATTATGTGCATTTGTAATTCAAACAACAAATAGTTTCTTTTTGTAAACACCTTTAATTTTGGTGTGCAAATTAAAGGTATTTACAAAAAGAAACGATCTGTTGTTTGAACTAAAAATGCACATAATTTTGTAATCATTTAAAAAAAATGTTCACATTGCAGAATAAATAAAAACGAAAACCCACTGATGATGGCACAGTGGTGCCGAAACATTTTTGGGTACTGAGAAAAACCGTGTTTTGCATAACTGGCGAACCTCACATCCAACAGACTTATTTACTTTTAATTGTAAAGTTTTATCGCCATCCCTTGATGGTGCGACGAGACATCGAGACGATACGTAGTTTAAGTAACTTGTACTGTTTCGCCTGGGTGGACTTGGGTTTAAAAAATGTAAACTAAATATTACGATAGGTTTTATAAATAATCGACAAGTACGCCAAAGAAGAAGAGATAGAACTACAGTGGACATGTTATTCCATGGACTCTTGCGCTTCTATGCATGAACTATCTTTCCTTTGTCATTCACTTATCTTATCTGCTTGGATTCGGACCTAAGAGGACGTTCTTGTGTAAAGCTCATCTTGCTGTACCAGCTGATAATGTAAGTTGTACTTAAAACCCGAAAATATAATGGTTATTTTGTCAAAGGAATTTGTGTATGTGGTCAGTCTATTGTAAATCTGATACCTATATTGTCTTAAGTAGATCTGGCCTTAACAAAGAATTTTCATTGTTAGGCGCCATCTTAGAAAATCCTTAACATTTTTCTTTTAGCTCATGTACGACCGTCGCTTAGGACAATTAACTTTATTTCAGATCCTACGAGACCGGAAGCAGCTACTAATAAATTAACAATTTTACTTACAGATTTTCTATATATCACGAGAAAACATCCCAGGCAGAAAAGGTCTGGTCACAGGATTCCAGTGCCATTATAGGATTTCATTTGTAGGTGCTACTCTTGTAATCTTATATTGGGGAATCGAGACGAAACCACGATATATCGACGATTACGTAACTACCCTGAGAACTGAGCTAGTTTATTGAGTGCTTATACACGTCGGGATAAATTAAACAACATATTACACTGTTAATAATATTCCTACATTAGTTATTTCTCTTTTAGGCTGAGCCATTGCATTAATGTGTGTTTCTTTTTACATATGTCACGGCTCATATTTTATTACATTACATACTGACCACGTGGCTCACTTCTTAAATGGATGAACTGACTGTTCACAGGGACTAAGATTATATAAGATTGCTACGTTGTTGATTACCTGAGAGGTAGGTGCTTCTGCCTGTTGAGGATGGCGAGCAGGATGTTGCCGAAACCCGACAGCCCGGCGCCCGCCTTGGATCGGTCACCGCCGCCCACGTCGATCAGGTGGAGCCTGCTGCGACCTCCGACCACTGCTGGAAGAAGAGGGACACGGCGACAGCCCTCAGCAACGCTGCGTACACACTGGACAACGTAGCAAGCATCTCCGTACACTCTGGCTACTGCCACGCAGCTACTACGAGGGCCGTTCGATAAGTAATGCAAAACATTTTTTTCTGAAAGCAGATTGGTTTAATTCAGGGTTCCAGTACACCATGTTATTCCCCACTCTTTTGTTTTTGAACACAATTTCCGTTCAACGGGACGACTTACGCCTCCTTACTGTGATAGCTAGTAAGCCCGCATGGTACCACTCTAGTGGTCGAAGTTGGAGCCAACGTCTTGCTGCATCAGTAACCCCCCATCATCCAGCGCTGCTTCACTCGGAGTGCATCCTACATTGGACCAAACAGATGTAAGTCGGAAGGTGTGAAATCCGGGCTGGAGGGCGGAAGAAAAATCTAATTAAATTTTGTGACCTCTCGGGTGCGCAGACTTAAGTGGGGACGCTGATCAAAAACACACACTATTTCAAAAATGCGCCAAAACGACAGGAGATATGGTAATGAAATTTTGTACCACGCTTTACATGAAAGTAAGACAGTCGCATATAAAATCCTTGCATTATATATATTCAACTTTTTTAATGAAATTTGAAGTTTTATTTTCAAAAAAAATGTATGTTCCTTTTTCTCAGAAAGTATTCAAGAGATTTCTACAAAAATTTCTCTGTTTCATCTCTTTATATGTTGTAAGCTTCTCTCATGTGGTTTTTGGAATAAGTCAAATAGGAGAATTTTCATAATTTTTTAATTATAATTCCACAAGTACAATATTACATTCATCAAAAATTCCAAACACTTTGCCCCATAACTTTCAATCACAATTTCAAAAGTTGCTCTTGAGGCAACGTTTATTAGGTTTACAGAAATATGTGTACAAAATTTCATAATTTAGTATTCATAGAATCTGAGGAAAAGATACACAAACTTCACAAAACAAACTTTTCAGGAAATGCAATTTAAAGTTCATCCTAACTTTTTACCTTATGTCACTTCTTCAGAAGGCACGACATTTGTACTCTGGGTCGTCTTTCCCTTCAAGGCTTCCTTTCTGGTTTCCTTGTTGTCTGTTTTCTTTCCTTTACCAGGTCTTCAACTGACTTTTCAGCAGCAGAGACGCGCTATAAATCTATTTTTCTCAGGATGTTTTGAGTAAAATTTCCTATCTTGAGGCCCGTTCTTTCTAATACCTTCATCCTCCCGACGTTCCCATCATTAAATACAATAACTGTATCATAAGTTGCAATTCTGACAACTGTAGCAGATGCAAATGTCTTTTTAGGGCTTCGTTCCCGTATAAGTGAATTTAGAGACTCATTTGGATTTTGGGTGCTGCCATGAACACACTTTTTGAGAAGTGCAGGATCGGCCAAAGATGATCTATAAAACCAAAGAGTGTGTATCATGGCCTTCTAGATGTATCCCGCACACGTTTGGTTGAAAGTTATACACAGAATCGTTGTTTACTGAGCTGGTATTGAAGTGCTGCTTCAAAACGTGGGCGTGGCAGTAAGGCTGCGTCACACTTTTAATTAATTTTCAGGCACTTCGGATGCGATTTCAACATTGAAACTTTACGATCTTATTGTCCATGAGTTGTACTAACAAATAAAAAATAAACCGAAAATTGATATTTTTGGTCAATTTCATCAACGTCCCCCCTTGAGTGAAGCCTTGCGTTGACACGAAGGAGGAGTGTTTGATTGTGATCCGTCGATCACATCGAATGAGAGTGTCCGCACGTTCCAACACTGCAGGAGTCACAACTGTGTATTGCCGGAAGCATGCGGGAGATGGGATACAATCGCGTGACCTTGCGATGATGACAGACGCCTCGTGAAATGACTCATCATACTTTTGTTCAGTGCCAGACATTTTGCAAGCACCCATGTATATCTGCGATGCTCTTGTTTTATGCCAAAAGAAGCTCAGTTACAGCTGTCTGCTTGGAACACACTTCCATTACAGACGCCATTCTGAAGGGCAAGTATAGCGCCACCAACTATCGGAACTTCATAAAACAATAGTGGCTGAAGCGGAAACATGCCACGATCTCCCAAAACAAATTCCGAATTTTTCAACCTAAAATGACCGAGTAAAAAATGTATTGCGTTAGTTATTGAACGGTGCTCGTATAAGCAAAGCATAAACCTTATGAGTTGCCGATTTGCTCTTTTGCTTGATTGTGCTGCAGCTTACAAGCTTACGGCATGGCAGTGGGATTTTTGTATTTTTTAAATATTTATAGTACGTTCAGGAGTCAAACATCAATCTCCCAAAGCATCCGGTGCAACTCTCTGTGTACAACACTCAGTAATCGTCTAGAAAATCGACTATGAAGTTCTTCGACCGACTTTAATCCACTGAACGTAGGACGATTTATGACAGACCGCGTGGCACTAGCGGTAGCGCTTAAGACTGGCAGTTGATGAACCGCTTGTTAGAGTCTCGTTTCATTCATTATTGTTTCGTTTAATTCGAATATATGAGTCATTTAAATATAAAATTCATCAAATATATTGTAATTAACTCTTACATAATTATCATTTTTATGGAAATGCAGATGATCTTATTTCTAATTACTATAAAAACTGTCTAATACATTGCTTAATCCTGCTCTTTGAACATAATTAAATATTCATATGCTATAAACTTCCTTTCGAGTAGAGTTTGTAATTCATAACGGAACAAGTCCTCTGTGAGTAGCACTACTTCTTCACGAACTACTGCCGATGATGTTCGACGGGACTATTTCCGTGAGAATTTGCATCCAAGATAAAGGTCATCTCGCATACATAGAACTGAAATTTCACTGCATAAACAGTTTCGAATAATGTCTTCTTGTCCTGTCGAATGACCAGCCAAATTGCTGTCGTCCACGTCCGACATTACAATTTTTTTGTCCAAATAGAACATATTCATGCACAAAGACGTAAAACGCCACCTGCTGCTTCAGAAACGAACACTGGAATGCTAGTACCTCCATAACCGTTCCTTGCAAAAGACGTCGTATCCCTTCCAACAATTGTGGAATTCGTGGAAACCTTTTGTCCACAAGCGACTATGGCCTGCTCCGCAGGTAGTTCTACCAGCTTAAGCATCGTCCCAGAAGCATGGGATCTCGGTTTCGGCAGCCGTTGTCGACGTCGTAAACTAATAGTAACTCGCGTAGTTCAAAGTACACACTCTTTACGTGAAGAGGTGCTCTCTTGTATTGCGTTCCCACACAAGTTTCATTAAGTTTTCATAAAAATTATAATTAGATCTGTTAATTATCAAATATTTAATGAATTTTATGATTAAATGTCTTGGGTATTCGAATTAAAGGAAAAAAATACCAAAGCGATACTCGAACCAGCGAGCCACCGAATACGTATAAGCCGCTAAAGCCATACGGCCTGCCAAAAGTTGTCAGACCATTTCTGAATTAAGGTCGGTGACAAAACTTCCGGGGCGAGGCCGATTTACATGAGAATTTTTTAGAGTTACAGCGAATGCCATGGCAAACTGATATCGGAGTTCCGAACATCACATATCACAAATTTTGAGGCTTTATACCATTTATTACATTCAGCTTACAGGTATAAACATCAAATGAAAGAACAACTCAAACAGTTTTCCTAACAAGTGTTCAATGTGAGCACCATTCTTCACACGACACACATCGAGTCGATAGACAAATTATTCCCTAACCTTGACCAATGTGTCTGGAGTAAATGTTGTAGCAACTGCTTCAGTCCTATTTCTGAAGTCGGACACATCATCTACGTAGAGGTGGCTCATACACATGATCCTTTATCAACCCTAAAGGCAAAAATCGCATGGAATCATATCGAGTGAACGTGGAGACCAAGCGAAACAAGCTCTGTCATCCAGCCCGAGCAGCCAGTCCGGCAGTCGGGTACAACTTCGTGTGATCAATTACGTACTGAGTTATACCAGTGAGGCGGTTCACCGTCCTGCTGCCAAATAAAATTCTGGGTTTCAGCTTCTTCCCATTCACGAAACAGCAAAAGTTCTGGCGCCTCAAGGTAAGGGACACCGATTACATTTGCTTCACCGACAAATCTCTGTTTGTCTCTCTCTCTCTCTCTCTCTCTCTCTCTCTATGCCCGAACAGGCCCCGAAGACCCGACCACGCGGATATGGAGAGGCGTGTGGTCACCACACCGCTCTCTCGACCGTTGTCACTTTTCATGACCGGAGCCGCTACTTCCCTGTCAATTAGATCCTCAATTAGCCTCACAAGGGCTGAGTTCATCCCGCTTGCCTACAGTTCTCAGTAGATTAAAAACAGTCACCCATCCAAGTCATAGCCAAGCCCGACTGCGCTTAACTTCGGTGATCTGACGGGAACTGGTATTACTACTAAAGTAAGGCTCTGAATCACCAAAAAATAGGCCCGTAATCTCTACACTGGGATATGACACAAAGAAATTCAATTTAGGGGGTCTCGCTGCAACAGTACCATCTCGTGGGGATGTGATGACTCACAGATGAGCGCATTATGTGTGTTCACATGTCCACTTTGCTGAAATGTCGATTCATCACTGAAGACACGATCCAGAAAAAATTTTCAACTAGCAATTTCTAACGAAAGACACATTCGAATGCGCTCAGGTATACAAGTAAAATTGTTTGAGTTACTCTTTCATTTGATGAGTTATTTAAACTGTAATAAATGTTATGTTATGTTATGTTAATCGGGGACCTAGAAACGACGGAGAGGCTCCATCCCCGCCGCAGCCGCAGTGGTCCACAACCCCACGACGACTACCGCAGTCCACTTCACCCCTCAGCCGCCCCACACCCAACCCAGGGTTATTGTGCGGTTCTGCCCCTGGTGGACCTCCCCCCCGCCCCACCCAGGGAACGTCTCACACAAGACGAGTGTAACCCCTATGTTTGCGTGGTAATGGTGGTGTGCGCGTACGAGGAGAACTTGTTTGCGATGCAATCGCCGACATAGTGTAGCTGAGGCGGAATAAGAGGGACAAGCCAGCATTTGCCGAGGCAGATGGAAAACCGCCTAAAAACCATCTACAGATTGGCCGGCTCACAGGACCTCGACACAAATCCGCCGGGCGGATTCGTGCCGGGGACCAGGCGCTCCTTCCCGCCCGGAAAGCCGTGCGTTAGACCGCACGGCCAACCGGGCGGGCAAAATAAATGTTACAAAGCATTAAAACCCTGATATTCATTTTGAAACATCCAGTGTTATGAACTTCTCAAGTGTTTTAGAGAAGTCGAGGTCCAAAGTTGTATGAGCTTCTCTGGCGCCAGCCGTCCGGTAGTGGAGTTAGCACAACTCGCATAAGATGAGTGTAAGATAGTGACGTGTTGCTATAAGACTCTAAAACGCTGGTCGCTGTACTGACCCCTGTAGGGTGGCCTCAGGGAACGTTTGTTGTGGGCCTGTTAGAGAACAGAGACGGTGTGTGTGTGTGTGTGTGTGTGTGTGTGTGTGTGTGTGTGCGCGCGCCTCACCTTGACCCCTGGATGCGACGCGGTACTGGTAGAGGTGCAGACGGAACAGCATGAGGGCGCCCGGCGTGCGCTCGGCCAGCGCCTCGTCCAGGTAGAAGGCGGCGCGCTCTGCACTGGGAACCCGCAGCTCGCTGGTCTCTGGGTCGTCGCTAAGGAGCACCCCGGGGGCCTGGTCCACGTCCGCTGCAAATGTTCAAATGTGTGTGAAACCTTACGTGACTTAACTGCTAAGGTCATCAGTCCCTAAGTTACCCTCTACTTAACCTAAATTATCCTAAGGACAAACACACACACACCCATACCCGAGGGAGGACTCGAACCTCCGCCGGGACCAGCTGCACAATCCATGACTGCAGCGCCCTAGACCGCTCGGCTAATCCCGCGCGGTGTCCGCTGCAACACAACACCACAGTCACGTACAGTACAAGTCGCTCTACCCGCTGTCAACTCGACTCTGCGCAAGGCAGGTCATTTCTCTTTTTATTTATGCACTTATTTTGCTGTTTGGAAACACGATAACAGATGGCAACAGAAGCACAACGGATATTAGAAGAAGAATTTCGTAATCTGTAAGATTTCTGGCTCTAGCAACCAAGCTTA
This sequence comes from Schistocerca piceifrons, assembly GCF_021461385.2. Classification (NCBI taxonomy): domain Eukaryota; kingdom Metazoa; phylum Arthropoda; class Insecta; order Orthoptera; family Acrididae; genus Schistocerca; species Schistocerca piceifrons. The sequence goes on from NC_060143.1 coordinate 301,634,973, forward strand.
CTTAATTGCTGACCTGTAATGACCGAATCCTGAAAAGCTGCCAGAAAAAAATACTGAAAAAATCATCTGAGTATGAACATTAGCTGTAAGCTTAGGCAGAGGTGCACAACGCAAGCCGCTTGTAACAGTCCATTAAGAGGTTAGACGCATTAAGAGACCGCTGAATTCACGTGCAACGATTGCGAATTGGAGGTAAAAAGCGACGCAGTCACGTATCATCTGCAAGTAAACTGCCTCTAACGCCAAGCAAGGAGGAGCTTAACAGAGTTCGAGTGACCCAACAGCCGCCTCGGATGGACGAGCCTACAGCAGGTGCTATGTAAGTGGGCAATCAGACTCGATTCACTTTGAGCACTGGGGAGGACATGCAAAGTTTGCCTGTACGTCTGGGCTCGGGTTATTTGGTGTCTCTCGTACATTTGTCTACACATATCAATGTCTGTACGTCAATCACATTGTGACGAGTACTCGGATCTAAGAGTTCGATTAGAACCATAGTACTTGACACCTCCATGATTTGTGATCTGTTGTACCATACATTACTGCGTGTACCCGAATCTTAACGGAGCTACAGGCCGGGATGGCAATTTGCTCTGGTAATTGGTGTAAGTCTGATCTATGTTCTACAATAATTGAAGTTATAAACCAGTGTCTGTGATATTCTCCGTGTTCGTTGCAATCACGTGGAAGATCAATAAGAAGCAGATCAGTAAACGAAGCGAAAGTTTCGTTTCCCCTACAGTCACCATACCTGCATCCTCACCCTAATATCCGAGTTATTCTGTATTTTCTCCAACCACAGAGATCTGAAAAATTTCATCTTGAACCCTTCGCTGTTTCACTTCGATACACAGCCGCTTGCGTGACAAGAAACGGATGACCAAAAATCTCGCTTCACCTCTGGTCTCAGCATGGGCTTATAAAGTAAGTATATGGCAACCCAGGTCGGGTTACGACAAACCAAAGCATGCTACCTACCGCAGAAGGCAGCCGTGATCATTGGAAAGTAATGATTAATTAGTGTTCGCGACCATGGATCGCAACACATCTCGTTTCCACGCGGCACCACAGTTTGGTGGGGGCCTTTATTCAGTTGACGCGGCACGTGCGGAGCGATTCTGCCCTCTGATTGGCAAATGGAGCGCTGGATGGATGTTTCTTTTGAAGATGTGGGATTCATGGGTGAATTTTTTCCGGCGACTACTGGTGGGCCATCGTCTTTCGCTGATATCCAATGACAGTTGGTTGGTTGGTTTGGGGAAGGAGACCAGACAGCGTGGTCATCGGTCTCATCGGATTAAGGAAGGATTGGGAAGGAAGTCGGCCGTGCCCTTTCAGAGGAACCATCCCGGCATTTGCCTGGAGTGATTTAGGGAAATCACGGAAAACCTAAATCAGGATGGCCGGACGCGGGATTGAACCGTCGTCCTCCAATGACAGTGGTCCACAAATAATGGCCGTAGCAAATTCACCCAATAACTCCACTTCTTCAGAGTAAGTATGGGAAAACTGTTTTTATAAGTGAACGGGACACTAGTTTTTGACAATTTTCAGATAACTAGCGACACCAGGAGATCCCAATAGAGAGGTAGAAACGTTTGAGTGTGTAAGACGAAATCTAAAGAGGAGCATGAGGTGGGTTTACAATACCAGTGATATTTTGCTGCCTGCGAGACGTGTTCGGTACCAACTGATAGATCCGTTTCTCCCTTTCTGCACTTCCCCTTATGCTCATCTGACTGTTTTTTCACTGTTCTTTTCCTAGTTCCCATAACTATATGACTTCCTTAATTTTTTGAGAACTTGACCGTACAATTTAATCGAAAATTTTCTATCCTCTAGTGTTTTTTACAGCGACTTTTGAAGTTAAGCGTGTGCAGGCATTTATTTGCGTGCAGGTAATTTTTTTTTTTACATGTTTCAGTCGACAAACACGAGCATCTGGAGAAATTACGTAGCCGAGGGCCGAACGTTACAAAAAACGGGCAGTGTATAGCGCCGCAGTCATACATTTGACAGCTCTTCAATTTTAATTTTTACTTTTGAAGTTTATGGAGCAATTAGTAGCTAAATTCTATACGATTGTGTTAATCCACATATAAATACGATGTGTAGGCCGAGGATATTCAGTGGCATGCTGTTAACCGTCTTCCCAGCCTCCCCAAAAATTTGGCCGTTGAAATCCAAGATTAAGACGATGTTGATCGCCCATTTCCACGGCAGGGCTTGATCCTTCACGAATTTCTACCAGAGGGAGGCGGGGATGTCTATGAGCACCATGCCTCTGACCATCGGTCGGTCTCTGCATCTTATTGATAGCGCCTGGTCTCACCTCCTGTAACGATGCGGATATGCGACGACGAGTGACATGGTGCTTCGAGCGGTTTCACAAGAAGTGGTTGCTGTCAGTTTCCAAAAGCTTCACAACCGATACCGGAAGTGTGTTGTAACTAATGGTGATTACTTTGAAGGCCAGTAAAGATATTTTGTTTGTAACTCTTGTTTTCTTTGTTTTCGAAGACCATTTACCGATCATTTAAAACGCATCTCGTAGCTTTCTTGTCAGTATTTTCAGTTCATCTACATTTTCACTGATTAGCAGTCTGGAAAGGCAAGTACATTCACTCTTATTCTTATGCTAATTCCCTGTTCTGCTTCGCTTGCTGCATCCAGTTTTTCCTGTGTTATTATGTTGAAGAACAGTGGTGATATTCCATCTCCTCGTCACGCTACTGTTTTTATGTCTAAAACCATGGAATATTCTTCTTCAACTTTCAGTATCGCTTTAGAGCCTTCCAGTGTAATTTTATGAAGATTTTTAATCTTCTTTGGTACTCCAAATTTCTCCGTTTTCGCCCACAGCTTTTCTCTATTTATGCAGTCATAGGCTTCCTTAAAATCAAAACGCGATATTGACATTCTTTTGTTTTATTCCCAATATTTTGATATGGCTTTTTTAGTACTAATAAGTGATCAGTGGAGAATGGATTCATCGTAAATCCCACTTGTTTCTTACCTACTACCACTTTCAAAAATGATTCCAATATTTTCAGGAGATTCTTACTGAACACTTTGCAGGCTATGTTAATTAATGAGATGTCTCTATAATTTCTGCATTCTTGTTTATCGCTCTGTGTGTGGACTGGTACAATGATTTCGCCTTCTACTCAGTTCGCACTCTTTGTTCGTTCCAAATGTTGGTCACGAATCTGTATATTTGTCTCGTAAGTAACTCAGTTGTTACTCCCTCTCACCTTGGAGCTTTCCTGACAGCAGCGTATCACAAATTTTAAGCATATTTATAGATAATTTCATTTACTGCATTTGTAAGACAGCCAGTTTTCTCTGAAACTGTCCTCTAACTCATTTCAGAGGGTAATAAGTAAATTCCCTTTATTAAGTAATCGTTCAATTGCACTGCTCTGTAATAGCAGGGCCGGGTTAGCGTCGCCAGCGGCAGTTTTCATTTCACTGTTCAGTTTCCTTGGCTTTCCTCAGCAGCACGGTGGTGGTTTCCACGAGTTGAAAACTTACAAGCTGACTTCACGAGATAAGAATCCTTTTAAGAAGAGTTGGCCATCATAAAGATGTTAAGCCGTGGGCAGAGTCTCAACTTCGGGTAGCCAGACCCGCATGCGCGTCTATTCTCGTCCTCCAGCTCACTCTCCAGGAGGGACATGTAAAGCCCTTTTTCTGTCGAAATAAACAAGGAATTTTTCGCAGAACGCTTTTAGCAAGATAAGAGATCTCTAGTCATCCGTGGCTTCCCGGAAGGCAAATGGATTTTCGTTATGACGCCTTGAAATAACGTTAGATACAAATTTCCGGAATCCAGCTTTCTGTATGGGTCATACTGATATTTTCTGGAGACCATGCGCTTTTCCCTTGTGTCTACGGATCCCGTGCTTTTCCGCTGTGTCTACGTGCAGAGAATTTGATGGTTTCTTTTCAGAACTGTGTCATAGAGTGGGAGAGATATTCTCTTTTCCGCCACAACCCACAGCACTACTGGCTCAGTATAGCAAAAAATCCACAAAATCTACAAGAGTAGGAGATTGTTTAACACCTTCACTTGAGTGTTACTGGACGGCGCTCGCATCTTTACCCCCACTGGCCAGTGATTTCCTACTCAGACGAAAAAGGGCACAGAGCAACCAGAAGGAAGAGGACTTGTGTCTGGACTTTTGCAGAGTACAGACGGTCAAACGTTTGTAGAGTAAACTTATTGCTAGTACAGGAGAGTTAACTCATGATATGAGCCTTGTTGTCACTACAAGGACATCTGTACTTGAGCATTAAGTACGAAACGGCTGAATCTAAAACTCCAGTCGCTACTTCTGCCGTCCTATATACTCGCACTCTATGCTCTTGGTGAGACGAGTCTCTTTTGCATCCCCGGTAGCCGTTTATACTTGAAGTTAACTTGCTGATTTCAGGAGATGACCACCTGATTTTAAAGCCATGTATCCAGCTTGTTGCTCTTAGTGCGCACGTTGGCAATCTTACGGTGTTCGCTTCTATCTTTCCGTGTGCTTTCAGTATTTGACTAACAACTTACGCAGTCACTTGTCGATTCCGGGAATTATTAATGTAACTGTGTTTGATCGCCGGCCGGAGTGGCCGAGCGGTTCTAGGCGCTTCAGTCTGGAACCGTGCTGCTGCTACGGTCGCAGGTTCGAATCCTGCCTCGGGCATGGATGTGTGTGATGTCCTTACGTTAGTTAGGTTTAAGTAAAGATGTTGAGTCTCGTAGTGCTCAGAGCCATTTGAACCATATTTGTGTTTGATCAGTTCCTCACCCCTTTGTCAATGGTTCTTTTTAATATATCAGTGGGCGATTTTCAAGTTTAAAGACAATCAATCTGATTGTTTTAGTGACTATTTGTTTCCCTCCACGCGAGGGGTAGCCGCGCGATCTGAGGCCCCTTGTCACAGTCCGTGCGGCTCCCTCCGTCGGAGGTTCGAGTCCTCCCTCGGGCATGGGTGTGTGTTGTCCATAATGTAAGTTAGTTTAAGTTAGATTAAGTAGTGTGTAAGCTTAGGGGCCGATGACCTCAGCAATTTGGTCCCACAAGACCTTACCACAGATTTCCAAATTTTTGTTTACATTCATTCCTTGAAGTTCCCTCCTCCCATTGATATGTCTGGTTGGCGAGGTACTCACTGGTTTCACGTTTAATTGGGCCACCCCTAATAATAGCCATTTAAATAAGATGTTTCCGTTGCGAAACAGTATCTCTGTTTTAAATTAATTTGCATGATCATTTGTGGCAGTGCATCACTCTGTTGGTCAACAGAATTTGGTGATATGCACCATAGGGGTATGCACCCAGCCATAACCGACAACCACACGTCGTGTAAAGGTATGATATAATGTATTTACTGTGTTTATGTTGTGTAGGTGAGAAGTTTAAACCCCGTTGTGTGGTTTGGAAGCGAGCACACACTGCCTCACTTCCTGTACTTACCGTTCATTCCTACCACAGGCGTATTTCGTCCCTGTCTGCACGATAACAAGGAAGTAACGCTAGATTAAGAACAGAAGAGGGTAGCACAACTATTCTGAAATAATAATCAACTGCAGACTATTTTTAACAGGTATAGTTTGAAAAAGGTAAGACCACAATTACGTCAGTAATTGAATTCATACAAGATAAAAAGACACTAAAATCGGTGGCGAAGGTACCTTGAAGTAAGATAAGAGATTACAGAACCGAGATACATTGTTCGGCTAGCCAAGAAAAACTGTACACATGGATTTTTAAAGGACACTTGACAAAAGCGAGCAATATGAGTAGAACCTCTTCAACTTTTGTATCGTGTCGCTAAAATAGTATATACAATTGTTGGCGAGCGAAAGAGAAACGGCCTAATGATCGCATACGACAGTAGAACATAGTACTTTACCTTATTGGCTGCATGAAGGCGTCGTTGGTCAGGTGGCGATTTCCATTATCAATGCCCACTCTAATTTTAGATGGTCAGATTGTGGCAACCAGCGAGTAATTAGGCTGAGGGCTGATTTTCTGATTAGCTGCTAACATTACAACGAGCACCAGGTGCCTGCAGCACTCATTTAACTATCTGCACGTGGCACCTAAAAGATAGGAGCATGTAGTCTGGAGATGGACTGTACCAGCCAGGGAACGCGTCTAGACTGCAGAAGAAATCAGGTCCAAATGAGGTAGCGCCGTTGCCGTGGATGTTCTGCAGAAAAAGGCCGATTGACAAAGTGTCTACTTTTCATAGTCAACTTAACAGTGCTCATTTTCACAGTTTGAGAGAGTCTACGAAGTTAGGTAGGCTAACACTGCCTTCCTCGAACGGTTAGGCTCGCTTATCTGACACCATTGCGTATCCATTCGCGAAGGACCGTTCAAACTAAGCACATAAAGGTCCCTTACAACGGTAAACTTAATCTTGGCCAAAAATTGCCAACTTTAGAATTCACTGAAGCGCCAAAGAAACTGGTATAGGCATGCGTATTCAAATACAGAGAAATGTAAACAGGCAGAAAACGGCGCTGCGGCCAGCAACGCCTATATGAGACAACAAGTGTCTGGCGCTGTTTTTAGGTAGGTTACTGCTGGCATAACGGCAGTTTTATCAAGATGTAAGTGAACGTGGTATTATAGTCAACGCACGAACGATGGGACATAGCATCTACGAGCTAGCGATGAAGTGGGGATTTTCCCGTACGATCATATCACGAGTGTACCGTGAATATCAGGAATGCGGTAAAACATCAAATCTCCGATATCGATGCTGCCGGAAAAAGATCGTGCAAGAAAGGGATCGACGACGACTGAAGAGAATCGTTCAACGTGTCACAAGTGCAACCCATCCGCAAATTGCTGCAGATTTCAATGCTGGGTCATCAACAAATGTCAGCGTGCGAACTATTCAACGAAACATCATCGATATGCAGTTTCGGAGCCGAAGGTCAACTCGTGTTCTCTTGATGACTGCACGACACAAAACTGAACGCCTCACCTGGATCCATCAACACCGACATTGAACTGTTGATGATTGGAAACGTGTTGCCTGGTCGGACGAGTCTCGTTTCAGATTGTATCAAGAGTATGGACACCTACGAGTATGGAGAGAACCTCATGAATCCATAGACCCTGCATGTCAGCAAGGGACTGTTCAAGCTGGTGGAGGATCTTTACTAGTATGGGGCGTGTGCAGTTTGAGTGTATGGGACCAATGACACGTTTAGATACGACTCTGACAGGTCACACGTTCCTAAGCATCCTGCCTGATCACCTGCGTCCATTCATTTCCATTGTGCATTCCGACGGACTTGGGCAATTCCAGCAGGATAATGCGACACCCCCCACGTCCAGAATTGCTACATAGTGGCTCCAGGAGCACTCTTCCGAGTTTAAACACTTCCGCTGGCCACCAAACTCCTCAGACATGAACATTATTGAGCATATCTTGGATGCCTTGCAATGTGCTATACGCCTCATACTCTTATGGACAGCTCTGCAGGAGTCACAGTGTCAGTTCCCTCCAGCACTACTTCAGACATTAGTCGAGTTCATGCCACGTCATATTGCGGCTCTTCTGCGTGCTCGTGGGAGCCCTGCAAGACATTAGGTGTACTTGTTTTTTTGGTTCTTTAGTGTGTTAGCAACCACGACCCGCAAAATTTATGGTCAACAGTCCAACGGTCGTGTACTGTGTTGTGATCACTGTCGATATTTACCGTCATCACCTACAACAAACATAATACCACAAATAAATTTTCGCAGAAATATCTTTGATAGCCTCAAATACTAGTTGGGGTGTAATCACTCTAATCCCCCACTGGAGAGAGTGGCATCATAAGGCAGCGGTGAAATCGATAGCAAAGATGCAACACCTTTAAATACAGCTAAATGGTTCCTTCATACTCATATAAAGCCGAAGCATGATATTGGAATAATCGGCGTCAGTTCTCGAAAAGGTGTTGGATGGGGGAAGTGGTCAGTATTGTGTTCTTGGATTGTCCAGCGCACCCGTCAGGCACTTGTGGGAACGATAGTAAAGCAGCGACAGCAGGGAGGAGAGAGAAGAGCAGCGCCCAGTGTAAGCAGCAGGGCAGGCGGCAGACTCACAGGTGTCGTGCGAGGCGAGCAGGTCGGCGACGCGGTCGTCGTGCAGCTGCAGGGCCGACACCCGTACGGAGAACCGGGCGCCGCTTCGCTGCTTCTGCTCGGCGATGGCGCGGAACAGCCACGAGATGGCGCAGGGGATGACGCCCAGCGAGGGCGCGTCCTCCGGGCTGCCCACCATCGTGCGCGACTTGCCTGCCAGGAAAACAACTTCCAATTAGCTCGTCTGCAAAACACACACACACACACACACACACACACACTTACAGGGTCAATAACTTCATAATTGGTGTTTGAAGCGAAGTCGATCACAAGACGTGACAATTAACTCTTTGAAACCAACCACAAAAATTTAAAGAAAGCAGTCCAGATCGCAATAAATTATTTATGTTCGAAACAGTAGCCGAGGCTATCGAGGCGACCGCTCGCGTTAAGCTAGGAATCCAGGTTCGAGACCCGGTCTGGGACAAATTTTCAACTATCGTTTTTGGACTTACTTCAAAGCACGAATGCGGCTAGTGTCGTTGGTTTATCTTAATTCATAATGGCATAGTAACATTCGTTAAACTGCGATAGTGGCGTAGTGCGTCTATGAACGGCCAGAAGATGAAGAAAAGGATTACAATTTCTTTATTCCGCGACTGCTTTCATAGGAAGGAAAATGGAAAGCAGTACATACGCCTGTATCGTTGTGTTATGCACTGTGTTAAACTAAATTATCACAAAAGCGCTATCACATTTCGCTGTTATTCTAACAACTTGTAATTACGATACTGTCAGTTGTTTCTACAGGGTGTTACAAAAAGGTACGGCCAAACTTTCAGGAAACATTCCTCACACACAAAGAAAGAAAATATGTTATGTGGACATGTGCCCGGGAACGCTGGCTTTCCATGTCAGAGCTCACTTTATTACTTCTCTTCAAATCACATTAATCATGGAATGGAAACACACAGCAACAGAACGTACCAGCGTGACTTCAAACACTTTGTTACAGGAAATGTTCAAAATGTCCTCCGTTATGGAGGGTCCGCAGCTCGTGGTCGTGCGGTAGCGTTCTCGCTTCCCGCGCCCGGGTTCCCGGGTTCGATTCCCGGCGGGGTTAGGGATTTTCTCTGCCTCGTGATGACTGGGTGTTGTGTGATGTCCTTAGGTTAGTTAGGTTTAAGTAGTTCTAAGTTCTAGGGGACTGATGACCATAGATGTTAAGTCCCATAGTGCTCAGAGCCATTTGAACCATTTGAACCGTTAGGGAGGATACATGCATCCACCCTCCGTCGCATGGAATCCCTGATGCGCTGATGGTCGCATGGAATCCCTGATGCGCTGATGCAGCCCTGGAGAATGGCGTATTGTATCACAGCCGTCCACAATACGAGCACGAAATTCTCTACATTTGGTACCGGGGATGCGTAGACAAGAGCTTTCAAATGCCCCCATAAATGAAACTCAAGAGGGTTGAGGTCAGGAGAGCGTGGAGGCCATGGAATTGGACCGCCTCTACCAATCCATCGGTCACCGAATCTGTTGTTGAGAAGCGTACGAACACTTCGACTGAAATGTGCAGGAGCTCCATCGTGCATGAACCACATGTTGTGTCGTACTTGTAAAGGCACATGTTCTAGCAGCACAGGTAGAGTATCCTGTATGAAATCATGATAACGTGCTCCATTGAGAGTAGGTGGAAGAACATGGGGCCCAATCATGACATCACCAACAATGCCTGCCCAAACGTTCACAGAAAATCTGTGTTGATGACGTGGTTGCACAATTGCGTGCGGATTCTCGTCAGCCCACACACGTTGATTGTGAAAATTTACAATTTGATCACGTTGGAATGAAGCCTCATCGGTAAAGAGAACATTTGCACTGAAATGAGGATTGACACATTGTTGGATGAACCATTTGCAGAAGTGTACCCGTGGAAGCCAATCAGCTGCTGATAATGCCTGCACACGCTGTACATGGTACGGAAACAACTGGTTCTCCCGTAGCACTCTCCATACAGTGATGTGGTCAACGTTACCTTATACAGCAGCAACTTCTCTGACGCTGACATTAAGGGTTATCGTCAACTGCACGAAGAATTGCCTCGTCCATTGCAGGTGTCCTCGTCGTTCTAGGTCATAGGCTGGAATGTTCCGTGCTCCCAAAGACGCCGATCAGTTGCTTCGAACGTCTTCCTGTCGGGACACCTTCGTTCTGGAAATCTGTCTCGATACAAACGTACCGCGCCACGGCTATTGCCCCGTGCTAATCCATACATCAAATGGGCATCTGCCAACTCGGCATTTGTAAACATTGCACTGACTGCAAAACCACGTTCGTGATGAACACTAACCTGTTGATACTGCGTACTGATGTGCTTGATGCTAGTACTGTAGAGCAATGAGTCGCATGTCAACATAAGCACCGAAGTCAACATTACCTTCCTTCAATTGGGCCAACTGGCGGTGAATCGAGGAAGTACAGTACATACTGACGAAACTAAAATGAGCTCTAACATGGAAATTAAGCGTTTCCGGACACATGTCCACATAACATCTTTTCTTTATTTGTGTGTGAGGAATGTTTCCTGAAAGTTTGTCCGTACCTTTTTGTAACACCCTGTATACCCAGGTAATTGTGGATATGACTTCCCTTTGGAATACTGAAAAGTCTTGGCGGCCAATGCGAGGCTGTCGACTCTCCCTTTAGACTCGTTTTAATAGTTTTCAGTGCTGAGAATAAATCAGAGTCCACCAATAAACATGTCCTAATAAGTCTGGGCAGCAATAAGTCGCGAAATTTGTCTCGAGCGCTAATCATCGTAAAGACTGAACGGATTCTGTCCACGACAGCGATTTGGACTTCGTGCAACGTCAGGGCAGCTGCTAGGACGAAAAATACTGCTGTCAAGTTGGCTGCGAGGCGCATTCCCAGAGTTAATATAATTAAATTCGCTGCTGCAGTCTTCTTACGTAATCAACAGTTGCGCTTCCCGGGCCATTATCTGGCTTCACAGAACTTCACGTGCAGAGAGGTTTCCATTGCACTATGCCTCAACGATCTCTTTCACGATGGACTTACCTGCCCCCATCAAGAGTATTTTATAGTTGTGCGTAAGGCATCCCAGTTAGCAGATGTACGACTACCTGCTATGGAATCCACGTTGACTCATTTGTTATACTCAATGAAATTACTGACGTATTTCCTAATAGAAAAGCAACAATGTATTATGTTACATTCATTTATAACACTGTACAGTAGTATATTATGTGTTGTATATACGAGGGTAATCCCTATAGTCCTGACTTGGCGCCCAGTGACTATCACCTGTTCCCTACGTTAAAAGAACATTTGGCCGGAAAGCGACTCAGCTCCGAAGACGAAGTGAAAGAAGAGGTTCATAACTTTTTGAACAGCATGGCGGCGGGCTGGTATGACATGGGTATACGAAAACTGCCACAGTGTCTACAAAAATGCATCGACAGAAATGGAGATTATGTCCAAAAATAGTTAAATGTTCAAGCTCTAAACTGATGTAAACCATTGTAGAAATAAACAGGTCTATGTACTTATAGCAAAATAGGAGACCTTACTTTTGGGATTACCCTCGTATTGTAAGTAGGCTGTTTAGGTTGTTTATTTTGTTTAGGTAGCGCTCTGTGTGAAAATCACTGACTGTGATGTGTGCAGTCTGTGGCTGGTTTGCATTGTTGGAATATTTGCTATTGTAGTGTTGGGCAGTTGGATGTGAACAACGCGTAGCGTTGCGCAGTTGGAGGTGAGCCGCCAGCAGTGGTGGATGTGGGGAGAGAGATGGAGGAGTTTTGAGAGCGGATGATCTGGACGTGTGTCCATCAGAAAGAGTACATTTGTAAGACTGGATGTCATGAACTTATATACACTCCTGGAAATTGAAATAAGAACACCGTGAATTCATTGTCCCAGGAAGGGGAAACTTTATTGACACATTCCTGGGGTCAGATACATCACATGATCACACTGACAGAACCACAGGCACATAGACACAGGCAACAGAGCCTGCACAATGTCGGCACTAGTACAGTGTATATCCACCTTTCGCAGCAATGCAGGCTGCTATCCTCCCATGGAGACGATCGTAGAGATGCTGGATGTAGTCCTGTGGAACGGCTTGCCATGCCATTTCCACCTGGCGCCTCAGTTGGACCAGCGTTCGTGCTGGACGTGCAGACCGCGTGAGACGACGCTTCATCCAGTCCCAAACATGCTCAATGGGGGACAGATCCGGAGATCTTGCTGGCCAGGGTAGTTGACTTACACCTTCTAGAGCACGTTGGGTGGCACGGGATACATGCGGACGTGCATTGTCCTGTTGGAACAGCAAGTTCCCTTGCCGGTCTAGGAATGGTAGAACGATGGGTTCGATGACGGTTTGGATGTACCGTGCACTATTCAGTGTCCCCTCGACGATCACCAGTGGTGTACGGCCAGTGTAGGAGATCGCTCCCCACACCATGATGCCGGATGTTGGCCCTGTGTGCCTCGGTCGTATGCAGTCCTGATTGTGGCGCTCACCTGCACGCCGCCAAACACGCATACGACCATCATTGGCACCAAGGCAGAAGCGACTCTCATCGCTGAAGGCGACATGTCTCCATTCGTCCTTCCATTCACGCCTGTCGCGACGCCACTGGAGGCGGGCTGCACGATGTTGGGGCGTGAGCGGAAGACGGCCTAACGGTGTGCGGGACCGTAGCCCAGCTTCATGGAGACGGTTGCGAATGGTCCTCGACGATACCCCAGGAGCAACAGTGTCCCTAATTTGCCGGGAAGTGGCGGTGGGGTCCCCTACGGCACTGCGTAGGATCCTACGGTCTTGGCGTGCATCCGTGCGTCGCTGCGGTCCGGTCCCAGGTCGACGGGCACGTGCACCTTCCGCCGACCACTGGCGACAACATCGATATACTGTGGAGACCTCACGCCCCACGTGTTGAGCAATTCGGCGGTACGTCCACCCGGCCTCCCGCATGCCCACTATACGCCCTCGCTCAAAGTCCGTCAACTGCTCATACGGTTCACGTCCACGCTGTCGCGGCATGCTACCAGTGTTAAAGACTGCGATGGAGCTCCGTATGCCACGGCAAACTGGCTGACACTGACGGCGGCGGTGCACAAATGCTGCGCAGCTAGCGCCATTCGACGGCCAACACCGCGGTTCCTGGTGTGTCCGCTGTGCCGTGCGTGTGATCATTGCTTGTACAGCCCTCTCGCAGTGTCCGGAGCAAGTATGGTGGGTCTGACACACCGGTGTCAATGTGTTCTTTTTTCCATTTCCAGGAGTGTATATATATATATATATATATATATATATATATATATATATATATATATATATATATATATTGGCGCTCGATGTATTGCAGTAGTTCGAAAAAGAAGATTTTTGTGAGGTAAGTGATTCATGAAGGTATAGGTTATTGTTAGTCACGTCCATTTTTTTTTTGTAGGGATTATTGAAAGTCAGATTGCGTTGCGCTAAAAATATTGTGTATCAGTTTAGTGATGATCAGAATAAGTAAAGAGATAACTGTCTGAGTACGTTTAGTTTTGCTCAGCTGTTTGAAAATCAAATAACGTAAGGTGTTTACCAGCACAGTAATTCATAAATTTTTCCAAGGGGAGGTTTCAGTAATATGTGACAGTTTTGCTGAGGGCGGATTATTATGCTTAACAAATGATAAAACAGAACCTCTTTTATCAAAAGACGCTCTCTCAACTGCACCGCAGCAGCAGCATCTTCCTTTGTGAACTATTGTACCTCCTCATCAACCCTGAGAAAACGGAAGCAATAAACATTCGAAACATTGATCGCACTTTTCATTTATGATGCCTACTTTTGGCTCGGCTGCCACAAGATCCGAGTGCAATTTTCGGTGAAGATAAGTCATTCTTTCTATAGGACACTACAAGGTGCGACCCTCCAAATTCAATGTGTGTATGTGTGTACGTGGGGGGGGGGGGGGGGGGGGGGGACTGGGGGTAGAGTAGTAGAATGAAATGAAAAATGGCATTGATATCCCTTAGGGGATACTCAGCAGTGGCTGTTAGCTGAAGACGGCGGCGTGGAGAACTAATAAATTATTATGCCTAGTTAATTCAAGGCTTCGTCAGAAAACCTCAGAATAATACGATAAATATGTGTTTATAGGGACTGAAGCGCCAAGAGTGGTTTCGGCAAGTATGCGGATGAGGTCACTGGTACCGTAAGGAGCTTGTAATACTCACCGAGTCCGGAATGCCCGAAGCAGAAGACGCAGCCATCCGAGCCGCTGATGACAGCGTGCAGCACGTCCGTCAGGGCGCAGGAGCACACCTCGCTCTGCAACACAGACCAGCGGCCAATCACAGGCGTTATATCGACAGATACCGTCCCGCAAAATTTGGTACGCCAAGCTCTCTTGCAGACTTTAGGATTTACACATCACATAAAATTTTGAGGAAGCAAGCTGGTGAAAGTCGCTAAGTAAATGTCTAAGTTACAAAATCTTCTGATAAAATGACTAAACTATCAGCCACACCAGAAACTCGTTCACAGTATTTATACATATCGTCAAAATCACTTTTGGTACATTTAGTAAAACAAAAAAATTTTACAGGTCTACCTATTTTTGAGGGGCGTCCAATAAGTAATGCAACACTTTTTCTGTGAAAGCAGGTGGGTTTTATTGAGGATTCCAATACACCATATTATTTCCCATTCTTTTGGTTACAAAATCTAATTTTCAGCATAATCTTCGTTCAGCGCAATGGCCTTACGCCACCGTATTTGGGAGGGCCTGTATGCCCGCATCGTACCGCTCTACTGGTCGGCGTCGCAGCCAAAGTCCTGCTGCATCAGCAACTTCCCCATCATCCACATACTGCTTCCTGTGGAGTGCTACCTTCATTGGACCAAACAGATAGAAGTCGAAAGGTGCGAGATCCCGGCTGCACACATTTGAGTAACCCAATTGATGGACGAGTGCGCCAGCCCAACCAACAGACGTCCACCTGAGGTGCAAGATGTTTGGTTGTGATCCGTCGATCACCTCGAATGACAAAATCTGCACGTTCTAACACTGCAGGAGTCACAGCCGTGTGCGACCGGGCGGCATGCTGGAGATCGGACAGGTTTGCTTGATCTTGTTGCGATGATGACAGACGCCTCGACCAACGACTCATCGGGCTTTTGTTCACTGCGCTGAAATTCTGCAATCGCCTGTGAATATCTGCGATGCTCTGGCTTTCTGTCAAAAGATATGCCAGCTCGAAACGCACCTCCCTCACAGAAGCCGTTTTGAAGGCTACGTATAGCGCTACCACCTATCGGAACTTCATGAAACTATAGGAGCTGAAGCGGGAATATTCCACAATGTCCCACAACAAATTCCGAATATTTGCAATCGAAGTTTGCCGGAAAAAAAGTGTTGCATTACTTATTGAACGCCACTTGTACATAGGTAATCGTAAGAAACGTCAGTATTTCTACGAAGATTTTTTTTATCGACTTCCGGGACGTGCCCATGCAGCGCCTCAATAGTGGACAGACGATACGACAGTGTGTTTCGACCATTCTGAATATTAGTTAGCGTCAAGCCATTCCCTGGTACGATGTCACATAGGCGAAGATAAGGACAACCCAACAGCCAGCCCCTGAACAAAAAAAATCTCTGACCCGTCTGGGAGTCGAATCCGTCTCGCTGAGCGCGCAATTACCGAGGAGGACTTTCTGCAGCGTTAAAAAGGTAGCGTGTTTGTTTCCCTAGAATTACAGAAACGAGTTATTATTTTTTTTTAAATAGGGAAACATTATTTCTCTATTATATAGCTGTTTTAGTCAAATATGTACAAATTACTTTAAATAAGATTTAATAATTCCAATCCCAAAGAAAGCAGGTGTTGACAGATGTGAAAATTACCGAACTATCAGTTTAATAAGTCACAGCTGCAAAATACTAACGCGAATTATTTACAGACGAATGGAAAAACTGGTAGAAGCCGACCTCGGGGAAGATCAGTTTGGATTCCGTAGAAATGTTGGAACACGTGAGGCAATACTGACTTGACGACTTATCTTAGAAGAAAGATTAAGGAAGGCAAACCTACGTTTCTAGCATTTGTAGACTTAGAGAAAGCTTTTGACAATGTTGACTGGAATACTCTCTTTCAAATTCTGAAGGTGTCACGGGTAAAATACAGGCAGCGAAAGGCTATTTACAACTTGTACAGAAACCAGATGGCAGTTATAAGAATCGAGGGACATGAAAGGGAAGCATTGGTTGGGAAGGGAGAGAGACAGGGTTGTAGCCTCTCCCTGATGTTATTCAATCTGTATATTGAGCAAGCAGTAAAGGAAACAAAAGAAAAGTTTGGAGTAGCTATTAAAATCCAGGGAGAAGAAATAAAAACTTTGAGGTTCGCCGATGACATTGTAATTCTGTCAGAGACAGCAAAGGACTTGGAAGAGCAGTTGAACGGAATGGACAGTGTCTTGAAAGGAGGATATAAGATGAACATCAACAAAAGCAAAACGAGGATAATGGAATGTAGTCGAATTCAGTCGGGTGATGCTGAGGGTATTAGATTAGGAAATGAGACACTTAAAGTAGTAAAGGAGTTTTGCTATTTGGGGAGCAAAATAACTGATGATGGTCGAAGTAGGGAGGATATAAAATGTAGAGTGGCAATGGCAAGGAAAGCGTTTCTGAAGAAGAGAAATTTGTTAACATCGAGTATAGATTTAAGTGTCAGAAAGTCGTTTCTGAAAGTATTTGTATGGAGTGTAGCCATGTATGGAAGTGAAACATGGACAATAACTAGTTTGGACAAGAAGAGAATAGAAGCTTTCGAAATGTGGTACTACGGAAGAATGTTGAAGATTAGGTGGGTAGATCACGTAACTAATGAGGAGGTATTGAATAGGATTGGGGAGAAGAGGAGTTTGTGGCACAACTTGACTAGAAGAAGGGATCGGTTTGTAGGACATGTCCTGAGGCATCAAGGGATCACAAATTTAGCATTGGAGGGCAGCGTGGAGGGTAAAAATCGTAGAGGGAGACCAAGAGATGAATACACGAAGCAGATTCAGAAGGATGTAGGTTGCAGTAGGTACTGGGAGATGAAGGAGCTCTTGCACAGGATAGATTAGCATGGAGAGCTGCATCAAACCAGTCTCAGGGCTGAATACAACAACAACAACAACAAGATTTATATGAATTTAAGTTAGGGAGCTAGAAACGTTCAAACTCTTACTGATAGACGCTACGTATTGTCCATATAGTTGCCGACGTCTCGGAGAAACAAGCTTCCTCGACGCACTATTTGGAGTCATCTGGGGTTGTGGGTTCGGTACACAAGCATGATTCGTTACATGTTCCACCAAAGAAAGAACTACTGGTGTTAACTGGGACGTAGTAAATCGTGCATTCGCCTAGCGCTAGCAACATGTCGTAGTACACGTTGTACGTGTGTTCTGTGTTTATTCCACGTTGTTATCCTGGCTGACAGTACCTCGTTTGTGCATTCCGACGGCCCTGTATGGGGCAGTGTAAGGACACATTATACAATCTCGAGGAAACCTGCCGCTGCGTGACGTCAGCAACTTTATATAAATCATGTTGCGTGCACTCCTAAAACTTCGAACACTTCTAAATCTGTAACTATAATTCACAGGAATCCGATGTAAAATGTTTTGTGTGCAGTTAGCTTAGACACATAACATACACGATAGAAGAAGTAATGTTCTCTTTAAAAAATTACAGATCCTTGCTATAAGTCTCAGGAAAATAACTAAATAAACTATATTAATAACACTGCAGAAACAACATTTTCCTTTTCAGACCTTGTTCTATAAGTTGCAAGGAAAAATACACTACGTAAAGCACCCTGTGTATATTCCGCAAGCTACTGTACTGTGCGGAGGATACTTTGTTACAATAGTACTAATTTTCTGTCATATACCATTCTCATTTTGAGAGAGGAAAAAATTATTGTCTCTGTGCCTCTGCACATATCCTCCTTCTCCTCACCATCATGATCTTGAACAGTCTGCAGTACCAAGCTGGGTCTGTTTGGGAGATAAGCCTTGCTATCTAGTCACGTTTTCCTACCACAGAAGATCTTTATGCATCAAGTAATAAGGCCATCAAAACCGCGGTATTCTGGAGCTTGTGGTCCATCTAAGAGAAAACCATATGTGTCTTGCTGTATTATTGCTTTCAGTATCTTGTGTTACTCTACTATTATTTTATCCGTAATGCCGCATTTTAATTAGTTTGCGTGTCTAAGTCGTGGACACATGAAATGAATAAATACTATCTTTATTTGTTCACTCTGGTCCAGTCCTCACCTCTTTTTTCAACACACTCCTTCACACTTATCAGCCATCTATCTCTTGGTCTCCCTCTTTGATTGTTTGCTTTGCATCTCTGTTTCATGTTCATGCGAATCGTCTTGTTTTCCATTCCATATCATCTTAGCCTTTGTGTTTGTACTTCTGAGGACCTTCATTTCACAAGCCTGTAATCTGCTTACATTTCTTTTCTTCAGTATCTGTGTTTCAAATGCATAGCATTGGGATGTAGTAACTTCTATAAACTACTTCTTTGCTTTTTTGTGGGACGTATTTTTTCTAAACCAGGCTCCTAACACTTCGCAGGAATGTTTCTGCCTGTTTGCCATGGTCATTGATCTCTTTCTCATTTCTTTCATTTTCCTATATCGCACTATCCAAGTACTTGATATTTTACGGACGTCAGATTTGTGGTAGGAAGAAGATCCTGACTGTAAGGGATAGGAGACGCGTTTCACGGTTTGTGAATCAAAATGATTCCAAATCCGGCAGGAAATGCTGCATGCAGTGGATGAAGATCCATCCCAGTCTGTTAGCGAGAGAACTTTTCCACGGAAACTGCATGCAATGAAGATTTGGAATCATTCACGACGCAAGAGGCCATTACTCACATAGGCACATAAAGACGGCAACGGGAAAGTTCAACGGGCTGGAAAAATATGTGACTGATCTTCTGAACACTTCCCCCGCCCTATTACATCTCGATTGGCCTATAAAGTCACTTGATCTGATACCATAGAAAATCTGTGGAACATCTTGGAACAACGGGTAAAACGCCGATGTTAGCATCCCCGTAATTTGGCGCAATTGCGCAATGAAATCCTCCGCGAATGGCAAATCTGTGCTGGGCCGGGGCACGAACCCGGATTTCCGTCATATCGCGAGTGGTCGCCTTACCATTTGGCTATCCGCGCACGACTCACTGCCAATCCAAACTCCCCTAATGCCGTCAACACCGCGTCTACGACCTGTACTCGTACATCCAGTATGTACACTCCTGGAAATTGAAATAAGAACACCGTGAATTCATTCTCCCAGGAAGGGGAAACTTTATTGACACATTCCTGGGGTCAGATACATCACATGATCACACTGACAGAACCACAGGCACATAGACACAGGCAACAGAGCATGCACAATGTCGGCACTAGTACAGTGTATATCCACCTTTCGCAGCAATGCAGGCTGCTATTCTCCCATGGAGATGATCGTAGAGATGCTGGATGTAGTCCTGTGGAACGGCTTGCCATGCCATTTCCACCTGGCGCCTCAGTTGGACCAGCGTTCGTGCTGGACGTGCAGACCGCGTGAGACGACGCTTCATCCAGTCCCAAACATGCTCAATGGGGGACAGATCCGGAGATCGTGCTGGCCAGGGTAGTTGACTTACACCTTCTAGAGCACGTTGGGTGGCACGGGATACATGCGGACGTGCATTGTCCTGTTGGAACAGCAAGTTCCCTTGCCGGTCTAGGAATGGTGGAACGATGGGTTCGATGACGGTTTGGATGTACCGTGCACTATTCAGTGTCCCCTCGACGATCACCAGTGGTGTACGGCCAGTGTAGGAGATCGCTCCCCACACCATGATGCCGGGTGTTGGCCCTGTGTGCCTCGGTCGTATGCAGTCCTGATTGTGGCGCTCACCTGCACGGCGCCAAACACGCATACGACCATCATTGGCACCAAGGCAGAAGCGACTCTCATCGCTGAAGACGACACGTCTTCATTTGTCCCTCCATTCACGCCTGTCGCGACACCACTGGAGGCGGGCTGCACGATGTTGGGGCGTGAGCGGAAGACGGCCTAACCGTGTGCGGGACCGTAGCCCAGCTTCATGGAGACGGTTGCGAATGGTCCTCGCCGATACCCCAGGAGCAACAGTGTCCCTAATTTGCTGGGAAGTGGCGGTGCGGTCCCCTACGGCACTGCGTAGGATCCTACGGTCTTGGTGTGCATCCGTGCGTCGCTGCGGTCCGGTCCCTGGTCGACGGGCACGTGCACCTTCCGCCGACCACTGGCGACAACATCGATGTACTGTGGAGACCTCACGCCCCACGTGTTGAGCAATTCGGCGGTACGTCCACCCGGCCTCCCGCATGCCTACTATACGCCCTCGCTCAAAGTCCGTCAACTGCACATACGGTTCACGTCCACGCTGTCGCGGCATGCTACCAGTGTTAAAGACTGTGATGGAGCTCCGTATGCCACGGCAAACTGGCTGACACTGACGGCGGTGGTGCACAAATGCTGCGCAGCTAGCGCCATTCGACGGCCAACACCGCGGTTCCTGGTGTGTCCGCTGTGCCGTGCGTGTGATCATTGCTTGTACAGCCCTCTCGCAGTGTCCGGAGCAAGTATGGTGGGTCTGACACACCGGTGTCAATGTGTTCTTTTTTCCATTTCCAGGAGTGTATATTCCTGCACAGGTCAGACGTTGTCATGAAAATCATTTGCTCGGTATCAGCATATAAATACGATATTACAGTGCCTGTGTTATCTGATTACGATGCAAAGTTCCTTTGGACACATGCATGCATCTCCAAAGGAACACACACAGATTGTCACTGTCGTCATTCCATTCTACAGCTGATGATTGTCCCTATTCGCAACTGCGAATACATTTAGTGTATTTCATAACGGTTGTAGTCGCCGCAGTGTCTGTTTATTTGGACATGCGTGCATGTGCAAAGGAACTTCGCGTCGTACTCAGAATAACACAGGCACTGCAATATGGTACCTGCACAACTTTGTGGACACATTTCCTAATCGAATCTAGGCGATTATAAAATCCGGTGGCGGAATTACACGGTATTAAATGATGCTTGTAATGACTTCTGTAGGGGTGACTGATTTTTTGTCCGGTGATCTTACTGTGTGAAAATATTCAAATAGGTCGCCGAAAGCAGTCATGGCGCGTTGATGTTGTTGTTGTGGTCTTCAGTCCTGAGACTGGTTTGATGCGGCTCTCCATGCTACTCTATCCTGTGCAAGCTTCTTCATCTGGTAGTACTTACTGCAACCTACATCCTTCTGAATCTGCTTAGTGTATTCATCCCTTGGTCTCCCTCTACGATTTTTACCCTCCACGCTGCCCTCTAATGCTAAATTTGTGATCCCTTGATGCCTCAGAACATGTCCTACCAACCGGTCCCTTCTTCTTGTCAAGTTGTGCCACAAACTTCTCTTCTCCCCAATCCTATTCAATACCTCCTCATTAGTTATGTGATCTACCCATCTAATCTTCAGCATTCTTCCGTAGCACCACATTTCGAAAGCTTCTATTCTCTTCTTGTCTAAACTATTTATCGTCCATGTTTCACTTCCATACATGGCTACACTCCATACAAATACTTTCAGAAACGACTTCCTGAGATTTAAATCTATAGTCGATGTCAATAAATTTCTCTTATTCAGAAACACTTTCCTTGCCATTCCCAGTCTACATTTTATATCCTTTCTACTTCGACCATCATCAGTTATTTTGCTCCTCAAATGGCAAAACTCCTTTACTACTTTCAGTGTCTCATTTCCTAATCTAATTCCTTCAGCATCACGCGACTTAATTCGACTACATTCCATTATCCTCGTTTTGCTTTTGTTGATGTTCATCTTATATCCTCCTTTCAAGACACTGTCCATTCCATTCAACTGCTCTTCCAGGTCCTTTGCTGTCTCTGACAGAATTACAATGTCATTGGCGAACCTCAAAGTTTTTTTTTCTTCTCCATGGATTTTAATACCTACTATGAATTTTTCTTTTGTTTCCTTTACTGATTGCTGAATATACATATTGAATAATATCGGGGAGAGGCTACAACCCTGTCTCACTCCTTTCCCAACCACTGCTTCCCTTTCATGCCCCTCGACTCTTATAACTGCCATCTGGTTTCTGTACAAATTGTAAATAGCCTTTCGCTGCCTGTATTTTACCCTTACCACCTTCAGAATTTGAAAGAGAGTATTCCAGTCAACATTGTGAAAAGCTTTGTCTCAGTCTACAAATGCTAGATACGTAGGTTTGCCTTTCCTTAATCTTTCTTCTAAGATAAGTCGTCAAGTCAGTATTGCCTCACGTGTTCCAACATTTCTACCGAATTCAAACTGATCTTCCCCAAGGTTGGCTTCTACCAGTTTTTCCATTCGTCTGTAAGGAATTCGCGACAGTATTTTGCAGCTGTGACTTATCAAACTGATAGTTCGGTAATTTTCACATCTGTCAACACCTGCCTTCTTCGGGATGTAATCGGCCCAAATGCGATCTGGACTATTGTTGACTCGTTGGTTCTGTAACGCAGAGCTACTTGTTCACCCACCTGGCTGTCATCGTCGCAGTAGATGCCGTCGAAGGCGAACATCTTGGGCGCCGAGACGCCGGGCCGTCGGTCGTCCGGCGGCTGCTGCCCCCCTGGCGTGACGCCCCCGGCGAGCGCGGTCGCGCCCGGGTTGTGCAGCGCCACCTGCTTCTTGCGCCGGTCCACCGCCAGGATGGACGCAGACGCGGACCCCTCCTGCCCGCTGGCCGCCTCGCCGCCTCCTCCCACGCCGCCCCCAGGCTCCGCCGCGTCCACTGTCGCGCCGCGCACCCTCAGCAGCACCTTCACCTGCGGCACAACCACGTTCGCAACCTAAACGTACACTGCTACACAAGGGGGTTAAGCTTTGTGGGACAAACGAAAAGCTGCGTTACAGAAAGCAGCATGTCATTCTTAATTGAGAGGAGTCTTCTGAAGTAAGAGTGATTTCAGGTGTGCAGCAGGAGAGTGTCGCAGGACCGTTGCTATTCACAATAAATGACCTTGTGGATAACATCGGAAGTTCAGTGAGGCTTTTTGCAGATGATGCTGTAGTATATCGAGAAGTTGTAACAATGGAAAATTGTACTGAAATGCAGGAGGATCTGCAACGAATTGACGCATGGTGCAGGGAATGGCAACTGAATCTCAATGTAGACAAGTGTAATGTGCTGCGAATACATAGAAAGAAAGATCCTTTATCATTTAGCTACAGTATAGCAGGTCAGCAACTGGAAGCACTTAATTCCGTAAATTACCTGGGCGTAGGCATTAGGAGTGATTTAAAATGGAATGACCATATAAAATTAATCGTCGGTAAAGCAGATGCCAGACTGAGATTCATTGGAAGAATCCTAAGGAAATGCAGTCCGAAAACAAAGGAAGTAGGTTGTTCGCCCACTGCTTGAATTCTGCTCACTGGTGTGGGATCTGTATCAGATAGGGTTGATAGAAGAGATAGAGAAGATGGATCGGAGAGCAGTGAATTTAGTCACAGGATCATTTAGTAATTGCGAAAGCATTACGGAGATGATAGATAAACTCCAGTGGAAGACTCTGCGAGAGAGACGCTCAGTAGCTCGGTTTCGAGAACATACCTTCACCGAGGAGTCAAGCAGTATATTGCTCCCTCCTTCGTATATCTCGCGAAGAGAGCATGAGGATAAAATTAGTGAGATAAGAGCCCACACAGAGGCATACCGACAATCTTTCCTTCCACGAACAATACGAGACTGGAATAGAAGGGAGAACCGATAGAGGTGCCGACCGAAGTGGCCGTGCGGTTAAAGGCGCTGCAGTCTGGAACCGCAAGACCGCTACGGTCGCAGGTTCGAATCCTGCCTCGGGCATGGATGTTTGTGATGTCCTTAGGTTAGTTAGGTTTAACTAGTTCTAAGTTCTAGGGGACTAATGACCTCAGCAGTTGAGTCCCATAGTGCTCAGAGCCATTTGAACCGATAGAGGTACTCAAGGTACCCTCCACCACACACCGTCAGGTGGCTTGCGGTGTATGGATGTAGATGTAGAATCTGCCAAGTTGTAACCTCAGTCTCTCAGAATATGTCAAAATACTAGGGTTGGATAAAAAGTAGTGGCAACACTGCCATAAAATGATGTGCATTCAGTGCCGTGCGTGATGTCTGTAGCTGATAGCAGTAGGTCAGTTGAAGTAGTGCAGTGAGCGACAACGGTTGTGTTTTAGTTAGTTGCAGTGTGTACTGTCTGAAAGTGCAGGAGACCAGTTAAAACGCCCTAGCTTAGGAAGCACGCGTCGTTCAAGATTGAAGTGGCTTGTGGTAGGAGCCCACAACAATGTTTTCAGGGACTGCGTGAGGCATGTCGTAATGCAGCACTACCATAACGTATGGTGGCGAGATGGGTGGAAGTGTTTTAGGATGGCAGGTTCAAATGGCTCTGAGCACTATGGGACTTAACATCTATGGTCATCAGTCCCCTAGAACTTAGAACTACTTAAACCTAACTAACCTAAGAACAGCACACAACACCCAGCCATCACGAGGCAGAGAAAATCCCTGACCCCGCCGGGAATCGAACCCGGGAACCCGGGCGTGGGAAACGAGAACGCTACCGCACGACCACGAGATGCGGGCCGGGATGGCAGGGATGTCATTCAAGAATCGGTCCCATTCAGGACTCCCCCCTTCGTCCCCTCCCCCTCCCGCCTCCGGACAACATGACAACTGAGCTCCTTGCCTTCCTGTTGCATGTAGCTCGCTGATTACTTGCGTTCCGCCAACCTTCATGACAATGCACGATGGCACGCAGCGAACCCCGTGAAGGAGCTCCTGGTAGTGTTTCAGTGGGAGACTGGAACATCCACCGTATTCCCACGATATCAGTCCGTGCGGTTACGAAATATTCGCAAAAATGAAGGAAGCTCTTCTTGGCATGCGGTACAACACAAGAGACACATCATCCATGCCATAGGGCGGTCCCTGGTAGACATCGATAGAGATGGACGCACTGGGGGCAATCGGAGTGCGGGGCGATTGTATTGAGACATAAAATATTGTGAACGTCTCTCAATAAAGTCTGGTAACAGTGTTGTCATACCTTTTTCCAAACCATGTAACCTAAAGTCATTTTGGTTTTATGAATCTTACGCCGTGGTGTGTCCTCCAGAAGGTACGGGGACACACCCTACATAGAAGAGCATCGGGCTGCCTATGACACAGGCGCAACGTAGGTTAGAACCCAGGGAGGGTGCACACAACAGTGACTGTGTTAAGGAGAGTACTCAATCTTTGAAGTCCAGATTTCATCGGTTTTTGAATTCTGAATTTTTAATATTGTTCTAATGGTATTTTTGAAAACAAACTTTTCGTACTCAGACCTCAATTTTCACTTTCCACATATTTAGGTATATATTTAGGTACATCAAGAATATATTGTTCAACAGTTCTGTTCATTCATTTTAAGAGAAATGTTACTACATTCAGTACTTCTTTCAAGTTTCAGACTTAAATTTTCTTTAATTATTGGTTCATAAATGCGATAATAAAATAGCCAAACTACATTTTTTGGTAATATTAGCGCATAGATATATGCAAATACCACAAGACTACTTCCTGCAAAAATTTCATTCAGATTGATTAATATTTATAAAAAATTTGGGATTAATCTTAGAAAAATAAACCTACATGAAATTGGATTTTAAACTTTTTTCACCGAGCGAGGTGGCGCAGTGGTTAGACACTGGACTCGCATTCGGGAGGACGACGGTTCAATCCCGCGTCCGGCCATCCTGATTTAGGTTTTCCGTGATTTCCCTAAATCGCTCCAGGCAAATGCCGGGATGGTTCCTTTCAAAGGGCACGGCCGACTTCCTTCCCCGTCCTTCCCTAATCCGATGAGACCGTTGACCTCGCTGTCTGGTCTCCTTCCCCAAAACAACCAACCAACCAACCAACCTAAACTTTTTTCGAAAATAAGAGTATTAAAATTCACCAGTACCACATCAGTACCTTCGTACTACACTTGTACGGCTTCTTTTTCTTGTACTGTAAAGGGCATGGTAGCACTTTTCTGGAATTTTTCTTTCTCCGGGCAGCATCTATCTTGTGGACTGCTTGACCCCTCGTTTTATTAGCAAACCTTCTTCTGTGAGGATGCTACAGGCATTCCAGGACATCTGCTTTCTTCAGACTTCAAATATCCCATATTCACCTGAGAAGGAACTTCTACTAGACCCAAAATTATCTTATGTTCTTTTCTTTTTTCTTTAGGCAACTTGGACCAAATGACACTGTGCAAACTTCCAGTTACATTTTGTGTCTTGTCGTCAGAGTAATACGTTAGATGTAAGTCTCTGATAAGACAGGAGCTATGTTGACCACTTTCGCAGCCGTCAGTGCGCCACAGACTCTCACGCACTCCATATTTAAAACATTTCTTAGGTGTACTTGAAATAAAAATACAGCAAAATCGTTTGGAATCTAAGGGTAAACACTCCGAGTACGTGAAGTAGCCATTAATTTCTTTTTGAAAAAATTGAAGCCTTAGGATGCAGTCCACCCGGAAGGTGGCCTCAACCGCTCAGTGTTTATTACACAATAATAATGTGTCAATATTTTGTGCGGGAAGTGCGAGGCCAAGAACGTCGTAATATCATTGCGCAGTGTTTACCCCCGAGACGCGTCAGTTGGTACTTCGCCTTCGTAGCGCACACGTCGGCGGTCAGTGATGCACAACTTGCGTGTATTGCGACTGCAGTCGCTGCGTGCTGCAGGAAGAGGAGCAAGAGGACGGCGATGAGCGAAAAAATGTCTTAGAATGTGTTCTATACACTGTCATACTAACATAAGTTTCAAACAAGCCAAACGACTATCAGAATTCTTTAAGGATGAACGAGAGATCTTTCAACGAACTGCTGCACTTCATTACAACTTCTACAGACAGAAAAGATACTGATGATTTGCATCTGCACCTACATCTACATGACTACTCTGCAATTCACACTTACGTTCCTGGCAGATGGTTCTACGAACCACCTTCAGGCTACTTCTCTATCGCTTCCTTCTCGAACAGTGCACGGAAAAAGCGAACACTTGAATCTTTTCATGCGAGCTCTGATTTCTCTTATTTTATTATGATAATTAGTGACGGGATTATATGCATAATAAAAACCTTAAAATATGCATGAAAAATGCTTAAACATGCTTGAAAAGTGTCGAAATATGCAAAATCAAATAATAAAAAAACATGGTAGTTACTGCGTGCATTATGTCCGAAAATCGTACCCGTGTGTATCAATTATGAGGAAGAGCGCCAGTCACGGGAAAAATCGGTACTTTTAGAACGCTGATATTTTCTGAATAATTTCTGGTAGAGGTTAGCCAGAGGGCCTTCCTGGGATTATTTCTGAGTCACAGCGAAACAATCGATATGCACAGGACCAACTTAAAGATACATCGCACGTAGAGGGTACGCTCAAAAACTCCGTAATATTTTATTTAAAAAAACAACATACAATCATGAATTTTTTGAACAGCATTAACTTATAATTAATACTATTGGACCAAAGCAACATTTACAATTTATTTTATATTTTTCTACTATTGTAAACATAAACGACCAAGTACTGTTCCAAATGCTCGACAGTAAGATTGTGTCTTCGATCACTCAAAACATTTTTATAACCAAAAGAGGATCGTTCTACATCAACTGAGGCAACTGGGCAGTATTTGAATTTGGGTGCTGTGTTGGCACTTACTGTTTCCGGTAAAAGTTCACCCATCCCATTAATAAAACCATCAATTTGACTCAAGGGTTCGCCGGCCGTGGTGGCCGAGCGGTTCTAGACGCTACAGTCTGGAACCGCGCGACCGCTACGGTCGGGTATGGATGTTTGTGATGTTCTTAGATTAGTTAGGTTTAAGTAGTTCTAAGTCCTAGGGGACTTATGACCTTAGAAGTTAAGTCCCATAGTGCTCAGAGCCATTTGAACCATTTTTTTGACTTAAGGGTTCAAAGCCTGGGTTATTGTTTAAAATGTTTTCATACTTTTCTTTAAGTTTTTTTGCGAATATCTCCTGCAACGAGGAGATCACTAGAATAATTTTATTCATTAACTGAATAGATTCATTCAAACCTTGAGTTTCAAACTTTTTTAATACTTGTAGGTATGAGACGAAGTCTTTTGCGACGGTACTTATATGTAAAACATTCTCGTTTTTCTTGCCGTGTCAGTTCGGGATAATATCTCAAACTTTCGACGATAGCCTCCATCGTCATCGTCAGGAGCTGACTGTTTTCACTGATGCTGTGGTAACCTTATAAATCCCGTGGACGGCTTCTGATTGGTCGGCTAGTGATTGGCGGGCGATTACGTACTGCTGTAGCAGACGGTGTCAATGTGTGCGCTGGTGGTGCCACCGCTTCCGTTGGAATGTAAACCTTGGAAGGAATGTCTCTGCAGCTTCTCTGCATCAAGCGCTCCTTTCCATGAACCGCTCACATAGTATCCGCTATCACGGTTAAAGTTCTTCTCGCTCATTCTTATTTCAACAGCCATCTTAATAACAGAATTCCAGTGTGTGGAAGCACGGGACAAAATTTTTGTTTCATCGAACAGTATTTTATGTTTGTTCGTGAGGCTGTGCTCCGCAGTTGCCGATTTCTCCTGTTCTCTATAACTACTATGACGTTGGTGTTCTGCACAGCGGTCGGAAACGGTACGAATGGTCTGACCTATATAATTCCAAGGACCCTGAGGCCGAGACTGTCCTTAACAGGGAGCATCATCTCCTTCATTTTCTTAGGAGGACGAAAAATTGGACTCTTCCTATTTTGCTGGATACAGCGCCACAAAAAGGAAGAACCGCAATCTGTGTTTCATCCTGTGAGTGTGCAGCATTTTCACGTTTCCTGTTCTTGGAGAACGCTGCCTTTATATCGCGTGCACCATAGCCATTCTTTCGGAACACATAACTGAGATGGTTAATTTCGGTCTTCAAGTGTTCCTCGTCAGAAGCAGCTTTTGCTCTATATACCAACGTATTCAAAACGGCTCTCTTCTGAACAGGGTGATGTAAACTCCGTGCATTAAGGTATAGATCGGTATGCGTCTCGGCCACTCTGTGTACCAAAAGCCGAGGGTGAAACCGGTGCTGGCACACAGCCTACTCCTCTCGAACAGCACCAAGAAGCCATCGAGCTTAACGTCTCCGTCCGACGGACGAACCACCTTCGATTGTGTCTCAACCCTCACTTCATGAGACATTGCAACGACGTTTGCAATTTAATCCTGGACAATGGCGTAGACTGGTGATCAGAAACTTTATACCACCATCTCTTCTCCCCTTGCCGGCCAAAAACAGGATGGTGTATATGAAAGTGGCCTGGAGAACAGAGTTCCAGACAAAGGAAATACAATATTAACCTTACTATAGTAGTTGTTTAAAGTGACTAACATTCATCTATTGGCACATTTGGGCTCTGGTTAGCAAGTTCCTGAAGGCGGATCGAAGCTCGACTGCTGGAATTACTGCAGTATCGTACGAAATGTTCTGCTGCAGTTCTTGAAGACTTTGATATTTGTTGCTGTACACCTTAGACCCGACGGCTCCTCATACAAAGTAATCGCACGCTGACAGAGCAGGTGACCAGACTCACCTCTGCTAACAACTCTGTCATGCGCGAAGATTGTGTAAATGTACTCCAAGTTACAGCCGGCTGTATGGGAAGTTGCTCCATCCTGTTGGAAGTAACTGTAGGTCTTTTACTCCTTCGTTAATTCTGCCACAAATGGTTTCAAAATGTTGGCAATGTAACTCGCCGAAGTCAGCGTCTGATGGCATGCAGAGACTGCACACCAAACCCAAACCCGAACTTTCTGATCATGCAATGATGTTTCGTGGAAGCTATGCGGATTCTCCGCTGCTCAGAACCTGTGATTCTGCTCGTTGACATAGTCACACAGTTGAATCTAGGCTTCGTCAGACATGAAGATGTATCCATGACCAAACCACTCACTGTTACCTCAGTGAACAGCCACTCACAAAACTGGAGGCATTGGGGAGCATACGCTGATTTTAATGCGTGAGAAACAGACACACGGTAGGGATGAATGTGGAGGTCCAGGTGGAGTATTCGTCCGCATGATCAACGTAATACGCCGGTCTCTTGCGGAAGGTATCGGGTTGATTTGATAAGACTCTGACGCATTTCCAAATGTACTGCAGCCACATTTTCTGGTGTGCGGCCACATTTCGGAATGTTTTTCACTTGTTCAAAATAGATCCTGTCTGATGTCATTTTCGAATCAAGCGTTGCATGGCTATCTTTTCTGTCACTTTCACACCATTAAACTTCTCAAAAAACAACTGACCATAGCGTTTCCATGATTTTGTTGTTACGTAGCTTTCCACAACGATCACCCGCTGCTCCTCTGAGAGGACCATCGTCCCCTTTACACTACTCCATTCACACTGACACAGCCTGCACTACACTCTCGATCGGTGTGGATCACTTGGTGGGCGTTCAAATGGTACGTTACAGGGTGTGGTTATACGCATACGTTCACGTCAAATCATATGCACTCGTCCAGGCCATTTTAATTTGCCGCATCCTGTACTTACAGTGGGGATTTCATGCACCACCACTTCCGAACAGGATTATCTTAGTTGTGTGCGTTAGCGGCCATGGCTACTGAGGTGGGTTGATAAGCCATACATATTATAAAAATGGATGCATTTGTACTTATATATGTATGTGTGTGTGTGTGTGTGTGTGTGTGTGTGTGTATGTTGCACATCTCCTCCTAAACCACTAGACTGATTTCATTCAAACTCGGTACCCATATTGCTTACGGCCTGGAGAGAATCACTGTGAATAAGCATCTAAATATCAGAGAGGCGGGTTGGGCGTGAAAAAGTAATGTAGCTTACTACATGCGGCTTCACAAAATTTATTAATGCAGTATTTGAGAATGAGAGCATTTGGTGACTTGCAACGAACTTTATACATAATTTCAAACCTTTACGGAACTTTTTCCTCGCTGACAACCCCACAAACTGATGAAAGGAAAGAAGTTTATCGTTTACTACACTTTTGATGTTCACGCTGTAAAACCACTGCATCAGGTGTGACGATCTAATGTATTACCTCTTTCTACTAACTGCATTCATGGCACTTTTTGCAGACAATATTCACCTATATAACTGAATTTTCCTGCACAATTACATCATTATACGCCACATAGCTTAGGAGACACGCCGTCATAAACACTGAGATGCGTGAAAAATAACGCATAATGCATCACATTTTACTTTATTACATCTTTACTGCTATCTCTATATGCAACACATCTCTCATACAGTATCCAAATATACCACTGGATGACCCAGCAAAATTATATCATTGTAAAACATACAGTTTAGTAGGTATGATCTCATAAACACAGAGCTGCGTGAAAACGAAACTGCAGGGTAAAATTCACTTGAGATTCAGGTGAAATGTGTGTAGAAACCTACGTGGAGTATGTTAAATATATGTGAAATGTATGTGGGCAAAACTGTGGGTAAAAAGCTTCTTCTAAACACCTAAATCCGTTTCGACTAAACTTGGTACACATATTACTTGCTATTTGGGAAGGAATACTGCAGGGGTAAGAGCCAGTGAGACTATGTATTGGGGTGGAGAGAGAACATCAGGAGGAAGAGATGGAAAAAGAGAGGTAGAAGGGGAAGTGGACAGAGGAAAGAGAAGAGGACCAGATGCATAAAGAGAGGGGGGAGGAAATGGATTGAGAGAGGATTGTGGAGAAGATGGACAGAGAGTCTGGAAGGAGGAATTAGACAGAGATATGAGGAGGAGGAAATGGAACAAGAAAGGGAAGAGGAGTTGAACAGAGGAGGAGGAGGAGATGTTCTGTGAGATGGGGAAGAGGAGATGGGCAGAAGGAAGGTGATATGAGACAGACTGATAGACGGGGGAAGAAGTTGAACATAGACTGGGGGCAGGATGAGATGAAAGTGATCAGGAAATAGAGGGGCAGCAGAAGATACATTTAGACTGGGGAGCAGGAAGAGATGTACAGAGAAACAGGGAGGAGGAAATGGAAAGTGAAAGAGAAGAAGAGATGGACTGGGATGGTCGAGTTGGACAGAGAGGAATAGAAGGAGACAGAGCGTTGGGGGAGTGGTGGGTGGGGAGCATCATATGGACAGAGAGAGAGGGGGGGAAAGGAGGAGATGGACAGAGAGTGGGGGGGGGATGGAGAAAGTGGGTGGGGAAAAGGAGATGGGCAGAGGGGGTGCAAGGAGGCAGACAGAGAGAGAGGGTGGCAGAGGAGGTGGCCAGAAGGAGGGAGCAGAAACAGATGGAGAGGAGAGCAGAGGAGACAGGTGTAGAAGGAGAGGGAATGAAGAGATGGAACTGGAATAAATACTTACCCAGGCAAAGTTGGGTACTCACCTAGTTGATGATAATGAAGTACCCACGTTAAAGTATACAGTGTTCAATACAAAAAGATTTCCATATGAATTTCAAGTAATAAGTAGCCTGAAGATTTGCAGTAATTAACTAATAATTCGCATACTATGTAATATTTGTATTTTGTGTAATCTTTGTGGTGCTAGTTATCTGTCATTTGTTGGAGTCGTCGTAATAAACTACGTTGGTTTTATCTGGGGCCCATTAAACCCGTTTGTTTTCTGTATTAAAGAAGATGATGTGTTTGGATGCCCTAGATAGCTACGAAATAGATACTAATTTAATATGTACTTATTCGTCGTGAAAACAAAACTATATGATTAAGCAAATCCCGGAATAAAAAAAAGGAGAGGTGGTGTTATAAGATACAGGCTGATGATGGCTGACTATATATCATACTGCCATATGCAGCTTCAGACTTTTATCGCTAGAACCCATGGGTATCTTGTTGCTTTCTTTGTGTCAGAGGTCAAGTGTTACTTCTGTTCCGAGAACTGACTTTCACTTGTCAGGCGTGGCACACGCAGCCTTAACTAGATGCGAAGAACCTGTTTATAAACTACGCCTCTAACCTGCGCAACGCTGCTCATGTTACGACTTCAAGCAGCTAACAGAGGAGAAACGAGTAGAGCGCAGTTATTACAATAATTCAACTCTGTGAAGACACTTCGACAGCCTCCTGATTTAGGTACGGCTGAAAGTTTATCGAGTAGCCTGAAGTGCCGCATCCGAATCAGACTTAGCAACTGAGTCATCTGAAGAGCCCACTTCAAGCACAGCGGAACAAAATATTCGGAGTTAAGACTACTACACAGGTATAATTGATGGATAAACACTTGGGAGCAGCAATTAAACCGAAGAGCCTAAACAACAGACATTAAAATTTGCTTTCTATCTAATTGTTAATGTGATAATTTTTTTAATTTTCCTTTCATTTTTACGAGCACTGTGTAGCCGGTGAGAGCCACGAGAGGCCAGCTGTACACCGCCATCTTTGAAAAAAGAAATCTTCATAAACAAAACTCGGGTCCTGTCCACCAAACAGACAAACGTATCGATTCAGTATCAGTTTGAGGAAAGCCGGGACACGTAATAACTACTGACTTGTAGTTAGAGAACTCAGAGTCATTTGTCGTGAAATCTCAAAAGTATTTGGTCACACAGGACGAAAGTAGCATGCATTGCAATCCCCCTCCCTAGCAAGAATCTGTAGTATGCTGCTGTTTACGACTTCTTGTTATGGTAGCCATAGAAGGTGGCTAAAACACAACTGGCTCAGATAAAAAATTCAAGCACCTTAAGATACGAGTCGGGGCGTGGAATTTCAGAAGTTTGTACGTGATAGGGAAGCTAGAAAATCTGGAAAGGGAAATGCTAAGGCTCGATCTAGATATAGCGGGGAGCAATGAAGTGAAATGGAGTAAAACAAGGATTTCTAGTCATACGAATATAAAGTAATATCAAAAATGATATAACGGGAGTAGGATTAGTTATGAAAACGAAGGTAGGCCAGAGAATGAGTTACTGTGAGCTATCCAGCGATAGCGGTGTTCTCATTAGAATCGACAGCGACACCAACAACGATAGTTTTGGTATGCATGCCGACGTCGCAAAGTGAATATGAAGAGATAGAGAAACTATATGACACTGAATGGGTAATTCAGTACGTAAAGGGAAATGAAAATTTTGTAGTCAAGGGGGACTAGAATGCAGCTGTACGAAAAGGAGTAGAGGAAGGGGTTACGGGAGAACATGGGCTTGGTAGTGAAAACGATAGAGGAGAACGACTAATTGAGTTATACAATAAGTATCAGTTAGTAACAGCAAATACTCTGTTCAAAAATCAGAAGAGGAGGTGGTATACTTGGAAACGGCCGGGTGATATGGGAAGATTTCACTTAGATTACCTCATGGCCAGGCAGAGATTCCGAAATAAAATATTGGATTGTAAGGAGCAGTTATAGACAAAGATCCCATTTTAGTAGTGATTAAGAGTAGGCTGAAGTTTAAGAGACTATAATCCGTTCACCATAAGAATAAACCTGATGTAAACAAACACAAACGCAATGACTGGTCAGAAGCCGTAGCACACGTACACTGGTGTTGTTACGCTCTTGGAAGTAGGTCCTACTTATGTATTAGATATGTTATTACTAAGTTACGTTAAATGCAACTTTAACATATTAAAATCTATGAACAGCCATCAACGTTTTACTTAATTACGCTTTAATTACGTAGTTTTTATTTCAAAAATCGTGTACAGTCGCAGCCTCTGCAGCATTGTGCTCTGATTGTCACGCTGTTAATGGTCAATTTGAAAATGGCAGAGGGTGCTTTCTGTTCGCGCGTGGAACATGGTTCCAAAGTGCCGAGAAATAGGCTGTTCTTAATGTCTTCCATCAATTTACGGAGATAATCGGCTTTGAAGGTTTCCCGCGGTTATGTATAATGCAATAGATACACCTACAATGAATGGGTAGCGCAGTTGGTAGCGTAATGGAATGTGAGCCAATTGCGGTTATTCTTGCGTTGGATCAAATTTCCCCAATATCTTTTTTTTTCTCGGTAAATTTGAAATAACTGCATCTCGTAATTATAAAACTCATCGTCATTTTTTTATGAATAATGCACATCATCTAGTTTCCAATTACATATTGGAATCGAAATTTTTGTTTCCATTTCAAATATAAATTCTTAATTATCGATGTTTTATGAAAGACTATTCATAAAAGTCGTTAAAATTAAGGAAAAATAGCAATTTAATTTTTAGGGAAAAAATGAAAAACCAAGTTCTTTTTGTCTGGACTATGTCCATCGTTTTATACCACAGAGATATACCAGAGAGATAAGGACGGAGCTAAGAGATTACCAGATTATCGTAGAAACATGAAAAACAACGATTTTCACAGTGTACAAATGCTGCATTTTTAGATTTACTACTGTACCATTAAACTATGAACTCAACAGAACTGATCTGCAACCAAGCTGCGGGATTTGTCCCGAGAAGTAACAAGACTGTTGAGCTGACAGACGCACTGGAAGTAATAAGCACGCAGCTTTTTCACACGTCACTTCCGAACGCTGGCGGGATACACAACGGCTCGTCATAAAAGAAGACGAGAAAATGCTACGCCTGGTTGACTTCATGGTTTCTGTTGTTGATATGCTCGTTATCAACGTAGCAAGTGACGCTTCCAGTACTAAAATGTATTTCTCGGATTCGGATAAGGGCGGAGCTAAGAGATTACCAGACGACTGACTGTAATACCTTCAATGGCTTTAATAGTTAACTATACGGTGAAATCCCTCAGTACTCTCTTACGTTACACGCAGCTTATCCAGAAAAGTTACCCTGAGGTTAAGTCAGGAATTTTCATCATTCTTGATTTCAATTACAATAGTACGTTCGCTAAAAATGATAACGTGTTGCGATTTTCGTCTTGTCATCGAAGAGCGTAATGTGGGAGATTTGCAGTGTACTATTTCATTATGCTTAAAAATTAAATGACATTCGAAGTGTATTGCTCCTCTATACGTGTGAACTGCAGCTGGCCACGTCACTGCAGGCTAGCTGTACCAGGTGACCGACCAGTGCTATCCAAGCTAAATGCGCCGGTAAACCTGTTGTCCCATGTTATCGCTAAGTCGATGTGCGCGTAAAGCACAGCACAAAATGTTCCTTTATTATCGTACTTGACAGTACTCGAGACAGCTTGGCTGCAGTCCCTTGTGAAACGGAAATCCAATGAGATTCCAGCAAACGCGGAAGAATACATAGTGCAATGTTTACATCAGGTTTATTCTGATGATGAACGGATTATAGTTAGGAAGAATCATTGTTCAAAGAAGTGGGGCCGGTCGGAGTGGCCGAGCGATTCTAGGCGCCACAGTCTGGAACCGCGCGACCGCTACGGTCGCAGGTTCGAATCCTGCCTCGGGCATGGATGTTTGTGATGCCCTTAGGTTAGTTAGGTTTAAGTAGTTCTAAGTTCTAGGGAACTGATGACCTCAGTAGATAAGTCCCATAGTGCTCAGAACCATTTTTTGCCAAGGAAGTGGGATATGATGAAAAGATAGGTTTGAGTTCTCTGAGGCTATAGACACTGCGATAATGAATAGTTTAGTAGGCAGTACAGCTGAAGAGGAATGGACACCTGTAAAGAGAGCAATCACAGAAGTTGGAAAGAAAACCATAGGTACAAGGAAGACAATGCGAAGAAACGGTTAATAACAGATGAAATACTTCAGCTGATCGATGAAAGACGGTTGTATGAAAATGTTCAGAGAAATTTAGGAGTACAGAAATACTTAGGACACTAAGGAAGGAAACAAATAGGAAGTGCAGGGAAGATAAGGCAAAGTGGCTGCATGAAAAATGTGAAGAAATTGGAAAAGGAATGATTATCGGAAGGACGGATTCAGCATATAGAAAAGCCTAAGCAGCCTTAGGTGACATTAAAAGCAAGGGTGGTAACATTTAGATTTCAATTGGAATTCAACTGTTAAATGCACAGGATAGAGCGGATAGGCGGAAAGAATACACTGAAGGCCTCTACGAGGGGGAAGACTTGTCTGACGCAGTGACAGAAAAAGAAACGGAAGTAGCTAGGGAAAAGGTAAGCGATCCAGTATTAGAATCAGAATTTAAAACAGGTTTCGAAGAACTGAAACCGAATAAGGCAGAAGGGACAGATAACATTTTATTGAAATTTCTAAAATCATTGGAGGAAGTGGCAACAAAACGACTAGTCACGTTGGTATGTCGAACATGTGAGGCTGGCGATATACCATCAGACTTTCGGAAAAACATCATCCACACAATTCCGAAGATAGCAAACGTCGAAAAAAGCGAGAATTATCGCACAGTCAGCTTAACAACTCAAGCATATATGTTGCTGACGAGAATAATATACAGAAGGATGGAAAAGAATGCTGAGGACCTATTAGATGACGGCAATTTGGCTTAGGGAAGGTAAATGCACCAGAGAAGCAGTTTAGACGCTGCGGTTGATAATAGAAGCAAGGTAAAAGAAAAATCAAGACACGTTCTACGATCTGTCGACCTTGGAAAAGCGTTCGACAGTGTAAAATGGTGGAAGATGTTCGGGTTGGGTTATTTGGGGAAAGAGACCAAACAGCGAGGTCATCGGTCTCATCGGATTAGGGAAGGACGGGGAAGGAAGTCGGCCGTGCCCTTTCAAAGGAACCATCCCGGCATTTTCCTGGAGCGATTTAGGGAAATCACGGGAAACCTAAATCAGGATGGCCGGACGCGGGATTGAACCGTCGTCCTCCCGAGTGCGAATCCAGTGTGCTAACCACTGCGCCACCTCGCTCGGTGCAAGATGTTCGAAATTCTGAGAAAAATAGGGGTATGCTGTAGGGAAAGGAGATAATATACAATGTGTACATTAACCAAGAGGGAACAATTAAACTGGATGACGAAGAACGAAGAACTCGGATTAATAAGGGTGTAAGACAGGGCTGTAGTCTTTCACCCCTACTGTTTAGCCTCTGTATCGAAGAAGCAATGAATGAAATAAAAGAAATGGTCAAGAGTGGTATTAAAATTCAGAGTGTAACGATATGAATGATAAGATTTGCTGATGACGTTGCTGTCCTCAGTGAAAATGAAGAAGGACTGCAGGATGTTTTGAACGGAATGAACTGTCTAATGAGTACAAAATAAGGACTGAGAGTAGATCGGAGAAAGGCTAAAGTAATGAGAAATAGCAGAAATGAGAACTGCGAGAAACTTAATATTACAATTCGGGATCACGAAGCAGAAGAAGGAATTCTGCTACTTAGGCAGCAAAATATCCTATAACTGACGGAGCAAGGAGGACATCAAAAGTGACTAGCACTGGCGAAAAAGCCATTGCTGGCCAAGAGCAGTCTGCTGGTTTCAAACATAGGGCTTGAGTGCGAAGTGTCTGAGAATGTACGTTTGGAGCACAGCATTGTATGGTAGTGAGGGACGGACCGTAGGAAAATCAGAACTGAAGAGAATCTAAGCCTTTGAGACGTGATGTTACAGGAGAAAGTTGAAAATTAGGTGGCCTGATAAGTTAAGAAATAAGTTAGTTTTGCGCAGCATCGGCGAGGGCATCAGGGGATAACTTCCATGGTACTAGAGGGAGCTGTAGAGGGTAAAAACTCTAGAGGAAGACAGAGACTAGATTTCATCTAGCAAATAATTGAAGATACAGAGTGCAATTCCTACTGAGGGATGAGAAGGTTGGCACATGTGAAGAACTCATGGTGGGCCGCATCAAACCACTTAGATACTGGAATGAGATATTCACTCCGCAGGGAGTGTGCGCTGATATGAAACTTCCTGGCAGATTAAAACTGTGCGCCGGACCGAGACTCGAACTGTGAGGACGGGGCGTGAGTCGTGCTTGGGTAGCTTAGTTTGTAGAGCACTTGCCCGCGAAAGGCAAAGGTCCCGAGTTCGAGTCTCGGTCCGGAATACAGTTTTAATCTGCCAGGAAGTTTCATTTAGATACGGATGACCTTCCCCCGACCCCCCCCCCCCCCAAAAAAAAAGAGAATAGGCAACTCAACTTAAATCAGCTGTCCTAGGTGTAAAAGATGCAATCTGGGTTGCCTATCTTAAGGTGTATGAAATAGTATCTGGACCCGATTATCTTGCCCACCCTGTGGAGCCAATTACAGTTTGCGAAAATGCTTTGGTTAAAAAGTGACGAACCCTTTTGTGTTTCCCGTCTTCGCTCCATGCTGATGCCGCGATAGCAAATTGTTTTCGAAACACGGTTTCTCGTCAGAATGCCAAAATATATCAGTAAATTCTAAAACACATTTGATTTATACTAACAAAAAATTTGTCAACAGGCAACAATCAAAACCAGAAACCACAGGTGTCTATTTCCTATGATGTCACACATTTTTTTTGTTTCAGACACGATTAACAAATAAAACTTATGGAGAATAAACACTGCTCTGCCGGCCGGGGTGACCGAGCGGTTCTAGGCGCTTCAGTCTGGAACCGTGCGACCGCTAAGGTCGCAGGTTCGAATCCTGCCTCGGGCATGGATGTGTGTGATGTCCTTAGGTTAGTTAGGTTTAAGTAGTTCTAAGTTCTAAGGGACTGATGACCTCAGAAGTTCAGAAGTTAAGCCCCGTAG
This sequence comes from Schistocerca piceifrons, assembly GCF_021461385.2. Classification (NCBI taxonomy): domain Eukaryota; kingdom Metazoa; phylum Arthropoda; class Insecta; order Orthoptera; family Acrididae; genus Schistocerca; species Schistocerca piceifrons. The sequence continues at coordinate 301,674,829 of NC_060143.1, forward strand.
TGCTCAGAGCCATTTGAACCATTTTGAACCAAACACTGCTCACTACAATTTTGGTTTTCTTGTTAGGACAGTAATTCGTCATCTAAACAAGCACCAAATCCGGCACATCCAGATTTCGAAGGTCTTGTTTATTTTCACTCTGTTGCCACTGACGGCGATAGAGGAAAACGTTCAGTGTCTCCGTTTAGACTATGCGGGTGTTATCGGCTTCTGACGAGGACTGAACTCCTGCTTCTTCTTTCGGCCTTGACAGTACTAAACCAGATTGTTTCCGCCAGCGTTAAGAGAGAAAAAATTTTCATGTAAAAGTTTATAATGCATTGGGGTTTACTGAGCAATCCTTAACTCACAGTGTCACACAAAATAACAAGCAGTAGACACATTGGACAGTCTGCTTTGACACACTAACAAATCGGACACATCCATTCAAAACGTGGTCATTGTCATGTCCAAACACGATAGCTCACTTCTGCCATTCAGTCAGGTGTCCACTACAACCCCTCTAATTGCACTGATTTCATACAACCATCTGACAGATACAGGAGGAGGTCAAAAAATGGAAACACCAACAACACAGCACATTAATATTCAAAATACTGTGTAGGAAAAAGTTAGCATTAAGAACAGCTTCCAGTTGCCTCGGAATGAATAAATGCATGTATTCTTGTATCGTTTTCAAGAGAATCTTATGACATTCTCCCGGCAAAATAGTGGCACGTTCAAGTAATGACGATGGAGGTGAATAGCGATCACGTATCATTCTCTCCAACGCAGACCTTAAAGTTGGATACTAATGAGGTATGGTGACTGTCGTGGGCAGGAGAGACGTGTCAGTTCATCCTCGTTCACACTGAACCGGTCCTGGAGTATGTGAGCCCTATGAACAGGGGACCTGCCATCTAGGAACACAGCACCGCCATTGGGGAAGGAACCTCACTGAACCGGCCCTGGAGTATGTGAGCCCTATGAACAGAGGACCTGCCATCTAGGAACACAGCACCGCCATTGGGGAACGAACATTGTACCATGGGATGGACCTGACGAGCCAAAATGATCACATAATCCTTCGAAGTAATGCGTAATTGCCAAGTAACCATGGCGCCCATAGAATAATACGATATGACTGCCCAAATCATCGCCGAACACCCGCCAGGTTTCACTCTTGGGACATAAACTCGGCGAGATGTTGGGAATAGTGTGTAGCAAGACTCATCCGACCAAATGACTTCCTTACATTGCCCCATAGTGCAGGTTTTATGGCTTCGGCGACACATTTTCCTATTACGGGCATTTGTATCACTGATGAGTGGTTTTTGAAATCCAGCTCAATTTGCAATTCCCTGCTTGTGGAGTTCCCTTGGTATTTTATTTATGGAATCCCCTTAGTGAGGTTTTGCTGCTGACAAGGTTCGCGAGTGCGACATTCAGCTGTGCAATGACTTTTTCAGATATCGTCATTTTACTTTTCGTTTTCAATAACCGTCTGTCACGATCACTCATCACACGATTTCATCCGCATTGTGACTTACCGGATGATGTTTTTCTGCGTTAGATCGAGGCAGTATAAATCTTCGATGCTGTGGCTCTTGAAACAAGAAGCACTTCAGCTACCATGGTTACGGAAGCACGCATTATACGAACACTAACGATACGCACACTTTCGTATTCACTTAGCTCCGACAAAATGCACTCACAACCGCACAGAACACTGTTTTTACTACGACTGACTCTGGAAACGTTTTGAGAACATTCCACAGCTACCGTCAGAGGTCAAACACAACGGCACAATCTGCATGCTTCGCTAGTATCAGGATTTATGTTCAAGCATGCACTTCTCGCGGTGTCTCCACATTTTCTTCCACTTACATACCATATCACTGCTATGACTTATGACAGCGGTGTGGATGGTTACATAAGCGTCTGGTACCAGTTCTGCGCTGTCAAGCGTTCTAAAGCGGCCAGTATGCTGTTTGAAGGCAGTGCCTAACATTTTGTCCGGTAAACTTAGGTTTTATTTTTAGTAAATCCACGTATTTGGAGTTCTCTATTTGGCTGGCGCGATAGAAACTGCAATGCAACGATTTTTATGCGTCACAATTAATTACCATAGCAGGACTGTATCAATTTTTCGCATTGAAACAATTACTGGAATTTGTCTCAGATACTGTAGTGCCACGTCACTCCATGACAATCTGACGAAGATAGAATCTCATCAGAGGCAATTTTCGCTCCTGTTTTAAGTTTAGCTGTCGAGTGAAGTTCCCCATGAAACTTTGCTTCCGTGTCTCGCCTGTTCTGTTTAGCTCCGAGCATTGAACTTGTCTCTCGTGTTTGATTACGTCTGTTTACCTTTTTCCAACCCTCGTATCTGGAAACCAGCGCCTCACACGACACTTTCGCTTGACACTCGTATGTGTCGTGTAGAAAAGAGCTTTCCAACTGTGTGTTATTCTCACTGCTCTGATACGCCCCCCCCCCCCCCCCCCGCCCCCTGCTCGTCTCCAGCCCTCTTCCACGCTAGCTGAGACAGGGCTTATGCTTAAAGCGTTACGCAGCGTCCTGAAAAGTAATTAGAGATGGAACGGAATGCAAACACGCCCCTGCAGCCAAAAGCCGCTCCACACGAGGGCTCGCCACGAGCGAAAAATTGTTACGTAAACTGTAGAAACAAAAGCCGACTGCTTACTGCGTACGCGTATGCTGTGTGTGACGGCGAAGCGTATGGAAGCAAAATGTTAATGCTTGCCCTCACTCACAATAGCTTCGAATTTCTATTCACATGTTCATCTATTGTTTTGGAACATTACGGAGAACTTTTCGGGTCAGACGTTGAGGCAGAAATACGTTCCCTTAAAAAATTGAAGTGAAAAAATGCGCTTGTACAAAAATCGCGCCACATGAATGAAACAGTTTCCATTCGAAAGAGAGCGAGAGAGTGGAATATGGCTCATATTCGCAACACTGATTACAAATGGCTGTCGCTTATGTGTAACTTTCGTGTATTTTTTTCTTTCATTACACAGTGATAGGTGCTACCATCTGTGGAACTGCAACACCGTGAGGACAGTGTACGATTAATTCGAAGCATACACCGCATTCAGTGCAGCAAATGGCATCTAAATCAATACAATTACAGTGCGGTAACTCTTCTGTGGGTTTTATAGCGCGCTATGATATTTGGGTATTCTTGTTTGCATCCTTATCCCACAGCACACAGTTTACTTGTTTCATTGATACCCTACGCTGACAAACTCTCTCACGGTTTTTGTTTCGATACATCCTTCACTTGTTGCTGAAACTCCTATGCATTTACGCAATATAATACTTTTTATTATTTCTTACCCTATCCGCAATCATTGACTCGAATAACACATATCCTGTCTTTTTCTTACGTTCCTTATCAGACTACAATTCTCATAATCTTTAATTTTCGTAGCAAATGATACAAATAACTTTCATCTTCTAGCCTAAAGCTTGGCAAAGTGGCCACCCAAAGGAAAATGTTGTTTCTCTCTTATTTCATTTCATAGATAAGCATATAAAATGTGTCTTTGTATACTGTATTCACTCTGTGACTTCAAAACGGTTGTATTATTATTCAAATGCTGCTTTTGCAGCACAGTGAGCTGAAGTGAAAGTCTGCAAAATGGCTACTTTGTCCAGTAGGCATGGCAAAGTGGCCAGAGAGAGAGAAAAGGAAAAAATAAGACTCAGATGAAGACTTTCGGACACTGTGAATAGGCAGAGACTGCGAAATGAAGAAGATACATATTTATAGAAAGAAATTTTGCACTTAAATTTGAAAAAAAATTGAATGCTATATTAATAATTTATCAAATTATGCAAAATGTTAATGTATTTTAGGTTTACACGCTTCACAGTAACACTTGTCATATGTTGAAAGTGAAATTAGATTCAAAAATAAAGTATTAGTGCGACATTCACTCAAACTTTTCACTATCCTCGTCACAACTAGCACATTCTTCATGAGCTCACTGTACGCAATTAGAGCAGCTAATCCAACTTTCATCGTCCTTAGAGAAGGTATCGGAGGAAAAAAAAACAAAAAGACAATGGTGTGATAATGGCAGCTAGCTTAAATGTAGAATGACGTAAGTTAAAGGAGATGAGTAGGAGAAACAATCCCGTAATGTTGGAATGTAGCATTGGTAGTGTGTTACTTGACACAGTCAGGCCGACTAAATACGTGGGTGTGACGGTTCAGAGCAATATGAAATGGAACGAGCATGTAAGGATTGTAGTAGAGAAGGCGAATGGTCGACTTCGGTTTACTGGGAGAGTTTTAGAAAAGTGTGGTTCACGTGCAAACTTCGGGAACTCTGTTATAAGGTGTTACATATACGTTGTATCAGGGAAACGATTGTTTTCCAGATCTATGTTTACAGCGATTATTTGCTTGTTTCATTGTCCTCTACATACTTTTTTAGTTTGTACCTATAATAATAAACACATTGTGTAGAGTACTTCCCCTGTGCCCCTATGAGAAACTAAAAGAAGGTAGGGTATGGGGTTCAGAATTGAACGGCCAACCGGATTTGATCCTAGGCCCTCCAGAATGCTAGTCCACCGTCTTGATCTCTGGAACAACTCTCTCTGTTCTTTGCAGTATACATAACCATTAAACGTACTTGAAAGTTATCTGAGAGGTGCGACTGCTTAACAGTAGATAAGAAGTGCTCTCTAGAGGATTAATCAGCTACAAATGCCACGAAAACATTTACTAGGTCATTAGAGAATAACGTCGAATGTTAATTAACACACGCTGGGAATGTAAGACTTGGAGAAACTAGTGCGATTTTTATCTCTTGAGATTTATCTGAAAAACAGTTGCAAAGGGGCCTTTCAGTGTATGTAAGTAGAAAGCAACTCTGTTCTACCTATGTGTTGTAGCGAACTCGACGAATTGAAATTCTGGCTGTCGGAGGAGTATACGGTATTTTTTTCGCTTTCATCATTAATTAATCAAACTGTTGAGTGTCAAGGGTGGCCACATCTGAAAATGTTCGTCTCACTGAACCAGAAAGGGCTCAGATCGTCGAACTGCCAGCCTATCCTCTGCAAATCCCGTAGTTTCTAGCTCGCTAGTGAATTATTCCCGAAAGCAAATAGATCGTCAGCTGCAGTAATGGAAGTGATTAGTACTGTACCGTATACTCAAAGCTTTTACACTTTTGCTCCAAGAAACTGATCCACAAATAGCATTTGCAGCTAATTGGCACTCTAAGCCGTTTGTGATTTCTAGGAAATTGCGAGCTACATTCATCACCTCGAGTACCAATTTGCACACTCACTGATGAAAAGCCGTGTGCGATTTCTAGGAAATTGTTAGCAACTATCTCTTTCATTAGACTTCTACATTCATCACCTCGAGTACCAATTTGCACATTCACTGATGAAAGAGCACTTTCCTTACTGACTCATTTCTCCTGCGGCAGACTGTGCGCGCTGATTTACAGTAATGACAAGAATGTGGCGTCTTTCCCGATTGTAGTAGGTGTTTCTGTTATTTAAATACCAATAATGATATCCCGAGAGGAGAACAGTCACACTGGTATCAGAATCTATTGAGAGAGAGTTGCTTCATTTGGAATCACATAGATGGAATGAAGTTGAAAATTGTGTTTGGGTATCAGCTGTAGTAACTCTTCAGTAAGGCACTGACTCAACTTCTTAGAGCAACCCCATAAGGGCAAAAAGCCTTTGCGACAGAAACCAAATAACATGAGTATTTTTAACACAAAAACATGTAATTCGGATGATCGTAAAAAAATGGTTCAACTGGCTCTGAGGTCATCAGCCCCCTAGAACTTAGAACTACTTAAACCTAACTAACCTAAGGACATCACACACATCCATTCCCGAGGCAGGATTCGAACCTGCAACCGTAGCGGTCGCGCGGTTCCAGACTGTAGCGCCTAGAACCGCTCGGCTAACCCGGCCGGCTAGGATGATCCTCAATGTGGGAAATGAGTTAAATGAATAACTGGTGGGGAACATTTTTCCCATATAATTGGTCTCAGCTTTCATCCACCGCCTACCTGAACAAGATATTAAATACTACCTCATCACGTTACATGTTACAATTTACTGTACACTCGTAACTATTAACGGAGGCGTTCCAAGTGTTGTCCTGTTACTTGGGTGCAATGTTGCACTCGTCTCTGTAGTGAGCTACGAATCCAGCTCCCGGATCATCTCATAAAGTTCGTCAAGACTTTATAATTCGCTGGTCTAGTTCGTCAACCGTGTCAATGGGAGTGCTATACACTTCACTTCTCAGAGGACCCCACACAGAAGAAACCAATTATTGAAATCAGTTGACCTGGGAGGGAAAGGTACAAGTCCTGCTCCGACCTATCCATCTACGACTCATAATGGAGCGTCACATGTCGTCTTACATCAACAGTAAAATGTGCTGGTGCCCCGTCATACATGTGCCACATTCATCAATCATGAGTCATAGGCGGAACTCCAGTTAGGTGGGGACATATGTAAAAGATTACAATTCAGATACAGGTGTACTAAATACACTCCTGGAAATGGAAAAAAGAACACATTGACACCGGTGTGTCAGACCCACCATACTTGCTCCGGACACTGCGAGAGGGCTGTACAAGCAATGATCACACGCACGGCCCAGCGGACACACCAGGAACCGCGGTGTTGGCCGTCGAATGGCGCTAGCTGCGCAGCATTTGTGCACCGCCGCCGTCAGTGTCAGCCAGTTTGCCGTGGCATACGGAGCTCCATCGCAGTCTTTAACACTGGTAGCATGCCGCGACAGCGTGGACGTGAACCGTATGTGCAGCTGACGGACTTTGAGCGAGGGCGTATAGTTGGCATGCGGAAGGCCGGGTGGACGTACCGCCTAATTGCTCAACACGTGGGGCGTGAGGTCTCCACAGTACATCGATGTTGTCGCCAGTGGTCGGCGGAAGGTGCACGTGCCCGTCGACCTGGGACCGGACCGCAGCGACGCACGGATGCACGCCAAGACCGTACGTAGGATCCTACGCAGTGTCGTAGGGGACCGCACCGCCACTTCCCAGCAAATTAGGGATACTGTTGCTCCTGGGGTATCGGCGAGGACCATTCGCAACCGTCTCCATGAAGCTGGGCTACGGTCCCGCACACCGTTAGGCCGTCTTCCGCTCACGCCCCAACATCGTGCAGCCCGCCTCCAGTGGTGTCGCGACAGGCGTGAATGGAGGGACGAATGGAGACGTGTCGTCTTCAGCGATGAGAGTCGCTTCTGCCTTGGTGCCAATGATGGTCGTATGCGTGTTTGGCGCCGTGCAGGTGAGCGCCACAATCAGGACTGCATACGACCGAGGCACACAGGGCCAACACCCGGCATCATGGTGTGGGGAGCGATCTCCTACACTTGCCGTACACCACTGGTGATCGTCGAGGGGACACTGAATAGTGCACGGTACATCCAAACCGTCATCGAACCCATCGTTCTACCATTCTAGACCGGCAAGGGAACTTGCTGTTCCAACAGGACAATGCACGTCCGCATGTATCCCGTGCCACCCAACGTGCTCTAGAAGGTGTAAGTCAACTACCCTGGCCAGCAAGATCTCCGGATCTGTCCCCCATTGAGCATGTTTGTGACTGGATGAAGCGTCGTCTCACGCGGTCTGCACGTCCAGCACGAACGCTGGTCCAACTGAGGCGCCAGGTGGAAATGGCATGGCAAGCCGTTCCACAGGACTACATCCAGCATCTCTACGATCGTCTCCATGGGAGAATAGCAGCCTGCATTGCTGCGAAAGGTGGATATACACTGTACTAGTGCCGACATTGTGCATGCTCTGTTGCCTGTGTCTATGTGCCTGTGGTTCTGTCAGTGCGATCATGTGATGTATCTGACCCCAGGAATGTGTCAATAAAGTTTCCCCTTCCTGGAACAATGAATTCACGGTGTTCTTATTTCAATTTCCAGGAGTGTAGGACAATATACTATACTGAAGTCAGTAGCGGCTCGTAAACACATTGTCAATCGCAAAAGGGCTATTTTGTGGATGCATGTTTACTGCAACTTTTTTTCTTATATTATCGTGTACTTTCACCCCTGTCAGTTTTTGCTTTTAATTATTCTGATACATCCTGCATATGCAGTGGAGGGTTGTGCAAAGTTTTACCAATGTACTACAATAATATTGATTTAGGTAAAATGGTTTGGAGATTTGACAGCATCTATGATAAATTATCAATTAATAAAACAGACAAGATCTTTATCTTTAACTGATTATAATTAATAGCTTAACATTGTGAGGAATGAGATAAAATGAAAAAAAAAAATTGTAAAAGCAGAACCGAACCTGAGCTAACTAATTGACATTCAGTGCACTTGACCATCGCGCCATAGAACTGTTATATCAACTGCTGCTCAAAAATTCCTCATGGTCTGCATGTCAATCTTTAGAGATCGTCTCACCTTTTCCTACAACACAGTCAGGCGTTATATTCTGTGAACTTGAATGGGCAATCTACCTGCTTCTACTCACATAGTTTGGGCCAAATTGGTGAGTTCCACCCGACGGACTGCCCTTGTTAGATTTAAACGAACTTCCAAATAAAAATACTGACTTGGTACTGCGAGCAATCTAACGCTCGGTCATCGGGGAAGGATGACGCCATATCAGAGCTTGTGCAGTCGAAAACAGACAGCTACGTCCCTTCCCCGATTTTTCAGCACTCGACACTGGTTTCTAGTCATTGCAGAAAGAATGCTAAAAAACGTGTTTTCGTCCATTTTCTTTGCATTCGAAGAGAAATGGCGTACATTTAATGCGATTTCCAGCTCACATTAGAAGAGAAATGGCTTAATTTAAGTGCGATGCTTACCAGTGTGCTGTAGCAAATTAGGACATGATCACCAGCCCCATTGTGTATATGCGATGTTGTACTCAACAGATGCACTTGGCATCAAACACATAAACAGAGCCTACCGCCGAAGAAGGCATATTTATGAGGTGGCCTGCTTGCCCGAAATAACTATAGAGATTCGTCAATAGGGTTAGGCAAACAGGTATGGCAAAAACAAATGGCAACACAATTTAGCAGAATTTTACAAACATTTAACGATGTAAGTTTTATAATAATTAAGTGGAGAGATTGTATGTGGGAATCAATTTTCACATGCTCTGATCTGTCTGTAAACACTGGTGTAGTTCTAAATCACGTGAATAATGAGTAATATCACATAATGACCAATTGGGCGCTTCTTGATGGTGACTGTAAACGAATCCCGACACACTTGCAAAGACACTATCATGATACTGTCGGACGATTTTTCGACGACTGTCTCGTGGTACTGGTTGAGTGGAGCAATGTGTCTGCTTATTTTGACGTTTGGCGGATGAGTGTCCAGTTGGAGAACACGTGTGTTACTTATGGCGCGTGCGTCACAGTGTCCTCGCCGTATGCATCTTACCTGGCGTCTGATCTGCCTTTGTTACTCCTGAATCGTAGGCAGCTCGGCACTATTCTATGTAGGCTGTTTCCCATATCTTCGGGGACATATCATGTTATATTTTCCGAGTTTCTATGATAACCATCTTTTTTTTTAAGTTCAGATCGGTTGCGAAAGTAAAGCCACAGTGAAAATCCACTGAAACTTTACGCAGATGTGCTGCGCAGTGTCTCTAGTATGCCCGCCAAATCGCGTCACGTCGCTCTTTTCAATTCTGAGTGCACAATGAGTACGTAAAAATGCCTGGAACAGCAGAGTCTCCCGCCAAGTTTGAGGTGCGCACTGTCTTTCGATTACTTAATGCCGAGGGGTTCTGCCCGATTTCATTCAGCCCACATAACAGTCATGTGTGACAGCAATGTGCGACAGTGGTGCAAAAACTTCGAAGCAGGACGTACAGACGTTCATGATGCAGGCGGTCGGAGAAGCATGTGAGTATCAGCTGATGGTCTTGTTCAGCGAGTGGATCAGGCAATTCGAGAAAATCGTCTATGAAGGGCAATTCAGAACAAGGAAGAGGAATGTTGTTAACAGACATTGTCCTTCTTGATGACAATGACCGATCGCACACTTTAGCTGCACCAGAGACGCAGCGTTTTGGATGGGAAGTGTTGGTCACCTACCATACAACCCGGACTTGGCTCCCTCTAATTTTCAACCCTTTGCTCACATAAACCGCTGGTTTGGCGCAGACAACGAGCTGCAGACCAGCGTAAGGAATTGACGGAAGCACAGGGGGCTGTCTTCTTTGATGAGTGTACTGGGAAGTTGGTACAACGCTACAACTAAGTCCGAGTGGCGACCATGTAGAGAAGTAGCTGGAAGGTGTAGCTAATAAAATACCATATTTTTGAATTTTACATTGGTTTCCATTTCGTGACCTATCGGATCCTGAAAAAAACTTAGGCCTCCCAGTTATTTATTTCAGAATATTTGGTACTATGAAAGCGACGCTTTTGGACTCGGGCTGTAATATTTATTAAAACCTCTTCTTAGTCCCACAACTAGTTTCGGCTTGCACAGCCATTTTCGTGTGTCTACCCAAAGTAAGTTGCCATAGAGATGAAAATGGTAGCGAGTCTATGTGGTACCATTCGTGATGGCTTAAAATCTATAGGAGAAATGCTACAGTTTAAAAACAGCCGGTGTACGTAAGGCGGGATGTGAATGTCAACAGTGTCGTAACTATCATGGTGACAAATAATCTGCACAGTAGCAAAGAAAGAGACTGTTTTCTACTCAAGACAGACAATTTTCCGATACGATATTGCAGTACCTGTTTTCTTCAGAGGTACGGCGTAGTTTCTCTTGGGAAACTATAGCTACATGCTTTCAATTAAAGTGTCTACCCTGTACGGGAATATACATAACGAATATACAAGTGCCGGTTGTAGACACATGGTTGACGACGCATGGAAGTTTGGGTCTAGTCGTGAGCAGTGTTCGGACAGGCTCATGCGACCGCTCGCAATAAGCGGCAAATCCTGGTCCGGCACAAATTTTCACTGTCGTCATTCCATTGTACAGCTGATGGTTGTCCATATCCGCAACTGAGAATACATGTCATGTAGATCTTTTTCCGGTTGCTTTTCATTCGTTTCGGTAAAGATTGCATTCAAACTACTTTTTGTCAAAATCTGTTTCCCTAATGTGCCGCCCTATTTACTCCACCAACTGTTTTCTTCACGATAGAAACTGAACTGTTAACTCACTTAATGGTTGTAGAATTCGCCTTCTAGAGGGCTGTAAAAATCTTAAATCAATGTTCCTAATTTTATTATCGCTACTCATTATGGTAGACTTCGAAGCATGTCTACTTGTGTGGTGGTTGATTCAAAATGGTATCCTCAATGTAATGTCCGTAGTTGCGCAAATTAGTCTTCCAGATAGTTATGTTGCAACATTCTAGTCACATTTTTTACTCCCCGTAAAATAGTAAATGAGGAAAGGTACTGATTTCAGATTATTTTTGGGTAGCGGGTGAAGGAAGAAAATGGAGAAGAAACCGTTTTTATTGATATTTGAGAAAAGGTCTGTTTCATAAGATCGTTAAAGAGCTTCCAAGCCGTTACCCAGTTTCGAGTTCTGGGGAAAGCTATTCTGGACTGACAGGTTTATGGTTGTGCCAGGTTAGCACCAATGCTATCAATATTAAAGTAGATTTGCATTTGTTCTCAGTAGGGCGTCGTTTTCTTTACGTCTACGTCTACTTGATTACTCTACAATTCATAACGAAATTCTTGGCAGAGAGTTCATCGAACCAAAGCTACTTCACTATAACAGCGCGCTGGAAAAACGAACACTTCAGTCTTACTGTGCGAGCTATGGTTTCTCTTATTTTATTATGATGATAATTTCTTCCTATGTAGATGGGTCCCAACAAAATATTTTCACACTCTGAGGAGAAAGTTGGTGATTGAAATTTCATGAGAAGGTCCTGCCGCAGCGATAACCGCCTTTGTTTTAATGACTGCCGCCCTAATTCGTATAACGTATCCGCCTCACCCTCTCCCCTATTTCGCGATAATACAAAACGAGCTACTCTGCTAGGAACTTTTTCGATGTCCTCGTCAATCCTATGTAATGTAAATCCCATACTGCACAGCAATACTCCAGAAAAGGGCGGACAAGCGTTTTTTTAAAGTGTTTGGCAATAAATCGCAGTCTTTTGTTCACATTACCTATGTGGTCGTTCCAATATAAGTTATCTGGAATTGCAATCCCTAAGTATTCAATTGAGTTTACGGTCTTTAGATTTGTTGACTTATGGTGTAACTGAAACTTGGCGGATTATTTTTAGGACTCATGTGGATGACTTCACTCTTTCCACGATTTGAATAAATTGCCATTTGTTTGCACCATCGTGTCTAAATTGTTTTGCAATTCGTTTTGATCATTTGATGACAAAGTAATTGAAATGAGCGTATTTCATTTCCTAACGGCAGAGCGTGCAGTTTCACTTGTTGGTAACTGATCCATGGAATGGAGACAGCTGTTTATCCATAGTTTTATAGCTTATTATCTTTGGAGCTTATCGATGCCCGGAGTGACAGAACATCTTTGAAAGTAGGGTCCTACGATCCCAGTCATGATTTTAGTGCTGGTAAATTAATATCAGTACGGGATTTTATTTTTGGTCGTTTATGGCAGCGTCCGCCTCCGTAATTCTGTGATCAGTATGTCTTGCTGCTCTGCGGAAATGGGTTCGATTCCCGGTGCCGAAAGGGATTCTTCGGGGTTGGAGTCAGGTTCGAGGTACGCATAGCCTCGTGAGGCCAAATGAGGAGCTACTTCATTGAAAAGTAGGGGCTCCGAGATAAAAAGAGCTGACAACGGCCGGGAGAGCGGTGTGATGACCCCTCGCCCACCCATACCGCATCCAGTTGGTAAGGATGACATGGCGGTCGGTCGGTTACTATCAGTCCATCAGGGTCCGAACGCAGAGCATTGTTTTGCTTTGCCTTATAGCGACAGCTTGCCCAAGACAGGAAAGAGAGGCGGCACAATGTGATAGCTGTACCAGCAGCTTGCAATACACTTCAAGTCAAGGCTCCGCACAGAGTATCACATGGCAGTAGAACTGAGGCTGCAGTTTACCTGCAACCGATTAAAGAGATGATAAAGAACGATAAGGCAACCTGATCGTGAAGGAGTCCCATTGCTCACGCAGTGTAGATCGTTAAGCCATCCCCCCTCCGTCCCACCTAGCGAAGCTCTGCCCTGCCAGGGAGCGTCGCCTGTTTATTGTTGTCGGCGCGCTTTGTTCCGGCCTGGTTTACGACCCTGGCTACCCAGAAGCGCTTTCCAGCGTCGCGTGCGTCGCCGCAGTTTACGTATCGGAGGACGTCAATGCCGAGCTCAGAGTCCTTTGTGGTCACAGGCGGAAAGAACAGGAGCTAAGAAGACAGCTGTTGCCCACCGGATCCTCAATGGGTTTCCTACGGGTATCGGCGACGACTCTGGCGCTCTATTTCCAGATAACGAAAAATCTCGGAAAATGTATGTGGAAGGATAATGGAACACAACAGACGCCGGCATGTCATAAGTAAGGTAACTGTATATACAAAACTGTATATCTAAAAAAATATGGTAGTCTGTATTCCGCTGTGATACGAGCATGAACAGTAGAGTCGGTTCATTAATGTTATGTTTTGCATATACGGTTACTTTAATTATGACATGCCGACATCTACTGTGTTCACGATAATTACACATACATATATGATATGGCATGATAGATGGGGCAGGTTTTATGAAGTGTGAAGTTGAAGATCCGAAGATGGTAACACAATCCTCTTTATAAAATGAATACTTCATTAGCGATCTTGACTGTTCGCAGATTTTCCGAAGTTCGTTATACCCCAGTTTGCCCCCATTCCGACAATGTCAGGAATATATACCGATGAGAAGCTACAGTTAATGGGAAATGTCATAACGCCAGTAGCCAACATCGTACTCGTTAAAATGTTCGAAACATCATCGACAAATGATCGACACTACTGCCTCACATTTCGGTGTATCACATTGGGTTTCTAGCTGCATTCTGTATCGATGATAAAAGGCTTTTGGGTTTTGCAGCTGGGTGCCTGCGTCGAGAAACTGCGACTTTTCGACTAGTGTCACATCATCTTCTTATTACATTTGAAGACTTTAAGATTACTTTTTATTCCTACCTCAATGTCGGGGATGGGCTATTTCAGAATGTACAGCAGTATTTTGCAACTGAAAGATACTTACATATAAACTGGTTTTGTATGTGTTCTATGTTTGACGATAAGTGTATTGATCCTTTTATTTTTAGCACCATTTGGGTTACACTTAAAAAAATATGTTGGTTGGCGGAATGCAAAATAAGGATGGTTTTCTTTACAAAAGGAAATTTGATTGAGTTTAATGTGTAAAAAAACAAGAATTATTAACTAGAGGGAAGAACAAAGCAAAAAGGAAAAAATAAACAATTTTTTGAACATTGTTCTCAGAAAAACAGCTATCGATAAAATTATATTAAAATTATTTCAATAAGACAGTCCAAATCGCATGTGAGTTGTATATATTTTCGTTTGATGACCAGTTTCGGCCTTTTATTAGACCACCATCAGACAATTTTTTTTACTCCAGTGCAGTGTTCTACACGCTTGAACAGCAACCTGCTCCACGCCACCGGTTCCATCGGTCACTAAGGAGTAAAAAACGATTTGATGATGGTCTGATAAATGACAGAAACCGGGCACCGAACGAAATGGACTGGAATGACAAAAGACACGGGATACCCCATAATATCGTGTCGTACCCCCTATTGCCCGGCGTAGTGGTGTAATTCGACGTGACATGGGCACAACAAGACGTTGAACGCTCCCTGCAGAAAAATTGAGTCGTGCTGTCTTTATAGTCGTCCATAATAGCGAAAATGTTGCCAGTGCTGAATCTTGTACACTAACTGACCTCTCGATCATGTCCAATAAATGTTCAATGGGATTTATGTCTACTGACTTGGGTGGCCAAATCATTCGCTCAAACTGTTCAGAATGTCATTCAAACTAATCGCCAATAATTGTGGCCCGGTGACATGACATGGTCGTTTGGGAACTATAAGTGAATGAATGGCTGAAAATGGTCTCCAAGTAGCCGAAAATAAGGATTTCCAATCAATGGCCAATCCAGCTGGATCAGCGGATTCAGTTCATTCCATGAAAACACAACCCACACCATTAATAAGTAACCGCCAGCTTGCACAGTCCCTTATTGACAACTTGGTCCAGGGTTTCGTGGAGCCTTGGCCAAACTCGTACTCTACCATCAGCTCTTACGAAGTGAAATCGCGACTCGTCCGACCAGGCCACGGTTTTACCGTCGTCTAGGGTCCAGCCGATACGGTCGCGAGCACAGGAGGGCCGCTGCGGCGATTTCGTTCTGTTAGCAGAGACACTCGGGGGTCGTCTGCTGCCATCGTCGATTAGCGCCAAATTTCGCCGCTCTGTCCTAACGGATACGTTCGTCGTACGCCACACATTGATTTCTGCGGTTATTTCTCGAAGTGTTGCCTGTCCATTAGCACTGACGACTCTACAAACGCCGCTGCTCTCGGTCGTTAAGTGAAGGACATAGGCTACTGCATTGTACTTAGCGGGAGGAAATGCCTGAAATTTGGTATTCACTGCACACCCTTGACACTTTGGATCTAGGAATATCGAATTCCCTAACGATTTCCGAAATAGATGTCGCATGCGTCCAGTTGGAACTACCACTCCGCATTCAAAGTCAATAACTCCCATCGTGCGGTCATATCCAGTTCGGAAATCAGTTCACATGAATCATCTGAGTACAAATGACAGCTCCACCGATGCACTTCCGTTTCCTACCTCGTGTACGCGATAATAGCGCCATGTGTATGTGTGCATATCGCTACCCCGTGACTTTTGTCAGCTTGTTGTGTACACAATTTACATGCGATATGGGATGTTTTATTGAAATGATTTTAAGAAGAAATAAAGGTTGGTAGCCTACGTGGCTTTGCTGTCGGATCATGAAACGAACATGACTCGGTATTTCGGCTATCTATCTGCCCTCCACTTTGAGGAGGAAAGATGCTGCTGCTAACTCCGGCGGGAAACCAACACCAAGGCTGGTAACCGTCTTCATCTCTAACGTTGAACCGTAATTTTCGTCCCTTTTACTTTGCAATCCGTCGTCCTGTGCGGGGCCTCCGGGTAGAACACAGTGCATGTGCCGCCCACCACAGGTGCTGGCCCCAAAGTAGGACTTGTAGTGTCGTTCGTGGGAGATATACCGAAAAGACTATCCTCAAAGACTCGAGCCAGCCGCACCGAAGAACGTTGTATTTTGGTGCGAGGTAGCACAGGGTTCCACGTTCTGCTACGAGGAACACCCTTGTGTCTATTAACCAGATTGTCTGCCACATAATTTCAGTTCCCTCGCTATAAACACTTTTCCAAAAATGGGGTATTTCCAGAAGTTTGTAGAAGTTTGGAAGGTAGGAGATGAGGCACTGGAAGAAGTGAAGCTGTGTCGACGGGTCGTGAGTCGTGCTTGGCTCGCTCTGTCGGTAGAGCACGTGCTGGCGAAAGGGAGAGGTTCGAGTTCGAATCTCGGTCAGGCACACAGTTTTAATCGGCCAGAAAGTTTCAGTTTCAAATTTAATCCCCTGTCTCTCGTTTAAACAATGTTCCGCTATCACGGATTTTTCGGCCTATTGTAGGCCCGAGTGACGACGATGTTACAGGCACCTATTATGAAAATGTACGCTAATTAGCCAGAATATTATGACCACCGACATACTATCGCCATCCAGGCGATAGCAGCGTCACCTGGTGAGGAATGACTGCTAGTCAGACACATGCACGGTGCATGTAGTATCAGTGAGCGTGTTGTCAGTGTGTGGAATGGCGACGGCGCGCCATCTATCTGACTAAAGGCAGCTTGTGGTGGACTGGAGGATCAGCACGAGAATTTCGGAAACTATTGAGTGTTCGAGGAGTGCCCTGGTGTGTGTCTTCAGCACGTGGTGAAACGAAGGTGAAACGACGTCCAGACGTCGTAGGAGTGAGCAGCTACTTCTCATTAGAGATATCGGACATCGTAAGATGGGCAGACTAGGGAAACAGATCAGGTGCCGAACTGAGGCGGAATTAACATGACACTTCAATGCTGGGCAGAGTACAAGTGTAACTGAACACACACTGCACCCATGCTTGTGCCAATGTTACCACCACGACACCGGCAACTACGGCTGAAATAGGCATGTGACCATCGGCAATGGACGTTGGCACAGTGGCAGAGCGATGGTCTGAAGAATTCCGATACTTTCTTCATCATGCCGATGGGAGGGCGCGAATCCGTCGTCTTCCAGGGAAACAGCTCCTTGACACCTATACTGTGGGACGGAGACAGGATGGCGACGGCTCCATTATGCTCTGGGGAACACTCACGTGGGCATCCATGGATCCAGTGGAGTTCGTGCAAGGCACCATGACGGCCATGGAGTATCGTACACTGGTTGCAGACCTCTTACACCCCTTCGTGACGATCATATTTCCCGACGGTAGTGGCATTTTTCAACAAGATAGTGCGCATGCCATAAGGCCAAAAGTGTGATAGGGTGGTTCGAGGAACACAGTGGCGAGTTCAAATTGATGTGCAGGCCATCCAACTCTGAACTCGATCGAACACATCTGGGATGTGACTGAACGTGGCGTGAGCTCATCGCCTCTCTCCCCGGGATTTACGGGAATTAGGTGACATGTGTGGGCAGATGTGTTGCCAACTCCCTCTGGCGACCTACCAGGGCCTCACTGCTTCCAGGTCGCCGCTGTTATCCGTGCCAAGAGTAGACATACCGGCTATTAGATAGGTGGTTACAATATCCTGGCTGATCGTCTATAACGAAGACGGTGTGTAGAACGCTGGTACTACCATTCTTGGGTACTGCTTGAGGTTTAGGATCGCCCCCAGGTCGTATTAAAGGAGACGACCGAAATAATTCAGAGTCGTGCTACTAAATACATTACTGGTAGGATTTATCAGCGAGCGAGTATTACGGACATGCTTCTCAAATGGAATCTCGGAGGCAAAGCTATTGAGGAAATTTAGAGAACAGGCATTTGTTGCTGACTGCAGAACGACTGTACTGGAGCCAGTGTACATTCCGTGTAAGGACCATGACGAAAAGATGAGAGAAATTAGGCGTCTTACGGAGGCGTAGAGACAATTTGCGAGTGGAACAGGAAAGAGAGTGACTAGCAGGGAAACAATGTACCCTCCGCCATGCACCGAATGGTGGGTTGCGGAGTACGTATGAAGACATATACCGGAAGTCTCTCATATCGCGCCGCATTCGCGATTCGAAGGATATTGAGGTTAAGCTAAATTAAGGTACCAGATATGTAGCTTCCAGCACACTTCGAAAAGCTTCTGGGCTATAATAACTGTAGACGCATTTTCAGGCGGTGAATTAGATGTTAAGGAGTGGTTCTCTGTTTGCTGTGTTCTCACAGATTTCGATCTCTGCGGTTGTTGCTATATCTGCTTTAGTACGATAGCCGACTAGTCATACTAGCAATCGATTCCAGGCCGGACCGGTCCAGCGAAAAAGAGGCCTCCAGCGCGTCGGCATTTCTATGACTCACTGTAGCAGGGTCTGGGATTCGCCGCCAATGTGGCGCCGCTTTCCTCGCCGCATCTCTCTGCAAGATGAGCTGAGGAAAACGGAATAACGCTGAATGTTCTCCAGTAATATCTCCACTCACACTTTAACTCAGCTCTAGTAGATTACGTTAGCTACATAACGTCTGACCGAAATATCCTAACATACTAAAATTGCTTAGCGCACAGAGAATCGAAACAAGCTTTGCGTATAAGAAATGCATATTTTACATCCATATCTGCGTGGAAATTAATTACGATTCTACTTTTGTAAAATTACCTGGTGAGCTATGGCCCTGGAACTGTATGTAAAGAATTTACGATCTGTTCTTCTTTCAGTCAGTAACCGTTAGTTGATTTAATACTCACCCCCACTGACCACGTTTGCCTGTTCTACTCTTCATTACCAGCGTAACAGATGCATCGTAATACACGCCAGTCCAACGTGCTACTCTTGTTTAAAAAAATAACAAATTCCTAGGAATAACGACATACACGAAAAGAAGAGAAACACAGACATTTAGAAGATAATTGCGGCATCAGTAGCGAATGCTGCTCTTTCTTGCACTCTGTAACAAGCCACCTAAGACAGCTCAGCCAGTCAAACCCTCCTATGTCCCCTCGACGACACACACACACACACACACACACACACACACACACACACACACACACACACACATCCCTTTTTATTTTTATTTGTTTTATTTCCTTTGTTTTTTATTTTTTCATACTACCAGGCAACCTAATTCACTCCACTAACTAATTTTATAGACAGCCTTTATATCTTGTGTGACAACATAGGCTTTCTTGGCATAATACGAGTAAGTCTTGGTAATCTCCCTAGGTCTGTTGCTGGATGGGCAAATCGACTTGACTCTATTTATTTCGGCCACCCACCTGTCTCATGCAGGTAGTCTAACATAGGAACTTGCAAATTTGGCTTCTGTATGTAAGGAAAATCGATACTCGGAGACGCAGATCGTCAAGCTATGGACTTTTGGACCTTCTCCGGAGGCACACAAAGAGAAACATAGATCTGTGGTATTTATTGCTTTTGTTGGGGGCATATTCTTTAATATCAGAAGAATTTTATACAGTTTGAGATTAACGTTGTGTTCCGTCTACCTGCCAGGATTAGGGCAGGGCAATGTTGGTAGCGAAGACATCTGAGATCAACAGCGGTACTAGACAAACAGCCAACATCACACGCGCGTCGATCATAAGAACAGCACCAGAATGGAAGTGCAGCCGTAGGCCGTGACTTCAAACCCAAGGAACTAGATCAGACTGATGTGGGGCTGCATGTGGCTGCACTCCTTACTGGCAACAACGATGCTCTCTCGAAACAGGGGGAGAGGGGGAGGGTCATCCCTTGAAACCAGGGAACCGGCAGGCAACGAAAAGGGCAGAGTCTCCCAGATCGCCTTCCGCAGCGCTCAAGAAACCGACAGGGTCTGCCTACGGACCAAGGAACGATGACGTTCCTTGTGGAATGTGGCAGACAAAAACCTGGTGTCACACTCTATTTGAATTAGTTACAGTGTGTAGTTGTGACAAATACAAGGGAACAAGTTGTAGGACTATGGTTGTGTTAGATCCAGTTAAGTTGGTAATAGGTGTAGTCTTCATTTTTTAAAAAGTTATAGTGATGGGAAACAATATTGTGTCAACTTTAACAGTGTATACTGTTACGTGGTGATCATTCCCGCACAGGTTGATAAATATTGTATTGGTGTTTCGTGGTGTAAATATTTTCGGCGGTGTCCATTCCGCAAGTAACCTTATATGTGTGGTGGAGGGTACTTCTGGTCGACTATGTTTTACCCCCCTTACTGTTCCAATTGCGTATGGTATGTAGGAAGAACCAATTAAGCTAAATATCTGTATGAGCTCGAATTTCTATGGTTTCCCCAAAAGTGCGAGATGTGCCTGGGAAGAAATACGAGTTATACACTATTTCAGATATACCTGGGTCCATTAGGATTGCTTCGCGTGCATTGGTCACACGTTCCTGTAACGTCTGCACATTGTCAATGGGTTGGTCATACACTAATGCCTTTAAACATAACATCCCCACACCCAGAAATCCAAAGGATTCAAGTGTGGCATAAGGGGGGGGGGGGGGCACGCCACCTGACCTCTTTGATCAATCCATCGCCGATGAAACGTTGCGTTGAGGTACCATCGCACAGTCCACAGAAAACTGGGTGATGACCCGTCGTGCATAAATCACAGACGTTGTCTATCTGCAAGGGTAACATTCTCCAGTAGCACTGGTAATTCATCGCAGTGAACTGCAACCGTCAGAGGGGAAATAACACCGAAACACTACACATTCCTCGTCACAAGTTGAACGGCCCACATCTTAACTGGCATTGATTTCTGGACGTATCATTACCGGAGCAAAAATGCTCCTATCGTAGCATAAAAGAGGCGAAAATGCTCCAGTTTACTGCCTCATTGAACCTTCCTCAACACCTTTAAAAATTTCCACAGAATTTTGGCATGCGAACATATTCGCGCTTTTGTTAACAGTTACCTCAGTTTAACCACAAGCTCACCTAACTATAACTCACACCCGTTAGTCCGTAACTGTAAGTCGCTCACACCCATCCACTCACAGTTGCCCTTTCTCACTCAATCATTCAGCCCAATTCATTGTCATTTCTTCTTTGTATCTATCTGTAATTCTCACCCGTGTCACAACCATAGTTTCCTTCATTCTGGTTTACTACTAAGTCTCCTCTCAGTGTCACTGTCTTCATCTTACTCTCATTTACTGCCAATACCTAGTTCCTTTATTTGTATCTATCTGTAATTCTCACCCGTGTCACAACCACAGTTTCCTTCATTCTGGTTTACCACGAAGTCTCCTCTCAGTGTCACTGTCTTCATCTTACTCTCATTTACTGCCAATACCTAATTCCTTCCTTTCTACTGCTGTTCTCTCTTCTCCTTATCACTTTCTCTCTCTTTTTCGTTGCCATTGTCATATACTCAGTGTCTCATTATCACCGGCTCTCTCCCACTTCCACTTTCTCCTTCTCCTTATTCTTCCCCCGCCCTGGTACTGCCTCTCTCACTCTTTCCCTAGCACTACTCTGCCACTATCAACTATGTCCTACTGCAATTGTGTCCCCGTTTTCCTCTCACACTACCACTGTCTCCTTCGCTCTGTCTATAACACGACCATTGTCTACTGTCTTTCAGTATTTATTACTTTTCCTCCTCTTTGCCACTCACATTGTCTTCGTCTCTCTTGGTATGAAAAAAAAAGGCCAATATCTTCACTTGCCTAACATTTTAGGAAAATTTTTAAACGTGCTAAAGAAGGTAGAATGAGGCAGCTGTTACCCCACTTCTCAGTCAGTCTTTTAATAAACAGGAATATATTTACATTTTTTGTGCTCCGATAGGTACATTTTTCCATCGGTTTCCTTCTTTTCCCTGCTTTTGCAGTGCATGTAACCCATGTGAAAAATCATGTATTCATCAGTAAAATTTAGATACTTTGCTTTTGTGAAATTGAACTAACACAGAACTAATTTTACACCTCAGACAGCATTTTACGTGCACAAAAACTTTTCATGTGGTTCCCAGAAGCCTTCTGATGATAACGGAGACACTTTACAGCACATTTCTCCGCACTACGTTACTTTATGAACTATGTTTTTCCCTCACACTGGATTAACGTGCGTATTTTACTTATACAAGTAGGGCCCATCCTGAACCTCTGCAATTAGTAAATGGATAAAGATACGAACACAATTTAGAAGGTTGTTCGAGATCAGTATTTTAGGAATATATCGCAAAAATTTCACTGTGCATTACCGTCTTGGAACCCCCGACTGCATTTTGATCCGATAATGACAGTGGAACTGTAGTAAATAAGTTCTTTTCCTGCGGTTTTCCGAGAAAGCGCCTACGATCTAATGGTGCCTCCATTTGTTGTTGTTGTGGTCTTCAGTCCTGAGACTGGTTTGATGCAGCTCTCCATGCTACTCTATCCTGTGCAAGCTTTTTCATCTCCCAGTACCTATTGCAAACTACATCCTTCTGAATCTGCTTAGTGTATTCATCTCTTGGTCTCCCTCTACGATTTTTACCCTCCACGCTGCCCTCCAATACTAAATTGGTGATCCCTTGATGCCTCAGAACATGTCCTACCAACCGATCCCTTCTTCTGGTCAAGTTGTGCCAAAAACTTCTCTTCTCCCCAATCCTATTCAATACTTCCTCATTAGTTATGTGATCTACCCATCTAATCTTCAGCATTCTTCTGTAGCACCACATTTCGAAAGCTCAATCCCACCGTAAACCAAATCAGATGCAAAAAGAACCGACCGATTTGCTCCACTTTCTTAGCAGGAGAAAGTGTACAGTATTCATTCTTTGACTCTGTGCTGTAGGTTAGTGACACTAACACAGTCCTCCTTCTGGGAATACAAATATCCCTAGCCAAGCACTTGACCCTACTTTTTTATTACCGATAGAACCCGAAGTATGAGTACCGCAAAATCCCGTTTCTTATGCTCTGCATTTTGGCACATATCAGGTATATATGCTGTTGCACGCGTACTGATAGGAACTTTTCGTTTAGTTTTGATCTATGTTACCTCCTGTAAGAATACGTGTTTTTTCTAAAAAAAAAAAAGATCCTGTTCATTGAGTAATTAAAAAATTAGTTGGTAAGAGCATTTCCCGCGAACTGCGAGGCACAGGATTCGAGTCTCAGTACGGCATACAGTTTAAATTTACCAGGATATTACAAAATAGCGCACACATTGTTGCATAGTGAAATATTCACCTTTGAATCACATTTCCTTGGGATTCTTGCGATGTATTTTAATCTGTCATCTGGTTTTCCTACAGTTAGCTACACATATTCGGCTCACTGTAGGTCGCGCCGGACAGTGGATGAGAGTAGGTCACCTCCATCCCATAAAGTAGCCTATGGGATATCAATGCTGGTACACAAGGAGAGATAAGCTTTACCACAGTCTGGAGAGCAGCACTTCTACACAGTCTTGATTAGAAGTCGAAAATATTTGAGTTTATTTTTCTCGTGAACAAATTTCGATCATTGTCGGCTGCGCTGAAGAAATGGCAAGGCAGTGGGGATGGCGAATCGTTCCTTCCCTGTCCCTGTGACAGACTGCGCTCCGCTGAGACACTCCCAACTTTTTAAGTGCTCCTCTTCGAGACGGAGCCGAGAGCTTTTGTCTCGCTGCTTGTGCATTCTCCAAGCGTCGACTCCCAAACAGCTCCAGTTTTCTTGAGACAAACAAGTTTTCGATTTTTCCCTCACAGTTAAATGTGAACTTCCTTCCCACACTTCTTTTCGGTAGACGTTCCGCTCCGCATAGAAAATAACCATGTTTAGATACAAAAAAGAAAAGAGACAAACATCTCCGTTAAGTAAATGGAATGGCAATAGGGAATGATTCCAGTTCTCGTCACTTTACACAGGAGCATTTCTATCCAAGCTTTGTTTCCCGGAAATGTGGCCACTACTTTGATCAGATCTGTGAGAAATACACTGACGGAAAAAAAATTCCAGAACCAAGAAATAATTAATGTAATGCAATGAAATTTCTTGAATACATTTGTCTAGGTAACATATTTAAGTGATTAACATTGCAAATTCACAAGTTAATGTAAGCACGAGATAAGCCACTGCAAATGTGAGATGCTGGTACGCAAATAACCGGTGTAACCGCCAGAATGTTGAATGCAAGCATGTGTTATGTCGTACAGGTTCCGGATGTCTGTTTGTGAAGAAGGCCCACGCCTGTTGCACTGGGTTAGTCAATACTGCTAATGCTGTTTGTGGGTGACACTGGAGGCTCTGAGCACTATGGGACTTAACTTCTAAGGTCATCAGTCCCCTAGAACTTAGAACTAATTAAACCTAACTAACCTAAGGACATCACACACATCCATGTCCGAGGCAGGATTCGAACCTGCGACCGTAGCGGTCGCGCGGTTCCAGACTGTAGCGCCTAGAACCACTCGGGAACCCCGACCGGCCGTGACACTGGGGTTATCGTCCGGTGATGTCCTATGTATGCTCGATTGGAGACAGATCTGGCGATCGAGTAGGCCAAGGCAACACGTCGACATTCTGTAGCGCACGTTGGGTTACAACAGCAGTATGTGTGCGAGCGTTATCCCGTTGGTAAACACCCACTGGAGTGGTGTTAATGAATGGCAGCACAACAGGTCAAATCACCAGACTGACGTGCAAATTTGCAGTCAGGGTGCATGGGATATCCACGAGAGTGTTCCTGCTGTCATAACTCCAGATGTAGGTCCAATGTGTCTAGTACGCATATGGGATGGTTTCAGGCGCTCACCTGGTCTCCCCCTGAGTAACATGCGGCCATCACTGGCACGGAGGTAGAATCAGCTTTCATCAGAAAACACAACTGACCTTGCGCTCTAATGAGCTCTTGTCTGACACCACTGAAGTCGTTAACGGCAGTGGTCTGGGGTGAGAGGAATGTACGCTACAGGCGTGTAACTCGGAGCTTGTAACACCCGCATAAAAAAAGTAAAAAAAATAAAAATGTTCAAATATGTGTGAAATCTGATGGGACTTAACTGCTAAGGTCGTCAGTCCCTAAGCTTACACACTACTTAACCTAAATTATCCTAAGGGCAAACACACACACCCATGCCCCAGGGAGGACTCGAACCTCCGCCAGGACCAGCCGCACAGTCCTTGACTGCAGCGCCTCAGTCCTTGACTGCAGCGCCTCAGACCGCTCGGTTAATCCCGCGCAGCACACCGGTATTGATTAGAAGTAGGTTTATACTATGTTCCTGTGTATCTGTTTGTTCTTTGTTACTTAATGTCATTTATTTGTGACAGGAAATTTAAAGTTTGTAATGTATGTACGGAAAAAAGCTAAATAATGTTTAAAATAATTAAATGTAATAATATATGTATGTTTTTTTTAAAAAAAACAATGTATATTGGAGCTGGTTCATGCTTAGGACATTTGTATTGTATAACGTAAAAGATGTAGGGAAGTCCCTCCGCAACGGAAGTGGCTTGGAGTGATTTAAAAGGTGGTTTTGGCGGTCGAACTGGGCGGCTTCTTGGTGGGAACGGTACGCCGTCAACGGCTAGCCATTGCACGGTATACATTGACGGTGCCAAGGGAGGCATTTTGAAGACGTTTTGCAAATAAATTTGCCTCGGATGTGAGTTTGGCTGTTGCATGGTACTTTGGGCAATAAGGAAATAAGGAATGGCTCTAACACGTTAAAAATCAGTCGCCAAGAAGAAATTGTAAAGAGCATTCAAACATCTAGAGCCGCAAGTACAGTTAGCCGCCACGTCGCTTGCCACCACTAAGTCGCCACTGCTCCATTAACTTCATGCTTACAGATACGTATCACAGCATGGACCAGTTAATTTGTGTGAGTGATTTAATAATAATCCAAGTGTTATAAACCCGTGTTTAGAACCGTATCTTCATCCTAATCACGAACCTATGCGGGATCCCCTACTAAGTGTTCAGAAAACCGAGTATCCTGTTTCAAACAAACTATTAATTTATTTCTGTGTATTAAATGTGCAAAAATTCAGTGCCAGACTGTGTAAATGTTGCAGTCTGAAATACCTGCTTCACAGGTGATGAAAAAGGCACGTAAGCTAAACTTACTTGGCTTGGTTCAAATGTGTCTGAGCACTATGGGACTTAACATCTGAGGTCATCAGTCCCCTAGAACTTAGAACTACGTAAACCTAACTAACCTAAGGACATCACAAACATCAATGCCCGATGCAGGATGCAGGATTCGAACCTGCGACAGTAGCGGTCGCGCGGTTCCAGACTGTAGCGCCTAGAACCGCTCGGCCACTCCGGCCGGCTAAACTTACTTGAAACATAATTTAGCCTCGATTGCTATCATGCACGATTTTTTGAGTTCAATCGAGCTCAGTGTTGTCTAATTTGCTTTGGAGGATGGAAACAAAGTATTCCAAGTGAGGCTAAGTATTAAATTTAGTTGAATTGAATATTAATACTGAAATAATCATAGAGTTTGACTAATGATACAGTATTAATTTGTGGATCCCCACCATATTCTTCTCATATTAGAAAGATAACTGGGATATTGTTGCTACTAAAGCAATCTGATACATTTCTATAAATGGGAGTGTAAACAGTGTAATTGTGAGTATTATTTACTTTTATTTGTGGTATTTATATGTCAGTTAAGTCAGAAGCCCCTCCACGTCCAACTTTAGTTCGGTATTTCCTGAAGTAACATCTCAATACTGAGTCACGTAATGATAGTGACTGTAACTTATTATTATGAGTTGGGTTCAGTTTGCTTACTATGATTACTAGTTTGTACATTAATGGTAACTACTGTCACCCACAATTTAGATTGTCCTGTATTTGTGTGTATCCAGTGTGCTATTCAAAGGGAGTCTTAATGAAAGCCACTACAACAATTAATGTTCAATTTTATTGAACATGATATTTCAAATTAAAGTGCCTAATTGGGCTGGCGACTACTCGATTTTTCATTCGTATATGAACTTGACTACTTTCATTATCCCCAAAGCACAAGCCTGTTTAGTTATTCTATTAATTACAATATATTCAAAATTACTGTTCGATACCTTCATCCATTAGACACACGCACAGTCAAAATTAAAAATCCTCGCAGCGGGAAACATTGGTTTGTGTCACAGCAAGCGAGTGTTATAAGCTGTCCTTGAAGTAACGGATTTGTAACAGTTCGTTGTGTCACTTTGGTGCCAACCGCTGCTCGAAATGCTACTGCGGACGCAGTATGGTGCAGCACAGCCATACGCCGAACACGACGGTCTGCTCACTCGGTAGTGTCACCTGGCTGCCCGCAGTCCGGTCTTCCCGCGACCGTACCTTCCATGACCATCACTTCCGGGAATCATGTACAACGATCACGTTCCTGCCAAGTCATTCTGCATTATTGTGGAAGGAACATTCAGCTTCTCGTAGCCGTATCACACGACCTCATTCAGCGAGTTGTAGTTAATGGCGTCTTCATCGTCTCACAGGTATTCTTGAGTCAATTCATTACGTCCAATGCAAAGGTAACTAACGCTGACGATAGATACAGCGCGTATTTAAGGCAAACTTGATTTGCATCCTGATATGGCGCTACTAGCACCCCTCTTACTCGACTGATGTGAACTCTGAATAGACATCATCTTCCAGATGTAGAAACACGCACACTAATTTTAGTTTATCTCGCACAACCCCTACTTGGTGTTGGGATCTTTTTTTCCGTCAGTGTATTCCGTAATGGATATTACTTACGTTAGTAACTGGGGGTGACTTTTCATGACCGAATAGCAGGCTAAGCTACTGGAGTGTGAATCGTTCTTTCCGTCTCACTGCCAGAGCTTCCATGGTATTGCGTCAAGTTCCACAAGCGGCCGTGGCAGGATCCCACAGCTCTTATTAGCGTTGTGAGGCGCGCGAGCCAAACACATTACTACTGCCCCACAGATTCACTCAGAAACGTTTATGGGCGGACGCGGATTATTCCTCTGCACTGCTACACTATCGAACCCGACTAAAATAGGACAGCAAGCGTCGCTTTCATCCGTGGTAGAGGTTTTGGATTATCACTACCCCTACACCAGTAATAAAAATGCCCCTGCAGCAATGCAGCTATTTTCAAAAGATTCAGATACGCCACTAGACTGGAAAATGAGGATTACAGACAGTTACTACACCACCGCCAGTTGGTATCTAGCACCGCCCGCTGGTAATCTCCTACATAAACAAAAATAAAACAAAAAAATATGCACTCTAAAACACCACACTTCAAGTTTCCACGGAAGCAGAACGAATTTATTGCTTATTAGCCTATGTCCGCCAAGTTTTTTAAATTCCACTTCCAGCTATCTATTGGGTCAATGTTCTGCTATGCAGTCTCTTCCAGCCAAGCACTTGCACGTTAACTAAATTGCCGTACCTGGCAACTTAAACACAACTGAATTCTATCAAAGCTCTCTGCACAGACAGATCAACATCATTAATCCCCAAAATCGCTCAACCATGACTTAAGACAGGCGATACTTAAAATACCACCTCGTCCAAAATGCACCCACAGCTGTCTTCCCACACTTTCGTGGGTCTCTCATCAACTCCTGATCTCACGATCTCCAAACTTTCTCCACGATATTGTTTTAGCATATATGCCTTTTGGCCAGGCAGCCTCAGGGACAGATGCAGGACGCGCTATCACGACCATTCCCTATTCACACTAAAAACCCTCCTCTTCGAATTACTTGCGTCCCATCAGCGATTTCCAAAGTTTAATTCCGAGAGCAGCTGGAAACACTTACCACCATGGGAAAATCACTCATCCTTAAGCCAGCATCGTAGACACCGACCGTAACCCATTTAGAATAGTTACAGAAAGACCAGCTCACCATTTCTAACAACAAAACCCCTT
This sequence comes from Schistocerca piceifrons, assembly GCF_021461385.2. NCBI lineage: Eukaryota > Metazoa > Arthropoda > Insecta > Orthoptera > Acrididae > Schistocerca > Schistocerca piceifrons. The sequence goes on from NC_060143.1 coordinate 301,703,963, forward strand.
TTTCTGGCTACCGGAAAACAGCTCTGGTGTATACAAAAGTCCAAGGGTTAGTTCAACGACGCAGCTAGGAAATGATGTGCTACAAGTGAAATGCAGCTATAAATTCATCATCGACGAGGAGGTATGAAAGGGCCGACTGTGAAGGTTTAGGCCTGTACGCAAGACAGATGAATACAGGATCTGCCGTAAGTTACGCAGGGTTCCTCATTCTAAGAAATGGGAGGATGATGGGACAGCAGAAAACAAAAACTGGATGAAACAAATTGCAGAAGTTCTAAAATTTAATGGCTAACTATTGAGAAAACGATATAACCGCCCCGGAAAAAAGGAAGGCTATACCATGATATCGCGTCATTACGGAGTAGATGCTCAACTGGAGAAAGACGGTGAAGGATTTCAGATGAGGAGTCATTCAAGGAGCAGTCTGAACAGTCCTACGAATTTATTTGGTGGATATTATTATTATTATTATTATTATTGTTATTTCACAGTTACCCTTTTTACGTAGCACATTGGTAATGCAGCGTAGCTGTGAATAGTCTGCACCCATGAAATTTTTAGACCGTAAATTTAAAAGTGTACAATTAAATTTTAACAATAAGAGACCTTTCTATGATTTCTTAATGTTTTATGTTCGCCGCCAACATTTTATCTACTGTCCTTGGGAAGAATCGTCCAGAGTCCAGAGACTTTTGATGAGGCTTGAACTCAAAGTGAGAAGTACATTCGCATGCAACACTTAGGGACGAAAGCAGCTATCGCATTGTCACTGCCACGAAACTTGAACCACACACAGAAAGAATTTCTACAATATAGTACAGAAGGTAAGTGACAAAAATACTCAATGAGACGAATAAAACTGACACTTTTATTCAAAGAAAACAATTACACCGAAGTCGCCACGATTCGTAATTGGTCTCCTAGACATTACAAACGGCGGGAGGTTATTAATAGTCTGTGTCATGACCACGGATGCAAAGCATGTTCTGTGACGTGCGGTCATGCTGATTGCCAGTTTGGTAAGGGGTTCTTGTGGTAGAGCGCTCCAGTCTTCGACCAGTGCGGTTGACAACCGCTGGATGGTTGTTGGCCCATGTAGACATACTGCAATACGTCTCCCCAACGCATTCCACACATGCTCAATGGAATTTAGGTCGGGGGACAGGTAGGCCAGCCCAGTCCCTGAATATCCTCTCGTTCCAACAGCTCCTTCACCTACGTTCTTCGATGCGGTCGCGCTCTGTCATCCATAAAACTGAAGTCATATTTTAAGGTACTCTTAACAAGACGCACATGAGGAAGGAATAAACAGAACTTGCACAATGCAATTTCCATCTTTTGGGAAAGATGATAGACTATCTCGTGTGAAGAATATTTTCCAAAGATGGGAATATTCGCACGACTGTTCTCGAATGGGCCTTTGATCTAGGAGCGGATTTCTGTCGTCGAGGAACTGAACGACTGGTTGGACGTACTGTCCATTGCTTACAGAGAGTTGGTAACTATGTTGGAAAATAGTACCATTTATCTGTGTCACTCTGAAGTTTAGTGCTGTATTCAATAAAAGTTACTTGGCCTGATCAATAATATGTAAGTCCCCTTACAAAAATACTAAAATATATTGGACTAACACTCGCTCAAAACCGTGTGTGGAACCCTCACCTAATGTGGAACTATACAAGATAAAACTCATAAAGCACTGAAACTACTGATGATGGTTTGTGGGGCGCTCAACGACACGGTCATCAGCGTCCATATAAGTTACCAAACTTTTCACAGTCCAGTCTCACATTTTCCTGAATGATGATGAAATGATGAGGACAACACAAACTTACAGTCCCTGGGAGGAGAAAATCCCCGACCCGGCTGGGAATCGAACCCAGAACCCCGTGATCAAGAGGCAGGAACGCTAGCCAGTAGACCACGAGCTACTAACCGACCCAACATTGGGATTAAATCTCATGATCATCATCGATACATAAAACCTTCATCTGCCCCAGCGTCGCCTATGCCAGTATACCCTGGGCTTCCACTCTTAAATTTTTTTACACACTCCAAACTTGGAATGACATGCATTTTTCCTCACTTTACATATCCAACTACCTACTATCACCTAACAGCTCATTAGGTCTCACACCTTCCCTGATGCCGAGAACAACTCTGCCTCTCATACCTGCTCCGGACTGCTGCCACATCTCTGTCAACACGTCTCACCTTGAGTTCGTCTCCAAAACTTTCCATGTCGGTTCCCAACGTAACTTCAGTCACTTTCTCCTATCAGGTCATAAGCCTATTACTTTCTTACAATCACAACCAACTCTATAGTTCCCTCCCCATACAACTTCAAATGAATGCTCGAAACCCCGATATCTTTACCCAGCAGCAGGCATCTCACTTGTCTCCAACACGCCACGCCACCTATCAGCTAGACCCTTCTTCCCAGCGCACACTGCCTGACAAAAAAACGTGAGGAACCCAAAAGGAGAGGAGGAAACGAAATGAAACTAAATGGGTAAAGAGAGCATGTGATTTTATTTCGGTGATTATAATATCGAGTCAAATTTACAATGAGCTGGCAGCATGAGCTCTTACCAGTTTGGAGTAGCACCCTTCTGGCTTGGATGCATTCGCTGATTCGTTGAGAATGGTGTCATAAAGCCATTGTATCCTCTCCCAAGGCAAGCTGGTCCTCAGTTGTCGTAATTTTCTTTTGATATACTGGATAATAGCAGTGAGATGGAGTTGCTGTCTGTGCTAGTCCAACACGTCATATCGAGGACAGACCTGAGTGCCTTGCCGTCCACTGGAGTACCTCAACATCATGCAGACAGTTCATATAGACACGTGTCATGTGTGGACGAGCATTCGCGAAGGAATCTGTGAAATGCAGTGTCTATTCTTGAGTAATGAATCCATAGTTTTTGATCTGTCTTCTGTATTTGAAGTGATGCTTTTCAGAGGCCGCCAGTAATGTGCTCTGTTTTACCTGCAAACTGGCGGCGAACCCTGGTTGAATGTGTCGCTCATGTCAAGGTGACCTCACTGTAAATTTTCGTGCTCTGGGTTTTGTGTGAAGAAGATTAAATTAAAGAAGAAACTCAAAACTTGATTTGTCCCTTACTTTGGTTATATCACAAGAAACCTTCACCAGGTATACCGTTAAACAGTTTTATTTGAAACACAAGAAATAGCTTCAAATGTCTGGCATTAACACAGTAACTAACTTCTGAAGGAAAAGGAAAGACAAAGAAACATTCTTCACCGAGTGAAAGGTCAAACAAACTGAGTTCCGGAAAACCAGTCACAGGATGAATCCTGTAGTCTGTATGAATGAAGTTTGTTATAATGTCACTAACTCCGTCATTTTCAAAAGGTGTAGCAACAACAGAATATCAAGTCCTCTCCCCTCGGCAGCGTCCCGTTGGTTAAGTCCCACTTCATGGTGACGGCGGAGAGTAGAAAAGCTGAGCGTGGTAGCCCGTCGCCTAGGCAAGGTGTTCCTGATTCGGCTGGCTGCGCTGGAAGTGCTGGCGCGGTCCTAAATAGTCGGCTTGGGGAATGACACTTCCGTTTCATGGGCTCAAACGTACTTTTGCCGGAGACAGGAAATAGTTCGGCCTGCGCGCGCTGTTCGAGTCCGCGCGCGCACCTTGGAGCTGCTGCTGTCCCGACCACAGGTGTCGCCTTGTGTTGAGGTGCTGGCAAGCTGGTTGGATTGAATATCCACCTCGCGCGAACTTCGAGTACTGCCGCATTGATGTATGTTGTATGGTTTTTTATTGGTAAATTATTGTTGTCCACTTTGCTTATCAGCATCAACTGTCATGTACAGAACTAGTGCCGATTGCAATTCTTTGATCAATCATGTCAGAGGCTTCTTCGAACAGTCAAATAACTTCTGTATCTTTCTCATTACCCTATTTTTAACATTCGTGTCATTCTTGTACCCTCCACATTCACTCGCAAATGCTAAATTTATTAATTCTCTGCTTGCACTCCCGCAACATCCATAACCAACTCTGTCCTCTAACTGCTGCTGTTCGACTCACACTGAAGTGCCATCCCTTCAAATGGTTTCCTCTGCCTGCGTTCCACGCTGTGCTCACGTGACCAGCATGCAATAAAGCATGTGCATTTCTGGTGATCGTCACACTATCGTAATATTCATCTGAACAATTTCTTCCCTTAATTGTACTTTTATAAACAGCTACATCAATGTGGCAATGCGGCCAGTGATATATTAAGATATTCGTTTACATGTAAAGAATCTGAATCATTCATGCATTAACAAAAATATACGGCGACGTCTGAGGTGTCCGAGGATATGATAATCTTACAGTTTTGCTAAGAATACCCTCCGCAGTACTTCCCACATCTCAGTAACTACAAAAAGCCCACATCGTATCATGCTCATAACAAAGAGAATTTACTTTCAATCAACATCATCTTGTAAAAAAATATTTAAGTTGTTAAATAGTAAATATTTTAACGCAGTGGCTGAAGAGTGACAATTTAATATCTGCCAGTCCAACGCCACGGGAGGCTGTAAATGGAGTTAAAGAAAAACAAAAAATATTAAAAACTGTACTCATTCAATCGTCTCGCTCCGAGGATAGCCAAAAGATAGGCTACATGCCATAAATCTAAAAGATTATTCATTACACCAGGTAAGCTGAAAATGAACGACATAATACTAGGAGAGAATGTCTAATTCTGTTGATATTTGCCGGCCGCGGTGGTATAGCGGTTCTAGGCGCTCAGTCCGGAACCGTGCGACTGCTACGGTCGCAGGTTCGAATCCTGCCTCGGGCATGGATGTGTGTGATGTCCTTAGGTTAGTTAGGTTTACGTAGTTCTAAGTTCTAGGGGAGTGATGACCACAGTAGTTAAGTCCCATAGCGCTCAGAGCCATTTGAACCACAAGCAGAGAACTGTAGGGTGAGCTGGAATTCCAAAACCACTATTGAGTTATGCAAGCCTTCGTAATAGGAAAGCGTGCTACCAGAGCCATAAAACCTGGACTATGAAACAATGATAATGTCTTTTATAACACTGTATCCTGCTTCTGGCCGAGTTTAATTCTCAAGAGTGGAGAACGGCGGGCGTTTGGTGACGACTTGGGTAGTCATAAGGGGGTATAGCATGGATCCCATGGTTATTGTGTAGGGTCGCATTATTGTCAAGGATTATGTGAGCGTTTTGTCTTTCAGGCTCCATCGAAGTGTACTATTTTTGTTCCCCTATGGTGATGCTGTGTTCCAAGACGACAGGGGCCTCTGTTCACACAGCTTGCATCGCCCTGGTTTTGTGAGTTCAAGGATGAATTATCTCCTCTCCTCTGGTCACCAGGTGTCAATATTATTGAGCCTTCTACATGATTACTCTGCAATTCACATTTAAGTGCTTGACAGAGGGTTCATCGAAATGCAATCATACTATCTGTCTACCTTTCCACTCCCGAACAGCGCGCGGGAAAAACGAACACCTAAACCTTTCTGTTCGAGCTCTGATTTCTCTTATTTTATTTTGATGATCATTCCTACCTATGTAGGTTGGGCTCAAGAAGATATTTTCGCATTCGGAAGAGAAAGTTGGCGACTGAAATTTCGTAAATAGATCTCGCCGCGACGAAAAACGTCTTTGCTTTAATGACTTCCATCCCAACTCGCGTATCATATCTGCCACACTCTCTCCCCTATTACGTGATAATACAAAACGAGCTGCCCTTTTTTGCACCCTTTCGATGTCCTCCGTCAATCCCACCTGGTAAGGATCCCACACCGCGCAGCAATATTCTAACAGAAGACGAACGAGTGTAGTGTAAGCCGTCTCTTTAGTGGACTTGTTGCATCTTCTAAGTGTCCTGCCAATGAAACGCAACCTTTTGCTCGTCTTCCCCACAGTATTATCTATGTGGTCTTTCCAACTGAAGTTGTTCGTAATTTTGACACCCAGGTACTTAGTTGAATTGACAGCCTTGAGAATTGTACTATTTATCGAGTAATCGAATTCCAACGGATTTCTTTTGGAACTCATGTGGATCACCTCACACTTTTCGTTGTTTAGCGTCAACTGCCACCTGCCAGGACGCTTCCCTGCGGAACACCTGATATCACTTCAGTTTTACTCGATGATTTGCCGTCTATTACTACGAACTGCGACATTCCTGACAGGAAATCACGAATCCAGTCGCACAACTGAGACGATACCCCATAGGCCCGCAGCTTGATTAGAAGTCGCTTGTGATGAACGGTGTCAAAAGCTTTCCGGAAATCTATGGTCTACTTTGGGGAGAAGGGTGCGTTATCGCTAATTTCCACATTTTTCAGGAAGAATGGTATGATATTACCTTGAAAACCATACAAAACTTGTATTTATCCATCCCGAGACTAATGGAAGCTGTTTCGAATGACAATGGCTTCCCTACACCGTCTTAGGCATAGTAATGAATTTGGTGTGTCCATATTTTTGCCCATCCCATGCAAGTGCCTTTTGTGTCAACAGGCTATACCGTGCTTACCTTCCCGACAGCTGGGGCCTCTTTGGCCCCGAGCCTGCGCAGTAGCGCGGCTGGAAGTGGTGGTGGGGACCGTCGGAGCGCCTCGTAGAAGCTGGTGGCCGCCGTCTGCTGCTGTTGCTGTTGTTGTTGCTGTTGCTGCTGCTGCTGCTGCAGCTGCTGCTGATGGAACTGCTGTAGCTGCTGCTGCAGCTGGTGCTGCTGTTGCTGGTGGTGGTGGCCGTGGTGGTGCGAGTAGCGCGAATGCGACAGCCGCTGCGCCGCCCTGCAAGCAAACGTGTACATTGGCTGACGATCATAAAGGCTTGTTGTCCTGCAAATACCTATATTCATTATAAGCGCGGCGAACAAAATAATTAGTCACCCCGCAGCAGACATTGCAATAATATCTCCATCCTTGATAATGGCCTCAATTTGGCGAGGGTCAGAGGCCACAAATTTCCTGAAAGAGGAAAAATGCTACTATCAGAGTACAAAAAAGGTTAGTATACTCCCGTTTAAAAGATTCTGACTGAAAAGTTGGGTACCAGCTGTCTCATCCTACTTTCCTCATCACCTTTACAATTTTTCCCAAATATTTTAGCATGTAAAACTCATTTGCGCTCTTTTTAACATGCAACTTATCTCTCACTCCTACAAGTTCCACTAACTCTAATCCGCTCATATTAATACACACCCAATTGGTCATTCTCACTCACTGATTCAGCCCAATTCATTACGATTATCTCTCTGTGTCTCTCTGTGACTGTAGCCTGTCTCACAGCCACTGACTCATTCGTTCTGTCCTTCTACTACTTCTGTCTCCTATCTCATTATCTCCCTCTTGCTCTCTCTTACTGTTACTATCTCATTCATTCCGTCCCACTGCTGCAGTCTCTCAGTGTCACTATCTCTCTCTTCTTCACTATCACTGTCATACACTCTGTCTCTCACTATCACTGGTTCTCAGAAGTTTCCACTTTCTCCTTCTCTTTATTCCTCTCGCAGTAATACTGCCTCCTTCACTGTTTTCCAAGCACTGTTCAGTCACTGTGAACTACGTTCCACTGGGTCTCTGTTGCTTTCTTTCTCTTACACTGCCACTGTCCCCTCCACTCTTTCTATACTGCAACCACAACCACAGTCTGCTGTCTTCCAGTATTTATTACTTCTCAGTCTCTTTCACACTGCCTCTACCACCTTCCCTGTCAGCATATAAAAGCGCGAACATGTACACATGCCAAAATTCGTCGGAAAATTTGTAAAGGTGCTCAGGGCGGTGGAACTAGGCAGCTAGTACCTCACTTTTCAGTCAGAGTCCTTTTAACAGGGGCATATTCATCTTTTTTGTGCTCCGATAAGTGTATTTTTCGCTGATTCCCTTACAGCAGGGCATGTCACTCAGCTGAAAAGAGCTTTATGGGCCAGTAAAATTCTGATAATTTAGTTATGGGAACTGAAATAACGCAAAACTAATTTTACATCTCTGAGCGGATTTTAGGTGCACAAAAATTGTACGTGTGGTTCTGTGCTACAACATGGGGTTCCCAGAAGCCTTCTGACGATAAAACGGAGACTACAGCATTTTTCTCCGTGATACGTCACTTTATAAACTATGTTTACTCCTCACATAGGATTTTACGTGCGTATTTTACGAGTGCAAGTAGAGCAAGTTTGAACTTGTGTATCTCGGACACGGATAAAGATGTCAAGAAAATTTTCAAGATTGTCTGAGATTGAGTTCTTAGGAATATATCGTAAAAATTACAGGTGTTAGCAGTACATAGCGGGTTTGGAATCCACAGCGTCTGGCCTCGGCAGCCAGAGACTGTGGTCACGTGTATGTGAGTAGCATTTGCGTGAGTGTGTGTATGTATGTTGTCTAATTCGGATGAAGGCCTTTTTTCCTGAAAGCTTTCTTGTTTGACAGTCTTTTTGTTGTGCCTATCTGTGACTCAACATATCCGCTACATGGTAAGTATCGCTCTATCCTTTTCATAACATTGTATTTCTTCCTCAACATAGTCACCCTGGAAACGAACACGTTTCTCCCAACGAGAGACCAGCTTGTTGACTCAGTCACAGTAGATGTTTGGCTTTGTTGATGTAACCACAACCTCACCACTGCTTCCACCGCTTCATCACTATCAAAGTAAAGTCCTCGAAGATGCTCTTTAAATTTTTGAAACAGCTGAAAATCGGATGGAGCCAAATCTGCACTGTATGGTGGATGATTGATGTCGCGGTGCTCGTGTGTGGTCTGGAATTTTCTTACTGAAGTTGAGGGTGCCCCATGTGCGGACGAACTCTTCGAATTCGTGCTTTGAGCGTTCTGAGCTGTTTCTCACGAACCGACATACTCGTAGTTACGTCACACACCGCCATATTACAGGTTATAATCCGGAGGCCCCTAGCGGCCCCTGCACCTTGCGTCAACAAAGCGGGAAAGGTGACCGAATAATATGCATGACATGTAATACATTAGACGATATTAAGAAAAAGCATAAAAATTTCATAGGCATTACTTTCCAGCACGTCCTCGTATCTTGCTATAATTCATGTAGTAAGAGAGACTCCAATCTGGAATTGCAGCATACCTTCCTCTTTTCTGCAGTGGTTAGTACGTTTTGCCTTAGGTGGTAGACGGCAAACCGCACATATGATGGCATAAAAATAAATAAATAAATTTAAGCGTCATTCGCGACCTAGCCAACTCCGACTATTGTTGAACGTTGTGTTAACTGTCGAGGCTGATTTTTCTAGAGGCGACCGTACTATTTCTTACTTTAAAAAAGGAGAAGAAGGAGGCAAAGAGAGAACTTAATGCAACAATCAAAGGACATCGCCATTCGCGTTCCGCTGACACGAAATAGGTGGGAGTCAAGGTTGATCGAACCCTTGCCTGTAAGGAACACGGAGTGAGTGGCAAAAAGGAACAAGGCGCCAGAAAAAAGGGTACATTTCAAGGCTGCCTTTAGACGGAACAACATAATACGAAAGTTGATCAACAGGAAATTGAGAGCACAACACACAGTCCTTCGTACGTTTGCTCTAACTTCGCGTTTTTTCGCCGCATAAAAAGCGGCCGTAGTCTGGAGAAAAACTAGTCATGCAAAACAAGTGGATGTTGCCTTGAACGAGACAGGGCGTATCATTACAGAATCTCTTAGCCCTACCCCTGTAAATCAAGTCTATCAGCTTACGGGCATAACTCTCCCAGTAGTACGGAAAGGACGCCTGTGGAAGTTGAAAAACAAATGCAAGAGACAGAACCCAGACACGCTACGTTCGTGCATATTCCTCTGCCGCTAAGACACAAAGAGACAAGGAAGACTACTTTACAATCAGCCAAAGCAACTTCATTAACATCTAATAAAAGCCGAGTAGAAAGGTGGCGGAACTCGTACCCAGTAGGCATGTGGAACAACGAGAAGCAGGAGTTTTCTGGGAATTTCAAACTCCCTTAAACTACCTGGATAGTGCTGACTCACCTAATGAAGGTCGTAACCCGCAGTAAAGAAGAGTCGGAGAAAATGGGCTACATTAATACAGCTGAACGCCGTAATTGTGGAAACTACCAGTTCCACCCCAGTTGCTAATCTGTGGATAGCTGGATGAACTATGCAGCTTGGTCGACTTGATTACAGCAGATGACGAGGCTATTCAGGTTGCTATTTTCTGGACTTATTTTGGAATTTGAATGCCCGAAGACCTTGGTGAACACCACTGTCATTACCACCTGATGTGTCATAGTGTTATTTAATATGTGTGAAAGTAGACTCTCCCAGAGTGTGCTACTGACCAAAAGCCCGAGTTTTCAGCTGGGTGGCGGTGTTCAAATACCACGACGTTCCGTAAGCTGTCACATACTTATAATCTTCTGGCGAAGTGTCGAGATACTGCGGAAGCCGTAGAGGAGAGTTGCCTGTATTGCGTGGCCTACTAATTTGTACCACAGCTATAAAATTCCTACCTCTTGTACTGTCGGACGTTTAATTACGTCAGCGTGAACTACGTGCTTCTTGGAACCATATTATCAGCTGTGAGTTTTATGTCTTGAGGATCAGATCCTCTGAAGACAGCATTGATTTTATTGTAGTTTCTATCTAACTTCTTGTGCACATGGCGAAGAGAATTGCTATTATGAGGTAAGTGGCAACGTAATGTTTTATTTATTGGTGAATACGCATGGAATAACTTTAGTTTTCAGAGAGACATGAGTCTGTATTCGTTGTAGTTCGTTTGTAGGAAAGTAACAAAGAGAAAATGACGACGTTGACTAAAATGTATCGCTCTAAGTTTCCGATATTGTACCGTTACAAATTAAGAAACTTGCTTGTGTCATGAGCTTTAAAAATTATTTTAACACTGTCAGTACAACGTAATGTTTATAACAGTGTGCTGTATTTTCTAATACGTTCTTTCTGCAAAGTGATTAATTAAATAATTATTTTTTACTACACCATGGCAACAGAAGGTGTTATAGAGAGTGTACGACAGATGAAAAGCATTCAACTGTAACAGCATCTCTAAATGGGAATCATAGATTAAATGACTGTGTAAACATATAAAATGTGACTAAGGCAACGACTGAGAGGCATTCTGAAAATAGATACAAAAGTTCAAAAAGGGATTTAAAAAATTTTGGCCACAGTATAGTGTTTTCTAACGAAGCTGAAAACGAATTGGAAGAACATGTTCTTATATCTTAAGAGATGATGTTCGGTTTAATCATATCAGGCCTAAGAAAACTCATGTTCGAAACTACAGAACGAAACGGATTGCCCTCTAATATCAATGCAGAAGAACAAGTGGGAGACAAAAAGTAGGCTAAAGGTGTCCATCCAAGAAATATCACCGAATCCGAGGGAAATGATGGCAGCTTCAAGCAAAAATTCAAGGCACAACCAAACCGTCTGTGAACTGACGAGTAGCCGGCGCAAAAAAATAGAAGTCAAGCGAATCAAAGGAGAAGAAATCTAGAACTACAGTTTCACCTGTGAAAAGGAAGTGGTTTTGAGACTGCGGGTAAGTAACCTCAGAAACTCGTTCGTAAAAAGGAGGATTGGATTTAAAAGATCTGCTAGGGAGATCGCATGGAGAAAAAGGAAATGCAAATTGTGCATTAAATGGAAAGTGTGCAGGAGTAGGGAAAGGAGCGAAAAAGCTATAATTTATTGCTTGTCACTGGGATGCAGAACTAAAATGTGGGGCCGGCCGAAGTGGCCGTGCGGTTCTAGGCGCTGCAGTCTGGAACCGCGAGACCGCTACGGTCGCAGGTTCGAATCCTGCCTCGGGCATGGATGTGGGTGATGTCCTTAGGTTAGTTAGGTTTAACTAGTTCTAAGTTCTAGGGGACTAATGACCTCAGAAGTTGAGTCCCATAGTGCTCAGAGCCAACTAAAATGTGGAACATTCCCTTAAACTTAAGCTAGTACATATCTTGAAGCTAAGGGACATACTTTATAAGGGTGGTACCATTAACGCACCTACTGGTACAAGTTAGGAAATCAGATTCCTAGTTTGTACCACTTTCAGATGTTTAGAGAGTTAAGTGTAGTGTCTATTTTTCTCGGGATTTTCTTTAAATCAGACAAGCACAACATACTTCAGTTAAGGATGGTATTGTTTACATAATTCTGTAACATACTTTATACGTTATAATAAATAAAATCCGAAAGTGGTACAATTTAGGCAACTGTTCCCTAATATTTATACTAGCACTGTGCCTCCCTCCACCTGGCTACAGGTTGCTGGGCTCTCTCTGGCTGGCGATCGGGGAGAGGGTGAGGGTGAGGTTACAGTGGTGGGGGTAGTCGACGCGCCGTTCGCATCTCTGCTAGGGCATTCCGGATGCGCCATCTGCATCTCTGGGTCAGGGCATTCCGGATGCGTCTTGCGTGCTGGATTGCGCAGGGTGCGTATTGCTGCTAACGCGGGATGACATGACGTACGCAGTTGGTACCCTTCGCCACTATTAACGAGATTCCCGTGAATCCTTATTTCAGTAGATTCCTTTATAGTGCCGTCTCAATGGTCAGTTTTGCTCGGCATAGTCAAAGGTATGGTCTTCCTTGATGCTATAATCCGATATTGCTGATTTCTCTTTGTGTCCCAGTGATACATGACTGAAGTGTTCCTCACGCCGTATAGAAATATAACGCTGTGTTTGCCCAGTGTATTGGTGACCACATTCGCAGGTGTTGGTGTATATCCCACGTATGTTCAGTTTTAGTGGGTCTTTCGCTGAGCCAAACTACTTTTTATTCTTAGGCGGCGATAGGAACGCGGATTTTTAAGTAGTCTTGCAGTTCTGCCTGACAGCGGTCCCAAGCGTCGAAGGAAGAGCGAATCTCTCGTCATCTGCCACCTCTTCCCTATTTGCTGCGTTTTCCCATTTTTTTGCGGAACACCGCGAATTGGTCTTCCGTAAAATCAGTAAACCGTTCGAAATCCTCTACTCATTCAATCAAGTGAACATACTGGCACCGAAACGGAAGAGAGAAGGCCGAAATACTGAATACGGTCTTCCGAAATTGTATCAAAGTGGAAAATCCCAAAATAGTCCCTCCTTTCAATCATCATTCGATCGTTGAAATGGCAGATATTGAGATAACCGATCGTGGAATAGAAAAACAACTACATCAGGACTAGATGAGATACCTATATGTGTCTACCTATATGATTATGTGAAAGAATTTGCTCTCCTTGTAGCAGCAGTTTATCGAATATCGCTGGAGCAAGAAAGGGTATTTAGCGACTGAAAAAAAGGGCAGGTCGTTCCCGTTTTCAAGAAGGGTCGTAAGGCAGATGCCTACATCGTTGACGTCAGTATGTTGTAGAATTATGGTCAATACTTTACGCTCAAGAATTATGAACTTTTGGAGTACAAAAATCTTCTCCATACAAATCATCATGGATTCTATAGACAGAGATCTTGCGAAAGTCAGCTAGCCCTCTTCTCCATGAGAGCCATAGCGCCGCAGACAACGGCGTTCAAGTAGGCGCTGTGGTCTTGATATCAGGAAAGTATTTGACACCGTCGTGCACTGCCGATAGTCAAAAACGTATGAAATTACCGAGTATCAGACCAGTTTTACGTTTGAAGATAGAAATCAACATGTCGCTTTTAACGGAGCAAAATCGACAGATGTAAAGGTAATTTCCGGAGTACCCCAAGGAATTGTGATGCGACCGTTATTGTTTACACTCTATGTAAATTATCTACTAGAAAGCGTCGGAAGTCTTTAAAACTGTTCATACATAACGCAGTTGTCTATAACAAAGTAGCAACTCTAGAATACAGAAACGACTTTAAGAATGACCTGAAGAGGATACGTGAATGGTACAGCGACTGGCAGTTGACGCAGAACGTAAATAAATGTAACATATTGTACACAGGAAAATAAATCCATTACTGCACGGCTGCAGTATTGATGAGAAACTGCTGGAAACATTGTCTACCTCAAAATATATATATAGCGACCTTTAGTGGAATGACCACATAATACAATGTAACTAGGCTCTTTATGTTGGTGACGCCACGTAGCGCTCTGTACGAAAATCGCTGACTGCGCGCTGTCTGCAGTCTGTGGCTGGTTGGACTCATTATTGGAATATTCGCTAGCGTAGTGTTGGGCACTTGGGCGTGAACAGTCCGTAGTGTTGGGCACTTGGGCGTGAACAGTCCGTAGCGTTTTGCACTCGTAGGTGAGCCGCCAGCAGTGGTGGATGTGGGGAGAGAGATGCCCGAGTTATGAGTCTGGAACCGCGCGGCCGCTACGGTCGCAGGTTCGAATCCTGCCTCGGGCATGGATGTGTGTAATGTCCTTAGGTTAGTTTGGTTTAACTAGTTCTAAGTTCTAGGGGACTGATGACCACAGCAGTTGAGTCCCATAGTGCTCAGAGCCATTTGAACCATTTTTTTAACACTATTAACGTAAATACATTGTTCTCTATCAAAATCTTTCATTTGCTAACTATATGCCTGTCAGTAGTTAGTGCCTGCAGTAGTTAGAATCTTTTATTTAACTGGCAGTATTGGCGCTAGCTGTATTGCAGTAGTTCGAGTAACGAAGATTTTTGTGAGGTAAGTGGTTCATGAAGGGTATAGGATATTGTGAGTCAGGCTATTCTTTTGTGGGGATTATTGAAAGTCAGATTGCGTTGCGCTAAAATATTGTGTGCGAGTTTAGAAATAATCAGAATAAGTAAAGAGAAAATAGTCTGAGTACGTTCAGTTTTACTCAGCTGTTTCGTTATCAAATAACGTAGAAGTTTACCAGCACATTCTTTCTTTACATTCAAAGTGAAAGTTTCAACAAATGATAGGAAAAAGCAGATGTCAATCTGAGATTCATAAGACGAACCTTAAGGACATTAAGTCATCCACGAAGGAAGTGGCTTCCAAGGTGCTTGTTCGACTGGTTCTTCTTATTCATCAATCTGGGACCCTTACCTGATAGGACTGATAGGAGAGATAGACAAGATCCAACGAAGAGTGGAGCGTTTCGTGAAAAGATCGTTTAGCCTGCGCGAGAGCATTACAGAGATGCTCAAGAAACTCCAGTGGCAGACATTACAAGAGAGGCGTTGTGCATCACGGAGAGGTTTCGCTATTGAAATTTCGAGTGAGAATTTTCCGGGAACATGCGGTCAACATATTACTTCCTCGCACATATGTCTCGCGAACAGAAAACAAGAAAACTTGAGAAATTAGAACTAGTGTAGAGGCTTACCGGCAATGGTCTTCCCACGCACCATTCGGGAGTGGAAAAGGGGAGGGTGGGGGAGGGGGACCAGGTAGTGGTACCAAAAGTAGCCTCCGCCACACAATCAGGTGAATTTCGGAATATGATTAGACTGCAATTTTACTTAATAATTTTATTTTTCCTGATGTGTAATGTCTTGGACAGGAATAAATAAGCAAATAAAAAGTTGTTTAATTAACTACATATTCATTTCCAACCCTTAGTTCCTTATAGCATGGTACTCAATTTTTTAATCCTCCACCACCTGTATAGACCTTATCCCCCGTATTTGTTCACCGCACGGAACCATGCGGTGTGTCGTGCAGAGCGCATAGTGCACCATTCTCATTTCCTGCTCTTCACATTCCACTCACGGAAAGCGTGCTGGAGGAACGACTGCCAGTGCGGCTCCGTATGAGTCCCTAATTATACCGTCATGGTCATTAAGTGAGACGTATGCATGCGGAAGTACTGCAGGCTGTTTCTTGTCTCATCTCGGTACGCTCGCCCTCAGAATTCTAATAGAAAGCCTTCCCGCGTTGCACAAAGTATTTCTTGCAGTGTATCCCACTGGAAACTGCTAGGCATTTCTATGGCGCTAGCTCAGTAAACCACACCGTCGGGGAAAGAGTGCAGTACCCTCTAGGACAAAGTCATTTTATTCACAAGTGATGTGACAGATACCTCATCACTGTATGAGTATATGAGATGAAACACACATGTTGCAGCAAAGGGTGTCAAAACCGTCACATCAGCACACAGTGTACCCCCCCTAGGACGACAAAGCAAGCTGAATTTTCACATACAAATGAGATGAAAGTGCCGAATACCATCCTGCGATAGACTGTGCCAAGCATCTTGCACCTTTTGTTGAATTCGGCAATGGTAATAGCAGGCTCTGGAGATCGAGTAAGTTCCCGTTTCATTATGCCCAATACATGTTCAGTCGGCGAAAGATGTGGTGACCTCACTGGCCAGGGCAGTTACTTTACAACAAGAAGAGCACCTCGGGCCATAGCAACCTATGTGGACGTGCACTGTCTTGCTGAAATAGTACATTACCTTGCTCTCGAAGAAATGGCTGTAGCAACCTATTTAATGTAGCGAGCACTGGTTACTTTACTCTGTACAGGGCTGACACACGGCAGACGGACGGTTTTTAACGAAATAATACTCAGCCAACTTTAAAATTAATGCATGTTTATTTATACAAAATCAAAGCTAAATATTTGCCATTTTAGTTAACAAAGTTATTTGTGAAAAATAATGTCGTCAAGGTGATGTCCATCATTTCGAATGCAGGACTCAAGTCTCTTCTCAAAATCCTCCATCACACAGACTAAAATCTCTGCAGGGATGGCAGCGATTTCTTGAATGATTGCATAGTTCAACTCGTCCAAATTTCATTGTTTGTGGTTATAGACACAATTCTTAAGGTACCCCCACAGATAAAAGTCACATACTGACAAGTCGGGAGATCTGGGAGGCCAAGGAACATTGCCAAAACGTGAGATAATCCGGCCAGGAAACATGCGTCTAAGAACTGTCATTGAAGTGTTTGCGGTGTGCAATGTTGCTCCATCCTGATGGAACAAAACACGTTTTAAAGGGATTCGTCGTCTTCTTAGTTCTGGTTTCAAGAATGTTTCAAGTATACTAATGTAACGAACCGAATTAGCAGTAACTGTGGCCCCGTTCTCTTCAAAAAAATAAGGTCCAATAATGCCAACAGAGCCAACAGCACACCAGACTGTTACTCTGGAGCCCAATAACGTAGGTTTTGCTTATCCACGGTCCCGTTTAAATGAAAATCAATAAAATTTCAGTTTCATTCGATCCCAAAATCACTTGCATTCTGTAAGCGAAGTCTTCTCGTACAGCAAAATCAGTTTCCTTAAGTTGTTGGACAATGAGATGGATGGAATTTTAATTCTTTATGCAAAATTCGTCTAAACGATTCACGATTGATTCGTAACTCACTAGCATGACGTCTAGCTGACCGTCCTAGGCTTCTGACTGCCGCTTGCCTTACCCTTTCAACATTTTATGGTGTCGTTACTCTGCGTCTCGGGACAGGATGCTTTTTATCCAGTATGTTTCCAGTTGATCTGAAGCTATCCACCCAGCTGAGGATTGTATTACGGCTCGGAACAGCTCCATGTCGACCGACATTAAACAGCGCACGAAACAATCGCTGCGTAGCAATAATAGACTCCCCACTTTTCACGAAACTGTCATAGACAAATACTCGACGTCGCAAGTCCCACTGCTCCATAGTGACTGAGTAAATGAAATGGCGTCTTTTGTGGATCAGAACTATCCCCACCACGACCACCTCCCACACCGCGCCCACAGTACTACGCAGTTCAAAACCGTCCGTCTCCCGTGTGTCACCCTGTAGAAACACAAAATGTGGCCGGGAGTTGTAACTGACGGCTCCCCACACCATGAAGCCTGAGATGGGACCTGTGTGTCGTGAGTGAATGCTCTCCGGAACAGGCAGGTCACCAGCGACAATGAAGTGACATTCCACCCTCCAGTCGACTCTTTCGCGACACCAGAGTGGCCATGCTCGGTGGTGTCGTGGCGTCAGTGCCAGCCTGGCCAGACGCAGACGTGATCTCAGTCCTGCTGCAAGCAGACAGTGCTAATTGTCGCTGGTGACAAAGCAGGTGAACATGTGCCCGGATTTCGTCCCTGGGTGATATTCAGTAGGTCACAGCTGCTCGCATAGGGCCGGGTCCGCACACTTGGACCACCGTTGGCTCCAAGAGTGTTGTTCCCATGTGTGGATCGATGAAACAGCATTAGAACCGACAATGGCCACAATGCTGGTACGGCTCCGTTGCTTGTCGGTACTTTGTTCAAACATCAAAGGGCGTTGAGGCGAATAGCGACAAGTCGACCACACATTGGCGCCAATGTTGTCTGTTTTGCCTGCAATTTCGAAACCCGAGTTTGTTTGTCGCTTGCAGGTTGAATTTTTAAAAACACTGTGTGTCTCAGGGACATGCAAGTTCTTGACGTCTTGGAATTTTGCCAGCAAGAAATATATTTGTGAAATTCTACTATGAGGAAACGCAGAAATTGCAGTGTCGCACGGGATGCATGGCAACCAGGTCTACATAATGTGCGGATCTTTTTTCGGAATTGTACCTGTTAACGTATAAACACACGCACGTATCTCAGAAAATACTGTTTATTGGTGTGTACATGTTGTGTAACTGCGCTGTGTTTCGTGTACGTTGTTTATTTATTTACTTGTGCAATAAAGCTTGTTTCAACCTTATGACACTCCGACGGAGAATCTTGACAACGGCTTGCTTTATACTTTTACATTTCCGAAACATCAGGAGGGTAAGGTCCTAAGTTTTTGTTGTGACTGAGAACTTAGTTGCCGTACGGAGGGAAAGGTGAATTACGACTTTTTTCTGTGAGTGTTATAAAGTAACTGATTCGGTGTTTGAAAAGTTGCAATAGGCATTACTCCAATACGTTTTGGTTGGTTACGGGAAATTTAAATTAAGTGTTTCTTTACATTAAAAAATATGGATTACAGACAGAAAGGCCTGAACTTCTTGCGTACAGATAGTTAATTATTTTCAATTATAATAGGAGTCCTCTGTATGCAAAGTAAAAAAGTGCAAACTATTTCATGAAACTCAATGTTGGTGTCCTTTTGTATACGGGTAGTCATTTTGCAAAATTTGGATCTGTGTAATGAACAGCTGATAAACCAATTCAGCAGGAACTTAGTTTAGCTACGCAGTGTCTTAAGTATCAGTTGACTAAACTTACGATCACAACTACATTGTATACTCGACTTGCTGGGTGGATTAGGTCGTAATGTATTCCAGACCATGGCTTCTTATTCTGTACGTCACACAAAAGATCGTCTGAGACTGGATACTTCATTGTATGTGTTACAGTCATAGCATGTTTTGTTTTGCACAAAACATAATTATTCACGTTCAAAACCGCGAATACGCTGTCCGTGATCTGTCCGTCAGACATGATTCCGTTGGCTGTATACGAGTTCAATTGACTGTTTAGGTGCTGTCCCGTAACTACTCGTCAGTGCTGGCGCCAATGTAGGCACCAATGGGTGGAATAAGGGTAATGCGGTCCTGATGTGCGCCTGTATTACAAGGACGTCCAGGTCGTCGTCAACTGGTGTGGGAACGTTCCGTAGACCACTGCTAAAAGCAGCGACACAACAGCTTCGCAATGGCCCACAATGCGACCCCGTTCAAGTGGCTGAAGCTCTTCAACAGGAGTACGTTCTCGTTGGAGAGGAGTGGCTGTATCCTAGAATGAATGTTGCAAACAGGAGGGGTGTGGCTGTACTCTAGAACGAATGTTGCAAACACATTTTACTTCTCAACTCGGCACAGTTACTGCCTGCAGAGGCAAAACAGAGGGTCCAAAGACAGGACTTCTGAACGCCATCTGATCACCGATGACCGTGACAAATGAATCACAAACACAACAACCCATCAGTATGCATATACCACATTCAGGTGCCACTGGGCGCAATCCTTGACCGTGTCCCATTTTGTTCCGACAGAGTAAAAGTTTCAGCTGCTGAGAATTCTTCCGGGTTGTATGGCCGTGATCCATGGAACTCTTCAGACCATGACGTTTCGTCCAAGGCTACGTTGGACATCTTCGAAGGTGCTCCTGTTTGTGCTGAGTCTTGCCGACTGTAAAAATTCACCTTTATGCAAGACATTTTTGGTTAGTGTGATTGACAATAGGCGTCTTCCAGGTACAGTTAGCTCGCTCGTTCGTTCATTACCCTGCGTACATCGAGTGGACATGGCGATAGCAGCAACAATTGGTGTCTAGGGCACTCCGCTTCAGAAGGTGCAATTCAGTTACAAGGATGCGGTGTGATTTTCGTCAAGGGCACTGCCTCAACAATTGATCGTCCGTAAGGGATGTACTGGTCTTGACATTGCATCACTGGCTTTAAGGTCACCTGATCTCACCATATGTTTCATTTTTCTGCGGGAGCTTGTGAAACACTGCGTCCATGTACCCACCTTCCCAACAACTTCTAGTGAACTGCCACGCTCTGTAGCTACAGCAGCAAATTGAATAATAACGGACACGCTAACAAAAGTAGGGGAAGAGAGTGACTATCGTCTGGATAATTGTCATGCGTCTTGTAGAGGTACATAGAATATTTGTGAAAATTAAATGAAAAGTTGGATCCTAAACGAAATAATAAAAAGTACCTGAATGTTGTATACCCATGTACGTAAAAGATATACCCTTTTAAAAACAGAATGGTTCTTCTGAAAACAAAAACTTTTTAGTCCTATACATTAACATTCACCCTAAGTTTCTGCACGGTCTAGTCATATTAATGTGACCAACGTCTGTATTCGACGTTAACATGCAGGAACTAGTCACAGGCGGCAGGTGGCGGTACTAGCAATGTGTCAATGGAGGGAGGGGAGGGGGGGAGGGGAGGGGAGGGAAGAGGAAAACAGTGGAGTCGTTGCGGAATGCGAAACAGAGTGATTTATGTGACGTCCAAAAGGACATGAACACTAGCTTTCGGGCTAAGGGTGGAAGCATTTCCGAAACGGCTAAGTTTGTAAACTATACCGCGCATGACAAAATGGCGCTATCCAAAACCGGCGCCCAGGCAAGAGTGGTGCACCACAGGCGATACGTGACAGGATGACCGATGGGTGGGGGGGGGGGGGGGGGAATGTGTATGGCCGAGTAGACGTGCAACTGTTGAGCAACTGGCCTCCCAGATGAACTTAGCAGCCACAACAGCGTCTCCTCAACGATCATTCGGCTTACGTTGCTACAAAGACTGCAATTTGCAAGCCAAAACCGCACCTGGACGCCCGCTCAGTGGCGGCGGGTGGTCATTTCAGATGAATTACGTTTTATGCTACATCGGTGGAAAATGGCTGAAAGCAGACATCCCCGCAGCGTATACGTGTCAGACAGGAGCTGCTCAAATGGAGGACATGGAGGACGACATTTTTATGCTGGAGCCAAGGTAGCCCCTGAGGGCCGGCATCCCATATTACACCACAGAGGATGAGGTTGTCTATGTCCAAGGCGTACCAAAAGCACCATGGTAAACACCGGCTATTTACATACAATGGAGACAGACATTCCGAGCACTACTTCCTGCAGGGGGAACTCGAGCCACGGCCTGCAGGAAGTATCACTACGCCAAAACCTGACTGGCTGAAGACAGCTATTTAGGGGCTAGAACCAGCCCCAAAGTTCTCACCTGGATCCCTCATCTCCGATCCATCCAATCCAAATCCCACAACCGCCTCCGCCTCCTCAAACTCCTCTCTGGCCGGACATGGGGGTTGCACCCCTCTACCATCCTCCACACCTACAAATCCTTAATCCGTCCCATCCTCTGTTATGCCAGTCCTGCCTGGATATCTGCCCCCCCCAAATTCTATCAGTCCCTCCAGATCCTTGAGCGTCATGCACTCCGCCTCGCCTTCCGTATCCGCCTCCCGTCCCCCACGCGGATCCTCTATGATCTCATTCCTTTCCCCCATCTGCTCCTATTCCTCGAACATATCCGCATCCTCTACACCTCCCGCCGTCTTGAACCCCCTCACCCCCTGGTTGCTCCTCTCCTCTCCCATCCCCGCCCCCTGCCACGTCTTCACCGTTGTGTCCCCCCTACCCTCCATCTCTACACCCTCCATCTCCTTTCCTGAGGTGGCTTCCATCAACTCCCCCTCCCGGATGATGCCCTCTCTCCCTCCATTTATCCTTCCTATCAACTCTGATCCTCCATCCCCCTCCTTTCCTCTGTCCTTTCCCTGGGCTCCCTCTCCCCCCCCCCCCACTTCTGTCCTGTTCTTCCCCCCACTAAACCTCTCCCTACCTCCCTTCTCCCCCTCTAGTCCTTTTGTATTCCCCTCCTCTGCCTACCCCACTCCCTGTCGCGTCTGCCCCCCACCCCTCTTATGGGTCCTCATCCTCCTTCAGCTCCTTTCCCGGCTCCCTCCTTCGCTTTTACTCTCCTTTCCCCCCTTTTTCGTTTTCCCATCTTCTGTCCAGTTTCCCCCCACCTGCTCTCGACTGTGGTGTCACATTTGCCAACTGTTTAGTGCAGTGTTCCAGTGACTATTCAGTGTTGTTTGTCTTTCTCGTGTTGCGAACAGACACCATGCTGTCGCTCGGTGTGAATTTTATTTCCTTTGCGAACAGAATCCAGACTGTCGCCGTGTTTTTTAATTGTCTATTGTTTTCCCTGTCTACTTCGTATGTATTTTTATTAGCGTCATCATCCCTGTGTTGTTGTTTTAAGTTCCACGATTTCTTTTCGCCTTGTTACTCTCTAAGTCTCCGATTTTATCGCCTGGTGTTTTTCTTATTTGTTCTCTTGCTCTTTGTCACAAAATCTGTCGGCTGAAGAGCGGCGTACTAAGCTGCTGCCAGCCCGCCCCCTTCGGGGGGAATTGAAATTCAATAAATGAAAAAAAAAAAAAAGGACCCCAAAGTTCAGTTCACTCCGGAGGCCTACCTCGTGGACTTCGACTGCTAAGATTACGTCTTCGTCTCTAAACTGGACTTTTACTAGTGTGTATGTGTTACCACGAACCTTTGTGGAAAATAAGAAGTGAACTTTTGTTTGCCTCGATTTGAAGACTTTTACTGGCATCGTTATAGTTACCTTTCTTTTGTTGTTCAGTCATCAACCTTGTAAACTTACATAAATAAAAGCTATGTTTGTGAAAATTAGTGAATTGTCAGTCTCAACAGACACTATCTCCCATGAGCCGAGTTAATGGTT
The DNA here is from genome assembly GCF_021461385.2 of Schistocerca piceifrons. Lineage (NCBI taxonomy): Eukaryota > Metazoa > Arthropoda > Insecta > Orthoptera > Acrididae > Schistocerca > Schistocerca piceifrons. The sequence continues at coordinate 301,727,007 of NC_060143.1, forward strand.
GCGTGTGATGGATGACACAGCCATGTACTGCACAGCTCAAGTGGTCTGGATACTTGAAGAGGATGTAGGACAACAGCCTGCCGAAACGATACTTGGATAGATATGTGCTTGGGCGAAAGACCTATAGGACGACCCAGAAAAGGATCTGAAGACTAGAGTACAAAACTGGGAAACAATATCAATACAAGAAGTATATTGAGATAGAGCAAAATGGAGGCACACTATTTATAAATACTCTACCCGCTGTAAGGATGAGGAGATGATGATGACGTGCTTTAGTCAAGAGCGCCAAGCAAGGAAATATTAGTTTCTGGATTTTTGTAGGTATGTTATAGTTCATGTCGCCAACTGAAATTTATCATGCGGATTTTAATGGAGGTTAATTACGAATAGCAAAAAAATTTACGCCCGGTTTCATCACAAGTACGACCATTCCTCCCCCTTTTAACAGCTAAGTCATGCCTCGCCTGCGAGCTTACCGCGTCTACCGATCCGGCAGTTACATGTTTACGAGACGGAGTGGGACGCATTTGCATGAGCGCAGCGCAGCTCGGCTCGGAGGGGTGCTTGCGTTTCGACCAGCATCCTAGCCGCATGCAACCACCTCCGACACTACCGCTGGCGCGCCCTGTCCACCCCCGGGCGCGGCGGTACATGGGTTTGCGTTAAGGCGGCGGCGGCGCTGTTTACTGTACGGCTGTCAGGGATTTACTGGCAGCAGTAAAGCTGTCGAGGCGCGCTGTCTGGTCTGGTAGAAAGGCCGGCTCACTATAAGCTGCTGCTTCGCAGCGCCAGGTCCACCGCCGAACTCCTAACAGACGCATTCGACCTGCAGTTCATTAAGTACAGTACTTCGACTCTAACATTATACAGAAAATGTGTCCCGTATATCTGCAACTGCATCCGTACTCTGCAAATCAACGTGAAGTACATCTTCATTTACGTCACTACTCTCCAATTCGCACTCAACTGCCTGGCAGAGATTCGAATAACGTACGGACTATTCCACTCTGTAACAGCATGTGGAAAAACTCAGCACTTCCATCTTTAATTTTCAGTTTGATACGGTCTGCAGTTGCGACGAACTTTTTGAATGCCTTCAGCTTCCACTCTCTTTATTTCATGTACAACTGTACAAAATCGGAATTAGCCCATTTTCAAGTATTTTATGGGTGATTATTTAGTAGTGTAAAATGCCGTATACGTCCTTCCTCCTATGATTGGATGTTGTGAATATTAAATAAATTAGAGAAGTTTTTCGCTATTTTAGTAGCATGTTACTTTCGAGTACATCTACATCTACATTTATACTCCGCAAGCAACCCAACGGTGTGTGGCGGAGGGCACTTTACGTGCCACTGTCATTACCTCCCTTTCCTGTTCCAGTCGCGTATGGTTCGCGGGAAGAACGACTGTCTGAAAGCCTCCGTGCGCGCTCTAGCCTCTCAAATTTTACATTCGTGATCTCCTCGGGAGATATAAGTAGGGGGAAGCAATATATTCGATACCTCATCCAGAAACGCACCCTCTCGAAACCTGGCGAGCAAGCTACACCGCGATGCAGAGCGCCTCTCTTGCAGTGTCTGCCACTTGAGTTTGCTAAACATCTCCGTAACGCTATCACGCTTACCAAATAACCCTGTGACGAAACGCGCCGCTCTTCTTTGGATCTTCTCTATCTCCTCCGTCAACCCGACCTGGTACGGATCCCACACTGATGAGCAATACTCAAGTATAGGTCGAACGAGTGTTTTGTAAGCCACCTCCTTTGTTGATGGACTGCATTTTCTAAGGACTCTCCCAATGAATCTCAACCTGGTACCCGCCTTACCAACAATTAATTTTATATGATCATTCCACTTCAAATCGTTCCGCACGCATACCCCCAGATATTTTACAGAAGTAACTGCTACCAGTGTTTGTTCCGCTATCATATAATCATACAATAAAGGATCCTTCTTTCTACGTATTCGCAATACATTACATTTGTCTATGTTAAGGGTCAGTTGCCGCTCCCTGCACCAAGTGCCTATCCGCTGCAGGTCTTCCTGCATTTCGCTGCAGTTTTCTAACGCTGCAACTTCTCTGTATACTACAGCATCATCCACGAAAAGCCGCGTGGAACTTCCGACAATATCTACTAGGTCATTTATATATATTGTGAAAAGCAGTGGTACCATAACACTCCCCTATGACACGCCAGAGGTTACTTTAATGTTTGTAGACGTCTCTCCATTGAGAACAACATGCTCTGTTCTGTTTGCTAAAAACTCTTCAATCCAGCCACACAGCTGGTCTGATATTCCATAGGCTCTTACTTTGTTTATCAGGCGACAGTGATGAACTGTATCGAACGCCTTCCGAAAGTCAAGGAAAATGGCATCTACCTGGGAGCCTGTATCTAATATTTTCTGGGCCTCATGAACAAATAAATCGAGTTGGGTCCCACACGATCGCTGTTTCCGGAATCCATGTTGATTCCTACAGAGTAGGTTCTGGGTTTCCAGAAACGACATGATACGCGAGCAAAAAACATGTTCTAAAATTGTACAACAGATCGACGCCAGAGATATAGGTCTACAGTTTTGCGCACCTGCTCGACGACCCTTCTTGAAGACTGGGACTACCTGTGCACTTTTTCAATTATTTGGAACCTTCTGTTCCTCTAGAGACTTGCGGTACACGGCTGTTAGAAGGGGGGCAAGTTCTTAGGCGTACTCTGTGTAGAATCGAATTGGTATCCCATCAGGTCCAGTGACTTTCCTCTGTTTAGTAATTCCAGTTTCTTTTCTATTCCTTGGACACTTATATAGATGTCAGCAATTTTTTCGTTCGGGCGAGGATTTAGAGAAGGAACTGCAGTGCGGTCTTCCTCTGTGAAACAGCTTTGGAAAAAGGTGTTTAGTATTTCAGCTTGTTGCAAAGAGCTTTGCCACCTCTCTAACTTATTTTATGAGCACAACATGCAGTCATAGGAGGAAGGACATACATGGCATAATATACTACAAAAGAACTGTCCATAAATTACTTGAAAATGACCTAAGGCCGAAATCGTACAAACGTACATGAAATAAAGTGAACCGCAGCTGAAGGCATCACGAAATCATGAAGAAAAACTTACGTTTTTCTTTTCTGCGCAAGGAGTGTCATGAAGCGAAATTCATTTCAGATTCCCTGTTGTATATGGCGAACATAGTACGTCACGTGCACCTGTGTCCACGTAGAATAAACTATTTGGAGCAGGTTGGGTGTCATTGAAAGGCAGGAGTCAGCCAGGACCGGCTTATCGTGTCATTGTACCCTCTGCTGCCGTCACGAATGAGCCACGGCGGACGATGCAAGACATTCGGTGCAAACTGGCATGAGTTACGGTAGCGCTTACGGCATCATGGCAGAACATCTGAAGCTCGGGGAAGTCTGTGAGTAATGGACGCCCCACATCCGGGCGGAGGATGTCGGCATCACTGCAGCACCTGGAACGCTATCACGATGCAGAATATCCTCTCCTGTCCCGTATTGTCGCAAGAGAGCCGGGGAGCAAGCGTCAGAGACAACAATCGAAGCTCATGGATTTACTGCCAAAAAAAAAAAAAAAAAAAAAAAAAAAAAAAAAACCAAAACCGTGCACGTCAATTCCAGGAAAATCATGACGAACTCTTTCTTTGACTGCAAGGGTCCGCTACTCATTGACTTTTTGGAAAAAGACGCCAAAATTAACACACGGCGGTACGGGAACACTTCACAAAAACTGAAACGCCAAGTTCAAGCGGCCCGAATTGTACTGATATCCTTGGTGTAGCGAAGCAGCTTAAAACAATTAAGAAAGGCAAGACTTCCGGTCCAGATAGTGTGCCAGTCATATTCCATTCAGCGTATACCGATACAATAGCTCCATACTCAGCAATCATATGCAACCGCTCGTTCATAGGAAGACCCCTTCCAAAAGACTGGAAAGCTGCACAAGTCACACCAATACCGAAGAAACGAAATAGGAACAATCCGTTGAATTACAGACTCATATCATGAACGTCGATTTGCAATAGGATTTTGGAACATATGCTGTGTTCTAACAGTATGAATCACCTCGAAGAGATTGATTTAATGACAAATAGCCAAAACGCATTCATAAAATTTCGTTCTTGCGAAACACAACTAGCCCTTTGTTCTCACGAAGTAAAGAGGGCTAACGACACGGTACGTCAAATTAATTCGACGTTTTCAGATTTCCAGAAGGATTTTGACACCGTTCCGCACAAGCGACTTACAGTTAAACTGCATGCCTGTGGAGTACCGTTCAGTTGTACGACTGGATTCGTGATTTCCTGTCAGAAAGGTCACAGTTCATAATAACTGAGGGTAACTCATCGAGTAAAACAGAAGCCATATCTGGCGTTCCTCGAGGAAGTGTTACAGGCCCTCTGCTGTTCCTGATCCACACACACGATTGAGGAGACAGTCCGAGCAGTCCTCTTAGATTGTTTGCAGATGATGCTGCCATTTACCACCACGAATTGCAAAATGATTTAGATAAGATATCTGTACGGTGCGAAAAGTGGTAATTGACTTTAAATCATGAAACGTATGAAGTTACGAACATGAGCGCTTAAAAGAATCGGCTAAATTTCAGTTGCACGATAAATCACACAAATGTAAGAGCTGTAAAATCAACTAAGGACTTAGCGATTAAATTACCAATAATTTAAACTGGAAAGATCATGTGGATAACGTAGCGGGGAAAGCAAACTAAAGACTGCGATTCACTGCAGAACACTTAGAAGATGCAGGAGGTTTGCTAAAGAGGTTGCCTACACTACGCTTGTTCGCCCTCTTCTGGAGTATTGTTGCACGGTATGGGATCTGCATCAGATAGGACTGACGGAGGACATCGAGAAAGTTCAGAGAAGGGCCGGTTAGTTTGTATCACCGCGAAATAGGGGAGTGAGCGCAACGGATAAGACAGGAATTGGGATGGCAGTCACTAAAAGAATTTTTCGCTGTGGCAGGACCTTCTCAAGAAAGTGCAGTCAGCAACTATCTCAGCAGAGTGTGAAAATATTTTGTTAGCGCCGACCTACACAGGGAAAAATGATCATCGTAATAAAATAAGAGAAATCAGAGCTCGCGTGGGTAGATATAAGTGTTCGTTTTCCCCGGGTGCTGTTCGAGAGTAGAGCGATAGATAAGCAGCTCAAAGGTGGTTCGATGAACCCTCTGCCACGCATTTAACTGGGAATTGGAATCATGTAATGTAGAATGTTGGAGGCCATCCTCCTGTAACAGGATAATGTCCGTCCACATGTTACCAAAGTTGCAGCAGAAGTTCCTCTAGCAAGAACTTACACGTCCCCCATACAGTCCTGACCTCTCCCCATGCGATTTCCATGTTTTTGGAGCCCGGGAGACATCTACATACAAGTGATTTCTCTGATATTTACAATAAAGTGCCTGGCAGTGGGTTCAAGCTTTCTCTATACCGTTCCACTCTTGAGCGGGGCGCGGGAAAAAACGAGCACTTAAATTTTTCTGTGCGAGCCCTGATTTCTCTTATTTTATCGTAACGATCATTTCTCTCTATGTACGGAGGTGTCAACAGAATGTTTCCGCAATCAGAGGAGAAAACTGGTGATTGAAAATTCACAAGAAGGTCCCGTCGCAACGAAAAACGCCTTTGTTTTAATGATTTGCCACTCCAATTCACGTATCATGTCTGTGGCACTATCTACATTATCTACATTCTTTCGCTACAATACAAAACGAGCTGCCTCTCCCTGAACTTTTTCGATGTCATCCATCAGTCCCACCTGATGCAGATCCCACACCGCACAGGAATATTTCAGGATAGGGCGGACAAGCGTGGTGTAAGCAGTCTCTTTAGTAGACCTGCTGCACCTTCTAAGTGTTCTGCCAATGTATCGCAGTCTATCGTTTGCTCTACCCACAATATTATCTATGTGATCGTTCTAATTTAGGTTATTTGTAATTGTAATCCCTAAGTATTTAATTGAATTTACAGCCTTCTGGTTAGTGTGGCTTCTCGCACAATCGAAATTTAGTGGATTTCTTTTAGCACTCATGTGAATGACTTCATACTTTTCTTCATTCAGCGTCAATTTCCGCTTTTCGCACCATACAGATACCTTATCTAAATCTTTTTCAAATCGTTTTGGTCAACTGATGACTATACAAGACGGTAAATGACAGCATCATCTGCAAAAAATCTAAGACGGCTACTCAGATTGCCTTTCATGTCGTTAATGTAGATCAGGAACAATAGAGGATCTATAACACTTTCTTGGAAAACGCCGGATATTACTTCTGTTTCTCTCGATGACTTTCCGTCTATTAGTATGAAGTATGATTTTCTGACAGGAAATCACGAATCCAGTCGCACAACTGAGGCGATATTCCATAGGCACGCAGTTTGATTAGAAGAGGATTGTGAGGAACGGTGTCGAGAGCCTTCTGGAAATCTAAAAATATGGAATCAATTTGACATCCCCTGTAGATAGCACTCATCACTTCATGAGTATAAAGAGCTAGTTGTGTTTCGCAAGAACGATATTTTATGAATCCGTGCTGACTATGTTTCAATAAATCGTTTTCTTCGAGGTGCTTCATAATGTTCGAATACAGTATATGTTCCAAAACGCTACTGCAAATCGATGTTAGTGATATGGGCCAGTAATTCGGCGGATTACTCCTATTTCCCTTTTTGGATATTGGTGTGACATGAGCGATTTTCCTGTCTTTAGGTAAGGATCTTTCTCTGAGCGAGCGGTTGTATATAGTTGCTACATATGGAGCTACTGTCTCAGCATACTCTGAAAGGAACCTGACTGGTATACAATCTGGACCGGAGGCCTTGCCTTTATTATGTGATTTAGGCTGCTTTGCTTCACCGAGGATATCTACTATGTTTCTCATCTTGGCAGTTGTTCTTGATTGGAATTCAGGAAGAAAGACGTTCATGGAAGTCGTTTTGCTTCGGACGAAGAGGTGCGCGCCTGGAAGCAATTACGGTTCCGTAGGGAACTGAAAACATTTTTCCATGAAGGCATTGACTGTTTTATGTCACAGTGGTGTAAATGTATTAACAATTAAGGCGATTGCTTTTGAAATAATAAACAGTTTACTCAGTTTCTTTTCATCTGTCTCGTTTTCCTTTGACTCCTTGTTGTATATGCCTCGAAAATCCGCAACTAACACAACAAATTACATGTAATTGTGACTTATTAAATAACTACGATATGGCTGTGCTGTGTTGTTAATAGAAACGATGCACGAATCGCTCTTCTTAACAACCTAGTCCCTGCAATATCTTATTTGTCCGCAGATACCGGGCAGCAACTTCCAATTAAAATATGCTCTCCCGTACGGAAATTACATAATGTGTGTACGAGTAGAGCTTGTAATGCAGGAACGACGACACATGGAAGTTTGGGTCTGGCTATGAGTCGTGCACAGATAGCCGAAACGAATAAGGCGACCGCTCGCGTAAAGCGAAAAATCTGGGTTCGAGTCCCAGTACAGCACAAATTTTCCCTCATGCAGCTGATGGTTGTTCGCATTCACAGATACGAATACATTTTATGTATATTAAATAACAATGTAATTGGCTATGTACTGGGCAACTAGATGGGACTTCAGCACAAGAAGTACTGGGCAGCTAGAGGGAACTTAAGCACAAGAAGTACTGGGCAGTTAGAGGAAACTTAAGCACAAGAAGTACTGGGCAGTTAGAGGAAACTTAAGCACAAGAAAAAATAATGATACCGTAGATGTTGGGCGACAAAAATTCATGTACACGAGATGATCAATTAGTTAACGTGGGAGACGACGGAGCCTATAAACTAGGTCGTTTCCGACGCTATCGGTGATCCGATACGATGTAATTACTCCAGTTGCCGTTGTGGTGGCGCCCACGTTCGAAACAAGCAGAAGTACAAACAGAAACTAGTGGGATGTGCACTGGGAGAAGAAGGGTGAGGCGCCCCTATTGGATGAAGCAGGCGGCGCGGAAGCGGCGGGGAGGGTAGGGTGGTGTAATGAGGGAGGTGCTTTCAGACGGCGCAACCGAGCCAGCAGATGCGATGTGATGCGACGCGACACGCCAGCCATCGCTCGATACACCTCATCGTGCGTGACGCTCCCGTGAGAGAACGCCTCCCGCCTCTGGGTCACGAGTGTGGCTGACGCAGGTGCAGCTGGGTGCACCAGTACAGAGCCATGCGAGACGGTCGCACCTATCACGATCATCTTTCCACTTCTACACCTGTACTCCGCAAGTGGCCGTACAGGGTATACGGTGTCCAGAACAGTGGAGCATCGATTATCCGAATACCGATCAACCTAAACACAGGTTACCGGAAGCATTCCAGTCGACAAGTTTATAATTGCGAGCGCGTGCCACGTAGGAGTTCCGCCAAGGCTGGACTGCCCAGTTCGACGGTTTACTCCTTCCTACCAACCGTCTTTGTAACCTTGACACTTTCCGTGGAGAGAGACAGCAAGTGGCGAAGCTACCCACACTGCCATTGCTAGTAGCAGAAAACAGAGAGCGAAATAAAATTAATCCAGAAAATGCGATTACTGATTCACGATTCTGACGAGACGTCGAGTTTACTGGTACCAAACAAAGACCTGTTAACTGCGTAATTACGAATCTCACTAAAAAAAATAAAAAATCACATATCATTAACGTCGAAATGCAAAAGGATTATGGAAGTGTTCGAACATTATGAATTACCTCGAAGAAAACGGTCTTTTGACACACAGTCAACATGGGTTTAGAAAACATCGTTCTTGTGAAATACAACTAGCTCTTTACTAGCATGAAGTGTTGAGCGCTATTGACAAGGGATTTCAGATCGATTCCGTATTTCTGGATTTCCGAAAGGCTTTTGACACTGTAATACACATGCGGGTTTTAGTGAAATTGCATGCTTATGGAATATCGTCTCAGTTATGTGACTGGATTTGTGATTTCCTGTCAGAGAGGTCACAGTTCGTAGTAATTGACGGAAAGTCATCGAGTAAAACAGAAGTGATTTATGGCGTTCCCAAAGGTAGGCTCTTTGCTGTTCCTTAACTATATAAATGATTTGGGAGACAATCTGAGCAGCCGCCTTAGGTTGTTTGCAGATGACGCTGTCGTTTACCGACTGATAAAGTCGTCAGAAGATCAAAACAAATTGCAAAACTGTATAGGAAAGTTACCTGTGTGGTGCAAAAATTGGGAGTTGACCCTAAATAATGAAAAGTGTGAGTTCATCCACAGGACTGCTAAAAGTAATCCCTTAAACTTCGGTTACACGATAAATCAGTCAAATATAAAGGCCAAAATTCAACTAAATACCTAGGAATTACAATTACGAACAATTTCAATTGGAAGGAAGACATAGAAAATGTTTAGGGGAAGGCTAGCCAAAGACTGCGTTTCATTGACTGGACACTTAGAAATCGTAACAGATCTACTAAGGAGACCGCCTACACTACGCTTGTCCGTCCTTTCTTAGAATACTGCTGAGCGGTGTGGGATCCTTACCAGATAGGACAGACGGAGTACATCGATAAAGTTCAAAGAAGGGCAGCACGTTTTGTATTATCGCGAAATATGTGAGAGAGTGTCACTTAAATGATACAGGATTTGGGCTGGACATAATTAAAAGAAAGGCGTTTTTCGTTGCGACAGAATCTTCTCACGAAATTCCAATCACAAACTTTCTCCTCCGAATGCGAAAATATTTTGTTGACACCGACCTACATAGGAAGAAACGATCACTACAATAAAATAAGGGAAATCAGAGCTCGTACGGAGAGATGTAGGTGTTCGTTCTTTCCGCGCGCTATGCGAGATTGGAATAACAGAGAATTGTGAAGGTGTTTCGATGAACCCTCTGCCAGGCACTTAAATGTGACAAAGTATCCATGTAGATGTAGATTCTAAGTATCTCCGATCAACAAACACCACCAACGTTATGCTTGTCCGCAGCTCGTGGTCGTGCGGTAGCGTTCTCGCTTCCCACGCCCGGGTTCCCGGGTTCGATTCCCGGCGGGGTCAGGGATTTTCTCTGCCTCGTGATGACTGGGTGTTGTGTGCTGTCCTTAGGTTAGTTAGGTTTAAGTAGTTTTAAGTTCTAGGGGACTGATGACCATAGCTGTTAAGTCCCATAGTGCTCAGAGCCATTTGAACCATTTTTTGAACGTTATGCTTGCATAGTGGACTATCAGGTGGAGGGGTCTAACATATTTCCGTTCTAAAATCAGTTAATATAAATATCGCTCAAGAGGGGAGTCTTAAACTTGGAAGCCTCATTTCCAAGCGCTCTTGAGCAGAGGGACACGAATCCTTCGGGTGTTCGAAGAGTTGGCATCCGAATAGGCCGTATAAACTAAACTTGAAAAGGCCGAGCTGCAATGCCGCTCTGACGCCACAGAAACCGTTAGCCCTTTCCCTCACTGTTATGATGGCAGTGGGCAACTCCCACCGAAGCGTACTGTGGGTGACACCTGAGGAAACAAAAGCACAGACAGCCGATCTCTGGCTGTCAGGAGGAAGCAATGGGTAGCCGCACTGTGGAAGTTACCACCGTCTTAGAACATGGCTCTCTCTCTCTATCAGCTTAGAGGTAGCAACATACATGCAGCAGACAGCAGTCAAGTATATTGATAGGAGGTCGGGATCTTGCGGCATCTGCGGTAGCAGCTCGTATAGTGTAGTCAGACCTAAAGCTTACAAGTTAGTTCATACTCAGCACAATGAAGCTGTCACCAGTAATGCAATAAGCTTCAACATGCCCCCCCCTCCCGCCCCCCGTGCTCCCTCCAGTAGCTTTCCTCTGTCCCTTTTGTATTAATATCACCGACTTGGCAACAAAACTGTGCAAGCAGGTGACGAAGCTTGTTTTAACACTTATATCGATTAGAAGAGGGTTTATGTTATGTAACTGTGTATCTGCAATTATGGCGTGTGTATTCTTTGTTATTTAAAGTCCTTGATTTGTGACAGGAAAATGAGAGTTTTGTAATGTACATATGAAAAAAGCAAAATGATTTGTTAAAATGATAAATTATTATAATATTAATTCATAAAAGGAAAATGTTTATTGAAAGCTGGCTCATGCTTAGGGCGCTTGTATTTGTCATACATAAAAGATGTAGGGAAGTCCCTCAGCAACGGCAGTGGCATGGCGCGATGTAAAAGGTGGTTTTGTCGTTCGAACTGGGCGGCTCCCTGGTGTGAACAGTACGCAGTAGGCGCTACAGTCTGGAACCATGCGACCGCTACGGTCGCAGGTTCGAATCCTGCTTCGGGCATAGATGTGTGTGATGTCCTTAGGTTAGTTATGTTTAAGTAGTTCTAAGTCCTGGGAGACTAATGACCTCAGAAGTTAAGTCCCATAGTGCTCAGGGCCATTTGAACCATTTGAAGTACGCAGTATGTGGCTAGCCGTAGCGCGGTACACTTCAACGGTACCAAGAGAGGCAAATGGAAGCTGCCTTGTTATGGATTTGCCTCGGATATGGGTCTGGCAATTATTTGATATTCTCGGCAAAAAAGAATGGCTCTAATATGATGAAAATCCGACGACAAGAAGAGATTTATAGAGCATTCGAACATCAAGAGCCGTGAGGCCAGTTAGCCTCCATGTCGCTTGCCACCAATCTTCGCCACTGCTTCACTAACTTCATACATTATATGGGCATCGACCAGCTAATTTGCGCGTGGTTTTAATAATAAGCCAGCATTTGTAGCCTAGCGGTTCTAAGCGCTTCAGTCTGGAACCGCGCGACCACTACAGTGGCAGGTTCGAATCCTGTCTCAGGCATGGATGTGTGTGATGTCCTTAGGTTACTTAGGCTTAAGTAGTTCTAAGTTCTAGGGGACTGATGACCTCAGATTTCCTTGCTGAATAACCAGGAAGGTCCTATTTGAAGGAAATGATCTACAATATTGATATAGACGTCCCGGATGGTCGCCTGTGACAGCATTTTGTACACAAGATTGTCCTGCTAAATCCCGTTATCATCGTTTTGCAGGTCCTGGAAAATTGCTGGTGTCGACTTGGTGGAGTTCAAGCCCTTGATGATGTGTTCTGTGATCCTAAGAACTTGTAGTTCTGCTGACAGGTGGGAAGTAAAATTGAACTGTTCTGGACGGATTGTCCAAGCTGCCACCAGAGGATGGGAAATGCGGTGGAGGATCAGAGATTTCAGGACTCTCGCCATGGTATTAAAACGACTAATGGGCCTGTTTCTGGCAGGAACCATACGATTCTTCTAGGGCTTGGGGATTGCAGTCACTTTGGACTGATTTCACTGTGGAAGGAAAAGGCCAGTTGTAAGACAGCAGTTCAGAATGCTAGTGAATAAGGCCAATGGCTTTCGTGGGAACCAATGGAGGTGTTCGTTTAAGATGCTGCCCAGTGCAGGAACTGACTGCCCACGCTTCCGCTGTAGGTCCTATTGGACTTCTGCCAGGGACGTAAGGAGAAGGGCTTTAACGAGTGGTCTGTTTATGAAAACGGCAACAGCTGTCAGAATATTGTGTTCATCCTGGAGAAATTCTGGATAAGCAGTTAGTTCTGGACTTCAAATACATCGACCAGAGTTTCCATATGGAGGGCATCACAGGTCAAGCCATCCGCCATGTGGATGGAATGGATGGTCCTCACTATGTAGTGACTCATGTTCAGACAACAACCCATTCTGACTTATGTTGAAGGTAAACATCATGTTCTCCCATTGTTCCATATTCGTCAGCGAAGCAGTGGCAGAATTTGCTTTGGAGACATCTCATGTGGTGCTTGTCCTGAGGGTCACAAACCTGCTTCCACCAAGGGTGGTAGCAGTCCTTCTGGATTTTCAGTTCGTGCAATAGGGGGCAAGTTATCCAGTGGCGCTAAAGCCCTAGGCACAATGGAACTAGAGAACTCTATTGCCTTTTGGATTTTCGTTGTACCTAATCGACAGCGCTAACGAGATTGGAAGATACGGTCAGGTCAAGATTTTGTATGGTTGATGACCCTGGCAAATCTGTGCCAATACGTGATGGTCAAGGTAGAACGGATGTCTAAGGACAGAGCTACATCAGTAAGGTGGAGGAACACCATCGTGGTCAGATGCTGGTTAATGGTACATTTCCAATGAAAACGGCACCACGATGTTCTTGAAAATGGCCATATCCAGAACATCCAACTGGCCATTGGAGCAAACTGTTATGTCGGAGTGTGGTGGGCATAGACAGACAATGTCGGAGTATCTTCCTGTTCAAGGAGGATTCTGCCATTGAGATCAGCGCCGTGAGAATGCCAAGCCGGATATTTGGCAGTGAGATCTGCCCCAACAATGACTCTGTCAAACGACGTCAACTTGTGGAGGACCGCTTTGAGAAGTGGCAGGTTAAGGCTCAAATACGCTGCAGCAAGAGTGATGGCTCGAAGGCGGTTAGAGACAGGACTGCAGTAGCCTCTTCCGGTACTCGGATAGCCTCGTGAATGTGGACGAGTGTATGTAGGAATAGGAAAACCATCTTGCCCCCACCTCAGTGATGGAGGCAGTCTGAGAGATTGTCTGTGCGATATCAAACCATATCTGCTGGTTTGAGATGGGTCCCTGTAAGAAGTAAAATCTCCACATAGTGGTCATAGAGGAAGGTGTTCAGTTCACTCTTCATCTGATCAATGCCGTTAGATTAAAAATACAGACGAGTAGATCCCGAGTGGTGCTGGTGGTTGTCCGGTGGGCGATTCGCCATTATAACCAAATCTGGATGAGCTGTTCAACTAGGGCAATGACCTTTGTAAGTCCATCCTCCAAATAACGAATCTTCTAAGCTGTTTCACGAATGACAGCCCTGATGTCGATCTGTGTGAACAGGGAGATGATCTGGAAAATCTCTCACATGTCATCCAAAACAAAGCAGCTATCTCCACCACTTTAGGGATATCCCAGGTGGGCTGCTTGATCCTATGACGGGCAGGGGTAGGTGTTGTGACTGGTTGAGAAAGTGCAGAAATGGAGGGTTGGGGCACTTCGACAGATGGGAGAGAGGAGGCTGCAGATGACTTTTCTTTTTGGTGGGCAGGAGATAGATGGCCAGGAGGAGACTGTGCTGCAGCAGCAAAGGTGGTTGTAGGGGATGGAGATGGACAGGTCCCTGTATCACAGACGTGTCAGGCCCTTGAGCATCTATAGTTTGATGATCGACAGGTTGGCCCCATAAGACGCTGAAATGGTTGTGGTTCCATGATGCTAGGGTTTTTATGAGCGCGGGAGTTTGCAATCCTCCGATGTATGCAGGCCAGCACACTTGACACATTGAAAACGCAGTGAGTCGGAATTACTGATGTGTCGCAAATGTTGACACCAACAGCAGAACGATCTCTGTTGCAGCCTTCATATGATTCAAAATGCACCTTGATTCATATGAGATACCTGATTTGGTAGATATGTTCAATGTCTCCTCTTTTGATAAGGGAGACAGTATAGTTTGGTAAAGGGGTTAACTTCCAGGTCTCAGGGTCCCTCATGTAGTATAGATGGACCGTAGGGTCCAGGAACTTGAGATGTAGTAATTCATTCCTGACAACTGTTTCCATAGCTTTGGAGGGAATTTTTTTGATTACAATTTTTGTTATTCTGTCTCTAGAAAGCTTATGTGTAATTCATGGCCCTCAGCTTCACAGAGTTGAAGACTATGGGGTAGCTCGTAGGCTTGTAAACCATGGTAGGGGGTAACTTCGCCTTCGTTGGTGATGTTGATGGTAGATTCTGACAAGTGAGGTCGGGAGGAGTAGGACGGACCCATGTCCTGACTCATGGCACCAAGAAGTGCGGCTTCCCCTGGTAGGGAGACTTGCGAAACCGAACCACAGCCGCTGCTACGTGCACAAGCGGATGACCATTGGCATTTTCAGTCACAACGGGATCACCAGAAGGTCTGCTGCGCTGACGAGATGATGTAGATCAAACATCACTCGATGTCCCATCCTCGTGGTGGTTGGTAGCATCAGTATTTGGATATGAAAGGGCATGACAGTCGGCGGATGAGAGGTCTGTCACAAGGCAGCCATGAGAGTCGTCGGATGACGAAATGAAAGATCGGTCTCTTACGTGGGTCTGTGGACAAGGCTCAGTATCACTGACCTGTAGCGGGAGGCACGGTGCGCTCGATCCTTAGCCCGTTGGGCGGTGTCGGTATCGGCGCCTCCGGCATCATGCCAGGATAGACGTCGAACGGCAAGTGTCACATTGCAGTGTGGAGGGGCGGCGGAAGATTCGCCTAGCCGCAGTGTCCTGTCCTTGGCCCTATTCATGGCTAGCCTCGGCCCGACTGACGTAGCCAGGACCCGAGCCTACAAATACCCTAACTCCTGTCGCCTGTAAGTCCCAGGTTATCCGAGACACTTACGAAAAACAGCAGCACCTTACAATCAAAAAACAAATCAAGCGAAGCTTAGTAGAACTCACGACCGTTATGTCAGCGCTCCTACCTGACTGAACTGTCTCTTGCCAGCTTAACGGTCAGTAATGACAAGAAGACGCTGCAGATGATTTGTAGGCCTCTTGCCGCAAAGTTAGGTGAGTAGGATAATGGTTCAAATGGTTCTGAGCACTATGGGACTCAACTGCTGAGGTCATTAGTCCCCTAGCACTTAGAACTAGTTAAACCTAACTAACCTAAGGACATCACACACATCCATGCCCGAGGCAGGATTCGAACCTGCGACCGTAGCGGTCTCGCGGTTCCAGACTGCAGCGCCAGAACCGTGCGGCCACTTCGGCCGGCTGAGTAGGATAGTGCAATGCTGTTAGGTTATGGCAGGGTCCAATTGCAATGGTCAATGCCGCTGCAAACATAACGATAATAATAATAAATTAATCTGAAAACACTTGAGCATACGTCACATGAGTACCCTCAAAGCTCTTCGCTGTCTCCTGTACTCTTTAATATTTATGGCTAATGATATGCCTGTCATCCCACACTGTCACCTGGCACAGTACGCCGACAATATAGCGCTTATACAACCGGTCGCAACACTGTCCAGCTCACTGCTTGTCTCCAGAGGCAGGTGGACGACATAGGCACCTGGTGTCGTTCAAACAAGATTGCCCTCAATGCCGCCAAAACTAGGTGGTCCACCTCACCAAACGACCCCTATCCTATGCCACATCACTATTGCAGGCATCTGGCAGGTCACATAACACTCCAAAGCCAATTCCTTGTAAACATTCTAGAATAGCATTAACAAGGAAGAAAGCGTGAGGAAGATCACTATTGGTACCTTTAAAACAAGCCATAAGTATGGCGGGTTTCAACTGGAACACTAATACAACGCAGTTGCAAGAAATAATGGAGAGCTTTCAACCGATAGAAGGACTCACGATGAAGTAAAAACTCAGGTAAATGCTAGTAGGACTCGCGCACTTTGGTGAGCCGTGGCTGGCTCATGCTATGGGTTGGATTAAACCTTGGTTGCTATTCTGTGTTTAGTCTCCCGCAGTTATCGCGTTTATGTTGTTATCCTCTCTTTCCGCGGGTGCCAGCAGCGGTGTGTATCGATATTCGTACCTTGGACTCTCTTTGGCCTGGAACTTATAGTTTCCAGCTGGGCTGTGTGCGGGCAGTTGGTCGGTTGGCGTGGAGCAACGAGGAAATCTCCGCAGCGCGAAGTTTGGCCGAGCCCACTGGCGGCCTCTATGTGGTGTCGGAGTGTGTGGTGCTGTTCCCATTGCTATGAGGATCGTGGCTCACCGATCCTGGACATGAAAGTTGAGTTTTGACTTAATATACCAGCACGTCACGACTGTTCACATTGTGTCGTTTGGAGTTCGCTGCCGGCTGTTGAGATATTCCCGCGAGCAACAACGTGTGTTTTCAAGTTGGCAAATTTTAGCCACCCTCCGGTGGAGTTTAACTGTACTTGGTTATTTGAATTGAAGTGCATCAGCTGAATCTTCTACCTTGTGGCCGTTAGTGTTGTGGTTACCTGCCCTGGGCGTTGACGTAAATTCAGGCAGTGTATTTTCCTCATCGTGTTGTCGCTGTCCAGCACGTAGTTTGACAGTTCAGTGTATAATTGGTTGTGGGCGCCAATACCTTCTACGTTGTTCCATTGAACTCCCTGTTGTGTGCTGGTCGGGTGAAGGGGAGGTTATCTTGTCGGTGGGTCTGTTGACTGTCTGTCGGTTGGGTTGTCGTCGGATTGACAATGGTTGGGCCGACTGCCTGTCTCACCTAAGCGAGCGCCAGTGTTTGGATTCCAGGCCGACCCTCGAGTATTTGAGCGCCCTTGGGCGTACTACCTTTTTTAAAATTTGTTCTTGTTGTTTGTACTTGCATGGCTTCTAGCCGATTTTTAGATTAAGGCTGTTTTGCCCTTAAGGTGTCTGATGGTTTGGGCCTTCAGCCTAATTTAAGAACTGTTTCACGTAAAGCCCTTAGCATTTTTAAAATTAATGTTATTGAGTCTTAAGTGTTGGGCCTTCAGCCGATTTTGAATTTAAGATGTTTGCTCTTAAAGTGTCAGATTCTTTGGGCCTTCAGCGTAATTAAGGAACTGGTTTTAAGATAAGACTTTGTCTTTTAAATTTCTGATTTTGGCTTTCAGCCATTTTTAAATTAAAGTGGTCTTGCCCTTAAGGCATGAGATTGTACGGCGCATTCGACCGCTAATTAAGTTCCAAAATTAAAGCTGTATTTTTTTTTAAATTTCTTGGTTTTTGTAATGTTTGATCAAATAAAAGGTTTTATGTTCGAGTGTAACTGAAATTCGCTTATTTTGGCCCCTTTCCATAACTTAAACTACCTGTCCTATTCTGCGGGTTTAGCAGGGCGTCTCACGAGGGTTCCGTACAAACTTTATTATGTACATACACAGTTCGTCCAGCTGGGGAATCCGAATCCCAATAATTTTTGCCTGTTGTCGATATGAATACTGGCATGTTATCGGTCCTGGGAATTTTAATACGTTCGGGGTCAATTTCAAAATAATTTTCGTATTTTTTCCCTTAATTGTACTGTGAAACCTTGCTTCCTTTTCTATTTCATTGTTCTAGGTCAACAGAAAGTAGCATATAGGTTTTTATGAGCGAAACTGCATCAAGATATGACACAAATGGTCGAATCTTTTGATTGCACTCACTTAGAAGCTAATTTTTTTTACACCGCCAATGGACTGTAAACTTCAGTACGCGTCATAAATTTGAGCTTGATGCTTCTAACCGTTTCTGAGAAATAGGGGTCTTAATAGACGGACGGACGGACAGACAGACAGAAAATCAGAAAGAATGAAAACAAATAACAAAAAAAGGAAATAATTTTTGTCTGATATCATCATCATCATCTTGGACAGTTTCCAGCCACTGGCTGGGTCTGTCGGGAACGCAAGCCTCTCCATCGTGTTCTGTCTTTCCACCATTCCCCCTCTACCACCTTCGTCCAGTTCTCTCCTCTTCTCGTCACACTTTCCTTCACTCCCTTCACCCATCTATCTCTTGGTCTTCCCCTGGGCCTCTTCCCCTCCAGTTGCAGATCAAACATCCTCTTTGGAATTCTTCCCTCATCCATTCTCTTCATGTGTCCATACCACTGCAGTCTTGATTTTTCTATCCTGACCCGTACTGGTTCCTCCTTTAGTCTTTCCCTCACATACACATTTCGCAATCTGTCTCGTCTTGTTACACTCAACCTGCTCCTCTGGAACTTCATTTCACTAGCTTGTATTCTACTTTTGTCGCTTTTGTGCATTACCCATGTCTCACTTCCGTATGCCAATATGGGGACAAGTAGGTTCGGTATATACACTCCTGGAAATGGAAAAAAGAACACATTGACACCGGTGTGTCAGACCCACCATACTTGCTCCGGACACTGCGAGAGGGCTGTACAAGCAATGATCACACGCACGGCACAGCGGACACACCAGGAACCTCGGTGTTGCCCGTCGAATGGCGCTAGCTGCGCAGCATTTGTGCACCGCCGCCGTCAGTGTCAGCCAGTTTGCCGTGGCATACGGAGCTCCATCGCAGTCTTTAACACTGGTAGCATGCCGCGACAGCGTGGACGTGAACCGTATGTGCAGTTGACGGACTTTGAGCGAGGGCGTATAGTGGGCATGCGGGAGGCCGGGTGGACGTACCGCCGAATTGCTCAACACGTGGGGCGTGAGGTCTCCACAGTACATCGATGTTGTCGCCAGTGGTCGGCGGAAGGTGCACGTGCCCGTCGACCTGGGACCGGACCGCAGCGACGCACGGATGCACGCCAAGACCGTAGGATCCTACGCAGTGCCGTAGGGGACCGCACCGCCACTTCCCAGCAAATTAGGGACACTGTTGCTCCTGGGGTATCGGCGAGGACCATTCGCAACCGTCTCCATGAAGCTGGGCTACGGTCCCGCACACCGTTAGGCCGTCTTCCGCTCACGCCCCAACATCGTGCAGCCCGCCTCCAGTGGTGTCGCGACAGGCGTGAATGGAGGGACGAATGGAGACGTATCGTCTTCAGCGATGAGAGTCGCTTCTGCCTTGGTGCCAATGATGGTCGTATGCGTGTTTGGCGCCGTGCAGGTGAGCGCCACAATCAGGACTGCATACGACCGAGGCACACAGGGCCAACACCCGACATCATGGTGTGGGGAGCGATGTCCTACATTGGCCGTACACCACTGGTGATCGTCGAGGGGACACTGAATAGTGCACGGTACATCCATACCGTCATCGAACCCATCGTTCTACCACTCCTAGACCGGCAAGGGAACTTGCTGTTCCAACAGGACAATGCACGTCCGCATGTATCCCGTGCCACCCAACGTGCTCTAGAAGGTGTAAGTCAACTACCCTGGCGAGCAAGATCTCCGGATATGTCCCCCATTGAGCATGTTTGGCACTGGATGAAGCGTCGTCTCACGCGGTCTGCACGTCCAGCACGAACGCTGGTCCAACTGAGGCGCCAGGTGGAAATGACATGGCAAGCCGTTCCACAGGACTACATCCAGCATCTCTACGATCGTCTCCATGGGAGAATAGCAGCTTGCATTGCTGCGAAAGGTGGATATACACTGTACTAGTGCCGACATTGTGCATGCTCTGTTGCCTGTGTCTATGTGCCTGTGGTTCTGTCAGTGTGATCATGTGATGTATCTGACCCCAGGAATGTGTCAATAAAGTTTCCCCTTCCTGGGACAATGAATTCACGGTGTTCTTATTTCAATTTCCAGGAGTGTAATTCCCTTGGATTTCTGTGGCACCTCCTTGCTCCAAATAAGCCCCCTAATGCATTTGAAGAACTGCCCTGCTTTTCTGCACCTTTCATTTATTTCCATTGCGTTTCCCCCCTTACTTTCAATCATGCTTCCCAGGTACTTGAAGTTCTCTACCACTTGTAGTTTTTTCCCTCCACAAGTTATACCCACATTTGGCCTATTCTTCTTCCTTGTTGTGACAATTATTTCACTTTTCTTTGCAGAGAAATGCATTCCATATTGTGCTGCCGTTGCCTCCCATACATCTGCTCTTGCACCTCCTTCTCGCAATTTCCCCATAACATCAGGTCATCGGCAAAAAGCACTGCTTTCATTTTATGATCTCCAGTTGCATCTGATACGTGCTGTAGGATTTCATCCATAACAATATGGCGTATTGCAATCGTCAATAAAACCACCCTGATTTTCGAAAAAAATGTGATGCATTACTTATTGAACGCCCTGCCTTGCATCTAGCAAAAGCTATAAGACATATGGAAAATACTTTCTCCCTCTCTTTAAATTTACGTCGTAATGTAGTCTGAGTATGTAAGACCTGAGAATGTACGTTCTTTACCGACTCAGATGTAGGAGGCAAAAAATTCTCCACTGTAGCGTGAAACATCGAAATCATTTTACTGACGTCATATTGAACAATGTACGCAGTCGCAACAATAGATACTTTCTTGCCGCTGCAGAACTTAGGCGCACGAATCGCTTCTAAAAAGCACTCCGCACAGCCCCTGTTCTTGGCAGAAATGCATAGCTGAAGACAGCCAATTGCATCGATGAATCCCCGAACGCTCGTCTGTCGAAATTGTCTGA